>NW_025421304.1:35517500-36790357 GCF_011764305.1 Mustela putorius furo | reverse complement strand
GCAGTGTTAGCCAGGACGCTAATCTCCAGGGGCAGGTCTCTCCGATCCGCGGATTAGGTCTGCTATACCCCGAGTCCCAGCTCACATACTCTGCTCCAGGTCATTCTACTTGGGGCTTCTGGGATCCCAGGAGGAGCCCAGGACTGGTGTCCTTCAGTCCCTGTGGGACCACTCCCACAAACCCTCTGCTGGGTGCACCCGGGGGGTCCCATGACTCAAGCAGGGAGGGTCCTCCTCCTGCGGGGCTGTCCTTGAAAATAACAGAAAGAGAAATTTCTGGGAACCTGGGTGACTGCTCCAACAGAGAAGGGAACATGAATATTTCATTAAGGTGGTTCAAGCTATTAAACAACATTACAAAACCAAGTGTGTTGGCAGGAATCTGAGAAGCACATTTACATGAGTACAAATAGTGTGAAAAGAGGCCCAGCAAGGAGACGGCCTCAGGGAAAGCCCCCTGCAGGTCTGCCCAAAGTGCCTTCCACTGTGCCTGCACCCTGACTCCAGACATTCCCAAGGGGGCAGTGGGAGAGGGAGCTCAGGGATGGCAGGACCCCCCAGCACAAGGGCTTCCAGTGCTCCCAGGGACTTTAATCCTCAAGACTGAGTAGTTCTGGAGGATGGGGAACTCGCAGACATCACTTTCCTGGTCTGAGGGACCCAAGAGGCTGGGAGAGGCTTAGAACCCACAGCTGCTCCCAGAGACTGCCCTAGAGTCACGGATGTCTGTGCCTCAGGAAGTCAAGCCTGGAAAAATAGGGTGAGATGTTTGTCACAGTGCAGGTGGGATCCAGTGTGGGGGCCCGTGACACCCTCTGAACCACCAGTGGACTGGCTGTTTCTCTATGTTATCCTTTGGCTGAACCACAAGAACACACAAAGGCCTTGTTGTGTAACTTTCACCTCGAATGTTGAGAAGTCTTTACATTTCTTGTATCTCCCCCTTCCTACAACTCAAGGCTACTTCCACAGAGACTGCTTTTGTATTGTTTCTGTACAAAATAACAGTACAAATACACGCACTGAACTTAGCATTTTACATATTTAATTTCTTAAAAAGCTCTGACCTAGATGCTATTATAATTTCCATTTTACAGGTGAGGGCATTGGGGCAGAGGAGGTTAGGTAAATTGCCCACAGCCATACTGCTGGTAGACATCAGGGAGGAATTTAAATCTAGTTCCTTTAAATCCGGAGCCCAGACTCTAAATCCATCTTGGCTGGAGAATATTCAAAGCCTCTGGTTCTCTGCCTTCCTGATCATACCTAAGAGAGGTGCTGGGGAGGAGAGCTCACTGGGGAAGCCAGAGACTAACATCATGGGAGCAAGAGAAAACCAGGTCATTTGTGAAGTCTGGTATTTAATCTTAGCTCTTGGGCAGGCAACTGCTTAGAGACCCCATTTTGTCTAGTTACTCCGAAGACTTAGCAAAGAAATACCTATGAATGCCAAGCCCGGTGTCTGGTACACAGAACACAGTCAATAAATGGTAGAGCCCATTTTTACTTCTCGCTACTCTCTCCAGCTGCCCAGCTAGACACAGTTCTCTTACAGGCTGATTCTTTCTGCTCAGGAGGTTTCCTAGAGAAGCTGTGAGGGTGACTTCAAACTTGAGCTATGTGTTCTTTCCCTGCACCTTGAACTCTTTCTTAGTACTTAACACATTGTGTTAAGTTGTTTTAATGCAGATTGTTTGTCATGTATCTTTGCAGATTGTTTGTCATGTATCTTTCCTCAGCTGAGGACTTGATGTGCCAGGAAATGTGTCTGTTTAGTTCCCTGTGGAGTCCCAGGTATTAACAGAGAGCCTAAAATGCTACAGCACTCAATAGGCACCTGTTGATGGCTGTATTGATGAATGGGTCAGTGGACTGGTGAGTGGGAGGAGGGAGGGGGAAGGGACGGATGGACGGATGGACGGATGAGTGGATGGACGGATGGCTGGGTGAACTGGATGGGTCATTTGATATATTGATAGTCAACTTTAGTTAATCTTCATTTATAACATTCTGTATCACATGTGTACACACTGGGGCTTTCAGGAACACTGTCCTCCTGCTTACCATTAAGTCCATGACTTTACCATCCTGAGAGATGTAGAAGCAGCTCCAAAGGCTGACCCTGCCCAAGCAGATAAGGGCTGACATCCACAAATAAACACAAGCATTTCCAAAGACTTCTCCATTTTCACAAGCTTCCAGGAAGGAAAAAAAAAATCTATTTGGTAAGAGTAGATGCCTAACTCTGTCACTCATTATCACAAGCTGCTCTCTGCTCAGGAAAAGGGGCTGCTTATGATTTCTGAAATCTTTGACTCCCCCCCCCACTTTTTTTTTTTTTTTTTTTGGTGTTGATAGGAAGGAGGGGGTCTGATAGCCAGGCTGCTAATTGCTCTGCTTATCAGAAGGTAGTCTTTCACTGCAGTGTGTATCGGGGGGGGGGGGGGGGGGGGGGGGGGGTGGTTGGTTCAGAAGGCAGAGCAATGCTGGAGTCTGTGGCTTGGCTGTGACAGGGTCCCAGTGGGGAGATCAGGGTTCAGAGAGACGTGAGGAAGGGCAGGGCCAGTGGAATGCTCTCAAGATAATCTCCCGTTCTTATCAACGGCACGTTTCCCCAACACACATACTTAATGTACTTGAACCTATAACCTTGGAAAGCAGAACAGCAGCTTCAATCTGTTGGGCCCCAAGGGAAGCAGATTCTGGTTCTGGTTCTTGAATTGGCTTGACCAGAGGTCAAACTTGGAGTGGGTCTCAGAGGCCACACTGTCTCCTTCTGATGTCCTTTTACTCCTGTCATGCTCTTCCTCCTTGCAGATCTCATCAGGGGGCTCTCTTCATGCCCATTCCACTCCCCCTTCTAAACACATTCTCGAAACAGATAAACACAGACCTGTGGAGGTGTTAAGAACTGAGAAAGCTCTCAGCTGTACCAGCACTGAGACTTACACCTGCCATGTGAAGCTCCCATTTCTGCTTGGCCAAAGAAATGAAGTTCGTATCTTAAGTTAACAGATTCTTCAACAAAGTAGGGTATGGGGGTGACCCACCACGCGCTACTGCAATTATTCTGTAAAGGAAGAAGAGACAGGATAAATGGAAAGCGTGGAAGGAGGAAGGGGAGGAGGGTGAGTAAACAGAATGTGTAGAAGGAGAGGAAGGGTTGGTATATGTTTATTGAGTATCTACTTAAGTCAGAGACGGAGACATACATTTTCTCTAATATCCCCAGCAATCTGACAAGGCTGGCTTGTTGCCGTCCGTGTAATAGCTGAGGAATCTGAGGCCCAGCCAAGTTCATGAGTGTGCTGAAGGTCACACAGCACCTGGAATGGAAGCACAGTAGATGTAGATGTGATTCCTGCAGGCTGCCTTCAGTTTCATCCCTGCTATGATCAGGCAGCCCATTAGCTTGGCTCAGTGAGGCTCTACTGGTCATCAGGACAGCACCTCACCCTTAAGCACCAGCTAAGGCCTCCTTTCTGGGCCATGTCTTTATTCTGAAACCCAGAATGGCATGGAATTCTGAATGGCAGTGGAACTGC
Source organism: Mustela putorius furo (assembly GCF_011764305.1). Classification (NCBI taxonomy): domain Eukaryota; kingdom Metazoa; phylum Chordata; class Mammalia; order Carnivora; family Mustelidae; genus Mustela; species Mustela putorius. Next base: position 36,786,812 of record NW_025421304.1, on the reverse strand, counting down.
CAGACTTTAGAACTTACTGCCTGGCGCCTGAGACCCGTGAGAGGCCAGGTCTTGTTCAGGATCCCACAGTTCGAGGCGACTGCTGGGACTAGATGTGTAGTTTCTTGAATCACTGTCAGGGCGGCTGTTTTGGGGACACTTTGAGTCTCCTGTGATGTCAGTCCCATTACTGTGGATAGTCAGGTCCCAGAAGGAAGTCACAAAGGCGAATGGGATGGGGGATATGAGGACATGAGTGTCTGACCTCTGCCTTTATACAGCTGATCTGTAGAATGGGATTGTTTTGGTATGCCATGTTCACACCAGTCCTCAGTACTTCTTCCTTTTCGTCTATGGGCAGAATATTTTGAAGACTTTAGAGAAAGCATTTGATAGATGTAAAACATAAGCAATGACCTATCACTCCATAAGGGAGTTCATGGGAATGTACTTTCAGCTCTCATTATCAAGTTTGGTCAATAGGGCTGATAGGGAATCCAGGGAAGGTGGCTGGTAAGGCATAGAGAAAAGACATCCAAAGGCAGAATTCTTGGTTTGTGCTCAAGGATTGACCACACTTCCTGGTTGTCAGTTTCCTCATTTTGAAAACAGACGAAGATGAGGTGAACAAGGTTTCCTGTAGTGCTTTTCCACAAGATACCCATACGAGCAGATCTGAAAAAGTCTCCTGCCTCTCTTGGGCCTTTTGATAGTCCCCTTGGATGGTTTCCATTGTTGCTGTGATAAAACCTGGACTTCTTAGAGTAGTAGCCTGTGGGGTGTCTTCCAAGAAACCTCATCTCTATCCCTTTTTCCCTCCCCATCCCTTCCTCGGGTCTTCAGATTTGTCATGCGGTCTCCTCTGCAGGGACACTGTACCTGGAGCCCCACCCATTCCTCTTCCTGCCCAGTTTCTCATCTCTGATCTCATCCCTTTTGTAATTTCCTCAGGAAAGCATTTTGCTCCTTGTGTGCATGTCAGCCACTGTCTGTTGTATGTCTTCTCTCCCACATAACTCTTGAGACCATACTTTTATTTGTGGGTTCCCCTTTTTAAAAAAAACCCATAATGATAAACTCCATGAGGTTTGGGATCTTGTTAGTCTATGCTTTCTGTTGTTTCCCTACACTGAGAATGTGTGATAAAGTCAAACATTTGCTGAATGAATGAATGATAGGATATTAAGAAGGAAGGGGTGAGGAAGTATGTGGGGGAGAGACTGAAGAAGGGAGAATGAAAGAGGGGGGGAGGATGATCCCCAGATCATCTTTTCTTCTTTTCTCTGAGAAGACATTTATAGTCGGTTCCTAATGGGTGGACCAGTCAGATGTGATCTCTAGTCAATATGGCCCCTTTGGATTCCTCCTAATTCCCCAAGGCTGAATCCTCATGGAAGCCCCCCTCTGGTGCTTGAAGCCCAGAGGGGAGATTCCATTCTCTCCGAGCTCTGGCAACCAGACCGCACACATTATTTATTGCCAGAGGACTGCTGGCTTGTACAATGCCCATCCCCCATTCTTTTATTACATACTTTCTTGATCAAACTGTAAACCAGCAAGAGAATGCTGAGCAATCATTAACAGCTGTTCTTGGAAAAGGACTAGATCACATAATTGTACACTTTACAATGTTCACCCTGGCCACTGTTCCACCTCCATGGCCGTGCATGTCCTCTGTAGCTGGAAGCCTCAGAAATGAGGATCCTGGCTAAAATCAGAAAGGAAAGGAGCAGGAAGTGCGGGAGAAAGATCCAGAAAACAATTTGCTTGCTACAAAGTTGCCGAGAAGCTTAAGGCCACTGCGTTTCAGTTGGCTGCTAAGTGAATATGTAACTACTTTATATATTTCAACAAAATTAAACTTAAACCTACAGAATTAGGTTTATTAATTTCTGTCAGGGCTCAATGGGGGAATAAGAATGGCCATTCATTACGGACACACAATTACTAGAGACAAAAATGAAGCCCAGCACTATTAAGTATAATAAAAATGTTGAACACTGAAGAAATTTTCATTAAATATAATCTATTCTTTATATTACTACACTTAATCCTTGCTGTCTGCTTCTCTGTTTTTCTCCAACCTATTTAATTTTATTACTTAACTTTTTATAAATGTTTCTTAATATAATTATGATTAAATATTTGGGAGCAGAGAAGAATATTTAGTCTCTTAAAGAAAATGAAAGAAAAGAGGAAAAAAAAGAAGAAGAAAAGAAAAAAAGAAAGAAGGAAAGAAAAGACAATTTTTTTCCCACCTCCTCTTTGCTTTACTCCTAAGATGGTGAAAAATGATGTTTTTTTGGAAAAAGCAAGTGCTAAGTGGGATTTTATTGTTGGGGCAAGGCCCGAGCAAGAGAGAAAGGAAGGCAATAAATAAGAAAGAAGCGCTGATCAGCAACGCAATAGAGCTCTTTATATCGCACATTTAAATAAAAGTCCAGCGCCTTACTAAAAAATGTCTGAGAACATTTGCACAGCCAAACCATGTAATTAAAAGATGGGCCTGGCTAGTGTGAAAACGTTTGTGATCTGAGCATTTCTGTCTAAGCCACGACGGGTTTTGCTGCAAGTCGCTCTCCTCTCTTTGGGGTGGGAGTGGGAGGTGAATAAGTGGGAAGCTAAGTGGGGCATTTAATTTTCTTTGCCAAATATGGTCCTGCTACTGTGTCTTCAAGCTTCTTATTGGATATATCGTGGTCTTGTCTATTTTTTTTTTTTTTAAAACACAGCTCAATCAGGAAGTAGCCATCCCTATAAGCATGGAATATAGGGACATGGAAATAAAACAGTGATTCAACTTTTGCCCACTAATGAGTGCTTTAATGACTACGTTCAGAACAGAGGGGTCTTGGTTCCACCGCCAAGTCACTTCAGAAGTTCGGTTCTGGGCACCACATGTTCAGGGTCAAGCATTAACTAGTTTCTCTTCTTCCAGCTATGTAAGATGAGAATCGTGCTTTTGTTCATAGCAACCACACAATCCTGCCCAACCTCCAAGCCCTACTACATACATGTATTCATGTGTCCTGGACCCCCTCCTCTCGATGTGCTGCTTATTTGGTGATTTCACTAAGCTAGGTATTTGGTGTTTATGTTGTAAGGATTATGTAAATACTCTTCACAGCTGAGACATGTAGTATATTGTATGATGCCTTTTCTCTTTGATAGATTCCTTTGTTGCTATTATTATTATCATCACTGTTTGCAGAGTTCCTGACAAAGTATTCATTCTGCCCTCAGTCCTGCTTATCATTTGTGCAAATCTTCTCCAACGAGGACATTCTGTCAGTACCATCTTCTAGAACTCTCTGTGCCCTCTGAACTGCTCCAGCCTGGTTTGGTGGCTCCCTTGGCCACTGACAGCTGTGCTCTTGGGGTTTCTTCCCACTGCCATCCCGGTAGCCTTCCCCTCTCTCACACACTGAGTCCCCATTACCTGAGTCCTATTCCCTCCTCTGGTTCCTCCCCATGTTTTATAGACCATATCTTCTAGTAACTTCCAAAGGAGGAGTGCATGGGAATTAGAACTTTGGGAACTCACCTGGTTAGAGAAGACTTCCCTACGAGTACCATTTAAGTAATCTTACCCCGGTTTCTCCCTAGAGCATCGCCTTTTTTACTCCTCTGCCTAGCCTTTGTGTGAACTGACGATTTTCATACTTCTCAGCCTACTTTACTTTTCGTCGTCCCCGTAAGAAAGTAAGGCATGAGTGGTGGGACCTCATCAGCTTTGCTTACTGCTCAGCCCGGGTGTCCAGAACAATAACACATCCAGTAAACACTCCATAAATATTTGTTGAATAATGGGATTAATGAATTTATCAGCTTGCTTAAATGTATGAATCTGTAAAGAATAGGAGGTGTTGGAGAAGTTTTGGCCCTCACTTCACATAGCACATCTTTAGGCAAAGGGAATGTGGTTTGCTCTGTGACAGAGAATATACATCAGCCTCTGAAAATGAAACTGATAGCTTCGGCTGGATCCCCTGCTCCCGGCACCACCAGTGTGTAGCTCCCCTTCCAGCAACCCCATGGAAAACCCAGAGTTGAGGCACTTGCTGGAGCCCTCCCCATGAAGGATGTGATGTTGTTCTTCTGCCAGAAGTTCCTGGGAGATAGTCCAGAGAGGTGTATCCCCAAGGATTCAGGAGTATAGATTGGTAGCCTTCGAAACTATATGTGTGTGTGTATGTGTGTGTGTGTGTGTGTGTGTGTGTGTAGATACATAGACATTTTACATGTACACACCAATTTTTTTATAAATAATACTTTTATAATATTATTCTTATCTATTGTGGACATTATAAAACATGTGAGCAATTGATCTGAAAAGTAGAGAAATAAAAATAACTATTAACAGAAACTTTAATATTTTCCTTGTATACTGTCTTGGGTCACTATCTTTTTGAAGACCGTGATTTAGATGGGTATTTCTAAACTTTTGTGTGCTGGGGAACCACCTGGATGGCTTCTTACAGACTGAGATTTCTAGGCTCCCTTTAAAGCATGACTCATTAGGATGGAAGTCTGCATTTTTTCCCCAGGACTCCAGTTACCACTCTGATAACTGTGTCTCACAGACCCCACTCTCAAAAGAGTCATTTAGATACTCTGTGCTTTGTTTCTTTGTTTGGGCAGATCTAAGGAATCTCCCCCATATCAGGGGGAACATATCAGGGACATATCAGGACCCTGTTAGTATAGCTTCTGGTCAAAATGCCTTCGCAGATACATGAAAGTAGTAGGCTTTTTCTTGGCTGTTATGGGAAGGGGCATCAGTAAACAACAAAAAAGGACCATGATGTTCCATTTCTGCGTCTTTCATTAAAGGCTTATTATCAGTACCTTCCATGGTGGGTGTTGATATTCCTTAAATTATACAGTCTTCAAATTCAGTGCTAAGTAGTTGTTTTTATTGAAAAATAGTACAATATCTATTGTACTATCTATTTTGGATCCCATATTTTGCACCTCATTCAATGCTAATTACTTACTCCTATCTTCAGTACTTGTAAGAAAGAGGTAGACGATATTATCCCCACTTTATAGATGTAGAAACAGGCCTAGAGAGGTAATTTCACCAGTTAACTCCTACCACCCATCAAAGCGAAACAAACGCAACCATAAACAAACAAAAAAGTCTTGACTCCAGACTTGCGGAGTCATGTATTAAAACGCAGGCAAGTGCGGCCCTTGCTCAGGAGCACAGGACTGGAAGGTGGTGGAGTAGGATGCTCATCGGAGGCTTCTGACTCAAGTTCCACGCTCTTTACACAAGCTGGGAGCCTGCCTTACTTCCTCACGCCCTCCCCTGTTGCCTGGCTACCTGCTACTGGTACGTAGCTCACTCTCCAGTCTTTCCCTCTGCCTCTCTTCAGCGACATCCCCAGTTGGCTGCTGAGCTGTCTACCCTGCCATGATAAGCAGTGAGCTACGCAAGAGGCTTCACATGCGATCACAAGTTATCATGCCCAGTGCGTCTTGAAAGAACAGGAACTCCAGGTCCTGCTTTAGTGGTTTGGCCAAGCCGTGTTCCAGTGGAGACTGTCGACACACTTGGTTTTGGGAACGGTTTGCCACTCAGTTAGCGCAGCACACCCATCACCCTATCCGGCATCAGGTGAGCCGCACAGGTAGACGCCAGCATCATTCTCTCCTTTTATCCCCGTATTTTGGCACTGTAAACACAATGGCCTCTGTGGGCATTTTGATGGATGTTTTCTCCCCCTCCATCACAGTAATATTAACCTTGTTTAATAATCTATTAACAAAGAGGATAAAGGTCTTATTAACATTCACATGCTTTCTTTGCTGCTGAAATAACACTGCCTTTTTGTGTATTCGGAAGGCTAATTTTTTGTTCCTTTTTTTTTTTTTTTTTTTAATGACAGAGGTTGATCGATGTGGTAGGAAGGGGTAAAAAGACCGTAGGTCACCCGCGTCAGACCCTGACTTGCTGCTCACTCTCTCTGTGACCTTGTCGAGGTCACCCAATGTCTCTGATCCTATGTTTCCTTGTTTGTAAAATGGGGGTGATTGAATCTACATCCATTGTTATTTGAAGGTTCAAGTAAATGTCTGTAAAGACATTTGGGACACAGAAGGAAGGCATGAATATATATTAGTTCTTTTCTCAATTCTTGTGCCCTGTGTGATGGGTTTTCATGGAATTGTAATTAAGGCCATCAGTGATTTATACATAACTGAGAACTCCTTTTAAGGCACTTGGCCTTCGGCTTCTGACACAAAAACCCATCCTCTGCACCATGATGGTATGTCTGTTCATGGGCTCGACCAACACGTGCTGAAAAAACAGAACAAAACGAAAAAACCCCAATGCATGGAGTAACGGTGGATCATAGCAAACAGTTGAAAGGACTCAGATTCTTTTCTCTTCTGAAATGATTATTTTCACAAATTACGTATTTATGTTCCCAAATCATCCTGGGCTTGAGAAAACCAAGCAGTTTCTGTGCCCATTTGGAATGAGTCAGAAGCTGGTTGTGTGTTTGTGATCAGCTGCCAGGGAAAGAAAGAGAAAGGGAGAGACCAGGCGTTAACCCTGGTCCCAGAACACGCTCTGCCTGTTACTGAAGGCCTGTGCAGTGCTTCTCAGACTTCCCATGCACATGCATCACCTGGAGACCATATTAAGGTGCAGATTACAGATTGCAAATGCAAATTCACTCCAAAGGGCTGGGCCGGGGCCCAAGACTCTGAGTTCCTAAGAAGCTCCCACTTGCTGCTGATGGTCCTCAGAGCGCGCTTGCAGTGGCACGTGCTGGGCGTTCTGTACACATCACACAGTGGGCACAGTCACTTCCACATTTATTTCCTGCTCCATCTATAGACCTCTCTTCTGCCACCTGACAAGTTCTGTTCTCCTTTCTCTTTCTCTGTCCTGTGATGCTTTAATGCCCCCTTGTCCTTCTGTTATTCCTGTCATTCTAGCTTTTTCAGAGCCTAAGTGGCTACAAACAACCTCAAGTTTTACCTCTAAGGGAGGAGTTTGTATGTAGACATGGTGAAACAAAACAAAAGCAAACAAATACTCAAAACTGCAAAACTACAGAACAAAGTTCTAATACAGGCAGGCAAACCTCACACGTGAGTTAAAGGACGGGGTTTTCTCTCCCAGCACACATTGCATGCCTGAGATCCCCATCAAAGGTGTAAATGCCTGACATTGCTATGAGATTTGGGGAGACACTGTCAAGATGCCTTCCATGCTTATGGAGGCTTGCCTTCCTTGCTACCAAATGACACACTCAAGTCGCTAGGCTGGGGACAAGACTCTTGTTTCTAGTGTTAGCATTGGAGCCATTTAGAGATACAGACCTGCCCAGAGCAATGTCCACACCGCCCTTCCCCATTTGAGAGACCGCATTGGGACTCAGCTTTTGATATTTTTAAGTCACTGCTATTGAGAATAGTGCCCTAGGGTAAACCGAGGCGCTGGGGTGCAGGTTGGTTTAGAGAGAAAACTCCGCCTTCCCCTGTTCTGGATTATCTGGCAGAGAAATGTATGAATGTGTTTCTATAGGGATTTAGGACTAATATCTTCATTTAAAAAAAAAGTGTATCCTCCATGCTATATTTTTCTTTTTTTTTTTTTTAAATACATTCTTCAACAGAGGACTACTCATTTCCCTCCTGGATTAATTGCAGCCCTGTTGCTGATGACTTTTGCATGAAGTTCCGCTGCTGCTTGCAGTGGGTAAGGCACTCGGATTGGGAATGGGCTCTGAAATGCAGAGGGGCAGCTGCAAGTCATGGGGAAATTATTACCATTTCAGATGTCACTCAGCTTGATTTCTGATTAAGGGGAGCTGGAGGCTCCTCCTGTCTGGGCTGCTGCGAGAGCAGAAATCTGCTCTCCCAGCCGGTCGCGCTGCATTGTCACAGCCAGTGCCCGTCACCTCCGCGCCTCCTCCTCCAGCGCACCCAGGAGCCTGAAGCATTTAGGTTCAATTACAAGCGTCACTTGTCATTTCTGGGATGCTGACTACATTAATAAACTTTCCCCCCCCCCCCTATTTGGAGAATTTGATTAGAGTGTCTTGTGGATAAATAACATTTATCTATATTCCTTTCATTCCTGTGTTGTGTAAACTGAGCAGCAGGAAAGGAGAAGCACCTGAACTTGCAAGTCCCTGGAGTGGGCAGATGTGGCATCTCATTTGGTACTCCAGAGCCTCTTGCACAATCCTAGAGAGGTTTTTGTTTAACTTGATACGGTGAACCGTTCATTCAACCAGCAGTCTCCTTGTGCACATGAGACATGACGGACTTCTGGAAGGGGAAGGAACAGCTCTGCAGAAAATGCAGGGCCTCCCGGAGTCAGGTGGGCCAGGCAGGGCTCAAAGTCCAATGGGAAGAGAGCATGTCGCCCCATGAAGCCAGGACACCCAGGTGACCTGGTGAGGACTATTTTTTTGCAGGACTGGAGTTTGAGTGCTTATGTGGTCCACTGGAGGTTCTAGCTGGTGTGCTGAGCCAGTGGCCTTTACCAATGGCAGCAGAGCTTGTGGGAAAGATAGGGGCTCTTTGTTAGACAGAAGAGTGATTAAGTCCCAGCTCTGTCCCCAAGGACTCTGGTCCAGACAAGCAATTGGGGCCTCAGCCTTCAGAGTAGAGGGTCATGCTGAGGGTTCCATGAGAATGACACATAGATAAGAGGACTTAGCCCTGTTGCATATTAGGAACGCTTAGGAGTGACCCTCACAATATATGATAACTAGTCAGCACCAGCTTAGCTCTGAAGCAAGGTTGTGGACTCCTTCCTGCCTGGTCAGGCTTTAACCCTTTAGTTGCTGGATTGAAGGCCTAAATGAGAAAGCTATGTTGGGGGAGGATGAGCACACAGGGTGGCACTGAACTGTTTCCATATTATAGCAACTGGAACGGCTGCACAGGGACACCCAGACTGTGCGACAACCATGGGCTGTTTACCAGCTGGACCACTTCGTGCCAGCCCTCTGCAGACTGGGATAGACAACTGTATGGAGAGGGGGTTAACCCCAGGTATTATAGCAGAATCACCAGTCCACCCAGAAAGTTCCTGATGAGCCTCTCTGCATCGTTCACATGTGCTAAAGTGCCTTCCGTGCATGAAGCAACTGTGCATGAAATGCCTCACCTCTCAGGGAGCTCATGGTCAAACAGATAACTGCAAGACGGAACATTCAAAGTCATCAGAAGCATATCGATGACGAAGGAGTGGATTCCGCCAGGGAGACATAGCACTTGAGAGCATGAGGGCTTCTTAAAAAATTATTAAATATTGGTCATTCAGATAACATAACAATTAAATACCACATATAAAAAATGAGAAGTTTAGAGATAAGAAGACCCCTGGAAGACCCCTAAGCCACCCTACCTCCATCCCCAAGCCCGCTGTAACCGCGGGTATTAGCTTGGTGTGAATCTTTGAGGCTGTTGTTCTGGGAAGTAGTAAGGGTCCTTCTGTGCGTGTCTGTGTGCAGTGCAAGTGAATGCTTACATAAACTGTATCATACTGCCCATACCAACGTTCAACTCACATTTTATTTCTTGACAATATGCCCAGATGTCCACGTAGAAAGCTATTGCTTTCTCAGATTTTCTCAAATCTCAGTCTGTGGGCTAACAGCATCAGCATCGCCTGGAAGTGTACTCAAAATGCAGACTCATGGCTCCACCTTGCCCCAAGTGAATCAGAATCTCTGGTGGTGAGTCACTGTCCATGTGAATATTTTGTACACAAAAACTGAGAAGCATTGTCGTTCAAGATTTCATCCCAAATTCCAGGGCTTGGATCGCCGAGTCACCACTGGGAGGAGAGCCACTCAAGAAAGCAAGCTGACTGGGAAGTAGTAACTCCTTCTCTGGTTGAGCTGCTGTGGTATTTACTGTGTGTTACAACAGTTAACCTGGTCTACAATGACCAGTTCAGAGTTACTTCTAGGTGGTTACTACAACTTCTAGGTGGTCACAAGAGAATAGAAATAGAATTAGATCCTTGACCTCCTATGGAGTAGAGAACAGACCAAAAGCAACCCATCTGGCTCACTAGACAACCTGATTCCTGATGACGTATTTTTAAAGATCAGTTTCTTTCCTTGTTTGATCTGATGTTCTAGAGTCAGATTAAGAAGTGGCCGTAGTGATACCTTCACTGGGAGGAAGTCCTGCAGAATAAAAACTGAGAAAAATATCTCCTCTCACTTTCCTGTTTTCTGTTTGCCACCCCTAACCCCCTTAACTATAGCTGCCCCTCAGAATAAGCATCTGCATGGGAGCTAGTCAGGTGCCTCCAGCCAAATGTCCTGTGTTCCTCTATGTAGAAAAAAAATTATAAAACATTTAGATGATGGCAAACTGGTTTGTGTGCTTGCATCATGCTGTTACTAGTGACTGTGTAACTCAGTGGGTTGAGAAAGATTCTGAGGCTTTGTCGTAACACTGTGAGAGAAAGTGCCACTTGGCATTGCTACTTACTGCCAGCCCTGTTCTGATGGGGACTTGCTTGCCTTCTCTGAGCCCTTGTAGTTTCTACTCTACCTGCATGATGAAAATGTCTTCACGTGTCTTGGGCTTCTCTCTGAGGCACCTTGGGATTCAAGCCAGGAGTCTCCTGTGGGAATTTCTTGTTGTCTTCTCAGAGCCTTAGTGACCCAGGAAGAAGGTGCATAGGAGAGAAGCAGGACTTAATGCCTACTACAACATCAAACAGCAGTTCTGGGTTCACTGGAGCATCCTCAGATTTTGGTGCTGGGAGATGCATTCGAGCCTCCTCAACCCAGTGCCCTCTATACCCGCGTCAGCAAACTAGAGCCTATGGGCTAAATTGGGTCCACCATCCATTTTTGTACAACTCACATGCTAAGAATGGTTTTTACATTTGCAATGGTAGAAGACAATTCAAAAGAAGAAAATTAATGACACATTAAAAAAATATAATGAAAACAACAGATAATGAAAAGTTAAATACAATTCGAATTCCTGTGTCCATGTAGAAGTTTTACTGGAACTCAACCAGCCATGCCCTCCATTTACATATTGTCTGTGGCTGCACTTGCAGAGGCCGTGGCAGAGTTGACTGGTTGAGATAGAGATTTCTATGGCCTACAAAGTCTAAAATGGTTCCTCTCTGGCCTTTTCCAGAAGAAAGGTTGCCAACCCTTGAAAGGGTCTATTGAGTCTAGAGACTGGAGGCTGACAGTAACACATTCTCACTCTGTCAAATCGATTTCCTGGACTGACATAGCCTCGGTGTGGCTACTTTGTAAATTATTGGGAGGGATGAGGTAGTTTTGAGGGTTTTCCAAGTTGAAAATTGGACTCTGGGCAGGGCGTGGGGTCAGGCGCACGCCTTGCCTGAAGCTCCCGGAGCTCACGCAGGTGTGAAAGAACTTCTGTCCGCAGTAGCTTTCACCTTGGGGAGGAAACTGGAGGGAAGCTTTAATGGAGAGGCCTTTTGCTTTTGCAGGTGCCGTTCTTTTTAATTAGGGTGTGGGCTGGTGAGGCCCAGCTCCACCCCAGAGACATCACGGGAAGGGGCGGAATCCATCAGACATCAAACAAATGGCTTTGGGTGAGCGCATCCTGCAGCCAGCACACACATAATCGTGGGGCTCATTGCTCCCAATGGGAGCTGGGGAAATGAAGATGCGGCTCAAGATGACATTTCCAACTGTCCCCGGAAATGGGGGGAAATCAGTTTTATTTATTAATTCCATCTTGCCAGCTCCCAATTTGGTGTGAACAGTTACGTTTTGAAGCACGTTTCCACCCTGCAACTAGCAGAGTTAATTTAATGAAATGAGTAGTCTTGTGATGACCTGAAGGGGAAAAACACATTAATCTGGAAACTATCAAAGCCGTCTGACATGTATTATTGTAGGACTCAGAAAAAATAAACAGTTTATGTAGAAGATTAAGTGGCAGTGTGGATTTGCTTTTGACATATCTTGTCTCCAAATCTAAGTTGGGGATTTATTATCGCACTATCATGTCACAGCTATCTCATTTATATGATAACACATCTGTAATGTTTTACAAGTGCAGCACTACTTGTTCGAAATGGGGCTTTTTTAAGTCCTAAATTATAGTACCTGGAGAGGCATGCATAATTATAGTGCGTGTTAGCAAATGAGAGGGTGCATTTTCCACCCGCACTCAGCATTAATCGTCAGCACAGTGGGTGCAATAAAATCATAATTGCTTCTTCCAAACTTCTCATCTGAGCAGTACAGGTTGAAGTCAGTAGTTGGGTGGAAAGATGCCTACTGTTAGGCTGGGTGGAGGCCTCGTTCCCGTCTTCCCAGAGAGTCGCTGGATCATATGGAGGGAGGTAGGGTTGAGCTCAGGCAGAGAGCTAGACCCCACTGGGGCTACATCTTAAAGTCCCCTGATATCAGTTATGCTCTTAGATCTGTACATCAGAAGACACTGGAGAATGGTGATTATGGGTCCTGGTTTGGCGGTCTGGGTTTGGGTTCCAGCTCTGCCTTTCAATTTTGGACGTATTGTCCTACTTTCTCAGAATAACTGTTTTCTCATCTGTAAAGGAAAGGTGGTCTCTAACTCAAAGTATTCTTAAGGTAATTAACAATGTTTATGAAGCACAAAACATGCGTGTGAGAAATAGATGTGATTACAGCTCTCTCGCCTGAAGATTACTGTCCAGAGCCTTTGCTGTCCAATATGGCAGTCGCTGTCACATGTGGATGTAGAGCTCTTGAAACATGCCCGGTCCCAGTGGAGAAGGACTGTAAATCCAACGTATCAGTTTTTGTACTTTGAAGACAAAGTACAAAAAATAATGTAAAATACATCAGTGATGTTTTATATTGATTACATTTTGCAGTGATAATATTTTGCCTGTATTGGCTTACATATACTAAAATAAATCCCACCTGCTCCTTTTTACTTTTTTCATTGTGACTACTAGAATATTTAACATTACACAAAAGACTTACATTATAACTTTATTGGACAGTGCTGTTTAAACAGATGAACGCTGACCAAAACATTATGTAAATATGTGTTCCTGGTGTTAATACTATTATTATCATTGATTTATACTTAACCTACTTTAGAAAAAATACTTTAGGTGGTTTGCTATGGAAAAATCGAAAAGAGCTAGTGATTGCCATAAACTACTTAATTTAACTCCAAGCTCCCTGGTCGTTAAGGCAGAAAAAGAACACATATTTGGATCATATGGGTCTTTTTTAAAATGTCGAGGATTCATATAAGTTCGTTGGAAAAGGAAAGCTTTCTCCTGGCCCTGAATTCTCAAAGGACAATTTCACGGTGCAATCTTGAGATTGCACATACACCTGCACCTCTCCGTCCTCCCCAAACAAGGCTTTTATGGACTTGGAACGCTGTGAGTCATACAGATGCAGTGATGATAATTACACCTCCCTTTGTTTATGTAAATTACCTGATTTGATCCTGGAAGCAGCCCTGCAGGATGGGCCTTGCAGGGACCATTGTTCTTTTTTTATGGACAAGGAAGCTGAGGATCAGGTCGAGCTTCAGTGACTTGCTCAAGTTTTCACAGCCAGTGCGTGGCAAGGCCGAGGCTCAAACCCTCATTGCCCAAAGTGGAAACTCCCTGTGCTTCTGGCAGTGATGTTCACTTTAGTGTGAAAGAAAGCTCTTCAGAGTAACTGACGGAAAAAAGCCTCTGAGGGCCTCTGCCAAGAAAGGGGGACCCACACACAGCTGGGAGGCTGGGAGCTCCGAAGATGAACTTTGCTTTAGCCAGATAGAAGAAAGATGTGTCTGGACATGTGCTATTGTGTTCCTGACTGTGGCCCGTCCAACTCAAGATAGCCGGTGACTGGGTCTCAAGGCACAGCTGCTACGTGAGCGTGTTAGCTAGCTCACCTCCGAGATCAGCTCTCCGGGAACCTCAGGACCCGCACCCATCACCTAGGACCTCATCATAGTGCATGTTCATGCCAAGGCCCCGGGGAGAGGGCTAAGCATCTGCACTGCTCACAAGTGGCTCTTCTGTTGGTCTGGTGGTTGAGGAGTGAGAGCTCTAAGGTGTCTGTTTTCTGCTTTCCCCCAAAGCACCTCAACCTTAGAGTTTTATACAAAGAGCAGAGGACTGATTCTCAGATTTGCTATAAATGAAAACTTCCCTAGAGGCTTCTAAGCAGTACTGATGCCTGACACCCAGCCCAGGTCAGTTCACTGAAACAGTTTCTGGGAATGGGGCTCTGAGACTGGCACATTTTCACCTCTCCCTGGGTGCTCTTAGAATAAGGCATCCGTGTTAGAAGGCTACATTTGTGAGTAGTGGGATCACACAACTTAGAAGATTCTTCTGCCTGGCAGTTGCTCAAGTACCCCAAATCTGAGCACTGGCTGCCCGCAGAGTTTTTCTCCTGTTGCCTCCTAAAGACAGGGTGTGTTACACGACCTAGCCGTTCATTCTTAAATTCGTCTCTCGAGGGCCAACAGCATGCAAAGTGTGGACCCGGCTATGGATGCTGTCTGAACGCAGCAGGCAAGGTCCTGGCCTCCTAAGCATTTGTATTCCAATGGGTTAAATTGCTGATAAGGTGTGAAGAGAAAGGGAAAGGGGTTTTAGCAGGAGCGAACCCCAAGTTCACGGGTCGGGCCAGCTACCCTGAGACCGAAGTTGGGACCTCAACTGTCTTCAGCCCAGAGTAGTTTTAGAAGCATCCGCAGAGAGCTCTCACGATCCAGATTCCCGAGTCCCACCTCCCACCTGGAGGAGCAGAATCTGCAGTGTGGGTCTAGGCAATCCGCATGCAGGCGTTGAAAGAAAGTGGGGTGATTCCGATCTAAGTTCCAGATTAAGAAGCCCCAAGCTCGACTTTAAAAAGCACGAGCTTGAGCCAGAAATAAAAGGTGTGCTGTGAAGCTCTCTCTCTACTAAACAAATAGCTCACATGCCTTCTTTAAACTAGAGGCACAGTTGGCCAAGCAGCTTTCAGAATGCCCACATCACTCCCTTTCTTTTCCTTTTGAATAAACAGCTGGCGAATATGACATCAATTTAACTGTAATGACTGCTTTTAATTTTCATTTTAAATCTATACTGTTACTATATATTGGGATCCCGGCTGGTGCCAACTACTCTGGCCACACGTCTGGTTTTCATTTAGTCTCTGAGTTCCTTTGGGTAGTCGTGTTCAGAGGCCTGGTTTAATGCATGACCCTAATTGCAATGTGGAATTAAGTTGGTGCTGACTGTAGCGTTTTCAGTCTTAGAATCAAGGAAAGTATCTAATAGGAGGGGGAAAGAAAAGCCCCTCTGGAGTTTCACCCCCTTACCAGTGCCTTATCTTTATAAATTTTTTACATTCAACATTTTTTTAATTGAGTGCATAATATGGCTATAAAATAGCAGTTTAGATAATGCGGTCAGGCTGCTGGTTTATATATATCTCTTCTCAGTTTCAAAATGTCCCCTTCTTCTCCTCCTTGTCTGACACTGGCTTCATTTCTCATTAAAAATGCTGGCGGCTTGGAAGTGAGGCTAGAAATGCAGGCTGGGCTCCTTCTTCCAACTTATGCTTGGTGTTGAGTTTTCCTGGAAGCCTCAAAGGCCTTGAAGGAAGCAAGTTGCCAGCTGATGGTTATTTTCAACAACTCTTGGCCAGAGATCTGCTACGTAAAGGATTAAATTCAATGTTTTCACATCAAATGTTTTTAAGAAAAAGATTTCCACCAAGAAGGCAGGTACCTCTTGGTACACTAGGGTGGGAGCACGGCAGCGAAAACGCACCCGTGTTACTTGTTCATGGGAAAATAGAGATAAAAATGGGATGTTGACTGGAGATTGGATGAGATGCCAAATAGGAGAGAAGCTGAGTTGGATCAGACCATTTTGGGGAGGGATGGGGTCTATATCAGAAGCCTAATCTTCACAATACAAATATTTGCTGCCCAAAAGGTTAGCCATTATTACATGTTGATTCTCCTCCAAAATAGTTCTCTTGCATTAGTTCTTTCTTCTGCTTGTCTTTTCATGCATTCATTCAACATGTTGTTTATTGAGTAATTGCTGTGGTATTGTGGGGGGCCATGGGAAAGTCTGGAGATAGCACATGAACACTAGGGCCATGTGCCCACCCTTCTGGACCTTACAGTCTAATGATAAACAGGGAGGAAAATGTGCAGCGGGAAGTCAGGGTCCTCGGTGATTTTGTAAGGGTGGTAAGTGTTACTGTGGAGTACCAGCAGGTGCCCATCCCAGGCTGAAGGGAACAGGAAGGCCGCCACCAGGCTTATGGAGCAGAGGCCCCCGAGGCTTGATTTGGGGGCTGTAATATGATCACACGGAAAACTTTGCATTGACTGAACTGGTACTGCTGAAGGTGATTTTCAGTCTATCATAGTAGAAATTTCCTTTGGTCTCAGTATAAGGAAATGCTGTGCTTTGCTTAGTTTGGTGTATCTTAGGGGCAGTGCAAACTTTGTCGCGAAGATGTATCTCTTGCCTTGAGAGCTAGATAACTCAGTCATATTTGTACCTCACTTCTGGAAATTGCACAGGATCATAGGAGTAACTATTTGAATGTCAATTTTATTGATTTATGTATGTCTCTACCCTTGTTTCCTCATTTTAACCAATTTCTTTATTTATTTTATTATTTTGTGCTTTACCCACTTTTTTGAAACTGTCTCAGATCCACCAGGGACAAGGATTAGAAGCACATTTGGTGTCAGTGAAATCATTTGAAGAAATAAGCAAGTTAGAACAGGACACCATACTCAGAATTGAGAGAAAGGATAAAGGAAGGGTAGAGTTCAAAAGTCAGGTTTTAACTGTGGGGGTGCTTCAAACATAGTTACGTTAAATTAAAAAAAAAAAAAAAAAAAGAGGAGGAGGAAGAGGAGGAGAAAGAAAGAAAGCTAAACAACAGCAAGCGCTTCCGGTTTCTCCAAATCCTGGACCTCTGACACCCAGCCAATGTCAATATTAGCTAAAGAGGTTTGGCCCATGTTCAGTCTGATCAAAAATAAATTAGGAGGGTGTTTAGAAAAAGGGCTTACAGGACACACACACACACATACAGACACACACTCTTCCTGAGCAAGGATAAGGATTACAGGCTTTTAATAAATGCTAATTTAGTGATAACTATTTTATATAGTGTCGTTTATGCCCAGATCGGACATGAGCTGATTTGGGATTTCAGCGACACCCCGGAGACGCCAGCTCCAACTGGTGTGTTCTGCAGATACCTCATGTCTCCCTCTCCTCCACATCCAGTGCCCCCACCTGTCGGCTCCAACCAGCTTCCTCTCAATAGGCTCGAGCCAAGCATGGCTCGAGGTAACCTCCAGTATATGGGGCCTGACACACTCGCTGTAAATTGAGCCCCACTCCCTCTCAGTATCCATCACATTGTGTTTCTTTACTTCTTTGTGAAAGGAGCACTGAATGCCTCGCATAGAAATTCAGGTAGTTAGAATCTGGATTTTCCTTCCTCCCCTCTTACCTTTCTCTCTCTCTCTGATGGATCTTGGCCCATGATATTTCCTGGTCAAAGAGAGAAACAGGTGTTTTTCTTCAATACTGCAAGGGATGTCTTGGGAGCTCTGAGGGGAAAAGATAACTAACATCCCAGCCCGTGACTCTAGCAGAAGTCTGAGCCCGAGCAACAAGGGCTTCCTGTGCTCCACTGAAGCCAGCATTACCCCCGATAGACAGTTGTGTCGACACAGCGACACCGTAGCGAGAGCGTGGGTTTTAGTCTGATGGCTCTATGTCCCCGATAGTTGTGTCAACGCAGCGACACCGTAGCGAGAGCGTGGGGTTTAGTCTGACGGCTCTGTGTCCCCGATAGTTGTGTCGACGCAGCGACACCGTAGCGAGAGCGTGGGGTTTAGTCTGACGGCTCTGTGTTCAGACTTGGCTCCCTTATTTGCGGATTATTTTACCTGAGATAAGCCCACCTCGACCCTCTGAGTTCAGTGTCTTCATTTGTAAAAGGACAAGAGCATTACCTACTGGGTGATCCTGTCTTGAAGCTTCAAAGTGGTGGGAATAGAAGTGAAGTTCTGTGACAGATCCGCACCCAGTTAGTCACAGCACACATTTCTCACAGCGGTGTGTGCCAGGCACTGTGCTCAACAACTTACATGCTGCTTTTACTATTACGTTTATGGTTACTCTTCCCCCTGAGTCAGCTCCAAGAGAAGTGTCCTGAGGTCATAGTAGATATTCAATTAATATACGTTAAATGGGTAAGCAGTTTCATTTAATCCTCAAAAGAACCAAAATTAGTTAGTACTGTTAAGTATCTCCCATTTGTTGGATGGGGAAACGGAGGCACAGGTGGTTCAGTAACTTGCATAAGACTGTTCCCGCTCTCAAAAGCTAGGGTCAGGATTCACTGCAGGCACTCTTAGAGCCTTATCCATACACTCTACCAACTCCTGAATCTTTATGGGGGGGTAAGCAATGCCCATGGCCTTCTCTGGTCTTTCTCCCTCCTCTGTCAAATGCTAATGTGCACACCAGCCCTGACCTTAGCCCCCTTGTCCCTAAGACAGTGCCTGGATTTAACGCCGGTGGGTGTGTGCAGGGCCGTGGAAGAGCACACGCTCTCTGAAGTCCCAGGAAAGCCTCCTTTGACAGCAAAGCCACGCAGACGAGGAAGCTGAGCCTTTTGGCAGGCCCCAGCTTGTTGCCTGTGGGTTCTGAGCTTGTTCACGGAGGCTCCACGCCAAGGCTCCAGAAAAAGGGGAACCTCTCCCTGAGACTGCCGTGAGGGCCTTTGGGCCCTGTGAGAGACTGGGTGGAAGGCAGGGTGAGGGCCAGGCTTAGAGGCAGCAGGAGAGGCTGTGCAGGGGTAAGGGGGACGGCCTGGGTTCTGCTGCCCCCACCACGCTTTGTCTCCTCGCTCAGGTCCCCAGCAGTGTGTTCCTTCTCTTTCCCTGCCTGCCTGCCTGCCCTCCCTTCTTTTTCTCCTTCTTTCCTCTCTCCCTCCCTCCCTTTTTACTCTCTCTTTTTCTCATTCTCCTTTTCTTTCTTTTCTAAAAATGATTTTCCTCTCTCTTGCCGTGTCCTTCTGTGTTGCTCTGTCCCTGTCTCCCTCTCTCTTCCTTTTTTTTTTTCTCTTTCTCTCCACTTCTCTTTCCCTCTTTCTTTTCTTCATAAAGATCGGAGGTCTTTTCTCAAAGTCCTCTCAGTCTGGTGGGGGAAGAGGGATTAGAAAAATCAGCAACCAACTACTCTTTTGCCCTCATTCCTCCCGTTGGCAGACTGAGGCAGGGAGAAGGCCAGTCCTCTCACCATGGTCAACAGGCTCATCCAAATCTGCCAGGTCACGTGTATATGTTTACAGAATTTGTCTCCTTTGAAGATCTCGTTTCCTCTACCTAGACTATACTTCCACTCCCCTTGCACATTTGGCAAACTCCTCTTCATCCTTCAAAACCCTTCTTAGGCATCATCTCCTCAGAGATGTCTTCTTGGGATGTCACTTCCTGCCCAACAGCATGATATCCATATTTTATGTCATATCTATGCTTTGTATCTATGTCTGTTGTTGATTTTGTTATAATTTAGTATATGCCCTTCTGTATTCACTTTTAAATATACATCAATGGTGGGAAGAAACTGTCTTATTCACCATACTTCTAACCAGAAGGTTTAGTTTGGAGTACATCAAAAAATGCTTATTTTGGTGAGCTGAATCTTTTGCAGAACAGAGACCTTGTGAATCTTAAAGTCCTACAGTGCCATTAAAAAAAAAAATAACAAAACACAACAACAAAAAAACAAAACTCTATCTGTTAAACCCCTGACTTGCTAAAGTTAATTTAGTTCTTTTTACAAATTCTCAATGATTCTTCGAGATTTGTCCACACAACTTACCAACTGTCACCCAATTACTTCTTATTCTCTCTCAGTGCACATGTGTTGGGAGTCCAAATTTCTTTCTCTGTTTGCCTGCAAATAAGATACCCATTCAAGGGGCTCCCAGGTGGCTCAGTGGATTAAAGCCTCTGCCTTCAGCTCAGGTCATGGTCTCAGGGTCTTGGGATCGAGCTCCGCATCGGGCTCTCTGCTCAGCAAGGAACCTGCTTCCTCCTCTCTCTCTGTCTGCTTCTCTGACTACTTGTAATCTCTGTCAAATAAATAAATAAAATCTGAAAAAAAAAAGAGATACCCATTCAAGTTATTCTGCAACCTACTTGTATTGACAAGGTAGAAGAGGGCTAGACCCTCCTGCTCCTTTATAGATGTGGATACCATTGTTCTCCTGCCCTGGTCCCAACAGACAATGATGGTTCATTGAGAGTAAACCCCTTGACTTATTATTCTGGGTTGTGGCACCACAGCCAAATTTCGTTGGCTGGTACCAGGGTACACTCTTAGCAACCAGACTGCATTAAGCTTTATGTTACTAAAGATGTCAGTAGCAGACACAGCTCTGCTCTGGTTGGTTCCAAAGAAGAAGAACAAGGGTTGGTTCCAAGACAAACACTGATTGTCTCAGAGGTTCACCAAGAGGTGATGGAGGAAGTCAAGAGCCAAGGATTCCAGTAATAGGTCAGGAAATGGAGTCCATGTTGGTTCAAGACGACAACTGTGAAAAAATAATCATTTCCCTTAGGTACTTACTGGTTGCTGGAGCTTACTGGAGGAAAGTTCATAGAGGAAAAAGGCACAGTGCAGGATGCGAGGGACACTGTCTGCACACACAGGCCCCTCTGATTGCCTGTGATGGGAAGGGCAGTGTCCACCATCCGTTACCTTCAGCAGCCTTGCACTTCCTTTTCTACAGTTCTTTCTGCACCAACCTGTTTGTCCCCGGAAAACAGGATCAGTCCCCAGGGGTTCTATAGACAGGGGACCCTATTTTAATGAAATGCGTTATTTGAAAGAATTACTTAAGCCTGTGTGAACTGGTCAAAGTAGGAAGACGTGATTGGGGAGGGGGTGAGCAGAGTGGAGCAGGGTGATAAAAATAGAGTTTTATCTGCATTTGGACTGATTTTGAAAAGGTTTTTAACCATTGCAACTGAATCCTTTTCAGAACCATCCCCCCCACTTTTTTTTTTTTTTTTTTTTTTTTTGTTCACCCGAGTTGCTATGAGAACATGAATCATCTCTTTAGCACGATGACAGCAAGTGTAGCATTTAGGAGCGGACCCTGATTTTTCACTGTTTGTTCTTTGCTCTCAACAAGATAAGCTGTTGTTATTTCTTTCTTCTTGAACAAGCACACCATGATTGCTGAAGTGGTAAGAATAATTGGACCAAATAGTCATGCGATTAATGCAAACAGAGAGAATTCATCTGTTTCGAGTACAGTAAATGCACTTCTGAAGATGCAGGAGCTTGCTTTCTCTGTTTATTCTTGGGCTGGGGAACAAATGTTGCTGAGTTCACTGCCACAGATTCCTGTGTTTCTTCCATGGGTGGAGACCTGAAATGAACTGAGTTAAGGGAGAAATCAGCCCTATCTCAGAAGTGGGTGGGCTTGGAGGGAGGGGCTGCAGGGTGAACACAGGAGAGAAGACTGCTCTGCCCTGATTTGACACCCTCCTCCCTGGCTAGGGGTAAGAGGACTTCTGCTTTCTTAATGACAGGTTTCAGTTAAAAGGGTGACCAACTGAAACAAGGGAAATTAGCATTGATTAAAGCCTTAAGGTGCTTAGCTCTGCACTC
Organism: Mustela putorius furo; assembly: GCF_011764305.1. Lineage (NCBI taxonomy): Eukaryota > Metazoa > Chordata > Mammalia > Carnivora > Mustelidae > Mustela > Mustela putorius. The sequence goes on along the minus strand of NW_025421304.1, from coordinate 36,765,169 downwards.
AGAATTATGTCATTTAGATGCCACTGGCATGAGACAGGTTGCATTGCCCCCACTGGACAGATAAGGTCACTAAGATTCAGAAGTCAGTCTCCAAACTCACAAAACCGGTGTGCTGAAGGGCTGGGGTTTGAAGCCAGGTCTTTATGGCTCAGGGTTGTGGTGGAGGCCTGGGTTTGGGGACACACTGTCCACTTTGGAATCCTGATGCTGCCCTGCAGTGATGGTGTGACCTTGAGCAAAGGACTTCAGCTCTCATCATCTCCTTTCTTTCATCTGTAAAACAAACAAACAAACAAACGAAAAACCTGGAGACTACAGTAGTAGTCATCAAGTTATCTAATAGGGCTGTTTCCAGGATTAAGTGAGTTATTACACGAGAAGAACACAGAATAGCGTTCTAGCTGATAGAACTTCCTGGATGCACATGGGCCGCTTTGATTTCAATGCCCGGGTGCCTTCTGCTGCCCAAAAATGCCTGTAGCTCATACCTGTGATTCGCTGCAATGGTGCTCCAGCTCATTTGTCTTCATAAGGTCACCCTGGCACAGCCTGGAAAGGTTAATGTCTCCAAAATCCCTCCTTTTCAGGTCATTTGATAACATTGCTGTGGGGGGAAAAGCTTGACTGTTTGTCCATGGACTGTGTGTGCCCCATTTTCCCCATTAACTTCCTACTGCACCCCCCAACCCCCACTCCGCAACTGCTCCCTCCACGTGCCTCTCCGCTTCCACCTCTGGCACTCAGCTCACCTTCCTTCCTATCCACAGCCTGCCTGACCCTACATACTTCTCAAGTCCCCTCCCTAGTCCATCGTCTCCCAGAAATGGCCTTTGCAACGTGAACCCACAGAGACATCAGCCCCTCGGCAGCTCCTCGAGCCCACGCCGTAGGTGGTGCTCGGTCCGTGCTCCGTGTTCGTGAATTCCTGTCCCTCCTCATGGCCAGTGCACGGGAGGAGACCGGGGTGATCACATGGCACTGCCACTGTCTGTTGACTTCTCTTTCACAGTGATCTGCCAAGGGTGCTGTGGTTCCAGAAGCCCAGGAGACCTACCGGGCTGTAGCAGGAAGAGAAGTCTGCCCCTTGAAAGACTGGCTGAAGTTTGGCATGTAGAAAAGTAGAAGGAACTTGAGGCAGAGGGAAATGATTGTACGGCATTATGGAAGTGTGAGAAGCGACAGGGATGATAGAGGACACTGTGAAGAGATGCTGACAGCTCTCAGTGGCCAGGGGCAGCAAACGTGATTATTCTTCTTGGCTCTCACCTCACCTGTCCCCTTCCCCACAGCTCCAGAATCCGGCTTCAGCCCTGAGCTTGGTTCTTCCTTCAGTTTGATAAATGCTTTCACCATTTTTGCTTAATTGTCTCCTTCTAGTATTTATTAAACAGAAAGATTAAATCCAATTAAATAAATGAAGCACCTCGTGCTGACTTTGACCAAGACAGCGTCATCCGCTTGTGTTTGTGTTTGAAGTGAGGAAACCGCGAGCAGTGAATTCACCCTACATGGCTCCTCTGTCCTGGGTTGGGGAATGTGTTCTGCCTCTCTGTTAGGGGTCCTGTAAATCCACTTTCTCCTCTGGACTCGCCAAAGTACGTGGCAAGGGGGAGATAACTAGCGCTGTCTAGGTGTCTCCCAAATGCCAATGCTCGCGACCTTTAGCCAGCGAAGCTGTACAGTAACCCTACGGGACAGGTGTTGCTTTCCTCGTCTGGTAAGTAGGAATAAGGAAGCTCAGAGATATAGGGCTCATTTCACAACCCCGGTGTATTGTGGGGAATGACAGAGGCCCTCAGGGCTCTGCCCCTGTACGTTCTGAATGTGCACTAACCTGACCATCAGCTGCTGGCACCAGCCTCCCTCAACCAGCGCCTACAGGGGAGGCTCCTTTGCCTCAGACTCCGGGCAGGAGAACGCCAATGCTGCTTTCTGTTCTGCACAAGCTCCCAGGGTCCCCGGGAGGGTGACCTCCAGTTACCTCCAGTGGGCCCTCCCTTGACAACTGATCTGTATTACTTTACATGCTCCCTTTCCTTCCCTGCCCAGTCTCCTTCCAGCCTGTCCAGAGATTACCCCCAGTACTTGCACCAAATCCTTGTCTCAGGGACTGCCTCTGACAGTTGCACAGAGATCAATCTGACTGAGCAACCTACACCTTCATGCGGTGCCATGCTGTGGAGACTGCTCGTGAAGGGTTTCACTGGGACAGGGTGGCAGTGGGATAGAGGAACCCACTAGAGAAGTGGCAAATGGGTTTTGCCTCAGGGGTCATCTGTGAGTGATCAGTGGGGCTCCCTGGAAGCTTCCTGGAGGGTGAGTTTGAGACCCATAAAAGTGACATCTGGACAGAGTGTGCAGTGCTGTCTGTGTGCCCAAGGGAGGGAAGAGGAGCGAATGTGGTATTTGCTTCTTGGCCCTTGGTGCTCCTTCTCTGCGTGTCTGTACTTGAATCCATTTCTGTGAGGAAGCCTGCCAAAGGGAGACCGGGACCGTGTATGGGACTACACTGTGACTCTCAGAGTAAGGAGTAGTAAGGTGGCACAGGGTTGAACAGCAACTCAGAAACTCTGAGGCCCAGTGTTGATAAAAATGCTCTTTGGATAAGTCACTTTTTCCTATTTTGCCTCCTTTTGTGACTGAAGACATTAAGAACAACTGATGGAATTTTTACTGAAGATTTTTTTTTCTTTTTTTTTTTTTAATTTTCTGATATCCCTTAACTTATTTATTTTAATTTTAATTTTTTATTTTTTATTAACATATAATGTATTATTAGCCCCAGGGGTAAAGGTCTGTGAATCGCCAGGTTTACACACTTCACAGCACTCACCATAGTACATACCCTCCCCAATATCCAGACCCCCTTCCCTCCCACCCCGGCAAGCCCTCAGTTTGTTTTGTGAGATCAAGAGTCTCTTATGGTTTGTCTCCCTCTCAATCCCACCTTGTTTCATTTTTTCCTTCCCTACCCCCCAAACCCACCACATTGCCTCTGAAATTCCTCATATCAGGGAGATCATATGATAATTGTCCTTCTCTGATTGACTTATTTCACTCAACATAATGCCCTCTAGTTCCATCCACATCGTCGCAAATGGCAAGTTTTCTTTTCTTTTGGTGGCTGCGAAGTATTCCATTGTGTGTGTGTGTGTGTATATATATATATATATATATATATATATATATATATATATATATATATATATATATATCCCACTTCTTTTTTTTTTAAAGATTTTATTTATTTATTTGACAGACAGAGACCACAAGTAGGCAGAGAGAGAGGAGGAAGCAGGCTCCAGGCTGAACAGAGATCCCAATGCGGGGCTTGAACCCAGGACCCCGGGATCATGACCTGAGCCGAAGGCAGAGGCTTTAACCCACTGTGCCACCCAGGTGCCCCACCACATCTTCTTTATCCATTCTTCTGTTAATGGACATCTAGGTTCTTTCCATAGTTTGGCTATTGTGGACATTGCTGCTGTAAACATTTGCGTGCATGTGCCCCTTCGGATCACTACGTTTGTATCCTTAGGGTAAATACCCAGTAGTGCGATTGCTGGGTTGTAGGATAGCTCTATTTTCAACTTTTGGAGGAACCTCCATGCTGTTTTCCAGAGTGGCTGCACCAGCTTGCATTCCCACCAACAGTGTAGGAGGGTTCCCCTTTCTCCACATCCTCGCCAACATCTCTCGGTTCCTGACTTGTTAATTTTAGCCATTCTGACCGGCGTGACGTGGTATCTCATTGTGGTTTTGATTTGTATTTCCCTGATGCCGAGTGATGTGGAGCACTTTTTCACGTGTCTGTTGGACATCTGGATGTCTTCTTTGCCAAAATGTCTGTTCCTATCTTCTGCCCATTTCTTGATTGGATAATTTGTTATTTGGGTGTTGAGTTGATATGCTCTTTATAGATTTTGGATACTAACCCTTTATCTGATATGTCATTTTCTGCTGAAGATTTCATGCCCACTCACATGCCATCAGTCCATCACCTCAAGATTCTAGTTTTTTTCAGGGTCAGTGTCTTTTTCTTCTTGAAATTCTTAAATTAATTAATTAATTGATTAATCAATTAAATTTCTTAACTCTCATACTTTGGCAGACTTTTCTTTTTTAGGGATCATCTGTCTCTCTTCTAAACTGTTCCTTTGGTTAGCATACTCCAATGTCTTTCAGAGAATCTAGTTTCTCCCCTACTCTCTGTATATGTCTTTAGCTCCAGGAATGGCCCTGTGTTGTGGTTCTGGCTAACTAAGGCCTGGCTTTTCCCAGTCATTGTGATTTGTTTGGGGGTGAGAACAGGATCCAAATTATAGACCTCTGGGCCATTGCTGGCCACCCGTGACTCTGGAGGGGGCAGATTTACCCAACCTTGTTCCACAGTGGTTCTAGGCAAAAGAAGGAAAGTAAGGAAATTGACAAATAAGAATTGAGTCTGGAAGTCACTATGTGATCCCCTTGGTCAAGCTAGGCCTGAAGCTAATTGTATTCCAGGAATTTTCATCTGAATTAGCTCAGATATTCCTTTTTTATTTTAATAAATTTGAGTTGGACCTCCTATCTCTTGCAAACAAAAAATATCTAATTTATGGATAGAAGATTTTGCTGAGGGTCATTACCATGTTATGCCTATGTTGACTCTTATAATTCATAGGGCTTCTTTTTGGGTTCAGCAAATAGGAAAAATGGGCTTCCCAAATTAGAGCCCCTCACCTCACCCCCCCCCCTACGTATCTCTACCCATCCCTGCTCACAACTAGGCCCTTCCCTGCCCCAAACACGGAGAAAACTGACTTAAATGGCTTCTATATCTCGAGCAGTAGACATTTATTATGGCCATAAAATGATTTCCTGGAGACTCCAGCCAGGCATGAGGCCTTTGTGTTCTGAATTTACCAATTTGCTAAAATAATCATCTTCACATTTGCTGTTAATAATCTTGCTTCAGGCTGTTACAACCAAATGGTTGGTCACTTCCAGTAATGGCCAATTTTTCAGAGATTATTGCTAAAATGATTAGGCACATCATGATTTCCCAAGGCACATGCTTTGGAGCTGCTCCATTAGCAAATAAAAAGCCTTCTGGGCCGATTGGGAAAGTGGGGGATGCTTATCTGAAAAGGTAAATATATGTCATCATATCTATTGTTGTTCCTTAGCTAAGTCCTAACTTTACATTTCTTCTTGCCCATTATTGGCTCATTATTTAATCACTAGACGTGCTGCTTCTTTGCTTGCTCTAACCCCTTCATTGTAGCTGGTGGGCTGGGAAACAATTTACAGTATACCAGCTGAATCAATAAGGGAACATCCATTCTTGAGGTCCTCAGATGAGCCAGGCCCTGGCCTAGAAATTTTGCACAATACCTTATTTAATTCTCACAGCAGAGTCCTAATTCCAGTTTGCACATGGGAGGAGACTGAGGCCCAGAGAGATTAATTCACTTATTGTGTGTCATCCAGCTAGTAAATGCATGTCTGGATTTGAATCCAGTGTTCTTCCCACTGTACCAGGAAGCCTGCTTTTCTCCTTCAACTCCACTCACCCAGGTTCCCTCTCGTGTCAGGGCCAAGCATGGCACCTGGCAGCCCAGCCCCAAGGTGGAGACGAGTTAGAACACTGGCAAGCAGAACATGGGGAACCACAGCAACAGCTGTCCTGGTTTGCATGTGGCTGTGTGGTTCACACCCAAGGCCAGTATGTCTGCTGCAAACCCTGGGCTTTCAGCCCCAACTCCTGCAGCTGGAGAAACAAGGTGAACGAGACTTTATGGGGAGCATTCTAGATAAAACTTGACCTGAGAAATACTTTTCTCTTCCAACATAAGGGGAAGAAAGCATATTTTCCTTGCAGTTGTAGTAGGTATTTTGCAAAAGGGATCCACAGATCCTCAACTGAGAGTAGAAAAAAGTCACACCTTGATCCTTTCCTTTGGCATTACTTAAATGCATGCAGGACACAATTACCAGTGTGTTAGGAGAAACATGAAAAGGTAGAGGCAGATGTTGTCTGGTCTTTACAGACTGAATAGGAATTGGGGGAAGCTGGCCATTTTCTGTAATTAGAACATTACCTCTGAGACCAGGGAATGACCATTATAAGAGTGTATTTTTTGTTAAAAAGCTCTACCCCAAGCATAGGGATCTGACTCATGACCCTGGGATCACAGGTCACACACCCCACCAACTGAGCCAGGCAGGTGCCCCAGGAAATGGCCATTCTAAAATGGATCAGTGTGAGCACTAGAAAGATATCATTACATGACACAGGAGCTTGCTGATGAAAGTGAAAAAAGATCTCACGTGGATGAGAGAAGACACATCTCTAGCCACACCTTGGCAAAATGTTCAACCAACAAGTGAAGGCTTCGGTAGCTAATAGCAGGGCTGCATTGTACTTTTCTAGGTTGCAATGTTTTACTACCTTTAATTTTTTGGTTGTATATTTTTTATGACAAAGCTATTACTTGTTTGCCTCAAAAAAGAAGTACAGGAACCTTTCTTAACCTGACAGATCTTGTCCACCAAAAATCAACATTGTTGGCATCTGGCTGTCTCAGTCAGTAGAGTATGCGACTCTTGATCTCAGGGTCATGAGTTCTAGCCCCACATCAGGGGTAGAGATTACTTAAAACAACAACAACAACAAAAACCCACAAAAACCTTTAAATGTCATCCTTTAATAGTGTGATGGTAGAGGCATTTCAGTTAAAACCCTCGGGGTGTCCAAACGAGGCATATTGATACCTGTGTTCCATCTTAGTAAACTGTACAGCGTTTCATTCTATGAAGTAGGCCAACTGATCATCTTTGGTTTCTTGGAGAGATTACTGTTGCTTATGACTCATTGGTCAAAACAGGTCACATGGTGGTGACCTAATTGCAAGGGGCTGAAAAGTAATCTTCAGTGCTGAGGAAGAAGAGAACTGGATATGGGTGAGTTCAGTGTGTCATTTCCGGATAAAAGCAGTTGAAAGCCAATATGTACATTTCCTTGCTCTCTTCTCCTGCTGATGTGGCCTTGGAAACCATAAATTTCTGATGACTCAGCTGCAAAATAATGGAATTTCTGTTAGCCTGGATCCTTGAGTGACAATGTGGAACAGAGCTGCTCGCTGACCTGCATTGGAGATCTTTGTGAAGTTACGCCATGAAAATCCCAAAATTAATTTTTTTCTGTAGACAGATGAGCTCTCAGATACCCAAGTTCAAAGAATCTCCACATGTTTTGCAAAGGAGGCATACCTGAAACAGATGGACTTTCTGTCCCAGTGACCACACTGACCATGGTTCCTGATCTAGGAAACAGGTGCCCTAGTAGAAAGGGATCCTCACAGAGATGATTCCTTTATGAAGTAGTAGATTTTTGCAACTGCAGTCAGATTTAAAGCATGAGAAGAAGAAAATGTATGTCCTACAATAGTGCTTCTGGGGCAGGATAATAAAGCAAACTACTTATAAGAACAAAGAGACAAAAGGGTAAGAATTGAGGAAGCCAATGTGGAGAAAAGAGCTTCAACTGTACTTGCATCTTAGTGATTTGCTGGACTGAAGGTGTTAGTCAGACCCTTGTCTTCTTCTGTAAACTCCTCAGAGTCTCTTGAAGTGGGCTGACACAGTGAATAAGTCTTTTCTAAAGCAGAAACAAACTGTAAGCAGGTGATGACTAGGAAGTATTTTTAAAGAGTGTCTCTCCAAGTTGGATTTTGCAACTGCCTGAAGCAGAATTACTTAGCAAATCAGAAACTCAAGGGCCAGGACTGAGAAAGGTTCACATGAACAAGCTCCGAGGTAATACTATATCCACTAAAGTTTGAAAATAACTGGCTGAAATCCTCCCCTTTGGCTATGATGTCATGTTTTGGCATTCAGTTCTACCGTGAGTCTCTTCACTGCATTATTGGAAAGCAGTTTTCATTTCTTCTTTTCTCTTCAGTCACGAGAACTGCTAAATGAAGCTAGGAAAAATTATCACTATGAGAAGAGACATTCTTCAAATGGACGTGACTAGTCTCAGATATGCTGGTTTGGGCCATATATCTGTTTTCCTTGTTTATGTAGCCAGTAAACCACATACCTCTCTGAGACCAGGTTCTCACCAATGTTTGGGTGGCTGAACAGGGATGAGTCACTGGCGGCAGCTGGTGAAACTGTTTGGGGGTTGCGTGCATCAATATTCACTACCTCCTCCTCACCAGTAACCTGCTTCCAAATCTTAGGCTGGGATTTGTCATGGGTTCCAACCACAGAGGAAAGCCCCCCTCTTCTGTTCTTTGTGGAAGGCAGTATCTTCAGTCGTCACCTGAGACGTGCCAGAGACTCCAAGACAGGGTCTGAACTGATGTCTGGAGCTGGGTTTTGTGTCTGAATTAGGAGCTTCCCTGAATACAGTAGAGCTTGCCAAGTGAGTCACTACACTTGGTGTCACCATAGACTTTCAGAACTCAAGTAAATCAGAGGGGGAGACAAACCATAAGAGACTGTGGACTCTGAGAAACAAACTGAGGGTTTTGGAGGGGAGTGGGGTGGGGCTTTGGGTGAGCCTGGTGGTTGGTATTAAGGAGGGCACGCATTGCATGGAGCACTGGGTGTGGTGCATAAACAATGAATCTTGGAACACTGAAAAAATTAAATTAAATTAAAAATTAAAAAATAATAAAAAATAAAATAAAAAGTCAACTAAAGTGCCAAGAAAGTACAGCAATTAAAAATAAATAAATAAATAAAAAACAAAAAACAGAAAACAACAAACTCAAGTAAAAGAAGAACCACTTTCCAAGAGATGGAAAACCATTTCAGATTTTGTTCACCTCCTGGCACACTGAAAACAAAACTGACCTAAGTGAGATTATGACAAACTACAAAACCTGAACAAATTTTAAGGATTACCATTAAGTCAAGAAGCTTTCTCACAAATTCTTTCTATTTGTTCTTGAAGCTAATCCAGTGAGATAGGCAGGGCAGGGATGATCCCTATTTTACAGAGGTGTGAAGGAAACAAACATTATGCTAAGGGTCAAATCCCCTGTAGTGGGGGCAGATTCCTCTGATCTTCAATTCCAAGTAAATAATAGTGTATAATGGCAAAGGGGAGAGAATCAGACTCAGAGCCTGGATTTGAATCCTGGCTCTTTCACTCACTGGCTGACTCTGGAAAATTTCCTTAATCTCTCTGGGTCATCAGCTTCTTCTCTCATGTAATATCTTTCTCACAGGGTAACTGGAAACTTAGGTAAGGTTATTTAAAAAGGATCCAGTATAGTAGGCATTCAGCAAATGTAAGGACCTTCCTTCTTCTCATTCATGCATTCAATTCCATTCATTCCATATGTACCGGGTATCCACTATGTCCCAGAAAATATATTACATTGGAGGGACAGAGAAATTGACAGAATGCACTGTGTCCCTAACCTCAGGGGACATGCTGTCCATCCCCCACTGCCTCAAGTCAGGAACTAGAGAGCCCTGCACGAGCTTGTTCTGGAACCTGGGTGAGCATACCCTGCTCACTCCTGCTCACCCTTCCTCTGTGCCATGACCACCACAGAGATACCATCTGGGCTGCTTTTCCTCCTCTTACTCTTCACATGGCTATCCCTATTACTTCTTCATTCTCATCATCCATTCTTACAGTGTCCCATTCTATTTCTTCAGAGCGCTTGTCCCAGACTTCATAATTACCTATTGATATATCTGTATGTATACTTGTGTGTCTTCTACCAGAAAGCCATGAGTTCCACATAATATATATTTACCTATGACCTATCCCGAACACATTACAAATGGTACAAAAGGAAAAAAATGAATGGATTATTGAATTAATGAATATACCCACAAACAGTTCTGAAAATAAATTATTGAAATTATATTTGTGTATACCAGAAATAATAGTTCAGTATATCCTAGCTGGCAAAAATAAACTTATGAGTTTGTAATTCATTCATTCATTCATTCACTCATTCATTTAATCGGTCAAAGTTGTAATTGTTTATAGTCTAAGGAACCATAAATCTAGGTGAATACTAGGCACAGTGCTTCTACATCTGTTCACTTGCCCATAATAGATATCACTAGACAATTTTGACCCTTATCCCTGCTTCAAGCAGAGAAGCAGATATTTCTAGTAGATACCTGCAGTGGTCACAGTGGGCCTTTACAAGCCCTTGCTCCAAGGGTTGGAGAAAACTGATGTCTCTATAAGTATCTGCTCAGCATTGTTCTTGTGCCAAGCCCTGCTCTTGACCCAGCACCTTCCTCAGTCATGAGGACATCACTGGTGTGTGACTGAGTCTGGATTACCAGAAGGTGCAGCATAGTGATGAAGTTACTGGGATAGAGGAAATGAAGACTCTTTAGAAGTGGCTCCCATCTCCTTCCCCATTCATCTTTATTTCCAAGCATGCCAGTGTGAGATGACAGATTTTCTCCTGGTCCCTTTGGAAATTTAGAAAACAAAGTTCTCTGTGTATGATGCCTAGATCCTGCCTTCAGTGTCAGGCTGTAAGCCCTCTACCTCCAGCCAAAACACGGAGAGACGCTTTGCAGATTTCCATTCTCAACTCATGTTCTTTCTCAGTGCCTCAGCACCCAGACCCTTATCTTAAAGATTTCTCCACTCTAAACATTCCAACCCATTTCGTGTGTGTAGCTTCCTAGCTGGCTGCAAGTCATAATTTCTCATTTGTTGTGAAACTTCATTTTTCCTGAAACCTCCAAACTTTTCTCCCTATCCACCAGCTTAGTCTTTGCCCTTGCTGTAGAACAATAATTTGCAACCAGGGTGATTTTGCCCTTCACGGCACATTTGGTAATGTCTGGAGACGTTTTTGTTTCCCCCAGTCACCACTGGGGGAAGGGAAGTGGATGTGCTAGTGGCCTCTGTTGGGTAGAGGTTAGGGATGCCACTGAATATCTTAAAATGCACAGGTCAGCCCTGCAACAGAGGATTATCTGGCCCCCAAAATCAGTGCTGAGGTTGAGAAACCTTGCTCTAGTGTGGTACCAACATCCTTCCTGGAATTTTGAGGTCTCCCTAAAAATCTGGCTGTAACTCACACATTCCATAGCATATCTTCAAACCAAATACATGTCTTTTCAGTTCTCTGACTCTGGCTGGCATAGAAGAACCACATAATGTAAATGAGAGTTCCTCAGGCATGCCTCCATCTTTTTTCCTCTCTCGGTGTAATAACACTACCTCAGAGGGGGCAGTGTGAGAATCCTGTCAGAAAATGGAGATGCTATCAAAAGAAATGAAATCTTGCCATTTGCATTGACATGGATGGGAACTAAAGGGTGTTATGCTCAGTGAAATAAGTCAATCGGAGAAAGACAACTATCATATGACCTCCCTGATATGAGGAAGTGGAGATGCAACGTTCGGGGTTTGGGGGTAGGAAAAGAATAAAGGAAACAAGATGGGATCAAGAAGGAGACAAACCATAAGAGGCTCTTAATTTCACAAAACAAACTGAGGGTTGCTGAGGGGAAGGGGATAATGGAGAGGGTGTTGGAGTTATGGACATTGGGGAAGGTATATGCTATGGTGAGTGCTGTGAAGTCTGTAAACCTGGCGATGCACAGACCTGTACCCCTGGGGCTAATAATACATTATATGTTAATTTAAAAATTAAAAATTAAAAAAAAAAAAAAGAAAATGGAGATGTTTTACTAGCCTGTACCATCCCACAGGTGGGGGTGTGATAAACAGGAGATGTTCTTGTTGTTTGGTTGTTAGAACTATCACATCACTTTTATTCTCTCCCAGAATAACTGCAGTTGACCCCAGTTCTCTGTACAAGGCTATTTCCACTCCCCTCTTCTTGTCTTTCTGGTCATTGCCTTGGGAACCTTGGTTACCCTTTTGATATATTTTACCAACTCCAAACTTGGGAGGAAAAGTGAATTTAATTTCCTGTAGCTGTGAAAACCTTTCGTGCAGACTTAAGCTTGCATCTGAGAGTTTCCATTTCTAAACTGTGAGTCACTTAGCAAAAGGGCAGGGTAAACATATGACACCCCTGGACTCTTGACAATGATGGACCATGCCTCAGCCTCAGAACTCTTTGAGTATGGTGCTGCTGACCCATCACAGACCTAACCACTCTCTCAGCACTGGTAATCCATTAGCAGCAGACACATACCACCTCCTACATAGAGGGAATGAGCAAGATTTTAGGATTCACATTATGCTCACCAGACACTTGTTGTGAACACATCAGAACAATTTTTTAAACCCCCTTTTTTTTTCATGTAGGTTCACCAGATACATATCACTGGTTCCTCAGAGCCATGGAAAAGATGTTTTATTGAAACATATTTTATATTCTGGAAAACATATTTTATATTTTACATTTTATTTTCTGGAATATTTTATATTCTGGAAAAGTATACAGATTGCATGTGCACAGCTTGAAGACTTTTAAACAAGAGAATATAACCATGTGGCTCATAACCCAGATCAAAAAAAAAGATAGTCGTTAGCTCCCTAGAAGCCTCCTTATGTCTGTCAGTGACCTCCTCCCAAAGGGCACCAAAGTCCTGATTTCTATAATGATAGATTAGTGTCACATGTTTTTCAAATTTATCTAACTGATATTATATGGGATGCACATTCTCCTAGTTGCCTTCTTTTTTTTTTTTTTTTTTTTTTTTTTTTTTGCTAAATATTTGAAATTCAACTCTGCTGATAGGCATAGCAGAAATTTGTTTCTTTTCACTATTATCTGTGATTAACTTGAAAGTATATGCCATGATGTATTTTTCTGTTTTATTCTTAATGGGTATTTGGATTTTTTCCCAGGGTTAGCTTTTGTGTAATGATCCCATGGACACTCTCATCACTGTCTCTTGGTACATGTACATTCCCTTGGGTTTATAAAGGGAACAGAATTGCTCCATCATAGTTACAGGTATTTGTCTTGAAGAGCTGCTGCCAGTTTCCCAAAGTGGCTCTATTAGCTGAATTTTCCATGAACAGTGCAGTGAGTTCTAATAGCATGACATCTTTGCAGACTTTGATGCTGTCCATTACTTTCTTTCTTTTTTTTTTTTTCTTCATTTTAACCATTCTGGTTGGCATGTAGTGATATATCATTGTGATTTTAGTTTGCATTTCTCTGATGACTAATGGACTTGAACATCTTTTCATATGCACATTATCCATTTAGTTATCCTCTTTGTGAAATGCCTGTTCATGCCTTTTGCCCACTTTTTTTGGGGGGTGATGGTCAGTGTTTTTTGATTCATAGAATTTCATGATGTATTCTGTGTAAGAGCTTTTTGATGGCTATATACCTATCATCTGTCTATGTCTTTCTCCTATTTCATCTATCTATCATTTGTCTATCTATCTGCTATTATGTTACTCCATGTCTTATCCTTTCATTAAGTTAATGGTGTCTTTAGGTGAACAGACATTTTTTAATTTTATTATTATTTCTTAAGTAGGCTCCATGCCCAATGTGGGGCTTGAACTCACAACCCGGACATCAAGAGTCCCATGCTCTACTGATTGAGCCAGCCAGCTGCCCCAGACATTCTTTAATTTAAAGAAAGCCAGTTTATCAATTTTTTTCTCTAAGGATATTGGTATGTGAATCCAGTTTACTAATGTCTTAAGATCATAAAGATATGTCTTTTTGTTATATTTTAGAAACTTGACTGTTTTTTTTTACATGTAGTCAGACAATTCACCTGGAATTAATATTTATATATGGTGTGAAGTGCGAGTCAAAATTAGACTTTTTTCAATTAATTGATCCAGTGCCATTTATTAACAAACTATAATTTGTGCCACTACACTATTATTTTATATAACATAATATTTATACAATAAATCAAGTGACCATATATATGTGACTCTGTTTCTAACTCCTTATTATAATTCATTGATCTATTTTCTTATCCTTTGTATCAATAGCTATGTAGTTTTAATTTCTATACATTTAGGATTAGTCTTGCTGTCTTATAGAGTAAATCTTTTAACTTTGTTCTTTTTTAGGATTATTCTGGCTGTTCTGGACCCTTTCTACTTCCATATAAGTTACAGAGTCAGCTTGTCAATCTCCATGATCTGTTGGGATTTTGACTGGGATTACATTGAATCTATAGGTCTGTTTGGGGAAAATTAATATTTTACCAACATAGTTTTCATCCTTTTACTTTCAATATTTAATGACACCTCATTTTATAGGTCTATCTCTTATAAATAGTATGAAATATTTTTCTGGCTTGACAATCTTTATATTTTGATTTAGATGCTTGAAAGTCCATTCCACTTATATTTAATGGAATTATTGATATGTAATTACATGTATATTTGAGTTTTAATTTTTTTTGTGATTGTTTTTTCATTCTTCTCACCTTTATATGCTCTTTTTTCTTTCTTCCCTTCTTTAGGATTCATCAGACATTTCTTAATTATCTATTCCTATAGGCTTATAAATTATACATTATTTTTACTTTAGAGATTACACAGGAGATTAAAGCATACATCATTTAGTGATTGGAGTCTAATATAAATAAGTATAGTGTATCAATTCTAAGACAGCATGAAGAAGTTAGAACACCTTAACTCCATTTATTCTCTCATACTTGGTGTGTTATTGTCATTTATGTTAATTGACACAAGATATTACTGTCATTTTATATGGTTAATATTATTTGAGAATGATCTGTGTGCTTACCCTTTCCATTGGTTTTCACTCCTATGTGCATTTCTGATCTTCCATTTAGGTTTATATTTCTTCTACCTGAAACACTTTTGCAACTGTTTAGCTGCTGGTGAATTTTCTCAGTATGTGTTTTCGGGAAATGTCTTTATTTTTTACTTCATATTTTAAAAATATTCTTGCTTGGGAAAGGAGTCGAAGTTAGTCATTATTTTCTTTCTATTTAAAAAAAAAAGATTTATTTATTTATTTATTTATTTTAGAGAGAGAGTGGTAGGGAGGGGCAGAAGGAGGGGGAGAGTCTCAAGCAGACTCCACCCTGAGTATGGAGCTCATTGGGGGGCTCAGTCCCATGACCCCAAGATCATAATCTGATCCAAAACCAACAGTCAGATACTACACCAACAGAGTCATCCAGGTTCCACTTCTTGCTGTTTTTTAAATAGTGTCATCTCACTGTCTTTCAGATTCTATCTTCTTAGTTGAGAAATCAGTCATGATACTTACTGTGCTGTGAAGATAATGTCTCTCTTGCTCTGCAAGCTTTTAAGAATTTTTTCTTTGTTGATGTCATAAATGAAACTTTCCTCTTAATTTCATTTTTGGATTGCTTATTGCTAGCATATAAGAGTACTACCAGTTCTTTATATTGATCTTGTATCCTATAATTTTGCTGGATTTGTTTGTTCTAATAGTTTCTTTGTGGCTTCCTTAGGATTTTCTATATATAAGATGATATCATCTACAAATAGAGATATTTCTTTTTACTCCTACTTCTTTATTTCCAATTTGGTTGCCTTTTTCTTTTCTTACCTATTTTCCCTGGTTAGAACTTCTAGTACAATGTTGAATAGAAGTGGTGAGCACAGACATCCTTGTGTTCTTCCTGGTCTTAGAGGGGAAGCTTTTAGTCTCTCACTGTTACATATGATGCTAGCTGTAAGTTTGTCATAGACCCCTTTCTTAGGTTGAAGGAATTCATTTTTTCTTCTTAGATTGTTTAGTGTTTTTATAATGAATGGGTATTCAATTTTGTCAAATACTTTTTCTGTATCAAATGAGATGATCATGGGCTTTTTTCCCCCCTTACTCTGTAAATATAGTGTGTTTGTTTCATTGATTTCCATTGTCAAATCATCCTTGCATTCTTGGGATAAATCCCACTTGGTCATGGTGTATAATCCTTTTAATATGCTGCTGGATTTGATTTTAGTATTTTGTTGAGATCTCTTTATATTTGGATTTTTAAAGTAGTTTTGCTAATTATGCCTTGTTGAATTTTGTGTGTGTGTGTGTGTGTGTGTTTCTCTTCCTTGGGTTACTTATTTATTTATTTATTTATTATTTTTAAATTATGGCTTGAATCTTTCCTCACTTTTGGAAAAGTCACAGCTCTTGTCTCTTCCTATATTTCTTCTTCCTCTTTCTGTCTTCCCCTTCCCTTTTGGTCTCCAATTGCACATATATTAGACCTATTTCCCATGCCTCATAGTTCTCTTTTGCTTTTTAGGGAGTTTTCATCCTTTATACTCTGCACATTTCAGCCAAGATGGTTTTAGCTAACTTATTTCTCTTCCAGTTATTCTCTTCCTCCATGTCTAAACCACTGATAAACTTATTTCCTGAGTTCTTAATTTCAGCAATCATATTGTTTAGTTTTAGCATTTCCATTGTATTCTTTCTAAAATCTTTTGCTCTGTGAAATTTTCTCTCTTGCCATGGTCATCTTAAAAATCTGACAACTTCAGTGTTTACTCCTTCTTTATCATGTTCCTTTTGCTCATTTTTTTGGACTCATTGTTTAGTCCTATCTCTTGTTCACACTGATAATTTTTTATTGGGCATTAGACACAGACATTTTATATGAAAATTTATAGAAAGTCTAGATGAACCTTCAGCTTCTGGTAGGTAGTTAGAGTAGCACTGAGTTGTTCCAAGCTTGGGATTCAGCCTGGTCTGATCTAGTCTGTGCTCTTTGTGTTAATAGAGTGTAGTTCCCTCAGAGTCCTGACAGAGAGCCTGGTGGTGAGTTACCTCTGCTCAGCCTCTTCATTGGAAGCTGAACTCCAAATTTCATCTTCCCAGGACTGCAAATTACCTGAAAGCTCTTTCTCTTCAGCTGACTACTTGCTGTTTCTTGGCCTTTCTCATTTAAGAATTGGTGAAAAACGTCTGGGGAGTCATAGCTCAGACCTTTAGGCTTTTCCTTTCTGCTTCTTGTTCTAAGTCTTGGCCCCTCAAGTGCTGGCTACCTGAGAAATCTAATCTTCACTTTCTCTCTCTCTCACCCCATAAGACTGTCAAAAACTCTGTTCAGCACCTTTGCTCCTTAGAATTTGGATTCTTACTCTCTGCCCAGGATTCTTACAAATTGGTAAATGTCCCAAATGAACATGTATATAGAGTGTTATGCTAGCTTCAGTGAGTTTTTCTTCTCTTTGGACCTTGGCCCCAGTTGTTTTGGCTGCTTTGATAGCTCTTTAATGGTATTTAGGTTTTCTAGTTGTTCCTGGGGAGAGGTCTGTTTACTACAGGTTAGTCTGCTATCACTGCAAGCAGAGACTCCCCAGGGCTACTTTGGACTCTGTACTGTAAACGTGAGAGGACTCACCAGGTAAAATTAGTGATCCTGCAGAGAGTGTTTAGAGAGCCTTCCTTTACTTCTAATTTTGAGGAGATACATCCTCAGATCCTTATCATGTCCTACTTATCAGTCTCTCCACCTCAAGCCTGTTTTCCAAAAAGACCCTAAAGCTTTAGACCAGAGTATCAGTGTTACACTGTATGAAGTAATAGTATGTAGTAATGTTTTAAAATATATAGTCCTTATCCACTAAAGATTCACCCTGAAATATTTAGAGATTAAGTGATGAATGCCTCTTCCTCACAAGGAAACTCTGTTCCCCTTTCTTTCCTTCTTTTTTTAATTGTATCTATGTGAAAAGATGGTTATTGTGATAGCTGTTGCACAATATGTGTAAATTGAATATCATGCTATGTGCCTTAAACTTATAACAGGGATGTATGTCAACTATTTTTCAGTAAAACTGAAAAAAAAATGACAAGTATCTAAAATTTGCTTTAAAATAACCCAGTAAGGAGTTTCAGTGGGACGAGGAGATTTGCCATATGTTGGTATTTGTTAAAGCTGAGTTACGGATATGTGGTGGTTCATTATATTATTCTGTGTCAGAGTGTTTGGGTAGTTCCATCATGAAAAAAAAAAAAAAATAGGCATGTATAAGGAGTCACAACCATGAAAAAAAAAATATGCCCACCCCTACAGAACAAATCAGAATTTCTAAGTTATTGTACAAAGGTCCATCTACCCTTTGCACTCCCCATCTTGTCATATTATAGTTCCTTATAAATGCTGTTATATTTGCTTATGGCATTTCTTGCCTAATACTATTTAAAAAATAATTTTAAAAGATTATCTTCACTACCACAGGATAGTGATTTTTTAAAATATTTTATTTATTTATTTATTTGAGAGAGAGAGAATGAGTAGGGGACAGGCAGTAGGAGAAGAAGAAGTAGAATTCCCACTTAGCATGGAGCCAGACTTGGAGATCAGTCCCAGGACCCTGAGGTCATGGCCTGAGCCAAAGTCAAACACTTAATTGACTGAGCCACCCAGGCACCCCTAAGATAGTAATTTTCAAAAGAATTTGAAGAAGAATTTACAAGCTATTAGAGGTACAGCAGAGATCCCTGAGAAGTTTTCCAAACTGCCAAATTACAGAAAGGTACAAATAATCATCCCCCCAAAAGCTCTCCACCTTATTATAAAACCACTGCCATTAAAACCACCACTAATTTTCACCACTTGTAATATGCAAAGCATCATGCTAGATGCTTTACCTGGGTTACTACAGTCACTGCCCTAGAACTTTGAGATTATTATTATGTATTATTCCTTCATACAGGTGTAGAAACTCAGGTTCAGAAAGTCTAAGTAGCAAGAAGCAAAGTAACAGCCACTAAGCAGCAGTCTCAGATGGCTGACACCAGGCCCCCCTACCTAATTAAGGAAACAGTGCTTCTCAAATTTGAGCCTCTATCAGAATCATCTGGAGGGCTTGTTAAAACACATTGCTGAGCCCTACCCCTCAAGTTTCTGACTCAGAAGGTCTGGAGGAGGGCCCAAGAATTTAAATTTTAATAAATTCCCAGGTGATACTAATGTTGTGTGTTTAGGGGTCACACATGCAGAAAAGGTGCACTAGAGTGCATTATTTTAGGGAAACAGTAATATGATTTGTTCCCCTCAGGTACGCAAGCTAATCTCAGTGGTTCTTTCTGGTGTTGGGGAGACCCTGTTGTGTAGGGTGTAGATAAAATGACCCATGACTTTGATTTCTTTTACTAGTGGAGTGGCTCTTCTCTGGTAACTTCCATCATCAAGAGACTAGACCTGCCTCCTGGGCCTAGAATGCATTCAGGGTCTTATCTGTTGCTTTGCCAGAGGTGGGCAGCTTCCGCTTGCAGCAAGTCAGATGGTCTCTGTTTATGAGCCATTTTGATGATAAATTCTTTAGCACCCCTTAAGGCCACAGTGTTGGGTCCATTAGGCCCTTTCCTGAAGAGGTCTCAAGTTCAGTCACAGGAAACTTGTGAATCTTTGCTCTTGTCCTGGCCCCACCTGCCACTACAGCCTAGTTTTCCATTCTTATTTCCCTTCCCCACAAAGTTCCTGTTTCACAAACCTGTTCTCTCTTTCTAGGGCATTTTCTGCAAGGCTCTTCCAACTTAGTTAGGGGAATGCTTGCATTCTGCAAAGCTGTCTTACCATCAAGAGGGTGAATGAACATAATGGTGATAGACAGGTTTAGCCGCTATGGGGCCCTGCTGCCTAGCAGGTAAGAAGCTGCCTGCTTTCTAATATAGCTATTGTACTTTGCAACTGGATGATCTTGTAGAACTTAACTACTCAGGGACCCAGTTCCTTCATTTACAAAATAAAATAACTGTTGTATATTTCACTTGTTTTGAAATTAAATGGTATATTGCACACAAAGGTCTTACCAAGTTGTCTGGCCCAAAATAAGAGCTAAGTGAGCTACCATGAGGAAGAGTTCTATCTCATTTACAAGAAGGTCATGAGAAATGGGGAAAGAATGGAGGTGTGACATTTGGACCAGAACTTGACATGACCACTTGTTGAGATGAGTTGTTTGGATGAGAACAGTCTTGGTGGAAAGGATGGGATAAACAAAGACACAGAAACAGCCAAGGGGTACAGGGATGGGTTTCTGGCAAAGAGAAGATCTGTTTGTTGCCTATTCATTCTTTGGGTCTCTTCTGCCTTTCTACCTACCACTCGTGATTGGCTGGAAATACAGACAATGGCTCGACGTCCTCAGAATCCTGGTCCTTTCCAGCCCCTGAACACATCACATCTGGCTCATCCTGGATTCCCTCATGACATGTTTTGGGGTGCTTTTCCTGACTCACTGTTAGAGTTAGTCCTTCTTTTGTGTTCCATGCTACAGAACATCATCCTTCTGTTTTAGACCTTACCATGTTCTATTATAATTCGTCTCTGTTGAACTGATTTTCTCTATGTTGGCCGTGAAGTTATGTCCATCTTCATATTCCCGTGCCAGATTCACTGGAAGGATTCAGTGGATGTGGGCTGGATGTATGGATGTACGATATATGCATAAACAAATGAAGGCATGAAGAAGAAAATATTTTCCAATTGAGAATTGCTCAAGGCATAATGAAAATACTATAATATATAGCCTTGTTACTCAAAATGTGGTCCAGGGATCAGCAATATCTCTCTCACCTGCAAGCTTGTTGGAAATGCTGGGTCTCAGGCCCCACCCCAAAGCTGCTGAATCAAAACCTTCATTTTAACAAGATCCCTGGGTGATTCATGTGCACTTTACAGGTTAAGAAGACCAGTCTAGTAGTTAAGAGGGAAAGCTCTGGAGAGGGGATTCAGATTCCAGGTTGACCTCTTATCCAGCTGTGTGAATGAACAAATCACTTTTTCCTGCCGGGCCTTAGTTCCCATATTTGTCAAATGGGCACATTGGTAGTGATGACGTTTTTTAGAGTAGTGTTGGTTTGTTGGTTGGGCCCGGAGCCATCCAGAGCCCCAAGAAAGAATTCCTGAGACATCTTCAGTGCTAAAAAGAAGTTTTATTAAAGCATGGGGACAGGACCCGTGGGCAGAAAGAGCTGCTGCTGCTCTCTGTTCTGTGGTACTTGCTGCTGGCCCAGGATTGTGAAGGACAACTGATTATATACCTTGGGGTTAGGGGAGGTAAAGATAAGGAAAGTTCTAAAAAGACTTACATATGCTAGAGAAGACTCAGGATCCTGGAGGAATGTTATAATCTGCCCATCTCAAGTATTTTTCAATATATGCTGGTTATAAGGACGTTTAATTTTATCTACATTTCCTTCTGCCTTTGTTTCCCACATCGGTGGTAGTTACCTCACGGTTGTCTTGTGAAGATTCAATGTGTTAACAGATGTGAGATGCCTTGTGTGATACTGGCCTGGCATACAGTAAGATTTAAAAAGCGTTAGCATCTTATTATTAGCCGTGCCTTCTTGACCACACAGAGGCCAGGAGGAAAAGCAGAGCTCACTAAAGATCCAGACAGACGTCGTGCCCTTGTGTTTCCTCTCCACACCATACTGGGCTGGTGCAGGCCAGCTGGCCAGGGCTGTCCCTTCCTGTGTGGGGTTCCCTTGGAGAGGCACTGCTGACGTGGGGAGCACAGTCTTCCTCTCAGCCGCCACGTCACCAGCCTAAAGCTTCCTGGAGCTGAGGACACTGGCCAGTTGTGGAGAACCACCCTTCCCTGACGCTGAGTCATGCTATCTCTATTCAGACAGGGATCAAGGCAGGTGGGAAGCTCCACAGGCCTGGCGGAGGTGCCCCAGGTGTGGGTTTGGGTGACTCATACTGTACCATGAGTCATACTTATTACATAAGGGCAGATCAAGAGCATTCAAATGCCACACAAGCCCAAATCTGTCCCCACAGACTGGGGAGGGGGGTGTTAGGGGGAGACATGCCTGGAGACACGTCCTGGAATCTCCAGAACAATTTGGCCCCACTCCTGAGAGGTTCTGTCTTTCATATATCCCCCAAGGACTATATCATCATCACTGTCACCAACATCATCACTGATGTGGTTATAACTTGAAAGAGACAGCTAAGTTACTTTTCAGAACAAGTGAAGAGCTGTAGATAACTTAAAGTGATAGATTAATAAGTACCCAAAGACAGGGGATATGAAAAAGCAGTAACTCCTTCTGAAGAGCTCTGTAAAAAAAAAAAAACAAAAAACAAAAAAAAACTCAGAGTTAAATTAAAAGACAACTCAGTAAAGGGAATACATTTATCTAGCAAAGGAATAAAGCTTTTACACCAATTAATTTAATAAAGCTCTTCCCCAGAATATGAACATTCAGGAGCCCTGAAGGTAGAGAAAAGCTAACACCCAGGCTCCCTCTGTGAGGCCAAAATTCAAAGATTTCTGATGGGTAGCTGGCCTTGGGAAGCCTTGGGACATTTGACTCTCTAGGTTTATGCTAAAGACATGGTAGGAAACCACAAGGAGAAACATTATATACAATAAGAGAATGCTGAAAGCCCCTTTTCAACCCACCTTTGCAGTTTGGTTTTGTTGATAAATATTAAACCTACTGGCCATTGCAGGTATCTTTTGAAAAGTCCTCAACACCATGGAAAATGCTACTGCTAAAATATTAGGTAAAGCAATAAGGAGAAAACAAGATTTCTTTTTTTTAAACCTTTGAGGATGAAGGTACATTAATAAGCACAGAAGGTTGTCCCACTCTGAAATTTTTTAAAAAATCGAAATTTGAAAGACTCAAATAAAACACTGAAAAGTTACTAGTAATTATCAAGATTCAGTGAACATTTCTCCCTCTTAATGTAAATTTTCAGAACTTTCTGTAATTAATCTGGATGTGTGTATATATACAAATGAATGAATATATGTTTACATAGAATATATATGAATATATAGTATAAAAGCAGTATATAGTATATATAACACATATAATATGTGATATAATATGCAGTAACTGTAAGATTTAACTGGACGGAAGAAGTCTTTTTATCTGGTGCATTATAGTTACTCAAGTCTTGTTCTTTATCATATTCTCCTTTATATTTATGTGCAAATAGTGCCCAGCAGACAAAAAGTATCCTATTTTCAACTTTAGTCCAGGAGACTTTAGAAGAAAGCTATATGGGTTTGAATTATGTGCTATATTAATCACTGCGGATTAGATATTTCTGTATGGAGAATTCCAGTGGACTTCCCACTGCTGGCTGAGCCAGGGACCATCTCTAAGTTATTGTAATTACAGGTCTTTCAGCTTCACAATTGATAAATCAGGAGGCAAATGGGTTGGCCCCACTTATCCTTTCCCTCACTCTTTTAATAATTGTCAATAAGTTGGGTTTTTCTGGGCCATAGAATATCTATGTCAGGGGCAGGGAGCAAGTTCACAGGCATCCCCAGTGTAAATACAGTAGTGGAACTCCAAATCTATCTGAATGTCAATAGGGCTGTGGTCCTAAGCCCAAAAATACAGAAAGAGCCTCTCACCTCCCATGCAATCTCCAGAAATCCGTTCTATGAAATGAAGAAAATGAGCTGAACCAGATATGTGTATCCTGGTACACCCCTCTAGGACCTCCTCTGATCAGGCTAGGCAGCAGAGATGTGTAAACACACTCCGCACTACTGGAGAGGCGTGAAGTTCTTCCCAAGCCCTGACCCAGCGTGCAAGCACACATGTCATCACGGTCTCTTAAAGGCCGTATTTTCCCCTATTGTGGGCTACCAGGGCTTTACAAACCAAGTCTGGAAGGTCCAGCTAGCTGCCTGGTTTTTGCTTTGTTTTGTTTCATGGCCCTTGAGCTAAGAGTGACTTTTACTTATTTATTTTAACGCAATGGATTTAAATGTTTATATAAATACATGCCTATTTTTCTCAAGTCTGCCTTTTTGCCTTGTTTATTTTTTAAATTAACATATAATGCATTATTTGCTTCAGGGGTACAGGTCTGTGAATCATCAGTCTTACACAGTTCACAGAACTCACCATAGCACATTCCATCCTCAATGTCCATAACCCCACCACCCTATCCCTCCCTCCACCCCCAGCAACGCTCAGTTTCTTTCCTGAGATTAAGAGTCTCTTATGGTTTATCTCCCTCTCCAGTCCCAACTTGTTTCATTTCTTCCTTCCCTATGCCTACCACCCCCCACCCCGCCTCTCAAATTCCTCATATCAGAGAGTTAAGATAATTGTCTTTCTCTGATTGACTAATTTCGCTTAGTGTAATGCCTTCTAATTCCATCCATGTTGTTGCAAATGACAAGATTTCAGTTTTTTATGGCTGCATAGTATTCCAGGGCGCGCGCGCACACACACACACACACACACACACATACATACAATTGTGTATATATATATATATATATACACAATTATATATATACACAATTATATATACAATTATATATATACACAATTATATATATAAATACACAATTGTGTATATGCTGTATATATATATATACACAGCATATATAAAGAAGATGTGGTATATATACTTTAGCCATTCATCTGTTGATGGACATCTAAGTTTCTTCCAAAGTTTGGCTATTGTAGACATTGCTGCTATAAACATTCAAGCACATGTGCCCTTTCAGGTCCCTACATTTGAATCTTTAGAGTAAATACCCAGTAGTGTTATTGCTGGGTCATAGGGTAGCTCTATTTTAAACTTTTTGAGGAACCTCCATACTGATTTCCAGAGTGGCTGCACCAGCTTGCATTCCCACCAACATTGTAGGAGGGTTTCCCTTTCTCCACATCTTCACCAACATCTGGCATTTCCTGACTTGTTAACTTTAGCCATTCTGACTGGTAAGAGATGGTATCTCTCTGTGGTTTAGATTTGTATTGCCCTGATGCTGAGTGATGTGGACCACTTTTTCATGTGTCTGTTGGCCATTTAGATGTCTTCTTTGCCAAACTGTTTGTTCATGTCTTCTGCCCATTTCTTGATTGGATTATTTGTTCTTTGGTTGTTGAGTTTGATATGTTCTTTATAGATTTTGGATACTTATCTGATATGTCGTTTGCAAATATCTGCTCCCATTCAGTTGGTTGTCTTTTGATTTTGTTGACTGTTTTCTTTGCTGTGCAAAAGCTTTTGAGCTTGATGAAGTCCCAATAGTTCATTTTTGTCTTTGCTTCCCTTTGGTGATGTTTCCAGAAAGAAGTTGCTGTGGCTGAGGTCAAAGAGGTTGCTGCCTGTGTTCTCCTCAAGGATTTTGATGGATTCCTGTCTCACATTGAGGTCTTTCATCCATTTTGAGCCTATTTTTGTGTGTGGTATAAGGAAATGGTCCAGTTTCATTCTTCTTTAGTGGCTCTCCAGTTTTCCCAACACCATTTGTTGAAGAGACTATCTTTTTACCATTGGATATTCTTTCCTGCTTTGTCAAAGATTAGTTGACCATAGAGTTGAGGGTCCATTTCTGAGCTCTCTATTCTGTTCCATTGATCTATATGTCTGTTTTTGTGCTGGTACCATGCTGTCTTGATGATGACAGCTTTGTAATAGAGCTTGAAGTCTGGAATTGTGATGCTGCCAACTTTGGTTTTCTTTTTCAACATTCCTCTGACTATTCGGGGTCTTTTCTGGTCCCATATAAATTTTAGGATTTTTTGTTCCATTTCCTTGAAAAAAGTTGATGGTATTTTAATAGGGATTTTGGCCTTGATTTTGCCTAAAATATTCACTTTCTGGGTCTTTAAGGAAGCATTTCCTGACTGTTTCTATCCTCATCACCCCAGCTATTATTTCTTGATGGAAGTACTGCCAGGCTTCTTATTGGTATCCCTATTCCACTCTGACCTCTCCCCACATTTGTTTCTGCTCACAGCAGCCAAGGCACCTGTCAAAGTGTGATTTTCACTTGCTTAGCACCTTCAATAGCTTATAAGAGCTCTTATCTAATACCCATACTCCCTACCTTGCTCCTGAAGCCTGGAGTCCCTGCCAACATGGCCTGCACTCTCCAACTCCCCCACATACTCGTTTGGGTCCAACCACCCAGCCTTTCTCTTCTTTCTCACATTGAGCTCCAACATGGCCCTAGTATATAAACTTCACAGAGGTATGGACCTGGTCTTGGTGACATCATATTCCCTGGAATGGTGTCTGGCACATAATAAGCACTCAATAAATATGTATTACGTAAATGACCTTTAGTCATCAAAACAACCCTGTGAAACAGGATTTTTTTTTTTTAAATCACCATTTTAAAAATGAATAAAAAGTTCAGGAAGAAGGGAAAATCCACTAAGTAGAACTGAATTTAGAATTCAGGACTTTCTGACATCCCACTACATTATGTTCCCTTCATTCAAACATTACGGCTTTCTTCTGCTAAACTACATAGGACAAATCACTGCATATGTGAACAGAACAGAGTCCTCTGTTCTGCTCTGCTCAGGGTGCCCTGATCCTGGCTGCTTTGTGTTACTGAACAACTCAAATTAAAGTTTACCTGTAATCCCCTAAAGCCAGTGTCTGGCTTTGGGCTGAAGAACCTGGTTTTTGTGCGGGAACATTCCTATATAACTACTGCCTATGGAAGGCCTTAAAACACCACCTATCCATCCTCTACCCTCCCAACTGGGAGGCATGAGGCCACCCCTTCAGAAAAGAAGTCTGGGCTTCTCCTGCTTTTCTCATGATATTCAGATGACTGCTCAAGCTTCACTAGGTTCTTGAATTAGATGTTTGGTGCAGGGATGAGTGTGGGGATTTCATACATCATTGTGGCCTTGCTGCCCAAGTAGATCATGGGCCCTTTATTGGGTGTCCATCATCAGCCATAGTCTTTTCCAGACTTTGGTCATGTTACCAATCTCTTTATGAGTTTTGCTTTACTTACTTAATAGGCTCACTTTTATTTTTTAACTTGTTATTTTGAAATAGTTACAAAAAGTTTACAGAAATTCTCATATACACTTCATATAGATACTGTGAATGTTAGCATTTCGCTGCATTTATTATTTTCTTATATAAAATTTCATTTCTAATCTGTTTGCACATACACATGTATGTATGCATGTGTATATATGTATAGGCATACTTTTCTGAGATATTGCGAATACATTGTAGACATAGGTTTGTGTTTCTTAAAATTAAGGGAATTCTAACATAACCACACAGCAAGTGTCAAAATTAAGAATTTAGTATTATTGATGTGTTGTGTCTGTATATCTTTGTATGCATACTTTCTGCTTTAGGATCAGTCTAAGATACAATATTGCCTTTACTTGTCATGTCTCTTTAATCTTCGATCTGTAACAATACCTTGGTCTTTGTCATTCTTGACCTTAAAATAGTTTAGAGTCTGGGCCAGTTATTTTGTAGAATGTCCCTCAGTTTGGGTTGATTCAGTTAATGCATTTTGGGCAGAACATAATATCAAGAAGCATACAATGATAATTGGTCCCATTACTGGTGATGCTAAATTCACCACCATTTAAGGTGGGGTTTGCTGGGCTTCCCCACTGTAAAATTATCCTTGTTCTCTTTCATTAGTAAATATCCTGTTGGAGGTACTTTGTGACTCATTAAATATAATTTCTTATCAAAGTTTCATCTACTAGTTTCAAGCTGATTGATGAATCTTGAATCAATTTTTACTATAAGGATTAACAAATGGTGATTTTCTAATTCCTTTATTTTTTTTTCTTTCTTTGTTAGCTGACATTCTTTTAGAGGGAATTACAAGTTCTCCCTTTATACCCACTCTACCATCCATTCCAAAATATTATTTATATATTTATGTATTTACTTATATCAGTGTGGATTCACATGTTTCTGTATCATTCACTGAGTTACACTGTGTTGCTAACCCTATTTATTCTGATAATGAAATTGCCCCAGATTTGGCTAGGGAGACCCCCTTCACGCTGGCTCCTATGTCCTTTAGCTATGTACCCATATTTCTTCTAGCACATCCTTACTTTCTGACTTGTTGGGCTATTCTGTACTCACATAATTAAGCTTTTCCAGGTCTAGCTCTGAAATCAGCCCTTTTTCCAAGGAACACTAGATTCTTTTGGAGGATAATAACTTTGGAAACTAAGATCTGGATAACAAGTAGCTCATTGTTATGGGGATGTCATAGCTTCTAGGCCCTTTCAGTGAAGAGAGCTTCAAAACAAAAGTATGATATGTGTATGTATGTATACCCACAGAAACAGACTCATAAACCTACACATCTATAGCTCATTATCTATATACATTTATGTCTATCTATCCATCTGTATAATAGATCATGAGTTCACATTAATACTTGAATTCCAATCTAAAATCCAGCATTGATGCTTATCTGGCCCCTTTCCACATTTCTTTCTCTTTTTTGACCATGAGAAACTGCGATCCTATTATCCACAACATATTTACTTATTTCATCAACCTTAGAATGCAAAAGAGTGGTTTCAGAATTGCTAATCCATATTACCGTGAAGAATAAACCTACTAACTAGATGTCAATATTTGCGTACTGCTTTTTTTGTCTTTAGTCTGTGGGATATTATCCAGATAGCGCATTTAAGTTATTTGGATTCGTTCTTTATTCTCCTTTCTGTATTGTCATGTTATTCACTCAATATAGAGTTAGTTCACCTGTTACTGTTTGTATTCCATTTTAGTGTTTTTCCATTATCCCTATTGATTTTTTTATGTGAAGCATTAACATGCTTACAAGTGTTCCTTCTCTACAACAAGATGCCCTCAGAGAAATACCCCTTCCTTATCCCACCTGTCTAACCTTTCTATCCTTCCCGATCCTTTTCCACCTACCTCTGCACTTAACCAGGGTCATTGGATGGTGATTTATCCTTCCTGTATTTAGGAGAATACATGTATATTTTCTCATTTTCTTTTCCTTATTACACAAAGGTGACATATTATAGGTATTCTTTGTACTTTAAGTTTTTTCACTTAAAAATAATTCCTGGAAATCACTCCCTGTCAGTCAATAAAACTTATCCTCATTATTTTTTTACTGTGACATCTTCCTCAACTCTCTGTGGATGTACCGGGCTTGGTTCAACCATCTCCTGTGTGTGAGCATTTAAGTTATTTCCAGTGTTTGCAGTTGCCAATAATGCCGCAATGAATAAACTTTTGAACATTATTTTCTTATTGTTGGAGCTATATCTTCAGGGTAAATTCCTAGAAGGGAAATTCCTGGGTCAAAAGCTAGCTGCAAATGTTATTTTGTCAGATGCTATAAAATCACTCTCTACAAGACTTGTTTGTACCCATTCACATTTCCAACAGCAATGTATGAGAGTGCCTAAGGCAGTTCCGTTTCTAAAAATTTACAAAGACTTCTTTTATCACTAACATGATGGAAAACAATCACTGCCCAGAAAAAGGAAAGTGATCTGGAAAATAAATGCCAACAAAAAGTAAAGTTATATTATAACCAGTAACAACTGGCTGTGTAGGAGCTGTACCTCGGGTCCTGGGACTCCTGTAAAAAAAAAAGAGAAATTAACAAATGCTTAGTAAGTGTTGACAATCAACCAATATCATGGGGGCTTTCTTTGTAGCATAAACAGAAGGTTTGAAGGGAGATTGAAATGGCAAGAGCACTGTCTCTGTGACCCAGGTTTCCTTAGTGCTGGGTCAGCGTTCTGTGGAGAATCTGACACATTATACAACGTCCACATTTGGCAACACCAGTCTGTGGACCTAGAACCAACCTCCTTGGTGGGACCCAGAAGATCCCTGCCTCTCTACCTGGCTTACATGGTAGCTACATCTCTTGTGAGCTACTTCCAGATCTCACTAGAAGTTTCACATGGACGAAATCTCATCACAGCACTGACTGTTGCGTTGCCTGAGAGCTTCCAGGGCCTAAGGCTTTCAAGCGCCTGATTTCAGTTAATCCTCCCAACCCGCCAACACCTTGCCAAGGTCTCCCAAAGATGAAGCAGGGTAGAGCAGGTTGAAATCCTGGTGTTGTTTCCTATTCTTTTTTCCAGGGCCACAACCCTCCTCCTCCCCGCCACTGAAATGACTTCTCTCTCCAGGTCACTATCTCTCCATTGTAACCCCAGGAACAAGCATGGATTTGCTGCTTTCACTTTTTTTCTCAAATCACTCAGTGACTGGTTGGGGACTAGAGAAGACCATATTGAAGTTTGTCACCTGTGCCCTGGAGTCCAGCATCTCAAGCTTTTATTGTGTTGGCCAGAGGAGGACAAAGACATTTTAAAAGATTTTTTCATGAAGAGATGAAGAAGAGTAGGCATACATTGGTCTCCTTCCAAATCAGCAACAAATAAAGGGTCCTGTTTATTTAATTTTTTTAACCTGGTGCAAACTCGTATTTATCCAGACAACACATTTGCTTTGCTTCTTTTATTTCCCCCTGGAGGCTGCTCCCAAGGCCACAGAATGAAAAGGGCCGCAAAAGTAAGCCATCAGTAAGCCAGCCTGCCATTCAGTACCTTTTCTTATACAACAGTTATTTGTAAACTAATCAATAAACTTTTCTTATTTTGTTTGCTCCTTTAGAACTCTTAGCAGCCGCCTACTGAACCATGAAGAAACTTAAAATAGCGATGATCTCCCTTCCACGCTCCCTCTTTCCCCCCGTAGAACCCGCAAGCCAATCTGTGGTGTTTATACTCGAGGCCATATGAAGCTAATCTGTATGGAAATAAAGGATAGAAATATTCAGATTGAGTTTTACTAAGTGAACCTGAGGTTTTTCTGTTCAACAAAATAGGCCAGGTAAATGCGTTTCTGATACAGAATAAATCACTTGTTGGAAGACCTATATTTCCCTTTTGCTGTTTTGCTTAGAAGGGGAGAATTCAGTCCTCTACAGAGACTGTGAAAAGCACAAGTCCCTCCTCTCCCCTGTCCCCACTTTCCCCAACTAGGTAGCTCCCTAAACTGAACTTATCTTCACATTAGGGGCTGAGAGCCCTACTCCCCCAGCCTAAGGCTGGAGGTAGCCAGGCTCTTCACAAAGAGCCAAGGAAGAGCGAAGAAAGGAAAAGAGTCAGATACATTTATGAGGACCTTCTAGGCCAGATCCTAAGGTCTCACTCAAGGAATCTCTAACATGAAAAAAAGAAGTCTTTGGCTTTGGGCCATAGAGTAATGCCCCACATTTATTGCTGTGAAAGTAAAGGTTAAGCCAGGTACAGAGGTGCCTCAGGAGAACATCCGAGGGGATCCTCACCAGCAAGACGTGTGTCCAGGCCAACCTTTCTGAAGCACTTGATGCTCAAGGAGGCCTTTTCGCTCATTTGTTTATTTACTCATTAATTCAATCAGTATCTATTGAATGCAAGTATTTTTAAGAGTATGAGTCACGGACAATGCAGACAAGGTCCCTTCTCTCATGAAGCACATAAAGCATGACTTGAGATGAGAAAAGAGGAGAACAGAGGGGAAGAAAGGTGCTCCAGGCAGAGGGAACAGCAAAAGCAAACATAGAGAAACAGGAAGTAGCCTGCTGCTTTCCACAGCTACACTGTGTCCATTATTACCTCACAGTCACCTGAATCTGGAAGTGGGGAGAAATAACAATGGAGAGGGCTATGCCATTGGGTTGTCCCATAGGCAGTATAGACAACTTCGAATCTTGCTCTTGTGATTCTTCCATGTGCTGTTTCTATATCCCAGGCAAGAAAGACAATGAATTTTAGGATTCTTGGTGCAAATTTTTCAGAGACAGATCTTCGGTTCTGTATAGCCAATATATTTTAGTCTGTCGGGAGGAATAATTAATGCTGTGGGGTGGAGGTAAGGGAAGCAAAGCCAGGGATAGGTACTGATGATTTGGTATGGAGAGAAGACCATTGACCAAGGCCAGTCACCTGTGCACAGGTGGTTTACAGATGCAGTGACAGCGCTGGCCTAATGGTAATCTAGTATATGTAGTCCATTTGGAGAATCCGGCTGAATGGGAAGCATCTGAACATTCCCTGGTTTGTGAATCCTGAGGGAGAACAAATGGCAGACATGAATAGCTTTTGCTGAATTATCAGAACTTTTTCAGAAGTGAAACCAGCTCCTGTTAATTGACATTTCTAAGTCAAACCATATGAAACTGCCAAAAGCTTATGATTTGCCCTGTAAAAATGGTGGTTTCCTATGGTTTGGCTATGTTACAGGGACAGTATGGAGCTCTTAATATTTACTATCCCACAAAGGGTCCCCCTCCTAGTTAAGGTATGTACTATTAAGTTCTTCATTCCATAGCTGAAGAAATCAGGAAGGTGATGTAAATTGCCCAAAGCCACACAACTAGAGGAACCAAGACACAGACTTGTCTAATTGTTGTCAAAATATGGTGGTGATAGGGGCGCATGGGTGGCTCAGTCATTAAGCATCTGCCTTTGGATCAGGTCACGATCCCAGGGTCCTGAGATTCAGCCTCTCATTGGGCTCCCTGCTCAGTAGGACGCCTGCTTCTGCCTCTCCCACTCCCCCTGCCTGTGTTCCTTCTCTCACTATGCCTCTCTCTGTCAAATAAATGAATAAAATCTTTAAAATAAAATAAAAGCTGGCTATGATTGACATGCAGTTGTATTCTCTCTGTATGGGAGCTTATGGGGCCATTGAAGGCACCGTGGCCTGGGTGAGCCTAACTGGGGCTTTTCTACTCTGTGAAATGACATTGGTGTTCTGTGCCCTGAAGCCAGTATGATTGTGGGTATCCCAGTAGTCTGCTTTGCTAGAATTGCAAGGAGCTAGGGGACATGCAGCTGAAGACTTGGCTTCTAATGAAGGAGGAGGCCAGACAAAATTCTTGAAGTGTTTTAGAGATGACTCAGTCTCTACTGGGGTTTCTTGTACTGACTGTGTCAGTACCTGTTCACTCTACCAATACCACAGACCCTGTTTTCTCAAGAAGTCTCCCATGACTTAATTGTTACTATCCAAGATTGCAGAGCTGCCAGCTCTTCTCCAGAACCTGAGCCCTCAGAAGGGGATAGAAGTCAGGATGGACAAGTTCATGCTGGGAAAACACTCCAAAAGTCTCAGTGGCTTAACATAATTAGTTCCTCTCTGAGTCTGTCTTTCTGTCTGTCTCTGACAAGCTACATGTCTAGCGCAAAGAGATGTCATCAGAAGGCTTTGCTCATCACAGTCACACAAGGCACCTGGCTGAAGTGGGCATCCTTTCAACATGTGCTTCTACAATCACCTCAACCTAGGGAGCAAACATGTCACATTGTGCACTGGTTATTAATGCTTCCACCAAGAACTGGCAAGCGATACCTTTGCTGATATTTCATTGGCCAAACTGTCACATGGCTATAGCTACCTTAGAATAAGGTGGGAAAATAAAGTCTTACTATGTGCCTGGAAGACGCAGCACAAGAAATGTTTGATGATTGCACCACTGATGTTCACGGCTTTTCCACATATTGAAGAGGAATGCTTGGTTACCTCTGGACCATTAGACATGGCTCCACCAAACGCATAACTTCATGGAAGGCTAATTCAATAGGGCAAGAGGCTGAACAAATCAAACTCTAAAAACCAAAGAAATCATGAGGCCACATCTTAGTGCGATTCTATTACTGAGTGCCGCTATTGTGACAAGAGGCTAGACTCCCGTTGGCAAGGGGAGTTTGCTTTCCAGCATCTCTCCCTATAGCTAAATCATATCTTTCCCTTGGTCTTTTGCCCCAAGTGGGCCTTGGCCCAGAGAGAAGTCCTTCTTGAATAATTGAGAATAACTTGACATTGCATCCAAATAATCCTCTGTGAAAGTCAGTGATTATTCTGTAGGGAAACTTGTCAAAATACCATTCCAGAATCCCTCTCTGAATTATGAAAACCAAATAAACATTCTGAAATCTTGATTTGGCTAGATATCAGTTACTGGGATGAGTTGCATACTATAAATTGATGACATCTGATGTTCATATCAAATCAGTTAAATCTTCTTATAGGTAGTTTACATGTCTCTGTGTAAATGATGATGTTAATGAGTTCTTACAAATTCTCATGTGTCTTATAGGAGTATAGTTTATAGGCAATACCAGGATACAAGAAGAAGACAAAGCTAATGATTTAGTATGTATTGTGACTTTAAATTGTTTTTTTTTTTTTACATTAAATAGTTCTACCCCTCCATTTTCACAAACTTCGTCTAAATCTGGAGAATATGAAGCAGTGGGTAAAGAATTTAAATAAAATCTATATGCCAAGACAAGCTTATGTTTTCTCTTGCTTCCTTTCTTGCTTAAGCCAAGTGATCATGTCTAATATGAATGCATGAAGTAAAAATTCTAAGAACATTTCACAATTGTTATTTCTGCCAATACTATCAACCATTTATTTTAAAAATATTTATTTAGTGTCTCCAGTGTGCTGTGCATTAAACAGTTAATGAGATGGACAAGGTCTTTGATTGTTGGAAATTATATTTTTGTGGAGACATGGACAATGAGTGAGGAATAAAATACATGTATTTCAGGTAATAAGACTTTCAAAGAAAAAGCAAAGAATGAGGAAGATGATTGACAGATTTGCTTGAGGGAAAGTAGTCATAGATACTTTTCTGAATAGGTAATATTTGGGCCAAGAAATGAACAAAGTGAATGAGTGAATCATTGAAAGGTTTGGGGGGAGAGAGATACAGGCAGGGGTTCTGATGTGGGAATGAATCCTGTGTGTCTATAAGCTCTAAGGTAAACATAATGGAGCTGAGTGAGTGAGTCAGAGTATAGGAGGCAAGCCCAGAGAGGTAGGCAGAGGAAAAATCATGAAGGCCAAGGTACAGAATCTGGATTGTATTCAATATGTGATACAGAGTCATTGGAGTTTTGTGAAAAGAGGAGTGAGATGATCTGATTTATATGTATCTTGAATAAACCCACTCTGGCTGTTGTGTGGGAAGAATCAACTGAGAAGACAAGACTGGAAACTGGGAAACCAGGTACAATATTTAACACTTCTGAGTTAGAAATTGTGGTGAGCATCCAGGTAGTTGGAAGAGTCAAATTTTGATATATCTTAAGGATAGAGTGAAATAGGACTTGCTGATGGGTTGAATGGAAAAATGGCATTCCAGGGAGATATCAGAGCTAGATATATCAAGGTATAAATTTGGAAGTCATCAACAAAGAGATGATATTTAAAGCCAAGAGTTCAAGTGAGGTCAACTTGACAATGAGTTGTAGCTATAGAAGAGAAGAGGAGGAATGCCAAAGTACTTGGGTGAACCAACATTGAAGACTGGGGAAAAA
This sequence comes from Mustela putorius furo, assembly GCF_011764305.1. Lineage (NCBI taxonomy): Eukaryota > Metazoa > Chordata > Mammalia > Carnivora > Mustelidae > Mustela > Mustela putorius. The sequence goes on along the minus strand of NW_025421304.1, from coordinate 36,730,151 downwards.
AAACAAAGGAATTGGATTGGCCAGTGATGAGGGAGGAAGACCAGGGGAGTATGGTGACTGGAAGCTAAGGCAAGGGGTAGTTTTAATAGGAATGACCTGTAGCCAGTCTCCCAGAGAATTCAAGGACAATGCAGTCGAAAATATGGGAACTGGATCGAAGGAAATGAAGACCACTGGGGAATTTAATAAGAGATGTCTTAATGGAATCATACAGAGGAAGCTTTGACATATCCTGAAAGTGTTCTGAGTTACTAATAAGAGTTTTGAGGTCTTTATCTGTAGATGCTCCATCTTTGGGCATGTCCAAATCCTGATGGGAATAATTGGGTAGATTGATGATGCAGAGGATGGAGGAGCAACTTTAAGAGAAAACTCCTGAATGGATGAAGGACAATGGGTTTAGAGAGCAGTAGAGATGTTTGATCATCATAACGGGAGATAAGAGGTCATCATAACAGAAGAGAAGAGACAGAACAACAGAGACACAGGTGGAAAAGAGAAAGCACTCTTCTGATTGCTCCTATTTTCTCAATAAAATAAAAATCAGGGTCATCTATTGACAGTGAGTGTTGGATGGTGGACAAGTGAGATGGTATCAGTAGTTAACTGGATAAGCAGGAGGAGGTTTTGACTGGGGAATTGTGGTTGGCTTTTCACCTGGTGCCAAAGGCCCACTTGAGATATGTGGCCAGGACTCTAATGTGAGTTTAGTAAGCATTGTTGTGAATTTTTCTCTCACCACATTCTGGTTCTCAGATCCAGGCACAGAGTAAGAAGAGAGATGAGTTTAAGCAGAGATAAGGTTTATCACAGCGGTGAGGGAGGGAGAGAAAGAACTGAGGTGACAAGGTTGTTATAGTGATGGAACCCAAATTGGAAAAAGATGGTGACAGCATTTGAAGCCAGGCCTGGAGTCTCTGATGGGTATGAGCACTGTTTGTTGGAGTGTGTAGATTAAAAGTCATCTGTTTGTGGCCAAAAACTCTGATGTTTGAGACCTACATATAGGAGGTGGTCCAGCTATTAATAATATACAGATTTAAAGTATATCTTTGGAAGAGGAGAGGTGATGTGTACTGGAGGAAAATCACCATAAAATCACTTTCCAGAGAGAAGAAATGTAATGAGAAAACATGGACATTATTTTTAGATTGTGGCTACTGAAAAAAAGTGGGTGGGAATGAGTTCCTAAGTTTAATAAGTTATGTGGACTAATGAATCCTTCCAAAAGCAGTTTTGAGACCTGCTAATGCAATTTGTTCCTAATATTTTGGTGTTAACATTTGATATAAATGACTTTTTTTTTAGGGAGACAGACTTAAGTTTAATCTTTGTAGTAATCGCACAGTGTATGGTTACACTGACCATTTTTTCTTGAATGTAAGAGAAGAACTAGATTTAGAATAGAGTGAGAAATGCTGTGGATGCCACAGCCTCTCTGGGCAATAATGTAAACTGCAGTGAGTGACCTTGAACTAATGTACCATTCTTAGTTGCAGTGATCATGATTTTTTGTGCTGTCTTGTACTTTCCATGTAATTTGGAAGGTTTTCTGAACATCTGGGTACCCCCACAAGTATCATGACACCCCCATATAAGTCACATGAATGGCATCTGATGTCTTTATGGAAAAATAGGGGAGGAAGATGTGTACTGAAGCTCTAGGCAGAAACTAGGGCAACTGTTATAGAAATGACCTCAGTAAATCACACTCCCCACAAGGTGGCTTTGTTCCTCCTTTCATCCAGAAGTGGAGTATATTTCTCCATGCTTTGATCTGAGATGACCTAGTGGCTTGTTATGACTAATGAAATGTGGTGGTAAAAGTGACTTGGTGTGATTTCTGAAGCTAGGCCACAAGAGGCCTTATGCTTCTGCTCTTGCTTTTCTGGAACAGAGCTGCCTCCACAAAGAGGTCCAGGTCAGCCTTTTGGGGGATGAGAGCTATAGCAGCAGGAGACCCTGCAGACACACATGTGAATGAGGCCAGCCCCTATTAAGTCACTAGCTGACTGCTGCCATATACATGACCCTAATTAAGACCAGCAGAAGAACCAACCTGCTGAACTAAGCCCAAATTACAAACCTATGGAACTGTGAGCTAATGAGTGACTGTAGCTTTACACCACTAAGTTTTGGGGTTATTTTTTAAACAATAGATAGTTGATGCAACCAGTAAGAGTTACTAACAACCAGGATAGGGAGATAAAGAAGTAACATTTATTGAGTACCTACATTGTGTTGAGCAATTCCTGAGACAATTATCTTGATTTGGCTTTACAACACTTCTCCAAGGAGGCATCATTTTATTCCCAGGGAGAAGACTGGAAGTCAAAGAAGCTCAGTAACTGGTCCAAAATCATCTGATTTTATCTAACAAATAATAGACCACAGATTAAAACACACCCAAATCCCACTCTTTAAATACATTAATTTCAGAACTTCAATGCACTTATGAAACAGCTCCATAAATTGACATATCTTTATGCTGTCTGAAATATTCCATATTTAATAATATTTTCTTTAAACTGAATCACTTGAATAAGTTACTAGACAAAGAAATATATTTAAAGCAGAAACATTTTGTTACTGGAATGAATACTGAATGCTTTCCCCAGGTGAACTCTCTTCTAGTTGCTTTGCATGAATGAATTGATTTATTCCTCACAGCAATTCAGTCAGGTTAGAGCTATTGTCATCATAATCCCCCATTGGAAAGATGAGAAACATGAGGTAGGGGAGATTAAATCGTTGCTTGATGTCACCAAAGAAGTAGGTGGTTGAGGCATGGTTGTGCTATTGGCAACTGAGAGGGGTGAGTAGAGACCAGAGATGCCACCAAACATCCTACAGTACACAGCACAGCCTCCCATCTCAATCAGAGAATGATTCAGCACAACTGTCCATAGTGCCAAGGTTAAGAAACCCTATTTCTGACTTTCTAAATGGTAAACAGATACAAGTATTGCTTGCCATTAATGGGAATTCAGGGGGGGGAAATGAACAACACTGAAGAATCTCTAGAAGCTGTTGCTTGCCAGACTGGGAGTCTCAGGAGCTCTTTTTTTGTTGTTGTTGAAAAGAGATTGGCAAAATGTTAGATAGTAGAGGATAGAAACTCTCTCCTTGGGTGCAATCAGAGGATTGTTAAGAGATTTATATTTGGAATTAAACCCCTTTGTGTGACTCTAAGTCATTTATACCATGTCCATGTCCCTATCAAATCATCCCACAATCCACTGGTGCAAAGCCCATCCTTTGGGAAGTGTGGCTTTATGGGCTAGGTGGGTGATCTGTATGCCATGGGCCAAAACTAGTCCATCACCTGCTTTGTTAATTAATTTGGGGAGAACATAGCCACACCCATTCTTTTACATATCATGTATGGCTGCTTTTGCACCACAGACGCAGTTGCTTTGGGAAAGCAGAGACCATTTAGCTCACAAAACCTAAAATATTTATGATTTTGTCCTTAACAGAAAATCTTTGCTGACCGTTGCCTAGAATTACACTTGGTACATAGTAGGTACTCGGCCTACTATGTGCTGATATTTGTTGAATGAATAAAGCCCTGGGAGACACTGCTCTCTGTCTTCCCTCTCCACCAGCACCTCCTTCTTCCTACTCCATCCTACCCATGTCTGTCTGTTTGTTTGTTTGTTTGTTTTTGCATTTCCATTTTGCTCAACATGAAATGACAGCTCCATTCTTAAAACAAACACATGTCTAACGAGTAGTTGATCACTGTAAGCTGCTCCGTTTTAGGGCTCAGAGATATAAATGGGTCTCTCTGAAAGGGGATGGTGATGGATCACCATGTTCTCAGGAGTCTAAGCTATTCCCTTTCTCCTCTAGCTGTTGGCATTCACCACACTCTCTCAGCTCCAGAGCTAAGGGATATATAATAGACACGGGAAGACCTATAAAAGTAACATCTGAAACTGCCGCAGAGCTGAGTATTGATTTATTCATTACTATAAATTTTTTGTCATTACTATGCAATTGCTCTATCTCAGGAAGAATTGATAGATGTGGTTGGAAGCTGCAACCCACTGTGCAAAACTTTTTCCCCCTTCTATAATTTCCTGTAACTCTTCTAAAGAATCATTATTCCTTATTACATAGCTCTGGCATGCCACCTATTTAGATAAATGCGTGAACAAGTGTGCAGTAAATATTCATAGTGGCCCATGTGTCAACGGTATATGTCACTAATTAGATAATTTAGTGGTTCAAATAAATAAATAAGAAAATAGAAGCACACCAAGGAAAATAGTGAAATAAAACACAGACTCCTTGTAGGAATCTAGGCAAATAGGACAGCTTTTCAGGTTATAAGATCATCTATATATGTTGGAGGCCAATCAGAAGGTCACAGTGATACTTAATGATGCTGCTTGCATGTGAGAGAAGCCCAGACCCACGAGTGCCTATGTCAGTTTGGGTCTTCTTAGCAACGTACATGCTTGTTACTTAAGCAAGGCCACTCTGGATGGGTCTCAGGGGATTTGATGGCCTTTTGTCTCCTTTATCCTGCTCATTTTCTTGTGTCTTTTATTTATAATCCTGCTGCTACCAAGAGAACTGGGCTCAGGGCTTGAAAATGATAGGTTTAAGTTCTGAGTCTGACATAAAGTGGGTAAGTTACTCATTCAACTTGGTCCTCAATGTTCTTATCTGTAGAATGGAAACATTTCTAATTTGAGGTATAATGGCAATGATGGTGACAATGAAATGTAAATGAGGCAAGAGACAGAGAAGCCTTTTCCAGAGTTCCAGTGGTCCAAATGGACCTTAGAAGACATTTGTTTGTTTTATTTTAAATAAATTGTCTCAAGAAAGGTGAGCTATGCAGACCGAGCAACTATTTAGAGAACCAGGGTACTGGGAGCTACTATTTATTGGGTGCCTCCTTTGTATCAGGCATTGAGATTATAGATACTGCCTATAGGGTATCGACTAGAATTCACTTTGGTGAAGTAAAGGATTTTTTCCCACATTTTGCAGATGGGGAAACTGAGGTTTAGCAACACTCAGTGTAACTTGCTGAAGATGACAGATCTGGTAAGTGATGCCAGATGAAAATCTACCTTTCTCTGGTTCTATCTTCCATATCTGCTATGCTGCTGGTGATATGCTATGTTGTCTCCAGGTTTGAACTGAAAGGACTTAATTTGTTTTGCATTTTAGAAATTTAAAAGATAAAAAAGTGAGATTTCAATCTGAGTTGCCCAGATAGCTTGACTATACTGGCCAAATCCATAATGGTCTTCCTCAATTGAGCAAGTCTGAGTTCTGTTTACATAAATGTAGTTATCCCAAACAGTCAGTTTGATTAAGGGTCTCTGTGGTGACCTTGTGAAGTGGTGTTAAGCAAAAATAATTGGATCTACTGAATCTTGAGATCTGGCTGATTAGCTCCTAATGCATGAATCTGACCTTAGCCCTTTCCAGTGGTGTGTTAGAATCTGAAGGAGATGAATTCACTTTGTCAAACAACTAAAGCCCAGTCTTTGGGGCATGCCTAAACTAGTCAAGGCCTTGTCTGAGCATATTCATTTCTCAAATGCAGATAGGATGAATCTGCATGTTTCCATTAAGCAATCATATAAAAAGTAAACTTATTCAAACCAGCTTTAGAGCCAGCCAGATTATCTGATCAAGATGCCACCTTTCTGGTTTGGGTTTATCTAGTCATAACTGAGAGTACTCATTAATTTATTTAACAAATATTTAATTTGCACTTCTGTGTGTCCACTGCAATGGAAGACACTAGAAGCACAAGGATGGACTACATTGTGTGAATGTACCTATTCAGGGAACCCTGGCTAAGAGCTTCTGCTGCTGCAGTTGTTGAACAATACAAATGCAGAGGCTTAGAGGGGTAAATGCACGGACATGTGGACAGGTGGGTAAATGAGTGACTTGATGGGCAGATGGGTGAACAGAAGTGTCTTCATTATCTTAGTGCCTTTTTGAGCTTCCTTCTGACCTTCAGGAAGGCTCAGAATGACTTATTAATATCTCTATGACTAATGGTGGTACCCGAATGAATCTCTTCAGATTCCATATTAATATGCACTACTGCAAATTTTCTTTCTTTTTATTGATAACTGGAGTTCTAAGTCTTTTGTCTCTTGACTAGTTTTTGTCTCTTAGCCAGTTCTCATCTACATTTTGGTTACACTTGCTGTGTGGACTTGAATCAGAGTTTATCTCTACTTCTCTCTTTGAACCTCATTGGAAGCCTCCCAGTGACCATTTCTGTGCCCACAGAGGTGGAAGTCTACAAGGGTAGATAAATGAATAGATGCTAATCAATGGAAGATTGTGGGTAGATGGGGGAATGGGTGACCATACTGTTCACATTTGTTCCTCTAACGTTATTAGCACCAGTGCCTGGCTCATAATAGGTGATTACAGATTTAGTGAATAGGTGGTTAGGTGATTGAATACGTAAGTGATTGGGTGACTGAGTGAAGAAGTGCTAAGTAATTGAGTAGGTGATGAATGGATGAGTACATCTATGCATGAATAAGTAGATAAATTACTCTATTGGTTATTGGGTAAGTGGGTCGATAAATGAAAAAAATGGTAAGTAGATGAATGATTAAAAGGGAGTATATGGGTGGATACTTGCATCAGCAGATGAATGGGTGGGTGGGTAAATGGATGAATAGATGAATGGATAGGTAGTTATAAGGGTGTGTAGTTGCCTGGGTAAAACTTAGAGGATTTAGGAGTGAGTGGATGATTGTGTGAATAAAAGAATGGATGGTCGGATGAATGTTTGGATTGTAGCCCTAAAGCTTGTTGGGCACTGAGAGAAGACAGGCTGATACTTAAACTCTGCCCTGATTATGGCCAAAGTAAACAATCCTCTTGGTTTAAGGGAATGATGCTGCTGGCTTTGAGAAGATTAAGGGCATGGCACACAAGGGCATGGAAAGTCTGACTGGCTGGCCAGAAGAGTGATAATGACTCGTGGTTACCAAGCACTGTTTATAAAATAACCAAAGAAGCAATGAGTGTGTTTCTTGGGTTCCTTGAGGCCACAGAGAGGAGGGACATAACCTCAGCAGATACAGCTTCATGTGAAAGTCTAGTGAGCACAGAGTGCATGACTGCTGGAAGTTATAGACCCACTGTTGACCAGATGACCTTGCTATTTTCTGCTTTTCCTCTTTCTTTCTTTCTTTCCTCCCCCCCCCCCCAACTTCCTTCCTTGTTTCTTTCTCACTACTCTGGCCCAGGCAGGGATGACCTAGGGCCAGAAGGCAGAGCCTTCTGGGAACTGACCCATGCTTTGCCTTGAAATTTGGAACTTCACCTAGGAGACCAGTTTAGACTTCTAGCTGAGCTGGCTGGCTGATTTCCCTGCTTAGGATCATTTACCTCATATGTGTTCTGATTAACTAAAAGGAGCTGTGGTGGAGAGTGAAATGAGCATGGGGCTTGGATCCAAACAGACTTATTGTCTGGTGACGTTGGGAAGTTTCCTATACTTTAAAATTCTGCTTTATCTGCTAAAGATAATGAGGAGAGTATATAAAATTAAAAACACTTGCTTCATTTGGTTAATGTAAGAATTAAAAGAAATAATGTGAAAGAATCATTACCTGATTGGTACCTACTAAGTGTCTTATATAAGTTAATAATTCTTCTTTGTTTTGTTAATTCCTTAATCTCCCTCTCTAGCTAAGGTGCATCAGACCATATGAGGATATGGCTTAGGTATCAAATGGGCCCATTCACTTGGTCCACTGAAGACTTTAGGAAAACAGTGTAGTCATGCTTAAAAGCACATATGGTCCATCACCCCATCACTGACATATGATCACATCCACTCCCAGGTCCTTCTCCAAAAGAACTGAAAGCAGGGACTCAAACAGATGCTTTTACACCAATGTTTTATAGCACCATTGTTCAGAATACCAAAAAAGGTGGAAACAACTCAAATGTCCATCAGCAGATGAATGGATAAACAAAATCTGATGTATCTATATAATGAAATATTCTTCAACGTAGTAATTGTAATTGGATTCTGACATGTGCTATAATATAGATGAACATTATGCTAAATGAAATGAGCCAGACACTGAAGGACAGTTACTGTATGATCCATTCATGTTGTATGACCATTCATATTCAGAGACAGAAAGTAGATTAGAGATTACCAAGGGCTTGAGGGAGGAGGATGGGGAGTTACTATTTAATGGAAACTTCTGTTTGGGCTGATGAATAAGTTTTGGCAATTGATAGTGGTGATGGCTTCACAATACAGTGAATGTACTTTATGACACCAAATTGTATACTTAATTTAATTATTAAAAATGATTAAAATGGTAAATTCTGTTACATATATTTTAAATTAAAGTAATACATGGCTATTCAGGGTCTTTTCTTGTTCCATATAAATTTTAAGATTCCTTGTTCCAGCTCTGTGAAAAACATTGATGGTATTTTGATAGGGATTGCATTGAATGTGTAGATTGCTCTGCGTAGCATACAAATGTAGTGATCTGAAGGGGCACCTGCACCCCAACGTTTATAGAAGCAATGTCCACAATGTCCACAATGGAAAGAGCCCAGATGTCTATCGATAGTTGAATGGGCAAAGAAGATGTGGTATATATATATATATAATTGAATATTACTGAGCCATCAAAAAATGAAATCTTACCATTTGCAATGACATGGATAGAACTAGAGGGTATTATGCTAAGCGAAATAATTGATCAGAGAAAGACAATGATCATATAGTCTCACTCATATGTGGAATTTAAGAAACAAAACACAGGATCATAGGGGAATGAAGGGGGAAAAATAAGATATAACCAGACAGGGAGACAAACCATAAGAGACTCTTAACTATAAGAAACAAATTGATGGTTGCTGGAGGGGGCGGGGGTGGGGGGTAGTGTAGTTGGGTGATGGGCATTAAGGAGGCACCCGATGGAATGAGCACTGAGTATTATATAATACAATGAATCCCTGAACTCTATGTCTGAAACCGATAATACACTATATGCTAATTAATTAAATTTGAATAAAATAAAATTTAAAAAGATAACAAAGATTTAAAAAAATATATATTGCCCAGAAAACACCCTCAAAAGAAGAAGAAGAAACAGATGAAAAAGATTTGTGCCTGTGAGCTGCAAAGATGTACCTAAACCCATGGGGTCAGACAGCCTAACTCAACCAGTTAATCTCAGCATACGGTTAAGTTATTCTATGGCAGGTTTGCTTTCCAGGATGAGAGGCAGGGGCAAACAGCACTGGTTCTACTTTTTCTCCTATTACCGCCAGCCATCCTCTTATCATTCATGTGATTGGCTTCTGTGAGATAGAGAGCTAGTGTTAGCCGCCATTGTTCTTTGACTAATTTAACGTTTAAATTTCTGGAAGTGAAGGTGTGATTGGTCTAAGCTCTTAGAAGAAGGGGTTGGACTCTGGACAGACAAGAACACCAGCAACAAAGAGGAGGGTCGTGTTAAGACTGTTCTTACCCCTTCCCCCGTCAGTGCCCAGAAGCCTTGAAATCCATCTTACCCAGTAACCCTTACTGTTCTCTGATATTTAGACGAGGGAGGTCACAGAACAAAGTAAGACTTTTCTGGCCCAAACGTAGAATGGCATACATGGAAAACCCAAGCTCTGCTGGAATCCTGTTACAATATATGAAGAGCTGGAGGCTCAATTATGGGTACTATGAGGACAAAATTTCAGACTTTGCTCTGGCTTTTGTCAGCTTAAGGCTCTTAAGGTAGTTTACACAAAGATTTGTGTGTCTGAATTTTTCCCTGGCAGGTTCTCATTATAACCTAGATAACACAAATCCCGAATATTTGTGGTTAGCAACAATAAGGAATTTTCAAGTCATCTGACATTTTCTAGCCATGTAGATCACCACCTAGGATCAATATTCAGCTCTGAGACAAAGGGAGACATAGATTGTGGGAAAGTTTTTCATGGTTTGTGCAGTGTCTGAGTTTCAACTCCTTAACACCTTCAACTCTCTTTGTCCCTCTCTTTCTCTTTCGTTCATCTGCACACACACACACACACACACACACACACACACACACACCTTTTGCCCTACACAGGGTTCTTTCAGAACCACACAAAGGAAAAATGTGGGTATCTAATCACCCAACAAGAGTATCACCAGCCAGGACCGCAGAAGGGGGAAGGGACATTTAAAAATGAGGTTTTTGCCTTCTCTTTCCTTTGCAATCTCCTGGTCATAGGTTATACCCTTTGCTTCCATGGCAAGCTGGTTTCAGATCTTCCAGAGTTGAGCAGAACAACTGTTACCACATTGGTAAACAGAAGACTGTTTACATAAAAAATATAGATTTCCTTTAAGCGCTTTGCTTAAGCCTTTAGTACGTTGAATTTACATTATTATTGTTTATGTTCCCAGAAGTCGGCAGGAGGATGGCCTTGCTGCAGTTTATGTGGTTTCATGATTCACACTTGATGAGGCAGCTATCACACAGGGTGGGGATGGGGAGGAGGGGAGAGTCAGGGAAGCGCAAAGATTAGAGCAAGCTCACTTGTGGGCTCTATAGCCTTAACGTAATGGTACAGCCAAGGGCCTGGGGATTTCTGAGTCAGTCTTTCAGATTCCCAGACATGTTTATCAGTTTTGAGTTTCAAAACTGGCCCACCCAGAATAAAGCTGCGGCGCACCTGATGCTTCACTTTGGCTGTGTTTTTCGGGAGATTCTCCTAAGATCCAAGCTCCTTCCCCAGCTGTCCGCTTGACAGTGTTACGCAGCTCCTGTCTCCTGGGTCTTGAGAATACCGTGCGGTGATCTGCTCTGCCGGCCTGCTACTGGCTGCTGGCTGAGCGCTCCATCCAGATGTGTTTCCAGGCTGGAGTGCCCTGGTGGGGAAGGGGCATCCGACCTCAGTGTCAGAAGTTTATTACAGTTTAAAACTTGGTAATAATCATATGGGCCACCTCCTAATGGTGTGTCCAACTCAGAGCCACATCAACTAGTTTTCCAGCCAGATTTCTAAGACAGGATGGGGCAAAATCAGGAGAATGTGTTCTCTTATGAGACATTGAAACCTAATGGATAAAAACCTGTGTTTTGGAAATACTGGAATCTTTTTTCGTTGGTTTGCTTGAGTCTTTGTTGTTTATTTTGTTTTTGAGACCCAGGTCTGCTTCTTGTTAGCTCCATGGTTTTGGGCAAATTTCTTAACCAATTTGTGCCTTAATTTACTCATCTGTAATTGGGAGATGCTCTACCTCATCAGCTTCTGAGAGGATTAAATAAGATAATACATCTAATGCACTGGGCAGAGTACCTGAGATGCTAGGGATATTAGAGGAGCTTCAAGTTGCTGACATTTATGGGAGTAGCTTGAGAACCAGATGATCCAAGGATCCCACTCATATTCTGTTAGTATATATGCCCACGAAGGGACACCTCATCCTCTGAAACACCACAGGACCATCTTTTCATCAATTCTTCTGGGCTCCACATGTCCTGGACACTTAATATTTTAATTCATAAGCTTTCTTTGATAAAAAGTCAAACCAGATATGGCCACCAGACATGAATTAGTGTTTGGAGACAATGTCTTTTATCAAGTATGCTAACTTTGACAACTAGCTATCTTTTCTGAAGCCAATGCATTCATCCCATTGTTTCTTTATTACTTTATCCAAAAAGTATTTATCAATAGCCTTCTACATGCCAAGCTCTTTGCTAAGTGTTGAGGATGTTATGGTCAGCAAAACACACAAAGAACTATCACAGAACATAGAATCTAGTGTGTGTGGGGGCAATTACAAATAATCATAAAAATATGTGTGAATTATAGATTATTGTAAGTGTTATGAAGGTAAAACACAAGGTCTTATGAGGATGTTGAGGAAGCTGCCTGTGCATCTGAGGTGAGGGTTATAGGAAGGTCCCTCTGTAAGAACAATGCTGGAGTTGAAAAATAAGAAGGAATTAACAAGGCTGAAGGGTCTGGAGGCAGATAGGGAAAAGTCATAGGATATTCTGGTTATCTCCTGTAAGATATTGAATCACTCCCAAACATGGTGACTTTTAACAACACTTTTGACAAAACTTGGTGACTTTTAACAACACATCTCCTAGTTCTGTGGTTGACTGCACTCAGTTCAGTGATTTTTGCTTGGCGTTTCGGTCAGTTGTTGACTGGGACTCCACTAGATTGGACTCCCAAGATGGCTCCCCTGTGTGACAGTCGATGCTGACTGTGGGCTAGGAGTTCAGCCTGGTCTGCCAATGGGGCATCTGTATATGGCCTCTCTGTGGATCTTGGGCTTCTGACAGCATGGCAACCAGGATTTGACGGGGAGAACCCCATGAGCATGCTCCAGTGGGCCAAAGTATATCCTATAGGATCTCTTACAACCTAGCCTCAGCAATCCCAGAATATCATGTCTTTCCTATTCTAATTGTCAAGTGAGCTGCCAATGCCAGCTCAGATTCAAGAATAAGGGAGAAACAGATTCCACTTCTCACCTTCACTCCCCTGCATGGAGTGAGGAACTCATGGGCAGTCAGCTGAGAAACAAGTTACTCCATGTGGCTTTTGCTCTTGCTGTTCAGCCTGGAATGATCCTCCCTGAAAGAGTCACATGACCCGCACCAATTAGATCTCAGTTCAGAATATCTCCTTGATTCAAAAGATCTTTCTCAAGGAGGTTTTCATGAACTTTGACCTTGGTATCCAGTCACTTTCTTTTCCATGATTGTATTTAATTATTTTCATAGTACTTATCACTCCAAAATTATGCCTTTATTAGATTATTTTCTTCAACCTTCCCACAATTAGCCTCACATACCCATGAAACATAGACCTCATAAGATCATAGTCTTGGCCACCAATGTATCCCCTAGAAAAGGGGATACATTAGTGGGCATTGAAAATTACTGAGTGAAGGAAAAGTATTCTAAGTAAAAGAAATGGCACATGCAAAGATCCTGAGGCAGAAAGCATGTAATCTGAAGAAATGAACAAAATTGTGTGTTGGAATGGAGGAGTGGAGGGTAGCTATGTGCCTGGGGGGCTCACAGCAGCATCCTGCTTGGTCACAGTCAGCCTGATTCAGTCCTGACAATGGTCACCATTCTGAAGTGCAAAAATTATGTGTATTTTATGTTATATAAGCACTCTGATTTGAATGTGTCTATCCAAAATGACTTATTTCATGTCAAAATGGAACCCACTGAATTTGGGCTCCTTACTCTAATGTCTTACTCTTTCTAAAAGTAATTGGAACCAAAACAATAAAAAGACTCACAAACAACTGAGTGATGACCACCTATGTACCAAGATGTTTGCCCTTTTCAGGTAGATAGTAGGGTCCTATTTCCCTTATTTCTTACAAACCTGGGATTTGGTATTTTCAATCTTCCCTTTTTTATAACAATGATGACATTCTGATCTCAAAAAAGTTGCCCAAGTCTCTCCAGTCTAAAACCAGTGGATGCTGGGTTCAGACATAGGTCTGCTTTACCTCAGAGCCCTGCAGAATTTTGGGTAATGGCCTAAGTTGGAAGAAGAAAGAAATCAGGGAAGACAAATGTCTAAACCAAACCCCAGAATGATATATTTTCCCTGTGGCATTGAATCAACTTGCTGAGCCCCATGATAACTGGCCGGCTCTGATTATAAGGCTCTGATGTGATTCCTGCCTCAATCATGACTGAATAACCACTAGTTAGGAATCATGAAAGGGCCCAAATGAGTGCAGTGGGGGTAAGGAAAGGTCCATGGGTTGCCAGAGAAGAATACGAAGCCAGTCAGAGGTGGGGACACTTCAGTCATGCCCAGAGCAAAGCCACCAGAACATCATGTTCTTGACCAGGGCAGGGGAAGGGGGCTGGGGAGATTGTTGGCAATCCATTGGCTGACAGCCATGGTTTTTAACCGGATACTCACTCTTCAAGGAGAGTGTGTGTGGAAGTCACATCAGGGGGCTCCCAACTGGCTCTCACTTTACATCCTCTAGGGCCAGGGGCTCTCTCCCCTAAACCCATGTCAACCATTATCATTTCAATATTTTCCTGTGCTTGAATGGGCTTCTCACTTAGTATCTCAGTCTATGTTTTAAGCTATTTTCCTCTTTATTTTTTCTCCATATGAGGAAAACTTACAAAAATATATTTTTATTGAGGAGATAGTATAAAAACTTACCATAAGTTATACCATCTGTACTGTTGGACACTTTGGATTTTTGTCTGGGAAAGGCAATTTCTTTTCCTTGTTTTCTCCTCCTGTTCTTTGGGAAGCCCTGGGAATGATAATAAAGAGAGAGAGGAAGGAAGGAAGGAAGCAAGCAAGCAAGCAAGCAAGCAAGCTTGGGAGGAAGGAAGGAAGGGAGGGAAGAAGGAAGGAAGGAAGAAAGAAAAATTTCCAAAGGGGGGAATAAACTTTCATAGTAAACCTGGAAATACGAGAAACTAAGCTGCCTAACAGGTACTACAGCCAATCTTGAACAATATGTTGTTTCTCAGATGGGATATACAACAAAGAGATATACTGAAGACTTTGTATTAGACTTGGAGATCCAGTGGTTTGTTCTACTTATTTCTTACATTGTGTGTGTGTGTGTGTGTGTGTGCATGCACACACACTAAAGCCAAGATTATTTCCCTGGAGAAATCATAGGTGGGTTTGGAAGAGGAGGGTAGAAGAGGAGACTCATTCTGTCAGTGCAGACTATTACTGAAATTGATGTTCTTGGCCTCCAATCAAGGTATTTACCTTGATGCCCGCCAGGGTAACTATAACCCCAGCTGAACCCTCACCTCCTAAACAACACCCAGAGCCTTCAACACCTATTCTTGCCTGCCCCAGATCCTTTCCTGACTCATTACCACTGCCATCTTTGGCACAAAACCTCGCTATATGAAAGGTGAATGGATCAACTGAAAATGGACTGGTGAGGAACACGAATGTCCATACCCTTGGACCAATCCACCAACCACTGATGGGACTCCAGTGGCCACTCTGGTTTCAGTGGAGATGTTATTGAACTTGAGTTTGGGATGAGAATTCAGGGATCTCATTTTCTGCCATTTGTTCAAAGCCAACTGTGGGTAAGATTCTATGCTACTATGCCCTTGTAATAGAAGAGAAAACTGGGACTCAGCTGTTAAGTTGTTTAAGGCCACGTGGGTCTTGAGTGGAAATATGATTTCAATCAAGTTTTCTCCGACTTCGAGGATGGAGTCAGTCATTCATTTAAAATTGACCACAAAGAAGGTCCAGTTAGAGGAATGGGATACCTTTACTTATTCCTTCACCCATTCACTCTGTACTTACTTGTGGTTTGCCATGAGGAGCTCACCAGCAGGCTATCAGGCGTCAGAACTATAGAAATAATAGTCATAATCTCTATCCTCATGGAACCCATGATGCACCTGCGTGTGTCTACTGAAAATGGAGTCCATGGAGCAGTGTCCCTGAAGTGTCAGGCCCCACCTCAGACTCCGTGAATCCAAGTGTTCATGTGAACCTGGTCTCTGGGCCATTTGAGAAGAGACCAATAGAAAAGAAAATGGAAATTGGGAACTGGCAATCCCAGAAGTGGTCAGGCTGTGTGCAAGACACCAGCACATTGAAGAAAAGTAAGCAATAAACCAGAACCGGAGAGGATAAAGGGGGAGAGAAATCCAAGAAGCTGGTCTAGAGGAGGTGCACCCCTGCATTTTACTAGCTGTAAGATCTTACCTAGCCTCAGTTTCCTGTTCTGTAAAAGGGAAATAAGATTGATATCTGTCTCACAGGTTGTAGCAAAGATTTAGAGTCAATATATTTAAAGTGCACAGCCAAGTACTTGGCACAGAGCAAGTCCAAAGTATACTGGCTGTCATCAGGATGATTTCTATGACATAGCTGCTGTGAGGACTAGGTGTGGGGGACACATTGTCCCCCTTGAGGAACGAGCAATTGGTGTAAAAGATAGGAAAAGTGCAAGTGCCTGGGCAGTTGCAAACACCTAGCACTTTCTAAAATACTTCCCAAATTGTCTTTAAAAAGGAACCAAAGAATCACTGCCTCTTAAAATCATCCATTTATTTATTCTGACTTTTTTTTAGCATTAGCAGCATTATATCTAAGTAAGCAATTAATTATAGATAATACCAACAATAATAGCCAGTGTTTATTGAACATCTGTTACCTGCAGGTACCAAGTAAAACCTTTTACAAGCATTATCAAAACTTAACTTTCTCAAATCCTCACAGGTTTTGAGTGATTTTACCCTCCTTTCCACATATAGGAAAATTGAGTCTCTGCAGACAGGCAAGAAATACATCTGTTGACGCTAAATCCTATGTTGGAGGCATAGGCAGGAGGCAACAAAGGCATACATAGGAGAGGCCCACCAAAGGCACAGCCCCTCCCCAACTCCTCTCCATCCACAACTCAAATGTCCATCCTTCAGTGCCCATTTTATCTTTATAGTAAGTGAAAGTCTAAAGTGCCCTCCACCAAGAGTCTTATCCCGTGATTATTTTATCACATGAGAATCTAGGTTCTGTGAAGGGGTTTTGCAGATGTAAGTAGAGTCCCAAGTCCCCATTACAGAAGGAAATTATCCAGAATTATCCAGTTGGGCCTGGCCCCATCAGATAAGCCCTTACAAAGCAGAGAATATTCTTCAGCTGGTGGCAAATGGGAATTCGGAGATTTAAAGCGGCAGGAGGAGTTGATATGCCATTGCTGGCTTTGAAATTGGAGGAAGCCACGTGATGAGGACCGCAGAGGGGACTTGAGAAACTGAGAGTGACCCCACTGACAGCTGGGAAGGAAGTTAACACCGCAGTCCTACAACAGCAAGGAGCTAGATTTCGCCTACAACCTGACTGAGTTTGGAAGCAGATTCCTTCCTAGAACCTCATAACAGAGTCCTACCTGGATGACACCTTGACTTTGGCCTTGTGAGACCCTAGGCAGAGAGCCTTGCTAATCCCATCTGGACTTCTGACGTGTTCTGGTAATTTGTCACATGGCAATAGTAAACTAAAACAATCTCTGTGAAACCATCACAGGACCTTACACTGTCGGGGTTTTGCTGATCCACTTTTTTAGCTGTGAAAACAAAGGACATTGTTTTACTTTTCCATCAAACAAGTAAACATGCAAGTGCCCAAAATATGTCTCCTGAAGGAAAGACTGGATGAGACATAGGTTTTGTCTCCTTTTGACTGTGGGGCCCTGGCATCAGGCTTCCCAGGTTCAATATCCAACTTCCTCCCTTGGTAGTTGTTTGGTCTTAAGTTTTTCAATAAGCCTCTCCAGGCTTCACTGTGTTTATCCATAAAGTTGGGATAATAATGGAGCTGTAGGGAGGATTGAGTGATATAATACTCATAAAACATTGAATTCACTGGCTGGCACACAGTATCACTCAGTAAGTATTCCCGGTACACAGGATCTTCACCTGGGTGGGTTAATGAATGAATGAACTCCAACACGAAGGAGCTAAGATGTCATCACATGAACACAGCTCTCGGGTTTTGCTGCTCAGGCCACATTGTGTACTAGATCAGGTCAACACATTCCTGGCTCTGGGCACCTGATGGGTGACTCCCACCAAAGATCCTGTAATGCAGAACCATATCCTGAAGGAAATGGCTGGACAACCCAGCTGGAGACTCTGCTTGGAAACTGGGAGGACCATGGGGCTCAGCTGGGATGTTTCCGCAGGTGTCCGAAGTACCGCCAATTCGGTCATCCATATTGCTGACTCGGTGCGGGCCGCTTGCAAGGGCCTGCTGAGGAACAAGACTATCTCTTCAATCCAAACAGTTGAGCCAGCAGCTCTAGGTAGACAAAGCCAGACTTAACAATAGCCTTGTTCCCAGCATCTGTTCATTTCAAGGCTTGCCAAGGAGCCAAATGTAGAAATCTATGAACATGATCCTATTTTAATCGAGTGCATATTAGTCCTTTCTTTTAAATTTTTCCAAAGGACATATATTTTGGCCAATACATTTATAGCCTTTTTTTTTTTTTTAAATTCCACTGTGCTTTTTCAGGGAAATATGTCTCTTAACAGAAAATAATTTGTCACTGAAAACTGAATACAGAAATATTCAAGATCAAAGGGTACCCTGGCACACAGTGGCAACCAGATCTTTTCATTAGAGCTGGGTACAAGATGAGATCATCAGATCAGCCATGTAGGGGGAGAGAGGTGGTTCCATCCACACTCAGACAGTGACTAGAGTCTCCCTTGCAAGCCCCCCCCCCCACACACACATGTTATCTATTATTTGCAGAGCTCTGGAGCAAGTGCCTCTTTCTACCTTTCTTCCCCTAGATCACTCTTCTCTAATTTTAGCAAGTTGGACAACATCATGGCATGCTGTGGAGGAGGAAACTGGAATATGTGTAAATAACTGGTGGATGCAAAGATCTGTTTCAGCTGAGGGGAGAAGAAGAATGCAGAGTGCCGCGTGGTCCTTGCATGGGTGTGCATTCAGGGTCTGGCGCAGAGAGCAAGGGACAAAAGCCGAGAGGGCTGGCCAGAACAATGGGCCGTCACAAATGCCACGTTATGTAACTGGGTTATTTGAATTCACAATTGTGAAGGCCACGATTGTAGAAGGCCTGTCCTCCTGCTCCATGGTGGGAGGATAGCAGGCTGCTGTGCTCCTACCCAGGTGCCCTAGCAGCAGGAGAGGAGGGCTGAATTACTCCTGACCCCCAAGGTGCTTAGCAGCTCTGGGTTGAGCCGCACTTTTGGATGTTTATAACTAAGAAACGGCAATGAGATATCTTCCCCCACCACTTTTGGAAATGACCTGATTCTTTCCATTCAATGCATATTTCTTGAACTTGAACAGTGTTCTCTGGATAGCACCTTGGGACTATGAGTCCCGCGTTCCACAGCTGTGTCAAGGCACATGGACATGAATTTGCAGAAAGTCATAGCACAAAGTCACCATAGCAGGGAGTCAGGGAAAGCTTCTTGGAAGAGGTGAGCTTTGAAAATAGTGTGGCTGGGGCACCTGGGTGGCTCAATGGGTTAAAGCCTCTGCCTTCAGCTCAAGTCATGATCTCAGGGTCCTGGAATCAAGCCCCACATCAGGCTCTCTGCTCTGCGGGAGTCTGCTTCCCCCTCTCTCTCTGCCTGCCTGTCTGCCTACTTGTGATCTCTGTCAAATAAATAAATAAATAAAATCTAAAAAAAAAAGTTAAAGAAAAAGAAAATAGTGTGGCTGTGGTCATGATAAAGACACTAGGGATAATTTGACCTGCATGTAGCACCCGATTACCCAGCATGAGCAGTGAAAGGACAAGGCTCTCTCTTGTCTGCCTCCCTGTTTTGTGTTGAGGCCCCCATCTGCAGGCCCTGAGCTGCAGCCACACCTAAGTGTGCCGGGGAAACCCTCCCCACCTCGCTCATGGTGGGACCATCTAACTCCTCAAACCCAGTCAGCATCTCACCGCTCTGTACAGCCCTCCTCAGAGACCCCCCACCCACTTGCTCCGATCACTCACTGTGTACATGCCCTCTTTCTTGGGTCCTCGTAATTCCATGTGTTTCCTTCCTGCAACCACTGACCCTGTCCCAGGCACCCGGTCTGTATGTAGACCTGCCCCCTCGCTAGCATGCCCACAGGAAGGCAGGGACTAGATCTTCTCACTTCTTTATCTGCTATGTTCTGCACATCAGATGACTTTGTAACGTCTAAGTGGTAAGAGCCTTTCTTCTGACCTCTGGGGCTGGCAAAGCAGCTTTGGCCTCAGTAAGGTTACTTGCAGATACGGGCTGAGTCCTTTCTCCTTGTATAGTTATGGTGTTGTTGTTGTGAACTTAAGCCAGACGTACAAACAGAAGCCTCACTGTGATTCTTCGGCCATTCCACCTGTCTGAGCTGTTTGTCTGTATGTCAGAGGTGATGTGCAGTTCCAGTTGGAGAGCTTTCTAGGAAGGAAGGAATAGCTCAGAGATTTGCTCACTCACTGGTGTCCTCAGATGGAAATACAGGGATGATGATGGTGATGATGTTCTGGGTGGTGATGATGATGCTGATATGGGAAACTTGGTGTCTCTCCTGTGCTAAGAACTTCCATTTCTTTTCCTGCCTATACCACAGAAGAAAAACAGAGGGTAGGTATGATTATTATTCTCATTTTTCCTTTCTTTTAAAAGAAACAACACTTTATTGCGGTATTATCAACATACAAAATGTGTCCATATTTAATGTTTACAGTTCTTTGACTTTGTGAGTAAGTATTCACCTGTGATCCCAATACCTCCATGAAGGCCCTGGACAGACCCACCTATCAAAGCTTCTTCCAACTCTCATTATTGTTATTATTATTGTTATTACTGTATGATATGAGCACTTAACCTAAGATCTGCCTTCTTAGATAATGTTTCCTATGTACCACAGTATTGCTGACTGTAGCCCTGTGCTGTGCAGCAGATTTCCAGAAATGATTTACATTGTATAAACTTACATAATAACCTTCCCCTGTTCACTGGTACCTGCCATTCTGCTCTTTGCTTCTGTGAATTTGACAGTTTTAAATCCCACATACAAAGGAGACCATACAGAATTTGTCTTCGGTGTTTGGCTAATTTCATTTGTGTAACAGGGGCCTGAAGGACTTTATTCTCATTTTGTGGCATGGAGTATCTCACCCAAGATCCATACCAGGTCTAGAGCCCTAGGAGCCCCACTCCGGGTGTCCATACACACTCAACACTGCTTCTTACTGCTACAAGTGTGTAAGCACACTCACAATTGTGAATATACACGTGTGTGTGGATGAATGCATGGAATTGGATGTGTTTAGGAGCTTGCGTGCAAACAGGTAGGTAGGAGCCGTGGGTATCTGATTTTGTCTGATCACATTAGAATGTCCGTGTATGTGTGTACTGTGTATGTAGGTTTCTCTCCGGACCCAGAAAAAGCATCAAGGTCCTAATAGGGCCAATATTAGTACAGTGAGAGGTTTCCTGAGGTTGCCAGGCCCCGGCCCCAGCTCCCTCCGGCCTTGTCCACTCTGAAACAAGAGTGCAGTAAGTAGAGGCTTGTGTTGGTTTGGGTGGGGATTCTGGACTTCCCCCAAGCAGTGCTGCAGAGAGCTGCAGATTGGGAGGTAAACTTCCACCAGTAAAGACTTGCTCTGCACTGGTAAATTTACATTTAAATGCACCCTGTCATTTTTAATCTCAGGCACTTGACACAATCACCTCCCAGCCAGCAGGCAGTCTTTGTAAGCCTGGTAACTCCCAGGCTGCAGGAGCCCACTGCAGACTGCAGGGCCCAGAGGCAGGTGTGGGTGTGGCTGGAGCAGCCTGGTGATGTATGCAAATTTTACTGTCAGGGTAACTCCAACGTTGTCCAAGGAGAGTGCCAAGGGGCATTTTGTGTTACCCTGGCCTTGGGCGGCGTCCCCTGAGACTGGAACTGTCCAGGTAGGAGGTGGGACCGTAGAATGGCCTGTTCAATCCTATTAAAGGTGGGGATGCCTTGAAGGCTGCTGACAAGGTGGAGAAGCTGCTGTTTGTCTTATAAACACAAACCGTTGACAGTTCAAAGCGAAGCGGGCTTTCTGGAAGCTCCCATCACTGCTTCCAGCCCCTGGTTCAGAGCACAGAAACTTGAGTTAGCTCTGGTTCTTTGCTGTCAGAAAGTGAGTTACTCTCAGAGTTTGTTTTGTTTTGTTTTGTTTCACTTTATTGTATGCAGATTTGCAGGTTAATGGTATTAGCGGTGCCCTCAATGATACTAGTAAATGTATACATCTTGTTGGGTACCCCCCCAAACTGGGTACCCCAATAATGGGTCTATGATTAAAGGAGCAAGACTGTTACAAAGCAAAGGTCAAGCAAAGCTTTATTTCGCACCAGGCATCAGGAATCAGACCCACAGTCAAGCAGACCGGTAGGGGCTGCCCCTCCAGAGAGGACGACCCCTCCCGGTTTTCCAGACTAACTTTTATAGAGCAAAGGCCATGTGGTTGGGCCTGGCCACACACAGGTGGCCAATGAGATTATAACACACACAGGAAACTCCACAGTGATGCTAGGCGACCAGTTGAATTACAATTTACCCTAGTAGACATTTGAACCAGCCTATCACCTCGTTCAGAATTAGCGCCCAAAAGGTGCCCAAAGGGCGGGGCCCATACTCCTTGGTAGCTCAGAGACCGTATGCGCCCCCACTGATTGAATACCTCCACCTGGCCTGACCCACCCTTGTATTTGGACTTTGTTACCTGGGACTGGTTTCCCTGACTTGGTTTTAAGTAAGTTCCCCTGGGGGGTGGGAGGGAGTCAATTTCAGTTTTTACAACAAAATGGCAGTTCAACCGGGGTGGGGCCGCTCTGGCTGAATAGGCCCTTACAGTGTTATACTCTTGTTTCTGTCCCCCGTCCCTTTCATCTTGTTTAAATCTTTATAAAAGCTTCATATTTCTCAAAAGTCCCCATCCGAATTAGAAGCGCACAACCTCTCTTATAGCATCAAGCGATCCAAAAGCAGCTCTGGAATGTTTGCAGTGGGTCTGGAGCGTGAAAAGCCTTTTTGTTTTACCCAGAAAGACACTGAACTCGGGGTCCAGTGACATGCCTAAGGCCACTCCTTGAGTAACTCAAGGAGAACAGAGAGCCTAAAGGTGACAGGCAAAAATATCCAGTAACAGATTAATCTTGTAAACTGTGGCCAACTGCTGGGTGACATGGAATGGCCATCCATAACGGACGATGAGTCAAGAGAGTGGAGGGCCAAAAACCAGATTCGATCTGCAAACGTCAGTCGTGTGAATGTCGGGTATGGGAAATAGTTTGGTGCAGGCAAATGACAGGTAGTGATTTTTAAATTCGCAAACAGTGCTTTTCTATTGTAGAAATGCCAGAATGTATACAGAAGGGAGTTTCAGATTGTTTATTTTACTTCCCACAAATGTACCCCATATTTCCTTCAGTGCATTCTCCTGCTCGTCTAGTAAGATCAGTCTAGAGATGGAGGAGGGCTGAGGCCCACAGCTGACAATGAGGCCATGGAATTGATCACATGTAGGTCATTCCCTGATACCACTGGGACTGTTGTGGTTTTACGGTCACAGTCAGTGATAACTAACATGCTTTACACCCACAGACACCGATCTTAAAAAAAGTTGCTGTTGTGCATTGAATCAGACCCTTTCCCCCTACCAGACGTGTTGGAGTCCTCACCCCCCAGGACCTAGAATGTGACTTTATTTGGAAACAGGGTCTTTATAGATTTAACCAAGTTAAGTTGAGGTCCTTAGGGTGGGCCCTAATCCAGTATGTCCTTTTGAAAAGGGGCAATCTGGACAGACACACCAGAGGAGAAGGCCCGTGAGGACAGCCGTGGAACAGGAAGCACAGATGGGAGGAAACGCAGCGCGCAGGCCAGGGAACAGCAAGGATTGAGGGCCACCACCAGGAGCTGGGAAGACTCACGGCAGGATCCCACCCAGCAGCTCGGGGTCCAGGGCCCTGCCCACACACAGATTGATCTGGCACTTGTCCCTTCAGAACGGGGAGCAAACACATTTCCACTTTAAGCCCTCCAGTGTGTGGTCCTTAGTTGTAGCAGCCCTAGGACGCTCCTGTGGTGACATCCTTGATCCTGTCCATGTGTGAGTACTGGCGCTATTTCTCTTGGTTGGTTTGGTTTGGTTTGGTTTGGTTTTGGATACACAGACCAGAGGATATAAGACATAAAAGTTTGAGACATATGGGACACAAGGATGCGAAAGACCTAGCACAGCTGCTAAGATGGAATGCTGTGTGTGCTCCACCGGTTCCCCCCCAGGACCCCTGACTGTGTGTGCTCCACCGGTTCCCCCCCAGGACCCCTGACTGTGTGTGCTCCACCGGTTCCCCCCCAGGACCCCTGACTGTGTGTGCTCCACCGGTTCCCCCCCAGGACCCCTGACTGTGTGTGCTCCACCGGTTCCCCCCCAGGACCCCTGACTGTGTGTGCTCCACCGGTTCCCCCCCAGGACCCCTGACTGTGTGTGCTCCACCGGTTCCCCCCCCCCCTGACTGTGTGTGCTCCACCGGTTCCCCCCCAGGACCCCTGACTGTGTGTGCTCCACCGGTTCCCCCCCAGGACCCCTGACTGTGTGTGCTCCACCGGTTCCCCCCAGGACCCCTGACTGTGTGTGCTCCACCGGTTCCCCCCCAGGACCCCTGACAGGTAGGCTGCCAGGCCCAGCCCTTCCAAATCTCTGTTACAATCTCTTTTTTCCTGCCACATGTGCTCCACAGCACAGGAACACAACAGAGGGGAGCCCCCGGTCCCCATTAGACGTTGTGTGCAAACTTGACTTGTGCTATGCTGAGATACTGGGCTTCATTTGTGATTTCAGAAAATCCCATCCAGTCCTAGTAACCCTGGGGGTTGTTCACAACAGAGTTAAAGGGGATGTTGAAGGATCTGTGAAGATAGCATCATTGACCCTGGCAGGAAGCTCTTTTAAATGAAGTCCACTCTCTGAGACTATCTTCTCCTCTCACTCATATCCTCACAGCTTGGAGCAAATGCGTTGACGTCTAATTCAGTGGCTCTGTGGCAGGGCCCAGGAGTAAGAAATGCTGGATTTTAATACACCCCAGCTCTATGGCCCTGGGCAGATTCCCCGGAAGCTCAGCACCTCAGTTTGCTCACATGTAACATGGGATAATAGCAGCTGTCTCACAGAGCTGCTGAGAACCCTAACGAGGAATGTAATGTGGACGGGAGCTCTGTCCCTCAGTAAAACGGTAAACACAGAGCTTGGCAGAGTCATTTGATGACTGCCCTTCTCTTACTTTATCAAAAAGGCTGATACCTTTGATCACTGGGATGAGCTTCTCTCCCAAGTAATTCAGAATTTTTTTATGGACTTCCATGGACTTCCTAAGTAGTAAGACTTTTCTCCGGGAAGCATCTCTATGGATTTGGTTTCCAGGTTTTGTTCTCCACATAGTGCAGGTTGGTTTTGCTATATGGTTGGTTTTGGGGATGGACTTTAGGTTCTATTTTAAGAGAATGCCATCACTTATTACATTCAAAGAAGGAAGATTTTATAACAATGTATTTAAAGGAAACCCCTCTTAATTAAAAAAAAAAAAAAGTATGCATCAGTGGAGGTTTCTTGAGGAAAAAGTGAGATTTCAGTTGAAATAATCAACATCTATGCTTACAGTGCTCTTCTGAAAGCTGTGGTGTTCAGCCTTCTCTGTGTCCAGTTCACTGCACCCAGAACTGATAAACCACAGTTCCTGGAGTGGGGCCAGGCACATGTGTTTTCTGATGACCCTGAAGTGATTCCAGTAGGCAGCCAAGTTGAGAAACACTTGTCTGGAAAAAAAACTTGATCAAAGACCCATAATGGTAATTCTTACTGTCTTAAGGGTGCAGCTGGCAGAAAGGATTCTAGAATTTTCCAAGGCTTATGCGGCTTTGCAAAGCGATGGTGAGATAATTAGCATTCTCTCCATTTCTCAGATATGGAAACAAGTCTCAGATAAATGAAAAATGTTGCCCAAATTCACACCATTAGAAAGCAGTGAAGTTAAAATTTGAGCCTCTGGGGCGCCTGGGTGGCTCAGTGGGTTAAAGCCTCTGCCTTTGGCTCAGGTCATGCTCTCAGGGTCCTGGGATCGAGCCCCACATCAGGCTCTCTGCTCAGCAGGGAGCCTGCTTCCTCCTCTCTCTCTCTCTGCCTGCCTCTCTGCCTACTTGTAATCTCTGTCTGTCAAATAAAATAAATAAAATCTTTAAAAAAAAAAAAAAAACTTGAGCCTCTGTCTGCATACCAAGCCTTCTGCGGAGAGGTTGGCTCCCATTGTTCTGCTGGTTCCTCTTAGGGTGGCTCAGGCACAATTCTGGTCAGGACCATCTGAGTTCTGTTACTGCCTGATGGTAAAGCAGATGATGAATTTCTCTAAGGTGACATCGTGTCACAAATTTCTTAACCCAGGGGCCAGTGACATTGGTCATGGGGAGAGCAGCTAACTAAGTTCCCTCATATTCAGCTCTGAAAATTCTGATGCAGAGGCCAGCTTCTTAATTGCATAGAACCGCAGAATAGAGGTGATGATAATCAGCAAGAATGAGAGAAGCCAGTCCTCTTAGTTGGGGGGTTTGAGAGGACCAGCCCACTGAGTCACACTTTCTGCACACCAAGTAAGCACCCTGTCCATGCACGTGGACATTGCCCTCTCAAAATTCTTAATATGCTTTGATTCCCCAGCCTTTGAGAATGCCATCTCCCCACTGACCATTTCTCTTGAGCAACTGTTACTTCCCTTGCAGGAGTCTAAGTTTTAACGTCTGCAGGCAGAGGGCGGAATCCTGATTTTGTTTTTGTTTTTTTCATGGCCAACAAGTCACCTTCGGAATGGCTGTAACCCAAAGGTCTATTGACCTGGCATCACCCCCACAAATGAGTCAACTTCTCTAGTGCTGGAACTATGTCATATTCCTCTTGGTATCCCAGGGTCTGGATTCAAGAACTAAGTCTGGCATATAGTAGGCCCATGACTTAAAAAAAAAAAAAAAAAAGAATAAATGATAAATCAATGGGAAGTTTGGTTCTTCGAGCTAGGCCTAGGGATTTCATGAACCAAGGATTACCTGCTGCTCCTCTGACTGTATTAAAAACAAAAACACCAGTGTGATCTGTGGAGTCATTTGCTGTCAGCCCCATGGTTTCTTTTATCAGGGTAACTATCATGGGGAAGTGACTTCAGCTTGGAGCCCGAGCCCCGGCTGATGGGAGCATGTCAACCTCTGCCCCATTAAGAGGATTCCCCCCCACTAATTACAGGGTAAATGACTTGTTAAATCCGGAGCCCTCACAATACATGTAGTTCATATTCCTTGGGCGGTTTATCGCACTTTGGAGTAGTACATATTTTATAGAGAAGGGAGAGCTCTCCAATTAATAGTAATTGTGATCGAAGTGGTAATGATCGTCTCCAGCCTCATTCCGCAAGAGGAGACTGGAAGGCCCATCTTAATTGCCACAAAGAGCTATGTCTATCTGCGGCAGTATATAAATAATAAACTAGGGGAAGGGAGAGCGTTGCAATTCTTACGGTCTTAGAGGAGGTACAGATATTTATGCAG
Source organism: Mustela putorius furo (assembly GCF_011764305.1). NCBI lineage: Eukaryota > Metazoa > Chordata > Mammalia > Carnivora > Mustelidae > Mustela > Mustela putorius. Next base: position 36,703,031 of record NW_025421304.1, on the reverse strand, counting down.
TGCTGATGGCTAAAAATCCTCTCCAAGTAATTATTAGTAAAAGTAGAATGTCTACATTTGTAACAGAATTTTAATTAAGGGGAAGGTGACTCTAGTAATGGGGAAAGAGTAGCATTTGGGGATTAAAATGCAGGTCCGGGACCAGAGTGTCCTGGTCTGATTGGCTGTCCCTGCTGCCGCTTGAACTACGGCAGGAAGCTCATTCCCTCTGGGTTCAATTTCCCCTGGTTTTTAAACCAGGGGAAATAAAGCAGTTATAAGTGCTTGAAGTTCCATTGGATAAACAAGTCCTACAGTCGGAGGCTTCTTACCCGATTTGTCTCAGGATTGCCTGCCGGGGATGGGACATGCACCCAACTCTTCTGAGACTCAATTTCTTCATCTGTAACATTTGAACGTCACTATTTTTATGGCTTTATATGGAGGAAATGAGACCAAGTATTCTGAAGGACCTGAACCATTTCTGGTACACTGCTGACTTTCATAATATTAGGAGAACAACTCCTGTCTATTTGTTCAGTTTCCTTTGATGTAACTAAATTGGCTCTTATGATTCAGAAATAAGGAGGGCATTCCTTGTTCTTGACCCCCCAAGCTACTCACCATCTGCAACTGAATGAGATACTCTCAATTCATGATCACTCTTCATTTCCACAGTGAGTATAGTGATTCTTAACCTTTTTTTGGGAGGTGGGGTGGGGGCAGACATAGATTGTTTTAGGGAGCTGATACAGGCCATGCAGTCTCTTCCAGAAAATGACATACATTTTGCAGGAGAGTCTAGATGTATCCAGAATCCTATGTTGGCCATCAGTGTCTCTTCAGTTAAGGACCCATGGCTCAGAGGGCTGGACTAAGGAGATTTCCAGAGCTGGGTACAGGAAATGGAGAAGCAGATGATCTCAGATGACTTAGGAGCCCTAGGAGTGATAAGCAGATATCTTCCCCTGTAGGAAGATAAGTTAATTTCAGACTCAGCCCAGCCCTTTCTCTTCGTGCCAGGGAGGAAGTTCTTATATTCCGGACATGCCTCCATCAACAGATGGTCAGGGATGCTCATTCGGCCTGTGGGAAACACTGTTTAGTCTTGACTCCCAAATATCCCAACCACACATAGGCTTAGAAAATCAAGAAATAACAACATTGAAAGGGAACTGGCCTTTGGAAAGGAGAAAAAAATTCAAATAGAAAAGGTAATGTACAAGGAAGTAGATTTAACAGAGGAAACAGATAAGTTGAAACTTATCTAATATCCCTTGGCTGATTCAGCAGGACATCATAACATTAATACAAGGACAACTCAGTTGTTAAAAATTTGAGTTCTTGAAAATAAAAATTGCAGTTCATTAAGGGGATGACTGGCAGAAAAAAACACAATTAGAGGTCAAACTGGCCAACTAGAGCAAGGGCTGGCAAACTTTTTCTTAAAGGGCTGGGGAGTAAATATTTTCCCTTCTGTGGGTCACAAAGCCTCTGTCACAACTGTTCAGCTCTGCCCTTGTATCTTGAATGTACCCATAGACCACACATAATTGGATGAGTGTGGCTGTATTCCAATAAAATTGTATTTGTGAACACTGAAGTGTTTGCAATTTTCACATCACAAAATATCATTCTTTTGTTCAGTTTTTCCTAACCATTTAAAAATGACAAAGCCATTGTCTGCTCAGGAGTTACACGGAAGTGTGCGGTGGGTTCTGTGGGGTCTGCAGGCCAAAGTTTGTGGACCCCGACACAGACGATAAACAAAGATGTAGAAATTCTGAGGGTGTTAGAAAAATGGAAAATAGATTCAGGTGAATTTTTTTCTCACAGCCATTAAAAAATGTGTACCACTCCATTTCATAGCTCATTCATTCTTCTGTCTGTTCTTCCTATGCATGGCCCTGATTAAGTGACAAGTGGAGGGAGGGAATTAGCATTTGATCAATCAGTGTTAGCGGGTTAGGGGACAGCTCATCCTTGCATCTCATCTCCCTACAAGGCAAGCATGATTTCAGTTTCAAAACTGAGGCACCTGATACAGAAAGGGCAAAGTGTCTCACCTGACAGCACCAAGAATGACAAGGGGTGCCTGGAGCTGAGTGCAGGCCTTTAGGCTCCTGGAGCCTGTTCTTTTTTTTATTATTATTATTTTCTTTTTCTTTTTTTAAAATTTTTTATTTTTTAAATTTCTTTTCAGAATTCATTGTTTATGCACCACACCCAGTGCTCCATGCAACACGTGCCCTCCATAATACCCACCACCAGGCTCACCCAACTTCCCACCCCCCGCCCCTTCAAAACCCTCAGATTGTTTTTCAGAGTCCATAGTCTCTTGTGGTTCATCTCCCCCTCCAATTTCTGTCAACCCCCTTCTCCTCTCCATCTCCCCATGTCCTCGTGTTATTTCTTATGCTCCACAAATAAGTTAAACCATATGATAATTGACTCTCTCTGCTTGACTTATTTCATTCAGTGTAACTCTTCCAGTCCTGTCCATGTTGATACAAAAGTTGGGTATTCATCCTTTCTGATGGAGGCATAATACTCCATAGTGTATATGGACCACATCTTCCTTATCCATTCATCTGTTGAAGGGCATCTTGGTTCTTTCCACAGTTTGGCGACCGTGGCCATTGCTGCTATGAACATTGGGGTACAGAAGGCCCTTCTTTTCACTACATCTGTATCTTTGGGGTAAATACCTAGTAGTGCAATTGCAGGGTCATAGGGAAGCTCTATTTTTAATTTCTTAAGGAATCTCCACACTCTTTTCCAAAGTGACTGCACCAACTTGCATTCCCACCAACAGTGTAAGAGGGTTCCCCTTTCTCTACATCCCAGAGCCTGTTCTTATTCTACCTCAACACGTGAGGATCTTAACTGTTCTTGACCTGGTCCTGGGCTCATTATCCAGGATATTGTAACTCATTATCCCAATGTAACTCATTATCCCAATGTAATTGAGAAAATCAGAAATTAAGAGGAAATGTCCATCCTGTACAGCTGATAATGGCAGAGACAGGAATCAGAATTAAAACTATAAATTGACAAAGATACAAACCAACCCACTCATCATAGAAAGTAACTGAGTGCTTTTTAGGTGTTGTTGTTTTGTTTTATTTTGTTTTGTTTTAACTCTATGGAAATTTAACTCACAAGACCTTGCAATGGTAAGGGACACCTTATATAAACTTGGTGGCAGTCAGTATGCTTGGACACCTCTTCTTTGCAGGGGTCTATGCCAAGAGCCTCTCTGTATCGTTTGCAAAATGGCGGCCTGGAGGCAAGTTTTGCAGGTAGGAAACCAAGGCTCAGAGAGGTTAAGAAATTTATTTAGCACTCTTTAATTAACTTGTATTTATTCCTCATCTTGTTGACCATCATCTCTCTTCTTGAGAATGCAAGCTTCACAGGGAAAGGATTTTCTTCTGGGTTGCTGCTGCATTCCCAGAATTTAGAATAGCGCCTGGTTCATAAGTAGATACTTAAAATAATTGTGAAATGCTGAGTGAGTTCAAGAGTGAATAAATGAATGGATGGAGAAGTGAGTTTTCCCACTGTGCGCAATGAATAGATACGGGCACAGGGGTGGCCAAGTGTCCACATCTCATTAACAACCCTTAGCTCCTGCTAAGAACATGGAAGGAAGTGTGCAGAATTACTGGAAGTCGGGAGTGAATGGGAAATGAAGAGGACGGTGGGCATCTCTGGATTTATAGTGAGCTCTGTGAAAAAAAGAGTACACAACTTATGGAAGCCCGATTTCTACTCTCATGGACATATCTGACTGCAAAGCGAAGTACTTAGTCCCATGATCAAGACAAAGCAATGGTATTTTCTAAACCACATCATGTTTTCTTAATGTAGTTTAAGCAAAGCAACCCATGTAAGAAGCACTTCATAAATATTTGCTGTTAGGATTAGTGCAAGGGCACAGTGGTGGTTTGTTGGTGTGGCAGAGGAACAGGCTTAGTAAGGCTGTCTGCAGGAAGTTCTGTCTGAGTTGAGTATTCAGAGGGGAAAGGAGTAAAAGAGGGAAGAAAGGAAGGAGAAAGGGGAGGGAGAGACAGGGAGGAAGGAAGAATTGTTGATTTGAGCTGGTGGATAGGTATACCAATAAAAATATGGAAGCAGCCAGAGAAATGTCTGATTTCTGAGACTTTTTTCATCTTCGTTTTCTTGTCAAAAAGGGAATGTACTTATGAAATTTATATAGAACTTCTATAGTGCTGAGCTAGAAGGAGATAGAAGATTCTGGAAAATCTGAAGAAATGTTCTTGGGAGCTGAAATGGCAGTTACATATGAAAGAGAATGTACTCGGTCACGTTAGAGATCAGAACCCTTTGCAGTCACCGAAGGTATTGTGACTCCCTGTGATCCTGCTGGGAGTATATCTGTGGTCCCTGGGACTGTGGGTCAGGCAACTGGGCTGTCAGGGTGGGGAGAGGACCTGTAGCTTGTCACAGCATTGACGCTGACCTCTCAGTTATTGTGAGCTCACGCACGTTCACACACGCTCACACACACGGCACCCACTCTGACATACTCCCATACATGGACACACTCACTCCATATACTCACATAGATTGACACATGCTCACATGCACAACACACATGCACACTCACATATGCACTCCCACACACTCACACACAGGCACACTCACTTCCACACACCCTTACGTACATGCCCATGCTCACACGTGGTCACACACTTACAGTGATACATACAAAGTCACACACACATGCTCACACCCAGACACACTTAGATACACACACGTGCACATCTAAACAGGCTATTTATTCTCAAACCGCAGGACTCATTTTGCAGCCCCATGCAGAACTGGCAGGACTTTCCCCACGAACACACCCCACTGGTCTCTCACGGAAGGATTCCTGTTGGCCGTCAGCCCACCTGCCTACTTCAGGTTGATTCCTTCCTCCTAGAAAAATCTTGAAGAACCGGGTCAGACAAATTCACTGAAAAGCTGGAAAGACTCGGGGGAAGGGCCCTCTCTCTGCTTAATAACGTAGTCATCTGTGTGGCTGCTATTATTCCCCCGCCTTTGTATTATTCAGAAATCCATACATTGTGTTTGCCTTTTGTGTCCGGGTTCCAACAAGCCTCCCTTTGTCCCTGTCACAAAGGCCAATAAACTCTGTGTGGCCAATAAGTTTCAGGGGCTTCTGGATATGATGACTAATTGTAATGCAGTCTATATCCTCGAGACTATAAACTGATAGGAGAAGACAATGGCAGAGAGGGAGTCCATTGAGAGGAGAGAGTCCCCTGGTAACCCCACGGGGGCCGCGACGGGCAACAAGGAGGCTATTGACGGTGGCGGCCCCAGCACAGAGCCCCGCAGAGGGGGAGCGGGGTGGCATGACCACATCGCCGGGCTCCAATGCTGCTTTTGTTTGCCGGGCAGTGAAAACTGGCACGTTAGAATTAGTTCTGTTTAGATTGCTCAGAAACTTGTGGAAGAAGAGAAAAGGAGCGCGAGAGAGGCCCTCGCAGCCCCCTTCCAGGCCCCGTGTGGTAACGGAGAGGCCTGTTGTGCCTTAGTTCCTTGGACGCGCCCCCACGCGATTGTGCTAAACTCGGATGGATATTAAAGAGGTGGAGGTGCAAGCTGATTGTACCCGTCTCCCTTCTGTGCACGAAAATATATCGCGGCCCCTGGCTTCTCTCCACCGTTCGACAGGGGTCGGGGGGTGGGTGGCCAGGCTCAGGCCCCTGTGCATCTGTGGTGAGATGGGTCTCCGGGTCTGCCCAAATCCCTGATGCTGAATTTCTGAGGGACAGCTGAGCTTCCAGGGACAAACAGCGCTTGCTTATTCATTTGACAAATATTGGTCATGCATCTTCTGAATGACACGAGAGCGCAGACAGGTGCTGGCTAAGTCCCTGCCCATTCTCTCTCTCTCATTTTTTAAATGATGGTGTTGATTGATTTGATCTATTATTTTCTGATTTACATTTTTTTTTCTCTTCTAAAGAGTCAAATAGACATTAAAAAAAAATTTTTCCCCTCACAAAAAGTCACAGAACAACTAACTTTGGCATACTGTGTTCAATCAGGCCGTATGGGGAACAACCTGAATTCTGCATGAAATAAATAAGATTTAAATTAGATGCATTTTGGTGCTACTTCTGATTAAAGTGGGCTTCTAACAAAATGATTGTTATGATGCCTTCATTTTTGTATAAAATTAGCTATTTTATTTAACGTCCATTTAATACTCATTAAAAATTTTCTCTTTCTTTTTATTCACGTTCTTGTTCAGGATATGGAGCATAGACTAGACCTCAGTTTCTTAACCCATGCTATTTTTTGGCTAAAGGTCAAGAAAGTTAGAAGGCGGTAACTCTGGAACGTGAGAAAATGTCAGAGGCTGCTACATTTATGTCCTACTTGGAGGAAGCAAGTTTGCAAAACTCCACAACATTCCCCCAATCCTAAAAGTATATCCATTTTAAACAAACAGCTTTACTGGCCTTACTGGTTGTAAAACTATAATTGGGTGTGTTTAAGATCAGCCCATAATTTACCCTTTTAAAAGGTGTAATTGCCTTGCCCTCTTGGAGCAGACATTCTACAGTGAGAGAGATCATGCACTCGAGGACAGATGACAGCCAGTGTTGAGAAAGCAAGCGTGGGTTGGGAGGAGACTCACAGCAGGGACGGCCTATGTCATTTGGAGCCCCAGAAGCCCTCCTAGTAGAGGTGACTTTGACCTCAGGCCCCAGGGATGAGAAGCATCCTGAGCCAGTGAGTCCTAGGGAGAGCATTAGGGGGGAGGGGAGTCTCTGTGAGTCTGGCTGCTCAAGGCATGGAGGGAGGGGGACTGAGGTTTCAGTGTGTTAATGAGTAGGGAGTGAGGGAGGTGAGATTGCAGGGGGGTGGGGCCAAGGCAGCTGAGGGGTGAACTGTCCCACTGGACTCTGCTTGACACATGTCCCTCAGTCTGAATTCTAGTTCCGTCATTCACTTCTTATCCGTGTGCCAATGAATAAGTTGCTCCAAGTTCCCAAGCATTACTTTGCTTGTCTCTAAAATGGGAAAACAGTCATACCCTTCTGACAGAAGTCCACGAAGACCCTAGTATGGCTCCTCGTGTGTGCTCAACATGACGTACATACACTGTCATCCAATCAGTAGGACTATTTCATTCATAGGAAAGATGGTGGAACATACGATGTTGCCTGGCTTACATTTTCTTCTCAGAGTCAAATGTTACATAGAGCAGAAATCCACGGAGTTAGGTCGGCCTTCCTAAGCACCCAGCGTTTGCCAAACCCAGTCTCTAGTGACGGGTATAAAGAAATGTCAGAAGGTTAAGAGAGGTCACAGGCTAACAATAAAAACAAGCAAAAATTTTAATCAGACATGATGGGGGGGTGCACGAGATGCTGAGGAACACCACAGAAGGTACTGATCTTCTCAGAAGGAAGCACTCCTCAGAGCAGGTGATGTGATCATTGCCAGAGCAGGAAAGTTCTCATGGGAATGAATCAGGCAGAAAAGAAGGCAGACCTTGCAGGCTCCGGGTCCAACATGTCCAACGGCAGGAAACCGTGGGTGCCCTTGGCTCTGCTGTGAACTCCCAGGCACTAGGGACAGCTGGTCCTGAGACAGAGACAGAGCCAGAGACAGCAATGGGAAGAGAAGCAGGAGATGTCATATCTAGGAAGCCCATCTGCAAAGCCAGAATGCAAAAAAGAGAGACAGCTCTGAGGACAGTTTAACTCAGCTTTGTCTATCCTGAGTTTGCTTATAAGAAATAATAAACTTCCCTCTTTGCTTAAGCTAGTTGAATTTGGGGTTTTCCTTAATTACCACCTAAAGGATCCTCATACAGTGCCAGGTTCCACAGAAAGCTTTGTAGAGCAGAACAACAAGTTCCATGAGCTCAAGGCAGACCCACTCAGGGCTATAGGGCCTTTGGCTGGTGTTCTAAGGAACTATCAACCGGCTAATCCAAGATTCAAAAATTAATTACACAGAATAATCTGTCAAATGGATGGGCACAGTGTATGATTCTCTCTTTTTGGCATTTAAAAATTATATTCAAGATTTCTCTCCTGGATTATTGTAATTTGTAGCTGGTCCCCAGGGCATCAGATCTTACCCACCTACCCTCCCCCACCTCCTGCATCCATATGTTAACCAAATGAATGTTTTAATATGCAAATCAGAGCAGGCAGCTCTCCCTTTCTCTGAAATGATCTCCAGAGGGAGGGCAGAGTTTTTCTTGTGGGTTGCAAGGCACCTCAGAGTCTGTGTCCTTATTTCTCTCCAGCCTCATCTCTCAGTGCCACTTCTCAAACTCCATTCAGAGACCCGGTCCAACCAGAGACCCAGTCAAACTGAAATTATTTCCAATTTTTGGAAAATGGCCATGCTGTCATACCAAATCCTCAAATGCTGTGTCCACCATGGTGGCGCTTCTACTTGGAGATTTCATCCCCCCCTCATCTTCTCCTTCACGTACCTGTTACCTGCTTTGAAGGCCTCTCCTTAGATGATACTTCCACTGGGGAATCAGGATCAGAAACTCTTTCTTTGGCTGTTTGAAAAACCATCTCCTTCCCATGCTCTGTGGCAAAGATGCTAGAAGGCCCCCCAGCTGTGTTGTCTTCTCCTAGGATCACAGCTAGCCTAAGTCTCCCAGGCTCCCTAGGAATTTGGTGGGCCATGCATTGGAGTTCTGGCTAATGGACAAAGTGGTAAGCATCGGGAATAGAGCAGGAAACAGAAGGTAGACCTTCTTCTTCTGTAAGGGAAGATAGTCAATAAGCAAGGAGACAGGTAAGTTAATCTCACGAAATGATACGTGCTGTAAGGAAACACACAGTGATGGGTTACAAGTCAAGAGGGTGGCAGAGAACAGGGGGAACCCTTAGCCAAGAGGACCAGAGAGACCATCTCTGGAAAGATGACAGGATGACAGTATGTGAGGTTTGGATGATGAGAAGGGAACAACCTTGTATAGATTTCGGGCCAAGTGTTTTCTGTGCTGCATGCTAACCTTTACATGTGAGGAGCTTTAAGAGACATATCCTCAGTGTACTCCCACAGAGATTCCGATTTAACTGGTCTGGGTAGAATCCCAGGCATTTTATATTTAATTCTTCATTCGATTCTAACGTTCAGTTAAAATTGGTCTGGGTAGAATCCCAGGCATTTTATATTTAATTCTTCATTCGATTCTAACGTTCAGTTAAAATTTATGATGCCTCCAGGACTGAGAAGCTAGACGGCAATGAGAGCAGTAAGAATGATGGAGGTCAGTACCAGAGGTCGGAGGTCAGAGGTCAGAACTGAGCACAGGCAAGTTCACAGGAGGTCAAGTTAAGGAATCTGAGTTTTATTTTGATTACAGTGAGAAGTCATTGGTGTAGTGTCTTGGGTAATCAGATTTGATTTACACTTTTAAAATATCCTGTCTGCAGAAATAATAGGGAGGGACTAAGAGCAGACACTATTGCAGGAAGGAATCCAGGAGGCTGAGAGGACGTGAACTAGAGTCAGGGAGGGAAGATGTTACAGAAAACTGTGCACCAGGTATATTCTGGACATAGAACCATCATAGTGGGGCAATGAAAGGAAATATGGAAATCAAGAGTGACTTTTAGGATTTGGGGTCTGGCAACAGGGTGATAGATGTCATGGACACAGATAGAAGCTTATCAGAGGAATGATTTGAAGTTGGGGGGGATTAAGAGTTCTGTTTTGGACACACCATGTTGGAGTTTCCTGGCAGATGTCCGTGGGAAGAAGTTAGGAGAGAAGTTAGGTGGCCACTTGTGGAGCTCATAGGAGAAGACAGGGTTGGAGACATAACTGAGAGAAGCATCAGTACACAGACTGCATCTGAAAGCTGGAGTGATTTCAAAAGTGAGCAGTCAACCACGTCAAGGGAAGCTGAGCCATTGACCGAAAGGAATTCGGATAATTGACCACTGAGCTTCCCAAGATGGTGATCTTCCTAGCAGCTACTGAGGTGTCATGGAGAGAATGTTGAGGAAGTGGAGAGCAAGAGTATGGGTGACTCTGGAGGAGTTTTAATGTTCAAAGGGGTAGAGAGATTTGGCTGTGGCTCAAGGGCATCGTGGAAGGTCTTTTATCGTTGTGTTTAAGATGGGCCATGAGTGAATGAATGAATGAATGAATGAGTAAGTGAATGAGCGAATGAATAAATGAATGCGTGAGCCAACTGTTGAAGCCTTTAGGTGAAGCCCAAAACTAGGTGCTTGAAGCTGTGTACGCCGGACAGTCTTCTAGCCTCACAGCCTCCACACAATGAATTGTTTGGCATTCGCTTATCTAAGACACGGTTCATTTCTCAAATGCCCTCATGGAAAAACAGCCATAAATTTTCCTTTCAGGACTGGGGATATGTCCAGGTGTTTCCTGGATGATCCAGGTGGATCTATGAAAGTACTTCCCAGGGAGGCCTGGTACTTTCCTTGCGTAGCAGGCCAGGTTCTGAGAAATCCTGTCATAGTTATCAGACCTGAGGTTCCAGTTTTTAGTTCACAGATACAAACAGTGGCTCACATAGATGGCTTTTAGGAGAAAAATCTGACTTGACGCCTGTGTTTTTTCTAACAGCTTGCCTTAATTCCCACCCACCCCTCTATAATTTTTTTTTTCTTCTGGCTTAAAAAAGAAAAGAAACGCAAAGAAAAAAATGCAAGAGAAAGAAAACCCACCCAACTTTATATTTTTCTACTTAGCCCAAAGCACACAACATCAAATCAGGGGCCCTATCTAGCAATCAATAATTTTGGTGTGGTTCTAAGCATTTCACTCCTCTGTGCCTGAATAATGTTCTTTGAAGTCTGCCTCATCAATAAACCACTCTGGTGAAGTTTCACAGACCTAGAGTAATGAATAACAATTACAGGCATTTAAAAAGTAATATTTTTTCCTGCAATTTGGAAATTGATTTATGAATTTGGGGATTCTCCAATTTCATCAAATAAGTGGTTTCTTCAGTGGTTTCTTTTGCCAGTCTGAGAAAAGCCCCCTAAAGGCTGGCAGGCTTGCAGAAGTTTCTTGCCAGTTTATTGATTTTGATAGAAAAGAAACTTTTGACACTTAACAAAATTTGACTATGAGCATGAAGAAAATCTAGAGCCATTTTCACCTAGATAATTACTACATGGAAACCATTTGTCAAACAGTTTAGATTTCTTATCCCCTGATCCCAGTTCTCTGAAGAGAATTTTTCTAAGCACTTTGATCAGAATGTTTTATAAGTATATCTTGAACATTTATGAAAGAGCATATAGAATATATAGAATATATTCTCTCATTATTAGAAAGCAGTAGATGATTGATAAATAGGCAGTAGATTGATAGAGGATAGCTAGGTAGGTAGATAGGTAGGTAGGTAGTTAGATAAATAGACAGGTAAGTAGATAGATACCACTGAGCATAGAGAGAAAACATCACATTTGGGGATCTCTGATTCTTGGCATAACAAAGAAGACTAACTCTGTTTCAGAGTTCTTTCCTTTCCCTTCCCCACATTGTCCACCATTAGCAAGTAACTTCCTTTTATGGTCCCTCTTTCTTGCACATTATCATATCTCATGGCTGCAAGTGAATGAGCCAGCAATGTGTACCCTCCCAGAAGGTTAAATACATGAAGAAGATGGAAATGTGGTCAGATCTGGGTCCTTTTATCTTATCCAAAACGGAGCCAAAACATCGCTTCTGGAGGATTTCCTTGAGTAATTTTGACCAATGTGAATCATTTCATCAGCACACTTGTCCTATGATCCTTTAACTTAGAAAGACAATTCATCTAGCAAACACTATTGAGCATTTACAACGTTCCAAGAACCAAAATGGAACTGAAGGCTACAAAAATGGACAACATATTGTACCACTCAATGTAATTCTCCACCTAGACTTGAGAACAATAGAGAGCAATTAAAATTAAAATAAAATAATGGAAAGATAAATTTCTGACTCTCCTACTTTTTACTTGTTATTTTCACAACATAGAAATAAACCTGTATAATAAAAGCAGATAATTTTTTAAAAGATTTTATTTATTTATTTGACAGACAGAGGTCACAAGTAAGCAGAGAGGCAGGCAGAGAGTGAGAGGGGGAAGCAGGCTCACTACTGAGCAGAGAGCCCGATGTGGGGCTCGATCCCAGGACCCTGGGATTATGACCTGAGCCGAAGGCAGAGGCTTTAATCCACTGAGCCACCCAGGCGCCCCTAAAAGCAGAGAATTTTTATTTGTTTTACTTCAGTCTAGAGGTTTCCTCCATGATGTTATATCCACATCACACTTCTTAATTGGCTTAACTCTTTTGAGTCAATGGTGTTAAACCACAAGGTCTACATGACATCTCAGACCTGTTGTGGAGAACAGCAAGTCCCAAGCCTGAACTACTTTCTCGTTCTTCAACAGATTGAGCTTTGATGTATATAGTCTCTGGTTCCATTGGGCTGTATATGCCAAAGAAGACCACGAGGTCGATCTTTACGCCCTGGGCAAGATCCTAACTAAAGTGTATTGTAAATAAGACTGTTTCATAACAAAGAAGCAAAATATTTCAACATCTAAAAGTCAATCATGTTCCTTAGAATTTTCCATTTCCACGCTAACTACCTTGGTTAGTTCTCATAGAATCATGATTTCAATTTCCATCCTCATGCTGATCATTTTAGGTCTTTATTTCTAGTCCCACTTTCAACCTGCTATAAAGATCTGGATGTCAGGATACATGTCCTCAATAACTCCTCTTGTATATTCTTTAAGCATTTAAAATTTAAAATTAAGAAGAAGTAGCTTTTCTGTTATCTGGAAACAGGTGGGTCTGGGTTTCAAATCTAGCCTGTATGTTTACAACTGTGGTTACAAATGAGAGCACCTCAGTTGTTGATTTAATTAGTTTAGGATGAGGCTGGACATGTTTCTTTACATGTTTCCTAGATGACACCTTTTCCTATTTTAAATATCTCAGAACCTGTGGTAGTGATTCAAACACAAATATTTTTTTAAAATATTTTTATTTATTTGACAGACAGAGATCACAAGTAGGCAGAGAGGCAGGCAGAGAGAGAAGAGGAAGCAGGCTCCCCGCTGAGCAGAGAGCCCGATGTGGGGCTCAATCCCAGGACCCTGGGATCATGACCTGAGCCGAAAGCAGAGGCTTTAACCCACTGAGCCACCCAGGCGCCCCAAACACAAGTATTTTTTAAAGCTCTGAAGAGATTCGACTATATAGTCAAAATGGAGAACCAGTGCCCTGCCACTTACTAGTTGTGTAATCTTGGTGAGTAGTTTAACTTGACTAAGCCTCAGTCTACTAATCTTTAAATTGGCTCTGATCATCCTGCCTGTTTCAGAGAGTGTTACAAGGATTATATGAGATGATTTATGTGAAGTTCTTCACCGTGTTAAGCACATAATAAATGCTCCATAAATACAACTATCATTATCTTAGTCAGCTCGGACTATCATAACAAAATACCACAGACTGGTGGCTTAAACAACAGAAATTTATTTTCTCACAGTCCTAGAGGCTGGGAGACCAAGATCACAGTTGGGTTCTGATCAGAGCTCTCTTCCTGGCGTACAGATGTCCTCACATGGTGGAGATTACTTTTCCTTTCTCTTCTTAAAAGACCACAGCCCTGTAGAATTATACTCTGACCTCACTTAACCTTAATTGCTTCCTAAAGGCCCTATCTCCAGGCAGTCACACTGGGGGTTCAGGATTTAACATGAATTCTGGGGGGACAGAGTTGAGCTCAGAGCAACCAGCATCATCATTACCCATTTCCAAAACTCTGCTGCTGGGGTGAACAACTGTCTTGCTTTCCCAGGGTGTTCCTGGTGTCACACTTAAAGTCCTGCATCCTGGGAAACCTCTGCTGCCGTCCCTACTAAATCCATCCAACATAACTCCCATGCCAGAATCCTTAGCCAGCCTGGAGGCTTCATTTGCATCTGCTTTCTGCACCTGATCAATCACCAAATCCAATAATGCTAACTTTTAAAGATCATCACCTCCATTCTTACTGCCCCCTCCATGGCTTATATCCTCAGTGTTCCCCTCTTGAGTGTTGAAGGGCCCTCTATTGTAGTTTCCTCTCACTATAAACCAAAACTTGAGCATGCATCAGAATTCCCCCAGGACTTTTAAAACAGATGGCTGCCTCTCTGTCCCTTCCCATTTTCTGATTGTGTGGGTTAGGAGTGGGGCCTGAGGATTTGCATTTCTACCAGGTGATGCTGATGTGTTGGGGTCCACAGCTTTGGGGTTCAGAACTCTGTGGCTGGGTGGTTTTCACTCTGCATTTCCAGAGCCATTGGAGAGATGGAGCCCGCTGGAGATTCCAGAAGCATGCGGGTCATGCAGCAGCAACACATTCCCATCCAGGGGCCCTTTGAAATTGCAGAATTCCACATCAGCAGGAAAGACCTGGCACCAGACTAGCTTATTGTCAAGTGACCTGCCCAGCTGGGAGCTTCTTTATCCCGTCCTCATTCCTGTTCACAACAGTAACTCCTGATTTAAAATGCTGACTCAGTCACTCTTCACAGAGGAGTTAGGTTGGGACATCCCTGACTTGTGACTGGCCTGTGTTATCATTCATCATGGTCAAGACCTCAGCATGTTCCAGACTCCTCACTAGCCCAAGGTAGAGTGGATGTCTCCAGACAACCGGGACAGTGCTTCCCCTGAAAATCTTCACCTTCTCTAAATATACTTATATATACTCAACTTGGATCAATTACGGATTCTCTTTATTCAATAATTAATTAATTAGTAAGTACTTATTGTGCCTACTATGCGCTGGCACCTAAAATACAGTGATGAAGACACTCAGAATCTGCTCCAAATCCCATAAGGTTTAGGTCTAGGGAAGTTCTCTGATGTCTGAAATGTGTGTGCTGGCACCTAAAATACAGTGATGAAGACACTCAGAATCTGCTCCAAATCCCATAAGGTTTAGATCTAGGCAAGTTCTCTGATGTCTGAAATGTGACCAGAAACTCAGCTGCCCTCTTTCTGGTATTCTGTTCTTTATAGGAAGCGAAGCATTTTTCTCTGCTCTTAGGCCTCTGCATACACCATCTGACCAATACCTGAAGTTCCTGCCTACTGCTGTGTTCTCAAGATACAGACACACATACTCTCACATGCACACATCTTTTGTGTCACGTATTAATCATCACTACTTTGGTGAAGCTCCCATCAGTTCATTGTATTAGTAATTATTACTGCATAACAAATTGCCCCAAAACTTCTCATCTTAAAATAGCACATATTATTTCAGAGTTCGTTTGGAATAGGAATCTGCAGATAGCTTAGTGGAGCCCTCTAACTCGTGTCTCACCTGGCTATAATCAAGATGTTAGTCAAGGGTGTGTAGGCTCATCTGAAGACTCAGGCAAGTGTCTGATTTAAAGCTTCTTTGCTGACTGTTGGCAGCATTCAGTTTCTCGTGGGTGGTTGGGCTGAGGACCTCAGTTCTCCTCTGATTGTTGACTATAGGTCATACTCTGTTGCTTGTCCTGTGGGCCTCTCCCACATGGCAGCTTGCTTCATCAATAGAGTGTCTGCCAGCAAGATGGAAGTTACAGACTTCTGTAATGGAATCACAGGAGTGACATCTCATCACCTATCTTATTTTGTTGGTTCAGTCCACATACAAGCAGAGAAAAGTGTGAATGTCAGAGGCAGGGATCCTTGAAGGCTATATGGGAATTCTGCCTACTGTGTCCGCAGAGTAGGTTAGCCCTCTTTCCTATATGTTCTTATAGCATGCCATACTTAATGACTGTAAACCCTGTGATGATTAATTTTATGCATCAACTTGACTAAACCATAGGGCTTAGATATTTGGGCAAACACCAATCTAAATGTCACTGTGAAAGTTTGTTTAGACGAGATGATTATTTAAATCAGAAGACTTCAAGTAAAGCATATAACCTTCTATAATGTAAGTGAACCTTTTGCAACCATTGGAAGATCTTAAAGAAAAAAGGCTGAGGTCCCCCAAGGAAGAGGGAATTTGGCTTCCAGAGGGCCTTTGCACTCCAACTACAACATCAGCTCTTTCCTGAGTCTCCAGCCTGTCAGCTTGCCCCACTGGTGTTGGATTTGCCAGCCCCACATCTTGAGAGCCAATTCCTTAAAGTAAATCAATCTCTCTCTCTCTCTCTCTCTCTCTCTACACACACACACACACACACACACACACACACACACACACACACAATTGATTCTGTTTCTCTAGAGAATTATGACTAATACCAGATCCTATTTTTATTCAATCAGTTAATTACTTATATGATATCCCCCCCCCCACACACACACTTCTATTTTCTGTGGGCCTAGTATGTGTCTGTCTTTTTCATTGCTATATTCCTTCTGGCTGGTAGTGAACTTGACACCAAAAATATACCTAACAAACATATAGAATTCACACATACATATGGGTATAATCTACAATTATCACTGAACATTTAAAATTCTATTGTGATACTCACTTTGCACCAGTTAATTCTGCCAGAAGTCATGCTTTATATTTTAGCCATATATGTAGATATAGAGTCTTTTAAAATTCTCCAAGAAATGAGGTGAATAAGCCTAGCCCTAGGAAATCATTGATCACCCCATGGGAATAGTGGCGCACACGTGACAGATAGGCATTCCACCCATATATGGGATATTAGCCCATGTCTTTACTTCTTTGAAAGCCTAAGGTTTGAGAGTAGATTCTCCTCATAGTAAATGGACTTAAATTTTATTTTCTAAGAAAATTTTATTTTCAGCTGTAATTAACCTGGGGGATGTAATTTGATGAGAGCTGGCTCATTGCCATCATGGCTCCTGAACTGTCCTGATGAATCAGCAAACTGCTGGGTGATTCAGCATGTTCCTCATGATGGGCATGGAGAGCACTCTTCAACTGAAACCCTTGTCTCAATTGCTGCTGTTGCAAAGCTTTCTCCATAACAAAGGATGATAGTGTATAATAGGATCAGAAAAGAAGAGTCCAAACACCAGACATATTTATCTCCCCCTATACTCTAACACTGACATGTGTGAAATTTGCAGTGTGCAGGCCCAGTATGGGTTTTAAGGTATGGGATTGAGTCTCTAGGATGCAGAATTACACAGAAGGCAGGGTTATTAGTGGCTTACTTAGTGTGATAACATCAACTGAAGAATACTTCCTAGGATCCATTCCCCCTGATAAGAACTTATCAGTGCACATATTGATTGGAGATTTATCTGTACCATCTGTGCTCTGGAAACTAATGATTTGGGCCAGTGTTTCCTCCAAAAGTGGAATACTGAGAAGTATCATTTGGATATGTAGGAAGCTCACACTGATAACTTCTTGTAACCAGGCCAGTATTGCAAAATGTTTTGTAGGGTAGTTTCTGGACTGTTGGCCTCGGCTGAGAATGAGCAGGGACAGCACGTCCCAGAGTCAGAAAAGGCAATTTCTTAGCTCAGAGATTCACATGGTTCCTACAGTTAGGGGAAATTCAGGGAAGGTGGAGCTCACGGTCTAGCACAAAAAGAGCACAAAATGTAAACATTTAGCCATAGGCATCTGGCCAAAGTTTTGTTTATGGCCTGTGAGTTTCTGGGGGCAGTCATCTAGATAAGGAAGCTCTATCTAGAACCTTCTATAAGGACAGCTTTAGTGCTCCGTACAGACCTTCCATGAACTAAATAGACAGGCCCTTTGAATGACATGTGGGGTGCCACAAAAATGAGGTTGAAGAAAATGGAGATTCACCAGTGATTATGATATTGGAAAAATTTCTTAGTTTATCAAAGGACTGAAAAAGGACTAGATGGGGAAGTGTGAGCCCAGTGTTGATGCAACATGTTTTTAGATATTCTAGACTACAACTTAGAATTTCTCATATAGGAGCAAAGTAGGGAGATGTAGGACTAAGTAAATACCAATATTAACACTAAAAACGCATACAATTTATTAAGAACCTATCTTAGGGTCAGGGCTAGTGCCAGCTACTTTATGTATGTATCATGTATCCCAACTGACACCATGCCAATCAAGTATTAATTAGTCTCTCCATTTTAAAGATAAAAAAAAAAAAAAAAACAGATGTCAGAGAAGTTAAGAAGTTTTCTCAGAATTAAATACCTAGAAGTGGGAAAGCTAGGATTGAACTCAGTTATATTTGATACAAAAGTTCAAGCTCTATTATACCATCAAGCCATAGAGTGTTCTGGAAACAATAGCATTATTTCATTCATTCAGCTTTCAAAGGAATTCCTATACATTGATTCTTTCAGAGACTCAATGATTTTCTCTTTAAATATTCTGGGAACAGGAAGCTCACTACTTCTCAAGGTAACCCAAGATAATTTACTGGATGATGGAAGGAACTTTAAAAATTCTTCTTAATTTTATTTTTTTTTAATTTTATTTATTTATTTGACAGACATCACAAGTAGGCAGAGAGGCAGAGAAAGAGAGAGAGAGAGAGAGAGAGAGAGGAGGAAGCAGGCTCCCCACTGAGCAGAGAGCGCAATGCAGGGCTTGATCCCAGAACCCTGGGATCATGACCTGAACCAAAGGCAGAGGTTTTAACCCACTGAGGCACCCCAAAAATTCTTCTTCATTTTAATACATAAATTTACATATATAGTATATAAGTAAATGTGTGTATATGTGTGTGTATATTTCTAACTTCTTTCCACTCGGCAATGCCTTTCAGAAATATTCATGGAACTTTTCAAAACATGCAAATATGCATACCTTTAGAAGTCCAGATACCTGTTCTGTTAAAAATGGTCTTACTTAAGAACTTTTTATATAAGTAGGTTGGCAAATGATGGCCAGTAGGTCAAATACGGTTTCTTCTTTTTTTCTTTTCTCTCTTTTTTTCTCAACTCTGCTTTTATAAATAAAGTTTTATTGGCCCATAACAATGCCTACTTATTTAGGTATTATCTTTGGCTGCTTTTAAGCTACAATGGGCAGAGTTGAGCAGTCCTAACAGACACCGTCTGGCCCACAGAACCAAAAATATTTACTATTTGGCTCTTTATAGAACAAGCTTGCTGCTTTCTGTTCTGAAACATATTAGTGCTCAGGAAAAAAAAATCACCTGGAGAAATTGTTAAAATATCACAGTGCTGAGAGAAGAGCTCTTTGTGCATCTGGAATAGCACATAAGAGATTCTAAGGCAGGAAAGAACTTAGCTTAGTCATGAGGCAAAGAGGTGTTCAGTGGTGCTGGCGCAAAGAGGACAAAGGGAGGTCAGGGAGGTGCCCACTACATGTCACACAGGATCTGATGAGCTGTGGAAGATGTCTGGACTTCATTCCACTTATTAAAACAAAAGAAAGGTTTAAAGTAAGGGAAGTGATATGAATGCATTCATATTTTCAAAGGATTGCACCAGCTGTATGCCCCAGGGAGAACAGGGTTGGGGACAGTAACGGACACAGGATGACCAGTGGAGACTCTTCTGTAGTCTAGTTGAATAATAATGGTGACTTGCTCAAGACTGTCCCAAACCATATATCCTGGCAAGAAGCCCAACTGGAATCGATGGAAATAATGGAGAAATGAACTCTGGGCAACAAAGAAATCTTCATGGAAGACGGTGGAATTGGGAAGGGGCTTAAAAGATGGCTGGAATGTGGGTATCCAAGAAAAATCAAGTGGTTTCTTTCTTTCTTACCACATTCCAATTTAGGAAGTAGTCTAAAAAAACATAGCAAGTAGGCAATAACTCTTCGTAAGAATTATCAAATTGGTATTTCCATTCCTTTGCAGAATTGCCAATACCATATTAGAGTTACACTCATAACATAGTTCTGCATTCTTTCTCTAGCCCACTGAATCTCACTCTAGGTGTCTGCCATTTTGAGAGTTTCATATAAATCTGTCTTTAATAACAATTACAAATGGATTGTTTACTTTGCTTGATAACATTTATCATTCTTCTGGTTGGCTAGATTTGTTATTTAAAACCTCTTATTAGGAAATGCCTGCATTATTGAATTTTTGAGCGTTTTTATTGTCTATTGTTTTAGTCTGAAGTGTATTAGCCTTCATACTATGGACCAGGGGTGTGTACATATGAGTGATGTGAATGCAAATACATATAAATGATAGGAAAGGAGACTTTTTTTGTTGATAAAATTAATAGAGATACTAGTCTCCATTTCAACACCATCAACTTGATTCAAATAAAGTATATCAATTCAATTGATATACTTTGGGGGCTTAGCTCTTCGTGTTGGAATATGGGACATTCATGACCAAAGAATTAGTTATGCTTATTTTGCTGCCTTCTCTTCTTTTCCACTGTCTAGGATAAGTAACACCATTTTTAATGGCTTGATCACATATTTTAAATGGAGTGCTGAGTAGAACACATTAATGCTCTGTGGAAAGGAAATGTAGTCTGTGACATCATAGAGTCCCATGAGTGAGGTTATTTTACGGTGGGTGAGAGATAGCCTATAGGATATTTTACTGATGCTTCATATCAAGAAACTTGGGAAGAAATTCAGGGTTCACAGCATGGCACCCAAAGGATAATCCACTCAGGGAGAAAGAGAAATGAAAGAGTGGGGATAGTAAGTGAGGCTGTTTCATGGATGCTACTGACCTGGTTGGGCTCTAGAGAACTCACTGTGGAATAAGTCCCTGCTTTGGAATGGGTGGAGGTGCCCAGAGTCCCTCTTGGCAGCCATGGTGAGAAAGGAAAGGAAGGTTGAGGAAGGCCACATTGAAGGTACTCATTCTGTGTGAGAAAATGGTGACTGGAAATAGCTTTCGTCCTGGCCAGAGGACGCACCAGAAGACATTGGGTGAGTGTCATAGTGATGGCCAGGAAACATCTGGCTTAGGCAGGAAACGGATGGGATTTGAACATAGGCACATCTGTGGTGATGGTAGGATGAGATCCAAAAATATGAAGAAATTTTAACTTTCGAGAGAGGAGATATAATTGAAGAAAAATAAAAGAAAAATATCTAATTACCTGAGTTCTTTTTTTTTCCCCCTCCTAATTTGTAGCAAACAGCCTTATTTTTAAATTTTTACTTCAAAAAGTTTTGCATCAGGTATATTACGAATGCTGAGATAGAAGACTCAGGAGAACACACTTCCAGGGAAAGGCCAGAGAAAGAAGACAACCAAAGTCTTCTGGAAGAGATATCTCAAATTTAACTTCTACAAAACTATTATCAGGTCCCCCCTTGGGAAGTGGCAGATTAGAAGTCTAATTAACATATGGCCTGTGGTTATACTTAATGGCTACTTTCCAGTAGGAAGGAAAACATCTTCCTCAAAATATTTTAAAGATTGCTGAGTCAGATAAGAGACTTTAAAAAAGGATTAAACAATTCAAAGTCAGAGAAGCAAAATGGAGATTAGTGATGAGGTGATTTGGATGCTTTCAAGTACATGGGAAGCAGGGAAATATCAGGGAGGCATCAAAGGCAATTTAATAAGTCAGGAGCCAGAAGCCCCTATCTGGGGAGGTTTGTATCTCCTACTAATTTGATTCATCCCTGACTGCACTTCTCCCTACTCCCTCAACAGCCCCCCAAACTGTATTATGCCTCATGCATTCATTTAGGAGTGGCTAAGGGGTGGGGTGGGGAAGAAATAAAAATGAAGAAGGAGTCTAAAAAGACAGAAAAGAGAAGGCTTGAAATGTGCAAAAATAGGAATATCTTAGTAGCTTGTACCTTTTGGAAGTTTCAATTGTGTGAATCTTGGAACACTGAAAAAATAAAATTTAAATAAGTAAATAAATAAATAAATCACACACACCCCCCCTTAAAAAAGGAAAGTTTCAATTGTGAATTTTCCCCAAAGTCCAGAAAGCTCAAACTGTCAATCATTAGGTAAAAACAAATGAACCACCAGTTGAGGGTAGGTAGGGAAATGCACATGAAATTGACCCAAATGAAACTTTACAGTCAGAATAGAAAAGGAGAGAGAGTTAAGACAGGGCCATTTCCAACTCTGAGCTCTAAGAAGGGATCAGTTGGGGGCAGTATTCAGGACGTTATTAACAATGAGCGTGTCTCTCAATAGCATCTCTGAGAGTTTGACCTGGTTTTTTCTAGGAGTAATGTGCAAGTAACAGGACTTGAGAGCACACTTTTAAATCCTGAATTCCTTGAGGACAGGGTTTTTCTGTTTCTAATCTAAATCCCCATAACTCCAGGACTTAACACACTGCCTGAAAGACAAAAAGTGATCACCTGGCTATCTCCCTTAGAGCCTTGCTCATAGTTCCATAAATTCTTGGACCTGGATGTCTGTGGAATGGGCACCAAAAGGAATAGCTTTAACCTATTGTTCCCTTCTCTTGGCCTTAGATTCCTTTTATACAAAATGGAAATATCAGACCTACCTGATAAGCCTGTTGGGAGAAATAAGGCTGTGGTGACACCTAACTTAGGTAAAGCAGCAACAATTTTTAGCCTCTTTTTCAATATCTGTCAGTTCAGGATCTTCTAGAAAAGCTGAAGGTTCAGAATCAGCTTGATTTGTGTGGGAAAAGGCAAATGTGAGGCATTGGGTGAGGGCCAAATGGTCCACAGTCAAATCCATCCGTCCTTCCTCACCGAGGCTGCATCCTGTGGGTATGATGGCCTGGGGACTGGGGAGGATGCCTGGGGGGACAGGTGCCAAAGAAGCCAATAATTCTGTCAGGGGTTTGAGGAGATACAATGGGGCCTGAGGGCACAGAGCCAACCTCAGGCCTCCCTCAGAACAAGGACAGCTAAACTATCACCTGCCCAGCTGGTTCTGTGGCTTTTCCTCACCAGACCCTGGAGTCTTCCTTTTTTTTTTTTTTTTTTCCTTTGGTTTGTTGTTGTTGGTTGGCTAGTTGATTAGTTATTTTGTGAAATTGGACACAGGAAACCTGGTTAAGACAGCCCTGCATAAAGGGCTTGCCTTGACCCAGCCTGCCTGTCGGGATATTAAAATCCATTCTGGACGCTTTGGGAGGCTGTGTAGCAGAGTGGTTAACCACTCAGGCTGCGGAATCAGGCTGACCAGGTCAACATTTCTGCTCCTCCTCTACTGGGTCTGGATATGGCCATTCACAATGGGCTTCATAGAAACAGTGATGGGATGCATTTCTATGATCAAGTTTACTGGTTTCCCCTTCTCTCTTCTTCCTCTGAAGGAGACTTTCAAGGCTTTAAAGTTTCACAGTTTCACGCTGGATTTGAATCCTGGCACCTACATTTCCTTGCTGAGTGGCTTTGGCGGGGGTGGGGGTGGGGTAAAAATCCCTTAATCTCTGTAGTTCTCAGTTTTCTCAAAGATAACTAATACTACCTGTTGGAGAATTAAATAAGATATAATTTGTAAATACTTTACATGGTGAGCTTTCAATAAAGCTATTGTTGTTGTTTGTTGTTATTGTTGTTGTTCTGCTAGCTATTATTGTTCTCTTGGCTGGGAACATCTTCCCCCAGGTATACACATGGCTGATCACTTCCTTCCTTTTGTCAAAAGGTATTTTTTGAGGGAGGTCTTTTTTTTTTTTTTTAAAGATTTTATATATTTATCAGAGAGAGAGGGAGAGAGAGCGAGCACAGGCAGACAGAATGGCAGACAGAGGCAGAGGAAGAAGCAGGCACCCTGCCGAGCAAGGAGTCTGATGTGGGACTTGATCCCAGGACGGGGGAATTGTGACCTGAGCCGAAGGCAGCTGCTTAACCAACTGAGCCACCCAGGCATCCCTAAGGGAGGTCTTTTATCCTCACTCATAACACACTGAAATTTCACCCTTGTTCCAGTGTTTCTTCACTCTTTTCTCTGCTGTATTTTTCCCTATGGTGCTGTTTGCAATCTCAGATTAATTGTGTCTACCCATCCATCCATCATCTATCTATTCATCCTTTATCCATCCATCTATCCTTCCTTCCTTCCATCCATCCATCCATCTATCATACTATCTAGTATTCATCCATCCATCCCTCTAGCTAGCTATATTCATTTTGT
Source organism: Mustela putorius furo (assembly GCF_011764305.1). NCBI lineage: Eukaryota > Metazoa > Chordata > Mammalia > Carnivora > Mustelidae > Mustela > Mustela putorius. The sequence goes on along the minus strand of NW_025421304.1, from coordinate 36,679,021 downwards.
ATCTTCCTTCTAGGATATAAGTTTAAATAGGGCAGACATGTTCATCTGTTGTTTTGTTTTTGTTTTTGTTTTTTTTCCACTGCTCTATCTGCAACATCTAGAACAATGCCTAGCACTTAGTAGAGACTCAATATATATTGAATGGGTTAATGAATGTTATTGTTATTACATTGATGGCACTTTATGGTAGCAATATAATACTTAGTTCAGAGTTATTAAACTCAGGCATTAACCTGAAAGCTCCTATAATAACTTCTATTAACATCCATATTTGTGGGATAATTATTATATATGTTTTATGCATTGGGATTGGTGGGATATTTAACACTGTGGTGTACCATTAGACCCACTTTCAGTACTGAAGCATGCAGGCATTCATTTGTCTACTTGCCAGGAACATTGCCTCTTTGGGAATTGCCCTTGGCTGATAAGGTTTGCCTTGTCCAAGGCCACAACTCCTGCCTACAGACAACTCACATCCAATAACTTGTAGATGCATTGTTATAAAAGTCTGGTTCACTTGTCCCAATTCAAGACAACTCTAAAAAGTAATCCTTGATCCTGAGAAGCTGGTTGACGCCTCCATTACTATTGCATCTCAGCTCCACTTCTCCCTTTGTTTGGCCCTGCTTCCTTCATTCCCAATGTATGTGTTGATCCTGAGAGTTTTCCCTAATAAGGTTTCTGCACATAAATTTCTGTTTCAGAATCTGCTTCCCACTGACCTCCAATAGTGACCTTTTATTACTACTGGTGGAAATTTTTATTCTTTAGAGATGCAAATGCCCAAACTTCACATCCCATATAAGCTCCATCATATGATTTCTCAGAGACAGTGCTTCTTTCCAATGTGATGCATATAATTCTTCACCACTTGTTTCTGGTTAGCTTATTTTGCTCATCCATGAACAAATACTGAGTGTCTCCTATGTGTGCAGCACTGTGCTAGACTTGCTAAAAGAGAAGATAGCTCCATCTCTAGACTCTATACCATGATCTACATTTCATTCCCTTCCCTAGTTTGGGAAGAGTCACTTGTTGGCCTGATCCAATAAGAATGTGTGTTTCCATTAAGCGTAATCATCTGTTCTATACTGCTTTCTGTATGAACTTGTCCAGGTCAGCTCAAGAATGTGATTCTGTATAGATAAATACATATATCATCAAACTTGAAAATAAGTTGGGTTATTCTATGTATCTTCTTCTTTTTGTTTGCCTAATGTGTCTTGGAGATTTGTTCATGTTCACACATGCAGCTCTCCCTCATTCTTTAGTAAGACACAGTAGTAAGACTGCATAATTTTCATTCAGCCATCAACTCATTTAATCATTCAACAAATATTTATCAAGTGCTTCTAAAGCCATCACACCTTGTCAGCTCTGAGAAAGACCAATGATTTTTGTACCTTCAAGGAGATAAGATTCTCTAGTGGGAAAATCAGAAAATAAACAAAAATGCAGATAGAAGAATGGAATATTTTCAGAAAGGAAGAAATGTGAAGAAATGGAATTGGATAATCAGTAGTGAGGAGAAGAGGCTGAAAAAACCCTTCCTCAAACTGGTTGGTCAGAGAAGGTCTCTTAGGAAGTGACACTACAGTTAAGTCTAGAGAGCTGTAACAAGCCAGACACAGGAAAATCAGAAATTACAGAAAGTAGAGGATATTCCAGTAATATGAGACAGGAGTTAACTGTGCATTCTTCCAAGACCATATAAAAGCCTGCGTGCTTGAGCTCAGAGAGTGTAAATGTGAATGTGAATTAAGGAGGCTGGGTCTAATATCCAGCCTAACTTCTAATAGAAACATCTCATGGGATTTCATTATTCATTCAAAAATATTTATTAAGCATTTTACTGTGTGTGAAAGATAAAAGAGTAAAGAAAGTCGACATAACATCTGCCCTCATTGAGTTTATAGCCAATAGAGGAGACAGAAACATTTTTAAAAAGTTTAATCGTTTAACTAGCACAATAGATATTTGGCAGCCTAATGCTGTTTGAGCATTACATTTGCAGGTGGTAAAGTCCAACCTCTTAACATAACTCTTTCCCACTAAGGCAGTGAATGGTTATACTCTATAAAAATTAATAATGCCGTCTGCAAGGAGCTCCTTGGTCTTGGAATTTATTTTAACTACATGCCTAATTGTCATTAATCACTGTTACATATCATTTGTTAGATGTTGTCCCTGGAAGTTCCCATTCATACCACGCTACAGTCCTAACCACAATGTTTTCCCTCCCTACTTCCTTAACTTCAAGAAAAATGGCTTCTCTGACAATGCCAATGAACTCTTGCATTCTGAAATTCTCATTTAACTTAGTAGGTTCTTCAGCCATCTGTCCAAAGCATTTTATTTCAATTCCTATTTTAACATTAGATCTTTATTATATTATAACCATTGAAAAGGGTTTAGCAATCCATCTGTCTTCTTTTTCTCCTCATTTCCATTACTAGCATTGTCCTTTAGGGACATCTCTGTTGGCAATACCATTGTGTTGCCTGGTGCTCCCACCTGCCCAGGTGGTAGTAGATAAGCTTATTTGGCAGAGACAACAAAGGGTTGAAAGAGTGGGGCTTCAGAGTTAGGGCTTTCTGAGTTTGGAATCTCTTGTGTTGAATAGGCACAGGGTCTTGGGCAAAGGTCAAATAATACCTGAGCCTTACTTTCCTGATTTGCAGAATAGACCTCAGGGCCAAGATTATAGTGAGGTGAGTGAGGCATTCCCTTCAGGTGCAAAATTTAAGGGGGCATCAAAAAGTCTGTAATCAAGATAAAAAATGCCTTAATGCAGTTATTTCTAAAACTCAAAATTAATGCAGAAAATCCATGATGAAAAAAAAATCAAAATTTTACATAAAGACAGGATCTGACAGGATCAGGGTTAGGACAGGGTGAGAGACTGAGTTGTACAAATGTGAGGTGCCCCCTTAAATTTTGTACCTGAAGCTAGGTGCCTCCCTCACTCCTCCTAGCCCTGGCTCTAATTGGCCTAATCACATTACATGATAAGTCTGTTATGAAAATACATTTTGATAATTCAATTAAAGAATCTTACATAGTGACTTATACCCACTTAAGATATTTCTCTCCCCTAACTTCCCATCTTTGATGTCTTTAATCAGTCTTCCCAAGATGGGGTAAGATGAGGGATAGACCAAAATGTGCCTTCCACTCATCAAGTACTTATCAATGCTGTGTACAACTCATCAACCCTCCAAAGCCCTAGAACATTGGTCTAGCCAACTGTGAGATGTTTCTAAGTGCTTTTCTTTCATATGGATCTCTATCCCTCTCTCTCAATATAATATTGGCAGCATATTTATTTACTCTCTGCAAGAAAACCACTGCAGTCCTAGGCTGGAACACTCTCTGGCTCCATGAGACTTACCCAGACATCGTCTAGATCTATGACTTGAAACTTTTCCCATCAGCCTCCCTCCCTCGTACAAACCGAGGCATCATGCACACTCATCATCTCAAATCCTCTGCCAAGTTCTTGCTTTATGTGCGCAATTTCAGATCCATTGGCCATTTGGGCAGGAGGCCTAATATGAACTCCTAAGTATCTTCTTGGCACCAATTCCCTACCTAGTACTGTTGCCAACCTCATTTTACCCGCAGTGTTCTCTGTACTCACTTGTGTAGAAGATGAGGGTTTTCTACGCTTCTTAGAGTCTGCTCATGCTCCTTCGCCATCACACAGCATTCTCATGCCTATTGATTCTTCCTATAGACCCTGACCTAGTGACATGTGATGACCTTAACTTGGAGGTTCAAAGGGCTGACCAAACCTGCCACTTAGGCAGGTGGGAATGCCAAGCCAACATGATGGTATTTCACAGAATTTGTCCCTAAAGGACAATGGTAGTAATGGAACTGGGGTAAAATAGAAAACCTATAGATTGCTAAGCACTTCTCATATGAAAAGTTCAAAAGTTATACATAACCAAAAACACATGTTAAAAGAGGAATTGAAAGAAGACTCTACACTAGACAAATGGCTGAGGAACCTACTGAGTTAAATCAAAATTCCAATTCCAAGTGGCCATTGGTATCTTCAGAGAAGCCATTCTTCTTGAACATCTTCAAGGAAGTAGTAAAGGAAAATACCTTATTTAGCACACTACCATAGTATGAATGGAAACTTTCAGAGACAAATCTAATAATCTAAGAATGTGGTTAAAACAAATTTGAAGACCAATGAGCTCCTACAGGTGACATCAATTTATTTTTGCCTGGAGCTGGGTTATTGTCACAGTACTTGATTTTCCTTCTTCAGGTCATGGGTTGTCTTTTGCATCATTTACTTAACCAAGCTTGCTCAGAAGTGGGCCATTGTGGATCCCCCAGGCCCCTGGAGACAGAGTCTACTACCTGGGATAGAGGGGCAGGGCAGGATGATCATGGACTTTGAAGTAAGACCAATCTGATTTCAAGCCTGTCTTTATTTAGTAAGGTGACTTCATGAAAACCCCTTCAAACTTCTGAGCTTTAGCATTCAGATAAGTCAAGTTGGCAAAATATCTACCCCACCATTGTGAGTATATTAAAAAAATAATAAATAAAACTCTATGCAAAAATTCTATTTTAGCCTCATTGTCTCCAGAAATCCATTGATTCAAACAACAGACCCAAATTGAGAACCTGCAATGACATAGATGCAGCCCCTGCCCTCTCGTGATTCAGAGACAATCAGGGAAGTGAGACAGTTAAGCAAACATGACATCAAAAGGACAGGGAATTAGAGGACAGTGAGTGGAGATACAACAATGGCCCAAGGAAGCTCTGAAACCTAGTCTGGAAAGTGGGTGGGATAAAAGAATGCTCCCCAGAGGAGGTGCCTCCTGAGCTGGGGAGGGATTAGTAGTTGCCTGAAGAAAATTAAAGTGTAAGGACAAAAATATGGATTCAAATGCCTTATCTTTCTTCCCATTGCCCCCCAAGGGCCATAAGCCACTGGGGTTGGCAACCCCTTGACAATCTTCAATTTTAGTCCTTCCTTGTTACTTTGTATGATTTGTTCATTAGTTTTATTCTCATCCAACAGTACTTTGCTTCTTCCTCAAAGATGGTTACTTTGAAAAGCATCACCCATCTCAAGGAGTTTGCATTATGCAGAGGGAGGTGAGCCATGGGATTCTGAGGGCTGCCACTAGAGGTTGACCTCATAATATACAGGCTTCAGGAAGGACAAACTCTTTGCCTGGTGACATTAGGTGAGAGTGGCTGTTTTGAGTCACAGCTTAGAGATAATAATATGGGATAAAACCTACTTCTTCAGATGCCAGAGATCTCTTCTCTATCCACAGTGCTAGCTAAATAGGAGCAAGGATGAGCTTCTACTGTTAGTGATTCTTAATCTGGCGGACAGTAGAATGAATTGGTAGGGGGTACTTTTATTAAATATCAACTATTGCTGTATTGCAATTTATTGGATCTCGTGTCTATATTCCCAGGAGATGATAAACTTTCTGAGGCCAGGTACATAGGATACTGTTAGTCTCCAGCATAGGGGTCTGACACACAGTAATTTATACCACAAAGGATGATCTATCCACGTGGAATTTACTTGTTTCATCTTAAAAACACTGATTTGTAAGGGCACCAGGGTGGCTCAGTTGGTTTAGTGTCTGACTCTTGATTTCAGCTCAGGTCATGATCTCATCATGGTCATGAAATGGAGCCACAAATAAGGCTTCAGGCTCAGGGCAGAGTCTGCTTAAGATTCTCTCCTGCCTCTCCTTCTGTACCCTTCCCCTGCTCATAGTCTCTCTAAATAAACAAACAAACAAACAAATAAAATCTTTAAAAAACACACACACACACACACACAAAACCAAAACCTGCTGATTTGTGACTCTCACCCTAGACCTATGAATTGGAATCTCTAGGGATTGGAAAGGACTGGAACATTCCTTTTAATGAAGTTCCTAGGTAAGTCTTATGCTTCATCAGAATAACCACTTATCGTAATGATTCAACCATGGAGGATGGGGAGACAGCTGGTGAAATTGTGCCCCCTTTGATTTTATAGAACTTTAGGATGATTGGAAGACACAGCGGAGATGCAGGCAGGCAGAACAGGAGGAAGGGTCCTTGGATGGGACACAGAACCCAGAGAGAATGAGGAGTCTGTCCATGTAGACTCCATGTGACATTGAGCCATAGGAAAACCGAAAAATTGTTGAGGGTTGAGTCAAATCAACTGTCCTAATAGATGCCTATCGGTATATTCCAGTGAAAAGATCGGTAGCCCGTGCCTTGCTAGCAAATTTTGGTAACGTTGAAACTTCAGTGGGGTCATTAAAACAGTCCCTCAGGGTTCAGCCTCCTCTGTCTCCTCCTTTGTGCCTGACACTCTGACTTATTTGTACCAATCCCCTTAGTCCTTGTGAAAGAAGATGCATAGTGTGTGGCAGCTGCACCCAATCCACCATGAGTGGCTTTGGCATGAGTCATTTGGGCATGCGGGAGGATGAGACAAGGCCATCACTCCAAAGAAGGTCTCCTGGAGTGTGTGTGTGTGTGTGTGTGTGTGTGTGTGTGATGCTGTATCTATTCTCAAGGACTGCACCAACTGAGGAGAGCCTATGTTCTCATTCTGACATGCGTGACCATAAGGCATTCTGGGACATCAGTGACAGCCAAGTCTGATAGGAAATCAACTCTGGTTATACTGAAGGGTTATTGAGTTTGAATTTCAGTGCCAACATGATCTCTTGATCTTGTGCAAATTATGGCAGTAAGAACAGTACCACCAAACTCAAAGTGTTATGAGGATCAAATGAGAAAAATCTATCCTCATAAAGAACTGGTCCCCTGAAAATGCCAGTAAAAATTAGGTTGACAGCTCCTCGGAATAATTCAATTGTTTCAAGTCAGCCACAACATCTTCCTAATAAGACTTTCTAACCTTGTCAATCCTATTTTGTAATGTTTAAGAGTCTCCCTGTGTTAGTCAGGATGAAGTAGGCTAGAGTGTACGAAAACCCTGGTGACTTGACCTAACAGAGGTTTATTTATTACTCAAGTATTATTAAGTCAGCTGTGGGTGCAGCCAACTCTCCAGGATAATTTACTTCCCTGTGGTTACTGGGTGTTCACGGCTTTGCCCTCTCTGCTAGAAGAGGCTCTGTGGGTCTTTACTGGGAAGGGAGAGGTAGACAAGGAAGGGAGAGAGGGGATTCAGGTCCACCTATTGTTAATTTCAGCCTGGGAGTGACAGCTATCACATCTGCCCATAGCCTACTGGCCAGATCTGATAACAGGTAGAAATAAGGGGGAGTTCATAAAACCAGAAGCGATGGCCACTCTCTCTGCCACAACCTTCTTCACGATCAGAATCCAAACACCGTGGCTTCTATTTTGCTATCTCCCTGCTGCCTTATCTCCCACCATTTGCCACCCTCTGCTTTGAAATACTGATAATTCTCCAGGTGTGTCATGAACTATCACACATCCGTGCCTTTGACATGCTCTTCCTTATGACTGGACTCCATCTCTCTACTCATCCACCTGACATCCTCCCATGGTTCTGATGTCTCATTCCCTCAGAGGACGCTTTTTTCAGGGATGATGAACTTTTGTGACAAAGAGTTGAGGGATATCCCTTCACTTTCACGAAGCCATTCCACTGCTATTCGTCACTCCCACAGGTGGTGTTTGAGCCCAAAGTCTTTGCCATCATTAGTTTTAAGCTATACTTCACAGTGACCTTAATAAAAATTTAAAGACCATATAACATACATTATAGGTGTGTTAATTAGTCTTATATATGACATCATCTGGGCTCCTGGGATTTTTTTATGGCTGTCGTATATCTTGAAGGAAAGATTTAGCCATTCCCCATATAACCATGTAAAATTCTGTTTAGTTTGCCAGGCACCACAAAGGAAGTATATCCTCTGAAACATTACTATGTGTTTATAATTGCAAAATAATTACAGAACAATATTTAAAGAATATTATCTCTTTCATATAAATGTGTAAATTTTAAAGTATTGTTTTTTCCTGATTAAAACTGACACATAATCAATTTTAGTCATGTTTCCTTGTGTCATTTTAGAAGATTTTAATATTTGGAAGACTTTTTAAATATATGTATAAGCACAATATCAAACATATAAATAATATTGTCAACTTCTGCCTTTACCTCATCATGCCAGACATCTAAAAGTCTGCCAGTCTTCTGGATGTTCCCTTGGTATATATACTTAGGAAAATAGCTGAATTTTTCAGTCCTCTGTTAGCATTTTGTTGCTTTATAACCACAGCCTTCACTCTTCAGATCCAAACTGAGTTGTTGAAAGGAGGGTGATACAATTGACCAGAGAGTTAGAAGTATTTTTTGAAAATCACTAAAGTGTAATTTCAGACAATCTGAATAGTGTCATTAGAAATGTGGGCATTGAAGAATTATGGATTTTGTGTGTACTATGTCCAAAGAGTAGGATCATGTTAAATTAAAAGCTGTATCATATTTTACATGTGGTTCGTATCAGCTTGCCTTGTTTTTCTGAACTCCTGGTAAGATCCTCAAGCCAAAGAAAGATCTGTCTCTACCCTGTTAGTGTGGACCTGCTTGTAGCACCTTGAGTATGTTAAATAAATGATTTCCTCAGGGCATGCAGATAATTTAACCAGCAGAATAAATGTTAGTCCTTCTCCTTTCCACTGAGAATTTTAACAAATGGTCCTTGTTACACAAAATATAATACAAACAGAACACAGAATTATATTCAAAAGAGTTTGGAGGAATGTATGGAGCCAGGTAATGTCATATATTATCCTTCGGGATCACATATGCAAGAGGAAGGATGGGTTATTAGTATCTATGTTTGCATCCCTATTGGGTTTCAAGTTTCTCAATTGCAAAGAATCTGACAGTTAGCATTCATTTATTCATTCAACACATATTTATGAAGTACTTGCTGTGTCTTGCACTGATCTAAGTAAATAAATGCCTACCTAACTTCTTTATTTCCTAGAATCCATTCAAAGGAGTTAGAGTTGTTTTTCTAGTGGTGGTGAAGACCTTGGCATACTTTCATCTCCTCCTTCCTTTTTAGCCAAGAGCACAAGATGGCAAGGGGTTAGCTGCCTTGGGCAGGGTCTAGAGCCATGTTCATGAATCGGAAGTCAGGCCAGTTCTCCAAAAGGAAATGACCCTCACAAGTAGCACCCTGCTTTAAACCATCAGGTTCCCCATCCGTTAGTATTACCTAGAGTACATCTCTACCAAACTGACATGGTTGGCTGACCCAGTGGAAAGGTATAAGCAGATGGCACAGTGACCTCATGTCTCCATGACAATCCAGTCCTGCTCCAGTATATAAAATTCATTAATAACATCATGTCTTTGTAACAAGATCAAGAAATGTGCAGACTTTTTGTGAAGTATAGGGTGGCTGCTGGGCACAGAATACCAGAAAGTGTGCTTGATAAATGTGTTTTTAAAATTCCAGAGGAAATACATTTATATAGGCCATGTAACTACTGCCAGGGATGAGATATAGTGCACTTCCTGCTCCTCAGGGGTGAGGAGGGGGGATTGCTAAGCCATCTAAACAAAGCACTAGAACTTGTTAATGAATTAAACCCCATTGATTGGTGGAAGAAAGGGTTTAGATTCGAAGACTAGAAGAAAAGCTCCAAAAAGTAGAAAGCCCACAATAATTAGTTTGAACAGTTTTTGTTGTTTGCATTTTAGGTATCAGATCAATAAAGCAACATTAATAATTAAAGACTAGGATAAATATACCAATTCCAGATTAGAGCTTTGAGCTTTAAATTGCTTGTGCCCAAGGCTTTTTTTTTCTTTTCTTTTTTTTTTTTTTTTTTTAATAGGCTCTAATCTTTCCAGATATGCTGAAGGGCTATAAAGTGACTTCTTATGCTGTGGATTTGGTGAGAAATATGAGGCTGTTCTAGATGAAGGCTGTTGAGAGGTGGCTGAGCAGGCATCTGGCGGGGTCGCAACAGGAGGGGATAGGTATATCTCATTGAAAAGAGCCACATCTCTGCTATACTCCTTCACATTTCACTTTGCAGCTTCTAAAACCAAGGGCAGGAGCAGAACTTTCTGCTCATCAGGGACTAGCTGGAAAGCTGCCCTGAGAACTCAAAACTCAGAAGAGGAAGAAGGCAAGATTTGAGTGGGATGTGGCTGAGAAAGGGCTGCTGGAGCTCAAATTCTAGGGATATTGGTTCACAGTTGGAAATGCAGTAACAGGGCAACTCCTAGCAAAGGGAGCTTATGACCCCCAGGAGGGGGTGGGGGGATTAGGAAGTGGTACTTGACATTAGGAAAGTGTCCTGACTTTTCCCAAGACTGAGGGAACAGAGACGTCAAGACCAAATGTGCTCTTCACAAGTGTTTTAGTCCAGGGAGACGTATACTGATCTCAGTTCTCCAAATAGCCATACCCGCATGAGGGGAGAGGGCAGCAACTTCATGAGGCCCATGTGCTAGAGACAGTCTCTGTCTGAGTCCATGTTTCCTGTAAAGCCTTCTGGATGGATTTCCTGAGGAGCTCTTCCCATCGGGAAGGAAGTTGACTATATCCACATTGGTCTGGCCTCAGGCCAGGTACATCTCATCCTTAAAAATAAAAGACACACCCACATCCACCACTACTTCATGTCCTTCCCATTATTTCTGGCTCTCGTTTTTGTTTAATTCTGCCATTGTCCAGTTGTGTGTGTGTGTGTGTGTGTGTGTGTGTGTGTTTCTATTAGCCACATATAAGTTAACTGTTATCAGACCTTAAATCTTGTGCCCACCACTCTGTTTGCTTCTCAGTTACTCAGAGACATCCCTACAAGGTCAGTACCTTTATTTCCCTTCATTCTTACCTCTCATCTCGAAGACAGTGGTCCTTAACTTTGCTACGACATTTGTACTCTTGGTTTTTCTTTAAATTTGACCGCAGCTAGGAACACTAATGTGATTTCTCATATGGACTCACGGAATCTTAAAGTGAAAATAGTTTGGAGATTATGTAAAGGTCATTTCATCACTCTTCTCTCCCTCTGCTCCAGCATGATGTCCGTCCTCTTGGAAGGTTTCTACTGTACTATCAGAAGCGGTGTATTCTCACATCCTTCTTGGAGATGATCAGGGCTAAAGATGTGTGACACGTTTAACTTAGGTTAATTTAGTGGTTCCCCTAATTACCTAACCAGCAAATTGTCCTCTTTTTACTTTTTCCTCTAATAACTATGAATATCCTGTAACAATATTTTGATGGGCACAATGGGGCATGGTGATTGAATCTAACACTTCTGTTCAGCAAAGTCATTCCCTCTTCAACACTCCTGAGAGATCATCTCTTTTGATAGCTCAAGTGATGCAGAGCTCGCTACCTCTCAAAGTGGGCTCATTTCATCACTAAAAATCATTGTAACTTGCATCTTTTTTACCAATATTGCCACCTTTGGTTGGAATGCTGCTGCTTACTATGGATATACACTATTTCCAGAAGGTTCTCACATCTCTTTTCTGTTTTCCAGCTTGTTCCCCTTCATACCATGTACTATCTTCTTTTTCATGATTAAACCCACACTTTTTCCTGAAACCCACCTATGAACATTTTTCTGCACATATTTAGCTTGTCCCAATACTCCTGAAAATTTTAAAGGTAAGCAGAGTTTCTTCCCTAATCACCCTTTATCTGAAATTCCTGAGTTCATACACAGGAGTTTGCTCATTTCTGTCACATTTTCAAATCTTGAAAAATCATTTTTGACTTTGTTCATTGAGTTGATTGCCAAGGGGAGCCTCTCTCCCTCTGCAGGCTACACCCTCTAGTTTTTCTTGCATAGACATCCACGTTCATTTTTTTTTTAAATGCATTTCAGATGGCTAATAGGTCTATTAAATTACACTTGCTTCTGGCCTATGTACTTGGTCTTAGATAGTGGTTTAATGATGTGTTTATTTTTCCCTCCAATCTTTATACAATTTGCTGTTAGGAAACACACCGAATACTATCCTATTTTACTGCACCCAAGTAATCCACCACACTTTGTAAAATCTCTCATTCTAGGTGTTCATTCTAGGAGTTTCCATATTCATAAACCAGTTCCCACTCCACAAGAATTTAGTTCCCTCATTCATTCACCCCTCTACACAGTCTTAAATTTCTTGGTACTGAGTTGACCCCAAGATTTTCGGTTCTAGAAGTACCAAAGATTATAGCCTGGCTATGAGATTCATGGATTGACCCTTATCAATGACGTGTTATCATGGGCCAAGAAGCACATGACTAAGTGTTTTATGTGTGTTGTTTTGTTTCCTCATTGTAACTACTCTAAAAGAAAAGAATTATTTCCCCCTTTTTAAATAAGGACACTGAGGCTTATGAAATTTAGATAAACACATCTGTGGGCACCTCATACATAAGGGCTAGAGTCAAGATTGAACAAATCCAGTTCCACAGGGAACAGTTCCAAGCTGCTAAATTATGTTTCAGTTGTTGTGAGTCTAAGGGCAGTTTCCTATGTCTTGGACTTTACCTTGGAGACATGATTCCTACCTACATGGGACCCTTCCCTACCTTCCTTCACTCTTCCTCCTTCCCCCTCTCCATCCTTCCTCCCTTCTTTCTCGCTCTCTTTCTGTCATTAATCCCTCTCCTCCTTTCCCTTCTTTCTCTCCTTCTCTTGTCTTCTTTAGTTTTACTACCTTGGTTTTGCTTTAATATTCATTTTACTCCATTCTCCTTTTACCTCTTTAAACCACACAGGAGACTCTTCCAGCCTGGAGAAATCATGCTCTAGAATGAAAGGACCTCAGAAAGGGGCCTCAGGAGACTAGGGTTCTTTTTGGCCATGATCTTGGGTCCTTAACATCCGTACTGTCTTCCTAGAAGTAGTTGGACAGGCCATGAGCATTTGTTATGTGCCAGGCACAGAGGGTACAAAAAAACTAAAACATGGTTGCTATCTACTAAGATGTACTATTTGCCTAGTTCCGTGCCAACTACTCTGCGTGCCTTTTCCTCACTGTCTTTATTCTTTTCAGCAACAATCCTGCTAAGTAAAGGGTTTCATTCCCACCTAGTAAAGAAAGCAAGTGATGGTCACAGAGGTTCCATGTCTATATTTAGTAAATGGTGGAGCAGACTCAAGACTCCAAATTGGTATTCTATGAACCCCCGCACCCATGAATTCCACAAAACTGGAACATCAAGAGGTGTAATACAATAAAAAATTCCTCTTTGATCAAATAAGTTTGGGACATTCTGGGTTTGAGTTAGGTACAATTCAATTACATCACAGTGATGGTAAGTGGCACTTCAAGATTCAAGATAAGACACATAGGACTCCACTTCAGTTTTCTTCCTACAGCATTATCTGCCTCTTTGGTGGATTCCCAGAGAAAGCTTGAAAATACATTTGAGCTTAGAAACATACCCATATTGAAGACTGTGTAGGACCCAAAGGCCTTAATAAGAATGCATACTTATGCTAAACGACACTGCAAATGTAAATGTCATGTGTTCGTATTTCTTGTAAGGATAATTCATAACCAAAAGGCGGGTGCGTGCTCCAGTGGTGACGACAGCAGGACAACTCTTTACAACCGATTGCTGCCTTTTTAGTAATTAACATGCTCCATATAGATTGAAAGGTCATTTCTCCCCCTCTTTCTCTAACAGTCTTTAATATTTACCAAATAGTGTCGCATTGTTGGAAATGTCACAGGCTTTACAGCACAGGGGTGATTCCACACAATGATTCATGATGACTTAGTTCATTAAGAAAATTACAACTCATTTATTTGGATGCTATATCTCTTCTGCTCTCAAAGAATTCTCTTTGATTAAAAAAGTGAATTATGTTGATTTGTTTCAGTATCGTAGGTGGCTTCTAATTAAAATAAGAGATAATGTGTCTTAGCCTTAAGAACGTACTTTCTTTTCAATGACCATTAGAAGTTACCATAAAAAAGTTGTGATGGCCTAGGCACAGCAACTCAGAGCTGAGTTCTCTTCTCTTTCCCCTGTCACTCAGCTCTCACTGCATGGCACCTTGCATAAACGTGTCTCTAAGCACAGACCAGGGAGCTATCCTGGAAACCCACCTCTCTTTCTTTGCCAAGTCTGTTGGTTTCATCATCAAAACTTCATTTAAGTCTGTCCCTTTTCCGCCCCTCCACGACAGTTGCCCACATCACTGTCCCCAACATAATAGTGTCCTCACTCATCTTCCGTCTGCCAGTGGCCTTCTGCACAGTAGCCAGAGAAGTTGTACAAACCATCTGTGATAAAAGACAGGTATTACCCCCCCACACTGTATTATGGACCAACATTCTTGCAAATTCCACAAAAATACAATAAAAACGTGCTCAGATATTGTGGCAGTCAAATGTCATGGAAGTTTTTAAATGCCTATGCTTCGTTTTTGTGCTCATCTCTTGGTCTGGAAACAGACTTTGCAGTCTGGCACTGATCTGAGGCTCACATTTTGAGTGTCACTGAACTAGAGAGATTTAAAAAAATATATAAATTATATCACAACTCCCCTTCCCTCAATTCTGATTTCTCTTAAAATACAAACTAAAATAATAATAATCCTTTATATCGTCCAGCCTCAGCAGGCCCTCTGCTAGTCCTCCGGGCTTGCCACCATCAGCCATCCTGGCTGTCTTTCAAGTCCTTAAAATGTTGAATTTCTGTATACTTTTCTGTCTCTGGAATGCTCTTCCATAACACATCAGCCTGGTTTTCTCCTACATTCTTCAAGGCTCACCTACGGTATCTCCTATGCAGGAAGATGCGGCCACACCCTCCTACCACTAACCCGTGATGATAAAATTATTTCACACTCCTTCCATTGGAAGGTGGGGTCTGTGCCCACTCCCTTGAATCTAGGTACTCTTAGTGACTGCTTTCCCAATAGGATACGGTGGAAAGGAGACTTGTGCCAGTATCTAGGCTCAGCCTTTAATATTGACCACTTACATTGGGGCCTCTTGGATTAGGTGCTATGAGAAGGTGTCCACCATGCAAAAAGTCCAACTGGCCAGAAACATCCATGCTGGGAGGGAGCCCATACTAGCCATGTGGAAAAGTTCCATTTAGACACTTGTTCCCATGCCAGAGAGTTGAATAAAGAAGTGACTTCAATCTCAGCTACCATCTCACTGTATCTACAGAAGTACTCTAAGAGAGAACCCCCCCAGCTGAGTCCATCCACCCTAGACCCTTAAGAGGTGATAATAATTATGATTATTAGACACTAAATTTTGTTTGTTATATAGCAACAGATAACTGGAAGAATTTCCCTGCTCTACTATTTGATGCTATCATTATATATATATATATTATATATATAATGAGCTTGTCTGGATTTGGATTTCCCTCAGAAGCAGAGCCTTATAAGGATTTCAGTGCAAGTGGCTCCTAGGTCAAAGAAAAATATATTACTTCCTAGATTAAGTCTGTATTTCCTTTTCTGCATCCAATAAAGGTTTCAGTGTAAATCTGTTAGAATAACTTAAGAGCAGAGCATTTTGTAGTTCCATTTGCCTTGTTTCTGTCATCATCTGGGGAGGTGATCCCAGGAGGCCCTGTGAGCAAGACAAGCTTGGGTTCTTTGGGGGCCACTGAGGCTCCATCCCACTGGGGACCCACTAGAGACTGTGTGGAACATGCCTCACAATGACCCCACTGCCTGTAGGGGATGTAAGAAAGCTGGGGCATCCATTCACCAACTCATACTATCCTTGACTGAGCGTCAGTTCTGGAATGTTAATTCTCAGACACATTAGCCTGTACAGCAAGAAGGTTCACCACATTCCTGAAGCTGGAAAATGGCCTCAGGCAGAGGGATGGAGGCCATGTGCCCAGAAAACTGTGGAGACCTCTGCAGTGTAAGAAAGGGATGTGGTGACAAGGTTCCCTGGGCAGGAGGCACATCTGTGTCATTCCTTGCCTTATATGTAGTGCCTGGTCCTATGGGGCATGTGATAAATGTTTGTTGAAGATCTGAAGGAATGGCAAAGATACCTCCTTCTAGAAGTCTGTAATAATGATCTGTGCTCTAGAGGTCTCAGATTTTGCTGTTGACCTTGTCAAGACCCCTTTCTTCTCTCTAGGCCTTAATTCTCTGCATATGTGATAAGAGGTTGCGGTTCATAATTTCCACAAGCCCTTCTAGCTACAACGTCCTATGGCCTTTGGATAGAGTATAGATAACCTCATTAGGCTAAGAGATCATATTCTAAGCTGACGGAATTAGTTGGTTTTTACCAAGAAATGGAATGAGTGTTTTAGCAAGAAACTGTAATTAATGATATCATGAGAATTACATTGTGATCTTCTGTCCTTTTAAAAAAGAAGGTTAATTGTTGCATAAATTGGGTACATATACACAGTGGAATTATTTAGCAACCATTAAAAATCAACTTTATGGAGAATGTTTTATGATATTGAAATATAGGCATATATTATGTGTGTAAAACATTTGTGCATGTGAGTGTGTGTGAGTGTGTGTGTGTGTGTGAATATATATATGAAAGAAAAAAGGAATATCTAAGCTATCATTTTATGTTGGTGGGATAATGGTTTTTATTTTTAGATTTAAACTTATTTACACCTTCTAAATTATGGAAAATAGGCATGCATTATTTTTATGATCAGAAATTATATAACAAATGTGCACATAAATGTGTTTAAATGATGCGAAGAAAAGGTAAGGAAATGCAATCAAGGAAGCATTAAAAGGCCCCTCTGACCTTACTTGCTTGCTCAGGGAAAGGCCCCAGCGCTGTCCTTATGTAGACCTTGAAAACTACACAAGACAAATGAAAAGTGCTGTATGTCATTTTAGATGCATTTTCAGGCATTATCATTAGGTGCATGTCTCTCCTAAACTCTTCTGTCCTCAGTTTCTATATCTGTATAATGGGTATACCAGTAAAGATTTCACATAATGATTATAAAGGCTACAGAGTATAATAATAAAAACACTGGTACATTTAAGGACAATTGAGGTTTCATGAAAGGTAATAAGAAACAGAGCATAGGCAACTTTAGTAGACTATTTTATAATAAATGGAATTTCAAAGGCAGGAAAGTGATAGCCGAGTTTTTATTCTGCCAGAGTCTGCCAACTACTCCTGGACAAAACAATGGCTGCTCTAGCATTGTAAGATATCAGTGGTGCTGAGGGCATTGATTTGATCTGCATGACTTTTTTTTTTTTTAAGATTTTATTTATTTATTCGACAGAGAGAGATCACAAGTAGGCAGAGAGGCAGGCAGAGAGAGAGGAAGGAAAGCAGGCTGCTTGCTGAGCAGAGAGCCCAATGCGGGACTCAATCCCAGGACCCTGGGATCATGACCTGAGCCAAAGGTAGAGGCTTTAACCCACTGAGCCAGCCAGGTACCCCTGATTTGCATGACTTTTAAAAATAGGTAATGAAAAACAAAATAGCCCTGCCTGGGTCTCTCTCATGGGACATGAACCTTGGGAGCCCTGAGCCAACATGTTAAGTCCAGCTACCTCGAACTCACCATGCATGGAGATGCCACATGGAGATGGAGAGAGGTGCCCAGGGAGCCTCATCTGCTCCAGGCCTCCTCTGATCAAGTCTTCCCAGCCCAGCACCAGACATGAGAATCAAGAAGCCTTTGAGATTATTCCAACCCGAGTCAGCAGCACCCTCTCACAACTGCTGGGAGACCCCAAACCAAAAGTGCCTAACCACACCTGAATTCCCAACCAATAGAAACCATAAGAGATAATGAGTGTTGTGTTTTTAAGCTGCTAACTTTTAGGGTGATCTTCTGCACCATAACAGATGACTAATCTGATTTACACAACGGTGAAGATGCAAACTGATACATCACTAAGCCACTTCTAATTCCAAGTCTGCACTTGCATTGTCATCATTCATTATGACTAACCTAATGCGACTGAAGGTCCCTCTATGGGCAAGCAGGGTTGAGGGAGGAAGCAGGGTCTTAGGCTTAATATAGCCACCTTCTCACCTCTGATGCTCTTTAAATGATGACTTATGTATGTACATTGTGGCTTTCATTTCATTTTGCCCTGTGTAAACACATTTTTCTAACCTCATTATTAACAATGGCCAAGTAGAAATTAATCAGTGGAGAGAGAGCCAGCTCTTTAATTGATGACGGCGAATATGAACTTGGGATAAAGTCCTGGTAAGGCACATAGCTGCATTGCTTTTACATTTTTCCTCTGATATTTTACCTACCACTAATTCACAAGAGCAGACATAGGTTCTATTTAAGACAATGCAAAAATATCTCTAAAGGAGATGAACACAAAGAATCGTTTTCTACTAACAAGTTTCTGGAATTAAAAAAAAAAAAAAAAAAAAACCAACAGCTTCTTCCTTATCACATTAGCTGCTTTTGGATTGACTTGCCAGATTCACTGAGTAGTTTGGTGCAACATGGAGATTAATATATTATCTCACCTGTTAGGTCTTCATTTTCATCCATGATAGAGTCAGTAGTTCAAAATATAGATTATTTCATTGATTCTGAATGTATCTCCTACAATGCACCAAGCATCGTACTCACCACAAGAGATGCAATGGTTAAAAAAAGAAGAGGTGCCTGTGGTTCTCTCATCCTCATAAAATTTACAGTCTAGTTGGAAAGATAAACATTAATTGGATAAACAGACAAAAAAATGTAGCTGGGTTGAGGATGTTGGAACAACTGGAAGTTCCTTTTATGGCTGATTGATTGAAGGGTATGTTAGAACAAACACACTTAACAATTTGATAGTATCCACTAAAACTAAACACTCTTGAGTATGTGCCCAACTGAAATCTGTACATATATTCACCAAAAGACATGCATTAGAATGTTCGCAGCAGCACTGTTTGTCATAGCTCTGATAGCAGCTCTCCAGAGCAACATGATGAATCTAACCAGCATAATATTGAGTAAAAACACACACAATATAATAACTGTATTTACATGAAGTAAAAACCAAGAAAGCTAATGTGTGCTGTTAGAAAAAAGGGTCGTGTTACTCTTCGTGATGAAATAACTGGAAATGGGCTTGGAGGAGGGGCTTCTGGGAGCAAAGGTCCTGGTCTGCCTTTGGATCTAGGAGTTGTAACATCGGTGTCCTTGTTTCTCTGTTCATTTTTCTGTATGTATGCTATACCATATTGCAGAAAGATAAGATGGTTAGCGGCTTTCTGTTGTGTGCAAGTTTCACCCTAAGGCCTTGTGAATGAAGATTGAAACTCTTAGGATCAAGTTCTAATCCACCCCTTCAGCCTTCCTCCTTTTCCTTCCTGCCCAAACTTATCCAACTGAACTAGCCCCTTTTTGTCAAGGGCACCATACTGTTTTCTGTCTTCTTGAGTCTTTACATGTGGTTTTCTTACCTGGAATATACCATTTTTCTTCCCCACGTGGACTGCCTCTTCTTAGCAGAAACCAGTTCAGCTGTGATGTTATATTAGCAAGAAATCATCCCAAATTGCTCTCGCTACTCTCATATTCCATCTCCTGTGTTGTTCAGTTCCCTTCTATATTTCTTATCATGTTGTATTCAAATGATACATTTACATGTCTGTTGACCTACCTCACAAAGTCTATGAGCTCTAGACTGTGAATAGTGTCCTTGGAGGTGTCTCACCTATTCTTTAACTCCCAAGTGCCTGGCATACCTCCTGGCATGCCCTGTGTGCTAATAAATGCTTAAATAATGGATGCATGAGTACATTCTGGAATAAATCTGACTTGGAATGCAGGAAAATTAGATTGTCATATAAAGAAGGGAATCTAGGAACCTGCAGTTTGTTGAGACAGCAAAACTATTATCAACTCTTAAATGATCAACCCAACCAAGAGATGGGATTTCTGGAACATTCCAGGAAAATGGTATAACTAGACAGAATAATTATTGATGAAGGTTAGAGTGTTGGATAAAGAAATCTTTGAGCATATAAAAAAAGACCTTTTAAGTAAATTAACATTTAAGGCAATTTCCATGCAATAGAAAGATATAGTTTTCTCCCCCATGGCTAATCTATTCATCTAATTCATACATTCACTCACTGTTTAGTCATCCATTCATTCATTCACAGCTCTTTATTGAGCTATAACTCTATGTGCTGGAGATCACAGGTGACTTAGTCACTGCCTGTAAAGGGAAGAAAAACCTGCAAATGTATCATTAGGTGTATCCAACTTGATTATTGAGAACCAGGAAATGTCTCTACCATTTCAACTAGTTTTGGTGTCTTTGGTATCACCATGTTGTTGATATGAAATTTCTAAATAATTCCTAAGTCAATTGTATTATTTTAGTAGTTGTCAAGTTCTTGCCTATATGTATCATGTAGGCAATAAATCATATTTCCTTTTCTCTTGGAAGCTAATAATTATAATAAGCAAAAATAAAAAAGAGAAAATTTAAGTGAAAGTCTCTATCCACAAAATATATTTTTTCTCATTTTTCCCAGGGAAGTCTTCTTTTTTTTTGTTTTTTAATTTAATTTAATTTAATTTTTTTTCAGTGTTCCAAAATTCATTGTTTAGGCACCACACCCAGTGTTCCCAGGAAAGTCTTCTAACTTGCCATTGGGAAACATTGAGAAGCTTAGTCGAGGATTATCTCTGCTTGGTTGATAAATAGGTCATAAGGAGGAAAGCATGATGGTGATAAAATGTGATCTGTTTTATAACCTTAGTGTCTATTACTGCCGAAAGTTACTTTGCCACTTTGGAGACATCTTTTTAAAAAACATTTAAATATACTGGAGACCAGAATTCACTGAACAAACACCAGCTTACTTGTTTTTCCACTTTCCTAAATGTTAATCACAACTATTCAGATTGGTAATGGTCCTGGGGAGAATTGGCAGTGTCCTCCTGTGTACTCAACTTGTACATATCACTGTGCACTCACCTCTCGCCCCGCTCAGCTGTGCAGGAGGCATACATTGCATTGCATTTAATAATTTGGTTGTGCATCTATGTCTCTTCTTTGGCTGTAAACCTGTGGAGTAGAGAGAGTAGGGCCGTTCATCTTTACATTCGTGAATCCAGGTTCATTGGAGGGCACATTTTAAGGATTACCTGTTTGTGAGATAAACTGAATGAGTGAATTTCTTTTTTTTAATTTAAGATTTATTTGTTTATTTATTTGAGATAGAGAGTGAATGAGAGCATGGGAGTGGACAGGTCAGAGGGAGAAACCGACTCCCAGCTGCACAGGGTGCCTGAGGTGGGACTTGATCCCAGGACTCCAGGATCATGACATGAGCCGAAGGCAGTTGCTTAACCAACTGAGCCACCCAGGCGCCCGTTATGAGTGAATTTCTTACCTTTCGATTATTTTCCACATTATTTCTCCAAAGATACATGTTTTAAGTAGTCCACATTGGGCTGGGCTTGGTTTTTGCTCCTACTGAGTCCTTTGATTCCAAATTGACCTAAGGATTTTAAAGCATTGGGATGATAAAATATCCACAGAGATTTGAGATGTTGGTGCTTTAATTTTGTGAGAAAAGGCACACTAACAAACGCAGACACATCCCCCAAAACAGAGAATAAGAGGGAATGTGTGAGGTCACCCCTCTGGGAATCCCACTGCCTGCTAAAGAAGGAAGTCTGTCTTTGAAAGTTGGCGTGACTGTGGGATGCTCAGCTGTCACTTTTTTCTCGCATTTATTCTGAATGAGGACAATCCATCCATCAGTGCTTAAAGAGTTTTCCAACAGTACATTGACCTTGAATGCGGCACATTGATTTTCAGTAACGCACCGCAAATAGGGTCATTACTGAGTCACCCAACAGTGAATGTGATTGGGAACAGATTTCTGAAATTCCAATAGGGTGCCACCTGCCCCGGATGATGGATCAGCCTACTGTAAACCATCCATCCTTGCCGAGGTCTTGAAAAGGGTGACACCTGTATGAAATTTATCATTATATACACCACCAGGCACAGCACAAGACCATAACTAGGCTTTTCTGTGATGGCGGGGCCTCTCCAGCAAGTGGTCTGTTTTGTTTGCTGTAGCATTTATTTACTGAAATGCTTTTCTGAGAAGGAACAACTGGTGATAGTGACAAAGATGTAAGCACTATAGGGAATTACATCTGCAGCAAGGATTGAGCGATAGATAAAGAGCCCATGTCTTAAGCTGTTAGAGGTTAACGCCCGATCAATTAAGGTGATTGTTTCTTAGATTGCATTGGACAAATGTATGCAGACAAAGGGTACATTAGCACAACCAGAGGAGAAGAACAAAGAGAAATTAACTGATGCTAAACTCCAAATCAAAGTGGAAAATGATTTTATGTTCTTTTGAAATGCTAAATTATCTTAATGAAGAGTTTTCTTCCAAACCAGAGTTCCTATGTCCTTTTTTACTTTAGTGTTAAGAAACCTTAGAGTAAAATAAGAGGTTTCATCAAGAACTGGATAATTGTAGAGGCCAGGCTAATTTTGCAACAATGCAGATTTTAGAATTTGTCTTTTTTTGTGAAGTGATAGTGTATTTTATTAATATAAGTGATAATAATTATCATTTATTATCTGCTATGTGTGGACACCACCCCTCATACATTATAAGCATTACACAAATTTTTAATAACCTCACCAGGTAGTTTTGATCCCCCCTCCCCATTCTATAGGTGACGAAACTGAGAGTTGAAGATCTTGAGGAAGTTGCTGAGGCTTTATAGTTATTGATGGCAAAACTGAGACTGAAGATCTTGTCTTTACTCTCTGACTTCAACCCCCCGCCCCCAGCCAACCACATACTTTCTGCTATGTCCTACTGTTGTTCCTCATGTAGCATTGGAAATTCAGTTGCAGGCCTTTAAGTCTATCTTCTGGTTTTATTACTGCTCACCTTAAAAGCAACCAGTGAGAACAGACCACATCCTGACGCTCCATCTGAAAGGGTTAACAGATGTTGCTGGGCATGAGCACTTTGTGAAGGTGCTCTTTTGGGAGTTGCTAAGCTCATGATTATCCTTCCCTAATTATAAGCTGCTTGGGAGAGGGAAAGTGTGTGAAGCGGTCTGGGTCTATTATAATTGATGCCTGTGAAACACAGCCCAACCCAGCAGTCGTCTCTCCTTGCTTCAGACTCCAGCATCAGATGGACATGGTGCTCCCCTCCCGACCCAGGGTCTGACATGCGGCCAGCCAGGCCTTGCAGGGATGATGGGGGGGGCTTCCACGAGTCCAAACTCAACCCAGGCTACTTACAGGAAGGTTTGGAAAGTGCTCACCTCACTTTTTTTGATAATTTAATTCTATATTGTGTGCGTGTTGAGGGGCGGGGGATAGAATATCTGTAGCCAGAGTGGGCTGCTTGCTGATTCGACTTGTTCTTGGAGTTCTTTTCTGCTTGTGTTACTTCCCGGAGCAGGCACAGAGGTCTGTTCCCAAGACTCAGCTTCATTCGTGTCCATATCCACCTCGCTCCTACATTCAAGTTTGGGTTCCCAAATGGTCCTGTATGCTCTGGACTACAAGATTTTATAGAGCTGACATCTTCTTTGTCTTTTAAATTTGAGCACCTAGTATCCAGCTTTGTATACGTAGACGACCCTTGTTGCGTCTTCAGTGGAAGACAAAACAAGTGACAGAGGGACTGATCATAGTCTACAGCAAATACCCATTCTTCCACCTCACAGAGGCTGCCAGACCTTGTGGCATAAGCTACAAAGATTGTGGCCTTTCTGTGATGGTGACATGAAGACGGGAGGCCTTTCCTGGGATTTGTTGGCTCATGGTGAGAACAATGCAGCTGCCAACATGGGCTATTCCCGTGTCTTACATACTGCAGAAGTTTAACAAATGTCCATTGAAAACACAATTATTTGTTAAATAAATGGCTGAATAGACATCTATTGAATGAATAAATATCCGAGTGAATGGATACTGTAAATAACTAAATATTTGCTGAATGAACAGACGGATGGTTATTTGTTGAATGACATGACTTGGCTATGTCAAGTTTCCCACAGTGCTAGGAATTCAGGCTGCACCAATACAGTAGACAACTTTGCATCTAAGCTTGTCAATGTGTTGTGTTCAAACTGCTCAAATACCTAAACTCCCCCACTACACAATGGATGGAACTGACTGCCTAGAAATCTGTCCTCGAGATTCCAAAACCTTGCAGACTATTCTAGTTGCTGTGTCTAAAGATAAAGCTCCCACTCATTTGTGCTATCCATTTCCTCGTTTTTGAATGATGAGAAAATGGCATCCCGGGTGGTGGGCACACTGTGTGTGTTCGGGGAATGAATGGTGCTTCCTAAACTTCTTTTCCAGAAGCAATCAGTATTCAGAAAGGAGACTGAACACATGACAAATGTGATTAGAAACGACTGTCAAATAATGACAAATAAGTTCTAATAAAAACAGACACAATCTGAACAATTACTTGAAATGCAGGTATTTATCAAACAGGGCGAGATTAAAAATGACCATATTGCATTAGAGAAATCAAACTGATGGCATTTTAAATATGCAACTTGGCCATTCCCTTTGCTCATGCCTTCCTCCTCACCCGGCTCGTTGCACAGAAATGGGGTGGGAGTGAATTCAAACAAAGAGCATTCTAATGTGCACTGAAGTATTCACATTTTTTACCAATGTTATCTCCAGAGTTGGACACTGCAGAAAAATGAGACCACAGTATAGAGGAGAGTGGGACAGATGACAGCCTCTCAGACTCCAGTTGTGGAAAACAATGGAGAGATCGCAAGTAGCTGACTGTTCTCTGCGTGGGTGAGGGGTGCTCTGGGGCCCCTAGGAAACTGTGGTCAAAGGCCATGTATTATTAATGGAAAAGTCCAGATAGATTGATCTATGGAAAAATAACTCACTGGACATGGATGGTTAGGAAGCCTTTCTCTTGCTCCCTCTGCCAATTCATGAATTATCTATCTTTATTTTAGGGGCTTTGGAGAAATTCTGTGACTCTAGCCATAAGGCACTGGAGAGAGCCTGACATGAAAATTATACCAGTTATTTAGCTTCCTGTAGAAGTCGTGAGCGTATTTATAAATACCGTCACTGTTCACCACCCTCATCATCAGGATATGTTTTTTCATTTTAATTGCCACCATGATTTATAACTTATTAATACAAAAATTCTTTTTTTAAGATTTATTTTTTAGAGAGAGAGAGGGATGGAGAACACAAGCAGAAGGGGCAGAGGGAGAGAGAGACTCTCAAGCAGACTTTCTGCTGAGTGCAGAGCTCAGCTCAGGGTTCTACCTCAGGACCCTGAGATCATGACCTGAACTGAAATCAGGAGTCAGAGCCTTAACTGACTGAGCCACCCAGGACCCACAATATGAAAAATTTTAAAAAGCTCTAAAGAAATTAAATGGAACATCTGCCATCTACCATTTAGTGAATGCTGCCTAAATGCCAGCTGGGGAGCTCTGGACACTGCATGGGTGCTGTGGGGCCTGAGGCTTATGTAATTTGGGGACTCTCCTTAAGAAAAATAATACAGGGGCTCCTGGGTGGCTCAGTTGGTTGGGTGACTGCCTTCGACTCAGGTCATGATCCTGGAGTCCCAGGATTGAGTCCCGCATCCGGCTCCCTACTCAGCAAGGAGTCTGTTTCTCCCTCTGACCCTCTCCCCTTTCATGCGCTCTCTCTCACTCTCTCTCTCAAGTAAATAAAATCTTTAAAAATAGTAATACATTGGGAGAAGAGGGTGGGGTTATGGACATTGGGGAGGGTATGTGCTTTGGTGAGTGCTGTTAAGTGTGTAAATCTGGCGATTCACAGACCTGTACCCCTGGGGATAAAAATATATGTTTATAAAAAATAAAAAATTTTTAAAAAAGAAGCTTATTTATATAAAAAAATAATACAATATTATAAATACAAAATTTAGTATGAAACTGCATATTTATTTAGAAAGAGGTTACAAATTATAAATTTTAACAAGCTTTCAAATACTATGAACATTAAATATTTCCAGGGTCTCAGGAGGGGCCTATGGGAGAGAAAGGCCTCAAAGCTTAAGCTTCATCAGCATTAATATGGTGACCCTGACACTATTCTGACGCTTTATGAGATTGTTGTCTAATCATCCCCCTCACAATCCTGCAAAGTAGATGCAGGATTTTTTCAAGATTTTATTTATTTTTTTGGGAGAAAGAGCAAGACAGCATGAGTTGGGGGGAGAGGCAGAGAGAGATGGAGAAGTAGATTCCCCAATGAGCAGGGATCCCAGGAACCTGGGATCATGACCTGAGCTGAAGACAGATGCTTAACCAACTGAGCCACCCAGGTGTACCTGAAGCAACAATTTTTGATGTGCTTTAGGTAAAGAGATGGTGGCTCAAAGAGGTGGAATGATAGGCTTGAGGTTGCAGAGCCAGGATTAACACTTGGCTCCAGGACCTACAGTGACACTCCTCATCATTATGCTGGACTCCTCATGGAGTGAGCCAGCATTCTGCATGACCCCTCAAATTGAAAAGACAAGAATTACCTACCACATGGATCCAGGGCTGTTAGGACTGGGGTACACATTGTTTGGTATCCTAACAGGTACCACCTCAATTAAAAGAAAGAAGTGAGAAAGAAAGGAAAGGAGGGAGGGAATAAGGAAAGGAGAAAGTGTAGGATGGATGGCCCAGGGTTAGGCCAACTCCCATCCTTTGACCATTAGCTGTATGAGGCGATGGCACCCTAAACTGAGCCACTGAAGGGCATCTTTTTTGGCTTGAAGGAAAAATCACGTGATCGGATATCTCATTGGTTGAGAGATGCCTGTTGTCTATGGTGACAGTCATGGTTTATTCCTGGAAGAATCCGTAACTGATTCCTGAATACCTTCCCCACCCAGGGACCTCAGCGCACTACTGTGGCCAGAACCCACTCCTATCTCTCTAAGACATTAGCTTCCACTTATTCATACCTACCCTCCTTCAGAATAAGAAACCGTATGGAAGGAGTTGTCAGACTTTTAACTTTTGAGTTCTTAGAAAACTTTTCCCCCAGCCCTCTAAGCCCTTACTCACTTCATCTAATATCAACATAATTTTCCATTAATCCAAATTAATTTACAGGGTTTTTCCTACAGAATTAAATATTCCACATTTGTTGAAGTTTTTTGTTTTTGTTTTTTCTGTTTCTCAACTAGGATATGTGGTAGCTATAGAGAGAAGGAGAATAATAATCTTATCCTTAAGTGTTTTGAACAAGGAACAGGTGGGCAATGAGGACATAAATAGAATGTGGAAGGGGGAGTTTTTCAGGGATATAGAGGGCTCCGCCCCAACATGTCCAGGGAGCTGTGATACTGACTCGAGATGAAGGCAAAGAGAACCCTTATTATGGAGGGGGCTCTTTGCCTTGCAAAAGTACAAGTCTTGGTTTGGCTAGTGTTACAGATGTGATCCAAGGGCATAGATGGCTCCCCATCTCTATCACAGGCCAACTCTGACTCTCTTCTGACTTCAGGTCCTGGTGAGCTCATATTGGACAGTGAGGTTGAAAGGCTCATTATGAAATGACCAACAACATCTTAGGGATCTCCTAGATCCTAGATCCTAGAACGATGCAACATTCTAGAACTTTTGTATATGACTTGGTACCTCTTTGACCCTTCTTGACTTAGCTGACCATTAGGGCATGGTCTCTAAACCACCTCTCTTCAAAGAGCCTATCCCAAACTTTTATATCTTTATATCAAAAACTCCCTACCATTTAGAACGATGATACCCATCCTGAGTCTCCCTTCCAGATGGGGCTACCTTTATTCATTTGTTTACTTATTCAGTATTCATTTACAAATATCAACTATGCATCTGTTGTGTGCCAGGAGGTTCACTGGATTTTTCTACATCAAAGTCTTGAGTTTGATTACCGGCAAAGTGAAGAAAAAAGTCTTGAGAATCTCACTTAGCATATGCTTGTCTGTTGGCCAACTTTAAAAGAAGGTCTTTGGGGAGCTGCTGTAGCATCATTGACTTCCAAGTCAGATAGTTCCTTATTTAGCCAGTGCTATCTCCAGGTTTCATCATTCAAAGCTCATGGAGCAGCAGAAGTAGTTTCCAAACAAGGAGATAAGAATCTGATGCAGAGGCCAGAAAGTCACCATGATTCATCTTCATCGACATATCCTTTTTCTCTTTCCTGCATCGTTGTGTATTCTTTCTTGACCATGCCTCCCAGCATACAAACATATTTCACCTTACCATCCCATCTTATACCACTGTCCCCTCATTTTCTATGCTTTAGAATCCTGGATTTTCTCAGCTCCTGAATTTAGCAACCTCTTTCCCAATTTGAAGGTTTTGCAACATGCTTTCCCCAATATGGTACTGAAAATGTATTCTAGCTGGTTCCTTTACCATACTGTGAATCTCATTTTAAATGGTTAATCCTTTCTGAGGCCTTTCCTACCACTGTATCTATAGTTGGTCTGACCATCCTTTTTCTTTCTGCAGTCATTGTTTGTTTCCTTCGTATTTAACTTTTACCACAGTGTATGATGGGGTTTTTTTCTATTTTTCTCATCATCTACCCACTAGAAAGCAGTCTCCCAAAGCAAGGGTAGCTTTAAGAGCAGCAAAAGCTCCATCTTCTTTGGCATTGCTGTCTTGGTATGAATTATGTCCTTTCTAGATATTTATTGAGGGAATGATTGTTTAACTGGACACGTGAATGGATGCATCCTCCAGTAGCTTTGCCCCTCCGGTGCTTTTATAAAGTACCACAGAATTAGGGGTGGTCAGTAATGTCCGTTTTTTTTCATGGATGAACAGGATATGCTATTCAACTACAGGACATGGGTGGGAGTGAAAACAGACAAAGAGGACCTAGCCAGCGAAGATTTTGTGTGAATATGAGATGTTTATTATCCACCATCTTTGATCTATGTGTCTGTGTGAGCCTACCTGTGGTTCTCTTGCTGGTCATCCAAGTGGCAGCAAAAACCTACCTGGAAATGTCATTGCAAATATCATCTCAGGTATGGAACTGCTCATTCGGAGGGATGTGGGGAGGATGACAAAGTCCAAGGTCAGCAGACAAGCTGCCCGGCTGGCTGGCTGCTTTGTGTGAGCTTCCTGTTTACCTTGAAGTTCTGTGTCCAGTCATTGTCCCTCCCTACTGGGTGGACTTCCCATATCCCTGCACAAGAACGTGGAAAAAGGGAAAAATCAAAAACATATTGTCTAAGATGAGATACTTACAAGCAACATGGAGACATAGAAAGAGCTCATGACGGAAGATCAGAGAGACATAGCACGAGTCTGAGTCCTGCCATGTACAGAGGTGGGGCTATGGGATACTCATTTAATCTCCAAGCCTCAATTTACTCATCTGTCAGATGAGAACAACAGATATACCTCCAATACAGAACTTCTATGATGGCTAAGTGAAAAATACATACATACAAGGTGTTTAGCACAATGCTTGCTACCTAGTACGCAGTAGGAAAAACTGAATAGCTTCTTGCCGTAGCGTTACTAGCAGGGTAGTGGTGGAGTGGTGGTAAGAGTAGTGGGAGGAGGGGGAGCTGTGAAAGAGTAGAGGTGGGAGTTGTACTATTCATAGTAAGCAGTGATGGGGGACGTGTAATAGGGCAGCGTTGATAACTGTAGTAAGATGGAGTTTTAACAGGGCTGCAGTGGTGGTGGTTCTAGGAGCAGTGAGGGGTGCCAGCAGAGTCCCAGATGTGATGGTGGGGTTGGTAGGAGTCATGGTATTAGCCGTGACAGGAAGAGACATAGTAGTAGTTTCAGAAATCATAATGGTCTCAGATACTAGCTTTAACAATAATCATAATAACAGCAATACTAGTAACAATAATAGAAGAATCATTTTGATAAATGTTCTTCCCGTTCTCCTGAGCCTATGCTTTCAGAACTCCCTGGATTGATTTGTACTAAGTACTATATGCTGGCTCATTTCGAAGAATCCTCGATATGTTGTAAAGTTCAGAAAAACAGATGAATGTGTCCTATTAAAAAAAAATGAAGTGACTTTCAAGAGGTTCTAGGAGATAATGCTGGAGTCTACCATGGAGGCAGTGGAGGGCTTCCTGCCAGACACACAGGGAACACATGTGAGAGACGGTGAACGCCCTATTTCATCCCTTACCCTTGGCAGCAGTGAAAAGCTTAGTGAAAGAAAAAGGAGGGCCTGGCACTGATTTGTGTCCACTGAGCACCAGCCATTCCCTCAGCCCGTTTACTCCTGTGCAGAACGTTAAGGGGAAGGTTGTTCTCAAGTTATAAATGAGGGAACAAAGGCTCAGGGGTGTGTAGAAACTTGGTCAAGGTCACACAGCTGGTCTGAGGAGAGCTGGGATTGCGATCCAAGTCTTTTTGTCTCACCAGGGAGCGACCAGCCTCCTCAAGCCCTCCTGTCTCCCTATTCCGAAGGCCATATTGGGTTATGAAGCACAAAAGGCTCGGCGTTCACTTGTTCCCTTGCTGACGCTGGGCATGAATCTGTCCTCAGCTAGATTGTAAAGTCTTCAAGAGAAACCCGAGGAGGTTCTTTGCATCACACATGGTGCCCATTAAACAACAACAACAATAAAAACAGAAAGAACCACTTTGTTGCTCAATTACCATGTGCTGGCAATTGCCCTCAAGACAGAGTTATTTGTACAAATGACCAGAGGGAAACTGAACTAGTGCTTTGCCGGATTTTTGGCTAGAAAGAAAGCAGACAAAGGGAGTTTAGATCCAGCCGCATTCCTTCTTAACTGAGAAATAGAAGAAAAGCAAATTACCTTGTCTTCCCGAGCCTCAATTTTCACATTTCTCAAACAACCAAATTTCTCTCTTTGAATTTAGACTCTTAGAAATACTGAAGCGTACACGTAACATGGTGCTTGGCAAGTGACAGGTAGCGGCGATGGGCGGAGGAGGAAGTGTTGCGTCCCTGGCTTAGCCGTTTACCTGCTGTGTGAGCTTCAGTTTCCCTACCTGTCGAATGAGGTGACAGTGATCGGCTCTCACAGGGCTGGGACTCACTGAGTGAGAACACAGATGGTGTGTTGAGGAGTTTCTGGTACACAGTGAATGCACAATAATTTTTAGGAATTAGCAGGATGATCTATATCATGAGAGGTGGTCTAAAAACAAGTATGAGGCAAAACAAGATAATCTGTAGAAGAGAGGCCATTTGAGGTGGGCCTTGAAGCAGAGGCAATTTTTCTGGAAGGCTAAGAGGTCCCACAAATTCCCAGCAAAGGAAACAAGCATAAACATGGAGGTAGGAAAGATGTGGCTTTCCTAGAGAATTGGGAACAAAATTAGCAATAATGTCAAAGCCTACCTTCTACCTCCAGGAAGCTGGGCTGAGGTTGATGAAACTGAAGGCTGTTCCTTTGATGCGTCTGGAAGGACCAGCCCCACGTTCTGACCCTGGCGTCATCCGAACATTTATATTCCACTTATTCCCCGTGTATTTTACTCTGCACACTGTGTACTGATTTGTCACTTTTTTAGGGTAAGATTACGTCTCTGAGTAAGCTGATTAGTGTTAGACTGATTGTTTTAAAATAACTCAAGCGGCATCTGAATTTATTTACATACATGATATTGCCTTCTATAAACACAGCTGTATGCAGAAAGAAAATTCAACGGTATTTTGGGAAGTTAAGCCAACAGTTTTAGCTGTAATAAAGGCAGGCTTCTTGTTCTGGTTTCTCTTTATTTTTTTTTTTTCTTTCTGGATTAAGTTTTTCCAGGAGGGGTGGGCTCAAGGACTCCTGCCCAGCTCCCTCAGGCACTGAGGGAGTTGAAACTAAGGTGGGCATGGGAGCATGTCATCAGCAGGCTGTCAGGGTCTTTGAAGGAGGTGACTCTGCCGATAATGGTGAACTGATGTCCTGTCCTGCATGGATTTGACAAGGCCATGCTGACTTCTGTGCTACGAGTTTTAGGGCCATTTCTAACTTCTGTCTGTATAGAGAAAGGCTTTTATGATTTTGTTGATTCCATGTGCATTTTCTGACCACCATTCTGTGTGGCCAGGCTCTGGTTTAGCTCGGGACACATAGTAATGAGCAAGTAAGACATAGATCCTTCCCCCGCGAACCTTACAGTCTACTGACAGTCAGGCATTCAGTAAGAAGGTAGGGAAATGACTTTTCTATTGCCGGTGTGGCAGGTGCCGATATGCCGAGTATAGGAAGGCACGAGAGAATGGAGACACTTAGCCTGGATGTGGGTGGGTAGGGGGAAACTCCTTTGAAGAAAGGGCATTTCAACTGAGCACACAAAAAGGTGAGTATGGATTGGGAAATTGGAGAGACAAGGAAAACATGTCCCCTGGAAAAGAAAGGAATTTGGAGTGTCCACAGAAGCAGAGATGGGTCACTGTGGCTGCAGAGGGGAGTGAGGTGAGGCTACCAGGCAGGTTAGAAGCCAGAGCAAATAGGCTCATGCAGGCTATGCCATGGATTTTTACTTTATCCTCCAAACAACGGGAGTCCATTGACATGTTCCAGCCCTGGAATGGCAGGGTCAGGTTTGTGTTTCAAAAAGATCTCCTGGGCTGCCAGGGGAGAATGGATTTGTAGAGAGCCGACAATGGATGTGGCCTGTCAGTCAGTTGGCTATTGCAGAGGTCCAGGCAAGAGGGGAGGGTGATGAAAGCCAAGGAAGATAGAGGTAGGCCTAGTCAGTGCGGTTTACGTTTGGATGTGAGGAGGGGGAAACGCCAGGTCCAACTACACTTTTTTCCGTGTTGCCTGAGCCAAAGTGACACAGAGGAGATAGAAATGATAGGAGGGACCCAGGATAGGGCATAAAAAGGAAATGAAGAGGTCTTTCTGACTTACATAAAATTTAAGGTGATTCTAGGCTTCCATCAGGAGATATGAAAAGGTAGAAGATGTATAGGTCTGACCATCTCAGGGAGGACGTGGGCTGGAGATTTGGGAGATAAAATATGGAAAGCCACAGAAAGGATGAGATTAGCTCCAGAGAGAGAGGTAAGGGGAAAAGATTTATGAACACACAGCCACTTGAGAACATCTCTGTTCTTTTCAAAGCATAGCAATTGGTTAGATATCCTGCCTGGGGGAGGAGGTCCCTGAAACAAGTTTTGAGTATCATAGAGCAGAACTCAAAAAGTAAGCTGTGCACACAAAACAGGGCACCAATTCCAAACAGAGGATTTACACTATTCGTATCCCGATGCGTCACAATGGAAGACAGTGTCAGTATTCAACCCACAAAGGATTTATGTCTTCACTCCAACACTCCCCGTTTTTAAAATCCAGGACAGAAGGGATTTATTAGATGCTGGTGCTTGATCATTCTTTTCTTTCTTAAACTTTTGACTGTAGCTCATTATTCTTTTAATTATTTAAGCTCTTGTTATATTTTAACCCATTGTCACGAAGTCTTCCGGGTAATGTGGAAACTTTCTTCAGTGCCCAGTAAGAGGGAAAGAAAAACAAGAAGGAAAAATTTGGTAGGAGGATAATTTTCCTCTAAAAATGCCACCATGTGGAAGTTTTCTTAGTGGAACTACTAGCATATTTCAAGAGGCAGTTTAGTGGAAGCTTCTTAGAATGGGCCCAAATCCCAGCTCTGTCAATCAGTAGCTCTGCTACCTGGAACAAGACACTTAGCCTCTTTGTGTCAGTTGCCTCATCTACAAAACAGGCAAAATGAAGGTACCTGCCTCATAGGCTGATGTAAACACCAAGTGAATTAATATAGAGATTTAATTAGAAGTGTTTCTGACACACACAAGTACTTCCTAACTGTTAGCTGGTCTCGTTTTCATATAGATGACAGGAGACCGCCCGTAAATGAGAGGGAAACTTCAACTGTTTCCCTAATCTGTTACTGATCAGTTCTGTGTTTCAGGCAACCACATAGTTTGGACAATTATCCTTCTGGAAAGAAAAAGGGGTTATTTTATCCAAACTCCTCTAAAGACTTATTTCTCTTTTGGCTAATGTTAAAATAAATTGAAGTCCTGATATATCAAAAAAAAAAAAAGTCTTTTATGTGCAAATCTGTGTATCACATCTTTTACGATGGAGAAATATGGTAGGCAACTTAAATTTCCCATAACTGGGATACAATTAAACAAAATGTGGCCCATAAACTTGATGAAATATTAAATCATCACTTATTTTATGCACATGTGACTATGTGTACAGATGCACAATATATATGTGTACACATATATAAAATATGCTATTTTTGCTAGAAAACCCATAACTAGGCATGGGATAGAGACATTAATTGTACATTGTACATATTCTCTAATGATTAAATATTTGCAGATAATGGGACTTAATTTTTCTTCTTTACTTATTTCTGTGTCAAAGACAACTATTATTTTTATAATCAGCTTTCTGGAGGCAAAATTTACATACAGTAAAAATCCACCAATTTTGAGAATGTAATTAATGAGTCTTGATAAATGTATCCAAGGTATAGAACCACCTTTACAATCAAGGTATAGTACCTTTCCAGCATCCTCCAAAATTATCTCATGCACCTTTGCAGTCAGTTCCGTCTTCCTATCCCAGCCCCTGAAAACCATGCTTTACTTTCCATGCCTTTACTTGTGCGGTGTCTGGAATTGATATAAATGGAATCCCACTGTGAGCAGACTTTAGCCCTACCTCCTTGACTTAGCATGCTTAGGAGCTCTAACCATGTTACTGAATGTAACAGTAATCTGTTCTTTTTTTATTGCTGAGTAATATTCCATTGTCTGAATTGATCACAATCTATTCATGTAGACAATCATGAGTTGTGCCTAGTTACGGGCTATAATAAATAAAGCTCTTATGAGCATTAGAGTACTATCTTTGTGCAAACAAGCTTTCATTTGGTAAATACCTAACTTTGGTAAATACCGAGGACTAGAGTTCCAGGGTGGTATGACAAGTGCGTATTTAATTATTAAAAAAAAAAAAAACTGCTTTATGGTTTTCCAAAGTATCTTTACCATTTCTCATTCCCACCAGAAACGTGGGAGACCCCCACCTGCTCCACATTCTCACCAATATTTGGTATAATCTGGCTTTTAAGTTTCAGCCATTCTAGTGTGTGTACAGTTGTAGCTCTTGTGGTTTTAATTTGCCTTTCTGTAGTAACATGATATTGAGTAAATTTTTATGTGCATATTTGCCAAGTGCCTCTCTTCTTTGTGGAAGTGAATTTTTTACAGAGTTGTTTGGTTTTCTATTGTTAAATTGCAAGACTTAGTTTGATATTCTGAATATAATTCTTTTATAAGATGTTTTACAAATATTTTCTCCCAGTCTTAGTAGTTTTTTTTTTTTAATAGGAAAAGTCTTAACTTTAATAAAATTCAATTTATCAGGGCACCTGTGTGGCTCTGTCAGTTAAATGTCTGCGTTTGGCTCAGGTCATGGCCCCAAAGTCCTGGGATTGAAACACACATCTGGCTCCCCACACCTGCTTTTCCATCTCCCTCTGCCGGCTGCTCCCCCTGTTTGTGCGCTCTCACATGCTCTCTTTCTGTTAAATAAATAAATAAAATCTTCTCACAAAATACAGTTTATCATTATATTCCTTATATTTTCATGATTTTGATATTCTTAACTATAAATTAATTTTCTTTAATAGATATAAACCATATTGGTTATCTGTTTCAGCTTGAAGGAACCTTGGTTGTTTTGCTCTCTTTCAAGTAATTTGCAAATTTTATCTGTAATCAAATGTATTGAAATGAAGTTGTTCATAATATTCCCTCATTGTCCTTTAAATGTCTGCAAAATCTATTGTGATCTTTTTTTTTAATACTTGGTATTAGTCATGTGTGTCCTTTTTCTCCCCACTCTTCTGTCTCTTGTGTGTATGTGTGTGCACGTTTGTGTGTGGTCCGTCTGAAGACTTACCAACCCATACCTCTTTCGAAGAGCCTGCTTCTTGTTTCATTTATCTTCTTGATCCGTTTTCGTTGATGATTGCTCTTTTCTTAATTATTTCCTTGCTTCAGCTTCCTTTGTTTTAATTCACTTTTCTTCTACTTTATTACAGTGGAAGCTAAGATCAATGATTTGAGACCTTTCTTTTCATCTGATGTAATTATTTAACAGTATAATTTTCCCTCTAGGTGCTGCTTAAGCTGCATCTCACAGACTTTGACATCTGTGTTTTCATTTTCATTCATTTCAAAATATTACCTAATTTCTCATGTGATTTCTTCTTTGGCCAATGAATTATTTAATAGTTTTTAGTTTAATTTTCAAATGTCTTGGGATTTTTCCACATATGCTTCTGTTATCAATTAGTAATTTAATTCCATTGTTACAAAGAATATATTTTACATGATTTCAACTATGGTAAATTAACTGAATTCTGTTTCATGGTCCAGAATATAATTTATCTTGTTGACTATTCCACATGCACTGAAAAAGAATGTATATTATGCTGTTAATAGATGGAGTGTTCAGTAGGTCAGATTAGCTGATAGCATTGTTTGAGTCTTCCACATTCCTACTGATTTTCTGTCAACTCTATCGTTTACTGAAAGAGGAGTCTTGAAGTCTCCAAATATAATTGTGGTTTTGTCAGTTCCTCATTTCAGTCTTATCATATTTTGCTTCATGGGATGTGAAGCTCTCTATTAGGTACACATGCATTTAGGATTATTATTCCTTTTGATGAATTGACCCCTTGAGCGTATGAAACATCCTTCATTATCCCTGGTAATATTACTTGTTTTGATATCAGTATAATCTTTTCTGTGTTCTTTTGATTGGTGTTTGCTTGGAATATCTTTTACCATATTTTCACTTAAACCTATCTATGTTTTCACGTTTAGAGCAGGATTCTTACAGAGGCATAAAATTGAGCATGGTGGTTAATTTTATATGTCTTCTAAACTAGGCTAAGGTGTAAGTTGTTTGGTCAAACACTAGTCTAGATGTTGTTTAAAAGTAACTTTTATTTATTTTTTATTTTTATTTTTTTTATTTAGATTTTATTTATTTATTTGACAGACAGAGATCACAGGTAGGCAGAGAGGCAGGCAGAGAGGGAGGAAGGGAAGCAGGGTCCCTGCTGAGCAGAGAGCCTGATGAGGGGCTTGATCCCAGGACCCTGGGATCACGACCTGAGCCAAAGACAGAGGCTTTAACCCACTGAGCCACCCAGGTACCCCTATTTTTTATTTTTAGAAAATATTTATTATTTATTAGAGAGAGAAAAAGAGCATGGACTGGGAGGGCAGAGGGAGAAGGAGAGAAACAGATTCCCTGCTGAGCACTGAGCCCAACAAAGGGCTCTATCTCATGACCCTGAGATCATGACCAGAGCCAAAACAAAGAGTCAAATGCTTAATTGGCTCACCACTCATGTGCCCCTGTAGAGGTAATTTTTAGTTGAGATTAACATTTAAATCAGTAGACTATGTGTAAAGCAGATTTATTTATCTAATGTGAGTGAGCCTCAATTAAGCAGCTGAAGGCCTTAATAGACTGAGGCTCCCTGGGGCAAAGTAATTCTGCTTCCATCTTGCCTTCAGACTCAGGATTGCAACATCATTTTCTCCTTGTCTCTCCAGAATTTCGGCCTGCCCTGAAGATTTTAGACTTGCCAGCCCCATACTCATATGAGTCAATTCTTTAAAGTAAATCTCTCTATATATACACTATTGGTTCTGTTTCTCTGAAGAACCCTGGTTAATACATTGGTCTTTTTTTTTTCCAGATTTTATTTATTTACTTGACAGACAGAAATCACAAGTAGGCAGATATCACAAGTAGGCAGACAGAGAGAGAGAGGGAAGCAGGCTCCCCACTTAGCAGAGAACCTGATGCAGGGCTCGATCTCAGGACCCTGAGATCATGACCCAAGCCGAAGGCAGAGGCTTTAACCCACTGAGCCATCCAGGTACCCCTGGTCTTTTTTGTTTGTTTGTTTTGATACAATATGACAATCTCTGACTTTAACTGGAAGTGTTTAGACCATTTACATTTAATGTAATAATTGATATGTTTGAGTTTTAATCTATCATCTTGTTATTTATTTTATATTTAATAATTCTGTTCTTTCTTCTTTTTTCCCTTCTTTTTCATCCTTCTTTTGGACCAATTGAGTATTTTAAAATGTTATTTTATCTTTGTTATGGCTTACTGTTCTAGCTCTTTTTAAAAAAAAATTGTTCTGTGTGTGTGTGTGTGTGTGTGTGTGCATAGTTCAGTTTATATAAGTTACATATATATGTAACATATATATGTAAATATTACAGCCTGTCTCCAAATAGTGTATTACTTTGTATATAATAGAAGACCCTTACAGCAGTATACATCTATCCCCCCTCCTAACTTTTTTGATATTTGTGTCATATATTTTACCTTTTTAGAGATACTCAATCCCACAATAAATTGTTATTTTGCTTTAAGTAGTCAATTATATCTTAAAGAATTTTGAAACAAAAGAAAAAAGTAATTTATGTTTACTTGTATGTTTACTGTTTCCATCACTCTTCGTTGATCTGTTTAAATCCAAATTATTATCTCCTATTTTATTTTACATAATTATCAATAGGATTCGTCTGTCATTTTTATCCTTGTTCTTCTGTACATAATATGTAATATTTCTCTGGATGTTCTTGAGATTTTCTTTTTATCTTTGAATTTCACCAGTGTGATTTTGATGTGCTTGGTGAGATTTTCTTTGGATTTATTCTGTTTGTGGCTCATTTTGCTCCTTTAGTCTGTCAGCTTCTAGTTTTCATCAGATTTGTAGGGTTTTCAAACCTTATTGTATTAATTTTTTTTCTGCTTCTTCCACATCCTTCTTAGAATCCAATTACTTGTATGTTAGAGTACTTTCTATTTTTACCAGACACTACTGACCTTCTGTTTATTTCCTCAGTGTTTTTTCTCATTGTCTTTTTTTTTTTAACTTTCTATCATCCTATCTGTAAGATCATTGATTTTATCTTCTATAGTGTCAATCTTCTAATCCTACTTAATGTAGTTTTTAACATTTCAGATATTGTATTTTTTCATGTTTACAAGTTCCATTTGGGTCTCATAAAAATATGTATCATTTCTCTACTCATCATGCTCTTATTTCTCTTTATCTTCTTGAACATGTAGGATGTATCTAGAAGTGTCTTAGAATAACTGTTATTTCTAGTTCTGATTCTATTGACTGATTTTTTTTTCCTTCTGATTTTTGGCCCTATTTTCAGCTTTTTTGTATGTCTGGACAATTTTGATTGAATGTAAA
Organism: Mustela putorius furo; assembly: GCF_011764305.1. Taxonomy (NCBI): domain Eukaryota; kingdom Metazoa; phylum Chordata; class Mammalia; order Carnivora; family Mustelidae; genus Mustela; species Mustela putorius. The sequence continues at coordinate 36,639,803 of NW_025421304.1, read as the reverse complement.
GCATTGTAATATTTTGTTGATTGCTGAATTTTGTTGTATTTTTGACTCTCAGTTGTTTAGAATTAGTTGGATCTTTTTGAGGCTTACTTTTAAGCTTTGTATGATGATTAGCATTTAGTCTAAATTATCCCTACTACTAAGGCAATTGCCTTCTGAGAATTCTACTTAATATCTTGTATTTTATTATGATCTTTTCTCTCTGGCTGGTGGGAAGACAAACTATTCTCGGTTCTATGTAAGCTCCAGGAATTTTTCTGTCTACTACTCTCATAGGTAACTTGCTCTCACTTATGTACAAATTAATACTCAGCCAAAGACTACAGGGCATCCTGATGCAGATTTCTCAAGTTATTTCTCTGTGCACCTTTCTTGTCATCTTACTCTGTCCCACAAATTCTAGTTACCTAGGGTTTCCTGAACTCTGACTTCTATCTCCTTAATCAGCAGGACTGAGTTAAGTCTGTTAGGATATTGTTCTCTGTGTTCTGTCCTGATAACTAACTTGTCTGTAACTTATTAAAATCATAGAGTTTACTTTATCCATTTACTTTTTTTCAGGAATCATAGTCCTATAGTGCCTATTTCCAGTGTCTAAAAGCTATCATATACATAACACACAGACACATGCATACACACATATTTCTAATTGTTTAAGTTAAGAGGATAAATCTGATATTTGTTAATTAACAGTCAGAAATGGAAATCTGGAGTTACATTTTATTCTGGTATTTTCTGACAATTAATAATTTAATGATAAATTGTGAATGTTTTACAAAAATATAGGAATGTATGTTTTAATAGGGACAAAAAGAATATATATACACATGCACATTACATACTTTTTTTATGCCATCTGTACAAGAATAGCATGAAAAGATATTCTGGGTCCTCACTGTGGATGTCTTTAAATGGTAAGACTATACAACATATTTTTTTCTTTTTTCTCACTCTTTCTTGGATTTTCCTATTTAATAAAAATTGAGAAATTGATTTTATGTTGAAAAAAAATAACCTTTGTTTTAAAAATACTTAAGTAGTTACACACTGAGGAAGTAATGCTAGAGTAGAAAGGTCTTATCTACACAAAAGTTTTATGTACATGAATTAATATGCACATGCAGATTATCTTATATATCCTATCCTGGGCTTGGCATTTTGCCCTCATATTTCCCTCATTTTCAAAATATAATTAGGCTTATAATAAATATAGATACAATAAAATAATAAAAGTGTCAAATGGAGGTAAAGTTCAAGATACAGGAAATGAAATGAGTGCACAATATATGGGTTGAGTGGAGAATGGTGGGTGTGGAATAGAAAGGAGGCACTTGTAATTTTAGTAGCAAACCTGCTAAGGTTTGGACTGGGGATTGCTTTAGAAACTGAGCACAAAACTTCTCTGGGAGCTTACTGGCAGCCAAAACAAAGAAGGAAACAGTAGGATTTGGACTCTCAGAATTTAAAAAAGTGGTTTTGTCTAGAGATTACCTTTTCAATTTTCTATATTCCACTTCTTACTTCTGAAAGAACATTTTCACATAAATTAGAACAAAGAAACCCTCCATGGATAGAAATGTTGTGCTCAGCTTTTTTAGGACCAAAGAGAATGCCAGGCATAGACCCTTTCCTTAATGGGACTGGGTTCCCAGAGAGTATGGAAGACACGTATATAAACCTGGAATCATTTGAGACTGAAACAAGACAGCGTATGATTGATCTTAACTTAAAGTCAAAGCCTGCAAGATTCCAGTTAAAGGGTGACCTTTGGGTCTTAATGGATGGGTGAGTATGGATAAGCACTGGGGAGGGAAAGGCATTCTAGGGGAAATGCACAACACAGAGTAATGTAGAGAGGGAGATGAGGGCATTGTAGATGGCCTGGGAAGGTTAGGTGCTGAGTTTGCCTGTGGAGGAGTGGAATGGGTATGGAAATAAACACACTGACTCTTCAATGAGCGATCATTCCATTCAAGTCACACAGGAGTCCTAAATGTCATGGTGTGGAAGCACTGACAATAAGCCCGCAAGCTCTCAGTCCCAATCCTATCTTGGCTAAATCAAAGGAATTAAGTAAAGAAACACAATACCCAACACCCTGAGGCTTTAATAGGGCTACATGAAGTTTCATACTTTAGGGCGTGCGAGGCACCAACCTCTCTCATATGTGTTAAGGCATTTTGTTCCATTTTAAAGACAGTGCAAAAGCTCACATACAGGAAGGAATAGTTGTGAGTTCAAATCTAGTTTTCATTATTTTATACTGTTTTACTGTGACAAGGCATTCTGGGGCAGCAGAGCTAAGGCTTGGAATTTCTAATAGAAAGGTACCTGACCTGGGCCCACAATTATACACAGACATTTTGTTTTGTCAGTTACTCTAACTAGGAGTTTGGATTTATTGAAATGGCAACGAAGGCAGCAGACTGGACGAAGTTTCTAATCTGAGTTTGAAAGCCTGTGGTTAGAAGACCGAGAGCCTGAGACAGACATGTTGCGGGTTTGTGTTTGTGTGTGTGTGTGTATGTTTGCTTTTGTGTTCAAGCCCTTGGGGAAGAAGCAAGCTGCTCTCAGACTGAGTAAGAGAAACCATGAAGTTCCTTTGAAAGGAAATGACCACCTTTGGCCCTCACCCCCTTGAATCAGGAGAGGTCCAGTCAGGAAAACACCAACTGCACTGTTTCAGCTGAAGAAACAGCTTGGTTGCATGGGCATTGGAAAACTCAACAGGCGGAAACAGGCACGCTGAGGTCACACAGCAGTAAAGCCTGCGGGAGGTGGTGACCACACCCAGGGCTGGGGAGCAAATGGTAGATGTCAGGGATGTCTGGCCTAGTGGAGGAGCAGCTGATTCCCAAATGTAGCTCAGGCGAGGGACCTCAGAGCCAAGCTCCAGAAGTCTCTTGGTGTCCATCCCTCCAAAGGGGCTCAGTGAGGCTGCCTGTGGGATTGTGGGAGTTCTCAAAGTGCCAGAGTCAACAGTGGCTACAGGGGTGAAGTCCCACTGCCAAGGTGAAACCAGGCTGCAAGGAACCGCCAACCAAGAGAAGGTAGCAGACCCCTTCTCCTCACAGCAGGCTGCCTCCAGCGCCCCCTGTTGGCAAGTCCCAGTGTGGAACCGGCTTCAGGAGGAACTGCCCAGCACCCAGCCCCAGCCTCACAGAGCAGGCAGTAGGGAAGGGGTTTGTAACTTGACACAGGCAGCCTCATAACCAGATTCCTTTTCAGGGTCTCACAAAGGCTGGCACAGCATGTGGGTGCTCCCTGGCTTCAAGAAATCGAAAGGCAGCTGGCCTTTTTTGAGGAATGACTCTAGGCTCTGTGCTGAGATGAAAACATTCACATTCTCACTGTATTTTATTTTTACAATAACCCGGGAGATGAGTAGTATTTCCATTTTGCAAGTGGAGTATTTGAAGCTCAGAGAGTTTATGCAACTCCCAAAGGGTCACAGAGCTAGTAGGTGGAAGACGCAGAACTCAGTGACTCCAACCTTCTTTCCCACTCACTAAATGGCAACTCCCTCTACACTCTCTGTGGCCATGCTTACCTACCTGGAACACCGACCGAACAGTGACATCTTCCTCATGATGAGGAAGCCTGTGAAGTCAGCGCTGTGGAGAACTTGATGGAAGTTGCATGCAGGTTAGCCTTCCTTTAGTATAATAGGAACGGGTAGCCAGATGTATAATTTGATACCCAAACATATCTAACTTATGTGCAATGTCTGGCTGTGTCTAAAATATATTTTAGCACTGCACAAAGGAAAGCAAATGCTTTTGAAGCCGGAAAGGAAGCACATGACACCAACATGCCCGTCGTTCCTTCTTCTGAGGCAAATGTGAATATGTACGTGATCTTCGAATTAACTGTCCCGTTGAACTATGGCCACTTCTCCCCCCCACCCTGCCCACCCCCCATCCCCAACACAGCCTATCATTAGCTGCTATCTGGAATCGACAGTAGAGTAATTTGAACTCTGGTTCCCAAGGGCCTATTCTTTTACTTCCTGCTGTAGGAATACGGTGTGTATTGATTAGATATCAGACCGTAATGGGCTTCCAATCTCTCCGCCTTAAGATATATGATGGAGATGACAGGAAACAGATACTCTGTTACTACTTGTAAATAGTCTGGTTGAACAAAATGGTTGGTAACCACTTCAGTGCCGAGCACTCTTACCACCAGGAAGAAGCTACTTTATCACTCTTTCCAATATAATTTCTTGGAAAGGCGAGGCAGGGGATTTCCTTGTGAGGCCAGAGCCACGGCCCAAGATTGTCATCTCCTTGGGAAACTCTGCCATGAGGAGAGTTGTTCAGCTGGCTCAGACCAGGCAACCCCGGCAGCAGCCCCAGCCCACTTGCCCCTGCTCCACTGCTTGCAAGGGGAGCGGGGGTGGAGGCTGAGCAGAAGCCGGAGCGGGGCTGGGCTCCTCCAATTACGAGCAACACCTAGAGCCAGACACTTCCAGGAGCCTCAGTTTTTACATCCAGAAAATGACTCCATTTGTTCTTCGTCCAGAAAATGACCCCATAGTCTTGGCCACAGCATGGCCGCAAAGCTTGAGCTCAACAACGCATTCAGGGTAGCACTGTCTTCGCGATCTACCCACCCCTGCCCTACCCCTGGAATTAGAAGCTTTCCCTTTGCTGGATTTCTGACAGTCCTTCAGTTTGGGCAAGACCTGGCCACACTCAGCATATCTCCTTGTGTGGCAGAGTTCAGACCCCAAAGAGCACACAGGGGTGGCATTTGCAGGCCAGTGTGCTGAAAGTCCCCAGCTGAGCCCAACCTCCTCTGGCACCGGGGCAAATACTGGTTCCACACCACTGATGGCAGCCTGGCCCAGGCACTGATAACTCCCCATTTGAAGCTGCCTGGACTTGTTTCGTGGGTTTAACCTACTTCCTGCATGAGGCCTGCGATGTTGGAGTTAGCAGGACCCTGATTCACAGCTTGGGAACTGCAGAGGTAGATACGAAGTTGACTTTGCCGTCTTCTTCTTCCTGGAGGCCCTGCAGACGCCAAGGAAATCTTTACAGGCTGCCCTCCCTGAAACAGGCAGTTTGATTTCATGGGGATCCCGGTGTCTTCTGTTGGATCATAAGTTTCCTTCCCTTTTCTTATCAGCAAAGATGACTAAAAAGCAAGTTGGATGGCAGTTCAAGAAGGATTCCAATGGCTGATTGTAAACTTTTAAGGGAGAATACAATGTGAGTTTATACATTTTTAATTATACCAGGTCTGAAGCTCATATTCATTTATTACCAGCTATATCAGCCACTTATCTGCCACTTCTCTAATCTTTGCCCTGCAAACAGGCCTGACCTCTGATCAAGGAAGATAAGAGGAGAATAAACAATCGCTACCTGCTAGGACTGATTGGAAGAGAGGGATCAAAACGCCAGGAGCTCCAGTTAATCCTGGATTCCTTCCCATCTTTTTTGCAGCCACTGCTTCCATGGGCGAAGACAAGTGGACCCAGCCGCCTCCTTTGCTAACATTTCCCCACTGCTCCTTCCTCCCCTGCCCCCATTAGAATCAGGGGATCAATAAAAGCAGCTTTGAGAGAGGAAGGAACTGATCTTCAGGCCGGTATCAAATGCCCTATCTCCGCAGCACGGGAAGAAGGGCCAGTGTGCAGAGAGTGACCTAATTGCACATTCCAAAAACACCGAATTCATATTATTGGCTTCATCAGCATTGTCCCTCCTGGAGGTTGCTCTTAATTAGTCCAGGAGAGGATTGAAGAAAAGAACTGGGACTGTTAGCTTCAATACAGAAGGATCTGGCCAGGAGAAAAGCAGACCCACATAATGATGGACACCATTTATTGAGTGCTCTGTCCATGCAAGGTCCTGAGCTAAGTTCCTGAGGGCCGCTGTCTCCCTTCATCCTAGCAGCAGCTCTTGGAAGACAGTCTGATTATTCCTGTTCTACAGATGAGGACAACTGAGGCTTGAAAATGTTAGGAAGTTTGTCTGCATTTGCAAAGCTGGTAACTAATTGCAAAAGCAGATTTCATACATAGGTCTGTCTGACCCTCCCAGCATCCCCAAATTCCAAAATGAAGGCTGCCTCTGAGTCCCCATCATGTCAAGCCGCCTGTTCTCCATCAGCAGAAAAAGGAGGAGGTCCAAGGAGTTCATTGAATCCAGTCCTTCATTTTTCAGACAAGGAGGCAGAAGTTCAGAGAGGGAATGTGACTTGCCCAAGGTCACACAGCAGGGCTATCACTAGGCCCCCCAGTTGTGGACTGTGGGCCTCATGCCCTTGGTAGAGATAAAACACACTTGGCTCCATCTGCGTCCCCTCCAGACAGTAGCAAGAAATTCACCACTCCTCAATAGCATGGAGCTACGAAGGCCAGAAGAGTGGAGAGACAGAAAAACTTGATATAATACAAGGGACTTTCATAGGTTATTTTGTTTATTCAACAGACTTTCATTGTGCATCTAATATATACAAAGCACAGTTGAGTGCTGCAGTTTTAGCAGTGAGAAACTGGTATACTAAAGGCTTGCTTGTGTGTGTGTGTGTTTATTTTCTTACTTTCAAGTAGCTATACTAGAGACAAATTTGAGCTTATAAGTAAAATGAGGCAAATACTATTTTAAATAATAAAAACGTTAAGTACCCGTAGACATGCGTTACAGAGGAAGGCATCAGGATGTACGTTTGCTTCAGAATTCATCTTGATCACCCAACATGCTTTTTGCAGCATTGAAGCAATCAAGTTTTTTTGAATTCACTAGTTAGAAAGTAAATAAAAACAAACTAAAATAAAAGCACTTCTAAATTGGATGTTCTTACCTGGGAGTAAAATGCTGAGTATCTTAGAAAGAAGCCATAACGACACTATCATTTGCTGAGTACTTACTCTGGGCCAGGAATTCCACAGACATGATCTCATTTAATCCCCTTGAGACACTTGCAAGGTGTTATCATCTCTATTTTACAGCTGGGGAACTGAAAGAGTAACAACATCTCACTAAGACCCATAACCAGGCAGCCAAGAAATAGCCAAATTAATTGCAGAGCTGATATCACAGGTAAGATACTCCGCCCCCCACTTCATCACAAGAGGATTGTTAGGGTCATATAATAATGATCAAATCACAGTGACAAAAATAATAATTATCGCATCTTGAGCAGATGCAGTATATCAAGTAGTGTGCCGAGCACATTTCAGACATTATCCTACTTGATCCTCACAACAAACCCAGGAGGGATATACTATTATTATCTTCATTTTCCAGGTGAGAAAAAAGCACAGAGAGGGCCAACAACCTGTCCAGGGTTACGCAGCTACTCCATGATCAGGCCGGGGATCAAGCCCAGCCAAGGACAGCACTAGCCCTACACTCGCAACCGCTGTATGCTAGTCTATGCTATATTGCCTTTCCAAGAAGAAAAGATAGAGTTCAGCATGGCTAAGTGTATGTCCCCTAAAATATGAATTTATATGGTATGTCGAAAAATGCCAGAAGGGTGGAGGGCAAAAAGTGAGACAGCAGAGAACAATGAAATCAAGAATTCTAGAAATATCAAAATATCACTGTTTTTCCTTACACCAGTCAATGAAAATATGGCTTAAATGAGAAACAATCACCCCAGATGGTATTTTTACGTGGGAGTTGAATACATTTTGACCCTTTCACATACACTGTTATTATTTCCTTCCCTGAGATATAAAACACCCAGGGAAGTACATGCTGAAAGCTGAACTTTTTATAGTTATGGTTAAGGAACTTTTAATTTTCCCTTCTGTATTTCTTACCCAAGAATGCCATCCCTAGCAGTGAAGGACCTGTGTTCGTTGTCTCCTACAATACAACGTGTCTGGATTTTCTGTGTGGTTATATTTTGGATTAGCAAAGTTTCTTCCCCCTGGTCTGGGAGGATTTTCTTCAGGCTGTGACATGCGGACTTGCTTCCCCCCATCTGTCTGCCCTCACGCTCTCCCAGGGGCTTCCAGAATGCTCTCTGAATGCCCTATTCCACTTCATCCTTTATGCTTCAGGGCACAGGACTATTTGGCTGTAGGAATGTTGGGCCTTTTTCCTTGCTGCTCTGTTTATCAGACTCATAAATAATTCTCCGGGTCACCCTTAGCCAATGTGAGCATCCTTTCCTCATAAATGCCAACAACTAGTTGACAGAAGTGTCATTACTCCTCCATGATGAGGGTCGTCCACTAAGTTAAATCAGAGAGGAAAATCACCTGACATGTTTTAATCTTCTACCTGATGTCAAGCACTTTGTGTATACCATCTCATTTGACTGTCATGAGAACCCTGAGAAACTGATGGTACTGGGGTGCCTGGATGTCTTAGCTGGTTTAGCATCTGCCTTCAGCTCAGGTCATGATCCCAGAGTCCTGGGATTGAGCCCCGCACTCTACTCCCTGCTGAGTGGGGGATCTCCTTCTCCCTCTCCCTCTTCCTCTGTCCCTCCCTACTGCTTGTGTTTTCTCTCTCTCTCTCACATAAATGAATAAAATCTTAAAAAGAAACAAAAATTAATGTTACCACCCCCATTTTATAGATGAGAAAACTGAGGTATCTGATTTGCCAAAGGTTATAAAATGAGCTTATTATTGATAAACGCAGTTAGCATTTACTAGGTTCTTACCATGTACCAGAAACTGCCTCTATCACGTTGCAAATATTAGTTCATTTAATTCCACAATAACACTGAGTGGTGAACGTGATTGTTATCCCTATTTTATAGTTGAGAAAACTGAAGCACAGAGATGTTGAGCAACTTTTACAAAGTTGAACAGCTAGGGAGCAGTTTAAAATCACAAAGTATGATTTGGCAACTTGCACTCCTAAGACAAAATGAACAGTTAACCAATTTTTCTAACAAATCAGAGTAAGATTCTATAACCTCCATTTTGGACATATAAATGGATGGGACTAACTCTGGGCAATTGCCAGTCTTGGGATTTAAGGTCAGACAGTATTAACTGGAGGATTGGTTCTGCTACGTCCAGTAATGTGATCTTGGGCAAGACCCCTGTGGGCCTTCTAGGCAGAGCTGCAAATGTTCTCTCTGTGAGCAAATGTAGGAAAAGGATAATCTTAACTGTAGTTGTCCATATATTGGTAGACCCACAGAAAGCAAACAAAAGCCCTGCTTCTGAAGAGGACTCAGCACCTCCTCCCCTGGGAGTTTAGGGCCACAGGTTAATACGAAAGGTATCCATTCTAAATTTCTCACCAAAATAGCTACTTTCATATTAGAAAAATAAACTCCTCACAACAATCCAAGAGATTACTTTCTTTACATGTTTTTCTTTCTTTGGAAAAATATTGACTTGATTTTTTTAAAAAAATGAAGATGGCACTAAATGTGTAAAACAGAAAGTTTCTGCTCTCCTGTGCAGGAGAGACTTTTAGCATGTCCGTGTAATCTGGGTCTGGCACTTGCCTGTCGTCCTCAGTAACAGATTGTGGGGGTCGTCTTGTGTTAGAGTGTGAGAGACTCCTTCGTTCTTTCTGTCGGCCTCAGCAGCCATGTCACGGGGAAGCGCTAGCACCCAGTCCTCCGTCCCCCCGCTGATGGGCCTGTGGCTTGCGTCCTGCTAGCTTTAGTTACTGCAGATGCAAAACTGCACTTACATTCTATTTACATGTATATTTTTGTACACTTGCTTTCTGTAAATTGATTTAAATGAGATTAAATGCCAACACTGAACTTGACTTATGGGAGAAACCACTGAGAGATGTTGAATGGTGTGTCCTTTCCACACTTGGGGGAAAGAGGGAGGGAGTTTCACCAGACCCTGAAGATCTCCTCCAGGAAAGGGATTGCCACACCACCCTCTGGGTCCCGGGACTGCTTCCCCTGCCACACACCCCCACCCCAGACTCCAGCATGCCTCCTGCAGACCCCTGCCTTTTTATCTAGCTAGACCAGCCAGGCAATAGCCAGATCACTAGCTCTGTCTTTTGTCTTTTTTGTTTTTTTTTTAAGATTTTATTTATTTATTTGACAGACAGAAATCACAAGTAGGCAGAGAGACAGGCAGAGAAAGAGAGAGGAGGAAGCAGGCTCCCCGCTGAGCAGAGAGCCCAACGCGGGGCTCAATCCCAGGACCCTGGGATCATGACCCGAGCCGAAGGCAGAGGCCTTAACCCACTGAGCCACCCAGATGCCCCTAGCTCTGTCTTTTGAATCAGCTCTTTTGAGAGTTAGCTCTACCCTCTTCTTCACAGTAAGAACTGATTTATAACAATAACAAAAACATATTTTAGCGTGATTCACTGTTCTTTGCTATAAGTGCCACAGCCCAGGAGTCCATATTGACTTTATGGACAGCACCCTGTGCACATGGATGTGCGATGCAGGTCAGACATTAACCACATTTACCTAGGGAAGTCACTCCAAGAGAAGTTCCCCTCTTCCACCTCTTGCAAAACCTCAGAGGTGCTCAGAAAGAATCTTTGTCTCCTTCCTAAGACCAGAAGTGAAATCCAGTTGCCTCGAGAATCCCAAAGATTTTTGCTCAGATTTTCTCTCCGTTTAAGAAGAATGATTGAGACATTTGTCTCCGTCCTCCAGCACTGATCATTAGGGTCCCAAGCTCATCTTAGGGTGAGCGGGATGTGAGAGGGAGTGTCTTAAATCAGTTCCTGCTATTTCTGGTTTTAGGCCTCGCCTTGTCAGATTGGCTCTCGGCGCATTGCAGCCGCGGTGTTGCTCCGGCCCCACGCGCCTGGATCAGCCTGGCATTAACGTGAAGAGTGGATTTGGATTTGGATGCTTACTTATCTCTTTGGTTACTTCCCCACCTCAGCAGCCAGCCTCCCACTAGCTGGGAGCTGACAATTCTTTTTGGAAAACTAAGCAGATCTTTCAAAACAGTTTTCAAGTCTTGTAACAGCACGTTTGTGCTGCGAGAGCAAAGAGCTGTCAGGTCTCCGGCGTGCACCTTGATTTCAGCTCAGCAAACGGAGCAAAATACCCATTCTGTGCATGAAATTGCCTGTGTTCTGCGCGGGAATCTCTGCTTCTCAGCACCCTTCGCACGTAGCAGGCTGCGTTTGGCTTTTCCTTGGGTTGGGAAATTGGGTCCCGGAGAATAGGCGTCTTCTTACCCGATGCTGGAAAAGCCATCCCCGAGGAAACAGAATTCAAAGTGAGAACCATGAATTCTCACTTCGAACGTTTTTCCTTGAAAAAATATTTTTTTTTCCCTTGAGAAAGCCCACAGTTAGTTAGTGGGGACATGATCAAATCTTCATGCCCGGCCAATACTTCGGAAGTCCAAATTGCTCAGAGCCTTGACGGTGTGAACTTATTTCATGCAAACAAATCAACCAGCAACGAGATTGACAACCAAAGCTACCCTCTGTGTGCGATGTGGAAGAGCATCGAGAGCCTCAAAACCCTCTCCTCTCACTTACTGGGATCGGGCCTGAGGACATAAGCCTTCACCCGCATTCCCGAGCACATACAAAGATAGTCATCAAAGCATTACCAAACAGGGTGACAATCTGGAGAAGAGAGAAATCGCAGTACATCCACTAGATGGAATATTTTTTTTTTAAGATTTTATTTATTTATTTGACAGAGAGAAATCACAAGTAGATGGAAAGGCAGACAGAGAGAGAGAGAGAGGGAAGCAGGCTCCCCGCTGAGCAGAGAACCCGATACGGGTCTCGATCCCAGGACCCTGAGATCATGACCTGAGCCGAAGGCAGCGGCTTAACCCACTGAGCCACCCAGGCGCCCCCACTAGATGGAATATTTGGCAGCCATTAACATGAGTTTACAAAAGGAGTTGACAAAAAAATACTATGGCAGATTTTTTAAAAGTAAGCTGTATCAAAGTATAACAAATACACAGACAAGTGCACAAATCACAACCATATAGTTCACTGAATTTTCACAAAATGAACACACCCATATAACGTGTACCTGGGTGGAGAAAAAGACATCCTGGCACTCCAGAAGCCCTGCCTGTAACCCGTTCCTGTCATTACTGCTCCCCCGCCAGGGTAATGCCTTCTAAGACTTTCACTCAGTTTTGCCTGTCTTTAAACTCAATAAACGGAGAAGTAGTTTCTTTGTTTGTCCTTTTCTTTCCTGTTTTGTTTGTAGCCTTCATCCACATTGTTGTGCAGACTTGTAGTTTCCTGGCCCCCATTCCGTTGTGTCACTATACTTCTTACTTGTTCATTCCACTGCTGATGACCTTTTGGGGTGTTTCCAATTTTATCCATTATGGATAGGTGTGGCTATGATTATTCTTGAAAAGGCTTCTTTCAGTGATCATATGTACACATTTCTGTTGGGTACGTACCGAGAAGTAGCTTTGCTGGACCATTGGAGATGCATTTACCCAGCTTTTATAGAGACCACCGAGCAATTTTCTATGTGATTGTTCCAATTTCTACTTCTCCTAGCAGTGTGTGATGGCTCCAAAGTGCTTCAGATAGTTGCCAGCCGGGTGTTGTGTGTCAGACTTTTTTTTTTTTTTTAATGTTAAAAACATGGAGCCAACATTAAAAATACATTGTAATCACAGATTAGTAAAAAATGTATACAGAAAAAAATCCTGGAAGGAAGTACTCCAGCAACGGTAGCTCTGTGTGGATTGTGGAGTTATGTTCCTTGAAAATCGTTCTGTCGTGTTTTCCCCTGACATTATCTCATTCTCCAGAATGAAGAAGTATTTATTCTTGGAACTACTTCTCATCGGGTCTCAGGCAAGGGGAAGGCATTTTAGTGTGGGGCTTTCGAATGAAGAAGAGTAAGCCTGGGACCACCTCCTCTCGTAATGGTCACAGTCAAATGCTCTTGGCCTTGAGGGAAATCTCTATTGTCATGGGACATGTGCATGGGCCAGCCAGGCATTCGTCCCCCTCACCATCCATGCGTCCACGTGCCCATTCCCTCATTAGTTGACACGTGCATTCAGTGAGTGTTCTCGAAACAGCTACATGGGGCCAGGCACTTTGTTGCATAGAAAGGAGTCATGAAAAGATTTTTGGGGGGCGTTATACCACACAGTTTTGTAACTAGGCATTATTGATAGAGCAATATCAAGGATATACTGATAAAAAACCTAGTACCAATAGCAAATATTTTTTGAAGGCTCACAGCATACCCGGCACTGTGCCAAGAGAATTACATGTAGACAGTCCTTTAAACCGCAATCACCTTGGGAACTTAAGCTTTCTTTTTCTTTTTACCTCTGTAGAACAGATATAGAAACAGAAGTTTAGAGAAGTTAGAGTACTTGCCCAAGGTTACAAAGCTAAACTGGGATTGCAGCCCAGCTCTGCAGGACACTGACCGGAGCCAGGCCTTCTTGGGTCTCCTCCCTCCTTCCCAGGTTGGGTTCAAGAAGGTCGGGTGGGAGCAGGGAGCCCCCTAGATGTGCTGTTGGCCAGGAATCTCTGGATGGGCTTTGATTGTTCTCTTAAAGGATGAAAAGGAATTCGGCAGAAGAAGAAGACAGGATTTTAGGAAGCTTGGGTGATGCAAAGCAGAGATGACTCCCAACTCTGAGTAAGGATGGGCTGGAAGCCAGGCAGAAGGCAGGTGGGAGGAATATGATGGGCTTTAAACCACCCAAAAGACTGGTCCCTGAGTCTTCTCTGTGTCATCTCAAATTTAGGGGCCAATCCAACATGAACCAATATATGCCAGGACGGCTTTGGACCGTCTTCCTCCAAGTGCCCTTTCTCCCTCCCAGGCTGGGAAATCCCTCACCTCACGGCGCCCACAGATTCTCTCCGCACTCCCATTAGCACACTGGCATCTTCTATAGCTGCATTATCCGACACGCAGCCATGAGCCACACATGCTTAGTTAAATGTAAATTAATGAAAATGGAGTAAAATTAAAATGCAGCTCCTTGATTGCACCAGCCACATTTCCAGTGTGGCTAGTGGTTGCCGTATATAGCTATAGAACATTGTCGACCATCGTACTCAGGAGCACTGCTCCCTGTCTGTCTCCTGTGTATGGACAGGGACGGTGCATGAAGGATTCTCCTAAATGCCTTGTATGGATCCTGCTACAGAAAAGGTAGTCGGTGGTTATTTCAGTCAATAATCTTAGGACTTGAATGAACCTTACTGCCCTACGCCCTTTTCAACAGGGAGGAAGTCTAAGGCTGATACTGCGACTGGTGACATATCCTTGAACAAGGGACTGTACTCTGTGCTCTTTCAGTGCTCATGTGCATGAATCACCAGCAGCTCTTCCCAGAGTCCTGGTCCACTAGTTTGGGGTGGAGCATAGATTCTGCCTCTCTGAGTAGCTCCCAGGTAATGCTGATGATGTTGGTCTGCTGACTACACTTAAAGACAAAAATAAAATACTGAAGGGCAAATCTGGGAAGCCTAGCTGTTGGTATGAAGATGAGTCCGTGAATTTATTTTTATGGACACAAGGACAAATTTAGGCCAGCCATTCATCTATTCCTTTTCTGATTCATTCATATTGCCTTTTAGAATATGAGATCTGAGAGAATGTTCAGAAAGCAGATATTAAGAAAACCAACCCCCTTTCCCCCCCACCAACACTTCCGTCATAAACACAATGGAAAGTTAACGATGATAACAAAAGCTTAAATTCAAGGAATAACCCATTATGATTCCATTTAGCAAGAGAAATCTTAAAACAAACAGATCAACATGAAACATGAGTCAGAGAGGAGGCTAAAAGGCCGATGTGTTTTTAAGAAACTTCAGGAAGAGAGGTACACAAGCAGCACGCTCTTCCCGGGAAGAAAAATCTCTTTGCAAGTCTCTCCCCCCTGCCAGCCTCTCCTTCAAAACCACATCTGACATGGGTCTAATTTCCTTGCTCAATAACATCATCATTAAACAGCCACACATCACAAGTAACATGTTTATCATTTTAACATTTCTTCCAAGATTGGGTTTGAATTATGGATTGTGAAAACATAGATTCTGTTGCTTGGGAAGAGGGAAAACAGAGATCTATCAGTGTTCTAGAAAATGAATGTTTAATACCATTTGAAAGACACATTACAAATACTTAGAGGTTTTCACTCTTTAAGACCATCTTCATGCCCGAAACAAATATGTTTAATTAGGCAGCTAACAGCTCTTCTTAATGGTAGAGAGCTAGAGAGATGCACAGAGAATTTCTTCAGGAAAGGAGCAGGTACTTTTAGCTCAGAATGCTTGTCCAGTGACCAAAGTGCCACAGTTTCCTCAGTGTGTCTCTTCCCAGGCTGAGGGAATCACAGCGTGTTCGACACGAGTGAAATGAATGTGGGATTAAATCTGGCCGGTGCCTCTTTCTAGCCATTTAATTTTGGCCAAGTTACTTAATATTTTCTGAGCCTCAGCCATCTGGACAATAGTAATACCATTTCTGGGTTATAAGAAATATTAAATTAAAATAATGTATATAAAGTGCCAGCTACATGGTAACTATTGTTTTAATTGAGGTAGTAATACTCCTAATGGTGTTTGGCCTTCATCCCGGAATGGAGAATTTGAGTGGTGGGACAGGAATGAGTTTCCAAGGACATAGAGAATCCTTCCATCCCCTGACCTGCACAAATGACCACTTTTCTATCTCCCAAGGCGTCTGTGAAAATGCACACCAGATGTGGCCATCAAAGTACTGCTTTTCCGAGTCAGGGTAAGGGTGCAAAGAACACAGGAGGAGGATGGTGGGCATTCCAACAGGTTGAACATGCTGGTCAATATACCGCTTCCATTCGTGAATATTATTAGCATTGATTGCATCCCAACTCACACCAGGCAACATGGTAAATATTTTCCATACTTCACCTCATTCAGTCTTCATAGCAGCCCTGGGAGATCAGTACTATTGCGTTTATTTAGTACCTGGTGTTTCAGTTTAGACACTGTGGACATTAGGGGTCAGATAATTCTCTGTCATGGATGCTTCCTGGTGCATTGTAAGATTTGTAGCCGCATCCCTGGCCTCTACCGGCCACATGCCAGGAGCACCTTCCACGTCTCCCACCCAAAATGTAACAGCCAGCAATGTCCCCAGGCATTGTCTGATGGGGGGGGGTCAAAATCACTTCCACTTGAGAACAGCTGGGTAAATAAATCAAATGAAGTAATGAAGTTCAGGAACATCCAGGGTCATCCAGCTAAAAGGTTTTGGAGCCAGGTTAGAAATCAGGAGGCAGATTCTCAACACCTCATTCTTACACACAAAAGCTAGATTATGTCCTAGACTCAGAATATAAGATATAGAAGGCTCTGCATTTTCTTGGGTTTGAGTAGAGGGAGGAGGAGGAGGCTTCCTGCAAAAATTCTGCCATGATGAGTGAGCATAATTAGCCGACCTGCAACCTGGCCATGTCTGACATTTCCAGCTGCATGTTTTCTCTCCAGAAGCTCTCCTGTGATTCCAGCAATGTTGCCTGTGCACAAAGGATCTGAAAGCTATTCCTTGGGAATGTCTCCCTTGGCCAGTTCACAGCATTCAGGAAAAATCTGACATTTGGCCCCAAACTATTATCTCCTCCTTATTAACAAGACTTGGCAGTGGATGTCTTTTAGCTTTTTTTGTTGTTGTTGTTTAAAGAAAAATATCAAGAAATCTCCTTTCCACGATGGAGATTTGTCCTGACTGAGAACTTCCAG
This sequence comes from Mustela putorius furo, assembly GCF_011764305.1. Classification (NCBI taxonomy): domain Eukaryota; kingdom Metazoa; phylum Chordata; class Mammalia; order Carnivora; family Mustelidae; genus Mustela; species Mustela putorius. The sequence goes on along the minus strand of NW_025421304.1, from coordinate 36,623,181 downwards.
ATATTATATCACAGGTTCCAAAGACAAATTAAATGAAGACTTTTCAATTATGCTCAAATACAGGTTTGGTGTCCCAAGTCGACAAATTTCATTTAAATAAGTGACCTCAGAATGGTTTGTTAAAACGTAGTTCCTCTTGTTCCTGGAGTCCAATCTCCGTAGATTAGCTGGATCTCTCACAGGTGCCCGGGAGAGCCCCTTACCGCACTGGCGAGTGTGGATTTAAGAAGGCCACTTGCTCACATATGTCTTACAGTCACCAAGCGCAATCATGTTCATCTTAACTCATCTCTGCAACAGCTCCTTAGAGGTATTATTATGAGACCCATTTTCACATTTGTGGAAACCCGTGCTCAGGGAGGGCGAGGTCATTCGATTGATGCTTGGCAGAGATCGGGCTCCAGTTCAGGTCCTCTAATTCCAAAAGGTGCGTTAGTGATAGGTGCTGGTCAGGAGAGGCTTCGGAGGCCAACTTCATCTCTTCCCCTTCGGCCTGTTACCAGCATGGTAATGGAGCCCCCAGTACCCCCAGGTAAAGTGTGCCAGATAGCAGCAGTCAAGTGGTTGGTCAGGCAGCCACTCAGGCCTGGACATATCCAGAGCCCTGGGAACATGTGTGTCTGCAATGCCACATGGCCCACGGCAGCTCAAACACGTGTGGGTAAAGGTGGACATGGACAGAGTGCGTAAAAACAAGAATGCCACAAATCAAACTGCACAGGTCAACGCATAATCAAAGTAAGGGAGAGGGACTGGCCCTGGAGGAGTCCCCAGTGCCTAATTATGTCTAATTATGTCTTCAATTCTTTTTTCCAATCTGCCTTCAGGGCCCACCTCCTCACCCACCCCTCTTGTATCTCCAAGTGTTCACTCAGTTTGCTCAGTCTGACTTCTTCCTATGGTCCCTGTAGCTCATAGCTTATCTCCATCCTTTAGTGCCTCAGACTTTTCTTGTCCACAGTGCATGAGACTCGGCTCCAAGAAAACCAAAGGAACACAAGAGCCACGAGGTCAGAAAGTGAGAATAGTTTATAGTGATGTGTCCCCAGCCCCAGCAGAGTCACTGGCACACCAGAAGTGAGGAGAGGTAAAAAGCAGACTGAGCCATACCGCCAAGGCTGCAGAGCAAGGCCTGCCACTCACTCACCCTGGGACCATGAATGATCCCCTTAAATTGTGGCCACATCCCAATCCCCAGAACCTGCAAATAGGTTACTTTAAATTGCAAGAGGGGGGTGCCTGGGTGGCTCAGGAGGTTAAAGCCTCTGCCTTCGGCTCAGGTCATGATCCCAGGGTCCTGGGATTGAGTCCTACATCCGGTTCTCTGCTTGGCCGGGACCCTGCTTCCCTTCCCCTCTCTCTGCCTGTCTCTCTGCCTACTTGTGATCTCTGTCTGCCAAATAAATAAATAAAATCTTTAAACAATAACAAAATAAATTGCATAAGGGGATCCAGGTTGCATAATGAATTAAGGTTGCTAACTGGCTGACTTTACATTAGGATTTATCCTAGATTCTCCAGGTGGGCTCAGTACCACCATCACAAGGGTCCTTACAATTAGAAATGAGAGGAAGAAAAGAAGTCAGTGTGACAGCGATGCTCCATGATGAAGATTTGAACCTGCTGTTGCAGGCTTTGAGGATGAGGGAGACAGAAGTCTAGAGGCTGGAACAATCAAGAAAATAGATTCTCCCCCAAAATGTCCTGAAAGGAGTGCAGCCCTGTCCATACCTTCATTTTAGCCCAGTGAGACCCATGTTGGACTTCTGACCTCCAGAACCACAAGATAAGAAATCTGTGCTGCTTTAAACCAAGTCCATGGTAATTTACTATCATGACATTAGAAAGCTGGCATCCTGTCCATTTTACCATCTTTAAAATGAGGGTAGTGTTGACCGCATCTATCTTACAAAATGAAAACTAATGAGATAGCACCTGAAAATTTCATGGAAGAAAACCGGGCCACAACAGTAAAGCTTACTGATTCTTAGGTGTACGAAGGTGTTTGTTGAATGCATAAGTAGATAAAAGAAGAAAGTGGTTTGAGGCCAGATGCAAGAAAGGGGGCCTAAGACACGTTCAGCGAAGGATCGGGCTACTTGCCAGTTTAAGGCTGAGTGCAGAAACAATTAGCTCCTCGCCGTTCGCCATTCTCTGCAGGAGCTGGAAGTGCGATGACCCGGCCCTTCCTTGATGTCCCCCTGAGTTTCCCCACTAACGCGTCTCTGGAATGTTCAGCCGGCATCTCTGTGCTACCATGCTGGCTTTCTCCAGAAACGGACGGGTTCCAGCCCCCTCGAATCTCTCTGCCAAGAAATAAACAATAAAAACAATAATAACAAGAGTCGCAATAATAAACAATTGAAATTAACCCAGATGCTGTGAGAGCCGTGGACGGTGGCGTCTTCCTGCCACTGCGCTGACCGGGATGTGAAACGGTGCGGCCTCCACGCTGTTCCCTCAGAGTCATTTGCTTTCACATCATTTTTGCCTGTGGGAAACAACCCACCCCGGAGGAACCTTGTCTCCACCAAGATGTTTTTCTCTCCTCCTTTTTTTTTCTTTTTCCCCCTTTTTGGCGGCTCCGCTGTCCCGGGCCGTCAGACATGTAACCTACAACAGAACGGCCTGCTCTGTCTGCACCCCCACCTCCCCCCCCCCACCCAGCATTTTCAAAATATTCACATTCTTCACATGCCAGCGCCTTCCTTATTTTCTCAATTCTGTATTTGTTTATCCTCAAAAGCTCCTTTGTAGCTGCCCACACGGATCTGGGGAACTGTGGAGGCCGGCCCTCTTCCCTTGGGCGGCGCAGGGCCTACCCAGAGTTCCATTTTCCATACTCTCTACCTCGGGGGCGCTTGCCTGAGAACAGAACTAAGGGCAGGGTCCCCGCGGACCAAGCCACGGATCCAGTCCTTCAGACGCAAACTGGTCCCCTGAGGATCCCGGTCCTGATAGACACGGGCCGGGAGATTTTCAAACCCATGGCTCCCTATATTGTAAGTAAGAGCTCCATTTTTTTTTTTTTTTTTTTTTTTGCTCTCCACCATGTACATTTTTTTTAAATTTTTTATTTTTTATAAACATATATTTTTATCCCCAGGGGTACAGGTCTGTGAATCGCCAGGTTTACACACTTCACAGCACTCACCGCAGCACATACCCTCCCCAACGTCCATCACCCACTCCCCCCACCACCAGCAGCCCTCCGTTTGTTTTCTGAGAATAAGAGTCTCTTATGGTTCGTCTCCTTCCCTGGTCCCATCTTGTTCCATTTTCCCTCCCCTCCCCCCAGAAACCTCTGCCCTGCCTCTCAAATTCCTCAAATCGGGGAGATCATATGATAATTGTCTTTCTCTGATTGACTTATTTCTCTTCAGCATGATACGCTCTAGTTCCATCCGTGTCATTGCAAATGGCAAAATTTTGAGGGGGGGCGGTTGATGGCCACATAGTATTCCGTTGTATATATATATATACATACCACGTCTTCTTTATCCATTCCTCTGTTGATGGACATCTAGGTTCTTTCCATAGTTTGGCTATTGTGGACATTGAAGAACTCCATGTTGGAGCCTGAGCTCCCTCAGATAGAGGTCAGAGCCCAGGGTATCCAAAAACCAAGGAAGAGCATGGAGGCCACATCATTCCCTGGCAGGGTGCCCTGATCGTGAGCTGCTTCCAGAAGGCTGCAGCCCTCGCCCACAGATCACAAGGTAATGAGAAAGGCAGCCGCCTTTGCTGCAGCCGCTGTGAGCCCTCTGTGCGGGGCTGGGGAGCCCCGTGAAAGGCAAGCAGCAGTGAGTTGGAAAGCAGCCAGCGGAGCACCGGGGTTGCCTGCTAAGGCCAGCCCCAGAGGAAGGTTGGGAGCAAATGGGCTTTCTTTAGGCAACAAAAAATCATTCTCCTCTCCAGCATGGGCTACAGGAGGACGTAAAGTCCTGGAAGTAGATTCCAGAATCATCTCTTCTTCTGGGGCGAATGAGTCACTCCCTTGCTTCACACCCTTTAACGTCCCCCCAGGGCCTTTGGGAAAAGCTCCGACTTCTCCACAGAGCCCTGCAGAGTCCTGCTTCCACCTGCTTCTCTTCTCCACCCCCCTCCGTCCACACTACTGACTTCTGGTCATCCCTGACTGCTGGTGACCCCCAGACTCTTCATGCCTTCTGGCCTTTGGTTCCTTTGGAAAAACCATTTTCTTTGCTTGCAGGACTCTCTTCCCTTCCCCACCTAGGTAACTCTTAGTCACCCTCTGCACCTGAGCACAGCTGTGACCTCTCCAGTTAGGTGAGAGGTCTGCCCCTACAAATGGTCAGGTGGTGCAGAGAAGCTTCCAGTATTTGCATGTGTGAATGGTCCCCAGCATTTGGCTTGGGCTACCTCACTTATTCTTCACCAGTGTCCCGTGAAGTAAGTCATATTATAAAGCCCATTTTACAGATTAGGAAACTGAGTCCAGAGGGCCCACCCAAGGTTGCAAAGCCAGCAAGAGGGACAGGTGGGATTTGACTCTAAACAGCCTAGCTCTGGTGTTCAGGGTGTAGGTCTGTATTCAGCTGGAGTGGGATTCCTACCCCCTGATTTTCACCCTGTGTGACCTTGGACGGATTACTTAAACTTCATTGACCTCATCCACAAAGCAGGGTTGTGACAGAACCTACATGAAGAGGTCCTAACGGTCATGCTAGCTAGACCTGTAATGTGTCCTAAACACATGCCACGGAGCAGGCACTCCGTTCCCACCTGGAAGGTGTGCTATTCCCGCTAGTCATAATTAGTATGCCCTCCCAGCTCTAGTGCCACGACAGCTAGTCACAGCCTGAATCTCCACATAGGGCAGGAACCATGTTGTTTCGCCTTATAAGGTAGTGAGTGCCTGATCCTGAGGATCGCAGATAAGTGGAACTTGGTGTGTGAGGAAGCAATCATTGCATCTAGTCTCACAGTTTAGCACACCAGGTGATTCTTGAGCATTCAGCTAATTGTTTATTAATTCTTAGCATTATTACTTATTTGGACACCTAACATAGATACATCTCCAATGGGGAGGGGCTTCTCCTTGTCCCATATTTATTGAAAGACCACCATAGCCTTCTGGTCGATTCAGTTGTAGTTGCAAAGTTTGCCTCCATATCCGTTCAAGATTAGTAATAGCAGGACTCTTAACTGTATCATACAACAAATCGAGATTCCTTTTTTGTTGTTCAAAACAGTGGAAGAGTCAAATGGGGTAAAAGCCAGAACAGTGCAATCATTTACCCTGCGATGGGAATCACTAACCACAGGGCCAGGGTCAATATTAGGGCAAGTTACATATCAATTTGGGGTCATTAGTCTCTGTCCTTCGTAGTTCTGGGACAGCAGACTGGCCCTGAGCCAGCCCCATGTGAGGGGGGAGCTGGCAGTGTGGACTCTAACCGTGAAAAACAAGACACCGGGAGGTTTTATGCTCCTGGAGCTTAAAGGTCAAACCGAGCTGCGGTTACAACGTCCATACGCTTCCAGGATGTGCTGTGCACAGAGGTGGGCGAAGTCCAGCTTGCAGGAGAGGACCGAGGGACTGTGTGCTCGCTGACAACAGCGACTGGGGGTCTTCCTGGGTTTCTGGAAGGACTCTGGGAAAATAGTATAGCACCACAAAGGGGCCGAGTGAGAGCCAGGGGATTTAAGGAGGAATATTGCCATTCCCATTACTAATGATAATAGTTACTCTCACATGCTGGGTACCGCAGACCGTGCTGGGTGATTTCATATCATTAACCCTTCAGACGCCTTGGGGGGATTATTACCCCAATTATATAGATAACAAAGCTGGAAAGGTTGAAATTGCCCAAGCTGAGCATCTAGTAAGTGGCAGAGAAAGGATTTCCTGATGCGGCATGTTTCCAGACTCGGCCATCGGGTGGATGTGGGCAGAACTTACCCAAACCCATCCTGTCCTTTCTCTCTGCTCAGGAGACTCCCAGTCACACCCAGGACAACCCTGTACTCACCACCTGGGAAAGGCTTGCTCTCCCAGAGCTCCTTGCAGCCAGGGTAACCACAGGACAGAATCATCAGGGAAGTTTAAGGGAAAGCACGCTGGGAGGGGGGTACTCTGTGTCTGCGTTCCGAGGGGGAAAAGAAAGGGGGGACAGGCTCATCTATTCCTTCTCTGCCTCAAATGAATTCTTAAACCCAGAGTAACAGAAGCCTTCCCCGCACCAGCTTCACCTGGGTAAAACTGACAAGTAAAAATTGTATAGTGTGTAGGGTCATACATATACCATGTGTACGATGTACATGTATATTGGGAAATGAGTATCACAGTCAAGCTGATTAACATATCTATCACCTCACATAGATGCCGTGTGTGTGTGTTGCAGGTGTGTGATGAGAACACTTGAAGTCTACTTTCTTGGCAAATTTCAAACATATAATACCATATATTTTTTTTAAGATTTATTTATTTATTTATTTGACACGGAGAGATCGAGAGATCACAAGTAGGCAGAGAGGCAGGCAGAGAGAGAGAGGAAGGGAAGCAGGCTCCCTGCTGAGCAGAGAGCCCGATGTGGGACTGGATCCCAGGACCCTGAGATCATGACCTGAGCCGAAGGCAGCGGCTTAACCCACTGAGCCACCCAGGTGCCCCTATAATACCATATTATTAACTATGATCACCGTGCTGTATATTTGATCCCTAGAACTTAATCATCTTAAAACTGAAAAAAAAAATTTATAACTGAAAATTTGTATCATGCATGAATGGATAAAGAAAATATCACACATGGGCACCCAGCATATTATTCAGCTATAAAGAAAGAAAGAAGGAAAGAAAGAAAGAAAGAAAGAAAGAAATCCTGTGATTGGCAACAACATGAATGAATATGGAGGACATTACGCTGAATGAAATTAAGTCAGACACAGACAGATGAATTCTGTATATTCTCATTTCTATATGTAACCTGGAAAAAAAGAAGAAGCAGAATCCATCCTGTGCTCCCCAGGGAAGGGGCTCCACCTTCTCTGCGACCTTCAGCAGCAGAGCAACACCTGCAACCAGCCTCCTCCCGACTTCTCCCATCCATGTCCGACAGAACCCAACAAGCCAGACAGGCAGCCCTTCCTCTTCATGAGCGAGGGTCCCCATTCCTCATAGCAGGCACAAGGCATGCCTGTGAGGTCCCCACTCGTTGTCTGGGCAGGGCGGGGTGGGGGATGGAAGAAATAAGATCTACAGAACATGTGAAATGTAAACAGGTATAAAAACCTCAACAGCTGGAGCTTGCCTTGGATGATGACCCTTCTTTAAGACTCGTTTCACTTCCCAATCATTCTCCTTGAGCTGGGGAACTGGTTTTCCTTGGAGTGGCCAGCTTAGCTGCTGGGAGGGTTTTCGCCGAGAGCTCCGACCCTCTAATTGCACTTATCATGTACTAATTAGCATTTAATAAGCAGCAACCGGGCACCCATACCTAAAACAATAAAGCAACCTCATCCCCACTTCAAAGATGAAGAAACTCAGATTAAGGTGTTAACATCAGCAGTAATGAAGGGCCGCACATGGCTAATTGGAGTGAATGCCACAATCAGAACCCAGAGCTGCCCAATCTAGAATCTGGTTCTGGGCCAGAGGCTTTGTAATTAGCCACCGCGATTCCTCTGAGTCCCTCGCTGGATGGAATAATTAATGCGGCAGAGTTCGTTTCAACGAGAGCCAAGTCTCGGGTATCTAGATGTACATTGCAAGGTCCCAGCAATCTTTTCAGCCATGTGTGAGTTCTTGGGTCTGGGGGACTCTGCAGAGTGCAGGGTGGGCCTCCCTGGTCCCTTGGCTTTGCCGTAGGGCTCCTGACATTGGCCGTCCAGAGTCAGACCGGGGAACGGTTTGGCTTTCAGAGTGTTCCTGAAGCCTGTGCCAAGGATTTAGGGACCAATGGGCAACGTTTTATAATCCTTGCTTGATCGAACGCTCTCTACTGGGACTTGATATCTACCTGGGGAATAGCATCAGCATCACCTAGAAACTTTATAGAGATGAAATTCTCAGGTCTCACCCCGACCCACTGAATTAGAAACTTTAGGAGTGGGGCCCAGAAATCTGCATTTTAATAAGCCTTTCATTGTATTCTGATAGATGTTTGAGAAGTGCTGGCTTGGGCTTAAAACAGGAGCTTTTTTCAGAGCTTAGCCCATGAGAGGTGAGGAGCCCTCAAAGATGGTCCATTCTGGAGTGCAGGCCTCCTGTGACCCCTGTCCAGCCTGTCACCTCTCACAGAACTGCTGGCACTTAGGGACTTTCCTGTAGAGAAAAGCTTTCTCATCTGCATGTTTCATATCTCCCCGCTTTGTTCTCTGTCCTTCGTTAGCTCTGTACAGAATGTTCTTCCTCTCCCAGGAAGCCTTCCCAGACTGCTTTCTCTGTTCCAACAGTTTAAAACAGCCTGTGAGCTCTTACTGAAATTTCTTGTAATAGGTCAGTCTTTCCCTAAACCTTGCTGTCCACACGGGCAGGCACACTGGGACTTGCACATAGTATGTCCTCCATGGCATTCTCCTACTATGAATCCAGTAAATATTTTTTTGCATTAATTTGAAGAATTTACCCAATGTCATGTTTTCTTCTTTTCACCTTTTACTTTATTCCTCTGGCCCTTTTGGTTACATGTAGATTTTAATTTTCCTCCTTTTTGTTTCAGTTTAAAAAGGCATAGTACAAGTGTCTCTTCCCTTCAAACTCATTCCCTTTCCCCTGTGAGAAAGTCAATGATTAATAATGGGCTTTGCCGGACTTTTAGACACTGTGTTGTCTCATCATTATTTTTCACCAGATCAGCATCCATTTACTGACTGTCCACTCTGTGCTAATAGAAAAATATATAAAAACATATTTCATAAATAGGTTGCATTCTTCTGATATGCAGACTCTGGGCCAGGCACAGCCTTCAGATAATGGAAACAACCCCACCCCAGTTAGAGGGAATTTGTCTGTAGGATCCAGAGACTGTTTCCCTGGGCCACATCCCTAGCAGATCCTCCCTAGCAGAGAAGCCTGTGTGCTTGGGACCTCTAAGAAGGCTGATGGAGGAAGATAGTCTTGAGAGCAACAAAGAGGATGGCCCCTTGGGGTTGAATGTTGGTAACTATTGCTTCATTTATTGAGCACCTACTCATCACTGGGGACCACTCAGACATGAGCCCTTCCCACAGGAATCTTAACAGTTCGATTAGGGAAACAGGTCATTCAAACCCACAGACCTTACGTGATCTGGTACATGTGGAAGAGAAATATGGAGGGCTCAGGAACACTGGATCCATCCAGGCAGTCCAGGCACTGCTCCCTGGATAAAGTGACTTCTAAGTAAAGATCCAAAGCTGACTATGAGTTCTCCAGGGAGCGGAAGGGAGTATAGAACAGACATGGGATGGTGTCCCATGAGAAGAGCAGATACAGACTCAGAGAAGTTTCTTGCAGCCAGGGCGAGGCCTTTGAGCTGCAAAGGGGGCAACAGTGTAAAGAAGGGGTTCTCAGACTTGAATGTGCATCAGAAAACTCAAATTGCTGGGTCTTTCCCCTGCCCAGGGTTGCTGATGCACTGGGCCTGGGGAAGCATCTGAGAATTTGCCTTTCTGACAAGTCCCTGGGTGCCGCTAAAGCAGCTGGTGAGACAGGTGCATTTTGAGAACCTCCGTCTAAGGGAAGGTTGCAACACTTCAGGAGCTCCCGTGACGCTTAACACCAGCCTGGCCCTGAGGAGGGGGTCCACTGTTGCTCTGATTTTACAGATGAGAAAGAGACAACCTATGGGGCATGGATTGCATGGAGCACTGGGTATGGTGTATAAATACCTATGGTGTAGAAATCTTTGTCCCCAGACTCCAAAGATAGCAGATGCTGGTATTATCCGTGTTCTTTGAACTGGACTGTTCTGCCCTGACCACCACCGTGTCTCAGGCCATCCATGAGCTATGGATGGTGGAGCGACCATAAATGTGAAGACACTAGACCATCTTGCTGCTGTTTAATAAGTGGCATTTCTAAGGAAGCTATAGGGCAGATGCAGAGGGGTAAGGCAGTGAGCTACAGTTACCCCATCCCTTGCCCCTAAGGCCTGGGTAGAATTTTCCTGTGACGAGTCAAAGGAATGGATCCTGCCGTCTGCACACCACTTCAGATGCAGAAGATCGCTAAGACAAATGTTGAAAGGGTCAATAACATGGTAAAAGCTGATTATCAGCTATTTAGTCTCTATTAAAGGTTTCACAAACAATTTGAGTTTCTTGGAGGAAAAGGAAAGTCACCACTTTAGCATAGGTACTTACTAATTGTGCACTATCCCCCCACACACATCGAGTGCAAAGTTAAATGTGCGTACCAGATGAGAGTTTATTTCTAGATGCCACATGAAAATAAGATTCATGTCAGTTTGTGTGCATAGGAAGTTCTCTGGCCTTAGCTGATCTTACAGCAAGAGATACCCACAAACCATGACAGACTGTGGACTCTTGACAAACAAACTGAGGGTTTTGGAGGGGAGGCAAGTGAGGGGTTGGGTGAGCCTGGTGGTGGTTATTAAGGAGGGCATGGATTGCATGGAACACTGGGTATGGTGTATAAACAATGAATTTTGGGTCACTGAAAAAAAAAAGAGAGAGATACCCAAATCTAGAAACACACCAGAGTTAAGAAATGCCCATTCTCATTTAATACTCTTGGTAATCTCACAAGAGAGGTATGGCATTGTCTCAGTTTTGTTGTGTTCCAAGGATGGGACCACATCATACGTGAGAAGTATGGCACCCAACACACAAAGCACCTTCAGTAAGTGGTGGCTGATAATATAATTATTACTGGCCAGCGTTTTAGCTTCATCTCTCCCTACTGCTTAGTGGCCGTGGTGATTTGGGCAGCAGTCGGTTTCTCTAAGTTTTAGGCCCTTTGTCTTTTTTTTTTTTTATTTTTATTTATTTATTTATTTATTTGACAGATCACAAGTAGGCAGAGAGGCAGGCAGAGAGAGAGGAGGAAGCAGGCTCCCTGCTGAGCAGAGAGCCCGATGCAGGGCTCTATCCCAGGACCCCAAGATCATGACCTGAGCCAAAGGCAGAAGCTTTAACCCACTGAGCCACCCAGGTGCCCATAGGCCCTTTGTCTTTATAATGGAAAGAATGGGTGGATAGACTAGTTCAGAGGTTTCAAAACATTTCTGATTTTGCCAGAAGAGTCTTGTGTTCAAACAAAATCATATGTGGGAATGGATAAAAGTGGAGATTTTCTGGCTGGTTTAAATAAACTCTCAGACTTTATTGAAAGTCTCGGGCTGTTTGACTTAATATCTCAGAGCCTTAGTTTTGTCTTCTGAAACATGGGGCTGTTGACAGCACTGACCTCTAGGGTTGTCGCTAAGAGAGCATGTGCAGAGCGTTAGCTCACACAAATGGCCCACGTCTGCCCTCTCCAGTCTCTCCTGTTTAGAAAGGCCTCACTCTGACCCGCCCATCCTTGGGGCCGACTCACAACCACTGGAAAGATGCTCTCTAACACCACTTCTGCCTTGAGGGGTTCAAGAGTGATGACTGATGATGGGGCCTCTAGCAGGCAGACAAAGAGCGTGTGCTCACAAGCGCTCAGAGCTCCCATCAGACAGAATGGTAGGCTCAGTGAAGGCTACAAATCAATGGGCTTTTCAATATGCCCAATACGTTTCCACCAAGATCCATCCCACCAGTGTGAGTCTTAGTAATAGCGAGATAGGGGTGCTTTAAGGGGAGTGGGCCAGGCAGAGGGGATGGAAGTGCACAGGATTCTTTGTACAAGCATTTTTAGAACCTGGGGGTCTTTTTCCTGCCCCAGAAGCTCAATTTATTGAGCTGAGTCAAATTACTGTACATCCTGACAGAGTCCTCACTGCCATTGATCAGTGCTGAAACTCTCCTCCGCATTACATCACCATTTCAAGAAAGAGCATGTTCTCAGAAATATGTGTGATCTGGGAATGACCCCTGGGCTGCATCCTGCCCACTTGGAGAGAGGGGCATTCTGGGAAATTGGCAATCGATGGGCCAGAGACACACCTGAGCGCAGAGGGTGGTTCCTACCTGGGCTGCTCTCAGCCAGTGCCTGCCTGGCGAAGTGAGCCAGGCTCTGGCATCGATACGCCAGAGGAAGGTTCTTCACACTGAACCCAAGGATGAAAGGGATGAAGCCGAGCTTGGTCACGCTCTTTGGATTTTAAAATTGAGAATATTAACTTCTCAGCACCAGTTTGGATTGTATAAACGTTGTGCAGGCTTTGGCCCTTGTTTGATGTATATTGAATGCTGCTACTTAATGATGTTTTAAGGATGGGTGTGTGGTGTGTGCAGGCTATGTGTGTGTGTGTGTGTGTGTATCTGTGTGTGTGTGTGTGTGTGTGTGTGTTTCTGAATGGTCAAATGAACTGAGGATTTCTTAGAAAAAGGGGAAGGAAGAGGAGGAAGAGAAGAAGAAGTAGTAGTAGTAGTAGTAGTAGTAGTAGCAGTAGTAGTAGTAGCAGTGTAGGAAGAAGAAGGAGGAGGAGCGAAAGAGGAGAAGAAGGGGAAGAAAAAGACTATGTCTTATCACTTTTTAAAATCACTAGTCCAAGAATGAGATCTTATTCCTATTAAGAGTTCAATAAATGTTTCCTAAAATTAGATTCAACTTTTAAATTAATTTTGTACTATAAAAGAAGTACAGACTAATTGGAAATTTTTTTAATAACCAGATAAGTATAAGATTAAAAAAAAGTTACCTGTTACCCCTTTCTTTCTCAATGTCCATATATTGCCTCGAGGAAACCTCTATTGGAAAGCTCTGTAATGTGTATCTATCCATATATTTTATCCTATATGTATATGTAAACGTATATAAGCATATGCAATTGTTCATTTACATTTTTTTAAGATTTTATTTATTTATTTGACAGAGATCACAAGTAGGCAGAGAGGCAGGCGGGGGTTGGGGGGAAGCAGGCTCCCCGCTGAGCAGAGGGCTCGATCCCAGGACCCTGGGATCATGACCTGAGCTGAAGACAGAGGCTTTAACCCACTGAGCCACCCAGGTGCCCCCATATTTACATTTCTTAAACAGAATCATGTTATATACACCATTTATCAATTTTTTTTTTCATTTAACAATACCTGACTTGAAGTTGGACAGAATCCCTATCAGATTTCAAGTGAAGGGAAGGGAAGTCCTTATGAGCTGTCAGTGAAATTGAACACAGGAGAAAAGCCAGTGTCGGTGCTACAAAGGGAAAGCAGGAAATCAAAACCCAAAATGTGAAACAAAATAAAGGAAGAGACAGTACCAGGTGTAAGTGCGGTGAGCATCAGACGAAGAATCTACGGTCTAGTGTGACCAGCAGCCTTTGGCGGAGGCTGACGAGAGAGACAATAATGGGAGGCAGCTGTTCTCCAAAGGTGGCCCCCCCAGTGAGCCCCATGTTCTGGCTCTCAACCCCCAGTGTAGTCCCTTCCATGTTGAATCTGGGCTGGCCCACACTCCTATTGAACTATGGGATGCAGAGGAAGCAAGGCAGTGTTGGTTCCAGCCCAGCCTTTAAGAAGACTGACAGCTTCTGCTTCTTACTTCTTGAAATGTGCACTCCTGGGAGCCTTGAGACACTGTGTGAGAAGTCTGGCTCCTCAGTGAGAGAGACCACAGGGTGAAGACCACTTGGTAAGGACACATGGAAAGGAACAGCCTGCAGAAGGGAAGAGCCATCCCATGACCCTGTCTTCAGATGAGTGCAGCCCCAGCCACCAGCTGACTGCAACTACGGGAGGGACCCCCAGTGGGACCAGCCCAAGAAGATCCCCCCAGATGAGCCCAGTCAACCCACAGACAGAGGAGTAATGAAGGGCTGTTCTTTTAAGGCACTGCATTTGGGGGATAGTTTGCTTCACACCAACAGAGAACTGAATACAGAGGTAATGTCCTGAGTGATGTGTTCATTGCAAACCCAGATGCCTGTTCAGGAAATAAGGACATTTGTGGGGAAAGGCCACTCCAAGTAAGGCTCTTGCACATCACCTGAGTCTTGAACTTGCTCACTTCTGTGATCAGCGTCATGTGTCTTTAACTGAACTTGACTTTGGAATTCCTTTGCAAGAATAGTAAAAGGAGGTCTCTGATTTTTTTTTCCCAGTGTTACTGTCATAAATCCCTGGCCAGTGTTCCTTCTACTGAGGGTAGAAATAGGCCTGTGTCTTCTGAAATGGAGATATATGCCAGGAAAAGACAAGTAAGCAGACTCAATCCATGGGTGTTTAGTAATTAGATATCAAAAAGGGTTGGGGAGGGTGAAGAAGAAAAGCATCAAGGCAATCTAGAGTATCTCTAGATATTCTGAAGAATACAATAATTTGCAAGCAGATTACTTGTTTGCCCCTCTAGGACACTGGTTGACATAATTAGTTAATTCCTGGGAAGGGTTATGTGTGTGTTCTTTATTAATTGACATTTTCCTTTAACAAGGAACATAAGGACCAGAAAAAAATTGTCATTATCAGAGAGTAATAGGTTTTCTTTTGAGAAGCCCATGTGTTTAACGAGGATAGCATCTTTCATCCTGCAGCATTCCAAAGGTATTTAGAAACTTTATGGGGCTTGAAATGGAGCCACCTCTGGCATGAAACCCGGGAACACCTCTCACCATTTGAGGACAGGATGTGCAGAATGCCAACCGAAACTACCCAGAGCACGTAATTACCAGTTGGAATTATCAATTACCAACTGGAATGGATCCAGGCCCTGGGCTCAACTCTTGTGACAAACATCAAGGGCTATTTAAAGACCACACACAGTCTGACATCTTTGGCCTCCTCACCATCTGGGACCCCAGAGCAGAGAGTGAATTAAATAGATTAAGTCTCCCCTGATGGCTGATGTCAAGTTCTGACTCATACAGGGGAGGCCTCAGAATCAGGCACATGAACCGTGTTCGCCCCTGTGGAGCACCTGGGCTTGGGTGCCAGCAGTGAGCTTTGAAGAGAAGAGGGCTCTAAAATCCCTCATGCAGTCTCCTTTATCTGTTCTACCCCAGGACGCTGCCATAGCAAGCCAGCCAGGCACCTGGAATTATGGAGAATTACCTACGTGCACAGAGATGCAGGGATATTGAAGGATGAGCAGAACAACTTGAGAGATAGAAAGAGATAGATCTAGTGTGTAACTCACACGGGTGGCTTGTGTGTCAATGTGCATCTAAGTATGATCAGGAATACCCATGAGTTGGGGATTTACTTGTGAGTTCATATATTGACTGTGCCTATGTGGTTTTGAGTTCATTTTTTTTGTTTTGTTTTGTTTTTTGTTTTTTTAGTTTTATTTATTTGTTCAATGGAGAGCTATTGCCAGACGGCAACGACACAAAGCAGACCCAAAATAAATAAGACTCAGTTCTCTGAAGCATGTAGTCAAGTAATAGGCAAGAGAAGCAATCAGGCAATTATGATCCATTGTGATAAAAGTGTAAAGCAGTTCGTTTTGCAAGTGAGTTTCTTAGTGTGAATGCCTCTGTGCATCAGAGTTGTGTCAGAACATGAAAATCTACAATATGGTGTGTTTGGAAGGTAACAGTTTTCCAAGTGGCTGAGGAACATTTGGTGCCACTGGAGCCCTTTACGGTGAAGTCAAGGTCATGAATGGACCCTCAGAGATGTGCAGGGGTGGTGGGACAGGAAGTCCTGCACACAACCCCAGACAGCAAATTTTCTGGCCATGGGAACTCCATCTCTCCCCATGGCTAAGGCAGGGTGGACAGTGCATTTTGTGTCCAGAACAGAGGGAATGGCATGTTTGTTACCGAGAGTTAGACTGTGACATGAAGAAATGAAGTGCTCTGTGTGTGTGTGAGTGTGTGTGTGTTTCCTCTTCTGGTCCTCAAGTGGCTTTTGGGGTCCCACAATAGTTTTTCTTCCTCTGAAAAACCTGGGAATATGAGTTTTGGCAGGCTTCTGCCACTGTCGTTTGGGTTAAGTAGATCATGTAGGAAAAGAGAAAAGAAGGAAATAGAAGTCCATGCTTATGTCATGCCACCTGCTCCCAGGTGCTAAACTGAGCAAGTTCCAGAACGTTCTAGATGCAGAGAGGAGAAGGGTACTCATCCCATGCAATGGGTGGCTTAGAGCATGATTCTCTTACAAACCCCAGCTCTTTCAGAGGCTTCTAGAGTGAAGTTCTGAAGCAAAGCTTGATAGCCTTTAGAGAAATCCTCTGAGGCTCACAACTGACTTCCCGTGGCTATTTCCTTTTTCTTGGGGGAGGACTCCTTTTAATGCCACCTCTTCAGGGAACCCCTTCCTAGAGTAGATGTCCCTGCTCCCGTCAGTCTCTTCATTGTAGGCATTTCCTCCCCAGGAATTACGATAGACAACTTTTAAAGCAGTTAACTTTTGCTTTCCTCTTCTTTGTCTCCTTCCAGTGCTGGGACAGCTTCCTAAAGAGCAGGGTTAATCCTTCCTGTTCACTCCTGGATCACCAGCATCTAGTCTGGATATGTAGTCTGTTCTCAATAACTGTTGGCAGGGTTGATTGTCCATTAATACTAGGATTTATCAAGCCCTGGGAAGAATCTCAAATCTACAAAATTAAGTGGTTATTTGTAATGCACATGCACAAACACGCGCACATCCCAGAAACATCTGCGTCTTCATTTTTTCCCTCTTTTTTTTTGGTCAACTTCCTGAACCTAGCACACCCAGAATCTGCTCTTCCCGAAAAGCAGGATCATCAATATTCAGCCTGGTTTATCTCTGCCTGCGAAGATCATGTTGGCCCAAAGGCCCCCACTGTCTTGTGGGAAGAGCAGCCTTCTCTGGATGAATGGCAGGAAGCCCACAGGCCGGGGGTCGGGAAGGGGTGGAGAAGGAGGAGACGGAAAAGGAAACAGTCCCCCCCATTCGTGCCACTGAAAGACTGATGGGTGCATCTCCCAGACATTGATAACATCTGCTTGGCCATTAAAATTGACAGAGCTCGTCACAGCCAGGCTGCAACTCCAGCGGGAGGAGCGAATGGGAGCATTTGGGAAGGGCACATACTAGCAGTGCTGGAGGCATGGGCTGTTGGGACACAGTGGTTTTCCAAGGCAGCGGGGCCTGCCCAGACATGCAGCCCTCACACCATGCTGGGGCATGCACGTGGAGCAGCCCACTTGTGATGAAATTGGACCTCGCAGAGCCCCGAGGAATCAGAGAGCTGCTCCATGAGCCCTTAGTTATGTGGCAATTGGATTTCATTTTTATTTGTCAGATTGTGTTGGTGTTCTGATTTCACTCAGTGCTAAAGCGAATATTGCAACATCTATTCGTGAATACCTAAAAAAATTAGGATGTCTATAGGATATATATATATATCCTGCACACAGAGCATGTGTATATCCATATATTTCTTCTCCTCATAAAGCTGTGGCTGGCACACTGTGAAATAGTTGATGGGTAGGATTGCCGCATTTAGAAAATAGAAACTCAGGGCACTCACTAGGTATAAGTATGTTTCAAACACTGCATGGGACATACTTAACGAATTTTTTTGTTTTTGTTTTCTGAAATCAGAGTTTAACTGGGCATCCTGTATTTTATCTGGCACATCGTTTATAGGTGTATTCATTTCTGAAGGATGCTGTAGCAAATTGCTACACCCTAGGTGGCTTGAACTCACAGAAATCTCTTCTCTCACAGTTCTGAAGGCCAAAAGTCTGAAACCCAAGTGTCAACAGGGTTGTGCCCCCACTGGGACTCTAAGAAGAATCTTCCCTTGCCTCTTCTAGCTTCTGGTGGTGAGCAGCAATCCTTGGCTTATGGGTACCTCACTCCAATCTCTGCCTCTCCTCTCTGGTCACATGAGCTCTCCCTTGTGTGTCCCGGTCTCTGTCTTCTGTCTACTCCTGAGAACATAAGTCATACTGAATGGCAGGATGTACCCTACTCTAGAATAACCACACTTTAATGATTATATCTTCAGTGACCTAATTTTTCAAGAACTTCTGAGATACTGGGGGTAAGGACTTAAACACATCTTTTCGGGAGATGTAATTTATCCCATGACGTGGGCTTATCTTAATTATAATTTTTAGGATAACTTCATTCTGGGTCATTATGAAGGATTCTCTTTAACATCTGAGAAACTGAGTCCCATTGGAGTAAATAACTTAGTCAAGGTTTACACAACTACAAGGAGGTCTTGGTCCCAACCCAGGCAGCTCCAGCAAAGAGCTTGTTCTGGCAGTTGCTACTCAGTAGGGACTCTAGAGAGGTGAGTTGTACCCAACATGAGGAATGAGAACTCAGAGCTTTGGCCTCTGGTCAGAACAGACTCCGTGTGGCCTGGCTATGGGTCAGTCCCTAGCCCTCTTTGGCTCAGGGTCCTGATGTCAAAAATGAAAAGATTTTGCTAGAGCCGCTGTGCTGTCCACCCCAGAAACCATAGCCATGTGTAGCAAAGGGGCACCTGAAGTGGGCCAATTGGAGTGGAGATTGCTTACATGTCAAACACACCCTGGGTTTCAAATACACACTCCAAACAAAGCAAAAGAAATCATCAGTAATTCTTTAATATTGACCATGTATTGAATTAAAAGTAATTTGGATATGTGGGGTTAAATAAAGCATCTTGCTAAAATTGGTCCACAGATTTATTTTTGCTTTTTTAAAATGTCATACTATAAAAATATTTTTCAGTCATTATTTTTATTAATGTTTCTTCTTTCATATCATTGAAATATGTTATGCATGGCTCATGCTGGCTTTGATCATTAAGTCTCAGGTCATGTGTTTGCTTTTTTAAAAAAGTTGTTTGTCTTTAACTTTGGAAGCCTTCATTCAAGCACCACATAGGGTATACTAAAAAAATTAGTTTCATTTATGTAATCATGTGCTTATTCAACAAATATTTTTTGAACATGTCCCAGGCAGCATGCACTGCTCTGGGAACTGGGGATTAAATGGTACACAACAGATTTGACATCTATTCTCCCCTCTGGGAGCTTGCATTCTCAGAGATGGTAGGGACAGAATGTAAACAAGCAAACAAATTAAATATACATTTAACTTGAATACAAAAGTGAAGTTTTATGTGTGGTTAAGTTCCAGAAAAGAAATAGGCAGGATAATGAATTAAGAGAACAGCATAGAGACCCTGCTTTAAGGCTAGAGAAAACCTCTCTAAGGGAGAGCACTTGCGTGGTGCCCTGAAATCTCTGGGGAAAGGTCTTGAGTCCCTTGTAAGTGTCCCTTTTTCTGCGTTCCCCTGACCCCAGACACAGACCAACTTGGGCTACATTCTTAATTCCATTCTATCACTTCTAAGGGCAAGGATAATAGCTTCCTAAGGGGAAGGATAATAGCTCCCCTTCAAAGTGAAGCTGTGCGGAACCAAGGAATAGTCCAATAACGCCTTCAAGCCTATGGGTCTTAGCTCAGTGCTTTGGTTGTGTGTGTGTGTGTTTATGTGTGTGTGTGTGTGTGTGTGTGTGTGAGTGTGATGAGGCTTGGCACCTGCTGTACTGTGGGAGTGGGGTTTCTCATACAGTAGACCCATCAGTAGCAGACATGTTAATGCCGTGTTACCAGTTTTCCCATTTAAAGAGATGGGCCAAGAAAGGATTGATACTGAGCTTGAAAGGAGAGAATGAATAGCTGCAGAGAACCATCGGAGGAACCGAAAGAAAGGTCCTTTCTCGTGAGACAAAATAAAAAAAAAAAAAACAAAGACAGAGTTGGGGAGGACCAAGTTGGTGGGGCAAGCAGAGGGAGAGGAGAGAGAAGAAATTAGAGAAGAGGGAGATGGTGAGATGGTCCGTCAGAGGGTAAACCAGTGTTCTTTCCTTCACATCCTTGGAAGTTTGATTTAGTCTTGAACTGTCTGGTCAGGTCTCAGAGCCTCGAGATGCCCTAGAAGTCACAGCTGCTGCAGATGATGATAAAGTCATGGGTGGCCTGCATCATACTCTGTGTAGACGTTCCACTGTCCAGGAGGAGGCACAGGCTCAGCACTGTGATCAGAATAGGGGAGCTGCCTAGATGGAACCTTTGCCAGATATTCTTGTTTCCACAAAGAAGAGTAGTTTGTCTGGGCTTGAAATGCATTAATTTACCCTGCTTATGCTTGGGGGTGGGCTGGGGTTCCACTCTAAGCTCTCCTTACCCCAGACTCCTATAGGGGAGCAGTGTTTGGTACAAGGGAACTTGAGCTCTCTTTCCAGAACACTGGAATAGAAACTCACCCTGTAAGTGGGTTTTGTATGACCTTTACCAGCTCTTTGTTTTATTGGGTTTTGTATGACCTTTGCAAGCCCTTTGTCTTCTCCACCACTGCTGTGTTCCACTGGGGAAGGGACCAAGACCACAAAATGTAAAGTCTGGGCAAGGTGCTGAATGTATCAATCTGTTATGATTGGACAAGCAGTATGATGTGTATTTCTTATTTTCTTTTTAAGAAAATCATTTGATTCTTTTAGTGGAGAGGAATTGAATAGAGTCAGGTTTAACCTTATTATACCACTGATATATTTTCAGTCTTTAACTCTGATATGAGAAGCAAATAAAACCGTGAATAGAAGGGAAGTTGGAAAGAAAAAAACAAAAAACATGAACATTTGATTGATGGTAGGGGAAGGAATAAGAATGTTTTAACCTGGAACAATTGCTCAATATTTATTTGAAGCCCTAAGATACAACATTTATATGGAGAGATAATAACATAACAAACCAACTCAGACTATTAAAATATTATTTTGAATATAAATTTGTGATTTTGAATATGTAAAAGCATAATTGGATCAAATAAAAATGTAATAAATGACTGCATTTAAAAATTTTAACTATAAAAATACTGTAAGAACATGAAAACTCATTTTAAGAAAAAAGCAACTGCCCACTCTCTCACCATCCTAATAGACCTGCTTCCATTTTTTTTTTTGCAAATTCCTTTCTATCTGTGTCTACACATGTATATTTACATATTGTAATTATAGTACAAGTCTTATTTTTATTTATAGATCTTCCATCCATCTGTCTTCAGAGTCATAATAAACATCACATCTTAGCTTACTCACATGTTCCTTGGGGAAATATCTAAGTACCCCAACTCCCTCACTTGGTCAATACTCACTCTTTAATCACAAAAGGGCCATCCTTCTCAACACTGATTGGTGTTTTGTGTGTGTCTTCAATATCTCTTTCCTTCTGCAGAAACAGAAGTTCCTTAATGTCTCATTTTCTTGCTCACTGTTATATCCCTAACCCATAGTAAGTGCTAATTAACTATTTCTTAAATACACAGTACATAATAGCTACATGTTATCTCATTGTGTTCATGTTGCAATATTCCTGACTCATACCACTGTCTTGTCCATTAATTTGCTTCAGATGCATTTCTTGAATAAAATATAAGTGTAATAAACTTCATTATGCACCTAATTTTTTTATATTCCATTTATTTCCTTAAAGTATAAATTAACAGGCCAATGTTTTTTGGTGCCTGATGTATCTGTCTGTTATTCCAAAAGGGCTAGACCCATTTATAAACAATGTGTGAGTATCAAAAGGTAAAACAATTTTAACCATTTGTGATTATAAGTTAAATACAGATAGCATAATCAACTTCAAAATACTAAAAATTATAAAGAAGACACTTTATAACATCCACCAGGACATTACACAAAGATGACCCCAATGAAATTTTCCTTTTAAGTCGGTTTCATGTGTATGCATTTATTTTTTAAAATTTCATTTATGTATTTTTGAGAGAGAGAAAGAGAATGCGTGTGCGTGTGTGCACACAATTTGGGTTGGAGAACAGAGGGAAAGAATCTTCAAGCAGACTCCCACCCGAGTATGGAGCCCAAACCAGGGCTTGGTCCCACCACCCTGAGATCATGATCTGAGCTGAAACCAAGAGCTGGACACTTAACTGACTGAGTTACCCAGGCACCCCAGATTTCATAGCTATTAATGTGGTGGTTCAACCTTCATTTTTAAAAAAAATTGTTGGAGTCCTTACAAGCTGATATTACCAATACTTGTTACTATTATCTTTTAAAGTTTCTTTTTCTACTAAATTCTCTTTTTAATAATTTTTTTATTATGCTACGTTAGTCACCATACAGTACATCATTAATGTTTGATGTAGTGTTGCATGATTCATTGTTTACATATAACACCCAGTGCTCCATGCAATATGTGCCCTCTTTAATATCCTTCACTGGGCTCACTCATTCCGCCACCCCGCTCCCCTCTAAAACCACAAGTTTGGTTCCCAGAGTCTGTAGTCTCTCATGGTTCATCTCCTGGTCTTATCCTCCCCTCTTCATTTTCCCCTTCCTTCTCCTAATGTCTTCCATCCTATTCCTTATGTTCCACAAATAAGTAAAATCAGATGATAATTGTCTTTCTCTGTTGACTTATTTCACTCAGCATAATCTCCTCCAGTTCCATCCATGTCAATGCAATTGTTAGGTATTCATCCTTTCTGATGGCTGAGTAATATTGCAGTGTATATATGGACCCCATCTTCTATATCCATTCATCTGTTGAAAGACATCTCAGCGCCTTCCACATTTTGGCTATTGTGGACATTGCTGCTATGAGCAATATATATAATAATATATATATAGCTATTTATATATATTATATATATATAATATATATAAATTCTGAAACATGGGATTTACATAGTAAATCCATCCCTTCCATTTGCATTACACAAAGATAATTTTTTATTTTTATTTTTATTTTATTTTTATTTTTTCAGTGTTCCAAGATTCAGTGTTTATGCACCACACCCAGTGCTCCATGCAATACATGCCCTCCTTAATACCCACCACCAGGCTCACCTATCCCACCACCCCCCTTCCCTCCAAAACCCTCAGTTTGTTTCTCAGAGACCACAGTCTCTCATGCCTCATCTCCCCCTCTGATTTCCCCCAATTAACTTTTCTTTTTCTTTTCCTAATGTTCTTTATGTTGTTCCTTATGCTCCACAAGTAAGTGAAACCATATGATAATTGACTCTCTCTGCTTGACTTATTTCACTCAGCATAATCTCCTCCAGTCTTGTCCATGTTGTTACAAAAATTGGATATCCATCCTTTCTGATGGAGGTATAATATTCCACTGTATATATGGACCATATCTTCTTTATCCATTTGTCTGTTGACAGGCATCTTGGCTCTTTCAACAGTTTGGTGATTGTGGCCATTGCTGCTATGAACATTGGGGTACAGATGGCCCTCCTTTTCACTACATCAGTATCTTTGGAGTAGATACCCAGTAGTGCAATCTCAGGGTCATAAGGAAGATCTATTTTTAATTTCTTAAGGAATCTCCACACTGCTTTCCAAAGTGGTTGCACCAACTTGCATTCCCACCAACAGTTTAAGAGGGTTCACCTTTCTCCACATCCTCTCCAACAACTGTTGTTTACTGTCTTGTTAATTTTGCCCATTCTACCTGGGGAAAGATAATTTTTAGTTATCCTGACCACTTAGTTCTCATGGCTGTATATAACTTCATTGTATGGATAAGTCATAATTTAATAGTATCCTACTATCCAAAGATTTTTTTCCTGTCACTTCTTATTTTATAGGTACTGTAACAATGAGAGGATTTTGTATACGCAGTTGATTCCCATTATTCTTGGTAGTTATATTGTCTAAAGTCATCATGAATGCTGAATTAGTGAATACTGAACAACTGCTCCTAGGGAAAATGCAGGTTTAGGTTCCTGCGAGCCTCTGGTCATGTTTTCATCAACTGATTAATACATAACCATCAGGCTATTTAGCATACACTATTGATTCAATAACATTGAATTCACAGAAAACTGCACAATAACTCAGGCCTGAGTGAAGCTAATCTAGTATTTTTGCTCTCAGGAACTCTAGATAGCACTTCAGTTATATGCTTAGGGGACATTTTAAACAGCAAAATCACCAATAAAAAAAGCACAAAAATGTGAAAAATGAAACAAATAGACTGTGAAAAGGACAATGTTTACAGGATGAGTGAAATAAAGAGGCAGAGCAACACCTTGTTTGACCTTACTGGGAACATGTGCATCAAAAAACTCAAATATTTTGCTGCTTCACACTTGTCTACGGATGACCACAAAAGCACTGCAAGGACTGATTTTGGAGTTACAAATACATTTTAGGAAATATGGAATGTGTGAATAATGAGGATTATCTGTACATGTTAGGGGTACCATTACATATGTCCTTGGCATAATAAACATGAACTGAAGTCTAATGCTCACATTCTTTGAGAGGGCTGGAAAGGCTATTTGATAGCCATCCAACCAGGAAAATATGAAGAAGATCTGGTCTGGGGCATTTTATCTAGAAAAGTAGAGGTTAGAGAGGATCTTTTGCCATGATTAGCTTCAAAGTCCTCATTAGCCAGCTCCTTTTAGCACAGTCTGACCTGGTTTCCAGTCCCTGATATGTCACTCCTTATTCGAGCAACCCTAGGTCAGTTCCTCACCTCTCTGAGTTTTTTCATCTGTAAATGGGGTAATATTAGAATTTACCTCAAGAGGTTGTTGCAAAGAATGTAAGTAAATGTAGAGTCATGGTCAGATTCCTCTCTTCATGGGAAGAGAGGAAAATCTTCAAGAACTAGCATTCTTCAGAGTCAAGCATAATGATAGGGAGTGTCGTTCTCCTGAAGGATAGATGTGAGCCAGTAAGGGAAGTCCCCATATTTTACCATTCACAACTGCCCAAGGGAATCTATAATTAAGATTTTTGTTTCAAAATCCATGCAGTTTTCAACCACCCGAGAAAGGACAAAAATCCATAGTTAACATTTAAGGATCAAAAAGTTACCAAAAGATCCTCATTTTGTCTCAAAGCAAGTCTCATTATCAGTTGGCTTCAATTCAACCTTGGACGTCTTTGATTTTATCTCAGATCACCAAGTGATATATTCTCTTTGTCCTCAGTGATGTGTCATCTAAAAAATCAACTGCAAACGTAAGGCGATATGGTGGAAAGATCAGTAGGTTTTGAGCTGTACCAACCTAAGTCTGACTCACTCCTTCTTTCTCTTACTCTCTGTGACTTTCCAGCCAATTACATTCTTCCCTTAAGATTTGGTTTTTCCACCTGGAAAATGGCCCTGAATGATGCATAGTTCATATTTTTGTTGTAGATGTTGGTCAAGCTATTTGTAAAGGACCTCACCTGGTGAGTAACATCTCTTGGTACTAAATAACCACGGCTCCGGTTAGAGTACCTGTGTGCATTGTTTGGGCATTATTAAAAGTTACATTACTTTTGATCCTTATAAATATCCTGTAGCTTTCCTGGGCATCAGTTCACATCTCCATTTTGCTTCCTCTTTTCCAATCTTTTCTTCCTGACAGAAAATAGGACTACCTGTATCGCAGGACAGTATCTTTACTTAGAATCTGAACCTACAGCAAGAAGCAAATTATGCTGGTGTTTTAGAATAGGCATTGCATTGACTTCTACTTCCTTGAAATCTATTTCAAAAATCCTGATGGGAAGCAAGACACTAATGGAATGATGGTGGAAGGATAGCACATGCAACTGTTATAAAATGATGAGTGTTCCGGGGCCAAACTGGAACCAAATAAAAAGGAAAAAATATTCCTGCCCACTTTTTTCTCAAAATCAAGGGAGTTCTTCAACATAATTATTACAAGCTCCCCATCCCAAATACTTCTAACTTAATATCCTATTGCAGATACTCTATTGAAAGCTAGAGTTAGGGTTTTTTTTCTTCTTAAAGAGAGACAAGTCATTTTTGTTCGTTAATAATGTAACAATTCCAAATTTGAGTTAGACATTTTAATATGCTATAAAATAATATATATGTGTGTATCATTTTTCCTTATTTACATATATGCATACATATGTTATGCACATATGGACTTTTGCTCAGAGAGCCATAAAGATTTGTCTGAGGGAGGAAAACTAGTTACTCTTGATGCTGGGGTTCTTTGATAATGAAGTGATTGTTCTTACTATTTATATGTTCAATTTTATTCTCCTTAAAAAAAAAGATGGGAGGGGCAGAGAATCAATGTACTCTCAGTTTCCTGACCGTGATACTTTACTGGAATTAAACAAAATATGAAAAGGGGAGAACCAGGTGAGAGAACCAGATATAACATCCAGAATCTCTGTGTTATTTCTTAAAACCACATCATGGGGTTACAATTTTCTCAAAATAAGGGTATAAAAAGGGATATGGAAAAAGAAAGAAGGAGAAAAGAGGAGACAGGGAAGAGGGTGGCTCTCAGTTCAGCCAGCACACCCTTGAACTCTATGCTCTGCTTCAAGAACTCACCTACAATCACCCACAACACCCACACCCAACGTGTGGCCCACGTCTTCACCACTTTCAGATTTGAGCTCAACTATTACGTCCCTAGAGCCATCCGCCCGAGCCCTTCAGTCCTTCAGACCTTTCCTGTTGAGCAATCTCATGGTTCTCCCTGTCCCCAGCCTGCTCTGGGACGCCCACATACTTTAAACTAGAGAATTTACTGTCAGCTAGTGAGTCAGCCTCTTCTCCCAGCGAGGATCTGAACTCCTGAGACAGGGGCTATTTCTCCACCACCCCAATTCTTATCGCCTGGGTTGGGCCCAGTACTCAGCACGTGATGTGTATTTAATAAAGAGTTAATAGAAGTGATCATTTATTTATTGCTTAGCAAATTCATGCTTAAATTTTTGTTGACTTCCCAAGAATGGTGAGAGTAGCCTCTCCTGTCTAATTACGTATTGTCTGCAGAAAATGGCATCAAACTCCTGAATGCTACATCACACGGCCTCTTCAGCCATGGACCCTGGTCCCAGTCCACCTTTCCACCTTGCCCCCTCCCTCACATACTGATGCCAGGTTCCCCCCTCTGCCCAGTATGACAATATTGTCTGGGTCTTTGTTTCTTTGTAACCCTGCTCCCTGCATGACTGTTCTTACACGTGTCTGTTCTCTATCACTCATGCTTTAGGCTCCAGCTGAAATGTCGGTTCCTGTTTTACTGACACATTCCATAGTATTCCATAATACCCTGCCCTTCTTGGTAATAATGATGATGGCACATGCAATTTCATCTCCCACGTCTGTCATTTGCACTAGGCGAGGGACTGTCTGTCTCACCCACTGCTTGGAGGCATGTATCCAGCCCAGAGCTGGCCCCCAAAACAGTGCAACACGCCATATTGGTTAAAGCATGAGCATGATCCTTTCTGTGTGGGTGGGATGCACGGCTGTCATTCTCAACTCATCTTGCTGGTCCTCTGCACCCATAAAGTATTCTCTCTCCTGATCCTGTGACCCATGAACCAGGTGACTACCATCACCTGGAGCCTATGGTTTCATTCTTGCTGTGGTCCACAGCCCCAGTCCTCTACCTAGGCTTGTATCTGTACAAGGTCCGAGCCCATGTTCTGTAAATCTTGGCAACACCAACACCTGCAAATGTATCTGGTATCCAAGAGGGTTTCGATTAACGTATGGCAAGGGAACCAAGGTTCCTCCTGCATATATTCTCTGACAGTTATGATTGTACAGGGTAACGAGATGTTACTATTATTGAATTTACTTCCCTGTGAGTGGTCTCACTTGTGTGAGACCCATGGCTTGAGTGAAGCAGACTCCACAGTTATCCCTGTGCATCAGACCCACTGGGGAACCCAGTGTAGAGGCAGAGTCAACTGGTGTGACAGGAACCTCGACAACAGTGTGTCACAAAAGATCCCCAAGTGGTTGGGGATCCCCAAGTGGTTGGTTCTAATGCACACTTGGGATTGAGAACATTGGCCCAGGAAGGAGTTGGAATTCAGCACTAAGTCAACAAAATGAGCTAAACTTCTTTGAAGGATTCTGCAGAAAGTCAGACACCAGGAGTAACAGCGCAGACACCAGGGTGTACCAGGTGGATTTGAAATGGATTTCAAGACTCGAGGGTTCTGGGAGGGTTGGGGTGTGGAGTCCGTGGCTCAGCCAGGGGTGGGGAGGAAGCGGCATCAGAGATGGGGGACCAGGCTGGTGTCATGCACGGGGCTCCCCGTTTTCCTACTCCCTAGCTACTCCTCCTGTCTGACTGCCCAAGAAGGGTCTGTCTCCCCTGCCGGGGTTGTGGTAAGACTGGAGGAGAAGTTCTGTGAGGACTGCTTTGTGGCTAGTGAGGGCAGCCCCTGGGGGGCCTTGCTCTAGGGGAGCTGGGGAAAGGGGAAAGAGGGGGAGTTTTTTAAAAAGGAAAAGGGAGATGGAGAGGAAGGGGAGAATGGGAAGAAGGCTTTGCAGGTTTAGAAGGGGAGGATTCAGAGTAGCTGTGCATTTAGGTGCAAGGAATGGTGAGAGACAGCATTTTTAGGAAAGGTTGTTCCTGCGCTGGGTTCTCTTTGGTCTTGTTCAGAAGACCAGTGAGAGGATTCCAGCTTCTTTCTTTTTAGCTCTTCTCCCTTGCTCGGCCGGGCTTCTTGGAAACGAGATTTCCTGCAGCACTGTGCCATGGGGAAGCCCAGTGTGTGTGTGTGTGTGTGTGTGTGTGTGTGTCTACTAATCTAGGCAGTAAATTCAGACTGTGCTCCGTCTGGACCCAGACTGCTGAGATTTGCATGCTGACAATAGTGCTCCCCACCCCTGCAACCTCCGAGAGTTACTCACCCCTCCTGTGACTCAGTTTACTCATTGGCAAAATGGGGACCATCCCAGTACCTGCCTCCTGGGACTGCTATGAGGCTTACACAAGGGAATACAGAGTGGTGCCAGGCACACTGCAAACACTCACACACTTAAATATCAGGTACCAGCACGTCCTCACCAGTCAGCAACTCTGGGCACAGACTCCTGTCTTCTCTAGCACCCTGTCCCTTTACAGACCAGCTCCCCTGTTTGCCAGGGACAAAGAGGCTTCCTGGACTCCTCAGTTTAAAACTGGGCTGTTCCAGGCACACAGGAGCTAGTGGCCACCCCGTCTGTCATCCTCCCCCGCATCCCAACCCATTTCAAAGTCTGTGTACAGCAAACACCAGAGTATTATTGGTTCTCCGAGTCAAGAAATTGCCTGACTCCTGGGATAATTATTTAACTCTTCTTGAGCTGTCTTTGTACTGAGTATTTGGGCGATCCATTGCCTAATGCCTTCCCAGAATGAGCATGATCAGGTCCAGAAGAGAAACTGGAAAGGGAGGAGAGTCAGGGAGGGGGGCTGAGGACATGCAAGGGGTGACTCAGCTCTGAGTCTGGGGGCTCTGTCACGACAGGCTCAACTTGCCCTGGAACACCCATGCCCCAACACCGTGCCCCGCCCCGAGCTGTGAGTCAGCCAGGATAAGGCACTCCAAATGCCACTCCATGAAGGGCTTTCAAGGGCCAGGCCCAGCCCCTCCTGCCATCTTCCCAGGAGGAGAGGGGCACCTCCCAGGAGAGGGGCAGGAGCCAGGAAGCCAACTTGAAGCTGGCAGAGGTCACACACTGCACCTGCTTCCTGCTGGTCACCCTCTGTAGATGCCTGAGCTCAGTCTCCAGAGCAAGGGGCCTTGACCGTGTCTGTTGCATCCTAAGCAAAGTGGGTGCACTCGACACCCAGCTTTTGGGAGGGGATCCTCCCAGTTTCGGTTATTTCCAGGCCAAATTCTTCTAAGTGAAAATGTGGTTGGGAAGCTTCCAGGCTCATCTCCCCAGGGAATAAAGAAATGCTATCCTTGTGGGGGGGGGGGGGGAAGAGAGAGAGAAAGAAAGAAATGTTCTCATTATGATGGTATCACTGCCACCGCTTCCCATGATTCCCTGTCCTTCCCTAAGCACCCCCTACCCCCTGCATGCCCTGCTCTTTATTTGCTTCCTACCAGTCAGTCCTTGAAATGGCCCTGGGAAATTGTTGTTCCTATCCACACCTAATATTTACATCATTCACACAAGTTGAAGTTAAGACTCTGGGAGGGTCTAGAACCTGGGCAAAGCCACAGGGTTATGACTGGCAAGTCCTAGACACCTAGGCCCATCTCCAAATCCTGCCTCTCCCAGGCCACCCCACCCTGAGCATGCGCCTGACGCACCTCATGCCTGGTCTTTAGCCAGAAAAAAATATGGAGCGCTGGACAAGAGGTTGGATTCAGAGGCAGTATGAAAAGAAAGGAATTTAAACATGCAGATAAATAGTACTTTAAAAAACTTATTCACGGGGCTCCAAGGAGGCCCAGTTGGTTAAGCATCTGACTCCTGATTTCGGCTCAGGTCATGGTCTCGGGGACAGGAGCTCGAGCCCCAAGCTGGGCTCTGCACTGAGTGTGGAGCCTGCTTAAGATTCTCTCTCCCTCTTTCTCTCTGCCCCTGCATACCCACCCCCACACATGTGATCTCGCAAATAAATAGATGAACAAACAAACAAATAAATAACTTGTTCATGGATTCGCAGTGCCTTCCCCTGTTTCCGTCTGAGTTTCTCACTCGTGTCGATGTAGATCTCAGCTCCAACAGCCATTCCCGTGCATTTCTCAGCACCTCTTGGGCCCGCACATCCTGTTCAGGGAGCTTTCTGGGCTCCTTGGGTACATTTGCCAAAACACACTCAGTCCTACATCGGTCTGCATGTCTGTCAATTCAGTGTTTTAAATGTATTTGAATTAATCCACGTGATTGTTCTTTTTTTAAAATTTTATTTATTTGAGAGAGAGAGAGAGAGAGCATGAGAGGGAGAAGGTGAGAGGGAGAAGCAGATTCCCCATGGAGCTGGGAGCCTGATACCGGACTTGATCCTGGGACTCTGGGATCATGACCTGAGCCTAAGGCAGTGGCTTAACCAACTGAACCACCCAGGTGCCACCACGATTATTCTTAACAGAGAAACCAAACCCGAGTAATACTCTATTGCACGTTTGAAAGTTTCGGAGAGAATAGATCTTAAGAGTTTTCACTGTAAGGAAAAAAAAGTTTGTAACTAAGTGTGATGACCAAAGTTAACTAGACTGACTGAGATCATTTTGCAGTGTATACAAATATTGAATCAATACATCATACACCTGAAACTAATGTAACTTTGCAACTCATTTTACTGAAACCTTAAAAAATCCAGTTGTGTTATCTGCTTGCAAAATATACTTTATAGTCTGAATTCCTTGTACTGACTTGTCTCCCCTTCTCTTCCAGACCTCCTCTGTTCGCTCTCTCGGGAACCGTGGGGGACTCTCTGGTGTCTGTGCCTTCCCCTCTGGCTGGGCGTCCTGCCCCTCCTCGTCTGCAATCTCTCCTCACCTCTCAAACCACAGCTCCAGTGGCCCCTTCCTAAGAGGGCTTCCCCGAGCTCCCTGGGTGCTGACTATACCTGTCACAGAACTTTGCAGTAACTCAAACACAGTTCTCAGCATGCTTGTCTGCCAGGGTTTCTAAGCAGAAGGGCAAATGAGAGTTATTTGGGATTCTGATAAAAAAAAAATAATAATAATAATAAATAAACGGGATTCCCAGGGCCCATCTGCTGGCCATTTGGGTTCCACAAGTCAGCCGTAATGGAGGGGTCTGTATTTTTAACACATGCTCTGGGCGACTCTGATTCACATGTTCTCGAGCCATGCTCTTAAGAAACTGCACATTATTGTCGGTATTTATTTATATCTCTGCTCTCTGTGACCTCCACCTACCCACCTCCTCAATGGTCAAGAGCTCTCAGGAACAAGAACCAGCATACTTTCATTCCTGTGGCCCTGGTGTTTGGCCTAAGTACTGGGACACAGTGGGTGCACAATAAGCATTTGACGACAGAATCCTTTTAGTCATCTTGTTTAGAATAATGTATTAAGTGCCTACTGTGTGCGCACCATTGTTCTGTGCACTGGGAAGAAGTATAAGAAAGCAAGAGATACTAAAGTGCCCTTATGGACAAAGCAATGAATATGTGAATTACAAGGACCAGATTTTGCATTTCTGAGTTTTAACAGTCATGTACCAGAGGACTACTGTTTGCCGGTCACTAGGTGTTTTCGTGGACACTCTGTTATTAGACTTCACAGTAAATAAGAGAGAAATAATACACGGGAATGCTTGTTCCTGTTTATTCCCCCCATTTTCATGACTTTTTTGAAAACATTTTTTGTTGAAGTACAGTTGACACATTACGTTAGTTTCGGTTGTACAACACAGCAATTCTACAGTTGCACACATTCTGCTGTGCGCACCACAAGGATAGTCACCATCTGTCACCACACATTGCCCGTGCTGTCCCTTTCATCCCCGAGACTCATTCATTCCATAACTAGAAGCCTCTCCCTCCCATTCCCCTCCCCCCAGTTTGCCCATCCCTTTACCCCACTTCCCTCTGGCAACCATCACTTTGTTCTCTGCATTTTGGGTCTATTTCTGCTTTATATTTGTTTTCTCATTTGTTTGTTTTGTTTTTTTAGATTCCACATAAGTGAAATCATATGGTATTTGTCTTTGTCTGACTTCCTTCACTTCGCATAATACCCTCTAGGTCTATCCTTGTGGTCTCAACTGGCAGAATTGCGTTCTTTTTCATGGCTGAGTAATATTCCTGTGTGTATAGCACTTCTTCCATATTCATTTTTCTATCGATGGATGCTTGGGCTGCTTTCATTTCCTGGCTCTCATAAATAATACTGAAGTAAACAGGGGGATGTACGTCTTTTCAAACAGGTGTTTCTGTTTCGTTTTTAACCATGAGGAAATTAAAAATTGGAGAGGTTGTGCCTGGCTCTGTATTGTAAAGCTACTCACCTACAGAGTATGCATTCAGAGGCTGGCCTGTTTGTTTCTAGCACTGAGGTCTTGCCCCTGCCCCCCCCCCACCAGTGGATACATCATGGCTTTGGCATTCCTGCAATGTTCTTTCACATGGTACAGGTGACCATCCCCAGCACAGCCAGCAGACATGAACATGGGCCACCTGGCAGCTGAGCAAATGGGTCACATGGGATGGTATTCTCACCTGCATGCTCACCTGTGGAGCTGCCTGGACACCAGAGTTCCACTGAGCCAGCAAGCCAAGAGCATATTGGCACAGCTGTGCCTCATGAGAGGAAGCGTGTTGTCGTTCCTCATGCTTTCATTAGGAGGATTTAGAACAGAGGAGGCTGAAATGGCTTCATGTTAGCACAAAAAATCAGAGATTAATAGTAAACCTTGAAAATAGTGAAGCATCTGATTTGGGCTTCTCCACCGACAAGCCCAATAACACAGAGGAAACTATTAACATACAAATAGACAGGCTTCCCATTAAAACAGCAGCAGACAGTTCTGGAAAAGACCTCTTCACGCAGAAAGCAATTATGATGGGAAATCGAGTCCGATTCAGACCCATTTGCAGCAAGCTTGGAAAATCAAAATGTAACCACTCATAATCGGATAGACAACCCTGCTGTCGGGGGACGGGCAGCCAGTTCTTTATTATTATTATTTTAGTTTTAAAGAATTCAATGTTATCAGCTCCAAATCTTACTGACTTGCAGGCTCTGCTCAGAGGGCTACAGCATAGTGTGGACACATTTATACACACACACACAGACACACACACACACACAAAGAATCAGCCCACATACAAATAGATTTTTTGTCAAATTTCCGGAGGTTAATAGGGTTTCGAGCTGAGATGCCACTCAAACCAAGAACTTTTAAATAAGTAGACATCTCCTTGCTGGGTCTGTATCCTCTGTAAGTCCGAAGCTTCAGCCTGGGCCCTTCTGCTGTAATGCAGCTGGAATGTGCAGACTAGAACCTTAGAGGCATGGCGGAGTCTGGAAATGAGAGGTCAGCCCAAACAAAATTGGAAGCTCCAAGTAAGGACAAAACCGTTCTAGAAAACATGAGTGTTTTCTCCTAAATGGTTGTGGAAAACATAGGAGGCAAAGAGCACAGACACACCATTCCAAAACCTTCATGAAAGTGCAAGAGGTTAGTGATATTGCCCACAGTGACGTCACATGAACTAGCTGGCTAAGCCCCCTGCTGTGACCTTTCTTGTCACCAGGCAGTTCTTCTATGCTAACATGCTTTACTCTGATTGACAGCCTAGCTTTCTGTCTCTTGCGCTACGCTGCAGGTCCAGTACTCAACAGACTCTGATTACCTTTCAGGAGGAGGACCAGCTCCTTGCATTTGACCTAAGACAGCCTCCAGGTGTTGGCCCTGCTTCTGTCTCTAGAAGAGGCTCCCTCACTTCTCTGTGCCCCAGCCAATCTGGTTGTCTTTAGTTCCATAAATGTGCCATATTCCTCATGCTCTGGGCCTTTGCACATGCCTTTCCCTCTGCCTGGAATTCTGCTCTGTGTCCCACATCCCCACCTCCTGTCCCCCTCACAGCTCCCTTATTCACTGGGATGGGAGTGGGACCCCAGTGGGGTCACCCCATGGAAGGATGATGAGATATCTTCTAACTTAAAGAGTGGGAAGACTTCAGTTTTGCCCTGTGTAAACCCAGACACACTCCCTTACAAATGCAGAAAAGTTAAACTCATTTTATATGTAGAAATCTCAGACATGCTATGAGATGGTACATACTTGTTGTCTTAAATGGCTACGTTTGGGGTAATTTGTTATTCAGCAATAGATATATAATAAATATACCTCCCTACTCTTGACTTCAGGTACTTAGGAGCTAGGAATCTGCAGGGGCTCATTTTTGGAATAAACCAGATAATAGACTGTGCTGAGGGTCAGCCTTAACCCACTTTCTATTTGTTCAGCCATGGTATGATTTTATCAGAGTTAGAGACTCAATTTATGCAGATTTCTTTCCCTTTATATTCCTATAGAATCAAATATGGTCAATTGTATGGATTTGAGTTCACATCTTTTCCTTCACTATTTATCATATAGGGAATTGTTGGAAAATTTAATCTCTCTGATAGGAGAGGTTTCACCGTAAAATCGGGAAGGTAATACTACTTGTTTCATTGAGTTGCACACTTCAGGACATGAGGGTTTTATCAAGATACATTTACATAATGTACACAAAACATTTAGCATGGTGGCTGATACCCATTAAAGATGTATCTAATAATAATTATTGCTATTATCTTTCATAATAGTCACTCAAATTCCCTCACACCAGCAAATAGGAAATTTCTTTCATTCCAAAGAATTGTCCTCACTGAACTTAATTCTGGTAGACAGCATCTTATAATAACTAAGTGTTCTGAAAATTGTGGTCCATGAGCTTTCTGAATCAGAATGACCTGAAGTGATCCTAAAAATAAAGAGTCTCAGGTTACCTGAGTGGCTCAGTTGGTTGAACGTGTGACTCTTGGGTTCACCTCAGGTCATGATCTCGAGGTTGTGGGATCAAGATTTGTGTCGGTCTCTGGGCTTTGTGGGGAGTTGGCTTGGGATTCTCTCCCTCTCCCTCTACCCTTCTCCCCACTCTCTAAAATAAACAAATACATCTTTTTTTAAAAAAAGATTTTATTTATTTATTTGACAGACAGAGATCACAAGTAGGCAGAGAGGCAGACAGAGAGATGAGGGGAAGCAGGCTTCTTGCTGAGCAGAGAACCCGATGTGGGGCTCGATCCCAGGACCCTGGGATCATGACCTGAGCCGAAGGCAGAGGCTTTAACCCACTGAGCCACCCAGTTGCCCCCCAAAAATACATCTTTTAAAAAAAAATTAAGAGTCTTAAAATGAATTTCAGGCCCATGAAGTCCGTATCCTTGGGATGCTAGTAGAGTAAGGAGGACAGGATGATCATCTGCGTTTTTTAACATCCTCCTACCCCAGCTTGATGGTAGCGTTCAGGAAAGCTCCAGAATCACGGAGATAGAGCAAAGAAGATTCATCTCAGAATAGGAGGACCTGAGGTGCTAGTCTGGCTTCTGACATTTACTGGCCAAAGTGAATTAACCTTTGTAATTCCCAGTTTCTCATCTGTGAAAAGGAAACATGAATCTCCTTCTCTAGCTCATAGAGCAATGTAAAGATCGGTCGGGATAATAAAAACATTAACTGACTTCTATCTAGTGTGTACACAGTTTACAAAGTGATTATATCCACTTTATCTCATTGAAACTCAGGACTGTCTTATGAAGTCAGTCTCCCTCCCTGTTGACAAGAACAGGAGTTAAGGTGGGTGAGGTTACACCCAGGCTTGTCCAGGCTGCATCATGACAGGGTTAGTGTGCAAACCGAGGTCTGGACTGTCAATGCAGAACTGAACTAAAACCAAGGGGCTAT
The DNA here is from genome assembly GCF_011764305.1 of Mustela putorius furo. Classification (NCBI taxonomy): domain Eukaryota; kingdom Metazoa; phylum Chordata; class Mammalia; order Carnivora; family Mustelidae; genus Mustela; species Mustela putorius. Next base: position 36,587,010 of record NW_025421304.1, on the reverse strand, counting down.
GTCATATGTCACTGTGCTATTTGTGGACATCACTTTGGTCAAGACTGTTTCCCTGGTTATTCTACCAAATGTAGAGGACAGACTGAGGGAGAATCTATGTTCTAATTGCCCAGATCACAATTATACATGCAAAGAGCCACAATTATTTTCAGACAAAAACTGTGAGGTCATTGGAATACATTTCCTTAGCAATGACATTAGAGAAAGTGCCAGGCTTGGTCTGTCAAATATTTCTAACTTGTGCACTCATTGTAGATTATGAACTTAATGAACTCCCTTCATTTGCTTTTTCTGGGTCATTATTTTGTTTCTTCTGCCTAGGTTTATTCAGGAGAAAAATATTTGGAAAATCATTTGTAGTCTCCAAAGGCTGCATCAATACAGGAAAGGGTTTCCACTAGATAGTTTATATTTCTGCTAATAAATCGAGTGTCTGCTCTTACACCATGTGGAATGGCTGGATGGGTTTTCACGAAGTTTGGGGGTATATCTAGGGTGGTCTGATGGGAAATATAAGCTGTGTTGTGTGTATTAAGTAGATCTTTGGGCGTCAAGGATGGATTCCTCTTCTAAAGTTAGCCACACATCCTCTGGAATAGCCACACGTGAAGAGACTCCGTGGCCAGGACAGGACATATGTGTTAGATTCGTTAGCTCAGAAAACAACGTGCTTTCAAATGCTACGCCAATCTGAAGTCTCAAGGTCATGCTTTCTGAACTGTCAGTACTGTTTGCGATCTAGTTGATTCCCATATGGTAACCTCAGGTCAAGAGCTTGAGGATCAGCCTGTACTTAACTAAAGTGTTTTATGTTGGGTTCCCCCAAGAGGAGACCTGAATACAAGGGTCTGAGTGCAGATGGTGTATCTGGGAAGTTGTCTCAATACACTGGCAGGGAAGGGGGCAAGTTTGAAGGGGAGGTAGAAGGCCAAGATAGAGAACATGAGTGTATAGACTACTGGTATGGGCAGTTGGGGCTCAGTCTAACTACAGACCCCTGTGAGACAGTAGACAACACTTCACAGTGATCCCACCCAGGGACAAGGAAGCCATCGAGTATTTATGCTCTGACTGACATTTGTCATGGCTTTTCCTGGGGTGTTAAGACCCTGGCATTTCTGACCTGCCCTCGGGTGTGCAGAGAAGGTCCTCAAGCAGGGAATCGGGGATTTACAGAGAATAGCCCTTAGCTTGACTGGCAACCTACAGAGTTTCCTGTAACTCAAAAGGCTGTGTCCTGAATAAGCCTGAGTGTGGTAATAATGGTGATTCACTGGTGATACAGGAGTAGCCATATACTATGTGCCTGTCACACAGTGGTTACCATAGTAGGTCCATTATGCATCTCATTTGACCCGCCCAAGACCCCATGTCAAAGCATTATGGCTTGTAATCCACACCTGAGGACAGGAGGAGTCAGATATCCATTGGCGTAAGGTCACACAATTGACAGAGGAAAGCCAGAATCTTAGCCCAGGACTCTGACTGCAAAATGTACTCCCTCTACAGAGCAGGGGTAGATACAGATCCGTCTAATGGTTGCATTAAACCTACATCCAGAGTTCTTTTAACTTTGACACTATGAGGTAGTATTTTTGTTGACTTAACATCTATCTTGAATATTTTCTGAAATCCATCCCTCACCTGCCTCCCTCACCTCTAGGCAAGGCTGAAGTGTGTTCCGTAATAAAATGTGGATACTCTTTTGGCTTAAATAAACATGTTTGTACCTTCTGTGTGTATATAAAGCCTCAGAAAATCAACATGGGGAATTTGGGACAGGTCAAAGGGGCCCAGACACTATCACGGACTCATGGCAAGAGTAAATGGACTCCCTCACTCTCTACCACACCTTCCTGCCTTCAGGTTAAAAGGATGTGATCAACTTAGCTTCATGCAATATCTAGTTGTTTCCTGGGCTTGTTCACAACAAATATTATCAAAGTTTAAGAAAATATGTTGGGCTTCCAGCAAGGCTTGAACCATGCAGATGTTAGTGGGAGAGAATGCATGAGATAATCTATTTCCTACCACAGGAAGCTTCAGCTACTTGTGGTGGGTTCATGGTTGACAGAAAGAAAAAAAAAAGTAAAAAAATATATATATACAGATGATGTACATGCATACATACATAAAAAACTATGGAAATGTGTTTTCCAAATGCAATTACACTGAAATTCTCAGGTAAACAGGTCAAAGGAAGAAAGACTCTCAAGAGGGTTCAGCTTTTAATCTCCAAGAGTTTCAGCCACCAGCACACAGAGTTCGTCTACTTGAAGCCATAAAAATTTAGAATTTGGAACATCTAAGATTGGCCACACAGTAAACTGTATCACAACGTCTTTGTTTCTTGCCCTGCCACCACACTCAAGCTCCAAGAGGGAAACCAAAGCTATTTTTCCAAATGGATCAATGTCTGAAATATTGGCTTCCATTTCTGAAGAACTCACTTTTGAGCTTGTTTGTCCAATGCTGTAGTTAAAATTAATTTCACCCTTCAGGGATTTGTAGGCATGCTGACAGATTCAATGACAAAAATGGAGTTTTATTGGAAAGGGTGTTAGTCGGGGAAGCAAAGGGCTCGGAGAATAATTTGGTAATGGGCTATTGAGACTTTCTTCTTAGGTCACTGGTTCAAATCTAGGACCTGCTTGGCAGTGATTGAAAATCGTTACCATTTGACAGCTGCCTGACAGGCGGCCAGTAACATGTTGGTGCCCTATTCCTACAGGTCCTTCTAGACGAAACAACCACATGACAGGAGGGATATCATGGATTAAATGAAGTCACAGGAGTTGAATTAACCAGTTTCTTTCTCAGTAGCCTGTTACTGAATAGGTTAAACGTTTTTATCATGTTACCAGGTAATGGCCCACAACAAGATTCCAATGTTTATTTCTGGTTTTGTTTTGTTTTTTTTTTTTTTCCTGTTGCTGCCTGGGATTGCCCATGTCAATTATTTATTTTTACCTGAATCATGATTCTTTTTCACTGAGGTATAATTGACATATAGCATCATATTAGTTTAAGGTGTACCACCTAAATTTAGATTTGATATTGTATGTATTGCAAAATAAGCACCACAATAAGTCTAGTTAACATCCGTCACCACATATAGTTATAAAACGATTTTTTCTTATAATGAGAAATTTTAGGATCTAGTCTCTTAGCAACTTTCAAATAGGCAAATAGTATTACTAACTGTAGTCCTCATGCTGGACATAGCAACCCCCCCCCATGGCTTGTTCATTTTATAGCTTAAAGTATGCAGCTTTTAATCTATCCCATTTACCCCTTTCAACCCAACCCTTACCCCCAACTCTGGCAACCACCAATCTGTCCTCTGTATCCATAAGCTTGTGGGTTTTTTGGTTTTGTTTTTTGTTTGTTTCTTTGATTCCACATATATGTGAGAACATACAATGTTTATCTTTCTTTGTTTGACTTGTTTCATTTGGCATAATGCCCTCAAGGTCCATCCATGTTGCCACAAATACAAGATTTTATTCTTTTATATGGCTGAGTAATATTCCATTATATGTATATGCCACATCTACTTTACCCATTCTTCTGTTAGCCTTCCAATTCCCACCTCTTAACAATGGTTATATCTGATTAAAACCATGGAGAAAAATGGAAGTTAGTGAGAAATGAAGGGTGAATTACAAGCAAACCTCACATCGGCCAGCTGCTTATAGCTGAACTAGTAACCTACATGTTTATATAAAGAACAGAAAATCTTAAAAGGCCAGAACTGGCATCAGGAAAACACAAAAGGACAAGCCCCAAATAGACTGACTGCAGGAAGAAACTTGGCAGATTTCCATCTCCGCGGCCCTTAAGAGACAATCAGGCCAAGGAGCCACATAGGACCCATTATGGGAAGGTTGGCGCCATATTAATTTCAGCATGGCCATTCTCAGCGGGAACCCAGTCACCTGACCACATCTCCACAGGGGTCCATCCTTAATGCAGACTGGGACAAAATAATGAGGACTTGATTCTAAGCAAGGTAATTTCCTTATTTCAATGGGCTTAAGCCAAAACCTTTAAAATTACTTTAATGTCTTTTTTCTTCTTAATAGGACATGTAAGTACTAGGAAAATTATAGGCATTAAAAAGGTTTCTTTGGATTTTTTTTTCTTTTTGTAATTGCCTTTTAGAGGGTAAAACTTTTAATTCGTTCTGAATGTTTCACTCTGATATGAGAAACCTGACCTAAGCCTCCTATGCTGAGGTAAGTTCCTCATATTTCCCCCTAAAATAACATTCAATACATTCACTACTTTGAGCTCAACATGTGTTCTTACTCCGTAGATGATAAACCACCAGATTTCCAGAGAGGTGACAAGATTTATCTGCCTCTATTGGCCAAAGTGAAGAGTCTGCCACAACCACATTAGAGATAAACATGTTCAGCCACGTGACTGATCTTTAAATAACATCACAACCTGTCCATCTAAGTGAACATTGCCCCCTTCAAAGTACACCTGGATGAGACTCGTGATTTTAAATGGGGGTCCCTGCTTTAACTGCAATGATGCCATGAGAAAACTCCCAAATCCGAGTGGCTTATAAACATAAACACTTTTTTCTTGCTGCCAGGGTTGCATATTGGTTGTGGCTTAGCTCTCTTTGGCCAGAGGCTCCACATGTCTCTTATTTTAGGACCTAAGCTATAGGGACAACACCTAGGGAATGTTCTTCCTATTGTAGAAGACAGGAGATTAAGAAAGATGAGCACAAACATGCAGAGCTTCTTATAGCCTTGGCTTGAACTGGCACATAGTCATGTCTAATCATGTTCCATTGGCCAAACATGACCAAATCCCAGCTGGAACGATGGGTCAGAGGGAGAAGGGATCTTTATTGGTCATTAACACAATCCATGGCTGTCACATAGCTTCAAACTCTCTGCTGTACAGGTGTGACTTTTTTATTGACTTAGCACATGCTGATGGAGTCCCTACTCATTATAGGAACTCATTATAGGATTGAGATGAGCAAAATACATTCATCATATCGTGCCATCCTCACAATGAAGCTCCAAGAGAGGTACTTTCCCCTTCTGACAGATGAGTCAGTGGTAACCCAGTACAGCGAAGTTCGATGCCTTGGCCCTAATGCTGAAAGTGGTGTACCCGGGATCGGAGTCCATGTGCTTCTGCAGTCCCTGGCTCTGTGCTAAAGCATGGGGCTGGGGGTTGGAGGGTCACAGTCCCCATGTGTAGATCCTTGGGCCAATACATACAACACTATCACCCTATCAGGGATAGGATTCTGTTTAGAAATGATTTTGAGGGCATCTGGCCAATTCTGGAAACTAAGGAGGTTGATTAGCCTTAGTACTCCCAGTTGAGGTCTGAAATGAGATGTGATAATAAATTAATGTGGCTGATCTTATGTGCCTTACAACCTGGCTTAGGAGGAAATTCTCAAATGGTATCCCTGCCACGTCATCATCCTCTGCCTGTAGTGGAGGCTGGGAATATCTTTACTGAGCCCCATGCATCATTAATTACACAAGGAGGAATAGAACTAGGCTACTCCAATATAGTAAGAACAAAGGGACATTCATTAATATTCAATATGTAATGTTCAATATGTTTAAAGACCTAGAGTCTGTACTGAGCACAGGAAATTAAATACTAACCAAGACATTCCTTGCCTTCATGGAGCTTGTAATCTAGCAGGAAATGCAGACTTTCACTAGACAAACACATTAGTGACTGTCTAATTACATACTGGAGTCATCTGTAAGTTCCACGAGAGAATAGGACAAAGGTGAGAAAGACGTTCACAAGAAGTGACAGAACCGTGAAGGAGAGGGCCTTACAGAGGCCAAGTGTATATATGTATGCACGAGCCTAGTCCTGAATGTGTGCACATGTGTGTGTGCAAGCATGTGTGTCAATGAAGTGAAAGAACATTCGAGACAATGTGTGTGTCCAATTCTTGGAAGGGATGAAAGGGCAACATCTCTGTCCAGCAGGGCTTGTGTGAAGGGCTGGTGCCTATAACACCCCGTCCCCTACAGCCAACTTCAAAGAGAAGAGATGTCACTTCTAGTGAGATTCTCCTTAGTGCCTGTGCAGAAGGGTTACAAGGGGTTACCCTGAGTTACAAAGGAAATTTTTTTGTTTGGTTGGTTTTGTTTTTGTGTGTTTTTGTTTTGCTATGAGAAATCAACTTCCCACTGCCCCAGAGAGCCTGGAGGTGTAACTAAGGAACTGGACCCTGCATGGGTTAGATGCTGAGTCGTAGAACCACACTTTGCCATCAGCTTATGGAATCAGTGCTTTGCTCTTGGCACTCAGCACATGTCTACCTAATAGTCACTCTATTCCAGAACCGTGGGAGAGAGCGAAGACTGGTACAACCCTGCCATTAAGGACTTCATGGTCTATGCAAGAAGACACCCCACGAGCATGCAATTGCAGTACAGTACCCAGGACAGTGCTCTAGAGTACTGAGCACGGAGAGGTCCCTCCCTCAGACTGTGGACTGGAATGTCAGGGAAAGATTTCTGGGAAGAGTGGAGGGCAGATGCAATTCCTAGAGAATTACTAGGAGTTGACCAGGCCAAAAAAAAAAAAAAAAAAAAAAAAAAAAAAAAAGAGGCATCAGTAGCTCCATTAGAAGAAACAGTTGGTACAAAATCAAGGGTAGGTGCAAAATAACAAAACAAAACAACCCACAGTGTAGTAGGGCACCAAAAGAGCATTTCAGCTGCAGTCAACATCCCACCAAAGTGTTTCGATTTTGCTCAGTCCTGGCTCAGTCCGCTGCAGTATAGCCTCATGGGTTCCTTCTGGCCCCCAGCTTTATTGAGGTGTCATCGACATGTGACATCATGCGAGTTTAAGGTGTACAACGGTGTGGTGATTTGATACATGGAAATATTTTGAAATGTTTGCCACAGAGGACTAATGACATACCCCCTTCCTCACATAATTACCATTTCGTTCTTGTTGTTATGGTAAGAATAGAGAGTTCTAAGCGTCGTGAGCATATGCTGTGCGTTAAAGGCACAGACTTCACTCACCTTATAACTCAAGGTTTCTATCACTTGACCAACATCTGTGCGTTTTTTTCCACCCCTAAGTCCCTGGCAACCCTATTTCCACAGTTTCTGTAAGTTTGATATTTTTAGATTCCATATATAATAAGTAAGATCCTACAGTATTTATCTTTCTCTGTCTGAATTATTTCACGTTGTCTAATGCAACTGTGCTTTAGGCAACTGCGCTTCCAAACTCGTCTCATATGTCCTCTCCAGAGTGTCACTAGAATCGTTGCCAAAACTCCCATCTGGATGTTGGGTGCCTTCGGCGTTGGGAGTTGCGTGCGGGCTTGATGTCGGTATTATTGGCATGATTGCTAGTTATTTCATGGGCGTCAGTGTTCTCGAGCCTTGGAGGTCATTTGCACAGCGCACACACCTAACACCAAGAGATGTGATGGGGCAGATGACAGGTCTCCTTCCCACCAGCTCTCAGGTAAAAGCCAGCTACTCTGAGAACACTTGGGCCATCCAGAAGTCACCTTCTGCTCCTTTGAAGTTTGTGGGAGGATTTGCTTCATTGTGTCTCTGTTTTATACACACATATAATCTTTCCTGTTGGAATGGGAAATTGTAGAGGGCTCTGTCTCGTTGACCTGGGACACAGTATAAGGTAGTGTCTATAGGCAGAGCTTTGAAGCTCTGCCACATTCCTACCACCCTCTGTAGGCAGGTACTGGTGCATGCTGAGCCCCATGTTCCTCTTCCAAAGTGTCATCTAGTCTATTCTTGTAAGAAATGTCATTGGATTTTGATAATGGTTGCATTGAACCTGTAGATCACTTTAGGTAGTATGGACACTTCAACATCTCTAAGTCTCCAATCCATGAGCAAGGCATGTTTTTCCATTTGTATCTTCCTTAGTTTCTTTCATCAGTGTCTTGTAGTTTTCAGTGTGCAAGTCTTTCACTTCTTTGGTTAAGTATATTCCTAAACACCGTTAGGAGGATTGTTTTCCTAATTTCCTTATCAGGTAGTTTATAATTAGTGTATAGAAACTCAACAGAATTTTGCATGTCGATTTTGTGTCCTGCAATTTTATGAAAACAATGTATTAGTTCTTATAATTTGTGGAGTATTTGGGGTTTTGAAAAACTAGTTCTAAAATTCATAGGGAGCTATAGTAATTCCCTCAAATTATTCTATAAATTTAATAAAATTTAAATAAAAGTATCTAAAGAGCTTATCATTGAAGTTGACAAAATTATTCTAAATTTATTGGCAAAGCTAAAGTGCTGAGAATCCATTTTAAATCAAGTGGAAAGCATGGAAAATTCAATACAAAGCACAGGAATATTGGCATCCAAACAGGGAGGGAGACTAACTCAGATCTCTTCTTCATACAATATTCAATAATGAATTTCAGTTGGATTAAATCTCTTAATTTGAAATGTAAAATTTAACACATCTAACTTTAGGACCTTGGATTGGGGAAAGGTTTCTTAAACAAGACACGGGAAGCGCAATCCTTAAGTGACATTTTTTAAATGTGAAACTTTTCAACAAATGTTAATTTAGAAATTCACAAACTAAGAGCAATACTCGTTTTATAGTACATCCAAATATATGAATAATTATGACATATTAATAAATAAAAGGTATACAACTCAATGCATGGTGGCAGGAATGGCCTAATGATACCATAAAGGAAATTCAAAGAAGAAAAAACCCAAACATTGTGAAAAAATAGGCTCATCACCCCGGGCGCCTGGGTGGCTCAGTGGGTTAAGCCGCTGCCTTCAGCTCAGGTCATGATCTCAGGGTCCTGGGATCGAGTCCTGCATCGGGCTCTCTGCTCAGCAGGGAGCCTGCTTCCTCCTCTCTCTCTTTCTGTCTGCCTCTCTGCCTACTTGTGATCTCTGTCTGTCAAATAAATAATAAAAATCTTAAAAAAAAAGATATTAAAAAAATAGGCTCATCATTTCCCTCTTTGACTTACAATACCTTCTTGGTCACATACCAAACACCAGTGTCTATGTTTAGACCCCCTTTTCTGTTTCTTTGATCTACTGGTCCACTTGATAAAGTGATCTCTACTACTTTGTCACAAAGTTTTGTTGCTCTAAGTCTGTGCTGTCGCAATCACATTTGGCTATTTAAATTTAAATGAGTATAAAATACAGTAAATGGTCAATTGTTTGACTGTTCACACATTGAACACACACTGATCACACATTTCCAACATCCCCAGTGCTCACTAGTCATATGTGGCTGCTTGAATAGCCTAAGTATAGAATACTTCCATGATTACAGAAAGTTATATTAGACCCTGCTTCTTGAGCCCATAAATAAGTCCTAGTATCATTATTATTTTTTTAATTTTATTTTCATTTCTTTTCAGTGTTCCAGAATTCATTGTTTATGCACCACACCTATCATTATTATAATAGGACATGGCTTCTTTCATTCTTCCTCACCTTTGATACTGCTTTGACTCTTTACTTTTCCAAATAACTTTTAGGTTAAGTCATCAGGGAATTAAAACAACGATGAGATGCCACTCTACGGCAACTAACACGAATGCATTATACATATCAAAATAGATTTCTGAGCATAATGGGTGCGCGCTAGAGAGCAAGTTGCAAAAGGGAGTGTGCATTTGTGCATGTGTGTAGGTGTAATGCTATGACACAATTTAAGCAAATTTTTAAAACACACACAGAACTATTCTTATGGTTTATGGATCATCATCATAGCTAATATTTATTAAGCATTTATTTTTCCCAGGCTCGGGTTCAGGGACCTGAAGTATTTTCCCATTTGACTCTTGCACCCAGGCTTAATTCACTATCATCTTCCTCATTTGACTGAGGTATAGAACAGGTAAGCAATGTGCCCCAGATTACCCAGCTCGTTGGTACAGAGCTGAGCTCACAGCCAGCCTGTCTGACTTCCAAGTCTGCATGCATAACCGCGATGCTATCCTGGACTCAGACCAAATGACACTCACTAGACATGCATGGGAATGTTTCCAGAGAGGGAGAAAATAGAAATGGGCTGGAGGGCTCTACCTTCTGTATAGTGTGCGTGGTGTGCGTGTGTGTGTGTGTGTGTGTGTGTGTGTGTGTGTAAGAGAGAGAATGAGACAAGTGGGGAGAGAAAGGGAGATCTGAAGGTACAGAGAAGATGAAATATTACTATCTCTCAGGTTAGGCTGGTGGATAGCCTCTTCTGTTTGAGGAAGAGGTAAAAGAGGTTAATTGATGAAGTAAAAAATAATGGGTATATTGTGAGAGGAAGTGAGGCTTCTAGGACTCGCTATGATCTGTAGTGTGCTAACTAGACTGGTGCACTGCTACTTCTTACCCCTTCTGCTTTGCAAAGCCAGGTACGCAAGCTGAAAGGTTTGCAAGCTTGAGTGAGAGAGACACGGTTGGGGGGGGTGGATACTGCTGGGGGGAGGTTCCTGGAGCAGACCAGAGGGAGGGGCAGCTGCCGTAGGGGAGGTAGAGCAAGAAGGTACCAGAAACCCTTGGTGCTGGATGTAGTCCTCGTCCATTTCCCCAGGGAGAGCTTCAGTAAAATCTACCTCCCCGACAGCTTTAGCTGTTGGATTGCTATTTTCCTTTGGCACATGGAAAGAGGCGAGACCAGCCTCAGCGAGACCATGGTGATACGTGATGTGCCCCTGTCGGTGATATTATGCTGAGGTCACTTATGGAAAGTGTCTCTTCTTGGCACTCAGAGCCTTTGCAGTTAGTCTTAGTAGCCGGCACTGCTTCCCACGGTAGCCTGGCACTTCTGGTCATCTAATCAGGCCAGCTCTCACACTTCATACCTATGTCACCTTGCTCCAGTGGAGAGCTGCCTGTGAGCCTAATGTCTCAACTTCCCAGGCAAGGAGTCTCTTTGGCTGTGTCCTTCCTGCCAGCTCATGTGTGGGGCTTCTTGCACAACTGCTGTCCTGGGAGCAGACAAGTGGGAGGGGCAACATGGTGCCTACATGGGCAGGTCTGGGACAGTTTAACCGTGTGAATGGCAGACACCTGCCAAGCCACCAGGAAGGGGAGCTGGGTTCATTTAGGGGAAGGAAGGGAAGAGGGGAGGTGAAGAAGACAGGTGGGGGGAGGTCTTTGCTCCTCCTTTCCTTGCAGCTGCTCTGCGCAAGGGACCCACTGCCCCTGCCCACTGAGCCCCTTCCGCTGCCGATTTATGGCTTCTTTTCTGCAAAAGAATGGACCAGAAGGTCCTTAGGAATCAAACCTTCTGCAAGGTGCCGTCTCGCTCTGGCTCAGCTACAGCCCCTTCTTGGACACAAAAGGAGGTTTCTAGATCCTGGGATTGTGGCTGGCCTGCACCTGCCTCCAAGCTAACATCACACCTTGCACTGCTTTGTATGGTCCAAACATGGAGATGCCAGGCTAGGCTATGCCAACACACATGTATAAGCCAAAAAGCTAAGGTTAAAAAGTGATAAAATGCTGGGGTCTTAGGGTATTTTGCAATTGAATGAAGCCCCGTGAACCTTGCTAAAGAATGTCCCACTATGAAATCTTCCACTCTCCATTGGGTAGGGTTCTGGGGCCAGCAGGGGGTGAAGCCGCCTGTCACAGTTCATTTCTTCTGCTTCGGCCACCTGCTCCCAGATCTCTCCAAACCCACGCCTGAAGATCTGCCTCAGATTTTGGGCTCATGAGAGAGACAAGATAGGTGAGTGGTAATGAACAGTCCTGGGGTCAGACAAGACTGGGTTGGGGCCCAACTTCTCTTCAGGTCCTTGGTGGTTAAGCTTTTTGAGCTTCATTCTCTTTATTAGAATGGAAAACTTAACTGCTTTGAAGAGTTCCTAAAATTAAAACTAATGTGTGTTCCTGTGGCCAGTTTCTCTCCTTAAACCCCCTGGGGACCATAACAGGTTATTTCAGATTCTTGGAATATTCTGCATGTTATAAAGTCGATCATGGGTTGTTGACACTGGTTTGTTTTAAATATATTTACTATTAATGAAATTATCACAGGTACATACATACGAATGCTTTTAAATCCTCTCCATCTCACTGATAAACACGTAAGTGAGTAAATGGAAGACAAAGAGATCCTTCAATTTATTTGGCTTTCATTTATCAGTGCTACATTTATACATATTTAATATATTTATATATGTATATATTATAATATATTATGTTTATATGTATATACTATTTACATATTATACTTACAGTACCACTGTGGTTTGAGAAATAAGAATGGGGCTCTATATAAACAAACCTTGTCCCACTGTTGGCTCTAACATATCATAGCTTTGTGACCTTAAATAAGTTAATTAACCACTCTGAATATCCTGGGATATCCTGGGAGAGAGTTTGCAGAATGGTTAAGGGCTTCAACTCTGGAACCAGATTATCTGGGTCTGAACCCCAGGTCCACTACTTACTCGTCTCCCTGTGCCTCAGTTTCCCCAGCTGTCAGACTAGGAGCTACCTCCTGCTGAGGCTGTGAGGATTAAATGTGCCAAGAGAAAATCAGGTAATGCAAAGAGCTTAAAGGACTGCGTGAGATCAGCGATAAGATGGCCTTCAGAGGCCATGGTGAGGATGAGATGCGGCAAGCAGCTCAGAGCCGGACACCCAGATGCAGCAAAAAATGGTAGCTGTGGTTGCCAATATTTGACTTCAGGTCAGGAGGTGGGAGGCTAGCCTGCAACTCGTAATGCCTGGGATACACTGAGGGTTCTCCAACCCTGAGATCTTGGGATATGAGCAGGGGAGACGGAGCAAGGGAAAGGGGTGCTAAGGTCCTGGACGTAGGCACAGACAAGGGCTGCAGAGGCTGCACGCACCACACTCTAGGAAGCCGAGCCTCTGCTGCACCCGGGCCAGGACCATTTTGCTGATCCACTTCCTGCTGCCAAATGTTGTTCCACCCAGAGCTCTTTGATCCACTGCCAGTACTTGGGCAAGGGAGGCAAGGTGTGCCTGGATCCAGGCAAGGCCCGCGGGGGAGGGCCTGCCTATCCTAACAGTGACGGTGCCAGCACAGGGCCGGCGGGGGATGTCCCAGAAGGGTGGGGATGGGCTGGGCCTCCTGAGCCCTCACAGCTAGGAAGGCAAAGACACCTCACAGGGACCATGGGGCTCCTGGCTCCGGCGTTCAGAGCCTCCACCGCCCCGGCACCCCCAGTGGGAAGTAGAACTTAGTTGGCAGTGTTGGCGGTGTTGTTCATGGCGCCTGTGCTTGGCTCCTCATGCCCACCTCATTCAGACCTCTCTTTGCAAAGGGAGGAAAGCTAAGGCCAGGAGAGGTGAGGAAAGTCTCCTGCGGTCATGGAGAGTCCATGCCAAGAGGAGGTGTTACAGGGTCTCTCAACCTTGGCTCTGTGGATGTTTGGGGTTGGGTCATTTGGGGCAGTGGGGGGACCGTCTGGTGTACCACAGCCTGGTTTTGCTAGATGCCAAATGCCCTTCCTCCCTCGGTAGCAACAACCAAAAATGTCTGTAGATGTTGCTAAATGTCTTCTGGGGGCAAATCTGGCCTAGTTGAGATGCACTCTCGGCCTTCTAGTCTGAAGAGGGAAGGTGGGGAGAGAAGCCGGGAGAAGCGGGAAGAGCAGAGGGAAGAGGATGTGTTCACAGAGCGAGCAGGGCCTCAGGAGCCAGTGCTGCTACTGCTTCAAGCCAAGGACCTCTGCATGACTGGGCTCCGCAGGGCATATTATGGGAAGGACACACCTCAGACTGGCTTCTTCCAGAAAGGCTCATTATGCTAGTGCTCGCCATCGCACTAAGTTTTTCCCAGGGAATACCTGTTCTCCATCATCTATGCCAGTGTTTGAGTCTCTGAGTCCCCTTATGTCCTTGCTAAGGGGAGGGGCCCACACCATGCCCTCCCAGGGCTGCTTGTGTTTTCCTGACCAAGTCCAAGTGCCCAAAGTGGGTGGTGCCAGCTATGTTGGGGGCTCGAGCCTCTTGCAGGGCTTGCCCTCTGCCAAGAACAGCTAACCCCTGACAAGCATGCCCAGAATGCCGAGCAGAGCCCCAGTGTTGAGACGTTCAGATTAAAGGAGTGCATGCTGTTTATGTGAAAGTCAAATTTAACTGTGCCTTTTTTATTTTCATTGGCTAAGCCTGGCCACCCTAGGCAGGCAACTCCGACCTGACCTCAGTGGCTGAAATGGGAAGGGACCTGGGGGTCCAAAATCATGCCCCATCACACCTCTGCCAGGAAGGCCGCCAGCTTGGGAGGGCTGAAGTGTGTCCAACCTGCCGAATGGCAGGGTGGTTTTATCCCTGGCGAGAAAGGGCCAGAGAAGAATCATTCTCGTAGTTATAACTTGGTGCTAGAGCGGGCAGTCCTGAGGTCCAAGTATACCCCAGCTTCTGTGCTACCCATTTATGTTCATCGGAGGGTAGGATTTCCATTTCTATTCGTGCCTGTGCAGATGCTGTGACCTTCACAGCTGGACTCAGCAGCTGGCACAGATGCCATCATTCACCAGGGACTTTCGTCCCGCTCTTCTTTTTCTCCAAACCTTTACAATATTCCTTTCTCAAAACTGAGCCGTGGCTCTGCCTGCTCTCCCAGGTGACTCAGACTCCAAAGGCAAATAGGGTAGGTGATAAGGAAGAAAGGGCTCAGTCCAAGAGGCCCAGGCAGAGGGAGTTTGGGTTGGTGGCACCCAGGCCTGAGTCAGAACCCAGCTCTGTCACTGCCTGGGTAACTCTGGGCGAGTGCCATGCATTGCTGGAGGTTCAGTTTCTTCTGCTAAAATGACTGGGATAATAGTGCACACAGCATAGGGTAGTTAGGATTTAATGAGAGAATGCACAAGAAGTAAGTACTCATCAATTGAGCTATTACCTATCTCAAAGGATTGTTGGAGAAGTGGGAAAGGGATCTAAATTAAAGAAATGTAGTACATGCTTCATAAATGGTAATTGTGATTATTGTTACCAACACCCTTTGGATTTGGTTATCCATTTGCCAGAAGCCCCTCCAAAACTCTATTCCTACTGCACAAGAATTGGAGAAATGACTTCTTTGATAAAGTAGCTTTTCACCGGGGAGATCTGGTTTGCTGATCTTACTCAGGTTAAAATGACTGAAAATCAATTTGATTTGACAGCTGTGGAAAAAACAAAATGTGTGTACAAAGTGTTGAGCAGCATAGCACCTCAGAACTGCTATAAAGTAAGACAGAGAAAGGGCCTGCTGTCTATGACCCGGTAGCAGGCTTCCTTCCATTCAGGGCACCCACTGGGCCGCCTATCCCAGCCTAGACTTGCTGACCCTGTGTTCTCCTCCAGGGCCCACAAGGTGCTCACAGGAGCCCAGACACTGGGGCCCCAGCCTGTTTCTCTGCTCCCGGAGCCTGGCCTTGGCAACCTGCCCCAGGCCTGCAGACCCCAGAGCATTCTTGGCAGCCATGCAGCAGGGTTAGTGACCGCTAGTAGACAGAACTCCAGGGATGGAAGAGCTGTGCCAGTTGATTAGGTGAAAGGGGCAAAGGTAATTTCATCCATGTGTCTTTTGCCCAAGGCCAGCCGACAGTGCTTACTCCCTCCTGCCTCACTCTGCCCCACCAGACCTCCATTTCCAGGACTTGTACACCTCCGGTCTCAAGTGTCCCTTTAGGTCCATGGGCCCAACTCTTGAAATGACACATTCTCTGCACAGGTCAGATCACCTGTGTAACCCGGAGAAAGGGCCTTAGCCTCTTCAGATTCCCTGTTGGTCAAAGTGAGAAGAAGAAATGGACATAGCATGTCTGCCTTGTGTGGTTGGTGAAAGAACCAGGAGATAGTTGAAGGCCAAAGTGCTTTGCAAGCTGGGAGTGCCTTCAAGTGGGAGTTTTAGAGTCTTGACCATGTTCTAGAATGTTGTGGATGTTCTCCATCTAAGAGTAGGGACATTACTCATTGACCCCATTCTTCTTGCCATTCTTCCATGTGTCCTGATTCTCTTCCACTTGCTAGGGGGTAGGGTTGGGATTGTCATGGGGTCCACTCCACAGGAGACTAGTCTCCCTGAGTCTTTAGCATAAGTCACCTAGTACGCAAAATGAGGAATCTGGTTACTTAGAATATTCCCTGTGGGTTTATTTCAAACAAGCTGCTAAGAATAATCATTAATCATTACGACATAAATAAATCTTGTGGCTGCTTCCTCTGCCATATGAAGTTGTCCTTGTAAGCAACAACATCTCCTCAGACCATACCTGGTCCCGAAGACATCAATCTTTAGTTTTATTCTCTTTCTCTATCTACTCTGATCTTCATCTATCATGAACTACTTTGCTAATCAATGAGCCACATGGACCATATGCCAGTATCTCAGTGTGGTCGACTCTGGAAGATGCCTGCCTGTTGTTTAAAGTGTAGAACACAAGGAATTCCTGTATACTACTTAGCCTATATTTTAAACCAGATCTAAAAACTGTCTAAGTTTGTTAAATGACCATTCACCCCAGTTTTATGTATCCAAAAGAGACTCATCTTATTTATAGGGATAGATATAGTAACTATCTGACTTCAGCCTGGAGAACAGACTGTACTAGACAATCCTGGGCAAGTCACTTAACTGTGTTCAAGGAAGTGCCAGTACCCACAGTATATTGATACTAGCTTTCATGGAGTGAAAAGTACATATGTACCAGGCATTGTGCTAATATCTTATTTAATCAGCAAGACCACCTCTAAGGATTAGGTATTTTTACCATCCCATTTTATAAGTGAGGAAAATGAGACGAGGAGAGATGAAGCAATTTTCTCAGAACTAAGCTATTAAGTCAGAGTCAGGATTCAAAGCAGGAACTTTAAATAAAACACTTTCCACTAAGCCTGCTAATTAACTCACAATGCTTTTGTGTGTGCAAAATGCTTTTGTGAGCTGGGTGCTGGTGTTCCCCTCATTTTATATAGGAGGGGTGAGCCCAGGGAGCCTTAAGTATGATGAGTTGAATGGAGAGAGATGAAAGATGCCCTCGATATGCCCAGCATAGGGGAGGGGCCTGGGAGCTACCATGACCCAGGCTCATGGCAACTGAAGAACACCCGTGCATGACCATGCGTAAGATTATTTCATTAACTCCATTGCTCACCTGTCACAATATCTACTTTTATGAAGTGTCTTTCATCTCAGATCTCCAAAGCAGGTGTAAAAGCTATAATTAATTGTAATAGTTGTTGTGTTTTTTAATAGTTACCTGCTATAATGTCCCTTTGATAGGTAATGGTGCTGAGGCTTTGGGTCAGAGGGAGATATCCTGTATGTGGAGACCCAAGGCATACATTAACCAAGGCCCTCCCATCTCAAATGCCCTTGAGCCTCACAAGAGGACTTAGCCTATCATCAAACAAAGAACTGCCATGAGCTACACAGATCCGTCTCCTCTTGCTCCTAGAAGGGGCTCCTATTTCTTCCTAGACAGAGGAAAGTAGTCGTTTTCCGTGGCATTTAAAACAAAGACAAAGGGGTTCAAGATTCAAGATGCTGCTTCAGCACACGCCAGCATGGGTGCACTGACAACAGAAGGGCATGAGGTCATGATAAATTCTAAATCACAATGGTTTTATACTCTTTTATGTGGTGGTCAGCTGGTGCGGCTCCAAGAGGAGACATAGCAAAGCTCAGGAAAACAAAGCTTATTATATCGACAGGAACTAGAGACAGGAGGGACAGCACACAGGACCACAGGGGAAAGATACCGGATGGTCAGGAGGCAGAAGACAGGAGCAGGGGAAACCTTTAGGTCATGCTCTTTATTGGGGTTACTGAGAGAAAGGCAAGACAAGCCAGGATAAACAGCTTGGGCTTGGCTAGTTGGAATAATTTTGGTAGGCTCTGGGCTATAGGGGTGGTCTCTAGTTGCCTGGCACCTGGCCCTAGGACAATTAGGCAGAAGGATATTAGATCCTGGTGTACAGGGGCCAGAGAGAGGAAGTCTGGCTCTAGATTTGTTAGTCTGAATGTCAGTGGCATGCTTCTGGTCATTTGCTGCCTTAAAAATTAGCTAGTCTAGAGAGGGACAGTATCTCCCCAACTAGAAAGGTTTTTAAAAGATGTCAAATCATAATAGATAGAAAATAAAATATATTATTTGGCTTCCATAGAACACTGTGTGTGTGTGTGTGTGTGCGTGCGCGCGCACGTGCACGTATGCATGCATGCATGTGGTTGGAGATATAGTTTTTGAGGTTTGGGAAGAGAGTAGAGAGAAACCTTCTCCTCTCTCTAATAAAAAGCAAAAATTAATAACAAGATGAACTTATCTACCTTCCCTTGGAAGAGTTCCTTAGACCCTCTAAATGAGATTCTTCTCCCCTTTCCATTGACTCTAGTGACTATATCTTTGAGTCCAGGACTATCTGAAATACAGAAATGATGTCAACCTTGGTCCTGTTAAAATATATAGAGAATACCTTTGGTTAGGCTTAAATATTCCTTTGGATTCCCCTATTTTCTTGCCCTTGTAGCATACTAATGAGTCTTGAATATTCTCCTAGTTCTGTTTCTTCAGATGTTATAGTCCTGAAGTCAGTTCTAGTGTAATGGCCATTCACTATAGCTACTTGGACACTCCGTGCAAACCTAAGGGGGTAAATGAGATTGACCCTAAGTCATTTTTAGTAAATGGAAGAAGCAGGATTCCAGCAAGGGCTCTCTCCTCAAATGACCCCCACTGTGTGAGTGAGAGAGAGGTGAACCTTGGCTGGGCCACCATTTTTCAGGAAGTCATGAAGTGGAAATTCACCTTTGAAAAATAATTTCTGCAAAAATAATAGGGTGGCACCTTTGAAGCTGACTAATGAGCATCTTTTGACAATCATGCAGTTCACCATGGAGTAGTTCTACAGATCCTTACCTCCTCATCAGTTCAACATCCAGATATGTTCTCTAGAAAAGCTCTTCTTCATGTACATCAGAAAACAGATACATAAGTGTCATAGGGTCATATTTCTAAAAGGAAAAAAAAATGACACAAAAGCCAGGTCATTGAAAATTACCCCATTCTCCATCCATAGGAGAATAAACAAATAGACTAGAACATGATATAGTAGGGGAAAAAATGAACTACACGTAGCTACAGACACCAACATCTTGGAAACACAATGCCGAGAAGAAAAATCAAGCAAAGTAAGATACGCTAGCTTACAATGACGTTTTTACAAAGCTGAAAAACGAGGCACACACACATAGTTGAGGCATACTTGCATTAAGCATAACTTTAAAGGAAAACAAAAGACTGATAAACATGAAATTCAGGATAGCAGTGCTTTGGTAAGGGAGAGGGCCTTGGGAAGGAGGATTCACCATTATTGACCTATGGTTCTGAATACATTGCTTTACATGCATTTTGTCATTGTTTCATAGCTAACATATAGAAGACAGATGTGATTTTTCATGTCTCAAAAATACGTATTTCCAGAGAGAAGCTTCCTAGCATTAATGGCCCAAACTGCTTTGTTCAGTGAAAAAGACAAGAGTAAACTTCACAGAAAATGCAAGCAATGTGGTGTCTTTGGGAAGAGAGAGGGGTTCCAGGGGAGAGGAGCCAGGGAAGAAATAGAAAGTGGAGAAAAATACTATGAGAAGGGATGCTACGCAAACAAGTGTCTGTGGGTCTTGATTTTATTTCTCCTGTGTCCATAAGATACTCTCAGCTACTATCTCCTCTTCCTAGCCTCTGAGATACTCTTTTAAGGACCCATGTATAAAGGAGGAAAAAGGAAGGGCCCCCCCCCTCCCTCCAGGATGTAAGGCTTGCTCACTTTCATGCTGGCCAATACACTGGCAGGGGAGGGACCCAGGGTAGAGTCAAATCCCCAGGGTCCAGGTAGAAGTCTTCGTGCATCTCAGTAATGAGGGCTATGTGGGCAGAGAACACATGAGAGCACGTGGTGGGCTCCGAAATGCTGTGACCATATGGGCTCCTAGACCCAGGATCGTGGCTCGATTGATCTGCCTATAAAGAGCCTGGCTCCATTGTGCTCACCCCAAACTCCACTTCCCACAGGTTGCCCTTTGCCATAAGTAGGACACCTTCTGAGTTTGAAGGACATCGAAGTAGTGTTTCCCTCAAACATTATGACTGAAACTATAACACTGAATATCCTAATAAAATGCATCAAAAGAAGATGAACTAGACATCAAAAGATGTGTTATTGACGATCTTAGAGCACTTATGCTTGGATTATGGACTTAATATTACTTTGAGTTTGTATATGAATTAGACACCCAATAAGGAACACCCTAATAATAAGGACAGTCGTGGTGGTGGTGATGATGACGATGACGATTATGATGAAAGTAATGGGATCTACCATTCAGCAATGTCCAGAGCAGGCCACACACACCAATGGGCTCGCATATGGCACCCTACTTATTTTCAGACAGTGTTTTGAGGTCAGTGCCATTATCCATTTACCAATAGGGATTGGGGAGGCACATAAAGCAACCTGCCCAAGAACACTCAACAATTAGGAAGTAGCTGTGTTAGGATCTGAACTGGGGTCAGTCTGGAGATTAAAGCCATCATATTATATCTAGCTCCTGATGCAGTATTTTCCAAGCATTTAGCAGCCAGGAGGAGGTAACAGCCAAGCTGCGAACAACCCTATTTTACGAAGGGCTTCCATTTATTGAACACACACACCTACTCAGCAATTAATTTCTAAGCACTTGCGAGTCCGGCCTTGGGCTGCAGCGGGGAAGAGCAAGGGCAAATGTCCGTACCTCAGTGAAGCCAGGGATGGAAGGAAAAGTAAATCCATTCTGATCCTGCTTGCCAAGCCACATAGCTCTCTCCAAAATTCAAGAGTTGTTACCATTGGCAAAAGCCATTACAAATCCACCGGTGCTTGACTGAGGTGGGTCTCGCCTTAGCTGCGTGTGCTCCCCAGTCCTCCGGGCTGCAGTCCAGCTCTGTTCCCAGGTGACAGTGGGGAGGGCCCTGCATCAGAGGCCCCTCGGTCCAGGCACTGGGGAGGCGCAGAGCTCCCCACATCCCACTGGGGCTACAGTGCGACTCTGCAAGTTAGGGTCTTTCCATGGGCTCCTCACTGGAAGCTGGGCCCAGAGAGGGCAAGATGTTGGGTCCAGGTGGGAACTCTGAGGAGGTCAGAAGCGTTTAAGAGCTTCTGCCTGCTCCTGAGCTCCCACCGTGGACTAGCATGCATTCTCTTCAAGGTAGGGCTTCGCAGTTGTCTAAGACATGAATAATGCCTAGAGGTATTTGGTTGTCATAACTGGGGGTGAGAGCTGCTGCTGGCTGACGTCTGGTGGGCAGAGGCTGGGGATGCTGCTAGACACCCCACAAGGGATAGGGTAGGTCCCCCTCCCCCAACAAAGAAATCCTGGGCCCCAGCGGTGACGTGGTTGAGAACACTTCTGCTGAGTTTGGTGTTAAGGACACAAATGGGAGACAGCGAAGTCCACTGTAGGAAAGGAGACCCTATCAGCAGCAGCTTGCCTGGATTCTAGGCCCAGGCTCTGGCCACCCTGGCTCTTAGACAATCCTGTGCCTCCCTCTATGCAAGACAGTTGGAACCGACCAGACTTCCGAGGAAACCATTCTCCTGCCCAAAATTTCTCTCAAGAGGCTTACAGCTTTGAGGCACTGTCAGGGGAAGGCTCGTCCAGGCTGAGGAGTGGAGGTGAGAGAGGGGGAGGGAGGGGTTCTCGTTCTCTAGAAGCATCGAGCAGTTCCAGGCAGGCGACCCTGAGTGCCCGGGCTGCAACTCTAGGGAAACCTCCCGCTTCCCAAGAATCACTGGGCAGTGTCACGGGGAGCAGGGGAGAGGGCCGTGAAGGGTTAAGCGCCTATCTTCCCTTGCTGGCCTGTCTCCCAGGCTAAGTGAAGGCTGCTTCATCTCACGTGGCTATGAAAGAGACAGTGCAGATGGAAAGCAGCTGTCCAGCGAGGGAACGGGCCACATGGCCACGGCGCCATGCCGTTCTGCTCGGCCGGGGCTGTTTTGTTTGACTTCGGAGGAGCAGCGCAAATAAATACAGTAGGTTCTGTTTAAACAAAAGACTGATCAATAGAGGTTTGGATAGCTTACGACCTTCAACCATAAACAGAAATTTGAGGTAAAAATCTACAAATCCCAGATCAATTACCAGATTATTTACCCTCTCGCGCTGCTAATGTTCCACTCTGCCTTGCATATTAAAAAGCCGAGGAAGAAAAGGATTTCTGTTTCAGGAGAGGGAGGGCCGTGTGGATTTATTAGTCGTGGCAATCAAAGCGTGCGCCATACGTTTTCCATAGAAACCCGGCTGTAGTGATTGTGCAAATTGGCTAAGGCAAATTTTAGATGCCCGGACTGTTGAGCCAATGCTGCCGGTAGCTTCCATAAACTCTTTTTCTTTTCTTGGAGGGGTTTTAACCATCTGCCACAAACCCGTTATTGTCTTGTGGTTTGCCACAGAGGAAAGTATGATGTTAGGGGCTTCGGTCCTCCCTGAGGTCCTTGGGGGCTGAGAGTCCCTGAGAAGAGCCGCCGCCCTCAGTTGCTCCCGGCTCAGTTTCCCAAGGTGAAACTGAAGCTTGCACAGAAAGGTCCCTCGGCCACTCTGTACCATGGCAGGTTGTCAATCTCTTGAAGCCTCTGTTTTCTCCCGTGTAAAATGGCAAAACCCACCACAGTTAGCTCCCAGAGCTCTGACGAGATTAAGCACTGTGTAGCACGTGAGAGCATCGCCCACAGCCGGCATGCAGAATGGGGCACTCGGTGGACAGGAGCTACTGTTCTTGTCACCGCTAGTGTTGGGGCTCCTTCTCTTTTGGCCTGACCTTGAACATCTCCACGATGTTTTGGGATGAACTCTCTGAGTTTAGGGCTTGTAGGGAGAACCTGGGAATGATGATCCGGGGACTAAGGGAGAGGGGCCTTAGTGCCACTGGGAAGAGAGGAGGAACATTCTCCTAACAAATACCCCTGAAGAAAGCCCCCCCCCAACAAGGAAAGGTGATGGGCGTCTTCATGGGACCCCACACCCCCTCCCATATACCCATAAAAGTCTTCTGGATGAGTGTCTGTTCCTCAGAACCTATAGATCTACTCTCTCAAAGAAATGGCTTGGGTGTTCCCTCCCGTGATACCTCTCTGTGGGATGCTGGATATGGCAAACACAATGCTCACTCCATCTGCTAAATTGTTGGTCCTTCCGAGGCCTGGGGGAACTGTGCCCATCTTGTTCACCTCTGGTGCCCAGCCCTAAGCCTGTGAAAGGCTCTGAATGAGCTTCAGAGCACATCTGTCAGATGAATGGCTCCTCCGGACTGTCCAGGAATCTCTCCTTTCTTCCATCTTGGAGCACGGACTCTAACTTTTCCCCATCATCCCGAGCCCTTTTTACTCCCCTACTCTGACCTTCTGAGCCAGTCACAGGGAAGATGTGAGGACTTGCTCTATGCTCCACGTTTCTCTTCCTTTCGCCCACTATCAGGGAGAGACAGAGAAAGCATTCTGTGCCTCGTGCTGTCTTGAGAGCTTGACACCTATGGACTCATTAATTCACACAAGGACACCACATTATCCCCATTTTACAAATAGGGGAGTATGAAGGCAATTATTTATAGGCTGCAAGCGTTAGGTTTTAACAAGGTCTGTGGAGCGCTTAACCAGTGAGTGGTTCTCAAACTTAAGCAGCATCAGAATTACCTGGAGGGCTTATTAAAATGTGGGTTACTGGACCTCATTCCAGAATTCCTGATTCAGGAGGTGGATGTGCATTTCCAGTAAGTCGGCAGGTGATGCTGATGCTGCTGTCCAGGGAACAACTGTTGGAGAAACGTCATCCTAAGTACGTTTCTTCTTCAGCCAAGGTCCCAGCAGCCCTTCCCTCACTCCCAGAAAGCAGGGGCAAAAAGTCCTCACCAGGGCACAATCCATCCCTTTCCTAAGTTTCTGGATATGAAATGGAAGACATTTACATCGTCAGGTGGAAGACAAGTTGAAGCCGTGACAGACTACGATTGTCATTTTGCTTCTTGTATTTTGCTGGGAGAACCAACTTAACTTCGAATCATTTGTGTCTTATAATTCATCTTTAAGTATTATATATAAGTTGAACTGAAATTGAAATTCTCATTATCCAAGTCTTGGAAAACTTTGTTGGGACATTAAAGAGTAGGGAATGGGAGAGAGGTCCAGGAGGTGAAAAAAAAAAAAAAAATTCTTCCAAATTAACCTTAGAGTTCTAATTATATAGCAGAGGTTGGCTGTTTCTTTAAAAGAAAGCCATTTCTTGAGTTGTAATTATTCTGCATATTATAAAATGTGGAAAGTAATGGGGTGGGAGGTAGGAGGCCAAGAGACTTGCATTCCTTAGTAATGAACTACATAAGCAGTAAAAGCCCAAGTTAGAGTATTTTTTCCAAACTTTTACTCAATAAATATCCTGTCTCCAAAGTATCACAAATTCCAAATTAGCAGTGTGTAGATTCATGAAATCCATTCATTTCTCCATTCATGCATCCCACAAACATTTACTGAATCCTCTACTCTGTGCCAGGCATCTGCTGGGTGCCAGGCCAGGGGAGGGACATGGCGGGTGTGTGCCGTTCTGGGATGCTGACGTTAAGGGAAATAAGATAGAAGCCATATCCTGGAGGAGCTCACAGGAGAGTGTGGGAGAGAGTCAGGGAGGAGGTGTGTTGCGCCTTTGTGAGGGGTTGGAAAGGTTGGGGAAGGGGTTTCCAGACAAAGGAATAGCATGTATTGGCAGGAGCTATAGATTGTGCTGGTGCTTCTCCAGAGACCCTTTATGGGGCCACTGCATCTGTCCCACAGCTGCGGGCTACAGCCCTTCCTTCCATCTGCTGCGTCCGTGTCAGGTCATGTGTCTGGCCAGGACCGATACCAGTTAACAGGAAAACCTGGGCTCTGATGGGCTTAACTAAGGGAGCCGCACCTCCAGAGCCGGGAATGAGATGAAGGTGGTGATTTGCCTTCAGTGACTAACAGCTTGGACTTGGGAGCCAGAATGCTGGCGTCCGAAACCATGCCCGTGCCGCTTACCAGCTCTACGACTTCAGGCACCTTAGTGACCTCTCTGGCTGGCCACGGGGCGTGAGAAACAAGAGAGCTGTGGTTAAGATCAAGGCAAAATATCAGGAGAAGATAGAAAGACTTCCTGGCAGGGGTGTTTATAGATGTCCGGTTCGGTGAATGGTCTACACCAACCCTAAAGTTGGGAGTTATACGCTGGGGCATCTGCATGGAGTTCCAGTGACCACCGAATCCCTTTACTTAGGCACATGCAGGTGGGCCTGACCGCTGGAATTTCCTAGTGGGAAGGGCTTCAGCTTCCCATGGATTCTCAGAAAGGTTGAGATCCACGGCACTGAATGAACTCCCAAATCACAAAATTAGCCACCTCTGTTTCTTGCTCATTTTCCAAGGGCTTCTCACCTCCAACAAGGACGTGTGAGCAATTTGTGTCCCTCAGATCCAATAATCTGTAAATCTGAGGCCAGGACCTGGGGGATGCCAAGTACGCCAGAGCATCCCACGCAGGGGTCCTCCAGCCCACCCTGTCTGAGCCATCGACAAGAGTCAGACTACGATTGCTGGGCTTTCACCTGATTCAACATTAATTAGTGAAAAGCCTGGCCTCTGTGACCAGGCAGAACCCCATTTCCTACTCAGCAAGGCTCCGAATCCCACCATCACGTCCCCCGGGACAGCTACTCCAGTGCGGCCTGGGTCATAAAGTAGCAACATAGAGTTCCTAACCAGGGAAACAGACATGGCAGGTCTGCATTAAGGAAATTTTATAGGAATCCGACCCAGTACTTTTGTTTGCTTCATCTAATGTTTAAAAATGCGGCTTGCTTTGATTGTTCCTTTTTTCCTTTTTCCAATCATCCACCTCTATTTTTTATAAAAGTGTGAGCCTGAGAAAAACCCCTGCTCTTCTCACAGAGTTTGGGAAGCCATGACCCGGGGAGCCTGGCCTGCACTTTCAAGACAGTGGCTGGGCAGAGCCATAGAAGCAGGGAGCAGATGAGCCTGATGCGGAAATTCAGAGGCGGAATTTCTGCAAGGCCTCCTGTAACCTGAAAATTTGCAGAAGTTCCACTTCATTCTACAATATATGCACTTTTGGTTTCATATAAACACTGGTTTGCTATTTTGTTTCTATTCATGCAAGTTGTCAAGTAAAATTTTAGCTCCCAGAAGAAACCCAGTGAGTTTTTGGTTTGAGTCTCTGAATCAAACACACAAGTTACATGAACGACTCTGAGTACCCTTTGAAACATCATTGTACACCCCTAGGAAATAGCAACCTGTGTCATCCAGGGAGGCAGCTTTGAATGGGTCTTCCACAGCATTTGGATCTCATTTTTTTTTAAGATTTTTTATTTATTTGTTTGACAGATAGAGATCACAGGTAGGCAGAGAGAGAGAGAGGAGGAAGCAGGTTCCCTGCTGAGCAGAGAGCCCGATGTGGGGCTCGATCCCAGGACCCTGGGATCATGACCTGAGCTGAAGACAGAGGCTTTAACCCACTGAGCCACTCAGGCACCCAGGATCTCATTTTGAGATTTAAAAACAATTGAATGGAGGGGCACCTGGGTGGCTCCATCAGTTAAGCGTCCGACTATTGATTTCAGGTCAGGTCATGATTTTAGGGTCGTGAGATCGAGCCCCAGTCAGGCTCCATGCTCATTGGAGAGTCTGCCTGAGACTCTCTCCCTCTCCCTCTGCCCTTCCCCTCCACGTGCTCTCTCTCTCTCTCTCAAATAAATAGATAAACAAATCTTAAAAAAAAAAAAAAGATAAAAGCAATTGAATGGAAGAGGGGGATTTGTTTTTGTTTTTCAAAAAGCAAATCTAAGTTCCATAGTCTTATACAAGCTTGGGTTCCAATGCTGTGTTAATATCTGGTCAGTATATACGTGCAATGCAATCTCAGTATATACGTGCAAACTCTTAGTGTTCACTGGGCATTAGGGAATGAACATTCTAGGTGCTTCTTCTACATCAGCCCATATAATCGTACAGCAGTCCTTAGAGATAGGTGCTATTAAGACATCTCCATTGTATAGATGCACACATCTATAGATGTATGTAGAAATGACAGACAGGGATGCTAAGTCACTTGCTCAAGGTCATAAAGCTGGTAGGTAGTCGAGCTCAAGTTTTGATTCAGGCATCCTGGGACCAGACACTGCCTCTGCACTTATCCAGTGAACTGTGCCTCCCCAGAGCTCCAAATGGGACGATCTTAGAGGCTGTGTCAACTTAAAAAGTCATGCTGCATGAAGAGTACTACTAGTACAGGGAAGCTATACACAGGTCTGCCATAGACTGTGCTCGGATAACACTGATTGGGTTATGAAACCAGCAAATGGAATGGCTTCTAGTGCCCAGTCTGCTGTGTGTCCTGCCAGCTGGGTGATGCGTCAAGTCGGTCCACCTGGGGAAGAATTGTGTTCGGGGCTGTCCAGTTCAAGGCACCCTGGCTAGAGCAATTTGCTGGAAAATTGGGGGCAGTTTAATAGCCCCAAGGACATCCCATCATTTCCACTAACTCTTCTGGACACGCCTGATTTTGTCGCGGCTGTGAAGATTCAGCCCTCACGAATTATCCACACACCAATCCACATCAGCATTCGATTTGGTGTTTCAGGCATCCCATTTGGTTTTGAAATTAGTTGAAGACGATGCTATTTAGGGGCCATGTGAAAAAATATATATATAATCGGTCTTGTGCTTATGAAAAAAAAAAATTGCCGTGTTCTGATTAACTGCACGTGACGCTGAGATATATCCCCGCGAAAATGACCTCCATTTGCAGTCTGGTTTTGATTTGCAGGCTGTGGAATTAGATTCCACCTCATTGCTTTTATGTTTCTCCCATCGTTTGTCCATGCATTCACCAAACATTTATTGAGCACCAACTACAGCCAGGCCCAGGGCGAGGTGCTTGCGGGGAGGAACAGAAGGGGAACATCCAGGGGCGATGAAGTCCTGATCTCTGCCCTCAAGCTTAGTTCCGTCAGTGAGACAGACCATGGAAACATGCAAAACCCAAGCCAGCCTCTACGACAGATCCCATGTTAATCCATCTGCTAAGAGCTTGGTTACTTTGATTATTACAAATACCAAGTTGTATTGCCTGAGGGTCTGTTACTGTGCTATCAATTTCTGTTTATCTACAACTAAGATTGAAACAACCAGTCAGGTGTTCATAGGCCAAACTCGAGATGATGAATGGAAGAGGTAGCTGCACTTGCGTACTCGACCCATTCTAGTTAAAACAAAGCCAACCAAGGACCAGATCATGTCTCTGATGTAGCAGCGTCCTTCGCAGTAACACAACCGCTGTCTGCTCCCAGGCTTCACAGAGCATTTCCACATCCACAGCTAAATTACCTTGAGGCAGTAACTGCTGATGATAAGCATTGATTGCTGGCTAGCCAGAGTTAGGTGACTTGCCCAAGGCCACCCAGCTAGTTAACGGTAGAACTGGGCTCTAACCCACGCCCTCTCATTCCCAAAACTGTCCCACCTGGTTCATGACGCTGCCGTAATTACTTACGGAACATCTGTTGTACATTCGGCTCGGGATTCACTTTATCACACGACAGCATAATTCCAGTCTCCGGACGTGGGTCATCTGGGTCAGCTGACCAGTCATTTTTTGACTGTAGGTGAGTGGCCGTTCTGTACTTGGTAGCATCATGATGAATCCAGTTAGGACAGAAGCATCTTCTAGAGGCAGCTCTACACCGTCCACTCCAGTCACTTTCCTGGCCTTGGAACCCTGATGCTTCCCTGTATTGCCTGAAGGAAATGTCTCTCTGGAATGATCTGTAGGATGATTGTTTAAAAAAAACAAACAACAACAACAACAACAAACAAAAACAGATTTTTTTGTTTGTTTTGGTTTGGTTTTTGTTTGACTCAAATGGGAAGCTCAACTCAGCTTTTTGAAAGTCAGAGTGGCCTTTGTGTTTGGAAATTAACTTTTTACAGCACCCTGGGGGGTAGTTATTACCCACTGGATACTTTTAGGAATTTAAATGTGATCGATTAATTGATGGCAAAAATTATATTATGTAAATGCAAATCCAGAGTTGAGTTTGGTGTTCGCAGAGGCCTGAAAACATTTTAAAAGGCCAGGGTAGGCCTGAGGAAATTGAAGTTTTAGTCATTGCTGTGAAAAAAGGGGGGAAAAAAAAAGAATGAAAGAAAGAAAAAGTGAGTTTGCAAGAAACTCAGTAATGAAGGCCAGAATTTTCTTTTTCTTTCCTTTTTGGACAATGTTATCGCGATCTGTTATCAC
This sequence comes from Mustela putorius furo, assembly GCF_011764305.1. Classification (NCBI taxonomy): domain Eukaryota; kingdom Metazoa; phylum Chordata; class Mammalia; order Carnivora; family Mustelidae; genus Mustela; species Mustela putorius. The sequence goes on along the minus strand of NW_025421304.1, from coordinate 36,557,707 downwards.
AACCTAACTGTACCATAGAAACTCTGATGTAAGGAATCCTGCGAGCTTTTGTTTGACCCTTTTTGTGAGAGATTCTGCCCTCCCAGTCTTATCAAGCTTATAAAGCTCATAAACACTGGAACCCCAAACAACTTAGGGAGATAGAAAGACAAAAACTGAAAGAGAAGGGGGGGGCGGAGAATGGAGATAAAATGAAATTGAAGAGGGTAACACAATAGAATCTGGAGCCATTAGTTTTTATAGCTGATGCAGCTACTAATATTTTATGAGGTTTGGAAATATGAGCCTAAAAACACCCTCATATCTGCCCTGGCTCTCTCTCTGTTGTTGTTTTAATACAGAGATAAGCCCATCATATTTCGTACCTTGAATATGGCCTTATTACAGTTAAACACCCGATGGTAGAAAAGATTCTGCGCATTGGAGTTTTTCCAAATCGGCATCCTTTTGTTTCTGCTTAGTTTGGTTTTCCACCTTTTCCAACAGAAATTCATGGACCATGTCGTGCTATTTCTCGCGCTTGTTTCTTTCTTTTCTTTTCTTCCTTTAAAAAAAAAAAAAATTTTTTTTTTTTTTAAACTCATCATAGCTTATTTCCAGTTAAATTGCAGCAAGGCTGTGTTCACTAGCTTTCCAGGACTGTAGAGGCTGCAATGTCTCCATTTAAATGTAGATTTTGACTTTACACTGGGGAGGGAGGTGAGAGCCTTTCTGGTGTAGAATTAACATCAAGGTGAAAATATGAGCTTGAGATAGAGGCCCTGTATCCTTGAGCAGGTCTGTGTGAGGCCAGTGTGAATATTCTGAACCATTTATTTACAAGTTGCCTTGTACCCCATGGTGGGGGCTGGGGTGGGCGGACGACATGGCCCAATTTAGAGCTATATTCTTATTGAGGCCAGAGCACCAAGCTTTTTTTTTTTGTTAAGATTTATTTATTTATTTGACAGAGAGAGAGAGAGATCACAAGTAGGCAGAGAAGCAGGCAGAGAGGGAGGGGGAAGCAGGCTCACCGCTGAGAGAGAGCCCAATGTGGATCCCGAACCCAGGACCCTGAGATCATGACCTGAGCCGAAGGCAGAGGCTTAACCCAATGAGCCTCCCCGGCACCCCAGAACACCAAACTTTAGGTCAAGGAAATCAAAATGCTAAAGGGTTGAAAGGAGACTGGTAGGCATACTGAGCAAATGCTGCGGGGACACTTCCCATGACCCTTTGTAATTAATGATAAATAGGAATAAAAGGGATATTTAAGAACTAGTCACTTCTCTTTTCATTTGTTCGGGAGCTATGTCTACTACGAGGAAGTGGAATAAAAATACATGCACTGTAGATAAAGTTTAATCGTGCCTCTGATCTCCCACTTCACATACACTTTGTTTTAGCTGGACTGTGGTAGGTATCTATGAAATGCATTTTTAATTTTTAAAAGATTTATTTATTCATTTTGGAGAGAGAGAGAGAAAGCTGGGACAATGGGGAAAAAAATCACAAGCAGAAACCCCACTGAGCATGGAGCCTTGATCTTACTCTCTTGAGTTCACAACCGGAGCAAAAATCAAGAGCCGGATACACAAACAAAATAAGCCACCCAGGCGCCCCATTATGAAGGGTATTTTATTTTATTAAAGATTTTATTTATTTGTCAGAGAGAGAGCAAGAGTGAGAGAGTGAGCGAGCCCAGGCAGAGGGAGGAGCAGGCTCCCTGCTGAGCAGGGAGGCCGATGTGGGACTCGATCCCTGGACCCTGGGATCATGACCTGAGCTGAAGGCAGACGCTTAACCGACTGAGCCACCCAGGTGCCCCACAAAGGGTATTTTAAAGCAAGTTAGTGAAGTTTACAATTTGCCGCCCACCCCCACCCCCCCGTCTCTCTCCCTCTGCCCCATTTTACTGATAGGCCACTAAAAGGGGAGCAAAGTTAAGTTGCTGTGCTCACATCCAGGTCACTTACACAGGTTGGTTGGTAGGTTTGTTTTTCTCAACTATTCATGAGACAGTTCTGTTCCCCACTGATGTTGACCTGGAAATTTCTGTCCCTTTCAAATGATTGAGTGAAGAAAGTACTTAAGTTTGTCAAGAGTTCTTCAAACATCCTATCCCGGAGAGCTCCTAAAGATACCTGTACTTGTAAAATTATGTATCTTAGTTTGATTGACCAACAATATGGTACTCTGCCTCTCCTAATGCCCTGAATAGAACCCAGATTGGACCATAGGAAAATGGTTCTAAGCTTTCACTATATATGATTCTTAATCGACCACCACATGCAAGCTGTGTGATTTTGTTCAAATTATTTAACCTCTGTGTGCCCAAGTTTGTCCCTCTGTAAGTTGGGAATAATAATAGTGTTTGCACTGTGAGTTAATATGGAGGATTAATTGATTGTGCGCTTAGAAAGACCTTAGAATGCACGTGGCACAAATAAGAGCTCAACAAATGTTCAGAATTCACACCTGCACTGCCCCCCCACCCCCCGTACTGTACACACTTTGATATAGATTCTTTTCTGGAGATTTAAGGAGCCAGAGAAAAGAAAGTGTAGTTGTAAACTAAAGCCAAGTATCATCTACTATTTTGGAGACCTTGATATGGGGAGAGAGAAAAGTACTTCCAGTGATAAGAAAACAGTAAGAGAATCAAGTCAAAACCAGCAGATCCTGGGGCGCCTGGGTGGCTCAGTGGGTTAAGCCGCTGCCTTCGGCTCAGGTCATGATCTCAGGGTCCTGGGATCGAGTCCCGCATCGGGCTCTCTGCTCAGCAGGGAGCCTGCTTCCCTCTCTCTCTGCCTGCCTCTCTGCCTACTTGTGATCTCTGTCTGTCAAATAAACAAATAAAATCTTTAAAAAAAAAAAAACAAAACAGCAGATCCTGGTAGAAATGAGAAAGGAAGAAGACAAAGGCAAGTATTTTAGTTAAGAACCCTGAGGCCCGACTCGGCTCAAAGGCCCAGGATCTCTCAGGGCTAAAAAAAAATATGTAAGATGCCCTTCCCACTTTGACAGACCCAGAAAGCCATCCTTTGCACCTCATCTGGTCTAAATATTCAGTTTACAAATGGATGTTGTTCAGCATCGTGTGTTATAGATGCTTTATGTTTATTTAAGAACTCAGTTTCAAGGAATGTTTTCCAGACGTGTGGTTCACCGCAATAGACAGCTGTTGATATTCAGATCCCATGAGCATTATAATATGTTTAAAAATTGCGACACTTTTAAAACCAGATGTTCTACATAAACTGCACACGGGGGAGAAAAGTAGAGAAGGGAAGAAGAAAGAGAGGGAAAGAAAAGGAAAGAAGGAAGGAAGGAGGGACAGAAGGAAGGAAGGAAGGAAGGAAGGAAGGGGAGAGAAAAGAGAACTGTCAACTGCTCTAACAATAGAGCCATTCATGCTCACAGAAAATGCACAGCAGATTGAAGTGGACCCCATAAAGCTTGTTCTGTGTTTTCTTCTATAGGAAAGATTAAAGGAAATCATTTTCACAGAAAGGAAAGTTCTGTCCTCAATAAAGACAAGCAAGAAAGCCATAGGTAAAGCCTGAAGGTCCACCACTGGCACTCCTGTGGTTCAAGGTTTTTTTACCACAGCTATTTTCTGGGATACACTGAGCATGTGCATACTTAACTGACTTCCAGCTCTTCTGAGGCTCTGGTATGTATTGATCAATTTTACAACCAGCCTCCTCCACTTCCTCCTAAGAGTTCCTTTGGGTGGAAGTGGGCCTTGAGAGGTTGATGTGTTGATGTAGATATGTGTATGTGCCATGGAGTCTCACGGTCACAGGTAGAACATCTGGGGTCAGACTACCTGGGTTCAAACCCCACCTCCACCATTGCTGAGCACACATGGGCAAGATACTTTATCTAAGGCTCTTTGCTCCCTCCAGAGAATGGAGACCATGATGGCACCCACCTAATAAAGGACTAAAGCATTTAGCACACTGCTTGATATATAATAAATACTCAATACACTCTAGGTTATTGATATGTAAGATTTATTTCTTTCCAGTTCAAACCATTGAAGACTAACTTGCTTTGAGAGAAAGGTTGGCAACTCTACATCATCCCCTGGTATAACTGGATAATTTAGGGTGTCCTCAAGTCAGTCTTGAAAATCACTGGTCCACACAGTTGGAAATGATCAGTTTGGGGAGAAATGGAGCAGTAGCATGGTATAATGGAAAGGTTGCATAATCAGACAGCCCTGGGTCTGTGCCGGGCTCTGTACCTCACAAGCTGCATGGCCTTGCAGAGAGCCTGTTCCCCTTGGACCCCAATTGCATCCTTGGAAATACTCTCTTTCTCGGAGGGGGTATGCCAATTTAGGTGAAGTGCCTTGCATAGGGTAGGCACCCAATCAGTGTTCATTTATTTTATTCCATTATTTATATGATTCCTGAAAAAAATAGTTGTATGTATTTATCAGATGGCCTCTGCCCAAGTACAGAATTTATAGAACTATATTCTTTATGTACTATCTCTGCTAAAAACCAACCAACCAACAACCCATCCAGCCAACCAACAAAACAAGCAAATGAATCAAAAATAATAAACAAATAACAATAGTAATAATAAAGAGAGATATCAGAGCAAAATACAGCAAGATGTTTAATGGCTACCCATGGACTCTTGTATAAACGCAAGACCCCTGCTTACCTCTCCAATGCCATCTCTCATCATTTCACCCCATGCCAACCTCTCATGCAGCCACCTGAAGTAAGTTGCTTTTCACACATCTCCGTCACTTTCACCTCTGGCCTTTGCCCTTCATGCCACCTTTCTGTCCCCCTCTGTCTGTAGGCTTCATGTCTCAGCTCAGATCACTTATCCAAGGTGTGCCGCACTCCTCTGTGCTCTCTTAATACTTACTGCTAACCCCCACCCCAACCCAGAGTTCTTTATGGCACCCTTTCCTATTTAATTGTTCCTTTTCTTTGACTGTAAGCCTTTTCAAGACAGAGGTGGCGCCCTATTCACCATATTACTTCACCAATCAGCGCAGTGCCATCCCTGGAGAACTGAATGAATACTTGGAGAATGCATGAATAAATCACTGCATGGATGGATGGGTGGGTAGATGGATGGATGGTTGGGTGGATATTTGAGTAGCTATGTGGGTAAATGGATGGATGGATGGATGGAGATGATGGATGGATGAGTCATCTGGGACTAGAAAGTTGAATCTCTGACCTCAGCTACCTAGAACATATTTGACAGGTTGGATGGAGATCCAGCCACTGAATGTGGCTCATAAAATCAACAGTGACAATGAACTAATTATGAATCCAGACCTTCTGTAGTTGCTAACTGACTTCCCCTCTAGTAAGTTCTATGTACTCCACAAAGGGGCCTTCTTGGCTATGCCAGCTCTATTTCTCCAGCCTCATTTCTCACCACTGGTTGCCTTTTCATCTGTGCTTCTGACTCACCAGCATTATCTCTGCTCCTGTACATCTTTAAATTCTCATTGCCTACAGTGTCTTGGGCATAGTATTCTCCCACACTCATACATAGTGTTCTCCTGCCTGATTCATCCTTTGGGGATGAGCGTCACTGTGACATTTTTTTAGTGTGTTTTTCCAATATGTGTTCCATCTTCAACCCTTGTGTCCGAGCTGGGTAAGGCCCCTCTGGTGTTTGTGCTTACAGCCCCTTCTCCTGCCTGACATAGCACTTGCCACAATTCTAATTAAGTAGGAATTGATGTGATTATTTGTTTAACATCTGTCTCCTCAACCACAGTATAAGCTTGAGGGACAAGTAAAGAACATTCACTGCTGTAACCCCAGGGCATTCAGGACATTGTTGGGGCCTGACAAAGAGTATGCACTTAAGCAATAATACTCATCATTGAAATTAATATATGGTCAGTGGTGTTCCATGAACCCCATTGTTTGGAGAGTGCAGGATTGGTATTTACTTGGCATGAACTAATATCACTGTTCCAGTTGTTTACAGCACACGTCCATTCTGATTAGTCAGATCTGATTAGTTTGTTACAGACATGGTCAGTATGTCAGGTTTTATATCGTATTTTCAAATGGGGTTTGTAATAGATCCCTATCCCCTCAAATGAAGTGAAGAGCTCCTGCTCTGGAATATGAAAAGAGCTCATATCATGGAAAGTTCTGGAAAGCCCTCAGCGCTTTTGCCCACAGTCCTGGGTAATGAGTCAGTCTGTGTTTTCCATCTGTGCCTGCCTTGTATGTGTTCCCTGACACATGGTTGTTCCCAGCTGTATGTTACACATGAGGAATATTCTGGGGCACTTGAAGTCATCGATGACTCATCTCTAGGGAATGAGTGGCTCACCAAGAAAGACATACATGGAAGAGAACAACATGCACAGCAGTTTCTCTCCTTTGAGGAAAAAAAAAAAATGTTCAAAAACGTCTATGGAGAAACAGACCTCAGTGGTGCACGTGGCATATGTGAGCATCTCCCTCTATTGTCACCAGGGTGTGGGGAGGAGGCAGAAGGAAGAGGAAGAAAATGACAAGTCAGACAGCTATCTCTACCTAAAATGAGAATGCACAGTCCTGCCCAGATACTCCATCACAAATGGCAAAGAGAAGGGTCAATAATAAGAAGACAATACATATTGTTTACTGAGAGCTAGGTACTGTGCTGAGTGCCTGCTGGGCATTCTTTACTTCATGAGCTTAGTACTCTTGTTATCCCATTTGTGTATGATCAAAACCAGCCTTGGGGAGCTTAAGTAACTTTCCCAAAGTCATTTATATCACAAGTGGTGAAAGTGGGACTCACCCTGGGATCTGAGTCCAGGTTGGTCCCTAAACTACTTTACACAGTGTCAAGGAATCAAGGGATCTTCTTCTGGGCAATGGGGATAGTGGCATACCTAGGTAATCACTGAGCAAGTATTTACTGTGTACCTACAAATTTGCTGGTGCTCTTCAAGGTGCTGGACATAGAGTGGTGGTCAGGTCACATTTGTTCCTTGACCTCTGGAATGTGGTCTGGGAGAAATTAACTTTAAATGATTAACTACATCGGAAGAGTCTTTATAAAGGGAAATAGAAATGGTGGAAACCCAGATGCCAGCCCCAGGCATTGGATATTTAGTCATAAGTATCCAAAAAGATACACCCTAAAATATACTATTGATCTTTTCAATAGAAAAAAAAATGCAGCCCATGACATCGTGATCAGTGAAGTTTGTACACAGGTCTTCCATTACACTGTAAGTCCTGTAAGCTCCCTAAGAACAAGAATGGTATTGGATCCACTTATTTCTGTGTCTCTGGTGCATAGCACAGGGCCTGGCATATGAAAGATCCTGGCTCAATATTTGTGGATGAATGGTTGGAAGAATGCATAAAGGTCATAGATGCCCAGAGGAAGTATGGTATGAGCCTAGAAAGTTCTTATCACAAGAAAAAAGAAATGATTACATTGGGAAAAGAATGGGGGGAGGGATAGCCATGGCACCAAGGCAATATGCCACTAATTCAGAGGTCTTCTGAGATGTTAGCACCAACGATCTTTCAATCAAGAGCCTGAAGGATAGGAAAGGCTTGAATGAGAGCCCATTTGTTATGACATTCATTTGAGAGGGAGCTGTGGAAACTCATCATGCCTTATCAGCTTCCTAGAAGTCCAGACCCACATAGGAAATCAAGTGAGAAAGCCTGATTGAAAATTCTTGTCTTACTTCTAATTAGGTAAAAAGTTCCCATGGACTGATGGGTCGATGAGCCTACTTACTATTTGATGTTTAACATCAGCTGGTAGACTAGAATTGCTATCCCATTCACAATGCCCCAGTAAAAACAGGAACTGCTACATTCTCACACAGGTATGGAACTAACTATGTAACTGGCATTATGTAACTGATGTTAAGTGAGTAGTTCAAGCAACAACACCTTCAAATGGAGGGAATTTCTTGGGAAATTTAATGACCCAAGAAGATTTATCAGAAACAACAGGACTTGAAAGTATCAGTAGCAATAGTTGTAGTCATCCCAGAAGTAGTAGCAATGATTACCAACAGCAGTAGAAGTAAAACAAATAGTAACTACTATTATTTCAGCCTCAAGTAAGGAACAGGCCTGATATATAGGATACTCGATGTGTGTGTGTGTGTGTGTGTGTGTGCGTGCCCATAAGCATATGTCTAGAGAAACAGAAGGAGAGATCTTATTTAATTCTAACAAAATCTATGATATTATATAGTCATCACAACTATTATTTCCCACCTTTTTTATAATGGGGAAATGGAAGTGTGATGAGATTAAGGGTCTTGCCAAAGGTGATACAGCTAGTAAGTAGCAAGACAGAGTCTGAATCTCCCTATCTGTGCAATACCAACAACCATCTTTCCAATGGTTGCTGCTGTTTGGACACATGCCAGAGTTTCTGAAACTCAGAGGAAAGGAAAGGCTTGCTGCAACTCAGCAAAGGCAATTATGAACAAACCAAGATCATACTTGCTAAATACATATGTCTGGCTAGAGTGGACTGTGAATGTTGGGGACAAAAGTAAAGCAGGGTAGGAAAGGTTGACTGGGTTGTGGAAGATCTGTTACCAGAGGATGGGGTCTAGACTCTACCCTCTTGGCAACATGGAGCCTCTGACCCATTCTGAGCAGCAGCATAATTTGTTAAGAATTGTTTGTTGGACTGAAGTGCTGGGAGAGGATGGAGGCAGAGAGGCCAGCCAGAAGGTTGTTGCAATAACTTACTGAGGAGTCCTAGACTCATGTTGTCATCCCATTATGAAGGAATGTCTGTATTTGCCCAAGTCATTGATGTTAACATCTCAACAAGACATTAAAGACCATGGATGGTCTGTTTCCATTTCTCTCTTTAGCATCCTCTAGTGCCTTCCACCCAACTTTCCTCATGACAGTTTAGACTACTGGTCATTCAGTTGTTCAAGTTTTCTAAACTCCTGCCCTTTGTTCCTGAAAAATACTCTTACGTTCTTCAGAGGATGAACTCCTATGCATCTCACACAACCTTCCAGTCTCAACATCAGCCCCACTTCCTCCTGGGAAATTTGCCTAACCTTCTGAATGCTTGGATGACCCCTTTGGTATATTTGCATAATCTTGTGGCTTCTGTGTTCACCTTACTTATCATCACAGCGTTCCTGAGTTTGGTCATATCGTTTCTCATCTGTTTCTATTGTTCTGTCACTTATTCCTTGAGCACTTAGAGGTCTGTTTTGAGGCCTCACTTCATTAGAGGTCCTGCTTTAATCTCTTGGAACAGTTGGCCGAGTGTACGCAATGGACATTGCCAAGTTCCCCCAAGCTAACCTTCTCACTGGATCATACTGCTTAAGAACATTTTACCACAGGACACAATTGTCTCAGTTTACCACTCAGGAAATGGAGGGTTGTAGGATTTAGAGGGAATCAGTATGCTCAGTGACAGAGTCAACCCTGTAATTGGTCTGTTCAAAACATCACATGTGCTAGAACCTTATTCAGAGGGTGTACCAAGGACTAGCAGCATCAACATCATCTGAGAGTTGCTAGAAATGCATAGCCTCAGGCCCCCCAGACTTACTGAATCCAAATCTGCACTTTGACAAAATTTCCAGGTGACTGACATGCACATAATTTGTGAAGCACTGTCATAGAAGAACACCAGGGCAATGCACATTGCCGTGAAGATCATCCACTCCGGTACTGGTGTCTTCACCAGCTGAGTTTTACCCATATTCTATGAAGAATGTCTTAGGGAAGACAGCCCACAGCTTGAGAGAGAAAGCCTATGACTGTATTTGGAGCTTCAGGGTTTGTTAATATTTTTCAAAATCTGAGTCTATGTCAGCTGAGATTTATTGCCTATTTGAGGGGGAGAATGGCTGCCTGAGCAAACATACCGATCAATAATACAAATTAAGAAATCCCACTTTTAACGCTCACCCCAGACGAAAATGATGGCAGGGCCCAAGTTGTAATTATTACAAACTTCAGCTATTGGAGATTCCACTCTGATTCCTGTAGCCAGGAAAAAAGAAAGATGAGAAAAACCATTCTGCTTCTCTTAAGAGACGTGCTTCTTCAGGACATGACCAATGGTTTGTATTATCCCCATGGGAATCTTTCATTGTGGGCTGTATCATATTCTGAAAGAGTATGCACTTGGTCTCCATTAATGAAGATGGAGACACTGGGTTGAGTGGAGAATATGAAGCTTGCAAACACAACAGATTGTTTCCCAAAGATCCCGATACATCTAACGTCCTAAATGTGTTTTTGAGGCACTCAACACTCTTGGGCTGTAATTTGTTTTCTGAGAGGACAGTTTAAGGGAACATGGTCTTCCCAGGCACCATGAGAAATGTGAGTTACATAGAAGGAATGGTTTCTTCACAGCATAAGGCAGAAATCAATGAGGGGATTGTCTACGAGTGTCTCCACTTTGGGAATGTCTTTATACACATAATGGATGGCCGCGTGCTACAGAAGGATATTCTCTCTGGAGGCTGAAGGATGAAGCTGATGACCTTCAGAGGCATTTACCAATTTTTCTGGACTATAGCTATGTGACAAAGGCAAACTATTTTGGAAATAAAAATAAAAAGGAGGAATCCGTGGTTCAAAGTTTGTGGAACAAAATAGAGTGCCAATTCCACTCACTTCAGTACTCTTTTCACTGGAAATAGAGAAGTCCCTCATCAAAGTAGAGTACCCAGAGGAATCTCACAGTCACTCCTTCCAGAGCTTCAGTGCAGCTTCTCTCCCTTGATTTATACTCTACAAGGGGCCCAACTATACTATTTCCCCATCTTTGTAGCCCCTCAGTTTAAAAAATGTATGCACTACTTGAATGATATATTTAATCCTTTGAAGGGACTCAGAGGCAGATGATCCCTTGTTTACAGATGAGAGTGATGGGGCTCAGAGAAGCTGAGGCTAAGACACATTCTTCAGCTCACCTGCCTCAGCTTCTGTGAGTCCGAATGGGAGCCCCAGGAGTTTCACTCTAGAACAAACAGTACTGAGAGCCAGGCACTGTCCTAAGTTTTCATGTCAATAAGTATAGAATACACAGAGCACACAAGGGCTAAGGAGGTGTGAAGAGGAGCTGGAGTCATCTTGGAGGTAGCCTTTGAAGAGAAGTCTGGCCCCAGATAAGCCATTGGTGGAGTGCCCCATTACTCAATACTCTGGCATGGTGATAGTGAAATAGTATACATTTCCAGCTTTATGTATATACAATGGGGAATGCTTTTGTCTGCAAGTAACAGAAAACCTGACTCCAGAGACTTGAACAAATAAGAACTTAGTTTTCTCTTATTGCATGACATCTGGTGGTAGGAATTTTCTGGAATTAGTTGAATATAGTGGTTCTCAACTAGGGATAATTTTGTGCACTGCCAACCCCCGGCCCCTCCCTTTTCCCCACAGGAGTATTTGACAATGTCTGGATATATTCTGGGTTGTGACAAATGGGAAACCTGTTACTCATTGTCACTAAATGCTGCTGGCATCTAGTGGGTAAATATCAGTGATGCTGCTAAGCATTCCACAGTGAACGGGTCAGCTCCCACAACAAAGAATTATCTGGCCTCAAATGTCAATAGTCCTGAGGATGAAAACTCTGGATGCAGTAGTGAATGATATCAAGGCCCGTCTCTGCATTTCTCTTGGCCTTCACCTCATGGTCTCAAATTAGCTGCTGAGCCTCATCCTCATTTGAGACAGGATGCTGTGGCATAGGAGAAAAGATGGCTGCCATAGCTGTGTCTTTTTTATTTGTCAGGAAAAGAAATGCCTTCCCAAAGCCCTGAGAAGACTGCCACTTCCGTATATCTGGCCAGAACTGTGACCCCATCGGGATCTGGGACAGGCAACCTCTTGCACAAGACTGGGGACACTGCTGCCCCAAAGAAGCACAGGATCTGTTGGCAAGGAAGGAGAGGATGGGGCGGGCCACTAGTGTATGCCATACCAGGCTGGTATGTTGAACTGATAGTCTTCACAAATGCAGGCAGTTCTTTCAGATCAGTCCTATAGAGGCCTTGAGAAGTGCAGTGACCACACCCTCTTTAATGTTGTTAACCTGAGTGGCTTCCTTTGTCTGCCAGCATCTCTATTTAAAGGGCTAGCCCATCTCCCAAAAGCAAATGTTTTTAAAGCCTCTTTCCCATTGATAAATCGTCTGACCAGAGACAGATTGAATTATTTATCTGGACTCTAAAAATCAGTATAGGCTATTCTCAACGCGGCTGTGGTCCAATTTTAGAAAATGTATTTGTGGTGCAATAAATAACAATATTAATCCCAGACTCCTTTTATTGCTGTTTGATTCATTCATTCAACAGCTATATAGAGGGCTCTGATTATGACTGCTTGGCTTAAGTATCAAATCATGCACATGGTAAAATTTCCCGAGTGTAAGCTCCTCAAAGGAAGGGATTATGTTGTCTTGACTGTCTGGATATCCATGGAGCCTGGCTTGCTAAATGGCTTATAAATGAAGGCATGCAGTGTTATCTTCATGGGGACTGTGTTCTAGTTGGAGTTTGTGGTAGATATGGAAGGTATTATGATACTTCTCAGAAGTGTCAGATACTCTAGGATGGTCTCCCGATCCAGCTTTGGAGGAATCAGGGAAGATTTCTAGAAAGGCTGTCTAATGTGAAAACTGAAAGAAGGGGAGTCAAGATGAGGGAACTTGTGTGGCACCCCACCTTCTCCCACTCACACCAGACCATCTCCTCCCTTACCCACATTATATTTACCACATACTATACTTATATGTATTTATCATAAAATTGCACCTATAATTTTATTTAAGAAGGTAGACAACTCAACACAAGATTTAAAAAATTTCTCTAAGTTCTAACAGTCTATGAGTCTGTGATTTCAGTTCAGTATTTCTGGCTGGAATAAACATCAAGATAGCCTTCCTTCTTAAAACACCACCATGTACCAGAGACAGAGAAGAGAAAGGAAAAGCTGGACACTAAGACTGTCTCTGAGTTTTTGCATAGGCTATCTCCAATGTAGGTCAGAGGTGTTGCTGGCTGCCACAAATGTGTTTCCATTTTGTTCACATTCCCTTTCCCCCCCCTCAACATTCCCAGCCCCCACATTCTAGCATCCCATTGTCCAAGAAATGGCAGCCTTCTCCTTGCTGACAGCGCAGCACAAAACTCTCTCTTGGGAATGCTTTCATGACGTTTTTGGTTGGAGCAGCTTCTCTGATGCTTCTGTGTAGGAAGGGGTTATAATTCTCTCCAGATTATTCCATTTGCCCTGTGTGAGGAAGACTCCATTGCCAGAAATGGATTCAACAAGCCAATGACCCATGACTCAGCTCTAGAGTGGTCTCAGTCGCAAACTCTTTATTGACCTTTTGGCCCAAAGAAGTTTTGTTGTTGTTGTTTTTTTAAGATTTTCTTTATTTTTTTTTCAGAGAGAGAGAGAGTGCACAGGCAGGCAGAGTGGCAGGCAGAGGCAGAGAGAGAAGTAGGCTCCCCACCGAGAAAGGAGCCTTATGTCAGACTCAGTCCCAGAACACCGGGATCATGACCTGAGCCAAAGGCAGCCACTCAACTGACTGAGCCACCCAGGCATCCCTTGGCCCAAAGAAGATTTGATTGCACCCACCATGTCTATCAGCATATCTATCCATGTGCTTACTGATAGTGCTTACTGTACCACACTTATTTTTAACCTATCCATCTGTGGCTTTGTAGTATTTGATTAGCTCTACTGTCTCTGTGTTCATTGAGCTAATATTTATTGAGCACCTATAATGTGCTTGTTGAACACAGTGGTCCATGGGACAGACACGGTAGTCTCTGTTCCAATGAATATTACATGCAGGAAGGGAAGACATTTAGTTAAGTACTCAATTGTAAAAAAGTGCAATGAAAAACAGAGAAGGGTGCTTGGATGGTCATGTGCCATGGGGACACTTAGCAAGGGCCCTGGCATATGTAGCAAATTGGGACAAGCCCCACAAGAAGTGCTCTGTAAGCTGAGGGCAATAAAATAAGGACAAAAACTGTGTCTCATCTGCCTTGTGTCTCTAGAGCTTGGTATGCCTGAAACACAAAAGTGGTACTAACTGGAATAAATGAACAAGTCCGCCACTAAAGCATCTTCCAGGTCCTGCTTCTCGGCTCCTTCCCTTTGGCTCACTGGTTGTCTGCAAGATGTCACCATCCCGCTCTTCCACAACAGCCTCCCAGATGGCTCCATCACCTCTGCCGCTGGATCCTCCCTCTCCAGCCTCCTCCATGATGAAAGCCTTAAATCACAAAATGGATCATGTCGTTCTTTTGCACAAATTCTCCCATGACTCACAGGGTGACCCCACACTCTCTGTCTTTCCTTGTTGAGGCTCCTGTTTCTATAACATAGATCCTCACATGGATTCCTCAACTTGCCACATTCTTTCTTTCTAGTGTACTTTTGCACCTGCTGTTCTCTTTGCCCAAGCATTTCCATTCCTCCTCACATGGTAAACACACTAGCATTCTTGCAGGGCCCACATGTGGAACACCATCTTGGTTACGTTTTCCCCACTTCACCCTCTCATAGGTAGGCTCCCATCATGATTGTATCATGATTGCTGATAAGCCTTGCATCCCCCAGCAGACTGTGGAGACTTCTTCAAGAACGAGGATGTTATTATTAATCTTTGCTTCCCTGGCATTTTATCTCAAGTGCAGTAGGGACCCTATAAATGCTTTTGAAAAGAAAGGGCATTTTCACTGCCTTCCAGAAATAGTCACTAGAAGACACAAATTAATAGCCTTTTGTTTTCTAAAAGTGATAGCTACCACTACAGGCAAATCTTACAGTTATTTATTAAGTACTGAAAACTTTTTTTTATGAGCAGCAGCAGAACGACTGCATTTGGCTTTTGTTTATACTGTAAATACTTCACTTCAAAACGAATAATCTGCTTAGCAATGTCTGTGCCTAGAGAAGACCTTCAAGGGAACTCTGAGGAACACCAAGACAAATGGACACATTTCAAAAGCCTCTTACAGACCTTCTTTTCCAGAAAAGCATTTGAAATAGACAGCTCTTGCCAAAGGCTCTATTTTCCAATAATTTGCTGGAAAACTGAAATAGGAACACATCAGATTTCCTCCTTGAGAAGAGGACTATGAGTCAATGGAAATAAGCAGGCCAACTCCACCCTTACTGGGTGAATATGACACAGCCCAAGAGCAAAGATCACCTGCAAACCTTCCGATTAACTGGGGTATTTTCTTAATTGGTCATCAAGAAATGAAAGTATATATCATACTCTACTTAGTATCACTGTGATCACTTTACAGGGTCGATTTATCATTGCCACTTGTACCTTCCATGGAAGAGTGCTTTACTGCTGAGCCTAGAGCTCTAATGAACTTGAACTTCACAATAGCTACAGGAAATTAAGCAGTGTCATCTCAGAAGACACCAGCCCATTCATCAAGTTAATACTAGGCTTCCATGAACAGGATGTTCTGGGGTTGGTGAATCTTTTGAAGCATGTGGTGACTCAACAAAAATATCTTTGATAATTTATATAATTGACCATGCATGATACCTATTTGCCCAAAGATTCCAGCAAGGCAGCTAAGAAGTTGTTGTTTTGTTTCTGATTTCAAATCCCATCTGGCTGCTTCAAAGTGTTATTTGTAAAGAGAATTGCTGCCTATTTCAAATGGTGATTCAAAAGGGTTTTCAAAATGAAATTGGAAAGAAAGAAATAAGGCTTATTTGATGTTAAAGAGCTAAATTTCGCCTTATTATATTGTCTCTCCTTACAGGGACTCAAACACTTAAACACTTAAAGAGAATCTTGAACACTGGAGTGATCATTTCCATCAAATTCCAAGAATTTCAGCTAGTCCAATTCTGCTGGTGATAATGTTAATAATATATCTTTTAAAAGTTCCAACCATGAATTATTTGCAACACAAGTTTGATAGTAATAGCATGCATCATACATTAGTTCTTGAAGCTGAATAATGCAGGGCTTGTGCGGTGTGGGTCGATAGAATTTGGATTTCTCCAAATCATTTCCCTTTGCTCTCTCACGGAGAAGACAATCCTTCTGCAAGGTTAGTCGTGCTGTGATAACAGGCAAGCTCAGTTACCTTGTTTGATGCCAACAGAACAGCAATGCCTCCTCATTTAAGGATTATGCCCTCTGTGTCTATGATACCACCTCAGAGTGCCAGACAACAGTTATTAATTAATTGATGAGGATTTGTTTTCCAGTCACATTGCTAGAACATGTGCTCCAATTGCTGTATGGGCAGGGCAAGTTCAAGTGGAAAGAGGACATGAGATAGCATAGTCTTTGACCAAAAAAAAGCAAATCAAAAGTGCAGCAGGATAATAAAGCTGAGAACGTTGCCCTTGTAAAGCACATCCGGAGTTCCCCCAAATGGTCAGGACTTCTCTGCTCCTTACTTTCCACCTCTTCCGTGTCTCCTTTCTGAATCATCTCTGCATCATCTTACTCTTGATTTATATTCAAAGACTCTTCTCCTAGGCTCTCATCAGATTTTTCCACCACTAAATGCCCTGTGCCTACAATAATGCCTGATACATATTAGACACTCAGTAAATAATTGTTGAATGACCTGAATATATATTTGGGATTAGATGAAACACCTACAGAATGATAATGTATGTCTCCCTTTCTGCATCGGCTGATTCTCAGAACATGCATTTTCCCAAAAAGGATTGGGCTGGTTCAGTTAGGCACTGCTGTCTTATCTACACAGAGCTCTCACATCATGCTACTACATAGACCCCCTACATCATCCATAGCTTGGCCACCTTTGGATATGGGACTCTTCTTGTCTAATCATCTGTGGCCTGATAAGCGAGACACAAGACATCAAATGACAACTTCTGCCTAAGGACCAACCTCATGTGATTGTGTATAGGCATACCAAACACTCAAGTGTCCTGGACACCTCTTTGGTATAGCAACAAATATGTATTAATCATCTGTTTTGTGTTCAACCCTGAGATAATTTCCATAGACATCACTAGAATAGAATGAGTGGCTAAAGATGTCTCCTAGGCAAGAAGGAAGGAATAGAATGATGCCTAAGGAAACTTCTGGGAGTGATGGATATATGTTCATTGTCTTGAATGTGGCCATGACTTAATAGGTGTATACAAATGGCAAAACATCAAATCATATTCTTTAAATAGATGTACTTTATTGCACAGAAGGTATATATCAATAAAGCTGTTAAAAATGAAGTAAAAAGATGTCCTCCAAAATGGTGAGACAGTTGTCTCCAAGGCTTGGTTATTCCTCACAATCCCTGGTAGGGAGGGATATTCTTACAACCTCCCAATCCACAGTGTTTTCCTGATAGTTAGATGAGAAAGATATTGATTTGAAGTAATTATAACTGGGTCAGAAGGATGGGCCAAATTAAACACATGATATTTAATTTAATTGGGAACAATGTGGAACTTCTTCTTTGTGACTGGAAAGCTAATGGCTACATGTATAGGATTAGAGAGAAATGACTTCACATGATAATTATATAGATGAGAAGAAGGACATTTCACTGACTGTAAATTCAACAGTGCACCGTGATTTCCAAAAAGGAAAGGTAGAAAATTATGATTTTAGGATGTGTTCTCTAGAAGAAGGAAGGAGATTGTTTTGTTCTTCTGAGTTCTTTACCCTGCTGGGATATTGTGTTTGTTTTTTGTTTTTGGTGGATCACATTCTAATAGGGATATTTGAGTAGGATTTCTCTCTTTTTTTTTTTTTTTAAGATTTTATTTATTTATTTGACAGGAAACACACAGCAAGAGAGGGAACACAAGCAGGAGGTGTGGGAGGAGAACATCTTCCTGCTGAGCAGGGAGACTGATGCAGGGCTGAATCCTGGGACCCTTGGATCATGACATAAGCCAAAGGCAGCCGCTTGATGACTGAGCCACCCAGGCTCCCCTTGGGTAGGATTTTTCGAGGACACAAATCAGAATGGTGAAAATATTAAAGATAACATAGCCCAATGAACAGTGGAAGGAGCTAAGAATGTCTAACCTAGAGTTAGACAGTGATTTACCAACTCCTGGAGGAATGAAATTTGGCAGGTACCAGGCAGGGCAAGCCTGTGAGGAGATGTAGGCTCACTGTGTTCACCAATTTTTTTCTAGCTCTCCATTTTTGAAGGATATGGAAAGGCTATACCTCAAAATCAGGCATAGCCACTGATGTCTGAGTGCAAATGGTATATATAATTTCTGGATGGAAGCATATACCAGCTGGTTCAGACCCATCAGACCCATCATCTGGGTTTCTGAATCAGGACAGCATAGGTCAGAACCTGTCCTGAGCTAGACTACAGGCCCCACACAGCCACAGGAAAAATGAAACCTTGGTTATCTAAAGCTACTGAGATTTGGGGGCTGTTTGTTACTGCAGCAAGACAAAGCTCACCCCGACTGATACAGATACTAATTGATATCTCAGTATTTCAAATGAGGAATAATTTACCTAAAATCCTATATTCAGTCAGTGCTGGATCTGTGATGTGAATTCTAATGAGGCTGGCTCCAATTTGCACACACTTCCTGCCACACATGGGGTTGAATCTAAAGTGCAATCCTTGGGCAGAAGGAGAAAAACTAGGAGGTAAGAGAGACCTGATTTTTGGCTCCATATAAAGAGATCACAGCCCTAATCAGCTGACAATAGAAGAGACCTCAGGGAGGTTTCTGCTCCCCATCTCCAAAAGTGTTGAAGCAGAAACTTATCACGGCTTTTCTGGGATGTGGTGGGATCTCTGGAAAATGTTTGGGCTGAAAGACTTGTTCGTTTCCTTCTGGCCTAGAAGTCCTAGGAGACTATACCTTTTAAGCAGGAGATATGCCTGGTGGGCACTTCATAAACACGAGCTGACTGCATAAAGCATTCTCCACCAGGGAGGGGAAAGACACGGCTCCTTCTCAGCAGCTAGGTAACTGATAAATTAAATCAACATTGATGGCCCATACACCCCGCGTAAGTTCGGCAGGGCCTCGCCGAGTCCTCAAATATTAATTGTAGGCAATGATTTGTCTGCCCTAGGTAGTAATACTGCCTACAACCGCAGGTCAATCTTTATTCTCTAAGATCTCCCCAAAGCAAAATACAATTTTATATTTCTCTTTCATCCATGACTCCCCCTTCCCCACCCACCATCCCCACCCCAGCCCAGGTTAATAAACGCCAATGTTCTGTTGTGACCAGCGATTCTTTCTGCATTTTAAACTCCATTTTCCTTTGGTGGAATACTGAGACCCGTGCTCCCCCAGCCTGAAACTCTCAGCCACATATATCATAAAGCAAGGAGATTTTTATGCAAAATAAAGCACTTTCCATGCTTTTTCCCTTGCAATGATTACATGATTTTCCCCTGAAACTGAACAATATATGTTTCATAAATAGATCCCTCTCTCTGTAAGCAAACCTTGGAAATGGATTATTTGTTTGGTTTGCATTTTGTCTTTCGGGGTTGCAGCTACGAGAAGCCAGCTCTCATAGGCTCACCACAAAGAGGAGGGATTGGGAGGGCTGAGAGTCATCATGGAGACTGCCCTTTTCACTGGGGCTTGCTCACTAGATCAAGAGATACACAGAAAGCCTTGAAAACAGTCAATTTCTAATCTCAGAGGGGATGGTTCTCAAATTATCAGGGGGGGGATAGGAAAAAAAAGAATGGTAGGGAAAAATGAAGAACAAATAATGCGTTCTAACATCTGAAAGTTCGTAGCCTTTCTAAGCAGACGTTTATTTTTAGTAGCCTCTTGTCACTTCTGAAAAAAGGAGAGAGTTCAATATTTGAGAGAAGTTACCATTCCCTGCTGAAGGTACCAAACTGTAGGAAGTCAGCAGCTTTCTTTACAGGATGATGTGTGTTAGATACACAGTCAGCTGGGGCGGCGGGGGGATGATACCGGCGATTACTTTAAGAGAAAGGGCTCATTTAATACCCGGGTTGTGAGTGCTCAGTTTCAAAACACTCCTGAAAGATAGTTATCCCCCATTTCACGGAGAACGCCTGCAGGACAGAATGACCCCCACCCTGAGAGTGGGGATGGTGTTGGGGTCTCCGGGCTCTCTGACTTCACATGTCCAGAGGCCACGTGAGAGCTAGGGCTCCCTGCCCAGCCCGTCTGAAGAGACCGAGTCATTTGATTCCTAGGACAAAGGGGCCTCATCAGAGTGGATGTGGCCCCGCAGGGAAATCCTGACATCACACAAAATAGAGACAACCTCATTATTCTGGAATGTGAAGGGTTTAAGGGAGAGCAGAGTTGAAAAGTGCCTTTGTACCTTACCTAAATCTGAACGAGCCCGTGAGTTGTCAAGTTATCGTTGAGGTTCCGGTGAATAATTTCATCACCCTCCAACACACGCAGCCTCTGACTCAAAGGATCTGTTTGTCCAGCTCAAGTTAGCCTTCTGTCTTTCAGAAGGTAATACAGCCTAGTGGCTTCAGAGCAGGGGCCCCTGGTGTCAGGCTGCCCACGCTGAGCTTACTTGTTCTCGTTACCCAGAGATGACCTTGCACAGGAACTTTTTCAGACCCCTTCATTCATCTGTAAAATGGGATAAGAACGGATTGTCGTCGGGGTGTGTGCAGTTCCCGGGCACAAAGTGACGTTATATTCACCACGATCACACCACCGTGATTGTTGTAAGGAGAGATTTCCTAAATATCTCAACTGACCACCCCGTTGCAACTGTAAGGATCCTGATAAGAAAATCCATACATGTTGAAAAGCGCAAAGATCCTAGACACTGGGATTTAAAAAAAAAAAAAAAACCGCCAGGGTGTTGAAAGCCCGAGATCTTTATATTCAAATGCTTCAGTGGGCGTGTTAAAACTGAGTGAATCTCAGTTTCTACCTTAACAAAGCAATAATTATATTATATATTTTGTATTGTATAATTATATTATAGCCTGGGACCAGGTAGGGTGTAAAATAAACAGAGCCGTCTATGTAAATGGCAAGTCCATTCACTCGCAGACAGCATGGTCAGCAAGGTCCTGTCTCCCTGCCCAGCCTTGTCGTGAACTCATATCCAGGATTCGTGTCTTGACAGCCTTTGAGAGTGTGGGAAGGGGGCCCAGGGGCGGCTCACCCCACCTGGCTCTTCCAGAGAAGGGGGCCTTTGGAGTGGGGGCCTAACGCCGATATCTGTACCCTCATAACGCTCCATGCCATACTGTGGCTGCCTCTGAGCCTAGCATTAAGGCCTGTCTCCCTTCACCTACTGGACTACAGGCTTTTAGGAGCAGCTAAAGGGCTCATGCTTTTACCCTCACACGCAGCATTCAGAACACAAGCAGTGTGTACACATGCACGGGGATCATTCATTAGGTGCTTGTTGGAGGAATGAATAATAGAACACTGCCTTCCCCCGTCATTGAGCATAGCAAGCCATATTCTATTTGCTGACTTCGTGTCATGTCTTTCCAAGCAGCACCTATATCCTGGTTTTATTTGGTGACATGTCCCCAGGCAGAACACAGTGCCTGGCACACCCTGGGTGCTTAATAAATGTTTGTTTTGTGAATGAATGAAGGAATGAATAAATGAGTAAACCACGGAGTGGCTCAATGAATATTTAATGGTTCAGGCTAAATAAAACATTTGCCATCTGATGACTTGGGTAAATTGGGATATATGCATCAGCTCATTAAGTATATGGCAAAGAATCAGTCATTGAACTTGTCTCTTTGTAAAATATGATTTGGGGGCTGTAATAAACCCAGGATTATGCATGCATGAAATAAAACTTTGGTTGTAGACTTTCCATAATGATTCTGTTCCTCTATGTTCCATTCTGACTTGAAGGTCCTTTTCCTTAAAGCCCGTTGTCTTCATTCCCTATCTTCTCATCTCACCCCTCCTCAGGGACAGACCTATAAATGCCAGCAGATTTTGTTGTCGATTTTTTTTCTGGAGGAAAAAAAAAAACAACAAACAAACATTAAATGGCATGTGATTCATTTCAGAAACACAATTTAGCCTTTCTTTTATAAAGTGGAAAAAGCATAAGGGGTTCATCAGAAATAAATGTCTGAACATTACTACGTGCTGGCCAGGATGTGAAAGGAGCTCTCACACCGTGTTGGTGAAGATCTGCGATAGTAAGGCTACTTTGGAAATGCATTGCAGTTTCTATGAAAACAGAGCACACACCTGCCCTATAATCCAGGATCTATATTCCTAGGAATATTACCCAATAAAAATGGCAGCATATGTTCAAAGCAGACATACACAGAATGTTTCTAGAAGATGTACTCACCTTAGTGAGAAGATAAGTGGGTGTGTTTTCTCCATTCGATGGAATACTATATAGTGGTTAAAAAGAACAAATGATGGGTACAATAGTACTATCCATTTCAAATGCATCTGGAAGGATCTCAGAGATATTTTGGTGAGTGAGAAAAAGTGGACACAAAAGGGCACAAACTATATAATTCCAGTTACAGAAAGATGAAAAACAGGCAACACTAATCAATGATAGTGGAAGTGAGAAGAGTGATTGGGACAGGAGACTGTGTTGAGAAGGAACATGGGGAGCCCTCTGGAGACCTGGAGATGCATCGTATCTGGTTGCCAATGGTGAGTGCTTAAGTAGTACCTGCCATCAAAGCCATGGACATGAGATTAGTGCTATATGTATATTATTCTTCATTTAAAAAAATTAAATGGCAGCAAATGTCAGGATTCTTTAACTATATACATATTTATTACTTTTTAATGAAAGTTTGTATCCCTCTTTATTCATTAGCACAGTCTTCTTACTTCTTTTAAACTATCCTCAAGCATCTTTGGGTGTGTTTTCGAGGTATTATATTAATAGAGTCAGTTCAGCTACCGTGGTGTTTGTCATGTGGACCTCTCGGCTCAGAGGACAATTGCCATAGAGCAGTGTGAGCTTAAACTCGGGAGCCATGAGAACTGGCTTTGCTGTGAATTAGCTGGGAGACACAGTGCTGGACACATTATCTTAACCTCTTCGAGTTTCAGTCTACTTACCTAGGAAGTGGGAATAATACTGGTATGGCCTCACAGGGATCGAATGAGAAAAATGTATGTGGGTAGCTCAGTGCTTGGCACAGTGTAAGGGTAACTAGTCATCATATCAGTAGTATTAGAAGTAGTGGTTGTAATAGTATGAACAGCAATCACAAAAGGAGTAACATTATAGCTGGAGCCACACTGGCCTGTCCAGACCAGAACTTAGATTGCTGGGTTTTGAGGGGAAGACATCGAGGAGGGGCAGGGGGGAAATATGAGTGCTGTGAGTAGTAATGATACTGTGGCCATATCCACATCAGAATGGAAACCTCTGAGCTTGGCTTGGAAAAAGGAGAACACAGCCTACAAGACATTTGTTCCTGGATCTGGAATACCCCATACTTAAGGCAGGACATTTATCCATGTTCCTGGTGTCACCAGAGCCCAAAGTAAAGCCAGATGTGCCTTGCCCCAGTCTGAACCCCAGCCTGTGGTTCGATGGGCAGATGGATCACATAATTCTCTGTAATGATTCTCCCTCAGCGGGCTGCCATGGGACAGTGCATGATTATTGTGTAGAAAAGGAAACCAGGGGTTAAACCTTGGTGGAATCCATGTCTGGTTAGATCATTTACATTCATAATTGCTTTCCATCACCACAGTGGAGTGTGTCTGGTTGTTCATAATGGGAAAAGTGATTTGCTGCGGTGTCCACATGGAGAAGGCTGTGTGACTCACAGGTCCAGGCCCAGCTTCGGGAACGCAGTGTGGCTGAGTCCCTGCTTAGACTGATTTAGTCTGAGATGTTGCCACTCTTCCTGGCAAGGCCTTTAACACTCAGAGACAAGAAGTGCCATGAATTCATTCAGAATGTAAAAGATAGGTTGATAATGCTCATGGCAACTCTTGCCTTTGTCAACAGCTGTGGAAGCTGTCACATGTTTAGCCTCCACTATGAGCTAAGTGCTTTATGTGCAGTGTGTCGCTATGACCTCACACCTACTCTGACTGTCTAGACTTGATCATCCCCATTTTAGAGAGGAAGAAAAGAAGGCTTATAGCACTGAAGTCAACTTTGTGAGTGACAGAGCTGGAAATCACATTCTTCCATGCCTCACTCCCAAGTCTGGGCTTCCCCAGTGGAATCTGGTAGAGTATTTGAGAGTTGGACTTCAGTTGGCTACGACTGGGCTCTATGCTCAGGCTCTCCTTAACAATGATCTGAGTTCCCTCCTCAAAGGGCTGTGTCAGGATCAAACCAGAGACCCTCCTTTCCAGCTCCCAGTCCCCAGCCCACATATCATATCCATTTGGAAAGCACTGTAAGTTCATGGTGGCCCTTCTTTTTTCCAAGGAATCTGATCCCATGAGGAGTTATCCTCAGGAAAACTTGGAGTGAGAATAACTCAGTTTTCCCAGGGTAAGTCTCACACATGCTATCAGATTCCTAGAAGACCCCAAGATGAAAAGAAAAGATGTGAAATCTTATATTGTCTCCACCAAAATGTGAAAACAAGTTCCAGTTCACTAGGGTGCCATATTGGTGGAAGCTCGATAACAGAGGCCGATAAATGAGATTAGCTGCTATTGGCTGTCATGCTTGACATATAGGGTATATTTAGTGAACTACAGTAGTTGTTTTTATTCTCATTCTGTAAAAGATGAGCATTAGTTTTCATCTCTTATAGATGAGTTGAGAGACTTCTTACAAGGATTCAGTTTCCGAACAAGACCATAACCCCCAAAGGCATCCCAAATGTCACTGTTTTGCATGAAGGGGAGATTCTACCATTGCCCATGGGCTGCTGGTTCTCTCAGACCAAGTGGAGGACCAGATCTCCCATGGAATCTTGGGAGTAATGTGTCTTCGTCTCACAGGATGGAATCAAGATCTTGATAATAGAGAAGAATACTGAAAAAAATTGGACCCCTGCGTAGGCATTTGCTTATGAGAAGCTAACACCTCTCCTGCAGTCGAATTGATTTTTGTCTGCCCACTCTGGGGCTGCCAGGAGCCATGGTGCCTGGCTGATGCTGGGTGTTCTCCACCAAACCATCTCCAGGTGCATCAGAAGTGCACATACACAACAAACTGTTTGTATGGGGTACTGTGGTTGCCTGGAGTTGTGGCAATGGTGCACTGGGACACGCTTGAAGCAGAACGAATGAGAAGCTGGGTGTGTTTCAGTCACATCTCCCAGATTTACATCTGCTTAGAATATTTTTAGCTCAACACATTTCTTGTTACTGAAACTGAGCCGGAGCTGTCACATACAATTCAAGATAGAGCCAGGCTTGACTCTGTTTCCTATTTTCCAACAGCCAAAGGCCCACACTTCAGAACTCATTTGAGTGATTATGGAAAGATGAAGTCGTTGTAGATTTCATCACCACTAAGGCCTGCCATGTCTTGTAAGTGACTTGATATTTACATAGATCAGGCTTTGAAAATAATGAACTCCCAGGAAATATATAGTGGACGTGCCTCCCTAAGTCACAAAGAAGAAAATGCCTGGTGTAAGAGAAGTAGCCAGGGTAGTAGTAGCCAGAGTGTGCACTGTGGAACCCTCCATGAAAAGAGGGCTCTTTTACCAAATAATGGATGTATATTATTGCCCCTTCTTAGAGGTTCCTTAATTATGTGAGCAAACTAAACTTTCTAAAGTCACAAAACCTTTATCTCAGGGTTTTCTGAAAGTCTTTGCTCATGGAAACATTTTCCCCCCACAAGGATCACCTATTGCCTAGAATGTGTTCTAGGAAATAACCAGTCAGCAAAAAAGCATCCACTGTTGCAGGGGTCCAGGAGCACATTTCTTCTTGATCTCCAGGTCCTCAGAGAGATCTCCCAAACAGAAGTCCTGCTGAATAGAATCTAGTTGGCCATAATTATTTAACACTGATCAGATTTTCAGAGAAGGAGCTGAGAGGCTGGAGAAGAATCACCTTCATAAATACAAAAGAAGTTCTGGACTTTTCTTCATGGCCATCTGTCTTGGTCCATTTGAGCAGCTATAACAAAATGCCACAGACTGGAGGGCTTAACCAGCAAATGTTTATTCCTCACAGTTCAGGAGACTAAGTAGTCCAAGATCAAGGTGCCGGCAGATTTGGTGTCTGGTGGGGGCTCACTTGTTAGTTCTTACATGGTCATCTTCTTGTTGTGTCCTCACAAGGCAGAAAGAGTGTGAAAGCTATCTGGGGTGTCTTCTATAAGGGCATTGATCCCATTCATGAGGTCTGCTCCCTCATGCCTAATCACTTCCCAAAGTCCCCAACCATCTAAAACCATCACCTAGGGGATTAGGTTTCAACATGTGAATTTTAAGGGAACACATACATGCAGTCCATTGCACCATCTAAGTTAATCTCTTGCAAACTAAGTCAAAAGTTCAGGAGGGAAACCAATATTGACCTTGATAAAGTCATAGGCAGGACTTTGGTTCTTGATCTGAGCTCTGGAGTCCTTAGAATAACATCTAAGTCCCTCTTCCTTATTAACTATGGTGTGATGTTAGGCAACTCTCTTCACTTCTTACACCCTCAAAATCTTGATCTTTAAAGTGAGGACAATATAATAATAACAGTAGCATCTGCCTGTATGAATCTCCTGAGGATGAAATGGTGTAAACCCTGGACCTGTTAGAAGCCTCCAATAAATGTTGGCCATTAGATCTCTTTGCTATTTTTCTGATTCTCTTGTCTTCTCATAGTGATGAACACTGAAGCCCTTAGACAGTAAAATCATCTTATTCCAAGGCAATGAATACAGAGCAACCCCACCCCCAACTGAGGGAAATAGGGACCCTGCGATGCAGAGTCAGTGGTGGCCGCCCTGGAATGGAAAGGAAGCAGGCCAAGGGGCTGGGACTTGTGCCAAGACGAAGAAAGAAGAGCACAGAAGCAGCCCTGAGGCCGAACAGTCACATACAAAAGGAAGGGACCTGATTGCCGCCAAAACAAACTTGTAAAACATGGCCACAAAATGCCACTGAGCTACCTATGAAATGTTGGCCATACCTTCAGGGAAAAGTAGAAACAGCTATGCAATTTGGTTGCTTCATTTTTCTCTTGCATGTCTGGTTTAGTTGTGCGGGTTTTTTCTTTTAACAGAACTTTGCTATTGTCTGGGCCTACAAGTTTTTCAAGGATAGGCAGTCCTCTCCATTATTTACATTACACAAAACCTTGGCACGCAGGCCTGAAAAAATGGGTGCTTGCCATCTGTCAGGAGTCTTCAAGAGTGTGTATGGGGCAGTGGGTGATGAAGTCAGGGCTGGACTCCTGCATTTGTTTCCTGAGGCTGCCATGACAAATTACTGCCAACTGGGGACCTTACAACGAGAGCTGGCAGTCAAGAGTCAGCAGGCTGTGCTCCTTTAGAAGGCTCTGGGGAGGGTCCTTCCTTGCCAGTTCTGGTGGCTTCTGGTGCTCCTGGTGGCTTCTGGTGCTCCTGGGACCTTTTGGCTTGTGGCCACATAACTTCAGTCTCTGCCCCCATCTTTACATGGCCTCCTCCCTATGTGTGTCCTCTCTTCTTTGATCAGGATACCTTCATTGGCTACAGGGCCCATTCTTATCAAGTCTGATCTCATCTCAAGACCCTAGATGAATTACATCTGCAAAGACCCTGTTTTCAAATAAGGTCACATGCTGAGGTTTCAGGTGGACGTGAATGTGGGGGAACATCCATATTCAACACACTCCCACTTGGGACCCTGCGGCAGAAGTTACTGAGGGACATGGTGATGGGCTAAGGGAGGAACTGCACTCAGTAGGAAAAGGAATATTGAAATAGTAAGTGGAGCCCCTGGGTGCCCCTTGTGCTGTGTTCATGTATTATCTCACTGGGGGCTCACAATAAACACGTGGGGTGAGTGTTGTTGCTATACCTGCTCTGCAGGGGAGAGGAAGTGAGGGCTCGGTGATGCTGTGGGACTTGCCCCTGCTCACACATCTAATGAGTGGCTGTCAGCACTAGAGCACAGGTCCGTGTGCCTTTGGCACCCATGCTCTGTGACTTTGTGCAGAGAAAAGCCAGACAACACAGTTCTTTGTGGTTGTGGCCTGTTGCAAATAATGCAGAAGACCCAATGCTAAATATTTGGTCAATGTTTGGTTAACTGTGTAAGACTGTGTGATGCTCACCTATAAAGCATTTTCTTTATGCTGCTCAAAAGCTCCCCACCCCTTCTTCCACACCATCGCCAACAAACATTTCCTCTACATCCTCCATAGGCCTAGCACAGAATTTATGTTTTCCAGAACATTCTCTAATTTGAGATGAGCCCTTGAAAGTCTGTGTGAGTAGCACCAAGGCAAAAAAAGAAAAGGAAAAAAAGAAGGGAAGCAAACAAACAAAGAAGCAAATATGCTGTTTGGGACAGGCCATCTGGGCACCAGACTTGGGGCTGTCCCTGAGGTGTGATGCAAATTCTTCCAGGTCTCAGGGTTTCTGTGTCCTCAGGTAAAAACCAGCGGCTTAGACAAGAGTTTTCCTGAAGTCTGGCCCAGCTCCAACCTGCTGTGGCTACCCCTGCTCTCACGGCTGTGGTATCTCCAACAGGAAGCAATCTGGTGTCTCAGAATGAAACTGGCTCCCAATTCTGTCTGGCCCTGCTGGCCACAGGCCTTTCTTCTTTGCTTTTCTCCTCCCTATAGACATCTCAGTATCCAAAGAAACTCACAGTCACGTTGATAGAGAACTTCCCTTTTCAGTAGGATATGGACTTTCTCTATATTTAAGATGATTCTGTATTACAGTGTTCTCACCCTGCTGTCCCATGCTTCACATGCCTGGCCTTACCAGACCTCAACAAGTGGCAGGAACCAGGGATAGAGCTGGCTACCAGGAACTGTCTCAGCCTTGATCATGATGATTTAGTGCACAATGAATTCTATTCCAGATATTCTGCTAAGACTTCAGTCCACTTGTAGCTCCCCTGGTCTGAGCTCAGGTGCAGGTCTCTGAGCTGCTGTGAGGGAACAACAGCACATTCGTTCCTGGACCAAGCTCAAGGCCCTCTGATGGCGACAAGTGATTCTTCCAGCAGTTGCCACATGCTGCCTCATCTCCACCTTGGACTTTCTATTTTATTTTTAGTTGAAAAATGATTCATACCCCCTCCCCCCCATCTCCTGTGGATCTGCTGCCCCTCAATCATTAGGAGTTGGTAGACTGTCCACTCTGTATACAGAATTGGCCACCTAGAATAAGCAGAGTGATCCCTGGAAGTGGAAGTGGAACAAAGAAGGGCCCTGTGAAGGTGAAGGTCAAGTCTGGAAGGCAGTCACTATAACTGTTCTTGCCATGCACAGCACCACCCTCCTAGGCAAGGTACACTGGGTAGGCAAGGGCTGGGTGGGCAAGCCTGGGAAAAATTTCTTGGATGCCTGATTCCAGCTACCTCTTGGTATTTGCTTAGAAGAGAAAATGGGGGAAAGGAAGCAGGTAATAGTAGCTGAGCCTCCTTGACATCTCTTTGGCCTGAGTGTTCTCTGCCATTTTGTGGACTGAAGCACAGGGGGCCAGGGTGACTAGAACCCGCATGGATTTGAGAGGAAGGCATTTAGAGAAGACAGTCTGTCCGGCTAGTAATTGAGTCATAATCTATCCACTGATGGACTGACCCGTCTATCTAAAATACTTATCAGTAGGTCATATGCTGGACTCTGAGGTCATTGTATAGGTGAGAGATACACAAATATTTTCTGTAAAAGTCTGGAATGTGAGTATTTTGGTCTGTGGGTCATAAGATCTCCATTACAACTCCTCAACTCTGCCATGTAGTGCAAAAGCATTCAGAAAGGATGCGCACAGATGAAGGTGACTGTGTTCCAATAAAGCTTTATTTATAATTATACATAGCAAACTGGATTTGGCCATGCGCCATAATTTGCTATCCCTGATGTACATGAGTAGGCTAGGGCCCATATTAATTGGGGAAGACATCCTATTTTCTGGCCATAATTTGTTGTGTGCTGAAGTAGGTAGAAAAATGAGGGAGTTAAGAAGCAAGAGGAGCAGCGACAGCTTCTCAAAAGAGGACATACTTTAGCTGGGTTTTGAACAATGAATAGTAAATCACCAGGCTAAGGAAAGGATACATTTGAGACACACAAAAAAACATTAAATGAGAGTCTAAATGTGTGAAAGAGCATGACCTCTTCTAGGGGCCAGATGAAGCTCTTGATGCACTTGGAAAGACGGCAGAAAAGAAAGAGGTATTTCTGTAGCAAGTACATTTCTGTAACAAGACTGATGAAGTTCTTGTCTTTCCCCATTGTATCAAAAAGGATAAAACCATCGTAAATCCAGGGGTAGGAACCCCATGCTCAAGCTATCAGGACAAAGGTCTCAGCATTGATAATGATAATTTGATGCACAGTTAATCCTGATGGAGATACCATATAAGACTATAATCCATTTTTAACATTCAATCCCTCTGAGGACACTATGAAGATAGTATTATCAGACCCATTTTACAAGTAAGGAAACTGAGGCCCATATTGATTATATAATTCATGAAAATTCACATAGGTCTTCAGTGGCAGAAGATGGGTTTAAATTCAAGTCTGAGCAACTTCAAAGGTTATGCTCTTATGAACTAGCTCAGCTACTCTCAAACTTAAATACGCATAATAAGAACCTGGGGGGTGTCCATCAAATGCAAATTCTTAGACCAGCCTCCAGATGGTTTTAAACCACAGGTGTGGAGCAGAGCCTGGGAATTTGCGTTTTAGCCAGCTCATCCAGGTGATCTCAGTGCAAGTGGTTCTTGGGAATGACACTCTATACCATAAGTTACTCTACCTCCTGAGCTCACATCCAAGATAGGATGGCCAACTGTCTGGGTTTGCACATACAGAGTCCCTCATACCCCAGGAACTCAGGACAGCCAATGAGCCTACATGCCTCACTCAGTCCACACACATCATTCCTACCTCGATTCCTGGCACGTGGTCGACGCTTGGAAAATATTTGTGGAGTGAATGAATGAACACAGCTCACAGCAGAAGCCCAGGGTTGATTGGCAGGGCTTTCCTGCAGCTGGGAATTTGAGGGAATCATCCAGGGCTAACTCAGAGGGACAGCTTCTCCCGCTCCCCTGAGGAGTTAGTCACAGCCCTGGAAAAAGTGATGCCTCATCATATTCCTATTTGTGCTTACGTGTTCAGGCGACGCTTGTCCTTAATGCGAGAAGAAAGGAGAAGGAGGCAGGCGTAAATCTTTTCTGTCATGACTACTCTTTCTGCCTTTCTTTTGTCCTCTCCCAAACTCACAACGGTCCCTTTCCCCTCCTGAGAGAGACCTACCCACTGGGCTCTGGGGTCTGTAGGAGACACCATGATGGTGAAAAACCAGATTGTGACATTTCGCCCAAGGTCTGCTTCCCAACTGTTGATAGCACTCCTTGGCAAGATGATGACACCCTTAGGACCTGAAAAAGGCACATAAAGTTGGGGGTACCAAGACCGTTTCTTGGGAATCTCATTGGGCTGGCCTGCGGTGCCTGCATGTGGACAGGGCTATGCAGAACAGAGGCAGCAAGGCTCAGATAATAAAATATATTTTTATCATAAATATCTGTCCATTCATCACTCGCCTACTTAGTGGGTATCCTGCGCTCCTGTTCAGAGGCAAGAATGGCCACAGGCTTCGGGGATCTCACTAGTTTAGAACTTAAGGGGTGTGTGGGGGTGAGTCAGGCATGTATTGAAAAATCACATTCATAGGGATAGAACTGCAGTCATTACAGTCATGAGAGAACTCACAAGGGAAAGAACAGGGCTTTGTCAGATCCCATAACATGGGGATGTGGCCCAGTCTTGGGGTTCATGGAAGGTATCCCTGAAGGAATAGCACTTAGGCTGAGGTCCAAAGGTGGAGTCAGAGTTAGCCAGATGAAGAAAGGGAGGAACGGCATTCTAAAGCAAGAGAACAACATGGGCAAACACGTGTTTACAAAGGGCAGCAGAACTTTCTAGCATAACCTTTCTTGTCTTCCTTTCTCACTCTCCTCTCTTCCTCCTCCGCCCTTTTTCTCCCCTTCTCCTTCATCTCCTCCTAATACTTGTCTGATTTTCCTTCTAATGTGGTCGCTGTGTGTATCGATCTACGTGCTGCTGTTATGGAATAGGTATCATTCCCCAGGCTAGAAACAGGCTCCCAAACCCCCCAAGGGCTGTATGCTTTCCTTCCAGACTTCCGTCTCTTGCTGGCCCCACACAAATGCAGGGGTTCCGTGGTGTGAAAGAAAAGCAAAAGCCCCCGGGGAACTCCTCACTCTGTTGCAAATCGCTCTAGAACAGGACTGACGCCCTGCCCTTGCACAGCCCCAAGCCCTCTCTGGGCTCCTGGTGGGCCCTGGGGTCTCCAGGTGGGCCTTGCAGCCACCGTGGATCTGGCTCAGGCTGCACATTGGGTGAGAGTTTGGAAGACGATTCCCCAAATGCAGAGACAAGTGGCATCTTCAGGGAGAAGCCAAGCTCTTTTCACATAGTTCGCTCTGATTTGTGCTACATTAAAGCAAACCTTCCGAGTCAGCTTCTGGTGCGAGCCCTAGGACTCTTCTAAATGTATTGTTTTCACAAAGACGTTTTCATTGTTAATCAACGGGGCGCCATGGATTTGACGCTCTGGAAGTGGAGGACAGGTTTTGCAGCTATTTATTTACCGAGAGGGAAACAGAACAGTGGTTGCATTTGCCACTCCTGAATTTATTGTCAGTCCTTCTGTGTGGTGTAAAATTTGTCCTCGTCTTCAACAGCCCTCAGAAATAAGCATTCCAAATATATTCGCCTACTGTACAGAGATGTGCTGATGCCTCTCCTTGCGATTTTGCAAGAGAGGATGGGAAATAGTAGACCTAAGTAGTAGGAAATGATTCTTGGGAAGAAAAAAAAAAAAAAAAAACCTGGGGCCTTTATAAAGCCTAGGAAATGCCAGGAATCACAAAGCTGCCACCTGGGGTAGCCCCTTCCGAAGGACCTGGGTTAATACTGCAGGCCAGGGGGACCAGGAAGGAGGGTGTCCCAGGACTATAGTGAACCGGTCATAGGACACACTTTCTCTGCAGGATAATCACAACCGACGGTCAGGTGATGGGCCCATCGGGTCTTCCAACCACACCTACTACCTGGCAGCTCACGCCTTTCTCCCTCCTCTGCCAACACAAAGGGAAATATTGGGACTTAGGCTGGAGAATGAGGATTGTGTCAACTTATGCAATCTGGAAGTCCCCAAATCTTCGTGCCCAGATGCAAGAAGCTTCCTGAAAACAAACAGGAAATGAATCTGGTTTCCAACCACTTTACCCGCGGGCCAAAGGTACACGGGAGCTGGAAGGCCCCGCCCCCTGCTGCGGGTGGAGCGCATCTCTCCCCAACTCCATGTGAAGTCAGCCGTGGAGGGAACATTTTCACCAGGAAACTGCTCATGGCTACAAATCAGGACTTCTTCTTCTTCTAAATTTTTTTTTCAGTTTGTCAGCACAGGGATGCCGAATACCACGCTATTATCCATTCTCTCTCCCCAAATGGCACACCCATTAATTTATTTATTCACCCAAGCCATATTGATTGAGCGATTATGTCCCAGCACTCCGGAGTAGGAAATCCAGTTTCCTTTTTATCGGTGTGAAAACTGAAGGTCAGAGAAGTGAGCCGATTCAGGCAGAAAGACTCTGTGCCAGCTCTCTGCCCAGCACCGGGCATGAGGGACCAACAGAGAGGCAAGTCCCTGCCCTCGCAGACTTCATATTCTTTCCACTTTTTACTCTGCGTGTATTATATAATTACTCATTTACAACTTTTATAAAAGACGTAAAGGCATGCGAAACCGTATCAAAGCTTCAGATCAGTGGAAAGAAGCAGTGCGGTTACGATGAACTAACGGCCCCTCCCCCGAAGCAAAAGCATTCCGTATGACACTGGGAGGAGGAAGTGTCTTATTGTAGGTTTGCTTTCCACTCATATCACTGATGATCAGAAAGCATCATAAGTAAACGCCTGGAGTCGGAGTTCTGGCTCCCCTTCATGCAGGAGGAACCTGTAGAGGCGAACTGGAGGAGGCAAGGTTACTTCTTCAGGAAACCCCAAATGGGACTATGTAGTCCCAGGTGCTTTGTAAATAGGGAGGTGCTTTCCAAAAGCCGGCCTTAACCTCCATGATTGTTAAGTCTTTAGTGTTACTATTACTATTATATTTAAAAATGAAAGCATATGACCTTGTAATACCTAACACAATCCTGGACTTGCCTTTCTGGGAGAAAGAGCTCCTGTAACCTTTCAGGTGTCCCCTTCCCTTTCTGCCCTTCTGACAGTCTCCCAGGGGAGCGGCGTGGGGCCAGAGGGGATTTCCTACTCCAGGGGGCCAGAGAGCCCGAGTCTGCAGCTAGTACCACGGCGAGGCAGTGGCTGGCATGATAAGCCGGAGAAGATTTCATCGGTTCCCCGAATCCAGTCATTAGGCTTTAGCCAAATCAGAGCTATCACGGGACCCTGAACAAGAGATGAGGCACATCTGCTAGAAATCGAGGCTTCTCGCCCTGTCCACACAGTAAACCACTCTCCCTAGCAAAACAAAATGTTCCCGTTTATAATTATCTATTTTATTTATTTATTTTTTTTCTTTTTTAAAGAAAGTCATGCGAGGCACTAGCGTGGTGCCGAAGCCGGTTGCGTTCAAAAACTCCAAAAATGATAACAAATGTTTTTATTTTATTTTCCAAACCATATGGACTTGCCAGCTCAATGCATCACTGCTTGTTTATTCTAGAGCAGCTGTCGGCACCCTGATAATGCTCTAGTATCGTTCGAGTGCAGACTGCCAAGCCACAGTATATGGAAGTCATCTCACAAATTGAAGGAAAGAAAAAATAATAAAACCCCACTTCAGATTCCAACGGCAAACTGCTGCGAGGAAGAGGGTCGGGTAAGGGGTGTGGAATCCTATAAATAGTCTCAAAACCCAGCATTGTTTTAAGTAGGATAAAGTGTGACTCGTCTGGTTCATCGCAGCTAGCATTTGACCTTTACAAAGGTACAACTTGTGTGTCATTGCCAAGTGCAACTTGGTGTTTTCTTCTTTTAATTACTAAACTGTGATTCGAAAGTCAGCAGGCCACAAGAACACAGTTTAGAAACTTGATTCCCTATAGGTTTCAGGCACTTTTTATGTATTTATTTGTTTTGACCATGATAAAACAACCACTCATGACAGGGGTAGACAGCCAAACACACATCTCAGCCTTGTGTCCTAGGATCACCCGAAAGTTTTATTAGAGTCAGTTGATGGAGTCTGGCCCCTGTGTCCTACATAGAGGAGAGTAAGTTGAGCAGAGAAGTCCTAACTCTCAGCGGGGAGGAAGTGGCTCTGCCAGGATGCATAGTGCTGTGCCTTCATTTGTACTGTGGACCCAAATTCTACCTACTAGGACTTCCTTCATTGTTCACATATGACACTGGAGGCAGCTGGCTAGAAAGGAAGAGAAAGACAGGTCCTAGGTAAGCCTGGGGCATACAAGGCACTGAGCCTTACCTCACCTAATCCCCAGCAGACCTCAGTGAGGTAGGCAAGATTACCCCCCTTTTACAGATGCAGAAGCTGAGCCTCTAAGTCAGGGAGCAGCTAGTCCAAGACCATAGTGGGTTGAACTGTGTCTCCAAAAGGGATGTGGACTCCAAAAGTCCTCACTCCGGTACCTGAGAATGTGACCTCATTTGGAAAAAGGATTTTTGCAGACATAATTAAGATGCAGGTTAGGATGAAGTCACAGTGGAGTAGAGTTGGCCCTTCCTCTGACAAGACTGGTGTCCTCACAAGAAAAAGGAGAAGAGGCACAGAGACAGACACACAGACAAGTGCCACCTGAAGACATAGAGCCTCAGAGGGGAGACGACATGAAAACCCGCGGGGAGAATGCCAGGGGACTGCGGAGGCAGAAATGAACAAGGGAAACCAGGGATGCCTGGTCAGCCACAGCAGAAGCCACGACAAAGCCACAGAACAGATCCTGCCCTGGAGCCTTCAGAGAGAGCAGGACCCTGCCAGCACCTTGCTTTCAGACTTCGAGCCCCCAGCACTGGGAGAGAATAGATTTCTGTTGTTTTAAGCCACTTTGCGGGAGTTTGCTTTGGCAGCTTCGGGGTACGAATACGAAGGGTTCGTATGGTTTAGACACCTTCCTGTGGCTGGTTATCCTTTACAGTAAGTGATAAAGAGGAATGCATTTCGAAGAATCCCAAAGATAAATGGGAAACACGACATGGGGATGGGACAGGTGAGGAAATCCCCGCCTACGTCCAATTCCCCCTCACAGACTGAATGTTTTCTCCACACCATGCATTCTACCAGGTGCCCGGCATTCAGAGATGAGTCAGCCATGGTCCCTGCCTCGGGGAGCAATGATCCAGCGATGTTAGCATTATTATCCCCAACGTACAGACAAAGTCCCTAAAAATGGAGATCGAATCATGAAGGAGATCAATAGAACTTGGATGCC
The DNA here is from genome assembly GCF_011764305.1 of Mustela putorius furo. Lineage (NCBI taxonomy): Eukaryota > Metazoa > Chordata > Mammalia > Carnivora > Mustelidae > Mustela > Mustela putorius. Next base: position 36,521,202 of record NW_025421304.1, on the reverse strand, counting down.
CAACTTTTTTTTTTTTTTTTTTTTAGAATAAGGCAGTGTTGAAAGCAGTGTGCGATGGCCATCTGGGGTTATATCAGGGAGAGGAAGGGGTGGCAACTGAGAAACTGCTCCAAATAAGGATCTCTGGCAGTGACGTCCTCGCTGGGGAAGTCGGAGGGCACTGATGAGAAAGGCTAGCTGCTGCAGAAGCCATGCATTGGCAAGGACGTCAAGCCTTGAGACTCCCTGTAGGAAGGCCTTGAACAGCACTATGAGTAGTTCTGCGGGGTTCTGGTAGTCCACCGCAGGTTTTGCAGAGGGGAAAGACATGCAGGGTGTCCTGGCTGGTTCTAAATGACTAACCCCACGGGAGAGGAGTTCCAGCAGCCCACAGCTATGCCCAGACTCTCACATGGGCAGCAGCTTTCTCATATCAGTTAATTCCTCTAGAACCGGTCTAGACAGTCTGGGTCCTGGGTCTCCACTACCATGTGGCTAAGCCTGTGGGCCCCCAAGTCTTGATATATCTATTCTCTTATGGGACATGACACCACCTAAGCACCAGCACAGATCATTTTGATCACGTGCTCCAATATCTCATTTGGCAAGAAAAATCCAGCTAAGGAGAAACCATACCCCCGCCTGTGGGGACCTCTGGGTAGTGAGTTTCAGGAATGAAGAACCATTTTTCTCATGTAAAAAAAATTCTTTGGGGTTCTCCAAAGTCTTAATATTTACCTAACAAATAAAGTGCATTCCTCAGTGCGTGTTGCACTTCTGATTTATTCCGGATTTAAGTCTTGCACCAATTAGTGTAAATAGTTAAATCTCCATGTTTTTCAACATGCTTATTAAGTGTCTGGCTTATGTCATTTCATGAAATATTTATTTTGTCAGACACTTAGACTTTTACACATTTTGCACATTTGTATCTCATCTTGTTTAATCCGAATAGTGTCCAGGATTATGATCCCCAGTTTGCAGATAAGGAAACTTAAGGCCCAGTGAAGGCAGAGGACTCCTGCAAAGTCAACTAACTGGTTGGTCTCCAATACTGGCATCTTGATTCCAACACCTGTTTTGTGACCCACTACGTTACTCTTCCAAAAATCAAAAAGGTCAATGATGTCCTTTTTTTCCAGGACCATAAAGGAACAGACCCATACTCAGTTCATTTGTTGGCTTAGAGAGGGAGAAATCTCCCTCAAAACATCCTGGTCCTCTGACCCCCACCTTTGCCAAACACATATCTACACACAAACACCCACAACTGAACCTATAATAACATCCTCGCCCTCGAAAAGGGCCCCAGACACAGCTTGAAATGAAGATTGCCGGTCCCTCAATGCTTTGATCTAAGAACATGTGGTGGGTAGAATCTTTGCAAGGCATTCCATGTAGTGACCCTGCAGGTAGCTCTTGCTCTAAGTAGTGATCACTTTGCTGAAAAGTTGCATGTAATTGATTATTGGTAAATCTATGTGATTTAAAATTCAGTTGCAGAACTTCTATTGAAAGTTGTTCTGGGGATGCCTGGGTGGCTCAGTTGGTTATGTGTCTGCCTTTGGCTCAGATCATAATCTCGATGTCCTGGGGTCCAGTTTCCCGCATCGGGCTCCCTGCTCAATAGGGAGTCTGCTTCTCCCTCTCCCTCTGCTCCTCCATCTAACTTGTGCTTTCTCATGTACTTGCTCTCTCTCTCTCAAATAAGTAAAATCTTAAAAAAGAAAAATAAAGTAGTTCTGCAGCATCTTGGTTTATATAATGAATCGTCCTTTTGTAACTTATCCATTTACAAATTACAATTTGTTAAAACCTTAGTTGCAGGGAAGTTGTGACTACCCATCTACCAAAAGGGGTTGATCATTTCTTTTTTCCTTCCCCTCCTAAGATGCATCTCTGATTTGAGGTTTATCAATCCCCAAAGATTAAGAGATGTAAAGCTTCTAAATCTATCAAACATTTAACATAAGCTCTCTAAAAAATTCACCTCCATGGGGTGCGCGGGTGGCTCAGCCAGTTAAGCATCTGCCATCAGCTCAGGTCATAGTCCCGAGGTCCTGGGATCCAGCCTCACACTGGGCTCCCTGCTCAGCAGGGAATCTGCTTTTCCCTACCCCTCTTCCTCTGCCCACCACCCCCTGCTCACGGGCTCTCTCTTATGCTTTCTCTCATATGCACACACTCTCTCTCTCTCTCAAGTAAATAAATACAATCTTTAAAAAAAAAAAAAAAAGCTAAAAAATTCACCTTCAGTTAGGTCTGTGCATTCCAAATGTTTGAGTCTCAGTTTTCTCATGTAAACAAACTGAACTAAATGCTCTATGCCTTCTGCTTCTGAAAATCAAACACTCTCCCATCTCCCAGGCTCTCTAAGACAGAGTTTGTGGATTGTGGAAGGCTAGCATTAAGCAAGAAATGATGAAGAGAGTCCCTCTTTCCAAACACATGAAAACAATGAATTCTAGCAGGAAAGAGAAAAGAAAATAAACAGATTACTGACCAGTATGTCAAGCTGTATGGGTGTCATTCTCTGGAGTCCTCACTAAGAACTTCAGCTACACCCAGAGAGGGACAATGAATCCATGCAAATACTCCGGATGGAGGTGGTGGACAACTTGAAGGAGCGGTTTTTGGGGGAGGAAAGAGTGGTCTTCCCAAAGACAGATTAGACCACACCCAGGGGAGTGTTAGCTTATAAGCAGCTCCACACTGACCACTGACTTCCCAGATGCTGGTAGCTTACCACCAGGAACCAAACACAGGGCAAAACACATGAAATTTCAGACTTGGTTAGGATTGCTGGATGAGACTCCAAAACTGATCAGCTCCACCAAAGACTGACCCAGAGAGTGAAGGCTTGAGTTTTATTTAATTCTTTAGCTGTGCTCAATTTTTATGTATTTGTCTTCTCTGAAATAGTTAAAATTAATGGTAAAAGGAAAATTCCATGCTTTAGTAAATATATGTCTTTCAGAAAATTTCTAGAATTCTCTAAACCTCCCTTTTCTCATCTGAAGAAAACAAATTGTTGTATGAGGATTAAATAAATACACATCAAATACTACATCTGGTCCACAGAAAGCCCACCATAATTTGGATGCCCTTGTGGTCTTGGTTGTAGCAATGCTGAGGGTGGTGCTGATGGCGCTAATGGTGGTGGTGATAATGATGGTGATGGCAGTGATGGTGATGATGGTGATGATGGCAGTGGTGATGATGAGGGTGATGATGATGGTCATGGTGATGATGTTGATGGTTATGGTGGTGGTGGTGATGATGGTGGTGATGGTGGTGGTAGTCATGGTGACAGAAGCTGTTGCTGTGACTAGCATTCGAACTAAGATATTTTCTCACTCCTTGAATCTCACTGACTCCTTGATTCGGTATTCACTCTCCCATTAGTCTTTAGATCCACTCAATCTCTAACCATCATTCTTTTCTTGGTGTCTGCATATGTCTATTCACCTAATACGTCTATCTTGCCATCTCTCTTTCTGCCTATTTTCTTCCCAAGTTGAGTTCTCCAATCCCAGTCCCTCTCTACATGCCCCACTAAGCCCAGACATTATACTAGTAGCTCTATTTCTCTGCCATGTGTCATTTTTCTACTCCTTTTCCTCTTTTAGAGCCACTATGGCTCTTTTCATTTCTAATCAAATCATGCCATTGACTCCTAGGAGATAGCTGGTATGGACAGAGGTAGTTCTAGCTATGCCCTTATGGTGTCTCACAATGTACTATGACCCACTACATCCTGGTATGGGCCACCTTTATGATGACCCCTGGGTGTCCTACATCAGCATTTTACATTTCCACGGGGTCTCTAGCCCAACTAGAATAGTAACAATCAATATCTGCTGGTGGCAGTCATTTCATTTTGGTTCCTATCACATTGATAAGCATCCTATGAACTTAGGACCCCTGGCTGAGAGCAGCCAATGGTATTTAGAACAATACCATATATGACAGTACAAGCTTTGAAGTCAGGCCAAGAGTTCCATTCTGATCCTGATGCTATGGGATGACCTTGACCTTGACTAGTTTTAAACTCTAAGGAACAGTTTCCTCATCTATATGGTAGAGATACCAGAACCAACCTCTCAGGGTCAACTGAAAATTAAATGAAACAATATATTTAAAATGCTGACATTAGCACCTAGCATATAACAAATGTCCAGCAAATACTGCCCACAGTTATTTCTCCTTGGCTTAAAAATTGAAAGTATAATCCAGCAATACCTCATTAAAGGTCATTCTTCTTGTCTAATTTCACAAAGATGCTGAAGGCCAAGGTGACTTCAGATGACAGTCCCAGCAGTGGAGGTCCCAAATGAAGATCCTGAGGCCTCTGTGATAAGCAAAGGCAAGGAAATGTACAGTACATGGAGATGAGATCTAGAAAAATAAGAAAATTAGGCCCCGTTTAAATTACCTTTACCCAGCATTAATCACGATGAATGCAGCATCTGGTCTATTTTTATACCAACATTAGAGGTCAAAGCCAGTGGAGATTTTGAATTTTTTTCTCCTTCTCAAATTACTCAGGTCTCAAAGTGGAAAAGATGACCTGTTGGTTTGCTGACTAGATATTTTAGACAAAGTCATGAGGCACTGACTTTTCTCTCCCTGGGACGGATTAAGGTGATGCTTTGTCAACCACCTGGCTAATTTCATTGCTGTTGACAGTTGATCCTAATAATGTGGTCAGCAGAGTAGGCTGGGGGCTCCTATATGATCTACTCTGGCTCCTGGATTTTCCATACAGGCTGTCTCCATTGATCAGATATAATCGAATAATGGCTGAAATTCTGCTTCTCGATGGGCCCTATAGGCCATTTCTTTATGACATGACCAAATTGGCCATAGCGCATTCAATTTGTTTTAATGGCCAACACAGAGGCAATTAAGGGGATTGACCGTGCAGCGATCCAAATTGTCCATTAAGAAGGTGGCCAAAACAACTGGACCAAAGGCGTACGCCCCATCCACTTACTTGGGGATGTCTAGACTTGGCTGCACCTTTCATTTTCTTAAAACCCCTGTTAACTAGTTCTCCTAAATGTTGACACTACAGTTCTCTAGAATGAAGCAAAGCAGTTTTGGAAAATAAAGAGGGATTTCTTAGGATGATCCTGAGCCTTCTGATCTGAGAGAGGTAATGGGAAGTAAGCACCTCATTCGAGCTCTGAAGATTTACAAGGATATGCAAAATTAAATGCACTGGTGCAGATTGCTACTAATACTCGTTTTATGAGGAGGGATTTATCTTTCCACTTAAGCAGCCCCCAAGGTTGTGATCCGTCTCTGTAATATGTACCTGCATTTGATCCATTGACAATTGACTTCATCTGTTCCTACTTTGCTAATTCACACAGCAAAGGAAAACTACTCTTGCAGGAATTTTTTTTTTTTTAAAGATTTTATTTATTTATTTGACAGAGAGAAATCACAAGTAGGCAGAGAGGCAGGCAGAGAGAGAGAGAGAGAGGAGGAAGCAGGCTCCCTGCTGAGCAGAGAGCCCGATGCGGGACTCGATCCCAGGACCCTGAGATCATGACCCGAGCCGAAGGCAGCGGCTCAACCACTGAGCCACCCAGGCGCCCCATTGCAGGAATTTTAAAGATGAGAAACACACTCATTATTATTGAATACAATTGATCTTTGAGTATGCTTGCATTTAGATATACGCATTTGATTCCTTTGTACGAATATCAGAGACACCCCATGCCAGAAGGCATGTGCACTAGGCAAGGGTAAGAACATGTCTGCTAAGATGTTTTCACCAAGAAGTTTAGCAGTAGAGGACAAGTTTAATTACCAGCAGAAACAGGCAAAGATAGTGGGATCACCCAGAACAATCCTCGACTTCCATACTGCATACTGTGCCTGTCAAAAGTTCCTATCTTCCATTTCAGTTGGCACTTCTCTTTTATATATTCATCATCAGTAGTCACTGGGCAAAATCAAAAGAGAGCGTGTCAAAGTAGAATAAGCAGCGAATGAATAAATACATTTCAATTTTATCCGAAACAATAAATTTCTCCCATTTGCTAAAATTAAGAGTATCTTAAATGGATGTTGTGTATTTTGGCTTTCAATACACATTTTCATTACAGTTTCATTTTATTTTCCAAGGCTCCTCCCCAGTCAAGGGGGGCCTTCTCTATTTGGCTAATAGTGCTTTACTAAGGTAGGATGGTTTTTAGTGGCAAACAGAAGAACCCAGGCTGTTGGCTCAGAGCCTGGCGTTTACCTGGGTCCTCTGGCTTGGTAGCTATCTGACTGATGTTAAGGAATGACTATAGTCACACTGACCATCTATGCCAAGTACTCACAGTCTTAGAGGATGGCAGCTCATCTCAGCCACCACACCCCAGTGTGTCAGTTCCTCTGAGCCCACACAATTTTCTCAGAGGCAATATGGTGTCAAGGTTGAAAGTGAAAAATACTTGAATCTGAATTCAGTCTTTGCCATTCGTGAGCCACATCTCAGTCCCTCCTTTCCCTTAGCTATAAACTGAAGATAACAACAGTATCTGCTTCGTGGTTGTTGTATGTTACCTCCTGACCGGGTTTGTGACATCTCTCCTGTTGGATAGTGATTGGACCACCGTGAATACCCAGCCCTCAGTAAATGTTTGTTGAATGAATGAATGAGGCATAAATGAGATAAAAATGTCAAGTGACTGGCATATGGTCATAAATACTCAATACACATTCATTATTAGTAACAAGACTTTTAGTAATAGATTATATCAGAGTGATAGACCTAGTGTCTGCATTTCTAAAACGGACAGAAAGGTATTGCTCTCTGAGGTTTGTTGGGAATATTGTAGACAAATCTGTGAAGGATTTCTCTCATGGTATTTATTCTTGGTGTTACTGTAGGCTCTGATTATGATTATTATTTATATGTTCTGGGATCCCTTGAGACTTTGCATATGAGCAGAAAAATGGAAGAATCTGATAGTATCCCTAAATGTTCACCATATGCCATAAGTTTAACCTACAAGCAATAACTAGCCTATGTAAAGAGCATTGACATTCCCATTTGCCAGTCATTGAAACTGAGGCTTAGACCTCTACAAGGTCATGGCCAGTGGGACAGGGGTGCCAGTCTGCTTTTCTCTAGTGTTTTCGCTTTTTTAAGACCACATGTCAGCTCAGCTAGTTGCTTCTGTCCCTTACCACTTTGCTGCATCCTTTTTCTCTAGAATCAAAGGGAGAGAGAATTCTGAGTGCCAAGGCCCATGTGAGGACAAATCTAGTGGCTTCCCCATTGGTTTGAGGAAATGGCCGGAACTAGCATCCTAAACCAGCAAACAGCAGGAACTCACTAAGTGTCTCTTGATTGAGTGGGTAGAGCCTTCCTCAGAGGCAGTGTCAGAGGCTCAGAGTCTTAAGGCCTGGTCACATTCCTTGGTCCCCACACAAACTCTCAGAGGCTCCATAAGAAACCAGCAAAGTAGATCCTTGTTACGCTATTGCTACCGTAAATACTTTTGAGGAGTTATCTCATATTTCTTATCAATTTAGAGAGAAAGATCAGTTTTGTGGCCCAAAGTTAACACTGTCCTTGGTCCATTCGACATTCGAACAGCCCCCTGGTTGGTCCCCATTTATAGTCTACAGCAAATCTAATAATACCTGTGAAACACGAACCACTTTATCTACCCCTCTCTTTTCTGTGATAGCACAATTAGCCAGATGATAAAGCTCTTTAAAATGAAAGAAAACACTAAAAAATATTGATTTTCCTCAGAGCCATAATATTAAATGTATCATTCCAAACTGAAGTGGGCACTAATTTAGAAGGGATGCATAAATCTAAAACTATCTTGGTGCAGTGACATTTTTTTAAAAAGTGTAGCAAAAAATTATATATATGGAAGCTTGTCTATCATTAAATTACTCAGTTTGAATTTCCACTAATAAAATATAAGGACTTGTTACTATATTAGGCAAGTCACTCCCATTATTAATTTGCTAGATAAATGGCTTCTATATCTTGGAACTTTAAATGAAATTGAATTCACTAATTCGAATTGCTTTGCCTTCTACCAGAGGTTTTTTTTTTCCCCATTAGTTCAGCATAGTTGTGTGTGTGTGTGTGTGTGTGTGTGTGTGTTGTTATTGTTGTTTTTTCTCCTCGCTCCCCCTTTTCCACTTGAAGACAGGAGCCTTCTTCAACTTAACGCCTTAGGGTGTACTTCATGGGTTTATTAATTATCAGGTATTCATTCAGAAGGGTTAATTAAGCAATAACTTTCTGTTGACTACCGTATACAACAGACAAAAGGGTTGGCTTTGCCCGCTGACGAAGCCCCAAGTGATTGTGCCTTCGTGTCCTTCCCTGTGGTCGGACGGAATGCAGATCTTTGACCAGTTCTGGTCTTGGGTTGCCAAGCCGCTCAGGAGGCCAGTTAAAACCAGTTTATGTTTATAGTTCAAGCCACCTTGACATCATCCCAAAAGGAGTCAGGCCTCCTATTCCTTGGGGTTTCCGAGGGGAACTTTCATTCCCGGAGTCTTCTGCAATAACCACTATTCTTTCCGTTTCAGCCCCAAACTTAACCATTCGCAGATTCCCTCTCAGCTAATTACTCAAGACACTTTTTTTTTTTTTTTTTTTGGCATAGCTTCAAATAATCTGTGGCATACCTTTGAGCAGCAGGAGGTAAAGAATGAGTATCTTCCCTCTCCCTAGGGAGTTTGGTGGAATCAAATGAGTCAACAGGATAACTCCACAAACCAGGCAGTGGTGGTGGTATTTTGGAATTTTTATCTATAATTTTAATTTCAGAGTACATCTACTAAGGTGTATGCTCAGTGGTTGTAGTTCCCAAAAGCAAAAGCAAAGTAGTGACAGAGGCACCCCACGAGGCAGGGACAGTGGGCTCCTTAAAGACTGACCAACAGATCACCAAGCAAAAGAAAGACATGAGTGTCCACTCCTATAGCTCGATTCATCCAGCCTTTAGTAGGGAAGAAAAGGAAGCACTACTGTCATTGCCAGGGTCTTGGAATGTTCTACAGTGTTCCTTTGGGAAGGCACAAAAAGTGCATGAAAACCCTATTCAGTAGAGGCTTCTAATGCTCTAAGGAACACTACCTGTGTATTAGCTGGCCACGGGAGATGGGAAAAGCCGCACCTCTTCTGTCTTCCAGAATAATTCAGACCAGATGACACCTTATCTGGGAAGACAGAGAGCATATAGGTTAGTGGTCACAAACATGGATTTGGCATGGTTTGCACATGGATTCATGCCATGGCTCTGCCGTTTATTAGCTGAGTAACTGTGGGCAAGTCCTGAAGCTCAGAGACCCACACACATATGATCTCATTTCTTCCATGTACTATCTGATGACATAGGTATTTCTCCATACAATAGAGGAGGAAAAGGAGGCACACAGAGGTTAAGTAAATTATCAGAAGACACACAGGTATCTGAAAGGTTGATATGAAATCAAGTAAGAAGTTGGTAAAATCCTTGGTATGGGACTGAACCAGTCTGAACAGCTGAATGTGTCCGTGGGTGCTGTCATTGTTCATGATGCTTGTCAATTTAGCCAACGTGTCCCTAGCTCATACTCTCTCTTTCTAGAGAGAGAGGGAGAGAGAAGAAAAAAAAAGCCTATATATGGTAACTACACCTTTTTGTTAAGCTACAGAAATAAATCTATTAAGTTTTCCTTGTGTAAAATTCTGACCTCCCAACATATGCACACACACACTTCAAAATCCTTCTCATAACATTCTCTGTGTTTTACCCAACTTACAGAGCAGCAGAGTAGTCAAACGAGGCATCTGTCCTCTGTGTGTGGAGCTGTACATGCCGAGAACCACAAAACTATTGCTGCCATATACACCCTCCAGAAAGGACTTCACCACACCCATGTTGGAGAACAACAATAGAGATGCCAGAGGGACTCTCTAGTTCTCAAGAGTGCCGTATGGCAAGAAGGGCACAAGTCAGTGTGGGGGGGACCCTGACAAACACAATGTCAGCCAGGTTGTCGACGGCGGTGTGAGCAGACATAAGTCATGTGCCTTCGGTGTGATACGATGTGCTGAAAATGGCACTTCGCCTCTGGGGTCTTCCTCCCCCTAATCCATGGCCCCAGTGTAATCATGAAAAAAACATCAGACTAATCCCCACCAAGGGACATTCTACAAAATACCTGAGCAGCACTCCTCAAAACTGTTCAGGTCATCGAAAACAAAGAAAGGTCCGAGAAATGGTCCACAGCCAAGGAGAGCCCAAGGAGAGTGATACTTAAATATAACAGGGGATCTTGGAACAGAAAAAGAAGGTTAGGTAAAAACTAAGGAAATGTGAATAAATTATGGATTTTACTTAATAATAATGCATAGATAACAGTTCATTGATTGTAACAGATGGGTTATTCTGGTGTGCAGTGCTAATAGGGAAACTGCATGCAAGAGACAAGGAAAAAGGTCATCTGGAAGTTCTGTCCTGTCTGCTCAATTGTTCTGTATTTCTGAAATCGTTCTTAGAGTCTATTAATAAGGATATATTAAAATAAATTTATAATGTTGAAAATGTATATAACAAATAGCCCTGCCTTGCTGACTATGTGGCACGCTCTCGCCACCATGGCTATACCAAGGGGGTGGGGGACCACAGTCACACAAACACAGGAGAATGAGCATTCGAGCTGATGGTCCGCTGCATGTTCACTCCTCGATCTGTCCACATTCTACCCCTCGAGCCCATTTTGCCAATGGGAACATCCATAGCTTTAGGGTCCCCAGAGCAAATCTGGCTTTTTTGGAAGAAAAGAGTCAACCTTCTCTCCAGGTGTGTGTCCTTCTGCGGTGCCTCTCGACTCTAGCACTGGGTTAGAGAGGCTGAGGAAAGACGCCTTGCTCATCTATGAAGTATTATAACAAGAGTTGTTAAGTGGTTACTCTGTGCCGGGCTCTATGTTTGGAGCAACTGACAACTTCAGGAAGCTTCCAGTCTCCTGGAGAAGACAAGGAGGCTGCTGCAGTACTAGTGAACACCAAAGTCTTAATCTGTAAGGAAGGCCAAGAGACTGAGCAGGGAAGGGCAGGAGGGAAATATACATCCCCTTAAGGACCAAGGAGAAGGGTCTAGAAGAACAGTTCCCATTTGGGGTCATTGTGATACACAGAGCTGGGGTCCCTCCCGGGAGCCCACAGCCCTTCTTCAGATGCCTCATTCCAGGCCGATGGGGAAAAAGCAAGCCTCAGTTCAGCGTTTAGGAGAGAACAAAGGAGAAGCAGTGGTGACCCAGAGACTACAAATGTTTTTGTTAAGCAACCACAAGGGACAGCCTCTTTGGTGAGTGCACTTACCAGATGGCTGGGGCTTGTCAGCTGCTTCCAATCAAATCTTGCACCACTGAGTTGGTGCATCCCACACACTCAGCAAGATTCTGCTGAGTGGAGGAATTAAAAAAACAAACAAAAAAAACACTTATTTTGCTCCATACCTAGAAAGTGTGCTCTTGGGGTTTTGGGGGACAGAATCCAAAACCAACAAGAAAGTATCAGAAGAAAGCAATAGAAACTGAAGACAGCACCTTGTCCTGGGCCATGTGTTTTAAGTTTCCAGTGTTGGAGTAAAGGCGAGGAGAGAAATTGGCTCTTCCAGTCTAAGTTGGTGTGGGCAGAGCCAGGCAGGAAAGAGCTGGAACAGGCCATTAAGGCCCTGCTTGAGGAGACACAAAGGAGGAAGAGAGGGAAGGAGAGAAGTGAGGACCATACAAGACATTCACGAGGTTGACAAGGCGCAAAACTTCAATTTATTATTGCTATTTTGCAAATTACAACTCCTCCTGCCTAACTGGAAGTATGAAGAAAAGCAGGGACTGAATTCATTCAGTTACATATATATGAATGTCATAGTTAGGGTTATACATCCATATCGGTGTATGACACACACAAATATACATATAAATAATATATAAATTATATAAAGACACGTCTATAAAATCAGTGCTCACCATAGGAGCTTCGGAATATACACTTTAGTGGAAATTTTCTAAATCCTACATATGCTACCTCCCTAAAAAGAAAGTGGTTTCCCTGTAAAGAAAGTGCTGGAACAACTGTTTTTCCAAAAAGGGAAGGAGGGCCTGTGAGGGATGAGACAATTTCTTGTGAGATGGTTGAATATGGTGCTGTTGGGTTTTTTTTTGTTTGTTTGTTTTGTTTTTGTTTTTTAAGATTTTATTTATTTATTTGACAGAGATCACAAGCAGGCAGAGAGGCAGGCAGAGAGAGAGAGGAGGAAGCAGGCTCCCTGCCCAGCAGAGAGCCCAATGTGGGGCAGGATCCCAGAACCCTGGGATCATGACCTGAGCCGAAGGCAGAGGCTTTAACCCACTGAGCCACCCAGGCGCCCCCGCTGTGGGGTTTTCACGCCTCCCTGCTCCCCCCACCCCCAGCCCACATGCAATAAAACACAGCTCCTGGATTTGAAATGCTCCCTCTCCTTCTCGGTCTCAATGACCTGTTTTACTTTCTTCCTAGAAACAGAACATCCTTTGGGAACTAGGACTGCGCATGCTGAGTGAGACGACGCCCCCCCCCCCAAATAAAACAGTGCACAGGCCCTTGTGAACTGGGTTCTGCAAAACTGTCCAAACTTGCTGGGGGCGACCAGTGTCCTCCAGCTCTGCGCAACTAGCCGCGTCCCGCAGCCGCCAGCCTGGTCACACTTGCTTCTCCTATGGACACAGAGCAGGCATGTCTGTCCCTACAAGACACTCAGGGAAAAGGAAAGGCAAAGAAAGCTCCGCTCTGGAAACCAGTCTTGGCCCCACGCCCAGCCGTTCCTGCCCACCACATCACACACACCCGAAAGTGAACCCCAATAATCCTCTACGAATGCAAGAAAAACTGATTACTTAGGTTGGCCGCCTCCTGTCCTTCAAAGCTCTCTCGCAGACCCTGAGACGGAAATCCCTGAAGTTTCCGCATCTGTAAAATGGGAGGCAGGATCCCGGCTCGGAGAGCGGGGGGAGGCCCGAGGCCCAGGTGAGCCGCGCAGGACGCCCGGAGCTCGCGCTCGCCCCGAGTGCGGTGCGCAGCCCTGGTCCCGCAATGTGGCTCAGGTAGAACAGAGTTGGGGGAGGGGGGGCTGTGACATTCCCAAGGTCTGCACTTGGGTCCTGTCGGGGGAGAAAATTAAATGGCGTGCATCTGAGGTGAAACCCAGAGCTCAGGAATGATCTGGCAAAGAGAAGCTTGGTTTGGAAAAGGGCTTCTTAGTTCTTCCAGCTAGCCGGCGTAGAGGCGCCCCCAGAAAGGATCAGACGCGGGACATGCTGAGGTTGAACACGACTATTTGGGGAGCAAGTGGCAACTTCAGGAAGCTTCCAGTCTCCCAGAGAAGACAGGGAGGCTGCCCTAGGAGGTAACGCAAATCTCCGTAAGGACCAAGGGGAGAAGTCTGAAACCATCCGGAGCCAAGTAGAAGCGCTGGACCTTGGGAGCACACACTTTTGGAGGACAGACGAAGGTGGGGCCCAGGAGAGCCAGAGGTAAGCCTTGCTCTTTCTGGGAGCTGGAATGGAACGGCGCCTTCCAAATCCCGCAAACTTCTCTGTCCCTGGGGCGGGGGGACTTTGGGTCGTGCGCATTCACGCTTCCAGTGGGCAGCTAGAAATCCATCCGCATAATGTGACCAGAAAGCTGTAATTTTCCCTCGGGGAAGATTGCCCCCATTGTGTTGAGATTTTGCTTGTTTGTTTGTTTGTTTATTTTTATTCTAGTAAGATGCTAAAAATAGCATGCGGCCAGTTGACAAGTGTAGAGAAATGTTTCTAAATCGGGATTTCAATGAATATTGCTACCCTTATATGTGAGCTTTTTCTTGAGAAAGAATAAGTGGGGTAAAAAGGGCCAGGACGCAAATATCCTATCTTGTTTATTTCAGTTCAGTTCAGTCAAGACCTCCCCCAGTCGTTTCAGCCTGCCAAATTTGCATTTTAAAATATTACAAGAGCCCAGTGTATCTATATTGTTATTCTTCTTCACGGGGTCCCCAGCGCCTTTAGGAGTGGGGTCCTGGTTTGTGATATATGGCCAAGTGTGGAAAAGGATAAAGGAATGTCTGCATGTGGGGATGATGGAATTAGCGGGAAGTGGTTCCAAGGTTCTAGCAGTTTCTCTCTTCATCCCACGACTCAAAATGGCTTCCTAGAAAATACTCAAAAGTGACAGGTGAGCCTGGTTTTAGGCAACCGCTAGGCTAACACTGGTTTCTCTCCACAGTGCTCCCTGCCCCTTTCTCCTACAGAGTTTTCAAACCCCTCTGATCATAAGAATCACCTGGGGTGCTTACTAAGCACACAGCCTCCCAGGTTCTTCCTGTGGATCTCAGCCTTGGTTGCACATTAGAATCAGCTGGGGAGCTCTTAAAACGGCTGATGACCAAGCTGTCTTCCAGACCAGTTCTATCAGAAGCTCGGGGTGTGGGATCCAGGCATCGGTAGCTTGAAAGCTCCCTGGGAGATTCCTGTGTGCAGTCAGGGTTGAGTACCACTGTCAAGGTCGTAATTCAGCAGGTCTGCTTTGGGGCCATGGGGAATGTATGCCAAGCGCTCTGGGTGATCGTCTCCATCGTGGAGGGATTTGGGAAATACTGGGTTATAGTCTAGGGGCTGGATCAAGCACTGTTTCCAAAAGGCCAGTCCATTTCTCATACTAGTGGTCAGTTGAAACTCACTCCCCTGTGCACGGTGTCAAACACCTGCCTAAAATCGCCGGCCCAATCACATTCTCCCACCTGGTATACTGGAAGGTGAGGCACTCGGCAGCAGGTGGTATCCTTTGTAAGAAAAACATGTAAAGTAGATTCGGGATGGCCATGCTTTGCCCGTTGCATGGTAACAGTGGCAGAAGAAAGGAATGAAAACATGGGCAGATCCACTGGGGGAAGAGAAGATACCATGAGAAGAAATAGGGATGGAGAAGGAGAAAGAGAGAGAGAAAGAGGTCTCCTTAGATCCTGAAAGCTTTCTTTCCATTCCTGGTTCCTGATCCTCATGAGGCCCAGGCACCTGCTCTACTCATAGGTTCCTGAAATACTCATTTTTTTTAGTGTGTTCTATGTGTCTCCATCTATTTCTTTATATTTTTAGATTAGGTGGGGGTTTTCTTTCCACAACCACAAGATGCCTGGGACACCAATTGCCTGATAAGCGAGATTCACCAGTAGCAGAGTCCAGTTTGAAAATGCAGGACCAGGAAGAAGTGCATGTCCCAGAAATGTCCCCTGTGCTTTCCACAGCCACTTCCAGTCCTGTTTTTGCTAAGTCTTTCCTGTTTGATCATTTACAAAGCTTCGAAGGTCAGACATTGGAGATAGATGACTCACGAGCTGTATAGACTCGAACACATTACTTGGTGTCTCTAAGTCTCCATTTCTTCTAAAAATAGTGGAGTCTACCTCATCTCATCATGGAAAAGATGGAACAGGATAATAAATAGGAAGTGGTGAAAGCAGGCCTCAGTTTACAGCAGATCTTCCTCAGATGTTACTCTGTTCCCTTCTGCAAAGTGAGTCAGAAGCAGTTTCCCAGAGGTTAACCTGCAGTATAATAATAGTTTTATGTGAGAAAGTCAAATAAGTGAGGGGAATGGTAGATTAAAGGAAGCAGAAACAGGTTTCTTTCCTGCAGTCCTTTTCAGAGCACTTAGATGCTAGTGTGCATTGGGGATCTCCAAGACGGGGATGTGATAGGTAGAGTTGCCGCATGTTACTTAGCATTACAGAACCTTCTCACCCATGGAACAGTTCAGGGCCTGGTATCCCACAGGTCACCCTCTGGGGTAGTCTCAGCTAGGCCTGGCATTTTCAGACTGTGCTCCATGGAGCTTAGAAATCCTAAAGAGTAACATGGAGGAGGTTTTCAAGGAGCATGTGGATGGCAGCGATGACCATGTTGAATAAAGCTCTAATGCGTGTACTTCCACTGGAAAATATTCCCACCCCACATCAGGAATGTAGCTTGCAAGTTTGTAAAAATTTGAAGGAAAAGATATGCTTATGTTTAAAAATCATTGACCTTCACCGGAGCTTTCCAATTCAGAAACAATTGCGATGAGACACAGTCACCTTTCTTCCCAAGGTCAAATGAACAGTGTTTCCTTGTGTATCTTCAAGCTCCTTTCTCCTAATCACCAAGGCTTTGTTTTGATTTTTTTTTTTTCCCAGTCAGGCTTACCGAGCTGTAATTTATAAGCAATAAAATTAACGTTTTGTGTTCCTTTTATGCACTTTCACAAATATGTGCAGTCGTGTCGCTACCCTTATACCCAAAACATAGACTATTTCCATCACTCGAAACCGTTCTCTTGTGCCCTCTTTCTATCCCTAGCTTTTGGCATTCACTGGTATGTTTCTCTGTTGCTTTAATATTGTTTTTCCTTTCCAGAAGGTCATGTAATTGGAATCATACAGCAGGTTTGCTTTTGAGTCTAGCTTCCTCTGCTTAATGCAGCAGAGACCTCGTTCGTATTGTTGGCTGTGTCAGAAGCGCGTTTCTTTTTGCCGCTGGGTTGCGTTTCGTCACATGGATAGACCGTAATTTGTTTATTCCTCCTGCAGCTGAATGACATTTGTGTGTTCTGTTTTCTGGCGATTATGTATAAATCCACCATAAACATTTGGATGCAGGCTTTCGTCTAAAAGCCTACGTTCCTTCCTCTTGGGTAAATACCGAGGGATGGAGTTACTGGATCGTATGTAAGTTTATGTTTAAATTTATAAGGAAGTGCCAACTTCTTTCCAAAGTGGCTGCATCATTTTGCAATGCATGAGAGTTTCTGCTGTTGCCGGTCTTGCCAGCACTTGGCATTGCCAATTTGATTTTTTTTAATTATCCCAGGCATTGTGATAGGCAGTGTTGTCTCGTGGTTGTAACTTGAATTGTCCTAAGGACTAATGAGGTTAAGCGTCTTTTCATGTACTTACTTGTTATCTCTGCCTTCCTTGGTAAAGTGTCTTTCAAATAGTTTGCCCATTTTTAAAATAATGTTGTTTTCTTATTATGGAGTTTGGAGGGTTCTTTGTAGATTCTTAATGGAAATCCTTTATCAGACACTTCCTTTGCAAATATTTTCTCATACCTTGTGGCTGGCTGTGTCTTCTGAAAGGAAAGACATTTCTAATTTTGATGGCATCCAACTTATAAAAATAGATTGTACTTGTGTTGTATCAAAAAAAATCTCTGCCTAACCCATCCTTTCTTCAGATGGTTTGCATTGAGGTCTATACTCCATTTAGAGGTAATTTTTTTTATGTGGTGTAAGGTATGGACAAATATTCATTAATTTTACATATGGATTCCCCATTATTTTCCAAAACCATTTTTTGAAAAGACTGTCCTCAATATTAACTCATTATACTTACTTAACTATTTTTAGTTTACTGCATACATCTTAAAATTATGATAGTCAACCTACAAATAACATTTTAACCCTACATGTATAGTGAAAGAGCCTTATAAAAATAAACTTCCATTTCTTCTCTAAGGTAGGCCTGTGTGCCTGGGCCTTGAGGGTGGGTTTGCTGGATGTTCCTGCTTCCCTTACCCATGGTAGCCAAACACCACCTTGAGTCTGTGGTAGGCAGTAAACTGTCCCTCACCCAACAACAGATCACTATTATGCCCTGTTGGTAGAGGGTGTGGATCCCAGAGCTCTTCCACTGCCCAGATATAGAAGGATTTTCTCTTTCTCCTTCCCCAGTCTTAATGGGTCTTCACCTCTGCTCTGAATATTACAGGGCTTGCTAGTGTTCTCCAAGCAGCTTAAGAGGGTCCTCAGGGCATTCCTGCCTTTTGTGGTGGCAGGCCGCCCCCCCTCCAGGCCTACACCACCAAAGGAGACCCATTCGGTCTAGTGTTTGCCCCCAGTCTTACTTGTGAGCATCTGGTGGAGGTCTATATTGAAAATCCTGCAAGCATGTGAGAGCTCGCATTAGGTCTACAGCTTCTGTGTCTCTGGTCCCACACTCTCATGCTAGCCTACGCTTAATCTCTAGCAAGCCATTAAACATTTTAAGATGCTCTTGGTGTTGCATCTTCCCATGGCCTGTCCTATGGAAAACTTGTGCTCCTGTCCCAACTACCCCCAGAGAGGCCTGTCTTTACTTGGAAATTGCCTGGTAACCTCAACTCTCTCATGGACTCAAGGAAAGTCTGTTCATCTGTATTTTTCTTTTCTTTTTTTTTTTTAAATTTTTTTAAACTTATTTTTAAGTTTATTTTATTTTATTTTATTTTAAAAACTTATTTATTTGAGAGAGAGAGGGAGCACGAGTAAGGTGGAGGGGCAGAGGGAGTAGGAGAAGCTGACTCCCTGCTGAATGGGGAGCCCAACACGGGGCTCAATCTCAGGACACCAAAATCATGACCTGAGCTAAAGGCACACACTTAGCCATCTGAGCCACCCAGGTGCCCCTGGATTTTTCTTTGTTAGGTTAAGAGCAAAACTCTGTCCAGTTTTCTGTACCCAAGGTTAAAATGGGATCCCTCCTTCTTTACACAAAGATTTTGAGCTTCTATCAAATAACCCCTTCTATCTTAGACACATACAGAATATAGACCAGGTCAACAAGTTTCTTCAATATCCAGTCAGCCATTCACAAGCTAATCAAATTAAGCTAAATATTTCTGAATTATGTACACAACTACTGATGGGTTGACCCTCATGAACTATTTGTTGATAAACAGATATACAAATCTCATTTTCGATATTTCTTCGAATACATTTCTAGACAGACAATTTCAGCTTAGAATTCTTCTAATGCTCTTTTAATGCTTTTGTCTATTGTTTCAAGTATGGTAAAATAATTTAGGACTTGTATTCATTTCTTAGGGCCAGGATAAATCTTCATGAACTAACTTGGCCTCGAACAACAGAAATTTATTCTTCCACGGTTCCAGAGAAAAGCAGTGCAAATGAGGTGTGGGGAGGGTTGGTTGCTTTTGGAGGACCCGGAGGGGAGATTCAATTCCCTGCATCTCTCCTAGTGTCTGGTGCCGGCCAACGATCATCGGCATTCCTTGGCTTGTGGGTGCCCCACTCCGGTCTGCGCCTCTACCTTCCCACCACCTCCTTCACTCTGCCTCCGAATCCTCTCTCCTAATAAGGACACCTGTCATTGGATTTAAGGGCCACCTTGAATCCAGGATCATCTCATTTTGAGGTCTTTACCTTGTTTACATCTACAAAGACCCTTTTTCTAGATAAAGTCACCTTCACAGGTTCTGGGGGTTGCAACTTGGTCGTGTCATTTTGGGGGCCCTACGGATTTGAGTTTACCAGTTTGCACACGTGTTGTTTTTACAGTTGTAAGTTTTGTGTTTCCCTGAGTCACTCTAGCTTGATGAGCAGGGGAAGGCTGGAGGAGGTACTGGCTGTGATGATGGCTGTCCAATATTTGCCAGTTTCACCTAGAATTAAATGCTTGACTCAGTGAGGCCATGTGCCAGTAAATGTTTTCTCTGAAACATCAAGCAAATCATTAGACTTATATTTTGCCTGGACTGAGCTTTTCAGTCCTCCTCAAATGAGCTTCAGGTTGGTCTGTAGCTTCAAAATGAAAGGGGCACATCATCACCAGAGAGCCCACCAAAAATTGAAACAAAACTGAATTAAGAATAATTAATAACCCAAAGTTAGTTGAATCATGACCACAATAGACAACTTCTGTTTGGAAGGTATAGATTCATTTCTTTAATTTACACTGTCATTGAAACAAACCTCCATGGGACCATGACGATTTGAGTAATTTAATTCTTCCACTCAGGAATTAGGAAGAACTGAATTCATATCTTGGCTACTCCATTTACAAGCTGAGAGACCCTGGGCAAGGGATACCACAACTCTGTGCCTCACTTTTCCCATCTGTTCAATGAAAATAACATCCCCTCCCTTCTTTCAGTGTTGTCCTGAAGGTTCCATTAATTGAGACCATGTAGGCAAATCTGGGGCAAACGCCAAGCCCTGCCAAATGTTAGTGACCCCTTTAACCCCATATTGCTATTCATTAAATTAACAACCTCTCCCCACTTAAACTGGTGATATAATGCTTCATACAAAAATAAAAGCAAGGAGGAGGCCTGGAATGGAAGTCAGGAGAAGTAGGTTCTGACCTAAATATCACTGCCCCCCAGCTGCTTAAACTGAAGTAAGCAGGCTTAGTTCTCTGGGCCTCGGTTTCTTTAAAAACAAAGTACTCCACTGTCACTGGCTGCCTCAAAAGCCCTTCCATCCCCTACAGTGCATGATTTGCATCTTGGTTGGCAAAATAAGTGTCAGGGACACATCCAGACTCCCTTCTCATTTACTCCAGACTTTCACACCATTGGTGATTCATGGATAATCTCTTAACTCAGAGAGTAAAATCAGCACAATCCAGAGAATAAAAACCAGGCCTCTCCTTGACAGGAAAGAAGACTCGGATTTGGGAAGGAAACAGATGCAAGAGTATGTGGTTTTTCTGTCAGGCCCAGTGGAGAGTGCATTCAAAGCTTGTCCCCTCCCGGAGGACTTGGCACCACACCAACCTCACTCTCACACAGACCAGCGTTTACGGCCACTCTAAAACCTCCCAAGTATGTATTTCATAAAAGCAGGGCCTGGTTCAAATCCCCTGTAATGTCTCCAAAGGGAAAGAATCGAGTCAATAATCAAGGCTGTGTCTGTGTGTCGTAAATTCCCCAATCCCCTATTCCCTGGCCCGGCTAGCACACACAGGCGCACGCACACACATAAACACAGCCATAAATATATACACTCCCATTTAATAGACCAGGGATTCAAATTACAGTTACAGTGTAATAAAACTGACTAATCTGCAGGGTGTGTGCAGAAGTTTAAGTGTGTGTGTGTGTGAGAGAGGGAGGGAGAGAGAGAGAGAGAGACTTACAAGCTTCTTCCTATACTTGAAGTCTAAATCCCCCTAATGTGAAATTCCTCCGAGACATTTAAATAAGCTGTCTTCACAGAACTATCCTAGACACCCTTATATCTGGATTCAGGGCTGGCTACGTAATTTGCAGGCCCAGTGCAAAAATCAAACAGAGTTTCTTTTTCAAAACTCATTAAGAACGTCCAAACAGCCACCAGAGAGCATGAAACCAAGTGTGAGGACTTCTGAGCGCAAGGCGCCTTGTGATTGTGCTGGTCACACGCCCATCAAGCCCGCCCAGGCTTGGTCACAAGCAGGCTGTTCCGATCAGCCCCCTGCCACATCTCCGTTTCTGTAGGACCCATCCTGGTGAAACGTGCCTGGGGAGGCTGTGACAGCGTGGAAAGGGGTGCTCTGGACCAGCCTGGGTTTGAATGGTGCTAGACCCGTACTAACAGTCTCCTGGGGGACCCTTCCGTTTGTCATTTTGACCTTCAACTTCCACTCTGTTAAAAAGAGACAGGGAGACCCGAGATCATTTCCTGGAACTGCAAGGACTCAACACGAGACCAGCACCCCCTCCCCCTAGGGATAAAACCCTGGCACACGACAGGCGTTCCTACAGCCCTTCCTTTGGGCACAGATCTTACAGATCTGTTCCAGCGAAACACACTATATGCTAAGAGTGGAGCTGCTGTGGCTGAGGATCGCGAGTGGTCGCTGGTGGTGAGGTCCGAATGGGACCTGAAAGTTTGTCCTCTTTTTCCTCTAATGAGAGCCCCCTCCACCCCCCCCCCCCACACACACACCCCTGCCCTTGTGTGGGAAGAGCCGGCCTTCGGGAAAGGGGGCTGAGGCCAGCATCAGCGGAGAGAGAAGCTGCCCCGGGAAGGGGCTGGGGGAGGGAGAGAAAGAACGCGAAGTCCGAGCTGGAGTTTGGAGTCCCGGGTCTGTTTTTTTGGCAGGCGCAGGCAATTTCTTGGCAGCCAAGTGGCCGGAGCGGGCGGAGGCTGCGCTGCCCTTATTGGTCCACCCGCGGCTGTTGCTACGCGGATGGACCAATGGCGTGCGAGGAGGAGTTGGGGCTCCTCCTCCCCCCGGGCCTGGTGGGAGAGCCCCGGGCCGCTCCTCCTCTTCTGCCCTGGCCCGTGGCTCCCCTGTCTTTCTTTTTTTTATTATTCTTTTCTTTTCTTTTCTTTTCTTTTTTTCTTTTTCCTTTTCTTTTTCTCTCTCTTTCTTTCTTTCTTTCTTTTTTTTTTAAGGAGGGGTGGGGAGTGAAGTGGGGGCACAGCCCGGGGCCAGACAGTCGCCTCCCCGCCCCACCCCGGGAGGTTGGGCGCCCTGGGGTGGCTCACCTGTCAGACTCGTTCCTCCTCTCCCCGCTCCCTCGCCCTCCTGGCTTTGCACAGCCTGGAGGTAAAGGGCTGGACGCGGCGGGTTGCTTGATTTTATGCATTCCCCCCCCCCCCCCGGCCTGGTGCATGTGTGTGTTTTATGTTTTAATAACTTTATCAACTCGGTGAACTTCCGCCAGTGCTGTTGCTGCTTCTCTTGCCTCCCTCCTTCCGCGTGTGTAACTGGCTGCCGGGACACCTCCCAAGGTTGAATCCCTCTACCCTGCGTGCACCCTCTCTCGTGGGATAGAGCGGTTGGCACTGAAGGGCTCCCTAGCTGCAAAGCAGGGCCTCCGTTGAGAAAATGGGCATCGTCCAGGAGAAAAGAGAACTGAGAGATAGGCGCAGCTCTGGATGCTTTAGGTCCATAATAACAGTTAATAAAGTATTAAGAAGAAGAGCTATCATTTGCTGCACCAGACGCTGTACTAAGCAGTTACAGTTCTTCACGCTGCTTAAAGCTGGGTAAGACCAGTGCACTGAAGCAAGGGCAGCGCAACACTGCTGAGTCAGGTGGCAAGGCCCAGGCAGGGCTTGATCCTGAGTCTGTCTCTGGCTCCAGAACCCTAGGTTCTACCTACTTGCTGGTCTTGGTGCCTAAATCTAGGACAGCGCAGGTGGTGTGGAGATCCTTCGGTCCCCCAGTTGGGCGTGTGTCTCAGTAGAGTCCCATGGGCAGCTAGCAGGGCTCCCAATAGGGACGTCTTCACCCTAGGCCTGTCCCTAATTTTAGTGTTTGCATGTTACGTGGATCTTTCTTAAGAATTCAAGAATCTAGTAGAAAAGACGTATTCTCTCTCTTGTAGAGAATGTCTTATCTTCATGCCACTGGACACATCTGTCTATGCAACTTCTCTTTAACTGGCTCAGGAACTACCGCTCAGAGAGGGAAAGTGACTTGATCAAGGCTACGCAGCTTGTAACTCAGCATGTCCATCGCACATCAAAGCCAGCTGTCTGCACAGGAAAGAAAGCCTGTAAGAGTGCTGCTCTGAGAAAGGGCTGCAGATTTACATAAACTCAACTGCATGCCGAGAGCCACTATTTTCAAATTTTGTGGACCACCATCTAGTTGGGCATATGTAAAAAATATGTTTGTTTTTCCAAAAGAGTTTCCTTTTGTTGTTGTTGTTGGGTTTTTTGTTTGTTTTTTTGTTTTTTCAAGGCACTTCCAGCTCATCTTTCATGGCTTCACCATTGTAGTGATGGGTACAGCATGCAAAATTAACCCTATTTGTAGGTGAGGGCACTGAGGCACAGAAGCAGTGCCTGTAGTAGCAAATCCAAGGCTGGGTGTAGATTTCCCCTTTTCTCCCTGAGAGGGAGCTGTCTTCTCTGCTTTCCAAGAATGCCTGTGATTCAATTATGAATTTGAAACAACAAAAATGGGGCACCTGGGTGGCTCAATCAGTTGAGCATCATACTCTTGACTTCGGCTTGGGCCATGATCTCAGAGTCTGGAGTCAAGCCCCATGTAGTGCTCCATTCTTGGTGGGGAGGCTAATTTTCCTGCCCCTACCTCCGCTCACATGTGTGCTCTCTCTCTCTCTCTCTAAAATAAATGAATAAATCTCTAAAAACAACAACAACATGTAGGGACTGAGAATTTTAAAAGGAAGGGAGCGAGGGAATAAGAAAAAGAAGAGGAAAAGAAAAGAGAAACGAAAAGAAAAAAGCCTGAGTGAGTCAGTGAGAAATGCAATCGGTTCTACTTTTCTGTTGAAAACTGCCTGGAAGTGGCCCCCCAGCTGGGAGCAGGATTGACCGGCGGAGGAGCATCTGCTGGCAAGGCTGGTTTCTACCTGGCAGACGGCTGCCTACCACCCTAGCCCTTGTTCTGAGCCTGGCACCAGAGGGAAGCGTGTCTGTACTCAGTCTGCTGTTGCCTAATAGACTCAGCAGAAAGGCCCCAACTAGCCTTCCCTCTTCTCTTTCCAGAGGGAGAGGGACCTGGGCATGCTTAACTCACTCTCTCTCTCGAATACAGAAGGAGCCTAAGGGGTGTTTCTTTTCTGATGAATGAAAAGGCGATGTGTTTGAACCTCTATACCCAGTATTACCCAGCCGGTGGGAGCCTTTCCAGTTCCACCCATCCCCAGAGATTTTCTTGGTCCCAGAAAGATAGTACTGTCTCCTTCCTTAAATCCCCCTAGCTTAAAAAGCCTAGCCAAAACCCTCCTCATAATCTTTTGCCATAAAGTTTATCTGCTAAAACTTTTCTTTAAAACCTATGGAAAATAAAAATTGGGATTGGAGCAGAACAGATTATTATGTTTGCAGAGGCTGATATAATTGTTGGCTGTTTTCCATGGTACCCACTGTAACGCTTTAGGCAGCCCTGAATTTGAGAGACTGTTTACAAAGCAGCTTTCTTCCTGAGCACTAACCGAAATCCCTCCTGTTGCAACCTCTACTCCCTCAAGCTTTGCCCAGTACAGCCAGCCACCTCCCCACCCGGTGCTTTGTCTCTCCTGCTTCTGCATTCTTTCAGCCAAGAGCCACGCAAGCTGTCCTTTGTTTCTTGCACAGTGCTTCTTGGAGTGTGCTCTGCCTCTGAGCTAGGCACTGGGGACTCCCACCCCCGTGCTTACAGTCAAGTGGGAGAAGCACTATGACTCAAACCCCACCACAAACCCAGATTTACACCATCAGCTCTGTCACAGAGGGGACATACGTGCGTGATGCAATCACAGGGAATGATAAAGGAACTTAAAGTCATTTGGAGCAATCAAGACAGCCCTAACGGACAGCTGTCCTCTCCTGGGTTCTGGCATCTGCATATCCACTGAGAACAGTTAGCTGAGCCTGTGGCAATCCAATCCACTTTCCATGGACGGGACATTACTTTTTATTGAAACTGGTAAAAATTAACTTCTCTAAGAACATTGGTCTTTCCCCTAAGACAAGAAATTGGGACCATATGTTTAGGCCTGGTTTTGTTAGGTGGGCGTACAGCTCACCAAAGGGATAAAATCAACACATTTTTCACTGCTTCCATAATCAGGGAGTGGGAACATTCGAGTCCTACTGATTTCTGCCTGGGCCCAGTGTAACTTATATTAAGAAATGTTTGAACTTGCAGTGCCGTTGAACTGAAAGGGTTCAGATTCAAATGACACCAAGATTTATTAAGGACTGAGTGCAGCCTGGTATTTGCTAAATAAGACCCGGGGACCCTTACAGCAGTAACTCTGGCACTTCATCTGCTGAAGGGGCACTTTTCAGCCCCTTCAGCAGATGAGACAGAACAAGGCCCAGAAAACCCTTAGGCGCAGACTCCAAGTGTGTTTCTCAGACACAGGATAGGATCAAGTATTCACAGATAGGATGAACATTTCACATCACAGGCTCATGGAAGATCTGTTTTGGGCAGTACTTCAGAGCCACCATTTTCTTCTTGAATTATGACCCAGAGTGAGATAGAGATAGATGTAGGTATAGATTGACATGTCCAAATTCCATGTGTATCTCTCCTCTAATGGAGACTTCTCTGGCTTTTTGACGAAGCCTGGTTGACTTTCAGATGTCGGTTTATTCAAAAAAGCTTCCAACTTCAAGATTTACAACTGGACCAAATAGAAAATATGACCTTTTCCAGGAAGGTATCGATGGAATGTTTAAGCGAAGTCAATGGGCATAAACAGAATCAGGTGTACTAACAGCAAAGCTCCGTACCTGGCGATGACACCAACCCTGCAAATGAAGGAAGAAAGCAGAATACCTTCTTAAAGACCCTAATGGAGGTGTCCAAGAGTCCTTGGGGGCGACTGCATTGTTGTTTATGACCTCTCCTGCATTCTTAGGAGCCTCAACTATGATGCTAAAATAACTGAATCTAACGTTCTTCTCAGTGGTCTTTCAATGGAAACCCTTCTGGAGTAATTCCACCAAAGGGAGGCTCTGAGTTTCACCTTTGCAGGCTTCTGTGCCTGGTTAGTGAGAAAGACAATGGGGTTGCCATTTTCAGAACACCTGGACTCAGTTTCCCCCCTCAACAGGTATCCTGTACTCTACTTCTTGACTCTCCACTTGGCTACTTCCCTGATTAATACCAGTTAGCTTGTACCTCTCCTCCTCAGTTAGAGCCTTTCTTCATCCATCCATGCACCCATCCAACCATCCCACAATATTTACTGAGCGCCTACTATATGCAACACAGGGAGGATGAAGTTAGCAAAGCAATGCTTTCCTTGCTTTCATGACATTTATAGTCTAGTGGCAGGGAAAACTATAATGTCTAAAGGACCGACCCACAATGAAATGTGAAATGCCAATGATTACACATGGTCATTTTTTTCCCCCTCAAGAAAATCTCTGTGGCTCCCATGAGCAGAAGGGGAGATAGGAAAGAGGACCTTGCCTAAGTCAATTGCAAATACTGCTAGTGCTTGTAATCACTTTTCCTGGTTCTTTCCTGCAAGAACCACTCATGCCCTGACTTTGTTTCCTTCTGCACCAGTTGACAGTCTGTCTCTGATGGAAGTTCCATCAAGGCAGGAACTTTCCCTGGCTTGCTCACTTCTGAATCCCCAGCACCTAGCCGAATTCCTGTAACTCAAGGAGAGCCTATCAGGTTTTTTGAGCCGGCGAACAACTTTTTCCTCAAGCCTGAGTGAGGCAGGAATGCTAGAAGCACCAAGAGAAGGTGAGCAGGGTCTTCAGCAGGCAGCCAGGCCCACTCCCACCAATAGGGAATGCCTATCCTCACTCGAAGATGCTGAAGTCCGCCCTCCTTGGAATCCTGTGGGGGGTTGAAAAGAGCCTTCTTCTTTGTTTTAATAATGTGATTTCTGATTAACAATTAAATCCAAGTTCAGAGCTAACTTCTTGTTTTTTGCAACTGAGGAAATTTTTTTTTCTCTTACTCCACCCACCACCCACCCCTCTCTCTTCCCAGAAATAGGTGCCCAGCATAAAGCCTGGGTACTTAGCAGCTGGCTGTGGAACCGTATGAATAATCTCTCACCTTAATCGAGGAAGAGAGAAATGGAAAACCTGATCCCCAGGTGGCTTCATAAGAACTAGAAAGAAAAAAAAAAAATGGAGATGCTGGCATTGTCCAGTGCTTACAATATTTTCCTTTTTTAAAACAATCATTACTTTTGTGCTTGCACCATGCTTTGTAATCACTTCTGATCATCTCTACATCAGCACAACATTTATCCATTTTGAGGAAGCTGCAGTTGAGGCCTGGAGGGGAGGGTCTCCTTCTTGAGGCCCAGCACAGACAGCTCAAGCCCCAGAATTATTTGACATTCGGAAGAGTCTTTGTGCCCTTGCTAACATTTCCTCTGAAGGGTAAATCTCGCATGCGATGAACTGCAAAGTGGCACATCACTGTGTCCGTGGATCTTACCCACCAAGAAAGAAGCAGCATCTCCGGGAAGTGTTGTCCGGTCTAGAAGGGAGGGCAGTACTCAGACCACCAGCACCCCCCACCCCCGTCTCTGTGGCGTGGCACTAGCAATTAAGGATGTCGTCTCTCATCCCCAAATCACAGACAAGGAGGGGGCCCGGTTAGATGTCACTAGGCAGAAGACAGATAGCCTTAGGAGGTTCCTCTGTCCTATTGATGCAGACACACCCGTCTCTGTCTTACTGCTTATATCACCTGCAATTTGGCCAGATGGACATCATGGGGGGAAATTTCGTCTGGACCAGGAGTCTTAAAACACTAGCAGAAAGCGCTGGCTCTTGGGAGACATGAGAATGGGGCCATTAGAAGTTGGGAGTTGGGGCCATTAGGAAGCAGCCAGGCTGTGTGGATGCACAGGGGGATTTCTGCTCGATAACGGGAAATGTGAACACAGGTTAGTGCTGTGATTACAGCATCCTGGAGGGGGGGCCCTGAGACGCCAAGAATAGATTAAGACTCACTCAAGCAAAGGTTGGGGGAAGAGACGAAGGTCATCTCTTCAGATTCTGGGGAAGGTTACCCAGGTGTTCAGAGACCTCCTACTCCACCGTGCACACAGGAAGGATCCTGTTGGAATGTCACACTGGGGAGTGGCCCATGTCATGTCCCCAGACCTGGGAGAACTGGACCCTTCCAGTTCTAATTTGGTTTCCAGTCTCTAATAGGTTAGGCCAAATTAAAAGCAAACCCAGCACAGAATTCTTGAGAGAGTTTAGTAAAGAACTGTTACTACACCCTGATGTGGCTAGATGGCTGAGTCTCCGTCCAGCTCCTGGGGGGCAATTTAGCAACGTCCATCAAGAACCTCAGAGAACAGGGGTGCTGGGGGGCTCAGTCGATTAAGTATTTGACTGAGTTTGGGCTCAGGTCATGGTCTCAGGATCATGAGATTGGGCCCCGAGAGGGCTCTGCACTCAGCAGGAAGTCTGCTTGGGATTCTTTCTTCCTCTGTCCCTCTCCCCCACCCCATACTCTCTCTCTAAAATAATAATAAATTTAAAAAAAAAAAAAGAAAGAAAAAGAAGAAGGAGAACCTGAGAGAACAGACTCAAAAACACACAAATTTGTTCTGAAAAAAAAAAAAAAAACAGAACGTATTTATCCACAAAGGTTTATGGATAAGAAAGAACATCGGTGTGATATTTACACTGGTACAAAACGGAAAGTGATCTAAAGGACTAACGACAGAGGAAATCGCTAAATCAATGGCAGTGCATTCTTACAATGGCACTTAGCAAACCTTTAAATATAAAATCATGCTAATGACACGAGAGAATGATTATGTCATAGTCAGTGGGGGAAAAAAATGCAGGTTGCAATATGAAAGCAGGTGCGGCGGGATCCCAATTCAATACGGAGCGAAATGTACAAAAGAAAATAGGCCGGGGAGTGATTATCTCTGTGTAGTAGGGTTATGGGTGATAATTCGTATTCTTTTTAATAGTGTTCAGTGTTTGTGAAGGTAGCTACACACTAACATATCTATTGATATATACGCATAGGTATGACTAACCTATAGATTAGTTCCTTCCGGCTCCCTACCTTCCTTACCCTGCTTGCTGCTTCTCCACGCTAGCGTTTGCTGTCTGATGCCCAAGGCTCTCAGTTATTTGTTTGCTGTCTGTCGCTGTGGCTCCGTCCCCTAGAATATAAGCTTCCTAAGGACTGGGCCTTTTTGTCTTATTCAGTGCCAAGACCCACTCCCCTCTGCTACCTGGCACATGGCCTTAGACAAAGTCTAACACGTATTCAACTGAGGGAAGTGATACTCAGTTTTGATCATCATAAAAAGAGAATATGATTAAAAATAGAAAAAATAAAATTGTAATTGCACTCTCCTTCATTTTCATGACCCTGACAAAATCAAGACTGGGGGTATAGGATGTACCAAGCGTCTCCTCTGTCATAGCAGCTAATCAATAGTAGTCATTGATGGATCCCAATTCAGGAAGGGGAGTAAGAGGTAATCCCAACAGTAGAAAGCTTGCATTGATGACCCCAGAGTACCTGAGACTCTCCTAAGAAGAGACTCCGTTCTCAGAGTTGAGATTTCCCAAGTAAGGTCAGTATTCACTGAAGGCTGACTTTAGCTGTTTGAATTTGAACAAGCCATCTGTAATGTCCAGCTTTCCCCCTGAATGACCGTTGCTCCAATCACAGTAGACCCATGTAATACCTGAAGACAAAGGGTTAGAAGTCACGTGGCATAACGAAAGGAGTAAATATAGACTGACTTAGAATCCTGACTCCAACACTTCTTAGAAGTATGATCCCATTTGAGATATTTAAACCTTCCTCACCCTTGGTTCCCTTGCCTGCAAAATAATATTAGTCTCACAAAAGTATCTGAAGTATGAAATGAGACTATACTAAAGGTCTCCCATAGTACTGAGTATGTATGACTTTCTCCAAGTTCACATGCGACCACCATCACGAAAGCAGATTTTCTGAGGACACTACGTGATACGACCTACATACCACCGATACCAATCTCCACATGTGTATAGATTCAGGGCAGAGGGTCCTCTCACTTGAGCTGCAAATTCCACTATCCCACCGTGGTCTGCAGACCCCTGACATCCCCGCCACGGGACGTGCTTATTAAAACAGGACCCAGGTTAACAATGCAGATTCCCTGGTCTCACTGGCCTTCTGGGTGACAGTGTCTGGGAATGAGTCTGAGAATCTCTACTTTCAAAGGGTCACCAGAGGGTTTACTCACATTCATATGTGAGTTCCACTTGAAGCGGCTTTTCTACGCACGCGCAGAGGAGCTTTAGTTAACCACGCAGTAAACCTGAAGGCCCAGTTCTCAACATGGACTCAAACAGCCTTCGTTTCCCTTTTTAATTTGCACAAATGATCTAATGGAAATCTAAATCAAAGACAGAAAAGATCTGCCCCTATTTTCACACCTCCCCGCAAATTAATCTCTTTTTCTCTGTTCCCCCATATTTCTCCTTTCCAGTCTTTGAATACTTAAGTTTTACAAATTCATAATCATTACACTGATATGCTTCCAAGATACAGTTCTTTTAATTTCATGATCGATATCTTTCCCACTTTCCCTTTTCTGCTGTTCCTCCCACACTATAGAATTTCTTTCTTTGTAATAATTAATTCTTAACCTTTATGTGAGGCTGTGCAGCTCTCAAAAGCATTTTCATGCCCATTATCTTATTAACAGAACCAGATTCATTTATTCAAATGATAGCTTTGTTCTTTCTTATGAAAAGTATCTCAGCGGAGACTCATCTAGAAGAATGCTTAGAAGCATGGGGGAGATCCAAGTTCAATTCCTGACCCTTGATAACAGCGAATTCAGACAAGTCATGTCGTCTCCCACTGCCCAGTTCTCTTGTCTGTTCAGCGTGGATAATCACAGTGCCTGGTCCGTAGAGTAGCCATGAGGAGGAAATGACATAATCACTTATAAAATGCTCAGCATGGTGCCAGGATAGAGTAAGGTTTCCATTAACGGTCAGTTTTTATTGTCATAATCATTTTTATTAAATATATTAGATAAAGGCTTTTAATGACTGTAGGAAGTGAGAGGAGGCCAGCTTGATTTGGCCTGACCTGACCCCCGAATCTAATTCAATCCAATTCACGGTTTTTAACCCAGAATAGGAAGGAGAGGACCACATTCTGTGCTCTGCTCTTCACTGATTTTCTGTTGAATTGGGAGAATGTGACTCCATATTATGGAACATCCTTGCGTGAGACGGAGACAAAATTTTTGAGGTCTCATCCTTCCCTCCCCCCAAAAGAAGCAGATACCTGGGCATGTCTAGTTCAACTGAAAACAAACACATAGCTTAGAAATGTTTGGAAACTACTTTTCATAATCGTCAGATGGGATCCTTTCAGCCTGGAGTGAGGATGGCGGGGGGGGGGTTCTCATTGCAAAACTTCTCGTGGGGATGCGTGTTCTTGCAGGTCTCAGCAAACTTAGTTGGTTCCAAGAGTTCAGGCTCAGGTAAGCTTTGGACAAACACCTGGGGCTCTGAGAGGCTTAATTGAAATGAGCCCAAACTTAAATGTTTTATGAGGTACGCCCATCGCTAATTTTCTTGGCCAAGTTTGAGTCTGTCTCGTTGGGAACACGCTCCTGTTAGCACCTAAGAAATGCATCTTCCCTCTGGAGCTTTTGGTTTGGTTTTACTGCACCACCTTCTCCAAGAGAGCTGTAGACCATCTGTGTGTGTCGCTGCGCATGGCAGGACCACACCGGGAGCCATCGTTTTGGCCTGGGGGCCATTTCTCCCTTGGTACAGCTTGTCTTGAAGTTCCAGAAAAGCCAGGCCTCACCTCCTCCTCAGCCAAGTCCCCAGGCAGGGACCAAATTCTCCCTCGAACATAACAAGCCTCGTGAACAAGGGAACACCTAATCCAAGCATCTTGCCAAGCTCCCGTGTGAACTGCAAGTAAAACAGAACCTGTCTTGGGAAAGGAGATGTAAATACCCCGGCCTAATGGGGCGATCTGAGAGAGGAACCAGCGATTCTAGCAAGCTTGGCCATCTTTTAAAATTTGAGCAGGCTTCTCTCCACCCAAGTTCGGAATCTTCTTAGAAACTTGTCCTCAGTTACCCCCCAACCTCCAGGCTGTAAATACCTCAAGATCTTATTTAGTTTTTATTCATACTGAGGATCACTACATGCATATACCAAAACTATTACTAGGAAACGCATACCCTGAGAGTTTGAGCGGAACGATATCCAAGAGTCCACGTAATTTCCAGAGTGTTCTCCAAGCCAGCAGGAAAGGAACTGAAAAGGCACAAGTCAGAAAGCGGCACATGGAAGTTCCAAATTGCACATTCGTGTCCCCCTTCAGAATGTCCTGGATCAGCCACACTCCAGGCAGAAGGAAGAGTCGAAACCAGGGAATCCAATGGCAAAAATTGAACACTGGGACACCCTATTGCAAAGTACAAAGATATTGATGAAAGGTAAACAGGGTATGAGGAGGCAACCCAGGGATTCGTAATGATTGGGACCTATTGCCAACCCCCAGGGCTGGAGAGACCAAAGAAGCCTGTGGTTTTATCAGCACTCCAAGGCCAGAGCTGTGGGACTTCCTGGGTGGAAGTGGACCTGTGGAGGAAGAAGCTTTGCTGCACGCGCTCCTCAGAGCACCCAGAGAGAGGGAGAGAGACTCCGGCTTCTCCGTTCCGCCTGCCTCCCGAACCCCAACCAGGGCCTCCCAACTGGCGGAAATGAACCAGAAGCCAGGTCCCAGGGAATCTGGGAAATACAGTTTTTAGGACTTGATGCCTCCAGGGAATGGGTCAAAGAGAAAGTCAGTGTCAAAGCAACTCACGTACGACCGAGGCCGCTTCATGTCATTTTATGCGTGTTGCATCAGAGCAACCTGGAAATTCCCAAAGCTACAGTTCCTCGGCCGTCCCTCCCGCTGTGTCCCACCTGCCCTAGCGACGTCATAGGCTGTCCTAGACACTGTATGTTCCCATGGCCGTATCCACTGCGTGTAGTCAAGTCTCCCTACATGGTTTTGATTCGAGAAGGAAAGAAGGCCAAGTGTGTCGGGAGCACTTTTCTAATGACAAGGAAGGGTGACGGGAGCCTGGGAGGTGAGGAGGTTCCTTCACGGACAGACGTGGGGATTCCCCGAGGTATCGGGTCCGAGGAGCCTTGTCCGTGTGAGGCTGAGGCGAACTCACACTCCCATCGTCGGCTCTCTGTGCCCTGTGTGCCAGCGACACGGCTCAACAACTCTTTCCAGGGTGATGTTGACGCATGTCAAATACATTAACATTCCTGCCGCGGTGACTCATCTGCAGGGAGCAGTCGGCTCGGGAAGATGGGAGCCAAGGGCTGCGAGAAGCAGGTTACAGTTGTGCAAGGCATCGGGACCCGCTTGTCTTTATTTGGCTTTTGTTTTTTAAAGAGAGCAATCCCGGTGTGACAGTGGTGGTGTCCTTGGTCGGTAGCTGTCAGAGTTGAAATGCGGATGTGCGCTTGCTTCACCCATTCAGAAGTTAGAAGGGGGTCCCTGAGCCCATGAGTGGACATGACAAGGCCTCCCCGGCTGGCCACTGTCTCCCCGCCACCCTTACTTTCCCCCTCGGGCAGCGTATCAGGAGCGGAGCCCTCCCCCACCCCCCCACCGCCCCATGCCTTCGGCGTCTGCTGTGGCCACAGTCTCAGCCTCCTCTCTCATTCCTCTGCTTTTCCCAGACCTGGGTTCGTGCCCCTTAGGCAGATGCTAAAACTACCTACCATGCACGAGTTCAGGGGCACAGACTCCCTTCCCCTCAGAGTCTTCCTTCCTCAGGGTTGGAACTTGGTTTTCACTGCTACCGCTGCTTGCCTTGCTTTGTTTGGGTCTTAGGAAGATTTGCCTGTGGTTTCAGCCATCCGTGAACCAAGAATCCATCAACTACAACAGCATGGGACCCTCTTTAGAACCTCAGGTATAGACTCTTCCTTGTGAGGCCTCCACAGAGCTGCCTGCTGTGTGCCCGTCCAACCTCTCTGTGCAGGGAGAGCAGCTTCTCCATCTAGGGAACAGCCTCGAGTGTGTCTCAGGTGTCCATGCTTGACCAACCTGGGACCCCAGAGGGAGGAAACTACATGCTGTGCACCCATTTTTGCACTCCCACCTTCCACCTCTGCCCTCGTGCTGGCCTTGTCTGAGTTAGAGGGACCATGGGGTTTCCGTTCCCTTCACGAGCATGTGTCTCTGTCCCTATGCTCTCACTTACACATATACACAGAACTCCAAAGACATGATTAGGATGCAGTTGTCTGATGCCCAGACAATTCTCCAGGCCTGGGCCATGGCCTACGCAAGGACGCTTCCCACAGGTTGTCAGCATGGTGCTGCAGGGCGCTCTGTGCCCCGGGGGTCGTCGGTCATGGCGGCTGTCAGGGCGGCTCTGTCAACATGAGATCAGAACGCACCCCACAGTCCTCTTCTGTGTCCTGTCCTGTAACAGAAATGCGCTTCTATCAACAAGGACTAGCCAGAGCTCCTGGGCACAATGCGGACTTCATCTCAGGGGAGAAAAGAACCTACCAGCCCCTGCTCCCCAACTAAAATACTAAAATGGAAACAGAACTATGGTTTGGCCAAGCCTTCTGCTTTAAATTACCAAACTTTTTCTCCTAAAATGTCCGCATTCAGCGTCCTGGTTCTTCCCAGGTTTTCCTGGAGAGCACTGGGTGATACCGGTTTAATACATGAAGCATTAAAGGGAGCCTCCAGCTGATCTTTCTCACATGAGGGAAGGGCATGGGGATGCTACCCCGAAGAGGCAGTCTTTACTAGAGAAAGACTTAAAGATTTGAAAAATAGATTCTCCAGCTTTGACAAAACCTACAAAGAATGCCAAAAGCAGGGCTTTAGTCATGCCATGTATTACGTGATGATGTCCACGTTTGGTGGCTTTTCCAACACTGCTCTGGAGCGAGGCATCACGGCCATACACCCTCTCTCCACGGCCCCCTGTTCCCACCCCCGGCGCACACCCAGAGGCACACCCCCATCAAGGAAGGCCTCTGCAGGCAAGAATTAATTTAGACCAGCTGCCTTCCCCGTGTTGCTCCAGATAAACATGCTCCATGTAATCGCCCATGTGAGAAGAAATTACAAATCAGCCTCTCAAGGCTGGAACATTCTTTCTTGTGACATTTGATATAACTCCCAAACTTGAAATCGTTGGGTTTTCTGTTGTTGCTGCTTGTTTTGTTGGGTTTACAGCATTCCCCATACCCATGGCATCTCTCCGAGCGGGAGGTCACAGGGACTTTCCCTGACCTTCAGTTTCAGCTCCTCTGGGTTGGGGGGCGGGGGGTGTCACTGTCTGCTTGCTTGGGAGCGACTGGCAATCTCGCACGTTTAGTCATGTTGTCAACTGTCTTTACGTGACACAGTGCCAGCGAGGAGGCTTTTGCTGCTGTCGTCGTTGTTGTTTTCAGTGGATGTATGGTAGAAAGTAAAGGGAGAAGCTCTTACTGGAAACGGTAACTCCCCCTTACAGACTCCTCGTCTCGGCAGCCTACTCTGTTCTGACATCTCATTTCCTTGGGATTTCAGGCAGGCCTATCTGATCTCGGGGCCTCCGCTCTTTCCACGGGACCAGGCTGCCCGCCCGTCAGCGGAGCACCTGTCAGACACCCCGACTTCTGCGATGTGCCACTCCAGGCAGCGTTTTGAATTCTACCATCTGACAGAACTAACTTTCCCCTCCCCCAGTCCCTCAGTCCCTCCCCTCTCTCTTTCCTTCCTCCTTTCTTTCCTTTCTTTTTTCTTTCTTTCTTTCTTTTTTTTTTTTTTTTAACTTTTCCCCCTTTCTTTCATCAGTATTGGCAATTATCTGGGCATTTCTCATTCCTACAGAAACTGAATCAACTATCACCCTTTACCCAAGATCACAAGAATTGATCTTTTTGTGAGAGGAAGTTACCCGCCACTCACTTCCTGAGCTTCTCTTCCAGGTGCTGTCAGATGGCTCTCACTCTTTCTTTGTCCTTTGCAACCTGAGCCTAGTTTAGGGGAAACTTCTGAACCAGCTCCACAATATGACCTCCCTTTCCTACGGACTAAAGAGAGCTAAGGCCTTTCTAGAATGGTCTGTTCCCCTGTAAGTGCCCAATGTCCTTGCCTATTTCAAATGTGCCTTTCATTCTGAAAAATGTCCTGGTCTTCTGATAAATTATGCCGTTCTTGTGTTCCCAAGGGATCTTTAAACTTGGTTTAGACTCCAATTTCAGGGCTTCTGACAGGCCATCTCAATCCCTCTCCAAGGTTTTCCAGAAATCTCTGAGTTCCTGAGGGTTTTTTCCTTGTGCTTCTCTATAGCTTCTTGGATTCCCTGTTTTTCTCAGGCATCCCCCTTGATGATCCAGTTTTCATTGCTTGACTCAAAACTTCCACTACCCTTAATTATATGAACATTTTGGTAGACTTCACTTAAACATACAGCCCCATAATTCATGAGCTAGGGGGAGATTGCTGGGCGCGGCCATATTGTTTTGTCCCCACACCTGTGCCTCCTGCTCTCTTATCTCCTGCCTCTGTGAAGAGTAACAAACACATTCCTCTCTCTGCCCCCTGCAGAGTCTTGCTGTTCAGATCAAGCTCCCTGGAGGCCTCAGCTTGGGTCCCTAGTCCTTGCCAAGGAAATTTGCTAAAGAAATATTTTGTTCTTCATGGAAGAAAAACTGAAGAATACACTTCCCTTCCGGTACTTAAATCTAACTGTCCTACTATATTCCTCTTAATTGCCCTTATCTTGATTCTCACGGGCATGAGGACAAAAGTAAACTTTGGCAAAAAAAAAAGGGGGGGAGAAAAGAGAGAAGATGAAAGCATAAAAGAAATGAAAGTCATGAAACAGGAATTTAAGAAAAAGAGGGGAGATGTAGAGAAGGAGAAAAAAAGGGAGAGGGACCAGATTTTAAGACTTTCTCCTCCTGAACAGTGGTTTTAAAAACTTGCCAGCAAATGGGTGTTCAACAGTTTAGATTTGTGGGCCACACTTTGAAAACTCTTCTAGAACATTCCTAAGCTTAAGGGAAATAGTAAGATTATATAAAACTGATGTAGCTAAATCAGGGAGGATTATGATTATTTTTCCTTACCGATTTATTTGAACTGTTTGGAGATCATGTTGTCAGCTTTGACATCACATTTTGGCCGCGAATTGAAGGCATCTTAGGTGGCAAAGTATCGAAGCCTTAGAATGTTCTGGTATTTTTCAAACCCAGGCTTGGTTTAAGCAGTATTCACGTTAGCCTCATCTGGTATCTTCGCCCACAGCTGCATAGTCAGATCATCCAGGAGAGAGTTGGCTAAGTTGCTGGGACCTTTGTTGAGCTTCGTTTAGAGAGCATGTCAGAAAAATAATAACATGGAAAGTGCCTAGTACCTTTCCTGGTACTGAGTGTTATTGTAATGAAAGAGACAGCAGTTTATCCATTGGAGACGTAGAATGGTGAGCTACCCAGCATGTGTCGTTCAAGGTAGTCAGTGCCTTGGTGATGATGAGAATGCTTGATCTGAGCTTGATCTGAAAACAGGATAGCGTTATCAAAACCAACTTTATCTGTTTGAAAGCTGCAATCTCAAATGCTCTTTGTGATCCTGGGTCTACTTTCATTCCTTCTACACCTGCCATTCACACAGTCGTCCCCAGCTCCTTCATGCGTTTTCCATTTCTGACCACCTCCCTCTTTCATTGACAGAACAGGGCCTGACTGGGGCCAGCCATTTAGGCAATCAGCGCTCCCCAGTGAAATATTAGCAACATAAGACAATGCCTCTCATCTGACTTCATTTGGGCTGATATAACAAAAATTAGCATAGACAGGATGGCCTAAACAACAAACGTTTATTTCTCTCAGCTCTGGAGGTGTGAAGTTCCAGATTAAGGAACCAGCAGATCTGGTGTCTGGTCAGGACCTGCTTCCTGCTCTATACACAGCCATCCATCTTCTCACTATGTCTTCACATGGCAGAAAGGTCAAGCAACTGTCCAGGTCTCTTTTATAAGGTTACCAATGCCTTCCAAGAGGTCTCCACTTCCCAAAGGCCCCCTCTCCAAATGCAATCACACTGGGAATTAGGTTTCAACACATGAATTTTAGAGGGACATACATTCAGTCTATAGCACCTTAAAATTCTAAAGGCCCATACTTGGCCAACAGAGTAGGACTAAGGAAAGAAACCTCACAATAAAGAGACTATATGAAAGCAGTTCAAGGCATAGTATACACATCCTGAAGGATCCCCTTCCAGCTGACAATTCTTGGTCTGCCATCTTGCTGAGCGATTGTGATTATAGCTCCAAATCCATGCCTGCTCATGACGTCTGCATTCTTGGTTACCCCATCTTGGTTTTCTCTTTAGAGCTGACTGCGGCCCCATTTTCTTCAACATATGTGCCCGGAAGGGTGGGGGGGGGAGTAATTTGCATCCATCAACCAGAGAACTATACATTTTTTTTCCCCCCACAGAAGTCCAAAGACCTCCATCGTACTGTGAAAGTCTTTCCACTGTACTTTCTTCTTCACGCCTCCATCAAGACCCTGGCAGGTCGATCAGCTTCATTACCCAGGGATTAGAAAGCCTCCTAAGACCTTCAGGAAATTCCTCAAGCAAAGCCTCTCTCACTTCTCACAGGATAAAACGAAAGAGATCGTCAGCTTTCATCCTTCTTTTAAGTTAATGAACGCAGCTATTGTTCTTCCTATGAAGGAGAAGTTGAGTGTCTTACTTGGGGCCAGCCAATGACTTTGCGTGAGATCAGATCCACACAGACAGTTCTGTGAAGGACTCAAATGAAGGCTCTTTCTCTTTGTATCCACTCCTGGCCTGCTGGCACTGAAAACAAGTTTGGGCAAGATCTACTTCACAGGATCTTGCTAGTTCAGAGGCCACTGGGCTGATGACTTCATCATCTTCCATACAGATATTAACTTTCAAAATCCCTGGGCATTTGTAGGAGAATACGTATTTCCAGGCCCATAATTCATTGCATTTACATTGATAATCCCAGGGGGAAATAAAAAGTCTCTTGGTGTGAATCTAGCTCGATGTGTTTTGAGCACTGTCTGATTCATGGGAGTTACTTAAAACAGATGACAACAGAACAATGTGCCTTTTACAGAGATTGTCACACTCGTTTGCTCTGTAGCTGGTTAATACATGTGTTTTAACCTGTTTCAGCATTTTTGAGATCATATTGAGAAGGCCTGAATTATATGTTTCCTCAGGACGTGGACTTCCCCCTTGGCCAGGGATGTGAAAAACACACAACAGCCTCCACCATATTGTTTAACTCGCCTTGGGATCCTCTCTTGAATATTGGTGGTAGCCTAACATGACATATCTGCAATTAGAGGGTGATGTCAGTTGACACAATGCCACAGAGGCCAGTGAAACATTGTTCCTTAGAAAATAAGAGCAGGATTCAACCCTGAAAATGTTGGTAGTGGTCCAGGGACTGAGTCATTTGGCTCTCTCAGAGCGTCTAAGCTAGCTGGAACATGTCAAGAAGTGCAAGTTCCCTTCACACCATGGAAGCAGGAAAGCAAGAAGCAGGAAAATGTAATTTTAAAATAATGCACTGCTCAAGGGATCTACTATTTCCCTCACACTTTGGGTCTAACCTTATTCATGGATATTAACCCCTTGTACTGAAGTTCACCAGCTGTGCTGGGTGGGGAAAACAAGAGCAGCACATCCATATTATTTCAATATTCAACACACTTTTAGGAGCTCATTTTTTTTCTTCTTTGCTTCTTGCAAAAGAGCTGGGAATTGAAAGATTAAATCTAATTTAATTTATGGGCACCTCCCATTTTGATGGGAATACTTGGAATGTATTACACATGTATAAAAAAAAGTCTTCCTGAAAACCCAATGATAGACCCAAGTGACTCTGTACTCATGTTTGCGCAATTGAAATGTCACACAAAAATTAAAATATCTGGTATAGGAGAGAGACAGTATGGCTGCCCCTCTAGGAGAGCATGGTTCCATTTCTACATTAGCTTTCTGTTGCTGCAGTGACAAATCATCACAGACGTGGTGGCTTACAACAGCACGAATTTATTATTGTAGAGTTCTGTAAGTCACGGCTTTGACACACGTCTCATTGGGCTAAATCGAAGACAGCAGGGAAGTGGCCGTCAGCAGGATTGCATTCCTTGGGAGGTTCTAGGGGAGAATCTTTTTCCTTCCCTGCATTCTTTGGCTTGTGGACCCTCCATCTTCCAAGGCCATCGGGGTGGGCAAGTCCTCCTATCTCTGCTCAGCCTCCCTCTTTCATTTTAAAAGACCTTTATGATTACATGGAGCCCACCCAGATAATCCAAGGTAATCTCTGTATTTTAAGGTCCACTGATTAGCAACCTTATTTCCATTTGCAGCCCCAATTCTTGTTCCCATAGAAGGTACACAGGTTCCAGGGATTAGGACATGGACATCTTTGGGGAGGGCAGTTATTCTGCCTACCACAATTTCTGATTTATTCTCTAAAATGTATGCAAATGAGTCCTTCTCCATCTGTTTCTTTACCAAAGGAAAGCAACTGGAATTGACTTCATACCACAAGTACATAAGTGAGCGTGGAGTTATAAATTTGTAGTAGAAGGAGAAAGGTGGGGTTTTTTTTTTAATGCATTTTGGTTAAGAGCCAAAGATTCTTAACTAAAAAATTGCAGAAAGCACTGCTATAAACAGATGACTATTAAACTTAAATAGTCATCAAGTTAAGTTAAATTCAGTTTAACTTAAATATTTATTAGGAGTGAAAGCAAACATAAATGCTGAAAACTCAAATCCTTACTTCTCAACTGTCTTCTCATTTTCCCACAATGTATATCTGGCTGTTTGGAGGTAATTTCCTAGATTTTATTAACCTGTAACAGAAGGGCTTTACAGCTAAATCTATTCCAGAGAATAATTCATTTGTAACCCGATTTTGCAGCTTCAGAACCAAAGGGGTTAAGGGGGAAAAAGCACAAACTCAGAAAACCTTGTTGCCTGAGGGCTGAAATAAGTTGGAGGAAGGTGGTCACCTCCGGAGATGTAGGTGACCTGACCCATTAACAAGATGTCAGCTTCCTGGATGAAAATCTTCACATAAATGGAATCTACACATTCAAAAATATTTGTAAGAACCTATTCTATACTGAACATGGTTTTAGGCACTGAGGATACAGTCATGAACAAAGCAAGCAGGATGTCTCCCTTTGTGAAGTTTGCATTCTTACACGAAGAGGAGAAAACAGAAATGTAGATACTTAAAATAATTTTAGAGAATGTGGGATAGTGCGCGGGCGCGCGCGCACGCACACACACACACACACACCAGACTGCACAAACTGAATAATTAAGGAGAATGTCATAAAGGGCTATTTACAACGGTGTGGGCAGGTTCGAGGTGAACCAAGGAACCCAGTAGGGAAGGCGCTGGGGAAATCAATGCTCTGAATCACAGTCCTCTGACCCCTATGCCTGTGAGGACTTCCTATGGCCAAGTCCACATCACAGCCTGAGGCCCAGAGAGCCCCTACTGTCCTCCATAAAGACCAGCTTCTCAGAGCACAGAAGATGG
This sequence comes from Mustela putorius furo, assembly GCF_011764305.1. NCBI lineage: Eukaryota > Metazoa > Chordata > Mammalia > Carnivora > Mustelidae > Mustela > Mustela putorius. The sequence continues at coordinate 36,479,400 of NW_025421304.1, read as the reverse complement.
TGGAGAAAAGCAGAGACTGGACCTAGAAGAGCAAACTCAAACCTTCCAGCACCTTCTCGTATGTATCAGTGCTTTGGAATGGTGAAATGGGGTATGATAAGGCATTGGGATCTAGTTTAGATAGAGTTCAAGGAAGACCTTTCTTGGGTTGTCAGGAGAGAACATTTGAGCTATGGCTACAAAGCAGAAAGAATTCACCCACGTGTGGAATGGGGGCAGATGGTTCTTGGCGGAAAGAACCAAGTGCGAGTGCAAAGGACCTGAGGTATATGAATCAACTCTGTGTCCTGAAAAAGGGACAGCTCAGTGCAGGTAACAGAGTTGGGTAAGAGAAAAGTGGTAGCAGATGAAGGCAGAGAGACAGGTGGTGGTTACCTCAGTGAAAGGCTTGTCTTAGGTCAAGTTTTCTCAGAAGAAAACCCTGAGATAAAGATCTGAATGCAAACCAATCAGGAGGCACAGAAAGGGGAAATGAGAAGGAAAGGGAAGGATTCCAGTCCAGGGGATGCCCTGTGGGCAAGTGGGGGTCCCGGGGGACTGGGACCTTATGTGAGACCCACAGAGGAAAGCTCTGGAGGGGAGGAAGCAGGGTGCTTGTGCTTCAGCTCCCAGCCGTGGCCTTCTGGGGGCAGCTCCCAGGAGACCGTGGATGACCCTTTTGGACAGGAGAAAATGGTCAGGTGAGGAGTTCCAGTCGTTCCCAGGAAGCTGTGGGCAGTGGTGCGCGGGAAGGGTCAATGCCAGGCCATCGTGCTGCATTGCCCTCAGAGTCTGCTAACGGCTGAAAGTCATTTGGACTTCTTCTAAGTGTGATGGGAAGCCATCAGAGGTGATAAATTATTCACATTTTCTCTAACCAGGCTGAGATGGGAGAGGGTAAGAGTGCAAATGAGTTCTTTAAAAAAAAAAAAATTAGATATAATTCACATACCATAAAATGTACCCTTTAAAATGTACAGTTCAGGGGATTTTAGTAAATTCACAGAATTCTGCTTCCCTCACAACTACTAATTCCAGGGCATTGCCCCAAAGAGAAACCTGAGCCCATTAACAGTCATCCCCCATGGGCTGGCAAGAGCACTGGCTTCTGAGTCAAATCCCCTAACTTTGACTACTGGACCTCTTCCCAGTCCCATATCCACAGGAGAGACATCTTGGTGTTTTACCTCTAAAACAGATGCAGCAGTACCTGCCTTGTGTTGTTTTCCTGATGATCAGAGGAAGCGGCCTCGTGTGGCCCTTTCCCTACTGCAATCGTCATGTGTTCCATGTACCTGTGGGTCCATTGAATGCGCCCCTTGGACAGGAACGATGCTCATGGGGGGGGGGGGTGCAAACCTCTGTGTTTGGGAAGAACACCAGAGTTGAAAACACAAGCAGAACATGAACTTAGAAGGAACATTTTGGTGACTTGAGCAGAAAGTAAAGATTTCTGAGAAGGGCTAGTTGGGAGTGTTGTCTTCCAACTGAGCAGCCAAGAGACAGACAGAACTACAGAGATAGAGAGTGACAGACAACAGCAGCCCGAGGCAGTTTGCCGCTCATACACCTGAAGGCCAGGATGGGCTGGTGACCAGCCATGGGTGATCTGGCTTTCTTGCAGGCCAGGCCAGCATAGGCAGAGAGCACTGACCTAAGGGCAGAATGATCAGGTCTTAGGAAGAGGAACATTCAGACAATCTGCGGCAGGCTCTGGGCTGTGCAGCTGCTGTTTGCAAACCTGCACACTTCCCTTCGGTGGGTCTAAATGGCCAAGAGTGGCCAGAAGTGATGTTCCAGGTGAACTGACACAGAAGAAAAGGAAAAACCCCAAACAAAATGACAAACGGCTGTTTTTTGTTTTGTTTTGTTTTGTTTTTTGTAAGAAACAAAGGAAGAAAAAAATATAGTCAGGCACCTAAAAGTTAAAGTAGTAATAAACTTTGATTTTCAAAGATCAAATTAATTTCCTATAGTCCTGGAGGCTGGAAATTCTGAGATCTGGGTGCCGGCATGTCTAGATTCTTGGTGAAAGCCGTCTTCCAGACTGCAGACCACCAATTCTCATTGTATCTTCTCACGATGGGGAAGAGCAGAGGAAGCAAGGTCTCTGATGAGTCTCAAAGGGCACTAACCCCACTCCCGAGGGCTCTACGGGCATGAGCTCATTTCATCCTAATTACCTCCCAGAGGCCCCACCTCCAAATACCATCACACTGGTGAATAGAGTTTCAACATACGAACTTGGGGAGGACACATTTGTCTGTAAGTCTTGTCTTTTTCACTTTCTTTGTTGAGGATTTTCTGCATCCATATTCACAAGGGTTATTAATCTGCAATCTTCTTTCCTTGCAATGTCTTTTGACTTTGGTATCATAGACACTCTGGAAGGTTTAGGAAGTGGTCTCTACTCTTCCTCTTTTTGGAAGAGTTTGAGAAGCATTGGTGCTAATTATTCTTTAAACATTTGGTAAGATCCACTAGTGAAGCCATGTGGTCCTGGGTTTTCTTGGTTGAAAGTTTATTTTATTTAATGACTGACTCGGTATCTTTCTTTTTCTCCTTGAGCTTTGGCAGTCTGGGTTTCTAGGAATCCGTTCATTTCATTTAGGTTGTCTCATCCGTTGGCATACAGCTGCTTGTACTATTCTCTTACCATCTGTTTTATTTCTGTCAAGTTGGTAGTCATGCCCCTGCTCCCGTTTCTGATATTAGTAATTCGAGTCTTCTCTCTTTTTCTTCTTGGTTGTTGTAGCTAAAGGCGTCCATTCTGTTGATCTTTTCAAAGCAACAACTCTTGGTTTCATCGGTCAATGTTTATTTTTGAAGAGAGATTTTCATTTCATGTTATTTGCTTCCAGTTTGGGGAAGTTTATACTGGTTTCTGTAAGCACAGATGTACTTCACTCTCTGGGGCGCAGTGTTTTAAAAGTGATGGCTCTGTTTGTATTTGATGAATGGAGTTATGCATGTATTGACTTACACAGAAAATTCTCTCCCTTTTGGTTAAACAGAGTTGGCTACATTCTGACAGATGCAGCCTTAGGTTGGTAATAAGGGAAAATCATTGCTAAGGACACTGAAATTTGTTACAATCATTTTAGTGCTTATCTTCTCTGCCAAAAACAAGTTAAACCAAATATAAATCTTCAAGTGTAAACATTTTCTTTATGTTGTTGCCCTCTTCTGAAATTCTTTCTCAACTTTTTAGCCTCTGCATACAAAGGATATACACGCATATCCTTTTTTCCTACAAAACCCATTGTTGTCTCACTCTCTAACCCTATGGAAGTGACTGTCTGAGGTATAACCAGAAAAGAAATCTTGCTGGATAACGATGCAACTGTTCTTTTTCCCATATCTCGGACTTGATGTAATCTGTTTCCTGTCCCTTTTCTGCTCACCCTACCCTCTGGCCAGCTCCCAGCCACCGTCTAACATTTCAGAGTAAAGAAGAATCAAAACTGTTAGACTTGTTTGTGTCAGAAGAGTCATTACAAAGGGCAGGAGGGGAGGTGGACCTTGATCCGCTAATTGGGGAAAAGACATGGTCTTGTGCACAAGGCAGGTGGGTCGTGCATGAGGCGTGTCTGGGCAAAGGTTTAGGGGAGGAAAAGGTGGGACTAGAGCAAGGCATCGCAGGACAGCCCAAGATACGAATTTAGAGTCTAAAATAACGTCCATCTCACTTCCAGATACATACTGCTGTGTGAGTCAACATGTACACACTTGGGTCCCACAGAAGCACATTTATACATTTGACCTCAGGCCCTTTTCTATTGTATTTTCCTCCAATGGAAATGAAAATGAAGTGAAATGGAAGGACTTGAGGTCTCAGTTCTTGGGGATCCAGTGGGCACCTGTGGCAGAAACCAGGGGTGACTGATACTCATCCTGAGCTTTGCGTTACCTACCTTTTATGACTGACCTGTGTGTGTGTGTGTGTGTGTGTGTGAGAGAGAGAGAGAGAGAGAGAGGTCATCTACGTGACAGACACCAACAATTCCTCACATTCCTGTACACATGTGACCATACTTCAGTCAGGCAGAGGAGTCCCCTTGTCTTGAAACTCAGCTGTCCTTCTGACTTGTAATGACCAACAGAATGCAACAGAAATGGTCCACAGGGACCAAACCATCACGTAAAGAAGACTGGGCTACACTACTGAAAAATGAGAAACCATGAGAGTGGGAGGAGTTTGTTTGTTTAAAAAGTCTTGTTAGAAAACAGCTTTCATTTTGCAATGGAAGTGGAATGGCTGTGTTTGTGACTGTCAGGGATGTGAGCGAATGGTGGCCTGCAAAGTCACGTGTGTACAGCCTGCACATAAGATTCCAGAAACACTTGGGGACCTGGGAGGCTCAGTTAGGTGTCCGACATAAATCTTAAACAAACCCGAGTCTAGAAATACTCTTTCAAGACCTTGCTCACAATGCCCTCAAACTGTCTCTTTGTTTTCAAGAAGAGAAACATGATGCTTCTTAGAGAAAAGGCAAGTTGGGTCGTGGGTCATGTGGTCATCACCAACGGTCTTGAACACTTCTTGGTGGGGGCAATGCTGTCAGGGCAGAAGTTATACTTAGAGACATCTCATGTCCTGCAGTCAGCGTTCTACCAGGATGCCATCAGAGCCACCACGTGAGTGTAGGTCTCATCCACAGTCCATTTTCCTCTCACACTAATGCCTCCACAGGTGCGAATTTAGGGATGGGGTGTGTCCCTTAACTTTCCAAAGTTCCCAGGTAAATGCCAACAGGCTGTGAAGTGGGACCCTGGTGAAGAGAGAATGGGACCCTCTAGAACCTGACTGATCCCAGCTAAAAGGATGAAACTTTTAGGGAGGACCCAAACTCACTGATTCACTGATTTAGATTTATTTCATTCATTCTCACCCCTCACTCACTGAATAAACCTGGATCAGTTACCAAGCAGGCGCAGACATTGGAAAATATCTTTATAGACGTTAATCTTCACAAAATACCTTGTGAGGTAAGTAATTTTGTGCCCATTTTAGAGTCATATACAGAGAAAACTTGCCATCGGTCACACATTCAGTCACTGTCAGATCTAGCCAAGTCTTCATATTTCAAAGATCACGTTGATTATGCTGCCCGGGTGTTCCCAAAATGTAAATGGGCTGCCATGCCCAGGTTTTACATATATTATAATTTACTTAATATTTTTAAAATTTAATCACTCTTTAAATACACTTAAGAAAGTTTGCCTGAAAATAAGCTAGCAGAGAAAAACCAACATTATTTGCTACTGATATCAAGGAGCAACGAAAATAAAGCCCATTTGTGGGATTCCGGCTGCACAAGAGGACCTTTCCAAGAGCTTGAACCGAACCTAGAGCCTGAGTTCTCTTTTGAAAAGGGAAATTGGCAAGTGTTACCCAGTGATGTCAGAATATGGACAGAGTGACAGCTAGCTTAGACCATCGCCTGTGTGAACTGGAATTTAAAAGGGCACAAGCCCGTGTTTTGGGTTGTCCTTTGATGTACCATTTGAAACCAACTCCTCTGCCGCCTCTGGACAGTACCACACTGTACAGCATTCCTTCCCTCGGGAGTTTCCTGGGAGGAGGTCTCAGAGGAGACAGACAGAAACACATAGGACGCTGTGTGATGAGTATTACGGCAGTATGTGCCCCAGACTTTTCTGAACGTGTGCACATATAAATTCATTGCCTGTACTTCCCTGTACATTTATATTCCTTTTGAAATTAGTATAGATGCAATGGTATGCTAACATTTTGTGGATACCATAAAACATTCAGAAGTAAGAATTTAAAAAATAACGTGTTCATATTTTTCCCCAAATGCCCAAAAGAAGGCCCTGCTTTGCCCCACTTTGGAGACTCTGGTTTTAGCTGAAAGTGCAGGAAGCACAAAGAGAGGGCGCCTGACTGACCCACAAAGACAACATGGGGGCTGTTTGGAGGGACTGTCCCATGAAATGGTCCTGGTGTCAGCGAGGCACAGAAAATGAGGCTAAGGAGCCAAGCCTCAGGGCATGGAAACACATCACATGTTCTTTAGAGGGAGTGGGAAAATGGGGTAAGATATGTCTCTGAAGGAGGAAAGCAGGGCAATTCACAAAGCACCTTATAAACTAAGTGGAGTTAGGACTCTGTCCACGGGGCACTGGGGAGCCACGGAAGGGATTTAGCGAGAGCAGTCTAAGCTCCCAGAGATTCTCCTTCCATTCACATACACACATTACCTTACTCCCCGATGTGAACGCGGTAGAAAACCACAAGCCTACCACACGACTCCCTTTCTGCACTCTCTTATTCATTCTTTCAACACAGTGTAGTGTGACCCTACTTCATTCATGTCAGGCTCAGTATGCTTTTGGGGTATCCAGTGGTGAGAAAGATAGACTCAAGTCATCAGAGAGCTTTCAGTCATGAGGAGGGGACAGACTAAACCAAGTAAATGAGCAAATTCATTCATAATCTCAACTTATGGAGATGGATAATGGGAATGCTACAGAATAAAGGCAGCTGGAGTAGTTGCATCCTTAGGTCAACTTGTTGGGGAAGGCCTCTGGAAAGGGGACACATACGGTGAGACGTGAACAAAGAAATAATCATGAATTACATAAAAATGTTGCAGAAGAGTTGTCTAGGCTATGGGAAGGTCGTAGATGAAGACCATGAATACATAAAATCCCGGCATGTTTGGAACCAACGACAACAAAAGGTCCAGAAACGTAAATTAGACGGAGGGAGGGTGATGAGGAGCCGGGGGGGTTCACAAGATGAGCAGGCAGCTCAGGGAGCAGTGGGAAGCCCAGTGAGGGCTTGATAGCTGTTGCAAGGGCCACACTTCCCATCACAGTCTTCAGACCTCATTTGGACTGCTGGGAAATGCAGTGACTGCTAAGGCTGGTCTCTCCAGGGAGTTGGCCCAGACTAGTGTGGACAGGATAAATAAAGAGACGCAGACATTTGAGTGACACTATTGTCAGAACTTGGTGATTTGGGGAAAGACGCCAAGACCAAGTTCGTCATGTCCTGGGGAAAGTCTGATTGCATAGGACAGGGAGACATTCAGCCCCCCGGGGCAGTACAGGGAGACAGCTCATGTCAGGCAGCAGTAGCGCTCCTCACAGCTTCTGGAGGGAGAGGACCCCTCAGAGGATCAGGGTGTCCTCAAGTCCAAACTCAAAGTGTGGCCTCTTAACATTTCTCTTTGTCTCCAAAAAGTTATGCCTGCCCAATGCTGCCTTCCAAAACAGCATCGAGCTATTAAAAACTAATGAAATCTGGAAATGTGGTATTGATCAAGGGTGTTTTCTTCCAGTTACCACTGGGCTGTGGAGTGACTCAGAGGGAACTCAATGCAGACATGAATAATCTTTTACATCATCCCCGTCCCCTTCAAAGAAGCCATGTCTGTAGGGCCACTCACCAAGAACTTTGGGGACCACCTTGGAAAGGGGTGGGGTGGACTTCAGTTGGTTACTCAAGCCAGACCACCCCTTGGTGGGAACTGAGAATCAGAGACTTGTTGGCTGGCCCCATGAAGCTGATCTTCAGCTAAATCCAGTCACAAAGTTGGTTTGTTTCTTTGTTTCCCTCTTCTAGTTCCTTCCATTGACCCCAAGTACATATTGCTTTGAGCTGCCTTGAACAAAGGGAAAGGGAACTGACCTGTATTCAGCCAGAAAACACCTGCTATGACCAAGTGCCTGCGTTAGCAGCTTTATGTGGCTTATCTCATCAGAGGCTCATAGCAAAGTTTCAACACGGAGAGTATTACCTCTCTTTTATTAACAGGAAAGATGAAGTTTGGTGATGTCAAGAGATTTCTCTTGAAGTCAAGAGTCTCACGGCTAACAGGTTCTTATCTCAGATAAGGAAATCCTCAGTGTACGTTTATGCAACACGGCATATGCCGAGCAGGACCCTACTGATGATGGGACCCACACCCTGAGTCCCCAGTCAGGAAGCAGAAGAGCCAGAGCAACCCCTCTTAGGGAGATGTTCTTATTATTCCTCGTAGCCCGAGGCCATGTGGATATGAAGAGCTGGGATTTGAACTCAGACATTCCAGCCCTTCTCCCTGCCCAAGATTTGCCCAAATGTATATCCTTTTCATTGTAAAACTTTGAACACAGAATCACTTAGAAGACAGTAATTCTAAAGCCAGCGCAAGGACCCTCATTGAGGGTGAGGAATGAGAAATAATCAAACAGACGTTTTCTATAATGAATGTCACACGGGCCTAGCCGACTGGGTTCACATGTGCTCACATATGTCATCCATGTGTGGGTATTTCAAAGGGCAGATAGCATGGAGTCTTGGAGACCTGTCACACAATTGTGTGTGATCTACACCACATGGCTTCAGCTTTCTGAGCCTCCGTGTCCTCATTGTTAAATCGAGGCTAATCGCTTCTCCATGAGCTCCATCCGTGGAAGATGTTGTAATACCTAACATGTAGGGCACTCAACAGATGTCAGTCCCTGTCATCCTTCCAAGGAGTCGGCATAAGAAAATGAGCTAGAGGAGAGGAAGGTGAAGGAGAAAGAGAAGTGGCATGCAGAGGTTTTCCTTCTGTTCAAAGAGGAGGTCCTCACTGAGGACAGAGTTGCTAAATGGAAATCTAGAGAATGGAGGAGAATCTAGAGATGGAAGAGAATCCAGAGGAAGCAGGCGGTGCACGGGAGAAGAACAGGACGGCAGAAGGAATGCTGCCGTGGAATAGTCCCTTGTCGGTCAGAGAGTAGGAGGAAGAAAACGTTGCTTTGCCATTTTGTTTTTGGTTTTGTTTGTTTGTTTGTTTGTTGTTGTTTTGGGGGTTTGGGGGGTTTTAGTTTTTTTGCTTTTTTTTACTTTTGTTTTTGTTTTTTATGACCAGCATGTGCCCCCATTCAGACACACTGCAGGCCCTACACAGGGACCATAGTCTGTCAGGCTAGTTAGAGTCCCTTCTCAGGGGTGGGGGTGTGGAGTTGGACACCCAGACACATCCACTTATCTAGAGTAGAGAGAGATGGAGACATGGAAAGAGAATGTTCCCCACCCGCCACTGGGAAGATCGGCCAACAAGCCGCAGAGACGGGATGAGGGGAACGTATCCAAGTGTAACATGAGAAAGAAGATGTTGCAGGACAGAAAGCCAGGAGGGAAGAGTGCGGAAGTAGAGATCTCATCCTAATGAGGGAAGAGAAGGAGGGGCAGAGGACTCAAGGTAGCTTTGGGGTGTTACAGTTTATAAAAGAAGCAGCAGCAAAGAAAAAAAAAAAAAAAAACACACAAACCAGAGTTTGAAATTCTTGAGAGGTCTCTCTTTCAGGCAAAATGAGAGTGGTAGGGAGCACGGCTTTGTATGAGGTCTGCGGTAACTGGCTAGTGCAGGATGACCTTGACCATAAAGACCTGTGTTTGGTTTATCTGCTGCCCAGTATGGCACCTGGCACATAGTAAGGGTTCAGGTTGTGTTGAATGAAACCATAGCTGTGACCCGAGGGTAGTCATCTTGATCCCCATGGCCCCTGCTCTCCTGCACCATGAATGGAGCCCAGAACCCTAGCAGCGACGTGGGGATAGAAGACTGGGTGGGGAGGCAGGAAGCACCCAAGTACTGAAAGGAGATGCTCCAGGGCCCAAGAGAAAAAACCCTCCATCTCTTTGCACTGCCTGCAGACACCCAAGCAGCCTGAGTGAAGGGGAGGGCTCTGTGCCATGGCAGGAGAAAGAGAAACAGGAGGAAAGTCGTGGTGGGAAGCTTTCTTTTGAGGGCTCAGGAAGGGTCTCATGACTTAGGTCTCTGATTGGTCCCCCAGCAAACTGGTTTTTTTTTAAGTGATTTTTTTTTCATATTTAAGATTCTTTGGGGGGCGCCTGGGTGGCTCAGTGGGTTAAAGCCTCTGCCTTCGGCTCAGGTCATGATCCCAGGGTCCTGGGATCGAGCCCCGCATCGGGCTCTCTGCTCAGCAGGGAGCCTGCTTCCTCCTCTCTCTGACTGCCTCTCTGCCTACTTGTAATCTCTGTCTGTCAAATAAATAAATAAAAATTTTAAAAAAAAGATTCTTTGGTTATTTATTTGACAGAGAGAGAAATCACAAGTAGGCAGAGAGAGAGAGAGAGAGAGAGAGAGAAGCAGGCTCCCCACTGAGCAGAGAGCCCGATGTGGCACTCAATCCCAGGCCCCTGAGGCCATGACCTAAGCTGAAGGCAGAGGCTCAACCCACTGAGCCACCCAGGCGCCCCCCCCCAGCAAACTTTTTTAAAGATTATCCACTTATTTATTTAAATAACAGAGAGAGAGAAAGAGAGAGGAAGAGAGAGAGAGAGGGCGAGCACATGCATACAAGCAGAAGGAGGAGCCGAGGGGAAAGAAGAGGGAGGGGGAAAGAATCTCAGGCAGACTCCGCACTGAGCACAGAGCCTGACGTGGGGCTCGATCCCATGACCCTGAGATCATGACCTGAGCTGAAACCGAGACTCAGACGCTCAAATGACTGAACCACCCAGGCGCCCCTCCCTCCCCAGGCAGAACTTTTTAGGCTAAAATATTGGTTATCCCAGATTGACAACTCAGGGTCCACCTTCAGAGATGGACAAAAAGGATCCATCCGAGGGAGTGAGGGCAGGTGGAAAGCTACACTGTCTGGTGGGGAACAGGACTGAAAGAGATGCCGGCAGGCTTAACACCCTTACATGCCTTGCTCATGCTAAGTGTTTCACCTGCCTCCTCAAGTAACCAGAAGAGATGCTGTCCTGTGTCTGTGAGGGCTTACGTGATGATCAGAGAAGATTCACAACTCACTCGAGACCAGCCAGCTAATCAGTTACAGTCTCTGTGACCCTTAAACAACACCCCCAAAGCCACAGGGGCCTTCAGCCATATCAGTATTAATTGCTGAGCTGATGATGGTGGTACTGGCAGTGATGAGGAAGATGGCACTGATTACATGCTACTCCATCACAACAATGATGACCTATTTTTAGGTAAGGACCCTGAGATGGAGAGGGTGAGAAGTTTGCCCAAGAGTGCCAGTTGGTAGAGGAAGCTCTTAAATTTACTAGAAAATTCTAAAAAGCAGTCAACTGCTGATGCATGACATAAATGAGATTGGAGAGTGGGGGTGGGGTCATGCGTTGATGTTCTCCCTTCACGCAATTAGTTGCATTCAGTCAAATTGGCCCTGGCCATGGTAACCCGTAACCGGAGCAGTGAGACATGACTTATGGCTCTTCTGGTACCATCTTGCAGGAGTCTGTTTGCCAGTCCATTTCTCTTATGCCTTCGCATCCCATCACAGATGGCAAGAAGGGAATGCGCAAGCCTGACCAGAGAATCAGCTTGGCAAAGAGCACCTGGAAGCAGGGAGTAAATCTCAGCCATTTAATATCAGTTTCGTCTCTTATTGATCCATTTTCTTTTCCTTTTCCAGAATAGGCGCGTCCCTGCAGTCTAGCTCATCAGTGGCCTTTAAAGGTTTCTTATTGATCTGTGCAACTATTGTCTCGGTTTGCATTATCCCATCTGGAGACATCCTTTGCTTTTCGGTCATGTTCTGTTTTTGGTTTGCATCCCAAGCATGACTTCTTTTCTGGGAGCAAGGAGCAGACATCATGGGCCCAAGGTGGCAGATGGATTTGACTCCATTCTGCTTCTGGCACCTTTCTGGGGCTCCAGGAAGTCTCCACCTCCAAAGAGGGATGTTGGCAGAGGGGTGAGGGTCTAGCAAAAGTCTGAGGTCCTCATTCCAAAGAGCAAAGAAAGAGTGACAATAAGAACTTCCATTTCTTGAGCACTTTCTCCATGATTCCGCCTCACAACAGCCCTGAAATGTAGTTTTACAGGTGAACAAACTGAGTCCAGACACACTCAGATTTGGATCCTGGATTCATTGGCAACTGCCTGCACATTGAAATAATCCGGGCAAAGTATAACAGCTTTACTTTCCCCATCTCCAAGATGAGGATCATGATAGAACATTCTAGGTTTGCTGTTAGATTCCCATGAAGTATGTGAGGCCCTTAGCAGAGTGTCTATCACAGAGAGGGTAACCCGTGGATACTTGGTAAGTGAGTGGGGGGTTTTCCATCAACCCATTTCCTTATAAGATCTGCCTGTCTGCTCTGTTCCCCATTATTAAAGGAAAACCTGTTTCTTCTTTCTAAAGGAAAACCTGCTTCTTTCTAGAGTTAAAATTTCATGTGAAGTTTCGGTTTCAAATGCAGAGAAAATGTATTTGAAAATGGCTGGTATAGTGCCTTACTTGCAGTAGGTGCTCAATAAATGTTGGCTGATTCATTTATCCATCCATCCCTGGCCCCTGAGGAGCTATGTCTCCAACATCCCAACATCTTCACATTTCTTTCTCCTCTGACTTCAAACACAATTGTCCCCCTAAACACTCCTTTATATATATATATATATATATATATGAAAGGGGTCATATATATATATATATATACACACATATATATATATGTTTTTAGTTTTTGGTTTGTTTGATTTGTTTTTGCTGAGCAGCTGGAACCTTCATCAGAATTGTTCATTCCCCACTGCCTACTCTTTTCTTCTCAACTCCTGAAAGCTACCCTTAGACTTTTCCAAAGCTTGGATCTTCCCAAAGTTCCAGTGACCTGCTCTTTCTCTGTGGTCATCCTTGTCTGTCTCAGCCTCCCTCTGACTTTCAACAATGTACATCATCCTCTCTTCCTCCAGGAAACACTTTCGTCCCTTGGCTTCTAAGTCACTTCATTATTTCCTGCATTCATTCACTTGCTTACCAGCTTCTGGTAAGCCGCGTGCCTCTGCGAGCTGGATGAAGGCACTGGATTCTGAGATGACTTCTGCTCCAGGCGTGTTCAGACACAGTAGTAGTTTCTGGTTCTTTCCTGTCTTGTCCACACTTACCTATTGGCTCACCCTGATTAATTTTTTTAACCCCTGCTTAGATGTCATCTTCTCTGGGGAGACAGCCTGACTACCCTTCAACAGGGACAATTATTTATTTTTCTCAGCACTGTTTTGCTTTCTTCACTTTACTTCCGTGATTGCCCATATCCCCTTGGTTTGAATTATTTTCACGTTGCACCTGAAGGCACTGTGAGTTTCTCGGGGACATGAAGTAGGCAAGGCTCAATAAATACCTATTGAGTTGAATGGAAGATCTGTAGTAATTCCTTCACTCTCTCACTTGCTTCCTCTCTTATGCTGGCCCATAAATGGGTTCAGACCTTCAGAAGCTCACCAGTTGTCTGTCCATGCTCCTTTGGCCTGTTAATCATGAAACAAGCTTGAGAAGATGCTATTTCTTCTACCAGGGTCTTCAACCATCATCTTGCATGCAGCCATATGAAATTACATTTATTCTTTCTTACCTGGGCCCTCGAGCCCTAAGTCAAGACTCATACATCCTTCAGGCTGGTGATCTCCTTGACTCCAGTGTGTTATCTATTCTAGTTCCCTACATCTCCTGTAGAGAGTCCTAAGTCTCCTGACTCCAGTTCCTTATCTGTACTAGTTTCCTATGTCTCCTGTAACAAACCACCACAAATGGGATGATTTAGGACAATGGCAATTTATTTTCTCACAGCCGTGGATGCTGGGAGTCTGAAAGCAATGAGTTAGCAGGGTCTTGTTCCCTTTGAAGGCTCTAGGGGAGACTCTTCCGCACTTCTCTCCTAGCGTCTGGTGACAGCTAGCAATCCTTGGGGCTCCTTAGCTTTTAGCTGTGTCACTCCCATCTCTGCCTCTGATGTCACATGCCCTTCTTCCCTGTGTATGTCTGTATATTCACAAGGTCTACTTAAAAGTGTTCAAGTCACTTATAAGTATTTGTTTATGCTCTCACCTCAATTCAATATGACCTCATCTTAACTTCTTTTATCTACACAGATTTTATTTCCAGATAAGGTCACATGCTGAAGTTCTGGGTAGACATGTGTTGGGGAGCGGAGGCACTTTTCAACCCAGTACATTGTTCCATCCATCTTGTCTACCACCACCAAAATCAGATTCCCAAACCACTACCTGGTTATATCCCTCCAGTTCTCAAAAATCTGAAGTTTAAATTTCCTCACTTCCTTAACCACCCTAAGCCTTGAAAATAGCCTGCTATCCCATTAAAATACACATTACCTTTATTTTCAGTACATTTAAAAAAATTGTGACCCTGATAGACTATAAACACATGGGATGATAGTCTAACCTGCGTGCTTTATCCCCATTTCCCAGGATACTGCACAGTTCATGCAAGGGTGTCCAGTGGCTAACTGTCAAGTGAATGCGTGGTGAGCTGAGTATCAGTTTCACATCCTCTGACTTTGAAGAGTCCTCCATTACCTCTCACTGCACCATCCTCTCCAGTCAGCATTTGCTGAGTAAAAATGAGGTGCTCTCAATAAATACTTGTTGGTTGATTGATTAATCCATCAACTAGGTTTCCTGCTCTGAAGCATTTTTAATGTGGGTCTCCAGGGGGCTAGAGTGGGGGCCTCAGAGAGTCCGGGGATGGCAGTGGAGACACTTGATCAGCACTCCCACCTTTGAATTTCTGGGTCCTGCCCAAGGTTTCCATTTGCCCAAGAACCTACTTTCTAGGCCTTCTAGAAGAAATAGTAACAGTAACTTTGGGAACTATAGATGGTGGGGTTCAGGTCACAGAAATTAAGATTCAGATTAAGAGCAGGTAACAAAGTTCCTTTTGTGTGCAGAAAGTGTCCCAGAAAGGCTGGGGACTGACCCTAAATTGGAGAGACACCAGGTGCCTGTCCTCTCTCCTGGATCACCGATGGGTCTGTATCAGTGAATAGTTTGTGAGAGCAACACTGCGCGGTCACATATCTTCCAACATACCCCAACTGGGTGCAACCTGCACCCACATGTCTAGACAAAAGGGGTTCTAAAATTCAATATGAGAGGCGCCTGGGTGGCTCAGTGAGTTAAAGCCTCTGCCTTCAGCTCAGGTCATGATCCCAGGGTCCTGGGATCGAGCCCCGCATCGCGCTCTCTGCTCAGCAAGGAGCCTGCTTCCTCCTCTCTCTCTGCCTGCCTCTCTGCCTACTTGTGATCTCTGTCTGTTAAATAAATTTATTTTCATATAACAGTATTCATTGTTTTTGTACCACACCCAGTGCTCCATGCAATCCGTGCCCTCTATAATATCCACCACCTGGTACCCCAACCTCCCACCCCCTGCCCCTTCAAAACCCTCAGATTGTTTTGCAGAGTCCGTAGTCTCTCATGGTTCACCTCCCCTTCCAATTTCCTCCAACTCCCTTCTCCTCTCTATCAATAAAATCTTTAAAAAAAATAAAATAAAATAAAAAATAAAATTCAAGATGAGGTGGCCCCTAGAATGAAGGTTGGACTGCAGGAAGCAGTTGTTTCTGATGTAGCGAACCATTCTGTGGACTAACTCTGGTAGTAGAATGTTCGTGGCTAGACAGGATCTTGACAGCAACAAGCACTGTAGGGAGGTTGGGGAATCAATCACTTTACTATGGAATTGGTCATAGGCCCTTGTAATTGCTACCCACACCTGAGTCAGCATCTCATCAGTACCTCCATCCCAAACTGATGTGATCTGAAGCAATGAGGGTCAGTCATCTAATAAGTAAAAAGCCACATGCATCTACCATTTTATTTTTCTGTGTTCTTATTCTTTTCTAAGTGTCCTAAGTCACCCATCCTTTTCGTATGTATTCCTTTGGGGATTCCAGAACTAAAGCAGGTCTTGATTTTGTTTCAATTCCCTTGTATCCGTTTCAGTGGAATCCCTAATACCACTCATTTTCAGATTTGGTGTGCTTAATAGATTGGGAATATGAGGTCATATGTCCAAAAAGATAATTATCATTCTGGGCACTGACTGAATGGTTTCATTGTCCTCAAAATATATGAAAGGCAAAAGGACTTTTGTTATGGCTTCACCTGGGTGTGTGTGTGTTTCCTGAAACTTCACATGACTTAATTTGCCATTCCAAAATAACAGAAATTTAACTTGGCTATAGGGAAGGTAGAAATGTGGTAGCAGATCAGTTATATTGTTAGGACTCCAAGCCATGCAAAAGTTGTGTTGAGCTTTTTTAATCTGTTGGAGAGTTTATCATACTGTCACCTAAACATAGCTGTTCCCCAAAGTCTGGACACGTAGAGCATGAAAGATGAGCAGCACATTTCTATGATTTTCCACAATAAGAACAGTGGTCAACAACATTTCTTCCATGGACTCTCTTCATTCCTGGAGCCAGAGGGCCCCAGATCTGCGCCCTCCCATCAGAATGTGGATGTGTCTTGAGGGTCACCATTTCCATAACTCTGCAAAGACCCAAAAGGACTGGCATGAAGAACTCAGAGAAGGAATATCCAGCCACAGACTCAAAGTAGGAATCAGCAGATGCCTGGAATGAGGATTATAGATCATATAATTAGGACACCCCAGAACTTTCCTTTCATGCGTTTCAGATCTTCATGGATTGATTGCTTCTAAGCCAGATGTGGGGATGCCAGCAGTAACCCCACCTGGAAGTGTGCCTGGAGAGCACCTTCGAGGAGAGCCTCATCTGTATGGCTACCTGGCTTCCGTATGGCTCCAAACTCCCCACTGCTCTTGAGCTAACCACTACTGCACCCAAGGCCACCATGGACTGTTTAGGTCACCGTCTCTGGCTGTTTTTATCTTCCCTCAACACCCCCACCCCAGCCCCTCATCACCAGTATGCATCAATTTAGCATTATTCACTCAGTAACACTCAAAGAGTAGTTCACTCTAATCAGAAGGCTGCATGTGGAGGGGTGTCTGGTTGGCTCAGTCAGTAGAGTATATGATTCTTGATCTCAGGGTTGTCAGTGAAAAAACCCACACTGGGGGTAGAGTTTACCTTAATTAAAAAAAAAAAAAAAGACTGGACATGGAAACACACAGGCTTGGGTCTGAGTCTCACTACACTACTTACTAGATATGTGAACCTTGGCAGGTGAGTGAACCCCCCCTGCCCCCTAGCCTCAATGTCCTCATGGAGCAACTGGAAACCCAAGCTGTTGAGATTACAGGGGGCTATGCCATGTGCCATGTGACAGTGGCGGGGTAGGAAAACCACCTTCTCTGCCCCAATTTTTGAATACTGTGTTTTTGTTCAAACGTAAAATTGATAAAGCATCATCTGCATAGTCTTTATAGTTAACAACTGCTACTGCATTTTTAAAAACAATCCTAAGTTTATTTACTTATTTATTTAAGTAATCTCTATACGCAGCATGGGGCCTGGACTCACAACCCCTAGATCCTGAGTTGTAAGCTCTCCCAGCAGAGCCAGCTGGGCGCCCCGCTACCTTGTTTTAATGTCAGTGATTGCAAACAAATTGTTACTTATAATACTAATTTGATTGGCTCTACAAATGAGAAAAGAATTAAGGGTACATAAGTTCAATATCATGCATTACTATCAGACTAAGCTACTTCACAGTTTCCAGTATAAATGAGGAACCCTATGTATGAAACTCTACATAAAAAATGGCCCACAGAAGGTGCTGTTTCTTTTGGGTGTGTGTGTGTGTGTGTGAGAGAGAGAGAGAGAGAGAGAGATGGGGGTATATTTTCAGCATAGTGGAAGATATAAGATATAAGAATAGGAGAATAATTAATCATTAATCTATTTATTCATCACTTCCTGTGTGTGCCCAGTTACATGCTAAAGATGTTGCATATATTATCTTTCTAAACTTCCAGGAATTTTTTTAAAAGATATTTTGAAGTAATCTCTACACCCAACATGGGGCTCAGACTCACAACCCTGAAATCAAGAGTCATGTGCCCCACTGACTGAGCCAGCCAGTGCCCCCTGCACCTTCATGTATTTTAAACCATAGGACATGCTTTATACTACCTTCCTGCCCTCAAAGATTTGACAGTCTACTCAGGAAATGATTCAGGTCAAACATATAAAGAATTAATACAAACTTAAGAGTGTCAAATGCTAAAATAAAGTCATGTGTGAGTTCCAAGGAGGATGTTTCATGAGTAAGGATCAGGTTTGGATTTACAGTGTTGTTGCAATGTTCCAAGTGTCCCTCAGATTCACTGTCCTCCTCCTGAACACTGCTGGGGACCCCCCGCCCCCCAAGGAGGTGACAACAACAGCTTCTCTTGCCATCTGATTTCCTTTTGGGTTCCACAGAATGGCGCCATCTTGGTCCAAAGAAACTTGGGAAGAATCCTTCTTCTGAAAGTCATCTGCTTCTGGAAGTCTTTCAGTGAGTTTCATGGTATGATCACCAGTGGGACTAGATATGCAGGATGTAGAGTCCTCTAATGGTGCTTCACAGATCAGTCTTAAAATAAATTTCACATTTAGTACATTCAGGCTCTAGGTTGTATATCATGCATTGATGTAGCCATGGGTGTCCCTTTGGAAACGCGGCCTTTATCTCTTGAGCATGTAACTGTGCACAGAAGATAGCCACCCAGGAAGGTCAGGAAATATCCCGATGAAGTCAGTCAGAAGAGAAACCACGCCTAGACCTGGCAAAGGCATGAGCAGGCTTAGAAGGGTAGGAACAGAGAGGTTGGGTTTATTCCCTAGCCTCCCCCTCCTTAGCGACTTGGCTTCTCTGCCTCCTCCCCCACCATAAAGGCCAGAGCCCTGCCCCAGTCAGGCAACCTTCCCCATAACATTACCCGCTCTGGGTTCTTGTACTGCTTCTTCCCCTTGGCCTTTCAAGCTGTGGGGAGAGCTGAGAACCCCTATCTCCACTCCTGTTGCTACCCCTGGGACCTTGTTTTTTCCTTTATGGACTTCCTAAACCCTGCCCTCACCCCGGTGAAAAGTCCTTTTATTAAACTCTCCTCTTATTACCCTGCCTGAGTACACATCTGTTTCTCCCCAACATATTTGAATGGATGTGGTGTTGGGGGCCAATTCACGGGGACTGCAGGTTCTTCTAGGCAGTACAAGGTGTGTGTTATGATGATAGGACAATGAGTACTGAATACAAAGCATAACAATTATTAGCCTGGGCATTAGCGGGCCTGCTTTGTGCCTGACCAGAGGCCAGGATCTCTTTAGCTCCTTAATTATTAGCCATTGCATTTCTATTCCCATCGCCCACAGGCAGAAACAGAGCCATGTCTCCAGTCTAAGGCAGTTTAGCTATTAAATGGCAAGGTTAGAATTCAACCCATGTTCTGTCTCTCTGTGCTCATTCTGACTCTGCCAACCTCTCAGTGACTGGGCCAGACTGATGAGGATGAGATATTGGGCTCACACACCCAATTTTCTTTTTGGGGGAGCACGGGGGCTGCTGCTCAAAAGAAAGAAAAGGTCTTATGCCCACCCATCCTTAGATCCTATGGGGGTCTTTTTTTCATCCTACTCCTTAGAGAATCCCAGTGGATCTGCTGCTTTTGTAGGATAAACTTTCTTCAGCTCTTTCCAACTCCAGAGAATACCCTGTCGTGTTTGCTGGAATGCCTTCTCCACATGCAGCCAGAATCGGACTTCAGAACTCTCTGGGCTCCTCTAAGTTAAGAGCTGTCCATCTTGCACCTGGCTGGTTTGCATGCCCCTAGGCCCTGAACCCAGGCCAGCTGCTGTATCCGAGCTGGAACCCACCTGCTCCTCAGAAAGCTGAAGCCTACAGAATGAGCATGTGCTAATGTGATTTCCTTGTGGTTAGGCTGCTGAAAAGGTCTAGTGTGGCTATAGGAAAAAATCGGAGCATCAGGCATGTAGACCTGGCAAGGAATGTGCTGGAAAACCTGGCCGTGTGACAAGAAGCAAGGGGAGGGAAGATCGTTCTGTATTGATAAAATTTATTGCATTTTTTAATGTTTTCTTTACATGTCCATTATTACATTTTTGAGAAAGATTGAACGTTTTAGTGAGGGGGGAGAGAAACCACTCAAAGTCCCTCATTAAAGATGACTGTTCCTGAGGGTAGTCTGGGAAGGCTTTCCATATAGAAGTATATATACGCATACTTTTGCATTACAAAAGTGTATATCCTGTTTACTCGAAGTGGGGTCCATGAACCACAGCTCTGGAATCATTTGGAAGTCAGGTAGAAATGCAGAACCTTGGGCCGCACCACAGACTTAAGAAATCAGAAGCCGTGTTTTCACACACTCTCCAGATGATTCAAGGACATGTGGATTATGGACCTGCATGGGACTCAATGATACAGATGCACCATGAATCATTTCATTAATCCCCTTTTAGTTCAAAATCATGCTCTACGCTTCCATGATTATATACTGCAACGTCATGAAATGTGCTGCAAAAATCCTTTTGTATTTATCTTTGAGCAAATGATAAAGACGATTATCATCACTGTTCGTATCACTTTTTGAGGGCTAATTATGTGCTAGGCCCTGTGTTGAATGCTCTATGAGATACACCCCATCTCATCCTTATGAAGGCCTCCGAAGGAGGGGCTCATCTCATGTTAGAAGGGCATTTTTTTTAAGCAAAATACTTCAGATAACGCTGACGTCCCTCCAATGACTGATGGTAACTGTGATATGACACTTACTGGGCACTCCTCTATCCTAGAGCCTGTGTTAACTGCTTCACATTCATTTTTTATATTTGAAGCTCAAACAACACTAAGAGACAAGTGTATAGCATTAATCATCTCAAAATCCAAGGTAATCAGGTCTGCAGGTTAAATATCTTGTCCAAGGTCACGTATGAAGACCACGGAATCCCAGGCTGGACTCAGTTCTGAACGATTTCATTGTGCACACGCTCAACACTGTGCCCAAAGAGGAATGTGCTAATTTGCTTCCAGTTCTCCAGTCTACCCTTGGGGCCTCACCTCCCTGTCACTGCTGGGCTCTTAAGCAGACCATTCTTTCCCCAGAGCCTATTGTGTGAATAGGCAGAGGGGATTCACAGCACTGCCTCCTCCTCGGGGTTGGGCTTAGGGGAACAGAGGATTTGTCCCTAATCACAGCTCTACACAGCAGAACTGCAGGCAGTGGGATCCTCAGACATTCAGACTCTCGGCCGTGGCAAACATCCCAGGACTTTGCAGGGAACAATGGCCACTGAACTGCAGGTGACCCGACCTGCTAATCGCTGCCTGATTACCAGCTAATCAGTGCCTTGTTTGGGACGCTGAATCCCAAATCCCTTTGGACTGGGCTGGGTCCTGGCAGGCAGTCACCTGGTTAATGTGCCAGGGGCGAGGCAGGGGGTCATGTGTTCCAGCACAGAGTGGCCAAAGGCCGCCTTCGGGGAAACAGTCATGGGGTCTGTCTCTCCTAAGCTAGTCCTGGACAACTACAGCTCTTGTCAACAGCACGGGAGTGAATGGAGGCAGAGGAATTAAACGCCAGCCTATGGAGACAAAGCTCCTCAACCCTTCCCGGCACAGAGAACAGAGAAGACTGTTTTTCTCAGACACTCTCCAGAGGGGGTCTGCATAAACTACCACCACCAGTATACCTCATGGCTGCCATGCCTGTCACAGCCACCATGGTCACTACAGTTAGGAACAGCACCAGCACAACCACTGTCAGGGCTCCGGCCCCGATCGCCATCATGACCATCGGCAAGACCACAGGCACTTCCCTCCTCAGTGCCATCATCGCCACCATCATTCCCATCATGACCTGTGTTATTACCACCACCATCACTCCCATGAGCACCTCCACCACCACTACCTCCATCACCGTCATAACTCCTATCATCTCCTCCACCACCACCAACAGGATCACCACCACTCTATCAATGCCGTCACCCGCTTCATGATGTACACCACCAACCCCATCACCACCAGGACCATCGCTACCACCACCATCACCACCATCACCACCATCACCACCATCCCATCCTTATCCACACTGCCGCCTCCGTTAACATCATCATACCGCTACCACCAGCCCAAGAACACCACCACTACCACCCTCACCCCTTAGGCCACCATAACACTACCACTTTAGCTGCCCTTGCTACCCCTGCCGCACACGGCCATATACTAGGAAAACAGTTTTGAGCAGTGCTTTCAAAACACTGGTTTCAGAGTCAGATTTAGGATCTACTCCTAGTGTTAGAGGTTTCAGTTCAGACAATTAATTAAACTTTGAAATTTAGTTTCCCAAACAGAAAATAGAACTAATAATATAACCAGCTCTTAGGATAGTGGCTTGTGCAGACCACCTGTCACAGTATTTGGCACATGGTAGGAACTCAAAAGCTCACTGTCATTATTATCATTCCTTCTTCCCCAGTTGTGTTTCGGTACACAGCTCCCCCTCTAGCATCCTTGCTTGAAAATGGGTGGGGAGAGGCATGTTACCCCTTCAACCCTGCTATCATGGGGTCCTTTATGGGATCCTCTAGGGATTCCTGATGTCTTTTAGAGGTGCGGTTGTGGGTTGAAGAAAGTTCCGATCTGGAATCAGCTGTCTAGGTTTGAATCCACATCTTTTTCTAAACCGTTTGACCTTGAGAACCTCTCTAACCTCCCAGAGACTCTCTTTCCTCTTGTGAAGAATGGAGAATGATAATCTCTTCCCTGAAGGATTGTGAGAGGTTTCATAAGATAAGATAGGGAAAAGCCCCTGCACATCAGTAGGCACACAGTAGGCTTTCAATATATTGAGATGACTTAATTTGCTCAGTGTGTTAACTTCAAATAAAGAATTACCAGGAGGTAGGGACATGCCTTGCTCTAGACAATCTCCAAATGAGGGGGAATAAAACCAAGTCTTCCAGATAGAGCGGAGCCTTCTACTCTGACCAGTGCTCAGGGTGTACTGCTAAGGTCTAATAAAAGCTTACCTTTGCCCGGTTGTTTCAGTTCTAGGAAGCTGTTCAATGTTTGACTATATTTCTCAAACCGATTTAAAAACAGTCCATCAGGTTAGTTCCGTTGAGTTATTGCTCCTTGGGAGTTTTCCAAACCCTGAACTTCCTTCAGAGAGAGCTGGATTCTGTTCCATTCTTGGAATTCAGCTCGTTGCCCCTCTCTGTGACCCCTAATCACAAATACAGTGTAAATAACCTGCTGTCTCCTCACTCAGAAAGAACTCCCTGGCCTCCCGCTTGCAGAATGGAATCTCTTCTCTTAGGCTTCCTGGAGCAAGCTTATGCATTTCCCTTCTTCACTTCTATGCCATCAATTACTGACTTTTGAGGAGTGCACATTAATGTAATCAACATGCCTTATGGTATTTGCATGGTACAGGGTATGGGGGAGAGGAAAAATCGGTTCCTCCACATCCTATGTGAAAGAACTCTCAGCAGAACTTCTGTCTGTGACCATGAGACACTGGCTGTGCATGGAAGGTCAAGAGAGGCACTGATGAATTAGGAAATAGCTAAGAATTAGCTTTGGCCAATGGGGCACCTGGCTGGGGCAACAGGGGAACCTCCCCCCAACACTGGGGCAGGGGGCTATCTGCCCAGTATGTCATTCTCCATGTTCAGAGCTTCTCTCCTTGCAGAAGCCCTGATCCGGCTACCAAGTCAGACAGTCCAGAAATTCAATATGGAATAATTTTAGATACCAACCCCTCTCCTACAGTCCTGAATCTTTTCTCAGGATGGCTTGACCCTTCCGATTTTCCACCTACCTGTTGATTGAATCAAATACCTTCTTTGGGCCGGTCACCATGTTGAGTGTTTTATTACCACTGGATCCTTTTAAGGAACCTCATTGGTGGTTTTCCTCATTTGCGTGCAGCACAGCGTTCTTAAGAACCTCACGTGCTGCTCATGGGGAATTCTGGCGAGTTTCTCCTGACCACCATACAAAGTATCCCATGACAGGCCCCACAGCATTTTACTTCCCCATTTCCTCCACTGCGGACCTCTTAGTTGCTCACCTGGCCCGACATCCACAGGTCTCAACTCTACGGTAAACTTCTGTATTCTCTCTCATGAGCCCAACTGAGCATTCTGTGGGATATTCCAGAAGTGGACCTGTTGACTCATGGACACGGTTACTCCATGTGAAGAGATGATTCTTTAGGATGGCTTCACTAACCTACAATCTCCAGAGCAGGGCACGAGGAACCGTGCGCGCCCACATCTCAGAGCAACCCTTGCCAATCTGATGGGTGCAGAGCTCGTCTCTCACTAGTTTTGATGTGTGTTTCTCCGAAAACCAAAGACGTTTAGTCTCTTCATATTGTGTGAGCTGTTTGGATTTCTGCCTCTTTGAGTTCCTGTCATATCCTTTTCTCTTGGATGTTATCATCTTTTTCTTGTTAACTTACAAGTGTCCCTCACGTACCCGAGGTCGGTTCTCAGTCAGTTTTGGATATTGCAAATATTCTGTTCCTGTGTGTGTGTGTGTATGTGTGTGTGTTTTAACTTTCTTCCTTGCTATCCTTTGTTAAAAAGAAATACTCAGTTTTGGAACAAACAAAACCATTCCCGTTTTCCCCCTAACAGTTTGTGAGTTTAGTCCTTATATAGGAAGTTGTCTCTGACTCTAACCCGCAAAAACATCCTTCTAAGTTTCCTTCTGTTAATCTTATAATTTCGCCACTGATAGTATCTCTTCTTCATCTGGAGTCCACCTTTGCATAATATAGGGATATAGATCTTATTATTTTCCATATGGGGAGTTTCTCAATAGCATCTACTAAATAATCTAACTATTCCCCATGATTTATAAACTGCGTTAGTCATATTTCAAGTGCTCATTTATAAATAGGCCTGCTCTACTCATGGGTCTCTGTTCTTGAGCCAGTACCATACTGATTTTATTATTACGGTTTTGTAGTATGTCAGTATTTTCTAGGGTTAACCCCTCTTCCATATTTTCCTTTTTCATGCTTGACCTAGATCTCCGGGGAACTCTATTCTTCTGTATCCATTTTAGCAGAATACCTCTGTGCTTCACAACAATACATTAAAAAAAAAATAAAGAAATGCAGCTGGCGTTTTGACTGTTACTACAATGGACTCGCTTTCCCTTCTTTAAATGAAGCAACTCGCATGTGCCTCTCAGGTGCAGACCCCGAGCTGTGGAGAAGCAGTCTCCTTGCATTTCTTGAGTTCGAGATGAAGACAAGGGGTGTGGCTCTCTCTGGACCCAACCCACGCGGCCCTGGGGAGCCCAGAGTGGCCGTAGATTTGGTTTGGGTACAGCTGTTAATGCCTGATCCTTTCTTGAGTAATGACTCTGCTCAGGAAACTGTGCCTCAGGGTTCAGATTTCCCCCATTTAAGCTTGTGGCTTCTTGGCCCAGGGCCTGTTCCCTTCCCAAAATGTTTGTTAGTATAGTGGCTTTTTATGGCACTTTATGGAAAAATTAAAGAGTGGGGGGAGGCAACTGTGTTTTGTAAACCAGCCTGTCTTTAACCTTTGTTTACTGGAATTTGAGTCCTCTGCATACCTTGTTAGCAGAAAAAACTTCGAATATATTTTTTTCCATCCAGGCTCACAATTGGAATGTTCTTTACTTCTTAACTCGGGCCAGGACAAATGTGGCCCAGGCTCTGAAACACAACCAGAGCTGGGCAGCAAACAGCCTTTGCACATTTCAACTGCAGATTCATCTGCGTGCGGATGGGGAGAGGCCCAGCCTGTTGAAAAGGTGGGGGCCTGCTGTCACTGCAGAGCTAATCCTGGTACAGTGTCAGGGGGCCCGCTCCTCACTTCCCCAAAACCCTGCTTCACCTTCAAAGTCACACGGAGAAGGCAGTCTCTGCTTCGAGAAGAGGGATCCAGCAAGCTTAAGGTACCACCTGTCTCTGTTAAGCGCAGGAAGCCGGTCAGAGATGTTGGCCATGGAACCACCAGAGGAAGAGGGACCCAAACCGGGTCTTCCAGAAATGTCATGTTTTTCTTAGAACTAGGGCCTCTATTACACACAAATTTGAGATTATCTGCAACAATTATCTAAAATTAACTGTGGTTTTCAAATGAAAAACATTGAGGGGCGGATCAGATAAGAAGGAGGCCTATTTATAATACTTGCCACAGGGGGGAAAAAGAGAAAAAGCAAAAACAAGACGGAGGGAGAGTGCCGCACAAAATCATACCAAATGTTCTTCAAGCACCGCTAGCCATGCCGCTGACTCTTGCTCTCTGACCCTCATTAATAACAGAAAGGAGAACTTTTATTTTGATTCTATGTTCACCCATGGTTTCTTGGAGAAAATTCTGTTTCATAGAGGAATGCCGGCTTTCCATCTCGTTCCAGGTACAGAATTAAGTGGCTGGAGTTCTGAACCCTTGAGTTCAGCACAAGTCAAAAATGTTTGCTCATAGGGTTCGAAATATTAACCGTTGATTTCTGGCTCTGAAGTGGTTATTCACAGGCTGGAACTACCTGGAACAGTTACTAGAATTAGGAATGAGACCCCGGGCAGAAGCCAGTTGAAGGAGCCCCAGAAGAGACCACGTGACGTCTCCGGCGTCCTGTGGATGCACAAAGGAAGTAGCAGGTGCCCCTCCACACCTGTGCCCTGCACTTGAGCAGGGCAACTCAGCGAAGCCTACGCTGTTCTTGCTCCCATTTGTCAGGTGAGGAAACTGAGGCTCAAAGACTTCACTTGGCTGGAATGGCAACAGGATGGACTCGGAAGCAGGCCTCAGTTCAGATCTCATGCTCTTAACACCCACACCGAATGACTTGGACACAACTGTTTTTGTTTCTGTCCCGGTTGGCGTGGTTCCGCTGCAGGCACAGTGTGTAGGGAGAGCTGTTCCAGGGGCGAAGAGAAGGATCTGGGCGCGCACGTGGAGAGGAGGGATGTATTCAAAGAGGAAACTGCTTCAGAAAAGTAAGAACAGAAGTTGAGATCAAAGTGCCCATAAACTGCCTATCCACTGTGGGACAGACGCTGCGTAGGGTTCCCGCAGGGTCTTCATAGCTGCCATGCCTACAAGTCTGTCCCGAATCAGAAGCGGCAAGCAAGCACCGAGCTCGCTGGGTGCTGAATGGGACACAGTTTCCATGCTCCATGACACCTCCTCACCCCTGAGACATGTCAACCGTCAGGGACCTCTTGGGGCTTTGGGCTGCATTGGCATCATTGGTTAGGTTACCCCCACCTAGACACAGGTCGGCAAAGAACAAAAAATCCCAAACACCAAAAACAGCCCCGTGGGAAGTATTTAACCCACCTACCTCCAGACTTTCTGGCATGGACCAGCTCCTCGCCCCATCTTTGTTCCTAGCCAGAAAGAAATGGCACGAAGCAGAGGACAGTTTTCCTAACCCCTCTGTGCTCTAAGGCATGTTTCCTGTGCACTTAGCAGGTCTTAATGGAAACCAAACAGTTCTCTCCTCATCTATATTCTTAACGCCCTGCGTCAAGTATCCACGTGGTTAAGAAAACGGCACCAAGAGAAACATTTTTTAAAAATATCAGAGCACGACATGAAGTGACCATCACTAATTCAAAGAGGCAGACGTGTGTCTGAAAGGTTGAAAGAAGGTGAGTCTTTCACAGGACTCTGGCTCAAGGCCGCATTTGCTAATGTAGAATGGCTCCCCTAGCAATGTTTTGTTTATCCGGCCATCAAAAAAAAAAGTGGGGTGGGGGAGTAAAAGTAAAAGAAAAAGTCAAACAACTTTTACTTTCAGCTCTCAGAGTAAGAACTGTTTTTCCAGCTGTGTAGTTGGAGGAGGTTATAAGAAGCTGATTTGGTTCCCTCTCCCTCAGTCTCTCTCTTGCTTTCTCTCTCTCTCTCTATATATATACACACACACATATATATATAATATACATATGTATATATGTATTTTTTTATCAGAGTGGTAAGAAAGTTTCTTACACAATTTTGCTCAGGCTGAACTGCCTGGAGACTAGTTTATTTATACTGCTTTATCACACACCTGTTTGGATATGGGCTGTTTTGTGGTATTTAAACATACCATCTCCTGCCAATTGCTTTATCTGCAGACTCTCATGCTTTTGCTGCAAATGTTTCTTATTAACTCAGGAAAAAAAAAAAAAAACAACACCAATTGCTCCGTGAACATTATTAGTGAGAACTAAAATAACCCGATTGTTACTTACTGCTAACATGTCATCATTGGAGAACTGGATCTCAGGAATCCGTCTAAAGTATGGTAAAGGCCATTTCACTGTACGCGGTTGGGGGGGGAGGATAATAGAGACTTTTTGGATGAAATCCTTGAATAAAAATATTTTTAAAAGCCACCTGCTTATTTTGAGCTGGTATTTTAGGGAGAAAGGGAAACATTGCCATTTTAGACTGCAGTGGGCTATTTTACCCACTATAGACGTTCTGGAATACACAGATGGCAGCGTTAGAATTTGCATGGAAGACCTAGGGCCATTCATAGGACCCTCTCTGAATCATTTAGGCCCTAGGCCCCTCTCTCAGTAAAATAGCTTAATATAGCTTAATAGCTGACCAATGGTGAGAGAATTTAATTCAACACATAGCTACAGAATCACTCTTGGGAGATAAACCTTGGTGCTAGACCTTGGGATGCAGAGATGCATGCAACATTACCAGCGATCCATCCACAGGTCACAGTCTGGCACATGGTATGTCTCCACTCAATGTTAGGGAAATTTGAATATTTGTGTGTAGATTCATAAATAGCAAAATACAAGCCAAAGCCACCTGTAGACTTGAGATCTGAGTGTTTATGAGAGGAATTTGATGTTATCCTGCTGCTGAGAAAAAGGTTGGAATACTTGCTTAACAGACTCTATCAGATGCCTTTTGCCATGTTACGAGTTGCCCCCAATGTCTAGTGATTGGAAACAATACGCATCTATCACCTCAGTTTCTGTGGGTTAGGAACGCAGGGTACCCGAGCTGGGTGCCTTTGCCTTGAGGTCAGTCCTGAGACCGCACTGAGTGTGTTGGCCTGTGCTGTGGTCTCAATCTGAAGGCTCCGTTGAAGGGAGAGCTTCCAGCTTCAATCACATCGCTACTGTCACCATTCGGCCATTGCAGGCACGCTGGTGTACCACGGACCGCTGTTGATCAGCATGTAGGCCTCTCCACAAGGTAGCATGTGAAGTGGCAGCTGACTTCCCCGAGAGGAAGTCAGAGAACGACAGAGAGTGAGCAAGACAAGAGCCTCATTATCTTTGTGACTTAACCTTAGAAGTGGCATCCGATCACTTGCGCCGTAATCTCTTTGCTAGGTGTGAGCCAGTAGGTTCAGCCACACTTGTGGCGAGTGGGTCACAAGAACATGGATGTCAAGAGGCAGGGATCCTTGCGGGCTGTCTGCATGAGAAACTTCTGCTTCATCGACAGGACGACTCGAGTGGGACTTAGCCACAGTGACCCTCTGCTCAGACCATGTCATGCAAGGGTCTTCGCAGGGGAGCCATCGTGGTATCGGGAGCTTCTGTAGTATCCCAAGGAGACAGTTGAGATAACGCAGCCCTATGACTTGAAGTCTGGGGATTTTCTCTTTCTCCCTTCTTTTCAGCATGGATTTCCTTTTTTTTTTTTCCTTTTCTCTTCCTTCCTTCCTTCCTTCCTTCCTCCCTTCCTTTATTTTGCCTGGTTATAAAATAAGTATAATAAGCAACTCTTCCTCATGAAGTTGTGGGGATTACACGCCATAAGTGGTTGACACAGGGCTGTGCATCTGGTAGTCCCAGGCCCCTTGATTCCAACACTTGTCTCGTTTCTGGAGGTTCACATGCAGTGATATGATTATTAGACAGATACTCATAATGGGAACTATGTGCATGGGCTAGATGGATCAGTGAGAACTAACTGATTCCAAGCAGAGCTGGCTGTGAACCCAGTTCACAGTTCTGGAAGTCCTCTGCAGTCTGAGCCAACAAACCTTCAGCAGCTCACTTACATAGACGTGGGGAGTGGGCAGTGGGGAGCAGTGTCCCAGGGAGAGCCACGGCTTCCGGGCTTGGCTTTGGGGGCTCGGAGCAATAGCTACCTATCAGCAGTTAGGAGAGTGTTTTGGTGTTTGAACTGGTATAGATACAGTGGTATGCACAGGTTTACCACTGCCATTGGCCCTGAGAATGAACACTATGGAAAAGTAGGGTTAAAATACCTGAGCTTGTTTGGAGGGGTTAGGAGAGACTTCTCTAAGGAAGAGACTTTAGGGAAGACCTGAAGATAAGCAGAGGTTATACACATACAAGAGAAGAGAAAAGCTTTTTCATGTCAAGGGAACAGCATGTACAAAAACTCAGGCTCGAGAAGGCTCATCTATGTGGAGAGCCAAGGAAGAGAATGGTGATTCTAAAAGGGAAGAGAATAAAGGTGACACTGGGGTCACTTTGAATCATGTGAAGATTCATATTTTGACTTGATAGGTTCAAAAGAAACCACTAAAGGTACTGAAGTAAAGGTGTGATATTATCATATTTGCATTCTAAAAGATCATTCTGCCTGGAGATACTAGCATAATCAAGCAGAAACATTGTGATCACTTTTCTGGCGGTTCTCCATTGTCATTGCAAACCCAAAGACACAGATGGTTAAAAAACACCCAGGTTCTTGCTGCCTTCCCTGGTAGGGAAACACAACATACACACTCACAACAATAGAAGTGCACGTGCTGAGAAGTGGTCAAGGATGGCTCGGGCAGGGTTGTTGGGTCTTCAAGGAGGAAAGGAATGAGCCTCCTTGGAGATCCAAGGAAAGCTTCTCAGAGGTGGTGGCACAGGAGGAATCAGTAGAAACCTGCCAAAGGGGCTAGGAAGATCCCAGGGATTCCAGGCAGCGGGAAGGCCATGGGAAAAAGAGAGGCCCGGCGGGCAGTCCACATGGACATCTACCTGTGGCTGGGGCCATTGTGAATTTTGTGAACAGGGACATCTTCTCCAGGAGAACATGCCACAGCTGCAGGTGGACACCGGCTGACCTTGCCATCCTATCAGAGCCAGCAGGATGGCATGGAGGCGGGGCCAGGAGGCTGCCCCTCCCTTCCACGCTTCCAGGGTCTCCATTGGAAGCCCTGGAGTTCAGCGCCCACAGGGAAGAGTGAGCAGGGGAAGTCCTGGCCCTGTTTGGTGACTCACCCCTGACCCTGGGAGCTCCAGGCTGTGCCGAGAAGCCTGGAGTTGCTCCCAGAAGCCGCTGGGAAGGGAACTCTGGCCAAGCGAGGGCCCCCCACGCTCCTTTCCCCCTGCTGAGCCCCCACACAGGCAGCAGGCCCACCCTGCTGGGGCTGTCAGATGCCATCTGATGGAGGAGAAAGTAAGAAGGTCAACTGAGTTGACAGACCCGTGAGAGGTCAACTGATACAAGGCGGGGAATTCAGTCCTACTGAAGGGAAGGACTTGCCAAGGCCACACAGGGAGATGAGAGCAGGGCTCGCGGTCAGACCCGTCCTCCCGACGTGTAGCCCGTGAGTGTGTCATGGACTGTCTCCTTCTGTCAATGAGCACAGAAGCCAACTTCCTCAGGGAAGGATTCACATTCTCTCGGTTGACCTCTTCTGAGGTCAGCAAAGTGGCTCGCAGGCCGAATCCAGCCATGCCCATTTATGTATATTGATGACTGTGTTCACGTCACAGTGCCCAGTGGAGTCACTAAAACAGAGATTATATGGCCCTTTAAGGAAAATAATCTGCTGGCCCTGGTCTAGCCCACTGCTGCTCCAATGTCAGCATGCCTGAGAATCTGCTGGGGAATGTTTATGAAATAGTTGCTCCATTTGGGGTGGGGTCCAGGAACCCAAAAGTTAGAAGAGTCTCAGGGGTCTTGATGCAGGTGGCTCAAGACCACACTTGAAGAGACTTTGATCAGTCTCCAGCTCATGGGAGAGAGGGCTGACTCTGTGGGCTGCAGTGACCAGGGGCAGGGAAGCAGGCCTGGGTCTAGGCTTCTGCTGGGCAGAGCTTGCGGGCTTCTGCATACAAGTCACTGTGGTCCAGAGCTCTGCCAGCTGTCCTAGAGCAAGTCCCATGAGGCCTCTGTAGGATTTCTCCCTGGTTTATGGTAGGGATAGCACAGCTGCCACAGAGGCAGTGGCCCTCTCTTACTGGCCATGTGCCTGACAGGTCGGGGGATTTAAAAATTCACGGAGTCATTTCCCTTCTGGGTCTCAGTGTTCTTATCTGTAAAATGAGCCATTAGGTCTCCGTGTCTGCACAGATGCCCTTCTGTTCCGTGACTGCTGATGAGCATAGTAATGATACATCAACACCAACATCCCCGAAATCCCCAGGATGTTGGCAGAACACCACGGAAGCAATGAAGCGGCTTGACATCTGCTTCCTAAGCACCAGTCCTCATAGCCAACAAAGTTCACAAAAAGAGACGAGAGGAAGCAGAAGACCGAGTGTTGGTGAGACAAACCTGGGAATCCTCCCCTACTGGCAGACATTTACGAACATCATGAACCACTGTACGCGAGCTGTTTTTCTGGAGAACTAGCTATGCCCCAGGCTGTCTGATGCAAAGAACCATACGGGCCCTGCTTCTGAGGAACCCACACCTACTGCAGAGCCATGGGCCTCTGGCATGTACCATAGTCACTGCTTTAATTTGGTTCAGTGTTTATAGGAAAAGAGAGGAATATTATCATGCTAATTCGAAACACATGAGCATGTTTCAGCGCTATTTGTATTAGGTTAAAAAATCAAAATAAATATCCAACAACAGAGGACTGGTGTTAAAATAAATAAAAGGCTCTCAAAAAACAAGGCAATATGTGACATCAAATATTCTATCTATACCATCAAAACTGCAGTGAGATATCACCTCACACCTGTCCGATTGGCTAATATCAAGAAGACAAGACGTAACCAGGGTTGGCGAGGGTGTGCAGAGAAGAGAACTCGTGTGTGGACTGTTGGCGGGAATGCAAAAGGAGGCCACCACTATGCAAAATACTATGGACTTTCCTTAAGAAGTTCAAAATAGAACTACCTCATGATCCAGCAATTCCACTTCTGGGTATTTATCCAAAGAAGAGAAAAACACTAACTCAGGAAACTACCTGCACCCCCTATGTTTTTGCAGCATTATTTACAATAGCCAAACTGTGGAAGCAGCCCAAGTGTCCATCCACAGATGAATGGATAAAGAAGATGTCAGATATGTTCATCTATCTCACACATGCACATGTACACACATACACACACACACACACACACAATGAAATACAACTCAGCCATAAAAAAGAATAAAATCAGGGCACTCGGCTGGCTCAGTGGGTTGAGCATCCAGCTGTTGGTTTCGGTTCAAGTCGTGATCTCAGGGTCATGGGATCAGACTCTGTGCTGGGCTTCTCTGTCTCCCTCTGCTCCTCCTCCCACTCGCTCTCTGTCTCTCAAATGAATAAATACAATCTTTAAAAAAAAAAAAAGCTTGCCATTTGCAGCAACATGAATGGACCTAGAGGGTATCATACTAAGTGAAATAAGTCAGACAGAGAAAGACAAATACTATAAAGTCTTACATATAGAATCTTTTTAAAGAAAAATGAACAAACAAAACAGAAACAGACTCAGACACAGAAAACAACCTGGTAGTTTCTAGAAGGGAGGAAATGGAGAGAGGCAGGGGTGAAATGGGGAAGGAAGGGAGATTAAACGGTATAAATTTCCAGTTATAAAATAAGGAAGACATAGGGATGCAATGTACGGCATAGGGAATACAGTCAATAATATTGTAACAACTTAGTGTGGTGACAGATGGTAGCTAGATTTACCATGGTGATCACTCCGTAATGTATATAAATGTTGAATCACTATGTTATACACCTGAAACTAGTATAATATATGTCAATGATGTTTCAATTTAAAAAAATATGTACCTACAACAGGATTTCTCAGCATCGACTCTTTGTTGACATTGGAAATTGGGTACTTTGTTGTGGGCAACTGCCCTGTTCGTTGTAGGATGTTGAAGACCAACTCCCCCCACGCTTACCCAATTAAGACAACTAAAAATGTCTCTAGACATTGCTGAATGCTCACTATGAGACCAAACCACTCCCTCTGCACATTGAGAAGTCTTGGTTCATAACAAATTTTCAATAATCTTAGAAATCACATATGCTCTATTAAGCAAGAAAAACAGAAAAGTAAAAAATCAAACAGTATGATCTTATCTGTGCAGAACAATAGCAGAAGGAAAAGAAGGAAGAGAAAGGAGGGAAGAAAGAAGAAAATAGAGAAATAAAAAGAAAAGAGCCCAAAAGTTTCAATCAGCTGCTTTTGAATAGTGAGACCATAATCATTTCAATTTTGCTATCATATCCTGCATTTTCCACAAAGACTGAACATTATTTCAACAACCAAGGAATGCATGTCAGGAAAACAACTTAAAACACCCAGAAAATGCATAAGAATAAACACTGTTTCTGACTGATTTAGGTGGCTATTTAGGACAAAGCACATTTTCTTCAACTTCACATTTCTGAAAATTGTGTCTGCTTTCAGGTTCATCTTGGGCACTTAGACATGGGCCGTGTTTCTGAGCTGCCTGGTCTGTGGCTAGCCGCCAGGATGTCTTAGCAGTTCAGCTCAAAGGGGATTTTCCCCAACCCTCCATGAACGGTTGGTTCAAATGGAGCCACGTTAATATTGATACAAACTTCTGCTGACTCATCTCCATTGGCATATCATACAAACCCTCAGATCTCTCTAGAATTGGCCCCAACCATTGCTGAGGTGTTTCAGGGAAGGTCATATGGGATCTTAAACTGCCTTCCTCAGGACTGCTTGTGACTGTCCAAATGCCACTGGAAGATGACGTTTCACGCACAACCCTCCTGCCTCCGGATACCCTGGCATCAGAACCCCGCAGGTCATCCTGAGAAGCCATGCTCCTTCCCCCCCGAATCTCCCATGCCTGACCATCTAGGTGAACAGATTCAAAAAGCTCCTCTAATTTATCATCTCCATTCATAGCTCTCAAGATTCAGGTCAAAGGTTGACAAACTTTCAGAATGAAGGGTCAGACCGTGCGTGATCTCATCTCTGTTGTCCATACCATGCAACTCTGCCACTGTGGCAAAAAACAAACAAACAAACAAAAACTTGCAGAGGCATGATGTAAACAAATGGCTGTGGTTGTGCTCCAATAAAACTTTATTTATAGTCCCCAAACTCTGAATTTCATAGACTCTTCAAGTGCCATAAAATAGTTTTTTTCAAAAAACTTTCTTCCAGCCATGTATAAAAACAATTCATGGGCCACATGAAGTATTTAGGTGCTATGTGTCTGGCTGGATTTGGCCTACACCCTGTAGTTTGTCAGCCCCTGCTGTAGGGCAAGGGGAAAGGCCAGAAGGAAGACCAGGAGGACAATGTGCGCTGGGCTCCGTGGGAAGATTGGAATGGGAACACACCTGGATCAAGGTCTCACAAGGCTGCAGTCATTGGCCGGGTCATGTTCTCATCTGGAAGCTAAAATGGGGAAACATGCACTTTCAAGATTATTCAAGTTATTGGCAGAATTAATTTCCCTGTGGTTATATGACGGAGGGGTCTAGACTTTCGGTGGTAATCGCTGGAGGTCACCCTGAGGGCCTCGAGTCAGTCCACAGATCCTTGCCATGAAGACTTCCGCACCCAGCTATGGCCGCCTCTTTTATCAAACCCAACAAGAAAAGTCCCATCTCAGGAAAAAGCTCCCCTCTTTTAAGGGCCTCACCTGATTAAGCTGGGCCCCAAAAGGCAAGAGGATCTCCTTTTTATTAACTCAAAATCAACTGATTTGGTTCCTTAATTACATTTGCAAAATGCCTTCACTTTTGCCATATTCAGTTGGCCAGAGGCAAGTCAAAGCTTCATCTGCCTCAAGAAGGAGCAGAACACAGAGGATGTGAACACGGGGGCAAGACTCCCGGGGACCATGCGCAGGTCTGCTTGTAGGAGGAGTGGGCTTCTCATTGAAAGAAATGTCTCACTGAATAGAGGAGTTCCACTCAATTAGTTGAAGCCTACAGGGAAGAGACTTCTAGGAAGAAGAGACAACGTGTGTGAAGGCCCTGAAAAAGGATGGCAATTTTGTGAGGCTGAAAATACTCAGTTTGGTGGAATGGTGGTTTTCGTCCCTGGCTAGGCATCAGCTGGAGAACTCAAAAGGCTAGTTGTTTTCTAAGAACCATTGTAAACCAAATAATTCCAAAATATACTCGGGGCTGGGCAAGCACATTTTTTGTTTGTCTGTTTTCCCTAGAATTTCTCAAGTTATCTCCGGGTAGGACTGGAGTTAGGGGTTGCCTGGATGCTGCTGGAAGCAGACAGATAAGCCGTACCTACGTTAGCTCAGATCAAAAGATTCTTGGTTAAGGGAGGCAAGGAACAGCTTATTGCTGTTTTCAAAGTGTAGACATCATTTAAGTGTTCCTTTTAGGAAATCAAACCCATGTCCTTTAATTTTTTTTAAAAGATTTTATTTATTTATTTGACAGACAGAGATCACAAGTAGGCAGAGAAGCAGGCAGAGAGAGAGGGGAGGAAGCAGGCTCCCCGCTGAGCAGAGAGCCCGATGCGGGGCTCAATCCCCAGACCCTGGGACCACAACCCGAGCCGAAGGAGAGGCTTCAACCCACTGAGCCACCAGGTGCCCCAAACCCATGTCCTTTAAAAAGTAGTATGTGGAGCATAACAAATAGCATGGAGGACATGGGGAGTTAGACAGGAGAAGGGAGATGAGGGGAATTGGAAGGGGAGGTGAACCATGAGAGAGTATGGACTCTGGAAAACAATCTGAGGGTTTTGAAGGGGCAGGGAGTGGGAGGTCGGGGTACCAGGTGGTGGGTATTAGAGAGGGCACAGATTGCATGGAGCACTGGGTGCGGTGCTAAAATAATGAATACTGTTATGCTGAAAATAAATAAAAAATAAATTAAAAAAAAAAGTAGTATGTCCTTTGACCAAACATGTTAGATTTTAGAGTCAACCAGCATAAGATTTGGCCAGACTTGGTGAAAATGCTATTCTTTATGGCTATATCTCTTTTAAAAATATCTGATCAAATGTCTGCATTTGACCCAAGAAGCGGTGTTGGAGACAGAGGATTTTAAAGCACCTTCAAGATGATGCTTTGATTTCGAAACAGTGATCCCATATCACTCTCTGGCCCTGGGTCAGCAGCTTCCTCAGGCATCGTCGTGTTAAATACTGCATTTTACATACCCAACAGCAGAACAAGAGCACGGAGAAAGACATAGAAGCCCAGAAGGCCACTGGCCCCAGACAAGGTGGCAGATCGGATAGTGTGGGAGCTTTGGACATGGACAAGGATGACTTCTTTCAAGTCCCGCCCTCTTCCTCATGACCTATGTGAAACCAGGGCGGGGGTGGGGGGGGGGTGTTTAACTCACTTCCTTGACGCCAAAGACCACCCTAGTATCAGCCTTCCAGGACAGCTGTGGACAAAACAAGGCCCCCAGCACAGTATGGGGAAGTATGTTCTGCCTGTTCTCCTGACTTCCACCAGGCTGTGAGGGACAGATTCACGGTTCCAAGCCTGAGATTCCAACTCCAAGTCCGATGGACTCTGCATGGAGTCAGAGGAGAAGCAGGTACTTTTCAGCAGTTTGCTAGAAGATTCTTGCCTTGCAATATGGAAGATGATTAGTCAAGTGCCTTCAGGAGTGGAAATATGTTTAATTTTTCATCTTTAAACATTCCGTTTAGAAATCAGGCTGTCTCACAGACTTCAGATTAAGAACTGGCTAGATCTCCACCACCTCCTCCCCAACCGCCAGGAGAAACCACTCTTCTCAGAAACTCAGTTTCTTCACAGGGAACGAAGGTGGAAGATAGCCATCCCTCCTTCCAGATGTTGCTGTGGGTCCCTACGGCGCCGTGTCTGCACTGCTCTGACCCAGCACGCTAGCCGGCTCTTTGTCATCACTCAGTGAAAGGTCTCTATTACTACCTGGACCAAGAAAAGAAGAGTAGATGGAGAAAATAGGTGCAGGTTTCCCCTAAATTATCCCGTATTCACGGAGCAGTTATGTCCACCAGTCCTCACACCACTGACTATTTGGATCCTCCTTCCCAGGATCCCCTACGTGACATGAAGCGATGTGACATATAGGGCGACCCTGTGCCGTGTCAATGACAGAAGCTCTGACATCTCTGTCTACCGTTCACGTCCACCTGTAACACAGGTACTTGGTGTCTCGTGTCTGGCATGTGGCCAGCCTGCTCCAGAAGCAGCTCCCCTTCCGGGGGCCACTGTCCCCTCATTATGAGGCTGGAAGGATGTGGTGTCGGGGAAGGCTGTTGGCAGATCTGGTATTAAATTGTGCATCCACTCAAACCTGGAGCACATTGTGAGCTTGGAAGTCACCAGCCCGTGGACAAGGACAGCCAACTGGACCCACCTTGGCCCCTTGCCTGCCCCCAAAGATTCATAGTCCTGCAATTTAAGAGACTTGGGCCTCCCACCACTACGAGGGCTGAGTGTGTGACTGTGATTCCTCCTTTTGACACCAAAGCTATGTCAGGAAAGTTATCTTTTAGAAAAGCAAAGAAGAAGGCCCTTTAACTCCTAAGGGCTGCTTCTGAATGCATGTCTGCTGCTCCAAGAGCAACAGAAACCAGCTCTGGGACAGTAGCCCCTGCCGCAGGAAGCAAAGGGGATACCATGGGGCCTGCACGGACTGCCCCCAGCAGCCGGGTGTCTCGGAGGGACTTCTGTTCTTCCACGACAAGACAGGGCATGTGTCTCTCATTTTGGGTTTTCCCATGCCATCCACCGTGCCCACATAAGGCCTGAATATCTAAACACTAAAGGAAAACGGAGTACACACTGAGGTTGAGCCGGTGTCAGGGATGATTGCTAAAGGATCTTTCTGGCCCTTCATAAGGACAGGTAGTATCTAGGTAGCACTGAAAAGGGGGGAAAGAAAAAGAAAGTATAAGCTATGTATAATAAGTTAATAAAAAAAAAAAAAAGCCTGTTAGGATTCCAGGAAAAATGTGTATTCACGGTTCGATTTCCATTTTTGTAAGGAAAATGAAGAAAATGTCTTATTTGTTTCTTCTTAGGACAGAAATGATTATAAGCAAGATACAGGAGAAACTGAAAACTTGTTTTCCTTAGTATGCCAAGTCTGGGCAGCAAAGGAGAAAAAACTCGAAAGTGATACAGAGAGAGAAGGAGGAAGGGAGGAAGGAAGGGGCTGATTTCTCGGTCAGGTACGGGACACCCAATATCCAGGACCCACAGTCCTTTTCAGGACTCACAGAAAGGTTTTCATTTTAATTTCTTTTAAAGTCAGAAGAAAAAAAGTGAATTTAATTATAATGAGCATATAATACTGAATCCTGCCTCTGTGATATTCATCTTTACATCAATGCAGTCGTAAAATGTAATATTTAGATTTTTTTTTTTTTTTTTTTTTAATGGAGGAAGGCGCCCGTGAAGGCAAACACGCAGATGCATGGGGTCTAGAGCGAGGGAGAGAGGAGGTGGGGAGGGGCAGAGGAGGAGGGGACAGAGAAAGGGAGACAGAGGTCTACAGACACAATTGTGAGGCCTTGTGGGTGGCGATAGGCTTTGATAAAGATTCTTCCGGAGGTAGCTTCTACCTGTGTTATCTGGCTAGACCGCCTGGCTTGTGACTTGGGTGCAATTACTACGAGTTGTATTTTAACACTGCTGTGATCATGAATGCACTGGAAGATTTACAAAGGCAATAAGTTACTTTGTCTCGCCCCAGGTTTCCTCCCTTGTCTCTGCTGCGGCACATGTGTGGTTTCAGATCACTTAAATCCTTTCAAGTCCTACTTATCATTATTAAACTTTAGGAAGACTGAAGACAAAGGCCAAATTTTCACCTTTGATAGATGAGCTTCCTTTTACTAGCAGTGTAATTGCTGGGTCTCATTCTTGCTAGCTCAGGAACCTAGAAAAGCCCGATTTTCCTGGGCACCATTCATCCTTTCAAACTTGGGTTTTCATCTTCAGGATCCTGCATCCAGCCAACTGATTGCCATCCTGGCTTGCAAGCATCCATGGGGAACCCAGGGAGCTACATTCCCACTGGATAATCCTTCTGAAGCTAACCAAGGTTCTGCCCAGAGATAAGGGCAAACAGCCCTGTCAGTGATGAACTAACCCTCTAAAGCAAAATTTACAAGAAAGCATCTTTCTCAGTTTGCCTAAGAAAACAGTATAGTACCATGAAGCCCAGCTCGACTATTTAGTGGGTGGGTAACTATTGAAGCAAGTTGATCTGTGCCTCAGTATAAAAATGTGACAACAATATCTTCTATTGTTGTTGTCAGGATTAAAATTAAATTATGTGTCTGAAACACTTAGCACAGGTTTGACAAGTATAGATGTTAATCAAAAGATGGCCTTTAGGGGCAACTGGCTGGCTCAGTCAGAAGAACATGTGACTCTTGATCTCAGGGTTCTGAGTTCGAGCCCCACATTGAGAGTGGAGATTACTTAATTTTTTTTTTTATTTTTAAAAAATTTAAAAGAAGACTTTTATTGACACTAATGTTATTTAACTTTCTGTCTTTCTCCTAATTACTAAGGAGATGATACCTATTATACAAAAATTTAAAGTATTGAAAAGTATAAAGAAGCAAGAAGAAATCACACTCATGATCACCTCACCTAGAAGCAGCTAATTGGTCATTTAGACATGCTCCTACCTCACTTATGTTTAAAAGCATTTCAGATACAGAATATTGAAACTGGTAAGAGAGTTCACCAAAGTTGCTAGATTCAACCCCATCCATCCACAGTAGCCCAAGCTTATTCATCAATACTACCTCATTACTAAATGCATTATCAAATCCATATTATTTACAATGGCACCTAAATAATAAATACTTACAGAAAAAAAAATCTAACAAAAATACATGTACTCTATGATAAGAGAAAAAAAGTAGAAAATGTTATCTTAAGTCATTAAAGAATATCTCAGTATAGGAAGATATAGATCATGGTCATATAGAGCAGATTATAAACTGGGAATTCTTCCCAATGACTCTATGTTGAAATTCAAAGTAATTCTATTCAAAACCATAACAGGGAACTGAGAAGACAATACAAAAATTTCACATGGGAAATGAAAGAAGAAAGTAGAGTCAAGATCATTTTGAATAAATAGAACAAAGTAAGAGACTTACTGGTCATAAAGTTTTATTATAAATCTCTAGCAACTGTGGCAGTGTTACATGGAGAGAAAAACAAATCATTAGAAAGCTCCAAAACAGAGCCAGGCATTTGTGGAAACTTGACATAGAATATAATGGGCACAGAAATCAGTTGGTTTGGGGGGTTGACTGTGTAATCAAGAGTCCTGGGGGCACCTGGTGGCTCAGTCAGTTAAGTATCTGACTCTTGATTTCAGCTCAGGTCATGGTCTCGGGGTCATGAGCTGAGCCTGAGTGGGAAGTATGTGCTCAGCAGGGAGCCCTCCTGGAGATTCTCTCTCCCTCTGCCCCTCCCCACGCATGCTTGCCCTCTCTCTCTCTCATAAATAGATCTTTTATTTTAAAAAGTGCATGTATCAAAAGGAATTAGTCAATCTCCCAAACATACTAGAAAATGAAAAAAGAAAGTTGCAGAAGGTTGCTGATTACATAACACTTAAAATATAAATATATCGCTATTACGTTGTGCACAGGCACTTATATATTTAGTAAAAGTATAAACCCATGAGACAGAAGGATAGTCACCACAATCAGGATAATTAGTTATTTCTGGTAAGAGAAGGATGAAAGGGGGTAGATACAGTGGCTTTTAACTGTGTTTGTAAGAATGCATTGTTTAGGGAAAAAATTAAAAGTGAGCATGATCAAATAAAAAGTTAAGATTTCACAAAGTTGAGTGAGGATGGCACTAGCTAAGTTATATTATTCTCTGTATTTGCCTATATACTTTAAATATTTCATAATCTGGCAAATATGTATATTTTCAATCATATGACAAATGTCTATTACAATTGTAATTAAAGGAATAAAATCCAATCATTCACAAATAAGTCC
Source organism: Mustela putorius furo (assembly GCF_011764305.1). NCBI lineage: Eukaryota > Metazoa > Chordata > Mammalia > Carnivora > Mustelidae > Mustela > Mustela putorius. The sequence continues at coordinate 36,437,583 of NW_025421304.1, read as the reverse complement.
AGAGAAAGGCATATTGTTAGGGAAATAAAGGTCTAGGAGAGGAAAAACTTCCCAAGGAGGGAACCTCTAAATTAGAAAGGAGAAATTTTGTTTGTTTTTTTTCTTGATTGACTGATACCCTCTGGGATTTTCTCCTACTAAATTGCTAGTCATTTGTACCAAGTATGGCAGCCTACAGAGGACTTCGGACTTCGAATCACAGTCGGGCCTCCTCCCCCCAGGCATCTATTTCCTGGAAAACAGGGAGGCCTATCACAGAACCTGTGGGACTTTTCACACTTCCCTGCTACCAGTAACCACAAAACAGAAACACGGAACTTGGATCTTTAATTTACATTTGCTAAAGGTGATTTGGCTCTGAACTTCCAGGAGACCAAAACAAGGAAGGAAACAAAATCAATCCCAAGCTTTTCGCTATCCAAAAAGCAAAATCAAAAAAAAGGTTTTCAGGGGAAGAACCACAATTTCAGGAGCTTGGGTTCCGAAAGAAAACTTTTCCCCATTATACTACAAATACATAAAAAATGGAGCTTTCCCCCCCTCCCCCCACACACACCGCTTAGGCACTGAAAAATGAAACTATGTTATCATGACATTATTATCCCGTCACTTTCATTAATGGCTTCCCTCTTCGAGGAGACAGTTGCCCATGCAGTGATTCTTCATTGCAGGCGTTTCCCCCAAGACCCACCATGGAGAAAGCATCAACAGAGGAGTGATGACCAAAGAGTCTCTGAATCCTTACTGTCGTGGGTGGTCGCTACCCATCGAGTCCCCACATTAAAGGAACTACCTGAAACCAAACTTCCAATTCTCAATGAATTCTAATCTCGTCTCGTTTTCTCTCAGATGTTGCCAGATCTGTCGGGATGGTATTCTCGCTTACCATGGCAGGCAATAAACTCGGCTTTGCCTTATCAACAAGTGGTATGGTGATATTCAGGGAGCTGGCAACAGACAATCATTTAAATTATAAAACAAACAAGGGGCATCCGGGTGGCTCAGTGGGTGAAGCCTCTGCCTTCGGCTCAGGTCGTGATCTCAGGGTCCTGGGATCAAGCCCCGCATCAGGCTCTCTGGTCAGCAGGGAGCCTGCTTCCCCCCCCTCTTTCTCTGCCTGCCTTTCTGCCTACTTGTGATCTCTCTCTGTCAAATAAATAAAACATTTTTTTAAATTTTTTTAATTTATTTTCAGTGTAACAGTATTCATTGTTTTTGTACCACACCCAGTGCTCCATGCAATCCGTGCCCTCTATAATACCCACCACCTCGTACCCGGACCTCCCACCCCCCCACCCCTTCAAAATCCTCAGATTGTTTTTCAGAGTCCATAGTCTCTCATGGAAAAATAATTAATTAATTAATTAAAAAACAAACAAAAAACCTCTACAGGAGATTGAAAGCCCTCCACCTTTTCTAGGACCCTTGGAAAGTCTTGCTAACACCAAGGAGCCCATCACCTGGGCATGCAGACCTCCAAGGCGCATTCCTTCTGCCCACCAGCCCTCCAGTTTCCAGTCCTTGCCCGGTTGGGTTCCTGGGAGCTCGCTGGAGGCCTACAGAACAGTCTGGGCATGTCTGTGACTCTGCATTTTTCTGGCATTCTTGCTGGCAATAATCAGGGTAATTATAGACTGTTCCCTCATTTTCCTGACTCTTAGGAGCTCTTTAGCACCAGAGAAAGATAAATTCAGAAAGCCTTCCACCCGGGATTGCCCTGGTGGGAAGCTGGAGAAGGCCTCCAGCACGGTCTCTTGGCATCCCTTTCCAAGGAGGAGGAGGAAGAGAAAAGGAGGAAGAAGGAGGGAAGGGGGACAAATGGGAACGGACGTCGTGGCCTGGCAAAGAAGCGTGGGAAGAGCTACTTTTAAGTAAAGTTGGACACTTCTTATTGGCGTATCTTAGATCCCTTCCATATTGTAGCTCTGACCTGGACCATATATTTGGATTACCTGACGGGAATGGGGGAGGGGAGAAGACCATTAAAAATTAAGATGCCAAACCCACACCCCAAGAGATGCAGATTTCAGTGGTCTAAGATAGGGGCTGGCTGGTTGTGGGTATTTATTTGTAATTCTTCAGGTGATTCTAATGTGCGGCCATGACAAACCTCATGACTTCTTTGTACCAATGTGCTCTGAGATTTATAGACCCCTTTTCTATGTTTATTTGACTATATTTATCTGCATCTTTTGTACCTTGTAGAACTGCATCTTTTGTACCTTGTAGAACTGGTTATTTGACTATATTTATCTGCATCTTTTGTACCTTGTAGAACTTGTACCTTGAAAACTTGTAGTTTTCAGTAGAAAACACATTTGGAACTTGGGATTTTTCTTTTCTTTTCTTTTCTTTTTTTTTAAGATTTTGTTTATTCATTTGACAGACGGAGATCACAACTAGGCAGAGAGGCAGGCAGAGAGAGAGGAAGGGAAAAGCAGGCTCCCCACTGAGCAGAGAGCCTGATGTGGGGCTCCATCCCAGGGCCCTGAGATCATGACATGAGCCGAAGGCAGAGGCTTTAACCCACTGAGCCACCCAGGCGCCCCACTTGGGATTTTTCTATCACAGATGTTTTCCCTTTAAGTGGAAAGAGGACACAGTACGGATACTAGCACCCAATACTAAAAAGTGAATGTCTTTCTCAACTTCAAATTATATTAATACCAACCATTGGTGTTAAGTGAATTCTAAAACTTGTGCATTTGTTATATCATTTAATCATTAAAACATCTCTAAATAATTGGTAGTGCTATTACTCCCATTTTACAGATAAGAAAACTGAGGATCATAGAGAAACAGTGACATGCCCAATGTCCTACAGAATCTGGGTTTGAATTAGATCTGAGGGACTTAGTGCCTGAGATCTACAACCAGTATGCTCTACTGTCTCTTAGAAAAGATGTGGTCCAGTCAGAACTGGGGAATCTGGGTGGTTCATTCAGATAAGCATCTGCTGTTGGCTCAGGTCATGATTCCAGTGTTCTTGGATTGAGCCCCACATCAGGCTCCCTGCTCAATGAGAACCCTGCTTCTCCCTCTTTTACTCCCCTGCCACTGCTTTTGTGCACTCTCTAGCTCACTCTTCCTCAAATAAAATCTGAAAGAAAGGAAGAAAGAAAGAAAGAGGGAAGGAAGGAAGGAAGAAAGAAAGAAAAGAAAAGATGGAAAACGAACATGTGGTGGTTCATATTTCCACCAAATTATTGGTTCTCGATTCCTAAGATTCATCTAGTTCTCCACCAAGAGCAGGGTCTGGGATGTTTCTCTGTCTCTGAAATGAGTTCCACAAAATAGCTATTCTGAACCTGACTCTGTAGTTTTGTGGGGCCTGTGATTAGCCAATATTCCTCTTCGACCCACTTCCCTTTCTTCCACTTCACCCAAAGTAGAAGGGATGGCCATAGTGCGCCCAAGCTCCTGGAGCCCCCACAAAGAAGGCAGCGTGGCGACCACAGAGCCTGGGACCATTTGGCAGTCTTGGCCACGTGGTCCAGGGCCAAGGCTCACACAGGCCGTGCAGAGTGATTTGCAATCAGTCGCAAGTGATTACACATTGTTTCTCATCGATAGGCATGAGGGAGCCCTGAAGGGATAATGAGATGCAGCTGATGGAAAATCACAGCTGACTGTCAACAGCGAGTGGGGTTTTGCCCAGCCCTCCAGTGCTACAATCAAATCCTCCCCACTGCAAAGGCCGGGAGCAAATCTGAAGAATTTTAATGCTGAGCCACCTCACGGTCCCAAGGGAAATTGACTGGAGGGCCAGTCGGTTCAGTGTTGGATAACTGGCCTCCCAGACTGGGGTTCCAAATAACCTTCCCACAAGGGGAGCACATGGCCCAGACAGCAGGCCGGAAGAGCACTGGAAACCGAGCCAACCGAGGATAGGGTCCCTTTATTTTGTCAGACTCCCAGAAAAACCAGTTTCTTTGACTCTGTGCATTACCTGTGCAGGGCTGGGGAGTGAGGCTGAGTGTTTTCCTTACTGTGCTCAATGAGAGAATCTGTTTAAACTATCTTTCCATGGATCGGTTCACTAAGGGCCAACTTGAGCCCTGTTTACCCTTCTGTTGTCAAGGAAAAACAGCTGTTTGCTTAAATTGAGGTCTCCTTCTTCCATGACGGTCATTACCACCTCCCCAGTAAGAGATAATGGGCTCGAATTTCCCAACTAGATGGGAGCTGCCCAAGTCTTGACTCTCCTGGTAAAGTCCATCCGTAACCCAGAGTGGCCTTCCTGAGGAAGGTACTACCCGACTTAATCTTCATGCTTAATTACCCTTCCCAATTGAGGTGCCATGAGGTCCCTAATAAACGAACTCCTTAAGGGCACAGCTGTGTTTCCAGATCTTTAACCCAGTTTCCTCACATAGCATTTCCATCTACTGCCTTCGGACTGCATTGCTCCTGAACAACTTGTTGGAATCGTTTGTAATGAATGAGAGTCAACTTGGCCAATCGATGTTTGACCAATGAATGTCTAAAAGAAAAAAAGATGTGCAGTTGCAATGGGTCAAAACTTTAAACAGTTTTTCTTGTTTTGTGGACAACTTAACAATGTTATGCTATTTAGATTAAACTTTTTGTTTTGAGAAAACAGTAGGTTCACAGGCAGTTGCAAGAAATAATGCAGACATCTCATGTAGACCCACCCCTTTTCCCCCAGTGATAATGTCTTGCAAAATTGTAGTAGAATATCACAGCCAGGATATTGACATGGATACGGTCTGCTCGTTCTCAGGTATCCCCCTTTTATGCTTCAGTTCTATGCAGTGTTATCATGACTGCCTATGTCCAGCACCACCCTCATGACTCAGAGTAGGTCCATCAGGACAAAGATCCCTCCTATTGCCTTTTTAAAACCTCCCCTGTGTCCTTGTCCATAGCCCCAGGCAGCGACTCATCTGTCCTCCATTTCCATAATTTCTTCACTTTAAGAGTGCTGTATAAATGGAATCCTATGGTATGTGACCTTTCGAGGTTGGCTTCTTTCACTCAGCGTAAAATCATCTGGATTCCTCCAAGTTGTTGCATGAATCAATAGCTCATTCCCTTTTATTGCCGAGCAATATTGCATGGTATGGATTCAGTTTGACTCTTCACCCGCTCAAGGACATCTGGGTTGCTTCCAGTTTGGGGCTATTATGAATAAAGCTGCTCTGAATATTCATAGGCAGGTTTTTATATATTTTCATTTGGGGGGAATCCGTGTCCTAGAGTGAGTATAATGAATAGATCACATGACCATTGCATATTTAGTGGTATAAGAGCTTGCAAACTGTTTTCCAAAGTGGCTGTACTGTTTGTTGTTTTATATTCCCACCTGCAACATATGAGTGATCCATTTCTCTGCCTCCTCACTGGCATTTGGGGGCCTCACTACTTTTTACTTAAGTCATTCTGATAGGTGTGTGGTAATACCTCATTGTGGTTTTAAGTTGCACTGAGCAAATGGTTAATAGTATGGAGCATCTTTCCTTGTGTTTCTTTGCCATCATTATGTCTTCATCAGTATTTATGCCCATTCATGCTTTCTGTCTAGTTTTTATTCGATTGCTTGTTTTTTTTTTTTATTGTTGAGTTTTGAGTTCTTTGTATATTCTAGATACTAATCCTTTCTCAGATACATGGCAAAAGTTTTTTTCTCTCAATCGATCACTTGCCTTTTTATCTTACTGGGACCTTTCACAGAACAAAAGGTTGTAATTTTGATGAAGTCCAGTTGATCAATTTTTTTCCTTTTGTGGATATTTTGGTTTCAAGTCTAGATTGGAGATCCCTTTGACTTGACCTAGATCCCTAAGATTTTTCTCATGTGATTTTTCTAGAAGTTTTATAGTTCTGTATTTTCCCTTTGCAACCATGATCCATTTTAAGTTTATTTTTGAATAAGGTATGCACTTTATGCTGAGATTTCTATTTTTTGTTGGGATGTCCGATTGCTTTAGGATCATTTATTGAAAATTGCTCTCCTTCCTCCACCGAATTACTTTTGCATCTTCGGCAAAAATCAGTTGGGTATATTTGTATGGGTAAATAACTCCTAAAGTTGAAGTACAATAGCAAGTTTGAGATCAATAGGTAGAGTATGATCCCATTTTTATTTAAGAACATAAACATATATATTTCCACAGAGCCATACATATTCATAGTGATGTAATTATTTATTATGATTATTTTAGTATTACTTACTGTGGTTATCTCTGGAGGTTGTGATTGGAATATTTTCACCTTATATACTCAAAATAATAGCTAGTTTGTTGAACATTTATTATGTGACAGGTGCTATTCAACATTTTACAATTAATTAAGGTGCTATTGTAATAAAAGAGTGATGATATAATGATTCTGATTGCTGAGTTTACTGGCTCTCATATAGTCAGGTACTATATTTAAATGCTATACATAGATAGATATCCTCTCTCTCACTCAGTTATCACAACATTAGTTAATTTCTGTTGTTTGTATGTTATGGTAAATTAACAGAGGCTAGAAGAAGCTGTGTGCCCAGGGCCACAGAATAAGAAAAGTACAAAGATATAAACTCAGGTACTCTGACACTACAACAAGCTCGCTGAACCCCTGAATTATACTGTTTGTTATATGAATTATTTGACAAAATAAGTCCTATCTTTTGCAGCTGCAAAGGGCAAAAGATGGCTTAGAAAAAATAGAATCCCTAGGGCGCCTGGGTGGCTCAGTCTGGCAAGCATCTGACTCGTGATTTCATCTCAGGTCATGATCTCAGTGTCCTTAGATCGAAGCCTGTGGTGAGCCTCTGGGCCAGGTGTGAAGCCTGCTTAAGATTTTCCCTCTCCCTCTACCCCTCCCCTCCGGTTCTTGCTCTCTCTCCCTCAAAATAAAAATACAATAAAATAATGCAATCTGATTTGCAAAAGAACAGACCTGCCCTCTCTTTGGCAGGTTTAGCTGCAGTATCAATTTGTAAGTTGTCTTGAGTCCATGGGATATGTACGGTCTCTGAGAATGTTCTCTTTAGAATTACTTCACCCTAAACAAACTTTAAATGCTTCTGGAATATTCTAATACATTAGGGTTTCAAAAAAAATCATTTTTTCAAAGAATGTATTTCTTTCTTAAGAATTATGCTTGGCTGGTTTCAGATGGCTCCTGAGAATTAAGTGGTCTCTACAATGTCTCCTCTATATTCCAAATAAACAAGACAAAGCCAGAAAACTCTGTGACAGGACATGACCCAAACACTCAAGTCTTTATGGCCTAAAGTCACCTCGCCAGAATGCACTCGAAGGCAAACAGAGAGGATTCTTTAAATATTTCTGGTTAAAAAAAAAAAAAAGAAAACAAGACTTTATTTCATTCCTTTTATTAGGTAGCCCCTAGGAAGGAAATAGTGAATAAGTGTTACAATGTACATTAATTAAAAAATATATATGTATTCGTGGGAGTAAAAACTCTCAGTCACCCCAAATCCTCTGAATGAAGATACACAAGGGCTTGGTGTAAGAATCCCTGAGTGCTCTTAGCACCTCCGTCTCTTTATTTCACACTTTTCTCATTCATTGACACCTCCCCACATTCTCCAACCTCCATGAAAAGCAAAACTTACAGATTAAAGGATTTTAAAAATAAAGAGTTATCTAAAGTATAATTCCTTTTGAGAGTGCTGTCACTTCTTCTGGATCTATTTCTTCCATTACTCATATCCCTTCTGTTCCAATGGCCACTGCCTTAGTTTGGGCTCGTGTTACCTGTTTTCATCTGGATTCTTAAAGCAACATTCTGACTTCTAACTTCAATCTTTCTTCTCCAGTCCTACCCAGGCTGCTAGGTCAATTGTAAGAAAACACAGCTCTAGGTGTGCCACTCCCTGACTCAAAGATCTTCGCTGGCTCCCTACAGACTGCTCTTGCAAGTACAAACTCCACAATTAGGAATTCAAGGGTATTCACAAAATGAAGTCAGTCCAACTTTCCCTGCCTTTCCCCACCATGAGCCTTGACCCAGTGTCATGTGGTCCTATCTAGAGGGAGGACCACTCCCAAGATTGGTTTCCTGTCTTCGTGATTTTCCACAGGCTGAGCCCTTAGCCTGGGTTATCCTCATGGGGCCCATGGCCTCTCCTCCTCCTGCAAAGCCATCAGAGCTGCTCCCCCACAAAGCTTTCCCTTCATTTTCTCCAAATTCAAGGCCAAGACCTTGACTATGAGCTAATGGAAATCCAGCGACATTCAAGCAGTGTTTAACAATCGATGCTCAGGGTAGAGAGAGAAAGTGGAGATATCTATACATAAATAGACATTTATTACAAATGTTGCTGATATAAGGAATATAAAGCCTAGCATTTAAAATAATAAGGAACTATTCAGTGCTCTTGTTTTAAAAAATTCCATACAGCCCATTAATTCTCACAAAATGCTTTTGTTGATATTTTTGTTACACACTTATATCTGAGCTTCATCTATGGTTGTGATAGAGAGTGAAGATAGTTCCCACGTGAATGTTTGTTGATATTTGTGTTTACATTAATGGGTGAGATGAAAGCGAAATGAAGCATCTATTTATTAATGATGTGTGTGACTTCTTTGCTGATTTGGGTAATTCTCAAATACTGAGAGAAGTTTTCTTCAAACATGTGTGCTGTTTACAGTGTCATAGTGGCAGACACAACACAATTTTAAGGTTAATCTGCATCACTAACATTGTTCCCAATACATTCTTAACTCTGGAGAATCAAAATAATAACACATGAAGCTCTGATTTGCTGTGCTGCCTATTTCCATGGTATAAATATTCCCCTCATGGCTGGTTTCCGGCTGCCAACCTGATGTCCGTGGACACTGAGTTTGGAAAGAAATGTACAGTCGTGAATCATGAAATAGTGTTTCTGCCATACAGGTGCAAATAAATGAAAGAACATAGTTAAATGTCAAATAATTAGAAATAATCAATTAATTTTTGACAAAGGGACCAAAGCAAATCACTGGAAGAAAGGAATATATCTATATGGAACAAAAAAATGAACCTTGACTCATATCTTGTACCATATACAAAAATCAATTTGAGATGGCTCATAGGCCTGAAGGTAAAGGATAAAACTGCAAAGGTTCTATAATGAAACTGGGAGAAAATCTTCACAACATTTAAGTAAGGAAAGAGTTTCTTAGAATGCAAAATGTACTAACCATGAAGGAAAAAATTAAGAAAAATGGACTTCATCAAAATTAAGCACATGCCCTTCAAAAGAGACCTTTAAAAAGTGAATAGGTGAGTCACAGAGTTAGAGAAAAACCATCACAATGCATGTATCTGATTAGGACTCATATTCAAAATATAAAAATATATATGCAACCTCTAAAACTCAATATAAAAGATGAATGGCATCATTTAAAATGAGCTAGACAAAAGACTCAAACAGGAACTTTAGAAAGAAAAACATCAAATGGCCAATAATCACATGAAAAAATGTCCAACATTAGTCATCGGGAAAATACAAATTAAAACCATGAGATAATATTATACACCCACCAGGACAGCTAAAAAAAGAGATTGACAACACCAGATGTTGATGTAGAACTGGAATGAAAAATGGCAAAATCACTTTGAGAATCAGTTTGGTGATGGTATAAAAGTCAATGCACTCCTACCCCATGACCCAGTGGTACCACCCCTAGATGTTTACCCAAAGGAAATGAACGCATATATACACAAGAAGACCTATACAGGAATATTTATTAAAAATTCATTAATAATATAAGTAACTACATCGAGCTCAGATGTCTATCAAATGAAATGGATTAACAGTTTGTGATATACCCGTATGATGGAGTACTACACAGCAATAAAAAGTAGCAAATTACTAATACACACCACAGCATGGGTGACCCTCCAGAACTATTGTGAGCAGAAGAAGCCAGGTTCAAGAGAAAGCACTACCATATGATAACACTCAACCAAAACATCCAAAGAAGCAAAACTTATCTCTGATGAAAATAAAATGTCTTAAAGGTTTTTCTTCTTACCACCAAGAATACCAGCCAGTGTAAAACCTTAAATGAGCATGTGCGCACGCGCGCGCGCACACACACACACACACACACACAACCTTCCCTTCCGACAGATGATACCAAAACTGACTTAGTCTTCTCCTTCACTGAGATTCAGAAATTGGATTTTTTTTTTTTTTTTTTTGCTAGTACAGAATCCTGTGTACTCAAGAATGCGAACTGGAAATCAATACCCACGTCTTAAAGGTGACATTTCAACAACTGTACATCCTGGAGCCTTCCAGGGTCTCAGGATCGTTTTGTTCCTGTCAACTGTCTCACTTTTTAAATAATTTATGAGCATCCAACTCCACATTTTGTGATCTAAGATGAACTGTTTTCATTTCGCATGTGTATGTCTTCATTCAAATAGCCCGTCATTCATTTGCTAAATGTTATTGAACACCTACTATGTGCCGGGCATTGTACTGTGCAGTATGAACAGTAGTGGTGGAGATGGCAGTCACAGTCTGAGCCTGGAATTTTCATGGAAGGGAAGAGAGGGTAGACATCAAACACCTAAGTGCCAGGCACTTATTTTTAAATTTTGATTCAGAATCCGTGACTGAGAGCTCATTCTGCCTCAAAACTGTACCGAGTGCTTTATACCTATGCCAGGTTATTCTCACTTCTATCTACAAGGCAGGTAGTGTCTTAAATATTATCTTTTTTTTTTAAAGATTTTATTTATTTATTTGACAGAGAGAGATCACAGTAGACAGAGAGGCAGGCAGAGAGAGAGAGAGGGAAGCAGGCTCCCTGCTGAGCAGAGAGCCCGATGCGGGACTCGATCAGTATGTGAGTTATGCTGATAGTTGTTAAATTTCAATGGTAACTATTGTTCAAAAAAAAAAAATGGCAAAGTGCAGGCTTCTTATGAACACGTTTACCAAGAAGTCCTGATCTGATCTTGAGTGGAGTGAGTGGGAATAAATATCAAGGAGGGCTTCCTGGAGGAAGCTGGGCTTCCTTCGAGCTGGGCTTTGAATGGGGAGCGAGACTATACTTGGAAGGGACTAAATTTCAGGCAGCAAAAGCATTGTCAATGGTCCTGATACACAAAGGGGTATGCTGTTTTTAAGATACGGGAGAAAGCTAATCTTTGCAGAAACTAGAGATACAAAGTGAATCTGGTAAAACTGGCAATGTCTGAAATAACCAGGGCCCTATTAAGGATTTTTGTTCTATCCATTACTAAAATCAGCAGAAGCTGCTAAAAGACATGTGTACTTCCGATGGGGTACCATCATCTGGCTACTCCATGTCGAGTGGACTGGGAAGCATGTGTCCAAGCTGTGGGGAGACCAGCTTGAGGCTAGCACACATACCTAATAAGCAAGTGTCCCTATTAATTTCCAGTGAAAGGCATGCTCTGAATTCTGAGAACTGTAGAGGTAATTTAGCCCTACTTTGAACAGTTAGCAAATATACCGGAACTGCTTTGCAGACAAAGGGCAGATGTGTGGGAGGTTTAAGAGGAGTTAAGGAGCCAGCCAAGAAGAGGACATGAGGATGGACAGATCAAACAAGAAGCCTCAGGAGGCAAACACCTAAGTGCCAGGCACTTATTTTTAAATTTTGATTCAGAATCCGTGACTGAGAGCTCATTCTGCCTCAAAACTGTACCGAGTGCTTTATACCTATGCCAGGTTATTCTCACTTCTATCTACAAGGCAGGTAGTGTCTTAAATATTATCTTTTTTTTTTTAAAGATTTTATTTATTTATTTGACAGAGAGAGATCACAGTAGACAGAGAGGCAGGCAGAGAGAGAGAGAGGGAAGCAGGCTCCCTGCTGAGCAGAGAGCCCGATGCGGGACTCGATCCCAGGACCCTGAGATCATGACCTGAGCCGAAGGCAGCGGCTTAACCCACTGAGCCACCCAGGCGCCCTTAAATATTTTCTTATTACAAAAAGAGACCTGGAGGTTTAGAGAGGTAGAGTAGCCTACTCAAGGTCACACTGTGTGTATGAGGCAGAACGTGAACCCGGGACTCTCTAATGCAACGCTGGTACCTCACCACCTCCTTCCCCTGTCCTCCATCCCCGTTCTATTTGGGAACAGCATCAGGTTTTTCTGTGCTTCAGTATAAATACATAGATCATTCGTTCTAAAAGGGTCTTCGAAATCTGATAAGTGAATCCTCTTACTTGACAGGGGAAAAACATGAGACAGACACACTGGGGGTCCAGCCGTGGTCCCCCAGCAAATAATGCGCAAGGGAGATACGGACCCCCTAGTCTTGCAGTAACCCATGCTGCTTGTGCAGCCCATCCACTCTCTTTACAGATTTGGGACTTTGCAATGACAGAGTTGTGCTGAGTCTGTGGCCCAGCTCGGTGGAGGGGGCAGTTCTTAAACACCGGTCTGTGAACAGAGTAATCGTCAAAATGAGTTTGAGGAAAGAGGAACTAAATCTAGTTAATTATTTTGTCTAGCCCCTGCCTTCTCCAATGGGAGGAAGAAATGTTACTTAACATGTATTAAATGTTGAACATTTTAGAACTTGCAGCTGTGCTTGTTGCTTAATTATTCGCAGATTGCTTAGGGCCAAACGCTGTCTGCTGGGGCATGAATGATTCTTTGGTTCCCTACAACTCCAGTGCAGATAGGACAACTTATCTCACAAGCAGCAAAGCACTAGCCTCCATGAGCTGTACCAGTGGACTGGCTAGGATTTCCAAAAGGGCAGATTACATTACTTATACTTCAGATCATGCACTGGTAGCTAAAATGAATTACGAAGTACCTAGAAGGTATTTGATGACCTCGTCTTGCATAATGAAATGCAATTAATAGGGAGCTACTCTGGATCCTGGAACTAACTAGTCTCTCAGCAACTACTGTTGGCAGAGAAGCAACCACACCAATCCCAACTGGGCATGGTCTCTTCTGGGTAGGAGCAACCCAGATTTGGCCACAGCTAGCTTTAAGACCCAAGAGAGACTCTTCATGTTACCATCAGAAGACTTGGGGACTGTCTTTGTGGGGAGCAGAACCAACCAGTCTGGAAGTTTGGGGGCTCTCAGAATGCCGATGCATGATTATTTTAAGAGAATCCCTCCCTCTCAGAGATGCAGTCACTCATCTTTGGGTGCGCCTAGAAGGAAATTTTACGTTCTGTGCTGTAATTGAATTGATACTATATTTTTCAAATACAGAACATTAGCTTTCACAACTCAAAAGAAAATCTCTGCAGGTCATTTCCCCCACATCTCTGTCAGAATCCTCCCCTCCCTCTTTAAGGAGGAGTAGATATTATTTCATTTCTGGCCCAACAAATGTCATCTCAACCTATAGAGAGACAGGAAGCTTTTGGCTTCCTTCTGGACTACCACTATGACTTTTCCCTGACTATATTCTCTACCATGGAAAAATGCACACAGAGTTGTAACTAGGAAACAAAATCACGGAGGTATTTTTAAAAAATGGTATTTAAAAAAAAAAAGGGCAAGGTAATGCAATGTGTGGAATTTGGATTAGGCTCTAAAAGGTTTTTAATTCCATCTCCACTGATGACTATTTGTGTGACCTTAGACAAGCTCGGTTACTTCTCCAAACCTCAGTTTCTTCATGGAGGGAACATCTCTTTTCAGGTGGTGATGATGATAAAAATGGTACTTACTCCGATATAGTAAGGATCTTGTACAGTTCTTGACGACAAATTAAATCCCACAATTATTCTCTCTTCTAAAAAACAATGGGAGGCCAGGCCCAGGTATCGTTTTATGTGTCCAGAACAGTTTCCCTTATTTGGAACAAGACACTGTGCAATCTTGAAGGGAAAAGCAGACAGGACAGAGGTTGAGAAAGATTCTGAACGAAGAGACAAAACACCAATCACAGGATTTGTCATAATCATTTCTGAAGATCCTTCCTGAGTAACACGGAGCTCTTGCACCATGGCCAACCATGAGTTTGACAAACAGAATGATTGTTTTGGTCTGTGGTAGGTCAGAGAACAAGAGTAGGCCAGAAGGCCATGGGAGGGCTTGAAATCAGTAAATCTTTCAACCTTTTCTGACAAGTTAAGTGTTGTCAGCTTTGACAAAAGCTGCCAGTGGAGACTTCTGGGTTTCCAAGGACCCCCACACGGGTTGACACCCTGGACGTTCATAGGCATCCCTGTGTTTGTTTTGGATGCGGTAACAAGTGTGGATAGAATGAGCCCTTCCCTGGATTTGTACACATAATCACTAAATTGAAAAATGAGGTTTCTTATTGAGACTGCAAGACTAGAGAATGAGGTCATAGCCCCTTTTCAGTAGCTGCTTTGGGCCGGAGACCAAAGTCAGACTTTCAGCTTAGATCTAACACATTCAGAAGAAGAAGGAAAAAAATCCTTTAGTGCATAATCTATACTATGCATTTATTAGAGTGAGTGAGACTTCTGTGCTTAGTTTCTTCCTCTCTCCGGGCATACCCTCAAAACGCCTGCCACCAACACCCTTGTAATTGGTGATGGACCCAGATGAGATCTCAGGGAGGCTGGCATTTCTGTTAGCCGATGACGAGAAGGAAAATATGACACAGGAGACCGTCTGTTTCCCACCACCCCCATGATGTCAAGAGGAGGAGATGGCATCCAGAAAATCCAGGGAAAAACAGGAGTGGAAAATGCCAAGAGGAAGTCTGAAGAGGGAGTCCTGCTAATAGTAGCAGCGGTGATGATGGTAAGAATGACAGGAGCTGAACTATTCCCGGGGCGCACGTGAAGCCCCGGGGGTGACAGTTGGGCATACGTTCTCTCTGGTTTTTCTCAGCATAACCCAACTGTCTTCACCATTTTCCACATGAAGAGGATGAGGCTTCAGAAGATCAAATAACTTGCCACCAGGCCCACAGCTGGAGGTTGATGGTGGAGGGATTTGAACCCGTCTCCATGAAATCCATTACCCACTTCATGGGCTGAGGTTAAGGATAAACTGTGTAAACTAGCTGTACCCCTTGGCCATTCACTCGGTCAAGCATCACTTTTGCCTGTTGACGTGTGGCCAACTGGGAAAGACAAAGAGAGGAAGATGTGTTCGGCTCACGGACGCTCCCTCAAGAAGTGATGGAGGTCCCAGTATGAACGAGTCTCTGCGCCCCGTGTGGTGATTGAAATGAAAGATTCTCTCCTGGCCTGAGTGGAAACACATTGCAGGGAGAAGAACCCGGTGACTAAAACCACAGAGGCAAGAAGGAGTGAGTGAGGTTCTGGTGAGTGGCGGCCAGCAGCTGTGTGGTGAGGGAGGCAAGGGGGTAGCACAGGGTGGGTGGGAACACTGAAAGGGTGGGCCAGGTTAGATCAGGGAGGATCTTGTGACCTCAGCTATGGAAGTTAGCCTGTGTCCTCCACACATGTCAGGAGGTTGAGTCACAGTGTTGCAGAGTAGGATTTCAGTTCTAAAACTGTCTCGCTGACCCCAGAGCGTAGGTTAGTCTGGAGAGGAAGGGCAGGCTTGGAGACAGGAAGCCTGTTTAGGGAAGGACTGGAACAGTCCAGGCCAGAGAGGATGAGGGCTTGAGCTGTAACCGCTATAACTGAGACTGAGTGAATTCATTAGGTGTTTGTGAGGTCAGCCAGCAGAACTTGGGGACTCACTGGGGATGGGTTCAATGTGGAGGGAGAAGGAGCGGAAGGATCTCGGGGGAGTCTGGCTACATCATTTGCGGGACATGGGCTTATCCTGAGACCATCCCACTGAGAAGCAGTCACTGGAAAGGAATGCCTTGTTCTCTGCAAGTACCTTAATTTCCGGAACACTCCCAAAGTCCTACTTCCTCATGACCCCCATCCCATACACGTCCAGAACTTCATGGATTGAAATAGAGACTTCTCTCTCAATGTTTGTGGCTGGTCCACAAGAGATGGTCAGACTAGTCAGTGTTTAGACCCCGGTCCAGCTCTAGAGCCGAACCACAACCTCATCCTCTGGCGAATCAGGGCTGGGAAGCCACAGAATCTGTCTCCTGCAGAGCCCCCTGGCTGCTCGCATCTTCCAGGTGTCATGATCTATGGATCCTGAGTCATATTTTCCTAGGACAGGAGATTGCAATGAACACTTCGGTTTTAATTGGCAGTTTTGATCTGCGTGTGTTGATTCTGCCTTGCCATTCATAACAAAATGTACAGCTTTCATTTGGGGTTTACCCTTACCCATAACAGACTCACTAGTTGACTCCTGGTTAGCCAAAGAGAAGCCTTCTTTTCATGGGATTTGGAGGGGGACTTGGGAGATTTTATGGCTCCAGTTCTTTTCTCTTCATAGACTTTGAGGACCCTCAGCTTTTCAGTCCACAGGGTCCTGTCCAGTTGTTCCCAGGAATGGAGAATTGCCTTGGGATCATGTCTGACGCAGGTGGCCCAGAAGTCTGATCAGAACACCCTCACTCCCGTCCTCTAGGCCAGCGGCAGCTCACGTGATTCTGCTGGACTCTGTGCGCAATCTCTCATTCTCTGCTATTCCCTCCTCCTCAGAAGCATGTCCAAACTTTACAAAAGAAGGGCCACTCTGTGATGTCCAGCAGCAGAAAATAGACCATTAGCATGAGCTGTGGGAGCAAAACCTAGTGGACTGCTCTCACCCAGAACGGCTACAGCCTGCAGCTGCAGGATGTAGAGAATCACCCCACACGCGCAGAGAGCATACACAACCATTCGGAAAGAAACTTGGGCAAATTGGTATTATTATGGCTGCCTTGCTCAGTGGTCCGCAGGTGTGAGGACTTACGAACTTCTGCAGACCTCTAGGCACGAGCCCCCAGGGATGACTATCACTTCACTCCCTAAGGACTCCAAGCTCTCCTTCTCCCCCAGACCTGTGCAAACACTGCCTCCTTTGGAGGCTAACCCTTCCCATCCTTTTCATGGAAGCTTAGGAGTACTCCCTGAGACCTCCAGATTGAATGAGGTGCTCCTACCTGAGTTTCCACTGCATGGCTCTGTGTTAGCGTTTGTCCTGTTTTATAATTATCATTTTACCCTTCGGTATGCTTCAACGCCATGCCTAGGGGTCACAACGTTCACCTCTGTGCCCCTGGCAGTTTTTACAGTCTACTACCTACAGAATATACTCAGTCAATGTTGGATATTGTCTTTAAGAATGGGAGGGTGGTTCTGCCCACCCCCTCACTTCTCAATCAGTGTGAAACCAGGAAGAGAATATGACCCCCTCTTTGGCAGGCCTCATTCTGTGGGATTTTTCTAATGAGATGGCTCTAGCCAGAGCAGAGAAAGAAACTGTTAACTGACCTTATCCTGCACTTCCTCAGCCAGGGTGGGCTCATCACTGTGTTTCAAGAACTACCGCCATCCAAGGGCCTAAGAGGACACTGGCTTCCCAGAGGAGATGAAGCTCAGGTTTGGATATTGGTGGGCCATCCCTCAAGGAAGACCCAAACATCTCTCCTTCAGACACTGGACATACTTTCTGGGTGGAGACCTTGGAGAGAATGTCCAGCCACCACCTCCTCCTCTTGGTACTCTACACTCAACAACGGTGATGCCTCTGCCCAGTGTAGTCTCACGGATACCATCCCGTCACCATGATCCTTCTACCCATTGGTCTGGCTCCTAATCTCCACTCATCACTGCACATGTGCCCAGTCTCATGGGTGCCCGGTACCTGCCAAGTTGGGAAGTTAGGGAAGCAGAGCCAGGTTTCCACCTCCTGCTTGCTTCTTTCCTGCTGCTTCTAGTGTTGTTTTACGTACGGATTTTCAAAAATGTCTCTCTCTCCCTCCCTAATCGATATGGTGGGAATTACTTTTTTCCTAGGTAGGCCCCTCAAAACACTTGTCTCTTCCATTGGGGCACAGCCTCCTAGGTGACATTGCCACAACCATATAATATTTTTGGTATTGGCTTCTGCCTCTTCTGTAATGCCCTTGAGGGCACAAATTCAGTCCTACTTTTCCATCTTTTTGTTTTGTTTTAATTAATGTCATATATTAATATAATATAATAATATATTAATATAATGTATTATTATTTAATATAATGTATTATTTGTTTCAGGGGTACAGGTCTGTGAGTCATCAGTCTTACACAATTCACAAGACTCACCATAGCACATGCCCTCCCCAGTGTCCATGACCAGCCACCCCATCCCTCCTTCCCTACGCCCCTCCCGCAACCCTCAGTTCATTTCCTGAGGAAACAAACTCTTTCCATAAGACTCTTTCCATAAGAGTCTCTTATGGTTTGTCTCCCTCTCTGGTTTCACCGTTTCATTTTTCCCCTCCCTTCCTCTAGGATCCTCTGTCTTGTTTCTCAAATTCCTCCTATCAGTGAGATCATATGATAATTGTCTTTCTCTGAGTGACTAATTTTGCTTAGCATAATACCCTCTAGTTCCATCCACGTCATTGCAAATGGCAAGATTTTGGTTTTATGATGGCTGCATAATATTCCTGTGTGTGTGTGTGTGTGTGTGTGTGTGTGACAGCTTCTTTATCCATTCACCTTTTGATGGACATTTTTCCATAGTCTGGCTATTATGGACATTGCTGCTTTAAACATTGGGGTGCACATACTTTTCTTTACCATCTTGATAGGAGTCTAGGACCAGAGGCTTATACATATTTGGCAAATGATACATATTTGTGAAGAGAAATGGAATGGAAACAGTCAGTGAATGAGGCATATGCTTTGGCATACCAGCCAGCTACAAAAGAATGTGGGCATTTAACAATCATTTTTGCAGTATCTTTGATTCTTCAACATGGTCCTGATAATAATTTGCTTTTGGCTCAGAGTAAAAGGAAGCAAAAAACCCACAAAAGTATTAAAGATCATTGCAAGCTATGATATACTCCCTAGAATGACTGAGAAGGTCAACATCAAGTGTTGGAGAGGAGGTGGGGCAACCAGAACTCTCCTATAGGGTTGGTGGGAGGATAAAAAGGTTAAAAAAAACACTTTGGAAAACTGTTTAACAGTTTCCTGCAAAGTTAAACTCGTATCTATCTAATGACACAGCAATTCTACTCTTAGATATTTATCCAAGAGAAATTAACATGTAAACCCTCAAAAAGCCTCTTGTATGAACATTCAAGCACCTTTACTTGTAACAGTCAAACACTGGAAAAAGACCAAATGTCCACCAATCGGAACATGGATTTATAAACTATTGTATATTCATATAATAGATTATTACTCAGCCAAAACAGCAGGACAATGTGGGTGAATCTCAAAAGTAATGTGTGGTGTGAAAGAAGCTGGACACAGAAACACATAGTGTACCATTCCATTTACAGAAACCCTAGAATATGCAAAACTAACCTACAGTGATAGAAATCAGATCCACAGTTGCCTCTGGGGTAGAGAATTGACTGGAAAATAGCACAAGGGAACTTCTTGTGGGGATGGAAACATTCTGTGTCCTGGTTGGGGGCAGTGAGATTACCCAGTATATGTATTTGTCAAAACCAAGTCAACAGTACAGTGAAAAGGATTTCACTGTATGTAAATTATACTTCAATTTAAGAAAACCATTTTGGATGTTTTCTCAAATCTCAAACAAAGAAAAGTCTAGGATTGGAGAGGGCGGCAAAAAGACTGGGATGGATCATGTGTTCCTACTCACGGTCTAGTTGGAAAAACTAAGAGAAGGAGAAAAAGAGACGTGATCTGTTCAAAATCACACAGACTTGGGGGCCAAGGCAGGAACAGAACTCAAGGCCCTAACATACAGGAGGGTTGGGAGCCTCTCTGAGTGACCGCAGCCAAGGGGAACGCTACTTGCTCTAATGTCATCAATTAACCACTGGACTTTTGTCAGCCTCCAGTGACCTTCTGCACCTCCACACCCTGCCCCATGCCTCTCGACCATCTCTTTTGATGCTACTTCTCCAAGGGGGTGATTTTCCAAGCATCAACCACATGAACATCAATGCAGAGCCAGGCTAGCTAAAAGGAACTAACATTGCATTATCTCTGGGTACAGACACTCTGGTTTTCAGGTCATCTTTAGTCTACTGGAGAGTGTCTAAAAGAGATTCCACAGATTAGAAGGTATGAAGAGGAAACCCTAGTAGGGAGAAATCAGGAGATATCCCTGGACCAGACAGAGGAGAAACTCAAGCTGCTACCAAGACTGGGGAGAGGTCACTGAGTCAGGCAAAAACTGAAATATGGAGAACTATCTCATATCAACTCTACAGACAAGGCCAGCTGATTTTCTCTGTTCTAAACTCTCTCTTTCAGGGTCTGGGTGACTCAGTCGTTTGAGTATTCACCTCCTGATCTCGGCTCAGGGCATAACTCACCTTTTCTCTCTCTCTCTCTCTCTTATTCTCTCAAATAAATGATCCTTAAAAATAAATCAATTGTAGGTAGATAGGTAAACTTTCTCCTTCATTTCTCAGACTGTCTCTCCTCCTGGAGACCTCCATCGCCACTGCCGACTCTTTTCCCTTTCCTTTAACCAAATATCACGTAGATCCCCATGACAGCGGTGAAGAGGATCAACCAGATGACATGTGGTTTCCAGCTCCAGCACCTCTAAAGAAGGCAGGAGAAGGACCCTATTAAACCATAGCATTACTGTGAGCTGAAACCTAACTTCTTCATTATAAAAATAACATGATGGAGTTCTCCCTGTAGGATCTGGACACTTTGCATATCAACTTAGATGGAATGCATTTGGTCCTGGCTGATTTTGTTCCTCAACGGCTGCTTTGTACAGCCAGTAAAGCCCTCTGTAGGGTATCCACCCCGTCTCCTTCAACGAGGATTTCTGTATCTCCACTTTTACTGAAAGAGTATATCCTGGGAAGGCTGGCCATGAGTTCCCAGCTGAAGGTTCTCTCCTGAGGAGAGGAAAGCCAGCTATGCAAAACTTTTTGTAAGCTCCAAGGCACCATTTCTTATTTCAATGCCAGTCACTTAGTAGGGGCTTTAAAAAAAAAATACTGATTGTTTAAAGAATGAGTGAAAATGTGTATTCTGGGGGAAGAAACCCACTTGAGCTTTGGAGTTCCGACGGTCTGTATTTAAGGGTATAAATCACCATGCTGTGCATAGGCATAGCACATAACTTCTCTGTGTCTCAGTTTGCTCATTTCCTATATAGGGAAAATAATAACCCTCAATTTAACAGTAGGTACTTTTAGCCTGGAGTCCTTAAACCCTTAAGGAGCCTTTAAAACTGAATATAATTTTTGGGGGGTGCCAGGGTGGCAGAGTTGGTTGAGTGTCTGACTCTTGGTTTTGGCTTGGGTCGTGATCTCACGGACATGGGATCAGACCTCACATATGGCTCTGTGCTCATGGCAGAGTCTGCTTCAGACTCTCCCTCTCCCTCTACACTGTGTGCCCCCCTCAAACCCCTCCTCTTCTCTCTAAAGTAGATAAATAAATCTGTTTTTTAAAAAGTGAATATAATTTTTGGTATATGCATATTTTTATGAAAGAAAGAATTTTATATTTTATCAGATTCTTTAAGTAGGTCAGTAACGTCTTAAAAAAAAGAAAGAAAAGAAAGGAAACTACTGTGGCCTTAGACTTCTTTGTGAAGATGGAAATAACATTTATAAAGTACCTGGGAATGTAAGAATCCGTTTTAGCTTCCAAGTACAGTCGCTGACTTGGTGGAGTGAGCCTTCTGAGCTTTGTACCAGGATGTCCTTACCCCTTATGTGTCCACAGCCCTCCAGATATGCCCCTTTAGCAGCCAACTAGGTCGTCTTAGGCAAATCCCTTCCTTTGGCCTCAGTTTCTTGTCTGTAACATGAAAATGTTGGACTTGGTGTTCACCCAGAGCTTACAGATGTTAACACCCTGACTCTCTGGAGAGGAACACCAACACGATTAGCAATGTACTTTGTTTTCCAGAGGGCTAGGGAGCATGGTCTCTGCTCTTGACCTCCAAGAATGTCTCAGTTAGTGAATGGAAGTCAGTTTCAGTAAAAGACAAGTAGGATCTTGGAAGAGGGTGGAGGCTAATCTCATGACTGGCCAACGAGCCAAGTAGACTGGGGCCTGCAGCCCCCTCTATTGGAAAATGGTGGGGTCAAGGTATCAAGGTTTCAGAGAAGCCAATGGGTTCAGAGGGGCAGAGTTCATATGGGGGTCACAACCTCAGAGCTTTCTTCCAATCGCTCCATCAGCTGCAAAGGGAAACTGAGATAAACAATCATGTTTAGAGGACAAACCACTGATCTGCATAAATTTAGGCAGAAAAGAGCTCCCTTGGTTCTCTAACTCTTTAGCTTGCTTCCAGGGGCTCTTAATGATCTCTTCTGAGAAAAGCACACCTCCTGTAGACCCCTAAATTAGAGTAGACTTTCCCACTCACCCTCTAGATGGCTTCAGGGAGAGAAGATGGGAGTCTAAATCACCCCTTCCCAATGCTTGATGGCTACATTGAAGGCCCGACATAAGCATCCAAGGGAAATGTCCAGAAAGCTCAGTCTTCCTTGGCTACTTCTTCCATGGACACATTACTAGTCCAGGGAGAGTTTCATATGAGAGGAGTCTGTGGGCAACCCCAAGGTAAGAGTTCTCCATATGGGGACTTCAGCCAAATACTCTGCTTCCCACATTAATCCACAGGAAGTTGCACTCTTCCCCAAGTAGGGGCTGGACTTTGTCCACGCGGCTCATCCCATGCAATGTGAGTCACTTCCACCATGTTTGGGCTGAATCCTGGCTCTTCTCCTTACCAGCTCATGATGCTGGTCAAGATGCAATTTTACAGAGCCTCAGCTTTAGCATCTTTAAAATGGGAGAATAATAGTACTGATGCCAAAGGATCAAAGAAGTTTATATGCAAAATATATCAAGTACAGTGCCTGCTGGCCTGCAGCTGATATTAGGCTATTACATTAGTTATCTCTTTTTTTTTTAAAGATTTTATTTATTCACTTGACAGAGAGAGATCACAAGTAAGCAGAGAGGAAGGCAGAGAGAGAGGAAGGGAAGCAGGCTCCCTGCTGAGCAGAAAGCCTGATGCGGGACTTGATCCCAGGACCCCGAGACCATGACCTGAGCCGAAGGCAGCGGCTCAACCCACTGAGCCACCCAGGTGCCCACATTAGTTATCTCTTACTGCAAAAGAAATTACCCCTAAACATTCCAACTGCAAACAACACCACCAGTTTCTCAGGAACCAACATGGCTTCACTGGGTCGTCTAGTTCAGGACCTCTCAGAAGGCTATTAATCAAGATGTCAGCTGGGGCTGTAGTTCTCCCAACACACAGCTAGGGCTGGAGTCACTTCCAACTCACTTATATGGCTTTTGGCAGGACTCAGTTCCTGGTGGGTTGTTGGCCAGAAGCCACCCTCAGTTCCTTGCCGTGTGGGCCTCTCCATGGGACGGCTCCCTACATGGCAGCTGGCTTCATTAGGTCAAGCGAAAGACAGAGTAAGAGAGAGAGAGAGTGCCAGATGGAAACTGTGGTCTTCTGAAATCTCCTAAGTGAAAACCAATCGCTTTTGCTAGATTCTGTTCATTCAAATCTAAGCCCAGACCATCCTCGAGGGGGAGAGAATTACAAGAAGGTTCGAATGCGAGGAGGTAGGGACCATGGGGTAAACTGGAGAAGGCTGGGTTAGAGTCGGTTGCAATTTTTTTTTTAATCCTTCCAAGGTATTTTTATTTTTTATTATTTTTAAGTTTTTTAATTCCAATATAGTTAACATATGGTGTCACCTTAGTTTCAGGTGTACAATATAGTGATTCGACACTTCCATACGTCACCCAGTGCTGATTTTGACAAGTGACCCTATTAATCCCCATCACCCCTTCCCCCCATCTCCCCACCCACCTCCCCTCTGGCAGCCATTGGTTTGTTGTCTAGAGTTAAGGGTCTGTTTTTTAGTTTGTGTCTTCCTCTCTCTCTCTCTCTCTCTCTCTCTCTCTCCTTTTTTTTTTTTTAACCCCCCTTGCTCATTTGTTTTGTTTCTTAAATTCCACATATGGACTGAGATCATATGGGTAGTGATTTTAAATAAGATGGACAGGGTGAGCATGAGAAGGTGACATCTGGGTCAACCGGTGAAGGACAACTGCGAGGAACTGTATTTAGGTAGAGGAAACAGAGAGCACCAGGACCCTTGGTCAGAAGGTGCCTGCATGAAGGCCGATGCCTCCCTCATCCCTGCACTGATGTGGGGGTGACTAGAACGATGCGGTGTAAGCCTTAGGGTGCCAGCCCAGCCCAGCTTCCCTCTGATCCCTGACCCACTGGTATATTCAAATTAAATAGGGATCTCAAGAGTGTTTCTGGTATCCCCTAGCCCCTGCCTAAGTGTACATAGCTCTAACCACCTATACAATAAATTAATATATTCTTGTAGCAGACAGACACCCAATCCAGTGATGTCCACTCCTAAACCCAGAACCTGTGAATATGCCATCTTACATGGCAGAAGGGACTTTGCAGATATTGTTTCTCGATTATCCATGTGGATCCAATGTAAGCACAAGGGTCTTTATCAGAGGTAGGCAAGAGGGTCAGAGTCAAAGATGTGACAAAGGAGGCAGAGGTCAGAGTGACACAGAGCAGCAAGCAAAGGCATGCAGGCAGCATCTAGAAGCTGAAGGAGGAAAGGGACTGATTCTTCCTGAAGGCCTTCAGGATACAGCCCTGTGGACACCTTGACTTTAACCCCATAGACCCCTTTCAAACTTCCAAAACTTCTGGAACTTCTGACCACCAGATCTTCAAGGTAACAAATGTGTATTGTTTTAAGCTGCTAAGTCTTTGGTAAGTCATTACTGTGGCAAAAAGAAATTAATACAGTTACTTACTCCATTAAGGCAGACTTAGTCTTAGGTAGCGCAAGACCCTGCTCCTGCCCTTTACAAATAACAATTTATTATTTAATCCCCTTAGAATTCCTTAGAGCAGGTCCTATCAGTGTCTTCAGTTTCTAGATGAGGTAATCCAAGCACAGAAGGCTTCCTTCTGTGAATTTGTCTGGGGTCACAGGGCTCTGGGTGTAATGGTCAGGATTTGAATCCAAGCCATCTAGCTTTAGGCTAGATTTCTTCTCTGATTGGATTTCTCACATTAGCCTTTGTGGCCTCAGCATGACGGTTGCTTTCTCGAGCCTAGCTGATCATCTCTGCTCTTCGGCATTCTTACCTCAAGGGGACCTTCCCCCCTGCGCTGTGGACCCGTGGACCATGCTCAGAGAGGACCTCAGAGACCACCAAATCAGTGTCAAAACTAACACTTGGTGTCAATTTCTGGAAAAAAGAGACATAATAACAGAAATAAATAATAGAAACATTATTTCTGGTGTCCATTTCTGGGAAATACAGAGACATAATATTTGTTATAATATTTATAACAAATAAATAATAGAAACATTATTCACATATCATAAAATTTGCTCTTTAAAATATACAATTCATGCTGGTTAGTATATTCACAAGGTTGAGATGCTATAACCACTAATTAATTTCAGAAAATTTTCATCATTCCCCCAAAAGAAATTCCATATTTGCAAACAGTAACTCCTTATTTCCCTACCCCCAGACGTGGCACTAATACACTTCCTTTCTCTCTGAATTTGCCTATTCTGGACACTTTATATAACTGGAATCAGGCAAAGTGTGACTTTTCCTCTGGCTTCCTTCACTTAGCATGTTTTCAAGGCTGTTCCACATTGTCACACGTATGATCACTTCAGTCTTTCCTGTGTCTGAATAATGCTCCACTGTGCAGATACAACACAAATGTGTTTGCCTGTTTACCAACTGATTGATATTTCAGTTGTTTAAACCTTTTGGTAATTATGAATAATGCTGCTATGGACATTCACGCAATCAATTTTATCATGCCTAATCAGAGGGACTTCCAGATGGAGCCCTGTAGCATCCAGAGCCCTGTTGACAGAGCCTTACGGGAAGACACAACTCTTGTAGTCCATGACCCTGCCGTGAGATGCCAGCCCACCCTGGGAACATACCTCAGGAACCAGGGAACAGTGGGTCCACCTGGAAGAATTGTGACACTCCTTGTCCTAAAGAGGAGCGGGAGAAGGTCCAGGAGCACATTGTTCCCACCCTGCTTGTCTCTTACAAGCCATGCGACCTTGAACATGCCCTTCCCCAATCTGGGCCTCAGTTTCCCCATCTGTAAAAGGAAGGGCTTCAAAACATGGGGGACTTTAAACTCAAAGAGGGGGCAACTCTATGGCACTGAGTCCCAAGCTGTTTTGCTTTGCTAGGCCCACTGAAATGCAGCATGTTACCTGGGCTTATATTCCGTAATTCATATGGGTTGTGCACACTGAATAGAACACCGTATCTTTTAATGCAACACGGTACAGAGTTATTGATGATACTTTTTAGTTTTCAGTGTTCATTTCAAATAGAATTATACAGTGCCTCTTAGGGTAGTTTGGGGAGAAGGAAAAAATTTTTCTGTCCAAAAGCTCCAGTAACCAAAGGTTGTAGGTACATGCCTTTGTCGATAACAAAGGCAACTGACAACTTTTAAGATAATAGCAAGAAGAAGGGGCTTGCATCACTATGAACTCTTCCAAGTTCACCCCTATACCAACTTCTTGTGGCCTTGGAGGAGGCATGTATCCCATGCCCTGAAGTGAAGCCAAGAGTCCCAGGGCTGTGGCCACACCCCCCCCACTTGTCCAAGTGCACCCCAAAGGACATGTCACCCGGCAGCATTGCGGGGACAGCAACATAATAACATCCATTTTGGTAACACATGGAATAAATGCTGTTTTCATCCCAAATACACTGGGAGGAATCAGTACGGCATTGGCCTTTTCCTGCCCTGACGCAAGTTAAAAATATTGCCTGCTTCTTTGCTAACTCCCATCTTAGCCCTGCACATTTAAAAATACACCCGTCAGTGGCTCTGCATTTGAAAATGTATTTTGCATCTGATAATTATGATGCATTTAAAAGGGCAAAATTAGAAAGCACAAAATTAGGCTGGCAGGCTTAATTAGCCCATTCTTTTTTTTAATGGGTGGAATTTGGGCAACTGTCTGCTGGAGGGGCACAAAGACCCCTAATGGGGTTGGTGGAAATTCACCGGCTCCTCTGTCAACCCAGTCACTCAGCGAGCCGGATGGGGATTAACTGTTCACCGAGAAATGTGAGACCCACGAAGCTGGAAGATTACACCCTCTTGTCCTGAAGAAAACGACATGAGTGTGATTACAAAGTAATCTATCAACAGATAATAGAGGGCCGCGCACATGGCTTCCCAGAGGCCTGATGTAATCGCAGTGGCGACATGGGTTTATGTGTAAAGGGATGAACTCTGCAGCTTGGCGCGCTCGCCAGGATAATTACTACCCGTATCTGCACCTGAAGATCCATTTCCCCCGAGCCCTGGTCTTGCTAACAGTTTATTGAATGCCTTCCTCTATACACGGTGGCTGACCACTGCTCCCAAGCTGGTGAGCTATTCATGGAGAGGCACACAGAGCTGGCCAGGACAGGTTTGGAAACTTCTGAGGACCTTCCAAGCGGGGCATGCTGGATTCTCTGTAATTGGATTCCCCATCCCTGATAAAGCTATCTTGACGGCTGCCCTGAGCTCTCTCTGCACCGAGCCGGGTGGGTCCGTCCCCGGCAGGCAAGAGGGAGTTTGCTTTTTTCAAGTCCCCGTGGTCCTTCACAAGCTGGGACAGGCCTCGGGAAGCTGAGTAGAGGCGAAGCGATCCCAGGTATGAGTCATCCTGATGAATCAGACGTGTCCCTGCTTTTTTTTTTTTTTTTTCAAGCTGTGGGTTTCTTTGTAACAGAGACTGTGTTGTTCTTGTTGCTGCCCGATCTAGAAGCCCGCTGGACACTGAGAACGGAAGCTCCACCGTGCTGTGCCCATCAGACGGAACACAGGGTGGGCCACCCCCACTCAGGCCACATGGAATTTTCTGAACAATCCATGGGGCAGCTGCCCAGCTATGGAAAGAGCCTGAGATGTGAATTTAAACCCAGGCTCTTAAGACCTGGGTGGTCTCAGGCAAGTCAGTTCTCCCTGAAGTGAAACGTTGAACATGTCGAATTGCTGCAAAAAGTCATTCGGTGAAGAGGGCGGTTCTCAACCAGGGGCCACCGTGCCCCCAGGAGACATCTGGCAACGTTTGGGGACAGATTTAATTATCACAACAATTGCCATCGTTACCACCATCTATGTGGTGCTCCAGAGAAAAGTCCTTTGAGTCTCTAACAATGGGTCAAAATTCAGGCATTCATTTTCAGTGTTTCAGAAATCTTTGTAAAGAAAATGTGTATAACCCCAAATTACATAGAGAGTTGGGGAACAGAGCAGGGAAATCGTGCTCCTGTTCTATTCATATTCTCAAGGTCATATACATATATATGTGTGTGTGTGTATATATATATATTTTAATTTGGTTTGTTAACATATCTTCATGACAATATTTGACCATTTCTTCCTAAAGAGTCAAAACGGAAAAGAGAAAGAGAGAGAGGTGAAAGAAGTGAGGGTGACAGAGAGAAAGGGAGGCAGAGAGGAAGAATAGGTCACTAGAAAAGGTATAAGATATTTCTGTTGCTAAAGGCTGGTAGTTGGAATTTCACTGGTTCTGAGCAGAATGGCTTTACTCAGAGTCCAGTTGAATGACAAAATTCTACCTTCCACCAGGTTTCCCGAAAGCAAGAGAGGTTCAGGACACAAACACACAACCACACAACCTGGCAGACCCTCAGAAGGAGGAGAGAAATCAGGAAGGTCTCCCTCAGAATCCCCTGGGGCCTCTTCCCTCCTTCTCCTACAGCAACCCCTCACCCCTTGTGTGAGCAAGACGGAGGCTAGCAGAAGAAGGCCGAGTGGTGCTCTGATGGCCTCTGAGGGAGGAAGGAGACATCCGGCAAAACCGCACCATGGGATAAAGACAGTCCGAGCAATGCCGAAAGATTTCCACATGCCAGGTTTTTGGGTGCTTGATTTACCATTCAAGTGAGCACAGCTGTGAGGAGGGGACGCGGCTCCGAGCCAAGAAGGGGAGAGGAGGGGAGAGCGTGCACAAGAAGGAAGAGGATTGTTTGCAGACTAGACTATTAAATTGACTTGCAGATAGTTCCCCTCTTTCCTCCCTGGATAACACAGTTGTCTATTTCAGATAGATTACCCCAAGCTCCCTGCTAGAGCCCGTAAGTGCTGTTTATGCAGTGAGCTAATTGCCGTAATAGAGCCCCCCAGTCACTACCCAGCTTCGGTCCAGTTTCCCCTCATGAGCTTCCTTCGTGGAGGCCTGTTTGTGGACCTTTCCCTCAGCCCCCAACAGTGAGCATAGTGGGAAATATGCAATTATTCACTTTATCGCTATTGATGCCGCCAATGCCGATGGCCGTGGGTTCCCCTGGGCTTTTGGAGAGCGGGGACGCTGTCCAAGTGAAGCCGCCGTGTCTGGAGTCAAAATGATCTTTTTTTGGGACAAGGCCTGAGGTTCACTATCATCGGAGCCTTGCTTGCAGAGCTTCTAGGAGTTTGGGGTTGAGTTCACATTGTCATAAAAACTGTCGCCTCATTCCCTGGTGGGTCTCACTTTTACCCTAAAATCAGCAGCAGTAATAACAGCTTATGCTTTTCCTTTAGGTAGCTTTCCATAGCTTAGTGGAATGCGTCTGTCACTGCATGAAAGTCAAGGCCAGCCGGACACTCGGTGCACATGCACTGTGGCCACCAACCTCTTTTCAGTTGGAACTTGCTCATTCAACATCCTTCACCTTTATTATGCCTTTAGCTCAAGAAGCTTCCATCCAGATCCCATTCCGATGCAAGAACCGATCTCTCCAGCGCTGAGACCTTGGCTCCTGTATCTCTTGTGGCTCCCGTAACACTTTGCCTTGAACAGCCTTAAGACAACGCATGTTTATCCTCTTACAGTTCTGGAGGCCAGAATTCCAACATGGGTCTCACTGGGCTGCAGTCAAGGTGTGGGCAGGGCTGTCTTCCTTCTGCAGGCTCCAGGGGCAGATCTGTTTCCTTGTCTTTCCCAGTTTTTAATGTTGCCCACATGCTTTGGCTCCTGGCCCCTTCCTCCACCTTCAAAGTGGCCAATCCTGTGCTTCCTGCGTCACATCACCCCAATTCCTTCCTCTTTTGCTTTCCCTTGCACTTTAAAGAACGTGTGTGATTTCACTGACCCCACCCGTATAATCCAGGATAATTTCCCTATCTTAAAGTCAGCTGCTTGGCAACCTGAATTCCATGCACCGCCCAAATTCCTCTTTGTCTTGGAACCTTTGTCTTTGACTCTGGGCAGTAGAAGGTGCCATCTTGGGGGCATCCGCCTACTTTAGTTTGTCTTCTGAAGATCTGTATCTCATCCTCCCCACTTGGCAGTCGCACAGCTAATCATTCAGGGGACATACTTCTAAATGGATCCTGGGACACTCCTGCCCAAAGATAGAATACACTTTTGCATGCATACATGCACGCACACATACCATCCTTCCCAGTCTCCTGAGGTGGACCACAATCCAAGCCCCAGGAGGCAATTTGGGGTGTAGTCTAAAAGCTCAGAACAACAACTGGTCTATTGCAAACACTCAATAAATATTTCTGGGGTCAATCAATCAATCAGAAGAATAAGTTCCACAACAGGAATGGCATAGCAATGTAACACCTGGGTCCTTGAGTCAGACACCAGATTCATTTCTTGTGTTCATTCTTATTCATTTCTACTTAAGAGTTCTAGAACTCTCTTAGGGAGGCTCAGTGACCCCCACCTCTAGAGAGAGGATCAAGTCCCCTGCCTGCAGACCTGCTGTCTGGATGGGAGTGTGCCTAGCCGATGGCCTGGGATGCCCTAATTCTGAAAGAGCAGATGCCACTGTGGTCTCCCTTGCCCTAGCCGTTACCATCTTGGACAGAACGCAGACATGCAGACAAATGAGGGCCTCAGACGTTACAGGTTCTTAGGGGGAAATGTCTTTGCATCCGCCGTTGGGAGACAGAGTAGGAAACGCTCAGTTTCAACCTCAAGGAGGCTTCATAGGTGTGTTAACACTTGAACTGAATCTGAAACAATGAGTAAGTGTCAGAGGATGGGAGAAGAGGAGGGGGTGTTCCAGGACAGGGACCGGCATGAGCAGAAGCCCGAGGGCACGGAGCTGGCAGCAGGTTTATAGGAGTGGAGCTAAGGGAATCGTGAGGGTACCAGGCAGGGCCGACAAGGCGGCTGGAGCGGAGGAGGGATGAGTGGGCTGCGGGGGCAGACCCCACACCCCACGTGCCGTATGAAGGGGATTTGACGTCTAAAGATGGCGGCTGAGAAGCTGGATCTGCCACGGATGTTAGCCCAGAACCACTGTCCCCAACTCTTTTTGTCTCTCACCCATTCACACCCCTGACACACACACCACACACACATATGGTAGTCTCTCAAAAATCACACACACGTGGAACACGCACACGCACTGAATCTACACAGTTTACCTTCTAGAATGACACACGTGTTGAGGGCCTAAACCCCATATACGCACACACCATAGTCCACAGAACTGCGAACAGAGGACACGGACTAGATGCCTCACCGGCCGTGTAGCCAAACATGCACACGCACAGAGGGACACGCATGGAAGCATGCTAACATGCACGGACACGCGTACAGTCACACTTGTGGCCAGGCAGCCCACACCGGCGGAACTAAGCACAGGCCTACGAACAAAGGACACACTCACACTACCCACATGTACGTGCAGAAACGGACCCTGCAGAGCTCCCCACACACTCACCCAAACACACACCCCTATGGAACAAGGACTCATACCATTTAATCAAACACACACGTGCACACACGTTGACCATGCACACGCAGATGCCTCATTTCTTTCCGGAATGTGTCTGGGTTCGAAGGCAGGCAGTTGTCTGGCCTGAGGCAGCCTGTGAGTACTCTCCAGCCGCGTCAGGCAGAGCAGCTCTAAGACGTGCTTTGGGTTTCACGGCTTATGTCCACCTCCCTCCCCGTGGGTGAGGGCAGTGGGGACAAGGAGCGCCTTAGTGTTCCCCGAGCACCCCGCTTCTGTCTCTCTGGCAGCCCAACCCCTCTCCATCTCCCTAGCCTGCGACAGCTGGATGTTGTCCAAGAGCATTGCTGGGTCTTTTGCAAGAGTTCCCCATGTACGACTCACTGCCCAGCCTCTTTTCCAAACGGAGTTGGCCGGCGGCCAGGCCACCCTGAGGGAGGGGGCAGAGCCAAGTGCTCAGTGGCTCCCAGCACTGGGGGGCCCTCATCAGCTGCTCTCCCCGGGGCCCTGTTTGGGTGATGAGCCCAGCCAGCGCTCGGGCTGTGCGGAGAGGAGTCCCGCACAACATCTGCTTGGCCTCTCTGGGGCTAGTCAAGCAGAGCTTCCTCTTCTGCCTGCACTCATCTAGGAATTGGGTTCCAATGAGCTGGAACCTTGTGTTTCGCCTGAAGTTTTGACAAGTTGTTGTTTCCTGGCAGCTGCCGGGATGGGGCTGTGACCTCCATCTGGGTTAGTGAGTGGAAGGCTTACCTCGCACCTACCGCACTGTCCCAGTTCACTCGCCCTGCTCCAAGGAGCTAATAAACAGGGTCACGCCTCATATTGGGTGCATGGCCTCCTCCTTGGAGACCATTTCATGCCCTCAATCGGAGCAAGCCTCAGCGAATGGAGCCTGAGCCCCTCCTCTTCGTGAGAGACGGAGAGAAACGTCGGCACCCGTATAGGCTAGCCCAGGACGTTGACAGTGCGACTCAGATGTTACCCACAGCCCCCATGCCTATCAGATTTAGCTAAAATTAGTCCAAACCCTAATTCCACAGATTTTCAAAGCCCAGAGTCGTCCCCACAATTACTGCGAATCCCCCCAACAGTTATCTCCTCAGCGTTCTGCCAGCCTCTGAGCTCTCCACCCTCATCAAGCTGAACAAGAAGCCCATATTTTAAAGGGATTTCTGAAATAAATCCACTCATCTGAAACACTCTGAGTGCAGGGGCCCGACCGGATGATGAGCTTGGAAGGGTGGCGTGTCCGGGACCTACGGCGTGCCTGCAGGCACCCCAGCATCAGGCTCATTCTGCTTCTCCCTTCCCTTTCCTCTCTGGAGGGACCCACAAGCCCATCCGCATCGCCCTTAGCCTGCTCACATTCAGGGCCGAGACGGGTTCCATCACCCATCCCCAGACAGACCTTGTCGAATATTCTTAACTCCTAAAAGTGGGTGTCGGATCATAAGAAATTTTCAGCACAGCTGCCAAGAAAAGAAAATACTTCCCATGACATTCCATAATCAAGCTGTGTGTTTGGCAAAGAAAGTCCCCCAACAAAGGTGAAGGAACGTCCCAAAAGGAAGCTCCCAGAGAGAGACCGCCTTCGGTATTAGGGAGAGGCCTATTCAGCTCAATGAAGAGAGATTCTGGGAATTACATGCCCAGCCTGACTCTTCGTTTACCCAAGCAGTGGTGAGAGGCGCCCCTTATCGGGGCCCAGGAAATTTCCCTCCAGCTAGGGTCTGAGGCTTTGTTCCAGGCTGACAACAAAGGTCTGACCTTCAAACACCCACCGCCCCCCCACCCCCCGCCCTGCCCCAAGTCACTGTGGTTTCTCCGGGCCAAGAGGGGGAAGAAGGGGCAGGAGCAGGTTACAAGGCCTCCTCCGAAGAGCTGACTGGTGGCCATTCATCCCCAGGAGGGCTTCCTTTCAACAAAGTCTGTTTGTTTCCCCCAAGAGCCCTGGGGACTCTTTGCCAAGACAGAATGACTCACTGGCTCCCAGGCCTTGCCTCCCTCGGGGAGACAGTCAGCCAGGGCTCTCCTCCCAGCAGAGCAGGAGAGAGCCTCCATCTGCTTCCGTGTTGATGTGGACTCTACAGAGTGAGCTTGGTGAGAACTGCCACCTAGGGAAGGTTCCAGGTGAGGCCTTAAGGCCTCAGTGCTAGCGCGGAATTCCCTTGTCCCTGCTTGCTGGCTCCCTTCGAGGGTTCAGATATCATCACGTTGAACATGAGTCTGTGACGGGACGCCTGGGTGGCTCAGTCGGTTAAGCGGCTGCCTTCCGCTCAGGTCATGATCCCAGCGTCCTGGGATCGAGTCCCACACTGGGCTCCTTGCTCAGCAGGGAGCCTGCTTCTCCCTCTGCCTCTGCTGCCACTCTGCCTGCCTGTGTTCCCTCTCTCTCTCTCCAACAAATAAATAAGTAAAATCTTTAAAAATATATATTAAAAAATTAAAACAAACAAACAAACAAACATGAGTCTGTGAGCCCACTCCACTAGAGATCTCTGGAAGTAACGGCCAACCTTGGAGGCAAAAGCATGACTCCTCATGCTGGATGGTTTAAAAAAAACCTCCTTTTTAATATTTGAGACGCTTTCAGAAAAGCTTTGTTGACGACAGAAATTTCTCTCTTCACATCAGTCAAGATCAGTTAGAGACACCAGCAAGATATTTTCACTGCTGGAAGACTGGATAAAATCCAACCAGCTGGGCCGATTCTGCTTCAGAGTCATCGTCTATTACGTTAGGACCCTACCTTACTTGCTCCTGGCCCCAGACGGTTGCTGTGTGGTCAAGATCAAGACAAGGGGCTTACTCCAGTCCAAACAGTGTGCACAGTCAGCACATTCAGACAGCATCTGGCCTCTCCCCATAGATCCAACACAGGTCTCCAGGAAGTGTTGGTATCTTTATACCCATTTTGAGAAAACTTAAGGCCTACAGAGAGCCCAAGTGAGCCCAAGCTCACACAGCTAATATCAGTTTACTCAACACATGAGTCAGGCAATAAGGTAGTAGAAGGAGAGTGCTCAGGTAACCTAGAGACCCCGAAATATTTTAGGGTTTTTAAGCACCTAAGAAGCCCATGTATTAAGTAGCAGTGGGTATGCTCATTAGAAAGCAAGTTTGTCTCTTGACTAAAAACAACTTCAATATTTCTCCAACCATATTGGCCCCGGCAAGTTATTTCCTAAACTAGAGAGTTATCCACTTCCAAGTAACGTTGGTTGGCTTTTCTCCTCTTTCCTCCCAGCAAGGGAGGTGTCACTTCTTCATTTGACAAGTCTTGACACAGCGCTTCCTTTGGGCCCCTCATTCTGTTGAGGCTGCAGATAAAGTTGGTGACCAAAAGGGACATGGGACTCACAGTCTAGGACAGGTTTGCCAACCTCAGCACTGTTGACCTTTGGACCTACATGATTCTTTGTTGGGGGGCTTGCTCTGGGCATTCTATGATGTTCAGCAGCATCCCTGACCTCAACCCCCCAGCCCCATTGTGACAACCAAAAATGTTTCCAGACATGGCTTCTAGGGGCACAGCCACAACCATAGGGAATCGGTGCTTCCCAAGAGAAGTCATGCTAGAACACTGATGGCTGTCAGTGCAGGAGACTTCAATGACCAGCCCTGAACCTGATTTTCTCGGTAGAGGTGATCGCTAAGTAGAAGTGGGCAGACCTCAGTGGAGCCAGCAGGAAGAGCCCATTGGTAGGTGAAGGAGATGGGCTTTGGAAACATATTTCAGGAGCAGAGGGACGGCATGCCCCTAGGCAGGGAGGGATATGTGATCCTGATCTGAGGCCTGCGTAGTTCAACATTCGCATCAGAGCTCAGATTACAGACGAAAGGCGGTGTTATTCAATGGGCGGCTGACAGGCTGTGGGGAGAAACGACAGAATCTGTACTCTAGAAGGTCTCACCAAGTTAGATCCATGGGCCAATATTATGATGCACGACCAGGAACAAATCCAGACTCCTGCACTAGGATCCCAAATATCCAGCCATTAAGATGGAAAAGGCAGAGGATTTTAGAAGGTGTTGGGTATAAACCAGCGCATCTCACATTCATTGGTGCATGAGAATCCCTGGGGAAGCTTGTTAAAGCACAAATTTCTGGGCCCCACCCCCAGAGTTTGTGACTCAAGATTTGGGTCCTGGGTGGAGCCAGAGAATTTGCATTTCAAACTAGTTCTCAGATGATGCTAATGCTGCTGGTCTGGGGATTAACTGGGGAACCACTGGTAGAAGCCTGCTTTCCAAAGATGTTAATAGCAATGGGGTCAAATTAGTAGAGACATGGTGTCTAGTGTGAGGAGGTGAGAACCTCAGGGCTCCAGCTACCGCTGGGATCCCGGGAAGAATGCTGAGCACTGTATTTTCAGGAGATCTTTGGGAAGTTGGAAGATGTCCAGAGAAAAGCAAGAAAACTAGATGATGAAAAGCGATTGCAGAACGTGGGGTGTTTGGCCGAGGATAGAGGAGTTATGGGAAGAACCCGAGGGCTGCTTCTGATAGTGTGGTGCTGTACCATAAAAATGGATTTGATTCATTCGGAATCCCCACAGTGAACCACATTAGTTCAAGATAAGGCAAACCAGGGTGGGAGCGTCTGGGACACAGCTTTGGCTTCAACATGTGGATTCTTGTAAGCAATGATAGCTCTAGTACAGCACTGTCCATAGAAATATAATGTGAGCCATATATATAATTTAAAATTGTCTAGCAGCTCTAATATAAAAAGTAAAAAGTGAAGAAGTAGGTGAAGTTAATTTTAATAGTACTTTTTTAATTTAACCTAACTTTTATTTAACCTTTTTTATTTGCTATTCCAAAGCATCTTTACGCGGACGTGTAATCGATATAAACATTTTTTTGTGAGACAGTTTCCATTCTTTCGCTTGTCCCGTGTTCTAAATCTGCGGTGCGCTTTGTACATACAGGTCGTTTCTGTTCCATTCGAACGAGCCAGAGGCAACGATCTCCTTCACCCTATGGGACTTGGGGGTCCATCCTGGATGGCTCAGCTCTTGTGAGCTGAAATCGGTCATGGTGAAGTGAACACTTCCTAATTTTAATCAGTTTCTTTGCCCTGTGATTGTGTTTTGGATTTAATGACATTTGTATCCCATTCATATATTCCTGTTTTAAGTTAAATGAACTAATTCTAAGATTTTCTATACGTTTTGAGAATTGCATAACATGCTTTAAGTTGTCTGGAGGCAGCCTGGAGAGCTATAAATAGAGATGGTATTGGGACTCTTGCTTATAAGTGACAGGAGACTCGATGCAACTTAGATTATTGGAGGGGGAGACGAACCATGAGAGACTGTGGACTCTGGCAAACAATCTAAGGGTTTTGGAGGGGTGGGGGGTGGACACTGGGTGAACCAGGTGGTGGGTATTATTGCACGTATTGCATAGAGCACTGGGTATGGTGCATAAACAATGAATTC
Source organism: Mustela putorius furo (assembly GCF_011764305.1). Classification (NCBI taxonomy): domain Eukaryota; kingdom Metazoa; phylum Chordata; class Mammalia; order Carnivora; family Mustelidae; genus Mustela; species Mustela putorius. The sequence continues at coordinate 36,400,413 of NW_025421304.1, read as the reverse complement.
TGGAACACTGAAAAGAAATTTTAAAAAAATAAATAAAATTTAAAAAAAAAATGAACATCCCAAAACAATGTATTGGCTTACATTCTGAAAAGTTCAGAGGTGATGTTGGCTTCTGGCATGGTTAGACCCAGATATATCAATAGTGTCATCAGGAACTAGTTCCTGATGCTCCCCAACTCGCTCACTCCTGTTGCCTTCATGCTTTACTTGGATCCCCCGGAGGTAGAAATATGGCCACTGGAAACTCCAGGCTTAAATCATCCTTACAGTAAACATTCCCTACAGAATGAGCTTCTTTTTTTCAAATAGTTCTAAATAGTCTGGATTGGAGGCTTTCTTGGCTTGTCTTGGTGGTGTATTGTTCATCCCAGAATCCAGTACTGTGGAGATGTATTTGGTCAGTGCCCTCACCTCTGGAGCCAGGACTCCAGGGAGTCAGCCCTGAGAAAACAAGAATGGGGCTGGGGGTGGGATCCCCAGAGGAAAGGGAAGTGTTTGAGGGACACAAATATCAGATGTCCCCCAGAGATGGGCACTAAGGATAGAAACCAATGGCCATTTTATCCTGGATTTATGAAAATTGCCTTTTAGAAGGGTCCAGTTTCTCTTTACTCTGAAGGCACAGCTTAGGATTTCATAGATGAGGAGCTCAATTTAAGACACTGATCTTGAGTATGAGATCTCCTCTGTGACTCTCGCTGTGCTTTTGACCAATCTACTTTAAGAGGTCCTGTCCTGTAATTGAATTTAGGCGACACACTGAAATCAGATTGAGGCATGGAGAGGTGAAAGAATAAATTTAAATTTGCACATTCCTAAAGAATTCGGAAGAGCGAAACTTGGTTAAGCCAAGTTAGTCTTTCTCCTTCCCTCTCCCAAACAATGAACTTTCAACCAAAATGGTGACTGATCTCACACCAAAGGTCTCTGTCGTCAAAGATGTGAAAATCTTGCAAGGCTCAAAGTCTAACTGCCTCTGATTCCTGGATATCCAAAACACAATCATATCATCCATATCATATACATATCATCCGAAAACCTACAGTTCTCACTGATGGACATTCTTTGTTTGTGCTAGTTACTCATTCTACCTTTCCCACTAATATCAGTTTGTTTCCTATTATTAAGAGTCTCTTATGGTTTGCCTTCCTCTCTGATTTCATCTTATTTTTGTTTAATTCCGCATGTGTGTGAAATCATGTGATAATCATCTTTCTCTGATTGACTTATTTTGCTTAGTATAATACCCTTGAGTTCCATCCACATCATTGAAAATGGTAAGATTTCACTTTTGATGGCTGAGTAATATTCCACTGTGTGTATATACCACATCTTCTTTATCCATGCATCTGCCGATGGACATCGGGGTTCTTTCCATAGTTTGGCTATTGTGGACATTGCTGCTATAAACACTGGGGCCCAGGTACTCCTGTAGATCCCTACATTTGTATCCTTTGGGTAAATACTGAGTAACACAATTGTTAGGTCGTAGGGTAGCTCTATTTTTAACTTTCTGAGGAGCCTCCGTACTGCTTTCCTGCTGTCAGCTCTGGCATTTCTTAACCTTGTATCTAGGACACTCTTAAACTTGTCTGGGTCTCAGTTTCTTCATCTGTAAGAAATTATAATCCTATCTTGCTGGGTTGTTTTTTAGATACATGAAGAAATGTGTATAAGTTCTTTGGTGCATAGGCCTTAATATGGTAACACGGTACTGTACTGTGGCTACCCCTTTCAAAGTCACTAGACTCTTCCCATTAGATTCTGATCTCCTGGAGGGCAGGAACTGTGTCTTAGTAAATTTTATGTCTCAAAAAAAAAAAAATTATGTATCAATCTTCCCCATAGACATACATTTTTGTTGAAATAACATAATAAATGAATGAACACATACAGAGGAAGCCAGAAAAGTTAGTCCACAGCCTATCTCTAGGGGACTGTGGCCCTTGAACAATAATATTATACCATATCAAACTCCTTCATTTTCAGCTGAATGATGAGACCTTATTAGACTGAATCACTTGAAATGTTGCTAAAGAAACCATGCCCATGGCCAACATGAACAACCACATATGATTCAAATTGATGAAGAGCTAAGAGTCTTAATTTTCAGTGTCTTTCAAATATCACCATATGATTAATTGTACTAAGTATCGTCCTCATCTTCCTCCTTCTAACCACAGTGACCGATCAGAGACTTAAACTCAAAATAACAGTGTGTGTACATTGAAAATGCCTGCTTGCCAACCAAGCTGTAAGTATCCCAGGTCCTGAAATCTCAAAGTTGACTTTCTGAATAAAACACAACCCCCCACACCCCCATTAACCATGCCCCATTTTGGAACTAGGGAGGCTCCCTATGTATTTTCAACTTGAAAAACGCACACGCGCATCTCATTAAAGTCTACCATATAGCATCATCCCGGGTACCTTTAAAACCTAAAATTTCAAGCCAGGAAGTGAGGAAAGGCAGTGGGCACCCAAATCATCTCTAGCCCAACTGACTCAGAAGCAGTTGGGCTGGGTAAACTCCCTTATTAAAAAAAAAAAAAAAAAAAAAAAAGGTCATCCCTTATTTGGATTTGAAAAGCCCTTCAGTCCCTGCTGTTAATCTGGTCCTAACCATATTTTGTAAATACAAAGTCTGGTTCAATGGTCCCACCGAGACCACATTTCCCAATAATGAGGGAAATGGTATTTACAGGAAGGTCTGAAACTTTCCCTCAGTAGCCTGCATTTTTGTAAGTCCCGTATGAAACCTCCATGTGGGCATGACTAATGGATCCTCCTAATTAAATTTTTACAACATTCCAGGGCTGGAGTGTCAAATGTTTGCTTCGAGCTTGTCTCCTTGTAACACTGTCAAATAAGTCTCCCCTTCCCCTCCCCCTCACACCTCTTTGGGGGGCTGTAGGCTGCATTCCAATGTCCTATGAAATCAGAATTTGGTTGATAGGGATGAAGAAATAGACTGTCAAGTAGTTTTTGTAAGCCAACCTACCTTTACCCATCTGGAGAGGTTAAAAGTGAGGGAAAAAAAAAACCCCAAAAAACAAAAACAACCCTCCTTCTAGCCAAGGTAGGATTCTGTATGGGAGGTGGAAAAAGTCACTTTCAGTGGATAAAAAGATCATTGCTGTTGTTTATAAACTCTTACTCAAAAGACTAGAGTATGTATTTAGCAAGATGGAATTTTACCTTTGAAAACATACTTAAAGTCAATAGATTCTATGGACTTCAAGAAAAAAAAACTCCTTGATAATCTACAATACATGTTTTCTTGGTCCTTGCTGTGTTAGACCCCTGGCCCATCTCCTTATCAGCCATTGAGGATTGGTCACAAAATAAGTAGATAATGGGCAACGTGTCTGAAGCTGCTCAGTAAAAAGAGGAAATAGAATCTGATTTTAATATTGAATATCGGACTCAAAATTGGACTGCTGGTTCAAGGCGGTGAACTCCCTCAGCACTGCCATGGCAGATGTCAGAGGAACCTTTTTGGAGATGGAGGCTCAGGATGGACACATATCGGTGAATCCCCACATGCCTTCCATGCTGCGGCATCACCAGGACTGGTCTGTGTCATCACCAGGGCTGGTCCGTGTCACGTGCAACTGAACCACCAAGACTATGTTAAAATGCAGATTCTCAAACCCTGTCCCCAAACTTCTGAGTCAGAATCCAGAAGTGGTAACAGGGATGTTTTACATGTTAAAGAGCTCCCAGACAAGGCCTACCAGCCTGAACTTGGAGATCCCCTCCAGAGCTATTAGGGAGGTCAGAACAGAACTCTGCACAAAGCTGTGCTGGAGGTTCCAGGTGACAAACAAGTCATAGAGTAACCAAGAACAGATGGAGACCCTTCCCAGGGAACCACATTATCAGTGCCAGGAAACTTGTTTTCATCTAGCCAGAAGAGTCCTGTAGACACACTGAGGCTCACTTCACCCCCAAAAGAGCCCGAGATGATTCTTCAAGAATCAGTCAGAGTGGGGACTTGTCATCTGCTGTCTTCCACTATGTCCTCTCTGGTGGGCCCACCCTCCTTGCGAGTGCTCAGAAATACATATGCACAAACACTCAAATGAGTTCATTTCCACTTATGCAGACCAGCAGACCCACTCTTGCAAACAGACATCTGTGTGCATATAATCTGTGCATATACTACTGCACATGTACACCTAAGCACGTCCAGAAGTTTGCCCCACCCCACCTTATCTGAGGTTTCACTTTGTGTGGTTTCAGTGACCTATAGTCAACTGCAGTCAGAAAGCAGATGATCTGTCTTCTTTCTGACATATCAAAAGATCCATGGTAGCCTAAATGGTAGTCTAACTGTAGATCACAATGCCTATATCATTGGCCTCCTGTCATTCCATCACATGGGCATTTTTTCATCTCATATCATCCAATAAGATACTTTGAGAGAGAGAAAGAGAGACCACCTTTGTGTAACTTCTATCACAGCATATTGCTATAATTGTTCTATACTACTATTAATTATTATTATTAATCTCTTACTGTGCCTAATTTAGATTTTATTTATTTATTTGACAGACAGAGATCACAAGTAGGCAGAGAGGCAGGCAGAGAAGGAAAGCAGGCTCCCCGCTGAGCAGAGAGCCCAATGTGGGGCTCGATCCCAGGACCCTGGGATCATGACCTGAGCTGAAGACAGAGGCTTTAACCCACTGCGCCACCCTGGTGCCCCTACTGTGTATAATTTAAAAATCAAACTTTATCATAATACCTATGGGTAGGGAAAAAACACTCTCTGTAAGATTTGGTACCATCCACGGTTTCAGGCATCCCCTGGGGGTCTTGGAACATATCCCTTGTGGATAAGAAACTGCTGTGCCTACTTGTACTACTCCATATCTGCTTGCCCACGTGTTCTAACACAAGGATGCTGTGCCTCCGCTCGCGATGAGCCAGACTAACCTTCCTTCAAAATATTTTTCTTTATAATGCGTTGTAGGAAAATCACTAACCACAAGCTATTCTGGAAACCATGTTCCTCCAAGGGCTCCGTCCTAACGTGGGAATCAGCTAAGTCCACAACACATGGTTGACCTGAGTCATAGTATGATGCGATTGTCAGAAGTTTGTGATGCAACCAAGAAGGATTTCTTGGCATCCATTTCTCCCGGGTCCTGATCCTGGGAGAAGTTCAGCACCATCCTGAACAAAGAAATAGAGGAGTGTGGTGCCTCGGGAGGACTTAGGAATCGGGGGGGCCTCACAATATGTGTCTTTGGCTACCACTGCTGTATGAGCTTGGGTGAGTTATTTGCCATCACATTCCCGAGTCTCAGGTTCTTTTTGAATGACACCATGTATGAAGTCGTACATGTACATGTTCATGTATGAAGTTGGCTTCCTGTACGAAAGTACCTAGTCCCTCAGTAAAAAGAGGTGATCAATCTGTGACTGGCCTGGCAGAGTGCGTGTGTTCCATAGGCTTCAGATTCTAAAAGTTCTTGGTTTGAATCTTAGCTTCTCAACCTATTGGTTGGGATGTTTTGTGCAAGTTTCTTCTCTGAATATCAGGTTTCTCGTCAGAAAAAACTAACGCCCCCACCAAACTCACAGAGCTGTTGGAAGAAGAATTGTGTTTGTGAAGCACGAGAACTCAGCACACCTAGGAAGAATTTTTTCTTTTTCCCTTCTTCTCCGAAAGGAATATCCCATCGGAAGGACGGCTGAAGGCAGTTATTTCCTCCGTCAGGGGATGCTCAAGAAAGGAGACTGTTAGGGAAGGATTCATTCCCGAAAACACAGGCCACCCAGTGATCTTTCAGAAAAAGTGAATCCCTATTTCTTGTGTCACCTAGGCTGAAGGAAATGCCCTTTTGCCTGTAGTCTGTCTTTGGATCAAACTCTCCCCAAAATGGAAAGCATCTTTCTCCTTGAGCTGGGAATGGTTCTTTATGAAGGGCTTTGCTGTCTTAATCAGGGAATGGATAACCTTTTACATCTGGTGAAATGACTTTAATAGGTCTTCAGACCCAGTGAGGCTCATTATTTCTTATTGGGGTATCCTTGGGTAAGAAGAGTCATCTCTCTGAGTCTCTATTTCTTTGTTTTAAAACATTGGGATAATAATGCCTGCCTTACAGGGTTTTCATGGGATTGAATGCCTAGTGTCATTTTTGAGTGCAAGTTAACTATCCTGGTGATGGAGAAAAAGAGGGCTCCGTGGGGTTATCTCCCCATCTATAGCCTTCTCAGTCCTGGGCAGAAAGCCAACACTAGCTCAGGAGGTGGCCCCAAGCTTGCCTTGGGTGGAAGACATATTAGCTGACTAGAATGGTTGTGAAATGAGGGTTCTAAAAAATTATCGATTCTTCAAAAAGTTAAATGCAGAATTACAATATGAGCCAGCAATTCCATTTTTAGGTGTATCCCCCCCAAAACTGAAGAGAGGTCTTTGAGTCAATACTTGTACATGACTCTATAAAGCTCTTTACAGTACCCCAGAGGTAGAAGCAATCCGGTTTCCACCCCCGGATGAATGGCTAAGCAAAGTAAACATGGTACATCCATACAATGGCATAGTATTCGGTCATAAAAAGGAAACGGATTTCTGCTGCGTGCTACAGTGTGGGCGTACCTTAAAAACTTGGCATTCCGTGAAAGAGGCCAGACCCAGAAGGTCACATGCTACGTGGTTCCATTTAGAGGAAATCTCCAGAATGGGTGAACCCATAAAGTTAGAAAGCAGGGTCATGACTGCAAGCGGCTGAGGAGTGGGGCCAAGGAGGGGCTCCCGCGTCATGGGAGCAGGGTTTCTTTTGGGGCGATGGCAATGTTCTGGAACTAGACAGAACTGATGGTTGCACAACACGGCGAATGTACCAAATGGCCTTGAACCGTGCACTTTAAAATGGATACTTTCAGGTGACGTCGATTTCACCTCAACTTAATAAGCAAAACCCTCGCCAGTCCCCGTGTGGGAATCTCGATGCCACAGGTGAAGAGAGGAGGAGAAAAGGAGGCAGTGCTTGTGGAAGCACCGATAAAAAATGTGCACTTTGAGGGCCGGGCCGTCCCCTAAATCTCTTTAATTAAGACAAAGAGGACAAGGGCTGTGGGGCTGCTGCAGTTCAGCATTATGAACAGCAGCAGAGCGAGGTACCAGTCAGTGGCTTCTCGGGAAGGGTCAGCCACCGGGTTTGTTTTAAAGTGGAGTTAACACGTGAAGTGTGCAAACACTACTGTCGGCTCTTTTGTCCCTGCTCTCCGCAGCCCTCTCCACCAGCTCTCTCGGCTTGGCATGCGTCCTATTTTCCAAACAGCAGCTGTGCGCAGTTGAATAGTAAATCAAACACCCTAAAAAAACCGTTGTTTTAAAACAATGTCTCAGATTTCCCATATATTTCATTTCTATTTTCCTTCCCCAAAACCCTCGCCTCAGACAGCAGTGGTAGGAAGCTCATTCAGGTGGTGAGCCTCTGTCCTGTTTGCAGGGAACGGACGCGTGAATCCCCACCCAGGAGCGGCGGCCGGGGCAGGTTTTACAGGCAGAGTAATTCCAGGCAGATCCCGGATGGTTTTAGGAAGCGGGTTGTGAACAAACGTTCTTGGACAGGAAGGGATTGGATGGCTGGGGTTTTCTGGGGACACACGGCGGCAGGGTGAGCCTCGAGTCCCGAGGAGGTTGGCACCCTCAGGGCCCCAGGCCCAGGGCTCGGCAAGCCATTCTGCAGTCCCCAGTGAAGGCTGCGTGGGTTCCAAACTCACTGTCTGGGAGGCAGTTTTCCTGGGGAAAGAGACCAGCGGTCGTAGCGAGGAATCTTCCCGAAGGGTTGGTGCCAGGCTTCCTGGCAAATCGCACACCCGGACACACATAATTACACCCTCACAGGCCCCAGTCCTATGGGTGTGTCAGCTCAGCCTCCAACTTTCCTTGAATCAGGGTCTGTCAGCCTGGACATTGCTGACATCGGGGTCTGATCCTTCTTCGTTGAGCAAAGTCATGGTCGACGCTCACAGAGGTGGGATGGCTCGCCGGAGTCACATGCTGTTAAGTCACGGAGCTTATCAGGTGTTCACTCAGCAAACATTTTAGCCTGTCCGCTGTGTATTGAGCGCAAGTACAGGCAGGCTCGCCGGCACACACTTATTGAACATCCGCACGATACTGGATATTAGGGATGCCAGAGAGATGGCAAGAGTGGAGGAGTCAGAAAATAAACACGCAAAGCGGTTTCTGGGCCCCACTGGCCTCTGGGGCTTAATCATGCTTTGGTGGGGGCTGCCCTGGGCATTGTAGGAGGTTTAAGAGCCTCCTTGGCCTCTACTAGATTCTAAGAGCACCCCCCAGTCCTGACGACCAAAGATGCCTCCAGACACAGCCACATGTGCCCTCAGGGGCAAAATTATGCCCCGTTGAGGACCACCTTCAAATGAGATGGTGTGGTCGAAGGAACCATAGAACCCTGTCTGTCCAGAGAAAAAGGAATGTATTCCAGAGATGACCTCCCTTGGGAAGGACTGTCCAGGGAGGAGAGATGCCCCTGGGGTGTGACAGTCAACCCTGCTGAGAAGGAAGGCAGTATTTAATCCATAATTGGGCTGGCAAATTTACCTGAAATTACCTTATGTAATCACTCATCATTACCAGTGTTCCCCCTGGACGGTGAGTCTGTGAGATCAGGGATTGTCCCTCCAGGTGACTGTCATAGTTCCAGAACCTAAAACAGTGCCCGCCACAAAGTCCTACACCTTAAATGCAAGAAGGAATAAATCCAGACAGTCACCTTCTCCCGAGAACGCTGTGACCTTCCTTCCTCTCTTCCTTACCCGCCTTTATTGCTCCCCCTTGGCCCTTCTGACCTCCCCTCTCCTCCCACCGGTACCCAAACATATACACCGTCAAGCACAAGAGTAAACAGGCTAACACTCCCGGCAACAGACACACGTACTCACCAACACACCAGCAGGAAATGAGAAGTAAACACCAGAAACATGTCTTTGACTCGGTGTTCTGAGAAAACAAACCAAACCCAATAGCAGATTGCTGGGACCCAGACTCTACCGGAAATATCAACCAGCCTTTGAGCCCCTTGCTATTTGTCGATTTGTCACAACTTGAGGGCTTGATGGCCTCACCACAAGGTCACCAGAACTTCTGTGTTCATGCCAAGAAACTATGCGATCCTTTGTTTGCAGGGTAATATACTTTACCATCACATTTGTAGTGAAAAAGAACATTAAAAGACCACTCCCACCAACCCCGCCAGACACACACACACACGCACATGCACACACACGCACATGCACACACACGTGCGCACGCACACACACGTACACACATACACACACACACTCGGTGGTTATGGAGCCCATATAAAGTGGTTCCAGTCTCTTGGCAAAGATTATTACAGGCTGGCAGAGCCGGCAGAGACGCAGTTCAGAAAACATAATCTTTTATTTACCCAGATAAATATGATATTTGCTACATAAATTTGAGGGCACTCTGTTAAACACTTTATATGCTGTACTACACCCAAAAGACCATAACTGCCTTTAGATTGAGGACAATGATTGAGAAATAGCAAACCAGGCAAATAAATTGTATGTATTTATTTTTAACTGCTTTTCCAGACACGCCGCAAGGTTTCTCTCGGGCAGCACACACTTGGCGACCTAAAATAAAAAGGGACCTCTTGATCGGAAAGAATTGCACTGCTATTCATCTTCCTCCCGGGCCGCGGCTGAACACCTGTCCCCCTGCCATTCTTGGTGAAGCAGGGGCTGTTCAGACCCGTGGCCCCTGGGCTAAATCAAAGCACCCACCCCTTCTGCCAAACTCCGCGTGGAGGAGATGTTACAAATTACAAGTCTGAGAAGGAAACTAGCCAGTTTCCTGAGTACATAGAGTCAGACCCCAAACCATACTGAGTTGAGGCGGGGACCAGAACTTCCATGAAACCACAGGCCATATTACATAAGGCTTTGCATCGGAGAAATAAACAGGGTTTAGAAGTCTTCCCAAAGGCCAGCTGCTCTTTGGTTGGAAGCATGAAGATGTCCTCGGGATCGTGGCTCCGGAACCCTGACCTCTTCGCGGGCTCCTTTGGTTTGTTTGTTTGTTTGTTTGTTTGTTTTTATTACCCCCCCCCAAAGAATATTTGTTGATCATTCTATATGTGTCCTGTGTTTCTAAACACTCTGCATGACCATAATGATATCCCAAGTTCTATGTAATACTATGGTTAACCTACATCTTACTGAAAACTAAGACCTAGGGAGTTTAGGTAAGTCTCTAAAGTTTAGGGAGTTTAGGTAATTCTCTAAAGTTAACATAGTCAGTGGTGACACTGGGATTCGAATCCAGGTCATCTTTCATCAAAGCCAACACTGTTTAAACTACGGCCAGATGTGAAGCCTGCACACTCCTCTTGTTTCACTGTCCCCACGGCCAGTCCCGAGTCCTCCTGGCTTCCGTCGTCACCTCTACGATAGCCACAAGATTTCCGCTTCCATGCCAGCTCCAGCCTATGGGCCACAGCTGCCTGAATTATGGTCCATAAGCAGCCAGGCTCAACGGAACAAGAATCCCATGACTGATTAGTGATGCCTGCTGTGGGTGCAGAAGTGGTGTTTAGTGACACGTATGACCCAAGTGCCTTCCTCTGTCCTTACGCTGATGACTGTCCAATTTCCATCACTTAACAGTACTTTGTCTTCTGAATTCCGGAGTCAGATTTGCAGCCGCCTACTAGAACTCTCTATCAGGGTAGCCCATTGCTACCTCCCCCTCCTCCAAGCCAGCCTCTTTTCTCATGGTCCCTAATCTGGCTTTAAAAATAATAATAATAATAATTACCCACCCAGGCTCCAAGCTGGACCTGACAGCTGAGCTTAGCTTTTCTCTCTCCTTCATTCAATACTCCATTAATCACACATCTTTTCCATTCTGCTCTTCAAACATTTTGAGAATCTTCTGCCTCGGTCCAATTCGCACTCCAGACTAGGCCCTCACTGAAACTCTTGCAACGATCCACTAACGAGGGCTCTGCTCCCGCCTCCAGACTTGTCCCTCTAAGCCACGTATTCTTCCTAAAGCACAAATCTGGATATATGTTTCCTTTGCCCAAATACCCTTGCGGCCTCCCTCGGGTCAAACGCTTCAGATGACACAGAGGACCCTTCGCCACGAGGCCTCATTTAACTGTCCGCTTACCTCCATGCTCCTCATTCGCCACTCCCTCATCTTCCCTGTGCCTCAAGAGTACAACGGCCTTGCTCTATTATCCCGTCACCATTCACACCCATGGGCCTTCGCACAAGCCGTTTCTTCCACTCGTATGTCCACTGTGATTTAGTGATCCTTTATAGAGACATCCACAAGTCAACCGTTGCAGACGGTGTGCTCAGCTCTCAACGAAGGACCCAGTGTAGCCCTCACAAGCCCATCTGCAGAGACATTAGGTCTTACCCCCAGCCCATCCTTTCCTGAGTCCTCTTCAAAGCAGCAGCAATTAGAATGAGATTTACAGTTAATACATCCATAAGCAAAGGTGTCCTGCAGACAGCATCCCCATGGAGGCTGGACAGTGAGACCTTTGACCCTCAGGCACCCCCTCACAATGTCAGTTGCACCCCTGGCACCTAGGCTGGTGGATTTTTGTACCAGCTGGTAGCCGCCACTGCATTCTGGGCACACCTTTCCAGGGCACACAGCTCACAGCCACTCCCTGACACGTGGGTCTGATTTAAGTGTGAGCTCCTTGAGGGCAGGGTAAGTCGGAGACAGCTTCGCCGTCCTGTTGTCCCTGGGATGGGGAGCCTGGACGAGGCATGCATCCAAGAAATGGTTGTCTTTGGATCAGATGCAGTAAACCAAAGCAGAGACAACTCGGCCTCAGCACCATCCCTCATTAGTTGGGCAGCGTTGGCCCAATTATTTAACCTCTCTATGGCTCTTTATCTCCAACCACTGAACCGGAATAATAGCAGTGCCATATTCTTGGGTTCTTCAGACCTTGTTATCAATGGGTAGCTGATGGATGGGTGGATGGATGGATGGATGTGCCTATTGATGAATGAATGGATTAGTAGATAGATGAGTAATTTAATAGCTACTTTATTACATAATTAATTAAGAAAAATGTTCTTCCATCAGTGCCGAAAGCCACCATCCATTCACACAATTAAAAAAAAAAAAAAAAAGTGGTCCAAATACAAAGGGTCCCTCAGGAAACAATCAAATAGCTGTAACTTTCACAGCCCTAGGGACAGCATAAAGGCTCCCTCTGGGCACTGTCTTCAGCACATCCCCTTCCCAGGCAAAGGAGGAGAGAGAGCAGAGCTTCAAGTCGGCCCTCCTTCGGGGAATTTGGAAATCCCGTCACTTCACAGAAGTCTCTCCCTCACCCCTGGCCTCCCAGGAGCAGTGTGCGGCTCTGAGGCTTTGCCTCCCAGGAGGAGGAAATCCTGACTTGCCGCCCCTCTGGGTTTCCCTCCATCTGCCATCCCGGAAGCACTTGTGTCTGAAGGGCTGGTGGAGAGATGCGCAGAAGGAGATGCCCCGGAACGCCTCTTCTGTAACCTGTTAGAGGTCACCCCTCACCCGCCTTGGATCTCCCACTTGTGGCTCCTAGACCTAGCCTGCCCTCAAAGCCAAGAGTGTCCTGCCCGGGTGCTCTGTGGACCCCGAGCCTTCTTGGGCCCCTCCCCGGCTCCGCGGTATCAGCTGAGTAATCTCCCCAAGCATCGACACACAGCTGCGAGAGATGAAAACTGTACGTTGATAGATGAAACTTTGGGTAAGATTACATGGTTTTGAATATCTTGATGACATATTTGTCTGAAAAGTCTTTCAGAGGATGGCCTAATATAAATGCGCGGAAATGTTTCTAATGACTAGCATTTGTCTACAGACTTCGTTGGAGAAATTAGCATTCATGTCTCTCGGGATGTCATTTGCATTTGTATGCTGGGACCAACTTTTGAATAATCATTTCTTCCAGCTCAGAAGAGTTAACTGTTTACTCTGAACGCAGGCTGGTTTCCTTCTCAGGCTATCTGGCTGGGTCTGCAGGGTCCGGATAGAGGTAATGATGTTCTAGGCCTAGATCTCACTGCTGCCATACTCTGGAAACTTCTAAGTAGACCTCACAATACCGTTTGCCTAGCACATATTTCCTGGGCTCCAGCTGGGCTCTGGCCACACCCGCCGAGTTATTGGAACCCACCCCCTGTGTCCTCAAGAACTTCAGCTTCCTACAAACCCCAGGCCCACAAGGGTGACATCTGAGACCTGCCTGGTCACAAGCTGACCTAGAATGCTGCCCAGGGTGACAGAGAGTCCGTTGAAAACCCATGGAAAGCAGTGAGTGTGTGAGGGCAGCACTGGTCCCCTTCCATGATTCTGGTTTCTTAGAGGTCCTTTGGCTGAAGTCCAGGGCATTTTCCTGGCTCAATTTTGCATTAAATAGAGTGAAAAGGAAAGGTCTGGATAAAACCAAGGAGAGCTCAGTTCTAAGAGGGGCACTTCTCTGCTCCGTGATGTCCAGGCAGAAAATTAACCTCTTCTGGCATCAGTTTTGTCGTCCATAATTCAGAGCAGTAATCCCACCAATTACTCAGAATTAAGGAGACAAGAGTCGATCATGCATGTAAAATCCCAAGACTTGGCTCATAGTAGACACTCAATAAATAGGACTTGTCCTGCACTGTCTCCCCGGCACCCCCAGTGCACCAGCAGCAGCAGCACTTAGGCTCCCGATGACAACTTTTGCAAATGGAAAAATAGGATGTCCTGGCTTCAGGATGAAGATTCATTTGAGAAACTATCAGTGCAGACATTTTATTTTGGGGTAGCTAGACAGCCACAGGATTCATTCTCTGTGTGATCTCTGGGTCTCCGGTAAAATTCTCCAAAAATTCTCTAAGGCCTTTGCTGTGTGTCAGAAGCAGACCCCCGACAGTTCTTCCACCTGAGTGGCTGACTCTGGAGGCGGGAGGTCCAAGGTCAGTTGAAGCCTACAGTGTGGCTCTGGTCTGGGACCCACCACCCTGCACAGAAGTAAGCATATCCCTGAAGGCCTGATTAGTGAATTGGTGTTTGAGCTTAGGATAACTGTGAGCCCCACGCAGCCTCCTTCTAGGTTGTGGGACAGGAGCACCAAAGATCTGTGTTCCCAAGATATAAGCATCTTTAATAGGAAGACAAGAGCAGCAGAAACTCTCATGACATTTGTGAGGTCTTCACTCCAGGCCAGGCTTTGTGCTGAGTGCTCCATGATGCTGTCTAAGTCCAACACTCACTCACCGGGACCACAGCTGTCAGTTCTCACCTCCTATCCCGGCAGGGACTTGGATGTGGAACAGAAGGGATGGCTTGGACCCCCTCGGGCTGTCATTCAAGGACACCAACATCCAACACCGCCATTTGCTGGTTCTTTCACTTGGCATGCCCCTTCTCTGTTTGGTTTTGAAGTATGAGGAGCTCATTTCGGGTATGGCCCTCACTTAGAAACATCCCCCAAACCCTAGGTTTGGGCTTTGCTCCCAAATATGGCTGAATCTGGCCTTTTAGAAGCTCCAAGAACTGGGAGATGAAAGATGAAAACCCTACAAGCAATTAAAGGTTTTACTTATTTATTTGATATTTATTTGACAGAGAGAGAGATCACAAGTAGGCAGGCAGGGGGAGGGGGAAGCAGGCTCCCTGCTGAACAGAGAGCCCAATGTGGGGTTTGACCCCAGGACCCTGAGATCATGACCCAAGCCGAAGGCAGAGGCTTAACCCACTGACCCACCCAGGTGGTCCCCCTACATGTAATTAAAAGTTAGAGACCTTACTAGACTGGAAGAGAATCAGGGAAGTAGAAGAAAGTTCAGCTTTTCCTGTATTAATGACTTCAATTTGTGTTTTAAACGGCGGTCCACAGAAATATCTGGGGGGAGGAGAGAAGGAAATGGCTGCTTTGCTGATCCCTTTTGCCCACACTTCCTGGAATGCAGCTGGGGGCCGGTCCCCAGGCATCCTGTGCTTCCGTCCATCCCAAGCCCTCTTACTGCCCGTTGTGATTCTGGGTTTGCTTGTCTGTCTATGCATCTGCCTTGGAACCTCCCAGAGGGCAGGCACTGGCATTCGTGTGGGTCTGATGCAAAGGAAGTGCTCAGTAAAGGTCTGCAGAAAGCAGGAACTGCTTCCCGTTGAACGTCCTCTCGCAGTGTGCTGGTGTGTCCCAAACTGAAAATGATTTCTCCTAAACAGGGCTCTCTCTCTCGCTCTCTCTCTGTGTCTCACTGTCTATCTCTGTCCCTCTGTGTCTGTCTCTTCCTGATCGATCTCTTTTTTCTTCTATCTCTCTGGCTCTTTCTGTCTCTCTCGCTCAGAGAGAGGAGGGAGGATTGAAACCTGATTTGTCAAAATCACTTGACTTGTTTCCATCTTTCTCTCGGGCCCCATGTGAACACCCCATGAAGCTCCCTGCCGCCATGGTAATACCTCAGGTGATGCTATCTGGTGGCCCACATCTCATGCCAGAGACAACGCCTGCTCCCAGAGAATCCCAAGCCATGTCCCACCCCTTTAATGTCTGTGAAAGCAAGTTGGGAGAGGCAAGGCTGATCTTCCTTGAAGCCTGGGTGTTTGATGTTTGCTTTCTTTTCTTTCTTTCTTTTTTTTTTTTTAACACTACACCTTGAGAATTCTTTTATGTGCCTCTTGCCAAACATGAAACTTGGTGCCGGGATTGTTAATGATCTTCTGAAAAGCAGAGCCTCCAGTGGCACCAGAATATGCTGGACCACTCCCAGCGACACATTTCCCAAGCCGCCAGAAAGGACACCTCGTCTTTGGGGTAGGAACAGCTCCGGAGAATGGCACAGAATCTTCTAGTATCACTCATTCTTATCTTGAAAGAAACAAATTAACCAATGGATATGGCGACCGGGGCCTCTGTTTTGACGGAGTTGCTGGGTCTAGTGAGCAAATGCATCATTAAACGAATGTGCACATAAGATATCCGTATATAATTGATACGTATAAATGCTCTCCCTTCCCTTTTGTTACCAGCCATTTGTTTTAAGTACCTACTGGCTGTCTGCAAACCAGGCGGCTTCTTACTGCAATCCCATTTAGAATTTGGACAACTTTAAAGACATTTATAGACACCACCTCCCCCCTTTCATCCCACCCAAGTCTCTTAAGGAAATTCATATTCTTAAAATTTAGGTCGTAGAATTTATTGATGAAAAGGGTACAATGATAAAACCAGTACTAAGCGTTCATCACCAAAGTGTAACTTTCTGGAGAAAATTTAAGAGGACACACAACTGAGAGCCAACCTTCCTTTTAGAGACACCGTGCCCAGTATGGAGTCCAGTGCAGGGCCTGAACTCACAGAACCTGAGATCAAGGCCTGAGCCAAGATCAAGAGTCAGACACTTAACCAGCTGACCCACCCAGGCGCCCGTAACTGTGAGGGTATTTCTAATCCTCTGTTGTGAAATTCAGAGCATGGGCAGGACTGTGAAGACAGGTGGGCAATGAGGCACTGTGTATGAGGGGGTAGAGCTCACCAAGGCAAAGGAGCTTTGTCCCAGGTGTGAGCCCCTGCTTCAAGTGCTCCATGGAAACTTCTAGAACATTCCCTGATGGAAATAATTTTGACAGCGTAAAGGACTGGGGGTGTGTTAGCAGCTTCTTTTCCTTCATTCAGTTTTGTGCTGGGTGTCTTTGATGTGCCCTACCTCCCCTTCCCAGATCCATTCTCCACCTTTCCCTACCTGGCTCGATGCTCCAGGAGACAGATCTACACAGATGCATGAATGGATTCCCTAGGCTTCTACTTGGGTCAGGTCTCTGAGCAGCACTGGAGGCAGCTGAGAGCGAGGGAGAGAACCATCTGTTGGCTCCCTCCCTGTGCCATCACAGTGAGCTAGTTGTGTCCCTTGACTGGAGGTTACAGCTAGACTCAGCTGCCACGGTCCACACCACCAGCTCACTCTCTGTCTCATCTCACTTTCTCTCTGAGTTTGGATCCACTCCCTCCCCTTATGCCTTCCAGCAGCAGGAGGTGGTATTCCCCCCAGGAAAGTCGCCCCAGGAAGCTATAATTTCCCATTAGGACTTCTAAGCCCTGTGCCCCTGTGCTCTGTAAACATTCTCTCGATTAAACCTCCTTTGGCCTTAGCCATGTCAGCTCCTTCCTGTTGAGACCCGAGGGATACAAGTTTGTGGACCGAGTGAAATCGCAGGAGGGGGCTTCCCCTGTGGTGCCCCAAGATCTACAGGGACTAGAGCCTTCCTTCTTGGTCACATTTTACTTCTCCCCTTGGACCCAGTCGATTGACCTTTAGCCTTTCCTGGGAAAGACTAAGCTGGGGAGATGAGCACGTCCTCAGGCCTTGCTCCCCTCCCCCAGCCCACTCACCCACGGCAGACCCCTGAGTCGGAGCACAGCTGTGCAAAAAGGCAGAGCATCGGACCAAGAGTCCAGCACTGGACCACAGCTCTTTTCTTACCCTGTGACTTTGGGTCACATATGTGCTTCCTCCTTGGGGTCATCTGTCAACTAAGATGACAGCCTGAGTCTAGTTCCTCATCAGACCCTTGAGGGATTAGAAAGATGTATGAAGACAATTTAAAATTCACCTTGTAGGGCCACCTGGGTAGCTCGGTCAGTTAAGCGTCCAACTCTTGATTTCAGCTCAGGTCGTGATCTCAGGATTGTGAGATCGAGCCCCACATCAGGCTCCATGCTAGGTATGCAGCCTGCTTAAGATCTTCCCTCTCTCTCTGCTTCTCCCCGTCACTTGGGTTCTTTCTCTCCCCCAAAAAAAGTCACCTTGCTGTAAGCCAGTGCGTGTGCTCACTAGGAGTTTTGGGGTCTGAAATGGAGGCTTGTGCATAATTTTTTATTTCTCTGCAGAATCTACTCCAGTGCCAGGCACCTGAGAACTTACAAAACCGTGGCTGACCTGCAGCTATTATTTCCCTTGTGATATTTGAAGGAAAACAAAAGCCAGTGTTCTAGGGCTTCTAAGAGGCCGGCAAAAGGTGCCCGCTCACATTTACACTGAAACTTAGCGGCAGACTTACTGCACCAAATTGTGGAGTCATGTTAACAATCGCGCAAACACAGGTCATATTTAAGTGGATAGTCCTAAAATAAATGAATCTAAGAAGGAAGTATCAGATACTGGAAGATGACTGCCTTAACTACTTTGTCCTTGTCTGTGTCTACTGTAGAAGTTGGTAAAGCTAAAAAAAAAAAAAAGAAAGAAAGAAAGAAATCATTTTCCTAAATCCTTTGGCAGCTAGGCAGCTAGGAATGGTCATGTGACTCAGTTCTCACTAGTAAGACATAAATATTTCTCATTTTTTTAAGATTTTCTTTTTTTTTTTAAGATTTTCTTTATTTATTTGACAGAGAGAGATCACAAGTAGGCAGAGAGGCAGCCAGAGAGAGAAGGGGAAGCAGGCTCCCTGTTGAGCAGAGAGCCCGATGCAGGGCTCAATCCCAAGACCCTGAGATCATGACTCAAGCTGAAGGCAGAGGCCTGACCCACTGAGCCACCCAGGCACCCCAAGACATAAATATTTCAATGGTACCATCAATTTTTCATTTTTCCCTCATCTTGGGATGCAGACCTGATGGCTGAAGCTTCAGCAGCTACCCTGGGAAGATGAGGTAGCCGAAACAAGGAAAACACATGAGAATGGCAGAGATGTTGACCTTGATATTATTAGGCCACAAAACTAATTTAAACAAACAACTGCCTCCAGAACCCAGTGTGGTTTTGAGGCGGAAGGGAGGGGAATGTTAACCCTTCTTTGTTAAAACCATAGTTAATGGGTTATTCTGTTGCTGTAGCAAATGACACAGCGAATAGTATCAAAAAAATAACCTACTCTTCTCTAAAACCTCATTGGTTGAAATCTGTGTAAGACTTTTTTTTTAAGTGAGAAAGCTCCGTCAGGATGAATCTGAACCCGATTCACCCCGGCCCTGCCTGATGCCTACAGCCCCTCCCCAGCTTACTCTCAACAACTCCTGGAGCTCCTCGAGAACAGATGCCGTGTTGGCATTTATATTCTTAGATATCAACATGCCTTTTTCACCTAACAGGCCTTCCATTAGAGACTGAGGCCTAAAGAGAGAAAATAGCTTTAGAAGGTCCAAAGAGAACATCACCCATAACGACCATTTACAGAGAAGCCTGCCATATGCAAAGCACTTTCTAATCACTACATCAACCACATCACATCTTTATGAAGCAAGCATTTTTTTAATCCCCAAGTTAGTGGTAAAAACCGTGAAACTCAGAGAGTTTTCATAATTCAGCCAAGATCCCGAGGCTTATGAAAGACATGAAAATGTGGACCCATCCCCCAGCTCCACTACGGATGTCTTCCCTGTGAGAAGAATCCAGACTATCACCCCTAGAACCTTGTTTTTCTCACTTTAGCACCTGAAGGTGCCAGTCAAGCCAGCCAGGGGCCCAGCTGCGTGTAAACGAACTCTGCAGGAAACCTTCAAAGTGCCTGTTGCTCGACCCTGGGAGGGTTCAGAGGGTGATGGTTTGGGACCATTGAGAAAGTGGCCCATTTGCACTCTCTAATTTGCATGCTGGATGTCTACTGAAAGTTGCTATGGTGATCCGTTTGACCAGAAGTTTCCGCTGAATCATCCCAACACGTATATAAAAACATAAATGTGGTTAGGGGATCCAGAGCCCGCCAGCCGGGAGAGATGTCTCCATTTGTTGTCGCTTGTGACTCACTCGTGGTCATGCGTGGGCCCAGCTGTAAACCTCTGTGGGCAGGTCTCCTCCCTGGAGAGGTTTTACACAGCAAGACACATTGAAATTGCCTCTGGGGAACCTGGAGACGGGAGGAGGCACAGAAACCGCCCCCAGCCATGCCCTGCTCCCCTGGGTGGTGCCAGAGCTGGGGGTCTTTCCAGGCAGTGTCTCTGTTTGCAGATCCCTAAGAACAGAGGCTGTGACGGGCACCCAGGAGCTGAACCTGGGAAGCACACGTGGGATTCGGAGGCAGCTAGCAGAGAAAGCCGCTAGCTTTGTGGTGGCCCCGCAGGTGGCTGCCTGGGGCAGGGATCTGCTTTAGGAGCTGCCCTGGAGGCCTGGGGACAGGACACCGTGGGGAGAGTGTGGATAGACTCGGGTTCAGATCCCTTCGTGGTCACTGCAGTCCCTTGGCGAGTTTCTCGACACGGACACTGATGTCTCTGTGTCGAGAGAAGAATGGGAAGGGAAAGCTTGTGTGGCTTCAAAGAAAGACTGCGCAGCCTGGGGCCTCACACAGGGTCAGTATACGGTATCTCTGGAGGGCATCTGTGTTCTCTCCTTGGGCTTCACCAAAGACATGCAGCTAAATAAGACGGTTGTTCTGAGAATCAGGGATAGGAGCTTATATAAAAAATTGATAAAGATTAGAACATAACCCTCAAAAAAAAAAAAAAAAAGCCCTCTGTTTTTTTTTTTCTTTTGAACTAGATGGTATTTAACATCTGACCTTCATCTGAAACATGTATTTTCAACTACATAGACATGCATATGGGTATTTTTATAAATAAGCAAAGGTAGACACATAAACAGTTGCCTGATTTGTTCCCTTTTGCTCCTTGGAGACATTTGAGGGATGCCACTGAGAGGGGGACGGGGTCAGTTGTACGTCAAGCGGAAAACCAGGACAGGCTGTTAGAGTGTTGTTCAGGAGACAGACTGTCCTTAGAATGGACGTCGATTTTTAAAAACTGTATAATCCATTATATTAGCAACAGTGTCAAACAACAGATACAACTTTTCTAGAAAATACTTTTTCTATCATGGGGAGCCTGGGTGGCTCAGTCAGTTGAGAGTCTGACTCTTGGTTTTGGCTCAGGTCTCATGATCTCAGTGTCCTGATATCCAGCCCTCAGTCCGTTCCCACGCTGGGTGTGGAACCTGCTTAAGATTCTCTCTTTCTGGGACGCCTGGGTGGCTCAGTTGGTTGGGCAGCTGCCTTCGGCTCAGGTCATGATCCCAGCGTCCTGGGATCGAGTCCCACATCGGGCTCCTTGCTCGGCAGGGAGTCTGCTTCTCCCTCTGCCTCTGCCTGCCATTCTGTCTGCCTGTGTTCACGCTCTCTCTCTCTCTCTGACAAATAAATAAATAAATAAATAAATAAGAGACTGTTTTTTCAAAAAAAAAAAAGATTCTCTCTTTCTCCCTCTCCCCTGCCCTGCCCCTTCTCTGCCCACCCCAGTCATGCACTCTTTCTCTCTCTCTAAAAAATAAGTAAGTAAAATCTTAAAAAAAAACTTTGTCATATCAGAGCCCTAAAATATTTACACCTTTTAGTCTACGTATAAGCTGGTATTCACCAAAGAAACAGAACTGGCAAAATATATATGCATAATAAATCATATCCTATATATTTCTGCTCTATATATCCTATATATACCCTATTAGGTAATGTTACATATATATGAAGCACATATATATTGACACACACATATATATTTAGTGATAATACTGATATGTGCATCAGTATATATACATAAGTGCGTGTCAGATATACATATGTGTGTCAGTATATATACGTATGTGTGTGTGTGTGGCAGATCTATGTATCTCTGAAAGAGGATTCACTCTAAGGAATTGGTCGTACGATTATGGAGGTTAGGAAGTCTCAGTCTCATCTCTGTGAGCTGGAGATGCAGGAAAACTGGTGACATAACTCGGTCTGAGTCCAAAGGCCCGAGAACCCAGGCTGCTGGTTGTGCAAATCCCAGTCTGAGGGCAGAAGATGAGATGGGATGTCCCCGCTCACTCAGTGAGACAGAAAAAAAAAGGTGGAGGGATGAATTCTTCCTCCTTCCTCTGCCTTTTATGCTATTCAGACCCTCCGTGGGTTGCATAATGCCCACCCAGACTGGGGAGGACCGTCCATGGCTGTCCTGAATCCACAGATTCAAATGCTAATCTCATCTGGAAACATCTTCAGGGCACACCCAGAAATGGTGTTTAGTCCTGCCACTGCATAGCCCATTGAGTCTGACACATAAAATTAACCACTACAGGTTAGTCACTCTAATTTTTTTGTATTTATCTTAGGTAAGTTATCAGATATTCAGTAATTATGTACAAGGTTAGAGATCAAAAGGTATGGACATGACTGAAAAATTGGAAAGGGTTGTAATGTCCCAAATAAGCAAAATAATCAATTTTTTTTTTATAATCACAGGATTAAATTGTTATGTGGCCGATAAAGCTGTGCTTAGGGACCTAGGTAGGAAGAAAGGGGCACTAGATTATGAGCTGGAAAGTTAGATACAAAATGTAGATTCAATCTGATCCCAATTCTTTTTTTTTTAATTTTTTATTTTTTATAAACATATATTTTTATCCCCAGGGGTACAGGTCTGTGAATCACCAGGTTTACACACTTCACAGCACTCACCAAAGCACATACCCTCCCCAATGTCCATAATCCCACCCCCTTCTCCCAAACCCCCTCCCCCCAGCAACCCTCAGTTTGTTTTGTGAGATTAAGAGTCACTTATGGTTTGTCTCCCTCCCAATTCCATCTTGTTTCATTGATTCTTCTCCTACCCACTTAAGCCCCCATGTTGCATCACCACTTCCTCATATCAGGGAGATCATATGATAGTTGTCTTTCTCCGCTTGACTTATTTCGCTAAGCATGATACGCTCTAGTTCCATCCATGTTGTCGCAAATGGCAAGATTTCATTTCTTTTGATGGCTGCATAGTATTCCATTGTGTATATATATACCGCATCTTCTTGATCCATTCATCTGTTGATGGACATCTAGGTTCTTTCCATAGTCTGGCTATTGTGGACATTGCTGCTATAAACATTCGGGTGCACGTGCCCCTTTGGATCACTACGTTTGTATCTTTAGGGTAAATACCCAATAGTGCAATTGCTGGGTCATAGGGCAGTTCTATTTTCAACATTTCGAGGAACCTCCATGCTGTTTTCCAGAGTGGCTGCACCAGCTTGCATTCCCACCAACAGTGTAGGAGGGTTCCCCTTTCTCCGCATCCTCGCCAGCATCTGTCATTTCCTGACTGGTTGATTTTAGCCATTCTGACTGGTGTGAGGTGATCTGATCCCAATTCTTTAAAAAATATTCCTTAGTTATACATTTGTATATCTATGTATGCATTTTCATATATTCATTACAAAAAATAACTTCAATACTATTGACAGCCACTGTCACTAAGCATTGTCTTCATTTCCTTCTCTCTCCTTATTTATATTCTCCAAAACTTCTGTAAGGAACATAACCTTCTTTCATAAGCAGTAAATATGATGTACCAAAATGTGAAAGAAGTCAAACTTTGGAATCGTGGTCATTTTTCTTTAGCAAAATATTTCTTTAAAAAGTGCGGTGGCAGGGGCACCTGGGTGGCTCAGTTGGTTAAGCAGCTGCCTTCGACTCAGGTCATGATCCCAGCGTCCTGGGATCGTATCCCACATCGGGCTCCTTGCTCGGCAGGGAGCCTCCTTCTCCCTCTGCCTCTGCCTGCCATTCTGTCTGCCTGTGCTCACTCTCATTCCCTCTCTCTCTCTCTGATAAATAAATTTAAAAAAAAAATACTTTAAAAAGTGCGGTGGCGGGGCACCTGGGTGGCTCAGTGGGTTAAAGCCTATGCCTTCGGCTCAGGTCATGGTCCCAGGGTCCTGGGATCGAGCCCCACATCAGGCTCTCTGCTCAGCAGGGAACTTGCTTCCTCCTCTCTCTCTCTCTCTACCTACCTGTGATCTCTCTCTGTCAAACAAATAAATTAAAAAATCTTAAAAAAAAAAAAAAAGTGCGGTGGCTTCTGCTTCCAAAAGGTTAGGGTCCGGCAAGAGTGGAGCCATGAGGATCAAGGAAAAGTGCCTTGGTGTGTGGCCTCTGAGCCCAAGGACAGAGGGGTGAGCAGGGCAGCCCGGTGGGTAGGGTAGAGGGAATGTGCACATGCAGTGAATGACAGCTGCCAGAGGACAGAGGGGAGGGTTGGTCACCCTAGCAAAGATGTGAAGGGGGTGTGGCACTTCATCATGCCTGCCATCGCTTTGGCCCTTTGGGGGTGCAGGTCTGACCATGAAGCTCCCAACAGCCTGATGTCATATCTTCTCCATTTTCTCTCTTATACTGGTGCCTCCATTCCCTCACCCCGCCCCCTTCCCTGTGGCCCCATGCCCACGTGGTCTAGCTGACTTATCTTGCTTTGGGCCCAAAGGGCTGTTCCTTCATGCTGGGGTTCTCTGTGAGACAGCCACTGGCCCCTCTCCTTCCAACATCTCACATCCCTCACCCACAATGCCAGAGAGTTAGAGGGAAAGAGCACAGTTTCACCTGCCATAGGGATTTCAGAGACCCACTAAGACAGAGACTAGGTAGACAGGTAAAAACTCCTCAGAATTGTAATCAGAAGACCTTAGTTTGAATCTCTCTCTACCTACCTGGCAAGCTATGTCAGCCTGAATATGTATCTTACCTTCTCTGTGTTTCAGTTCTTTGACCTATAACCAAAAGAGAATAATAGGCAGCTTCCTGGCTGACGATGAGAATAAAGTCAGTCTCTTGGAACTAAAGTAGTTTTCAATTGCTGCATAGCAAACACCACAAATTTAGCGGCTTAAAACAATGGCCACAGGTTGCATCATAGTTTTGTCGGTCAGAAGCCCAAGTGGGCTTAGCTGGGTTCTATGTGGGGCAATGGGGCTCATACAATGCCAAAACCGAGGTACCAATGAAGCTGAGCTCCTCACTGGAGACCCAGGGCAAAGAATCTACTTGCAACTCACTCAGACTGTTGGAAGAATTAATTTCTCTGGAACTGTAGGACTGAGGAGCTCATTTTCTTGCTGGCTTTCTGGTGAGGACCACTCGGCTCCTGGAGATCACCCACATTCCTTGCCACGCCCCCTACATCTTCAAACCAGTAATATGAGGTCAAATCCCCCTTGTGCTTTGAATCTAACTTTCACCTGAAGAAAACTCCACTTTCAAAGGACTCATGGAGGTTTGAGAAGATGGTGCATGGAAGTCAGGTGGAACAGGAGATGATTGATCAAGGCCAACTTTTGGGATAAATGCAGTGCACAATATATACAAGGCTCTAAATAGACTTTGGTAGAATAAATGAGTGAGTGGACAAAAGCAAGAATGGGTGAGCAAATAGGAAAAATCAGCAATGAAGTTAAGAGTTCCTGTTTTGGGGCACCTGGGTGGCTCAGTAGGTTAAGCGGCTACCTTTGGCTCAGGTCATGATCCCAGGGTCCTGGGACTGGAGAGCCTACTTCTCCCTCTCCCTCTGCTTGCTGCTCTGCCTACTTGTGATCTTTCTCTTTCTGTGTCAAATAAATAAATAAAATCTTAAAAAAAAAAAAAAAGTTCCTGTTCTGGAGAGGTTAAGGATTTAGCCAGGAGAACCGTAAGGAGACATTCTGATTCGAATGCCATCAATCCCCACGGAATGAACATTCAGTTAATTCGACCACTAAGTGAGGTATCATCATCCTGCAGCGTGGGGGCACCTCGAGTATGTTGCCTGAGCTTGGCTTCTCTGCTCAGAACACATCCGGCTCTGAGGCCTCCGGAAACCTGACCGGCAATTAGAACCAAATGAACACAACTCTGTCACCAAGCACTTCTCCCTTTAAACTTCAAATTGCTCTTGGGATCTTCAGGCTCCTTCACCACGGGTTCTGTGCTTGTGGGCCCAGCTCCCTTTCCACCAGAGAGGTGGGAGAGAGGGCCAAAGTGTGGGCATTCATGTGGGTTCTGGCTGGAGGGGATTTTGTGGTAAGGCCCTTAAAGGCTCAAATGTCTAGTAATCTTAGTAGTTGTCTGAGCATCATCAAATCATTATTAGCAGCTATAATAACTCCAAAACAATCCACGGATCAGAAGGAAACAGAACAAAGATGGAACCTGCTATCTGATGGACAGAAGCATGCCTGATAAACTTACAAGCTGCCAGACCTCCTCCAAAGGGTTTTTATAACTTCCTGAAAAATGCTTTAACATTGGGCTTTAATTAAACATTTAATGTGCATCATGCAAATATACTGATTCTGCCAGCGGGGAAATGATGAAGCTTGTATTCGGACATCTCCAGCTGAGATGACTGGTGTTTCCACGGGGTTTACTAATGGGGCCTCGGGTCGCACCCTGCCAAGTTGGAACGGCACTGTAGGAGCAGAGGAACGTCCTGGATTGGAAAGTCAATGGCTCAGAGCAACTATGTTCCTTGCTGCTTCTCACACTCCATCCTAAGGCTGAACATGTAGAAAGTGCTGGCTGTGGAGAGTCACATGAAGCACTTACAAATGAACCCTCTCTTGTCACGGGGTCTTCTTCTCTGGTCATCACCTCCCCTCCCTGTTACCATGACTACTCTGAAGTTCTGATCTTTGGGGAGGATGAGCCAAACAGCCCAGAAAAACACCTTGAGGACATGGCTTCCTCTGTGGCAAAATCATACCACCTGCCCGGCCCAGGGTGGTTGGGAATCCCATTAAATGTGTATGGACTACATCTTTGGAATAATGCAGAATCTGGTAAATCAAATATTCTCCTAACTCACCAACTCTCTTGGATTCCAATTTTATTGTTAAAACGTCTTCTGAATTCCCATAGGTCTCACTTCCTGCCTTATTAACAAGGAATTGGGTAAAACTCTTTATTAATGAAAAGGGATTGCAAAATGCCCTTGGCTGTTCTCAGCAACCACATTCAGTGAACAGAACATAGCTATGGGGCAGTGGTTCTCAAATGGACCATTGTGTACCCCGCTCCCACCAAGGGACTTTGGTAATATCTGGAGATAATTCTAGTTGTCACAACGAAGGAAATTGGTGTTGCTATAGGGATCCAGTGGGTGGAGGCCAGGGATGCATCAATGTCCTACAACTCATAGGATAACCTCCAGCGGAGAGAAGGATAGACCCCAAATGTCAATAGTGCTGAGGCTCAGAAACCCTGATACAGAGATAAGAGAGGGTCTGCCCTACAGATTAATATATTAGGAGACCTGCTAGAAGGAGGAATTAAAAACAAACAAGCACAATCTGCTGCAAATCAGCTGTACGGCCTTGAGCAACATATTGAAAACACTGAATTCGGTTTATGTACTCGTTCATTTGGTCAGCTTTGTAAAGAGTGGCGTGTTCTAATTAAGGCAGAGGACACAAACGAAATGACAGGTGCAAAGGCTCAACCAGGAAAGAGCAATTGTCCAGGGAAGACCTGAGTGACTGGATGACAATCAACAAGACAGAGGCTCAGAGCAGCCCCTTCTGGACTTTCTAGACCTTATGGAGCTGTGCCTTTGTTCTAGGCATGATGAGTAACATGACCCAGGTTATGCTTTAATGACGCCTTACTAGATAGTATCTTGTCCTTCTTGTTAACCACACAGGCTCTAAAGGTTGGAGGAGAGACTTTGCTCCCTCCTGCTGTGGTGGGGATACCTGACCAGACAGAGGGAAAAACACTAAGGGGCAAGGAGAAAACTCAAGAGGCCACTGTGTGGTCCTGGGAAAAGAAGATCGAAAATAGCCAGGCAATTTCTCAAACAGTTACACATTGTATGATCAGGTGGACCCAGCAATTCTGCTCTTAGGTATTTATGCCCAAAAGAAATGGAAATATACATCTCTTCATAGCACCATTATTGATGATGGCCAAAAGTGGAAACAAGCCAGATGTCCATCAACAGGTGAATGGATAAAGCAAATGTGGTACAGTCATACAACGGACTATTACACAGCCCTGAAAAAGGAAGGAAGTACTAATATTCACTACAATGGGGATGAACTTTGAAGACACGATGCCAAGTGAAGGAAGCCAGACACAAAGGACCACATTTTGTCTAATTCCATTTATATGAATTATCCAGAATTGACCAATTTCTATGGACAGAGAGCAGACTGGTGGTTGCTGGGGTTGGGGAGAAGGAGGGTTATGGACTACATGTTAAAGGGTTTGGGTGTTTTGAGGAGGTGATGCAAATGATCTAGATGTAGACAGACTGCACACACTTGTGAAAATATTTTCGGAAACACTGAACTGTACACTTTACATGGTTTATATGTGATGAAGGCACACAGATGGATGGTGAAGGTAGAAACGCATGGGATCCCCAGGCTTGGAGACCGACGGCATGTGGGAGAGGGAAAGAGAAAGATTTCTCAGTTGCTGCTGCAGCTCTGGACCATTCCTTCCCGATGCCACATTCAATAAAGATGGGATGGTCTTCTCCACGTCCACCTCTTTGCTTCTCGTTGGAGTGTGACAGGGAAATACTTTGGGGAAGGAGAGCTGCTTTTGGTAGAGACTTTTTTTTTTTTTTTGCAACTTCTCACTCTTCATTGCCAGAAGACTTTGAACTTGGACCCCATGGATGCTGGGGGAGTAGGCTTAGGTGAACAAAACGTTGAAAATGCCTCAGGTTTTGCATGGAGAGGATGTGGTATGTTTTAATGCAGCTTCCCCAGTGGGTAGTCAATGCACAGAGTGAGAAATTCATGGTGCTTCCTTTACTTAGAAATGTATCTTAGCGTTTTTGTACGCATGCGAGTATGATTTCTGGTAAAGTCAAAAAACAAAAAGAACCTTCTATTGTGCTGATGAGAAAAGAAGATAGGAAAAAAGAAGACCCAGGAACACAAAGTTCATTAACGTTAGATATCGCACTGTCATGGCATTTTGCAGGAGAACGCATTTAAAGCTGGTTTTCACTATACTAACAAGTAATAAAAATGCTTCGGACCTCCCAGGTGTGTTCAAGGTCAGAGTTGAAGCTGAGCGTCCTCAGTGGGTCCCGAGACAAGGAACTTCCCCCTAGCCTGAGGGGCCACCCAAGGAACACATTCATTTTCACAGCAACATCTGATTTCCATAGTTACTGACTTTTCATTCATCCATCCCTCTCTTCAGGCAGTAAAGCATTTGCTACCCTAGGCATTTGGAGATGTGAACCTAAGATCCGTCCCTGCCCTCAGAAAGCTCGCAGGTTGGGGCACCTGGGTGGCTCAGTGGGTTAAAGCCTCTGCCTTCGGCTCGGGTCATGATCTCAGGGTCCTGGGATCGAGCCCCACATCGGGCTCTCTGTTGGGCAGGGAGCCTGCTTCCTCCTCTCTCTCTCTGCCTGCCTCTCTGCCTACTTGTGATCTCTGTCTGTAAAATAAATAAATAAAAATCTAAAAAAAAAAAAGAAAGAAAGAAAGCTCACAGGTACAGGGAAAAGACAAAGAGTCAAAGGTGAACGGTAAAAGAAGTATTCAAAGTACCGGAGACGCCCGTTCTGTGGGAGGGGGAGGCATTACGAGATGCAGGCGGCCTTTAACCAGGTGCCGCGTTAACCAGGCACTGGGAGTGTTGCAAACTGAAAGAAGTGACCTGGTTTCCTTTTCTTATAATTCAAACATCCTCTAAAGTCTGTCCCAGAGTTTGAGGACCTGGGGTCATTCTCTTGGGATTTCACAAGGCTTAGGTTGGTTAGACCTCAAGTCTGTTCGCTCCAAAGCCAAGTGGTTTGCATGGCTCCATGCCCTCCACCAGACCCCTCGGCTGACCCTGGCTTCCCATCAGGGGAGGCAGCGGGGAGGTGGGTTTTGTTTCCCAAGCCTGCGCCTGCTCCCCACACTCCGCCTCCGCAGGGCTCAGTCATCTTGGCTCCCGGTGTGGGAGGATGTTCACCGCACGCTGGTCTGAGCGGGCTCCTGGCCCCCACAGCCCGCCCCCACAGCCCCTCGGAGGCCCGGAGGCCCTGCCTCTGTCTCACCTACGCCCTCCTGTCCCAGGCGCTGCTGCCACCACCTCCTTGGCAGGTGGCCCGGCACGGTTGACCGACAGTGGATCTGTGATTTAAGCCAGGACAGGCGCGGCAAGGGAGGGCCTGGTCTGTGGTCCCCCTCGCTGTCCCCGGGGCCCCTCCCGACTTCCTGGTTGCTGGCTTCGAGGCCCCGAAGGAGCTGCCAAGCCATCCCATGCGAAAAACCAGCTTGGGAGCAGAAAACAGAACAAGCTTAACGCAGAAGTCACCGAGACAGGATAAACGGGGAAGCCTGTGGACTGTGTTGTCCTCACCGAGTGACTTTTACCGTTACTCTCAGACTTCAACCCAATTAGGACTTGGCTAATTAGTTTTGTGCACTGCACAATAGTCAGGGGAAAAGGTCACTTTGATGTATGATTTTCTTTCTCTCTCTTTCTAAGCCACAGAGCTTCCTCCAAGGAACAAGCATTAACCTCCGGTTCTCAGAAGCAAAATAAGCCAAGTCACACATTTCTATGAATTCTCTCAGTAACCTGATGATCGTAGTAATAGCTGTAGCCCTGCCCCTTGATTGAGTGGAGGTTCCAGACTCGCCACGGATCTCGCCTGTCATGGAGGCTCCCGGAGACTCGGGCAGACCAGTTCATATCTAAGGAAACCGCATCTGAGTGAGGGTAAGGATGAGAGGAGATGTCCTCTCAGAAAACGTAAGCCACAAGGCAGGAGAGCCAGGATCCAGCCATCGTGGCTTGGCCAAGTCTTTTCCCACTGCAAATTTCAAAGCCCTTGTACAGAAGAGTTTATTAGCTATAATGATAAATTATACATTGGTGGATGATTTCATTGAATCTCAGTGTTTCTGCAGAAGAGATGATGCTCTAGCCGGTATATGGACCACCCAGGACCTCCCAAGATGGAACTAAGAAAACCAAGTGTCACTTTTGGTGACCGTGTACCACGTGGGTACTGTGTGGGCTGTTGCCACATGCTTTGTGATGGAAATAGCTTTGAATAATACAGAGATAGGTATACAATATAGAATTATAGATGTCCAGGTTGGTGGGAGAAACAAACAGAAGCCAAGAGGACCAAAACAGCTCCCCCAAACTCCCGTGAACATCCTATCCTCAAGAGTTCACCAAGACAAGGCGTAAGCACCTATCCCTTCCAACTGTAAGGAAAGCCCCATCTCTGAGCATGCTATCAGTAATTATTTGTTAAGTTATGCAAGGCTATGTGGCCACAAGAACTTCATACCACTGAACTTGAACTTGAAAGCACAGCACAGCGCCCTGACCCCTCTGCTTCCTCTGCAGTGCCTCTGTTCTGTGTCCCTATGCGACGCCAACATGACAACCATTGGAAGCCCAGCCTGTGTTCTTCCTTGTAGCTCTCCTCCTGCACATTCATTACTTCAGAAAGACCTTTCCTCTTCCCCACTTCATACTACACAACGTAGGAATTTAGGCAAAATCTACACAGGTGAGAGTTTGCAATCAGCCCTTCTGTGAGAATACAGCACTGTATTTGGAGGTATTAGGTGGCCAGCTGGTTAGATTTTTGATTTCTAATAGCTGGAGGAGACCAGCACAGCACGGAAGATGGGAGCGTTCATCCTATGGCACACTGCACTGTTTGGGGGGAGCACACTGGTCCTTAAACTGGGTTCCTGTAGACGCACCTTTAAACCTTCCAGAGGATATTCTACTCCATTCAGATCGGTTGGTTCTCACAGAAAACAGGGAGACCAGTAAGAATGGGCCTACTGACATGGGCTTCTATATGTGAGGCCCTTGTCGGCGTGAAGCCCGGTGATCATGGTAGTAGGAGGTTTTTCCTCCCTGAGCCGAAACGGAATAATCACAGTGATTCCATTTGTAGTATTTTCCCCCTAGAGTTCTGAGTAGATGCCAGTGAGGGAAAAAATAATCCTCCACGAGATTTTCACTTCTGGGAAACAAAACCACAAAATATATTAAGTGCTGGGAGTGGGGGTATATCCACAACAAGAGTTTACTTTTCTGTTCAGATTCTCAAGTTTGCTTCTTACTTAAAGCAGTAGGCAAATAACATAGATTCTTTCTTGTCACTAATAAGCTGTTCCACATGTGTACTAAGAGGCTGGTGTTCTTGCTCTGTCTAGTTAACAGAGACATGTTTGTGCCTAGAAGGTATTACAAAGAAGTTCAAAAAGCTACTTTTGCCTCAAATGTCCTTTCACATGTCCCCTGGGCCTACTAAAAATGATGGATTCTGTATACAAATATGGTTGAATGGATGGATGGATGGATGGTCAGACAGAGACTGATAGATGGACAGAGAGATGGATGGATGGTTGGATGGACAGGCATGTGGGATGATACATGGATGAGTAACAAGATTTTTTTATTCCTTTATCCACCCAACTAGCACAAAGCCTGACATAAAACAAGCTTTCAATAAGTGCAGACCTGACGCTTAGTGATCTTAGTAATGAATCAACTGGTCACTGCCCTTCAAGACTCAGGCTTGGAGGGAACTCAAAGTCATCTGACCTACTTTGATATTTGTTTATTCATCAAAACCCAGGGATCCAGGGGTCTAATGGGAGTCTTCATGCATCAGTAAAGCACATGTCTAGAAACATGGGATAATTTGAAGATCGCTACTACTCCAAGGCATTCTCTGAAGATTTTATCCGTAGTAGGATGATACGCAAGAGTAGTGCTGGGAAACAATGAAAGAAAACTCTCCTTCCAGTCCATCATGAGACAGTCTAAAGCAAAGAAATGCCAAGACTTTCAATGAGTACCCTCAATTCCTTGCCCAAGTTACTCTTTCCATCAGGCCTGATATGCCTCCATGGCCTGAATCACCACCCCCAAGGCTGAACTCCCATTCAGGCTGAACCCCCTATGATCTCATAGGAGAAAAACTAGTGATGGTGATGAGTCCATAGTTTTCAAGTTCATTAACTACAGAAGCCCTTTATTCATAGAAAGATGTTGCAAAAGGAACCAAATTAAGACACCCCCCCCAAAAAAAGTCTGGTGTCCATGCTTCATTTTGCAGCATGCATACCTCTTCTATCCTCTGTCTTTCCTGTAAAGTGGCAGTAGTAGTAACTGTTGTTGTTACTCTGCCATCAGCATCATATGACATCAAGCCAATGTTGTTGAAGAGTAAGGATGTAGGCAATGGAGCGCTAGCTTTTAGAAATCTAATTCCACCATCATATACCTTTCAGCCAGCCCTTTCTTCCCTATGATGTAGAAAATGAACAGGAATCTCATGGCGGTGCTCAAGTTTGGGAAGTGATTCCAACACAAAGAAAATGCACGGACTTGTGCAATGGCCAAGAAGGACCGGCACTGCAACTGCATTTATCTCTGGGAGTTTCTGGAAACAGACCTTTCTGACAGTAAATTACAATACAGTTGGTGGGCGTTATATTAATGACTAGACTCTTAGTCACCTCCAGGGAACTGAAATTAAATGACACCAGGATAGTGTAGGGAGGCAAGACATTAGCGATTCTGATTGCAGATATGAATGCAATTTCAGGGGTATTTTTATAATTGCTTTTATGTTTTGATTAAATGCATCACATAAGCCTAGGCTCCAAGGTGGGAGGTAAGAGTGAAGTGAGGAAGCCCAAGGTTATTTATTTGCCTCCATATCCGTGCTTGGAGAAGGCCAGGGTAGGGGGTATGCTTCATCATTAAATAAAACACAAAATCTTCACTTTAAAGCCTGCCTTGTGCACTTTAACACTCAAAAACAAGCCCCTGCATACAGGCCATTGCTTATGGGTGTGTAGCAAACACCAATTTAAAGCTAGTTATGAAAAGTTCAGAAATGTCAAAGGCATTGTTTTAGAACGGGGGAAAGATTAAAAGCCAAACAAAGCTCTGTATCATTTACATTTACAACTTAACTCCTCTTCTATAGGACAGAATTTTGGCTCTTTTCCACACAGTATCCCATAATTCTTAGGGACACACGATCAGTCTGATATCTTTCAACACCCACCACACTGGGAGCCAAAGAGCTATAGGTCTAGATACTGTAAATCGCCTCATATTTGCTCAAGTTCCTTCCTTTTAATCATTTGTCCTTCTTCTGTGACCAAAAGAAACATAGGCATGTAATAACAATGTTGCCATGCAAAGAACAGTGTTCTTGGATCAAAGAATTCACACTGTATGCAAAAAGTGGTTTATTTGGTCACCTGCTCAGTACCATCCAACATCTGCAAGGCTCCCTGCTGGCAATAGATGCTCTCAGGGTGGACACCAGGGTGGACTGCTTAGCAGCACCTGCTATGATATGGCATAAAATGGTGTGATAGAATATGATATGATCATATGCAATACTATTCTAATATTATATTATATTATATTAAACTGCATTCTGTATAGTATATCTTTCCTTGTCTATTTTTTTTTTCCCTATCTGTCTCCCTCTGATAAGAGATAGTAAAGGGAAATAGTCAGGAGTGTGAACTTGGCAGCCATACCTGGTTATGAATCCCTTGTACACTCACCTTGGACAAGTTCCCTAAGCTTGCTCCTCGGTCAAAAGAAAATCACAGCAGCGCGTCTCTTACAGGGCTGTTGTGATGATGCGGTGAATTAAAACTGAGTAGCAAGAATGTGTTGGCTATGAGTAATGTCATTATTTGATGGCAGACTCCATGATGTCACCATGGGGGACAGCTTCTCCATCACACTCGGAGAGGCTCAGAGAATTCCCCAGCTCCCTGCCCACCCCATTTCTGAGTCTAAGTCTGAGTCAATCAGCATATTTCATCCTTTGCTACAGGCATTGGTTCAGGGGTGGGTAGATAACCAAATGACCCAGACCAATTCGATTCAAACCGTGACTTTGATTTCTCCTACCGTGGACTGACACAGACTCCCATCGGACCTGCCCTGGAGGGATTTAGAACGGGACCTGCTGCAATCATCATGGTCCCGTGGGGCATCCTGGTCTGGAGTCCCCACAGTAGAAGGCAGGGACAATGAACGGGTGGATGGAAGCCAGTTCCAGTGACGTCACATGACTCCTGCCCCAGCCAGGCCTGAAACCAGTGCTGTTCTTACACCTGTTGGTCGTGCAAACCAGGTAGTTTTCTTTTCTTTGAAGCCAATTGTAGGTCAAAGTTTTTTCCCCTACAACTCCAAAGAGGGCTAACTGGAGTTCCATGG
This sequence comes from Mustela putorius furo, assembly GCF_011764305.1. NCBI lineage: Eukaryota > Metazoa > Chordata > Mammalia > Carnivora > Mustelidae > Mustela > Mustela putorius. The sequence goes on along the minus strand of NW_025421304.1, from coordinate 36,365,450 downwards.
TACACGGACTCAGAGGGCACCTAAAGAGCCCCCGGAGATCAGTAGCAGGCCCCCATCAAGACCCCTGCTGTCCCTGACTTCTACGCCATGCTACTCCTCAGAGCAACATGCGGCTCTGGAAGAGAGTTCCAGCTCCAACCATGGAGGACCGGCTGGAGCAGCAACACTTCTGGAGGCACTGGCATTGTAGTCACGACTACTCTTTATCAAATGCCCATTACAAGCCAGCTACTACGCTCAGAACGTCACGTGCAGCCTTGCACAGGGAGCTGTGCCCTGAAGAACAAGCAAGATCCGGGCATGTGGAAATGGGGGCGGACTGGCATTCTTGTTGGAAGATTACAAAACCGTGTCCATGCCTGGAGCCCTGGGGAGGCAGCAGTGACTCAAAGCTGGGACAGGGCTGTCTTCGGCAGTGACAGGCAATGCGAAAACACGGACAGCACACCTCACTTACGCCCAGGTCCTTGCGCCCAACCTGCCATCCACCCACCATCATCCCAGCGGGAGTTACTGCTTTCCACCTCGGTTCCAGGGCCCGTGGAGCTCAGCCATGCTTTCCGCCCAGTTCCATCCGGGGAAGACACAGGGTAATTAGGGAACAAGATAAGCATCCTGGTAATTGAGGGATGGGCAGACTAGGCTAGTGAGCAGTGAGTGTCAAGTTGCAACATAGCACCTCGCCACCCTGCCCCCATCGAAGTCCTGTTTGCTGGGACACTTGGCAGGACATTCTGTGTTCATTAGAACATTTTTTAAAAAGTGGGGAGGAATCCGAGTGCTCATTAGTCACTTTCATCTGACAAACATTTATTGAGCACCTGCTGTGTGCCAAGCACTGTAGTAGGTAAAGGAGATAGATGCGGGGTGCTGTCCCGGCCTCAGGGCTCTCCGAGGGTCCGCAGGGGACTCCTACGGTGCCGAAAGACTCTAAGGCAGTGAATGCAGTGAGACCAGCCTGCCATGGGGGCCGGTGGGCACAAGGGCACGAATAAGGCTTTTAAGAGAAACCCAAGATGTAATGAAGACTCCCGATGAGCCAGGATCTAGGACAGAGGGCAGGGAGGAAGGGGACGGGCAGAGACCCACGTGAACGAAGTCAGCAGAGGAGAGAGGAAGAGGAGGCACACGCAGGTCAGGGGGGACCACAGCTTTACGGCAAGAGCGGAAGAGACGGAGGGAGGGGAATGGTTTCTGACTCCCTGGCACGCTCTAGACCTGGAAGTGGACACTGTGTGTAGACAGCAGGGCAGGCCTTGCACTACAAATAGATGGTTTTGGGGGACAATTACCAGGAGGCAGGCTGACATGGTGTACATGCTCGTCCTGATCGTAAAACCATCCCTAGCTCTGACCCCAGAGGAGAATGAGGCCCGACAGGTCGACCGACTTGCTCAATTCTCACACCTGGGTTGGAGCAGGATTCATACCTGTGTTGGCCTGGTGCCAGAGCACAGCATCCCCCGGGTCTGTCTCCTTCCTCAGTGACACTCAGAAATCCATGCTTTACTCCCTCACTGCTCTGCCACCAAAGCTTTAAACAACTTAACCTAAAGCTGCGGCATCCCCTGGCCTGGAGATGCGGGCGGGTTTGGCCCTGCCGTTCTGACCCCACCACGCTGGCTCGGGTCATGTTGACCCCAAAGACAGTCTGACTTTATCATTATGACCCATCAAGGCTCTGTAGCAATCAGGCACGTCAGCTTTGTCTGTGTGTATGGGTGTCTGGTGCATGTTCACTAACCCTATGCTCAGCCTCAGAGGGCTGAGAACATTCCTTCCACACAATCCAGAACTTTCGTTAACCTCTTCACGCAACCCCATCCATTTGTAGCCGGGAACATGAGTTGGAAGACGGTGGAGCACTTGGCTGAGGTCAGAGGGTGAATCAGCAGGCTGTCTCCAGGCCGGCCCACCTTCCCCTACCCCAGTCTGCCAGCACCCACCTCACTCGACTCGTCCTGATCAGCAGGTCTTCGCAGAGCCTGAAGTCCCCAGTCAGCGACACTGCCCTGAAGAGTGCCCAGGAGTCCTGATGATCCTGGGCCCGCTGGGTCTACTGAAACAGCAGGTACCAAGCTCTCAGACAGGACAGAGACCGCAGACAGCAGGTCATAAATAACGCATGGGCCCTCCTGCTCTCCTTCCCAGGTTTGAGGATGAGACAGAAGTCAGGAAGGACAGATTCTGCAAAAACCTGCACATTTAGGTCCTTTTAAGAAAGACCAGGGGGAACTGGTTGCAGCTCAAAGGTGGACACTAGAAATTCTGAACTCTCCTGTTCAAGAAAATGCCTTGGGGCCTCCCGGCTTCAAAATTGGTGTCAGGACATGGCAGGAAAGTTGATCATCTAAAGAGAAAAACCAGGGAGGGAAGAACAGATCTCAAATAAAAGCTCTATATGTAAACAGAATTCTTCTGCTTTGTTTTTCTAGGCTACGTCTATTTTATTTTTTTTAAAGATTTTATTTATTTATTTGATAGAGAGAAATCACAAGTAGATGGAGAGGCAGACAGAGAGAGAGAGAGGGGAAGCAGGCTCCCTGCTGAGCAGAGAGCCCGATGCGGGGCTCGATCCCAGGACCCTGAGATCATGACCTGAGCCGAAGGCAGCGGCTTAACCCACTGAGCCACCCAGGTGCCCCAGGCTATGTCTATTTTTTATTAGTCTCTGAGATCCCAACTTTGGGCAACTACTCTATATTTTGACAGGGCAGAGGTTTACAAAGACCAAGGCAAGTGACACGTTAAACAATTATCTAAATAATCTGTCCTCTTTGGGGCGCCTGGGTGGCTTAGTGGGTTAAGCCGCTGCCTTTGGCTCAGGTCATGATCTCAGGGTCCTTAGATCGAGTCCCACATCGGGCTCCCTGCTCAGCAGGGAGCCTCCTTCTCCCTCTGCCTCTGCTGCTCCCCCTCCTTGTGATTTCTCTCCTCTCTCCCACTCTCTGTCAAATAAATAAATAAAATCTTTAAAAAATATATCCCCAATCACCAAATAGGCCAGTTAGGGGTTTCATCAGCTTTCTTGGGGTATCACTGACAAATAGAAATTGTATAGATTTAAAGTATACAATGCAATACACACACACACACAAATGTAGTATATATACAATTATAGTAGTATATATACAATTGTAGTAACCATTTGTTACTACAATTACTACAAATGTAGTATATATAATTGTAGTAACCATTTCACAAATATATATATTTGTGAAATGGTTATTTATATATATAATTGTGAAATGGTTACTACAATTGTAATTATGGTTGCTATTTTCTGAATGTGTATGGGTATGCATATATGTTAAGAACACTTAAAATCTACCCTCTTAGCAAATAATAGATGATACAGCTTTGTTAACTGTAGTCATTATACTATACTGTACATCTCCCGAATTTTTTTATTCTGCATATCTGAAACTTTGTACCTTTTGACCAACATCTCCCCATTTCTCCCACCCCAGTCCCTGGCAACCACCCTTCTAATCTCTGCTTCTATGAGTGCAAATTTTTAGATTTTACATATAAGTGAGACCACGCAGTATTTGTCTTTCTGTGTCTGGCTTATTTCACTTGGTGTAATGCCCTCCAGCTTCATCCATGTTGTCACAAATGGCAGGATTTCCTTGTCTCTTAAGGCTGAATAATATTCCATTATATTAATATCTATATCTATATTTTACATTTTCTTAATCCATTTATCTGTAGATGGGCACTTAGGTGGTTCCTATATCCTATATCCGCGGCAGTGTATGTGGGAACACAGATGCCTCTTCAAGATCCTGATTTTATTTCCTTGGGATATTTACCCAGCAGTGGGGTTTTCAGGTAAATTTCATAGGGTAATTCTATTTTTAATTTTCTGAGAAACCTCCATACTGCTCTTCATAATGACTGTACCGAATGCCCCTCTCACCAGCAGTGCGCAAGGGCTCCTCTGCTCCCCATCTTCACCAACACTTGTTATCTTTGGTCTTTTTGATACTAGCCATCATGACAGGTGTGAGGGGACATCTCGTTTTGGTTTTGATTGGCAGTTTCCGGGTGATTAGTGAGGTTGTAGGCCCACTCGGCTTATAGTGTCCACTAGGGGACTTGACTAGTCTGGTAGGTCAGTTAGCATAATGATTGAGGTTGGGAAGGATAGTCTCTATCGGGGTACCACGGGGCTCTGTCCCTCCCACTACTGCCATCCACAACTCGGGGGAGAGCAGGAAACACAGAAGAGCACCAGCCATGCATGGAACCCCTCTGTGGTCTCATGTGCCAGAGGCCCCTTCTCCCTCTAACCCTGACAATATGCCGTTTTGCCGAGGAGACCCCTGCTGTGGAGAGGTTAAGTCATAAAAAAAAAAAAAAAAAAAAAAAACCACACAAAAAAAAACATCAATTTCATTTGCAGCTGGCACAAAGCTGGGAAGCGAATTAAAACTAGTCGATGGCACATTTTAGATCCAAAGAGATTTAGACAAGCGGGGAACAGGCTGAATCTAATGAGATTCAGTCTACTGGGGATTGTTCTGTGTTTCTGCGCTCGGGTTCAGAAAAATGTAAGCACACACATAGAGGATGGGGGCATGTGGGAAGAAAAGACCCTGGGGCCACACAATGAGTCACTGGCGATTCTGTGTCTGCTGGAGAGGCTCGTGAGATTATGGTCGGCTTGGGGAGCAGACAGCCTGCAGCTCCCAGAGGTGAAGGGCGGCGCTTGCTCTGGGATGAGAGGCTCACACCTGGGGATCTGGGTTTAGTTCTAGGACCTGAGCCTGCAGAGCGGGAACAAGCAGGTGGGCCCATCTGGAGTCAGCAATGAGGAGGCGGGGGTGGGGGGGGCCTTGAAATTCAAGCATATTTGGAAATGCTAAAGGCACTGACTGTGTTTACAGTGAAAAGCAAAAGGCAGGGGGAAGGTGTCAGATTGGTTGTCTTCTACTTCTCGAGGTCCCTGAGGGATGTAAGGACTCATTATACGTGCACTTTGAGTTTATGAAATCAGGACTCATGCATAGAAGGGGGGTAGGGCTTCACAAACAAATAAATAGAAAGGTTTCCTAACAATCTCAAGAACTGTGGAAAATAGATGGACAGGGTAGGGAGTAAAAGTGAGAGGTAATGATCACCCTGTCACTAGAGATGATCAAGTACCTGCTGTTGGGGCCATACTTGGACTTCTGTGGGTGCTATGCATTTTGGTTTCTGTAGAACCCTTTCTTCCGTAAAGAAAATATTATTTTATGAGTTTCTTGGTGTAATGACAGTTACAAGCCATGCTAGATTATATTCATTTCTTCTCCTCTGATTTTAAAATGAACAGGTTTTCCTAGGCCCCTAGTAGTCTCATGGGCCCTAAGCACGGTGTCTGCTGTGCCTAGTGAATCAGTCCTGCCTGCTGACTCACGTGCCGGAGTGTCGTAAAGCAGATTCCGATCAGACGTTGGTTGGAAGGGAGGTGTTAAGGTCAGATCTGTAAACTTCCCAGCTTCCCCCAGCCTGAGACTCTACTAAGTGAATTCTGCTGAAGAATCGAGGCGTGCCCCAGCTGCTTTTCGACATTGTTGAGGTGAAGGTCGCATGCCGCCCATGCTAAAGAACCCTGTAAGAGTTATGATTCCCACGGAAATATACTTGAGGACCCCAATTATTAGAGGTGGTAACACCTGAGGCCAGGATTAGAGGCTTGGGGTGGACAAGGAATTAGTGGTTTCTTTTGTTTTGGTAGCTTCCTGTTTCTGTCTTGTCCGAATGTTTATATTTAGCCAAAAGCATATATCACTGCTATAAAATCACTTTTTAAAAAAAACTAGCAAAAGGTGTATAGATTTGAATTTAACTTTTATTCAGTGGGGGAGCCCAGCTCTGATCAGGAATGCTGTTGTGATGGATGATGCTGGGAGGCTGTCATGGGGCAAGTTTGGGGTTTCCAGTGAACAGAACAGCGTAGGAGAGAGCTCAGCCTACCCCATCACGCAACCAAGAAGGAAGACATGAAAACAGGGCCACAAGGGATCCCTTTTCTGGGGCCCCAGCCAAACGAACTCAGAAACACACAAATTCAGAAATTATCTGCATCACCGTATTCCTGGTAATCCCCACAAGTATGTAAGTTTGGTCTCTGTTTTCCAGAGCTATTTCCTAGGTCCAGTGGTTGCTAAATGCCTCTGGGACCAGGATCTTTGAGTTACCCCATCCCCAGGTGTAGAAGAGGGTCCAAAACCAGCAACAGCCTGTCCTCCGAGTTATCATGCATAAAAGACACAGGCCTGACTAAACACTATCCCCATATCAGGTGCCTTTTTTCCTCCCTGTTTGTTTGTTTGTTTGTTTGTTTAATCACTTCTGATTTCAGCACAATAAACATCTCTGAAGGGCTGGATGTTTTCAAGACCTATTCCCTCATCGGTATAAGCTGGGACTAGGATCAAAAAGGGTAACAATAGAGGAGTGAACCATAAGCAGTTCCTAATTGGGGGGAGGAATCTAAGGAGATAGTTATGCCCTGAAAAAAGGAAGAGGGAAAAAAAGAAGAAGAAGAAGAAGAAGAAGGAGAAACCATGTTAATCTTTTGATTTGGAATGGCGAGGGTAGGGAAAGAGGCCTCTTCATTCTGTAGCTGTGTGTACTGCCTCAAACCAAAAGAAGCCCGTTCATGTAAATGCTCACGTGTGCATGAAACTCTATCAAATGCCTCCAGGGGTATCTTTTTGAGGTGAAGAAAGGGATCCAGTTTTGGGAGATCTTCCCAGGAATTCTCACTTAGAAAAAGAAAAAAAAAAAAACAGTTTTTTTTTTCCCCATCTCTTGTACAAAATGAACAAGTGTTTTAATAAATGATGTGTATTGTGTTCTAAGGTAGAGCCTAGGGAGACCAAAACAAACAAAATAAACATCAACAAAACCTCCGGCTGTCAACGGGCCTTCACTGGCATCCATGGTTCTTCACAAGGTGTGGGTGGTGAGTTGCAGGTTCTTTTAGGATCCCCAGCCGGTGTCCAGATCATGCAGGAAGCAGTGCAGTGGGAGAGGAGCCTAGCACCCTCTCCTGCACCTCCCCCACCCCGTGCCCTGCCGCAGGTACCCCCCCCCCAAGAACACCCCTGGAAAGAGACCTACAGATCTCACTTGTCTATATGTTGCTTCCTCCTCGTGATGACTCCCCTCCCTCACAGCCCAGCTTCCCTAAAAACCAAATGAGCTGTTCTGTAACTGCACCAGAAAATCAGAATTTATTGTACATATGTTTGTGTTCCACTTAATAAAAAAACCTATATTTTAAGATAAACTTTGTTAGTAATTCATGAGGTAAGTGACTATTTATGCTAATCAGGCAGAAATATATTCTCAAGCATAATGCATTACATAAATTTGAATGCAAAATGTTCAATTATGAAGTAAATACAGGTAATGCAAATAATAAATTACCTCTAATAAAAATTATAAAAGATGTGTCTTCAAAGAGAGAGCGGCTTTAACTTACAACTGTGAATTGCTTAAAGAGAAAAGAATTAATAAATGCTGAATTACTCTGATGATTATTTAGCACATAATTCACCTATTCATAACGACTCCTAGTAATCAGACTGTTGTTTCACATTCTCCAATATGAGGCAAGACTGTTTCCTCAGCAATTTTACCCTTATCAGATTATCTCGTCTGATTCCATTAATTTTCTTCCATGAATCTGCTAACAGTGATTTGTGATTTACTTACCCTGCTAACTAAAGACTGTTAAAAGGATTTATCTAACACTAGACCTAAGAACACTCTATGTCTTATCATTCAGTTACTCTGAGCAACTCTTTCCTCAAATCAATTTAGTTGCCTTTGTAGTGAAATTTAGTGGACACTGGTTAGTTCTGCACCATAAAATCAGCTCCTGGATAAACAAAGAGTTCAGATCCCATATTTGATGCATCTTGTTCTTTTTAGATCATATATGTCTGATTCCAATGTGATATACCTAAGTTGCTGTAACTCACAATCAAGAAAAATATGGTAGTTTTAGCTTCTCATCATTATCATTTAGACAGGAATAAGTTTCTTTCTTTCTTTCTTTCTTTCTTTCTTTCTTTCTTTCTTTCTTTTTGTGTGAAGTTCTTCTGGCGGTACTGACGCGAAACTATAATTGTGTTTTTGATGTTATGGTTTCGCAATCTTCTGCGGGATTCGACCCATACCCTCCCCCTCCACAGTCTTCTATAAATATTCACCGCTTTCAGAAACTTTAATACTACTGGTTTGAATTGGTCAATAATGACAAACGCATGGTTTCTAAATTACTCTATATTGTTCTACAGAGATTACTAGAGTATATATAGCAAGGGGATATTAAGCAGTAAGAAAACACAGTTCGCATTGTATTTGGATTAGACTGGCTTGGAAGAAGTGAAACAATGTTCGCAAAGAAGTCTAAAGAAATGTGGCCTTGCTGTAATTGTAGAGAATCAAAAATCTGAATAGTACTAATTAAAATGAGAGAGCGCAATTGTTACAAAAGAAATGCCGCTAACAGAGAACTGTAAATGTTTAGACACCCCTGTGAATCACTAAATAATAAAGCAAAAAGGACAAACACGAGAATTAAGTTATAAGAGCACTACTGCTACACGTCTAAAAAATAATTCTAATCCTCTTTTTTTTTTTTTCAAGAGAAAATGAGAGACTATAAAAGACTGCAATAAGAGAAAGAAAAATACCATGGCTTGACAGCAGTGTACAAAAATAAACCATAAAAAATGTGCAGATAATAATACATTTAGCTGCCCAAACATGGGCATTTAATTTCTAGAAATGATATATAATTGCAACAATTAGGTGGATGGCCATGAATCTGTATCCCATGGTCTTCGTCATTAGCAAACTTTGTTTATAAATGTTATTTATCTATAAATGTAGCAGTTTCAGTGTTCCTGGCCAAAAATACTTTCAAGAGAGGCAGGGATCCTATCTTACAGCTTTTAACAAAAAATGTGATGCAAAGGATAAAAAAAAAAATTATTATAAACAAAAAATGAATTAATTCTTCCTAAATATACATATATTCATATTTTACATGAACATTATAAACTTCAGATTTTTGTGGCTAATGATTAAAAAGCCCCAGAAAACTATCACTGTAGACAATGCTAAGTGACATAATATGTTTATGTAACTTAAGCAGTAGATTTTCCTCTGAATACATAAACTATAATCTCTTAACTTCATTACTAGGTAAAATACTGTTTGAGAGGAGGAAAGCAAAGGAGTTCTGTTAGATTGCATAAATATTGACACAATCTTCACTCTTTCTTCCCAACTAGTAATAGACATATTTCATTCCAGCCCTACAAAGTGCTCCCATAAAACCAAAACTATCCTTATAAACAGCTTCTCTGCAGCAATAATGAAAAGGGAAAAGTACTTTTCTGGAAAATACCAATGGCACTGGACTTTTAGGGTTATGATGTGCCTACAAACTTTGGGGGGAGCCTTTCATTAGGGACTCTGGGTTTGAAGGCTGCCAGCAGCAGAGAAATTAACACAAGTCTAATCTGGTGTAAGAAGCCAAGGAGTGACACCTAAGGTCTCATTATAAATAGTAAAGTATGCTGTGGGGTGGGCAAGAGCAGTTCTGAAGTGCAATGTTCAAGCAGCTGGCTTAATATATGACTAAGTGTCAGAAGTCAGGTTTTCTGAGAATTACTTTTCAGATAAACAACTTTATAGCACTGCACTTAATCATACTTACTAGAGACATCTCATTTATCACCGAATTACAAGTAACTTTAATTCTATTGATATTGCCATAAAGCCCGTTGAAAATCCATCCTGGCACTTTTAAGGGGTTTAGGGCCCTGTTACAGGGGATTCAATTGCAAAAGTCTCTCATCAGAACCAGACTGCGAAGGCTTCTGCGTCTCCTCGCCTTTTTTGTTAATGATCAAGGGGGACAGAAGGGAAAAAGGATTCCTGCACCTGCCAGAACTGTCCTTAGCACCTTTCCTGCAAGGTTGTGTCCTCCCACTGCAGTCAAACTAACTCTCTGTGCCTCGGTACCCCCTCCCACCTTGGAAAACCAGCTTCTTTTCACTTCATCAACAAAACTGGACACGGACCAATTTCAACTGACCTTTGCCGAAAGGTGGCGCTGTTGAGGTAAAAATCCAACAATAGTTCTCACTCGGATTCTTTTGCAGGCTTTTCAGATTTTTTTTTTTTTAAGTGCGCCCTCCTAGCGTCTCCCCCTCCCATAAAGTAAAATAAATATGATTAACACCAAATGCATTTCATTAATCGGAGGAATCAACAGTCTCAATATCCAAGTAGGCGGTCTGGTCTTCCAAAACGCTGGGTCGGCTTGGCTCACGCTTGCTTTCCCCCAAATAAATCTCGGTTTCTCCGACTTGCCTATCGCTTTAAAATCTTAGAAACAGTTGTTGGTTCTTTCTTTTCTCTTTTCTGTTTCTTTCTTTCCTTTTTCTTTTTTGCATAAGCTTTAAAAGAATCCGTCTAGAAAACTGAATAGTTATTAGCATTTGCAACGGGGAAGGGGAGAAACAGCCCCCCCACCCAACCCCCACTGTGGGTTTCCGGGCTGGTCCGAGAAACCGCGGTTTAAAACTTAACCCTTCGAGGGGAGCTGGCGAAGGCTGGGGTGTTGTTTTCCCCCAACACATACACCCCTTGCTCCTCTCCACGGCCAAGTCTGAAATACTTAATTGAAATGTGAAAGTGCAAAGCGCGCGCGGGACCGTCCCTGATAAACAGGGGTCAGATTTCATAAGGGGGTGGGTGTGCGTGAGAGAGAGAAAGAGAAAGAGAGAGAGAGGAATATGAATACGAATCTCAAAGGCCAAACTCGGGCCAGTGTCGGAAGCCAGAGGGCTGAGCTGGGCTGACCCGACTCCGAGCTTCCCTGGAGTTAACTCGCGTAGGCGTTCGCTCTCCCCACGCCGCCCTCCCAAGGGCACGCGACGCCAGCCGGCAGCCAGTCCCCGCGCGTAATGGTCCCTGAACAACTTATTTCCCCTCCTTCAAGGAGGGTAGTTAAAACGTGCTTTCTCCCCGCGCGGACCCGGAGCCACTCGGGCTGCCCCCGGCGAGGCGGCGTCCTGGGCGCAGTCGGAACCCTGAGCCCCCCCCACACACACACTCCCCGCGCCCCCGCGCCCCTGCGCGCGGGCTCCAGGAAAAGGGACAAAGAGTTTGTGCTCTTTGACTCAAAGGGCCAAGTTTGAGCTCCCCGCAGCTACGCACGGGGAAGGCAGGCACCCCCCGGCAGACGCCTTGGTGCCAAAGCTGGAGCAGGAGAAGCAGCTCCGGAGCGAATTCACAGTCCCGGGGATGGGGGCTGCCCGGGAAGGGGGGGTCACGCCAATCCCCGCAGAGCGAGTGGAGGGCAAGCCGGCGCTCCGGAAGGCAGGCCTCTCTAGTGCTCCTAAGTAAAGCAATCGCCCTCTCCGTCCTCCCGGGTTCCCGCAGTCCTTCTGGACTACTCCTTCCCCTCTCGCACCAAACTTTGCGCCGGGCTTTGCTCCCTTCCCGGGAGGCTGCGGCGCGGGAAGGGTTAAGCCCTCTTGTCCCAGCTGACAGTCAGCTGATTGGACCCTGATTGACAGCTCGGAAAAGTTTCCTTGTTTCTATCTATTATGCTAATCGCGGCCGCTCACGTCGCCTCCCATTGGCTCGGAGTACCAGTCAATTTCCCATTTGGGCCTGACGTCACAAGTGCTATAAAACTCAGCAATTGCTTTAAACTCTTCTTGCTGGATCAGAGGCTTTAAAATCTTTTTTCATCTTCGAGCTGTAGCTCGGGCTGCTCTTCGGCTCGGCCTCCCCCCTTTTGCTCTCTGCCTCGCCTTTCCCCAGGACTTCGCTATTTCGCTTTAAAAAAAAAAAAAAGGCAAGAAAGAACTAAACTCCCCCCTCCCTTTCCTCCAGCCGGGCTGCACCTCTGTCTTGCACTTTGCACGGAGAGCGCGCGCGAGGGAGAGAGAGAGGAAAGAAAATAATAATAACAATAATAATAAGAGCAGGCAGAAGAGAAGGCGAGAAGCATGAAGTGTTAACTCCCCCGTGCCAAGGCCCGCGCCGCCGGACAGCCGCCCGCCGCGCCTCCAGCCCCGAGCGGCCGCCGCGCGCGCCCCGCCTGCAGCCCGGGCCGGCGAGGCGAGCCCTCCTTATGCAAAGCGCGCAGCGGAGCGGCGAGCGGGGGACGCCGCGCACCCGGCCGGGCTCCTCCGGCTTCGCCGCCGCCGCCGCCGCCACCGCAGCCCGCGGAGGACCTTCCCGAGCCTGAAGCAGCCGGCTCGGCACGCACGGAGGCGAGCAGGCGAGGAGGGGCCGGGGCGAGCGAGCGAGCACATTGGCGTGAGCAGGGGGGAGGGAGGGCGGGCGCGGGGGGCGCGGGCAGGGCGGGGGGTGTGTGCGCGCTCGGAGGTTTCGGGCCAGCCACCGCCGCGCGAGCTAGAAGCGCCCCAGCCCGGCAAGCTGGCTCACCCGCTGGCCACCCAGCACAGCCCGCTGGCCCCTCTCCTGCAGCCCATCTGGCGGAGCGGCGGCGGCGGCGGCGGCGGCAGGAGAATGGCATCAGAACTGGCAATGAGCAACTCCGACCTGCCCACCAGTCCCCTGGCCATGGAATATGTTAATGACTTCGATCTGATGAAGTTTGAAGTGAAAAAGGAACCGGTGGAGACCGACCGCATCATCAGCCAGTGCGGCCGTCTCATCGCCGGGGGCTCGCTGTCCTCCACCCCCATGAGCACGCCGTGCAGCTCGGTGCCCCCTTCCCCCAGCTTCTCGGCGCCCAGCCCGGGCTCGGGCAGCGAGCAGAAGGCGCACCTGGAAGACTACTACTGGATGACCGGCTACCCGCAGCAGCTGAACCCGGAGGCGCTGGGCTTCAGCCCCGAGGACGCGGTCGAGGCGCTCATCAGCAACAGCCACCAGCTCCAGGGCGGCTTCGATGGCTACGCGCGCGGGGCGCAGCAGCTGGCCTCGGCAGCCGGGGCCGGCGCCGGCGCCTCCCTGGGCGGCAGCGGCGAGGAGATGGGCCCCGCCGCCGCCGTGGTGTCCGCCGTGATCGCCGCGGCCGCCGCGCAGAGCGGCGCGGGCCCGCACTACCACCACCACCACCACCACCACGCCGCCGGCCACCACCACCACCCGACGGCCGGCGCGCCCGGCGCCGCGGGCAGCGCGTCAGCCTCGGCCGGTGGCGCGGGCGGCGCGGGCGGCGGTGGCCCGGCCAGCGCCGGGGGCGGCGGCGGCGGCGGCGGCGGCGGAGGCGGCGGGGGCGCGGCGGGGGCGGGGGGCGCCCTGCACCCGCACCACGCCGCGGGCGGCCTGCACTTCGACGACCGCTTCTCCGACGAGCAGCTGGTGACCATGTCGGTGCGCGAGCTGAACCGGCAGCTGCGCGGGGTCAGCAAGGAGGAGGTGATCCGGCTGAAGCAGAAGAGGCGGACCCTGAAAAACCGTGGCTATGCCCAGTCCTGCCGCTTCAAGAGGGTGCAGCAGAGACACGTCCTGGAGTCCGAGAAGAACCAGCTGCTGCAGCAGGTCGACCACCTCAAGCAGGAGATCTCCAGGCTGGTGCGCGAGAGGGACGCGTACAAGGAGAAATACGAGAAGTTGGTGAGCAGCGGCTTCCGAGAAAACGGCTCCAGCAGCGACAACCCGTCCTCTCCCGAGTTTTTCATGTGAGTCTGACACGCGATCCCACAGCTAGCCACCTTGATAAGTGCTCCGTGGGGGTCCGACTCGGGTGTGGGCTTGCTAGTTCCAGAGCCGTGCTCGCCGCCACCTCGCCCCCTCCCCTGCTGAGATTGCCCGATGCCCCTGCACACACACACGCGCGCGCGCGCGCACAGACACACACACACACAACACACGCACGCACACACACACACACACCCTGCTCCAAGTTGGCGGTGGTGGTGGCTGTTTTTAAATGGGGAGGGAGTGAATGTCTGGCTCATGGATTGCCAATCTGAAATTCTCCATAACTTGCTAGCTTTTTTTTTTTTATTTACACCTCCCTTACACGCACACACACACACACACACACACACAATGTTCAAAGATCTCAGCAGAGTTCTTCATGCTCACCTTTGAAGCCTGCATCATTCACAGTGTTTTGTTTTGTTTTTTTTTTTTTCTCCTTCTTCAGTTCATGAGCTGGTGTTCATTTTCTGTGTGTGTGTGTGTTTTATTTTGTTTGGATTTTTTTTTTTAATTTTACTTTTTGGAGCTTGCTGTGTTGGCCTTTTCCCCAACCTTCACCCTCACGCCCTCTTCACCCATCTCCCCACGAGATAAAAGAAAAACAAAAAAAAAAAAAAGCTAAGTTTTTTTTTCTCCTCCTGAGTTCTTCATGTGAGATTGATTGAGCTTGCAAAGAAAAAAAAATGTGAAATGTTATAGACTTGCAGCGCGCTGAGTTCCTTCGGGGTTTTTAGCATTGTTATGCTAAACTAGAGAAAAAAAAAATCCTCATGAACCTGCCACAATCAAGCCTGCATCAACCTTCTGGGTGTGACTTGTGAGTTTTGGCCTTATCATGCCAAATCTGAGAGTTTAGTCTGCCATTAAAAAACTCATTCTCATCTCATGCATTATTATGCTTGCTACTTTGTCTTAGCAACAATGAACTATAACTGTTTCAAAGACTTTATGGAAAAGAGACATTATATTAATAAAAAAAAAAGCCTGCATGCTGGACATGTATGGTATAATTATTTTTTTCTTTTTTTTTTCTTTTGGCTTGGAAATGGACGTTCGAAGACTTATGGCATGGCATTCATACTTTTGTTTTAATTGCCTCATGACTTTTTTGAGTTCAGAACAAAAAAGTGCCACCCTAGAGCCTTCTTCCCATGAAAGTTTGCATCTGCTCCAAAACTGCTTTGAGTTACTGAGAACTTCAGCCTCCCATTGTAAATGCACTGAAGGCATTCCTTGTCAAAGATGCCAGAATGGGTTAAAAATTTAACATGGCAAACATTAAAAGAACTCTTAATGTTTTCTTTTTAATAAGAATGACACCCCACTTTGGGGACTAAAATTGTGCTGTTGTGGAAAGCAGTCTAAATTTATTTTTTAAGAAAAAAAGAAATCTGCCCCATTATTTTTGGTTTGTTTTATTTTTATTATTATTATTCTTTTTTTTTTTTTTTTTTTGGCTTTTGGTCATTGTCAAATGTGGAATGCTATGGGTTCCTAGTATATAATTTAATTCTAGTTTTTATAATCTGTTAGCCCAGTTAAAATGTATGCTACAGATAAAGGAATGTTATAGATAAATTTGAAAGAGTTAGGTCTGTTTAGCTGTAGATTTTTTAAAAGATTGATGCACTAAATTGTTTACTGTTGTGATGTTAAGGGGGGTAGAGTTTGCAAGGGGACTGTTTAAAAAAAAAAGTAGCTTATACAGCATGTGCTTGCAACTTAAATATAAGTTGGGTATGTGTAGTCTTTGCTATACCACTGACTGTATTGAAAACCAAAGTATTAAAGGGGAAACACCCCTGTTTATATCTGTAGGGGTATTTTACATTCAAAATGTATGTTTTTTTTTTCAAATTTAAAGTATTTGGGACTGAATTGCACTAAGATATAACCTGCAAGCATATAATACAAAAAAATTTGCAAAACTGTTTAGAACGCTAATAAAATTTATGCAGTTATAAAAATGGCATTACTGCACAGTTTTAAGATGATGCAGATTTTTTTACAGTTGTATTGTGGTGCAGAACTGGATTTTCTGTAACTTAAAAAAAAATCCACAGTTTTAAAGGCAATAATCAGTTAAATGTTATTTTCAGGGACTGACATCCTGTCTTTAAAAAAAAAATGAAAAGTAAATCTTACCACAATAAATATAAAAAAATCTTGTCAGTTACTTTTCTTTTACATATTTTGCTGTGCAAAATTGTTTTATATCTTGAGTTACTAACTAACCACGCGTGATGTTCCTATGTGCTTTTCTTTCATTTTCAATTCTGGTTATATCAAGAGAAAGAATAATCTACAATAATAAACTGCATTTTTTTTTTGATTCTGTGCTCAGTTTCTTAGTGTACAATTTAACTGGGCCCAAAACTGCATTAGAAGTGTAAGATGCATCCTTTTCTCCAGAGGCAGGATTCATGGAGGTGTAGGGAGGCAGTAATTCAGGGCGAAACATAGGCTGTTTTGTGAGGTGGGAGGCCATCCCTTTGAATAATTAGAAATATTTAATGTAAATGCAAATTATGACCTCTCAAAATGCAGCCCCCCCCCCAAAAGCCCCCCCTTCCATGCAAAGTTTTCAGTTTTCAAGTGAGTTGAGACATCATTGCCCTCTGGTGAAAACAAACAAAATCCCAACCAGAGTAGGGCCTGCTCAGCATTGCTCTTGGCTCCTGGTCCAGCCCAGCAGCAAGCCCATCTAGAGGGAAATGGGCCCGGCAAAGAAGTCATGGCAGGAGGTGGCTTGGGCGCATATGCATTTCATGGTAAAGATAAACAATTCTTGCCTTTTGGCTAGAATTGATTATTTTTCCTTCTTCCCTTACACACCATGATTTTCTGGTTAGCAGGGCCCGACCAGACTTAACATCAACACTTTGGACAAATCCAGTTGCTTGTTTTGTTTTTTAACTCTGAAGGTCATTTGTATTAAATAGGAAAAAGAAAAACCCACCCCTTACTCACATAACCCCAAGGTCATCTCTGAATTTAAAACTGTGTCATTAAATCATGTTTCACAGTATTTAGCAGAGAGAGGCTTCTCCACTTAGACAAGCTGGCTATGATTAGATCACCTTAACTCCAGAAACACAAGCGAAAAAGTAATACCTTGATAGAATCTGTGCTCTGATTGATCAGTATTTGCCCCCAAACTAGCTGTATTTCGAGGCTAACTTCAAAGATGACTTGGAAAGCCTTGAGCTACCTTCTTCACAAACAGCGTTGACCTATTTTAAAATGACATAAATTCGTGCAACTAATGTTACGAATTCATGCAGTCTGCACTCCTAATCGGCTTCCCCTAGAATGCTAAAAGAATGTTAGACAAAGCCAACACTGTTTTGAAAATATAGCCAAACACGATGACTTTTGTTTTATTTTGTTTTGTTTTTTGTTTTTTTTTGTTTTTAAGATAATATTGCAACTCTGAAGAAAGGCCTTATTTTGAAGAAAACAGGTTGTGCTTGGCGCAGACGAGCTCTGGCCAGTTGATATCCTGTCTTCCTTCCCCTTTTTCACAGAACGCACAGAGAGGGTAAACCCACTGCATTTTGACCTTTCTTCATGTGCCAGTTTGGATAGAACTCCTGACTCCACACTTCATTTTGCTTAACAAAAGTCTTCATAGTAAACGTAAATCCCTGGTAAATCCCTGCGCTGGAAGTTAGCACTTCTCTGTTTCAGAGGTTTGGGTTTTTTTTTTTTTTTTTTTTCCCTCTGATCCCCTGGAGGAGACAGGCAGTTTCCCCCTGAAGGGGTAGAGACACAGATAGATCAGTTATGCTAAAAGCTCAGTCTCAGATGAAAGCTTTGAGGCAAATGCTTCTGAAAATCAGAGTGTCATTGAAGATGGACTCACTGCAGTCCCGTCCTGAGAAAAACACTTGTGCCACAATTAAGCATTTTGATAGGACTCGACAAGGCAGTTCACTGTAATAAGTGGGTTTGGGCCCCAAACATTAGAAAGCAGAGAGGCACTGGCAAAAATGGGGTTTGGGTGGCTGGCTTTAAGAGAAAGTTAACTCCTTAGTGAAAGGCAGTTTTACATAGAAGCATGACTATAAAACTTTGAAATGTAGCCTGAGAGGCAAACACAAATACATGTGTTTGTTGTTTTATTTTTTTTTAACAAAGAAATCCTAAATTCTGCCTAAGTGTCCCTAGTAGAAATAAATTTTTATTTAAAAAATAAATAAGTTCTGTAAGGAAATCTCGCTTTCCTTTTCCACTGCATCTGAGTCTTTGTCTAAATAGTGTTAAAATTCCTTTCATTCCAATTACAGAACCGAGCCCACTCGCAAGTTGGAGCCATCAGTGGGATACGCCACATTTTGGAAGCCCCAGCAATGTATACTTACAGTGTTTTCATAAAAAGAAATTTATGTAAGAACTGTACATTAAAAATTTATCATTATTATCATTATTATTATTATTATCATCGTTTGCAGCCTTAAGAGAGCACTGTGCCCCTGACTTCCGTTTAGTCTCCTTTTTAAAGAAAAATGTGTTAGAGAGGAAGAGTGGTAGGTGTGTAACCTCCATACTGTGAACTGTGCCTCTGGTCCGAGGGTCTTTCGATGCCAACCTAGAGAAAAGCACGAGGGGGCTTCTGTCCTTACGGCGTGCGAAACTAAATAGGTACCATTGTTTTCAACCTGTGAGATGAGTTTTTAAAAAGCCACTGAAATTGAAAGGAGATCTGTATGCACCTTTATACGAAGAGAAGTTTCCCAGAAAGTAGCAGCTAGCGTTTTTGAAACATGTAGACACGCACACTCTAAATAGTACCTTTTCACACTTCATTGTTTCTCTGGCAGATAATTTTACTAAAAAGAAAAATATACGTGCCTCCCCCTCCCCAAGCAGATGCCACAGGCAGAAGCTTTAGCCAAGCCTCAGCACCCTGGGTTTCTGGTAGGCCCCGGATAGTAATATATTTATCAGTGATGTCAAACGTGTACATTTATCAGACATGGCTGTAAATGAAAACAGCGTGTGGCAAAATATAAAGTTAGTTAAACCACACCCTCCATGTGCTTTTTCCTCCACTTCTAGCCTCCTGGGCCATTCACAAAATCACCTCCCTTGTGTTTCCCTACTCTTTGCACATTTCCTTTTGTTTAAAAAAAAAAAAAAAACTGTAACAGGTTTTCACACTGTATCTGACACATTCATAGATCGACATCAAAGTAGACAGAGGTTCTTCCTTCACCTCGGTGAGGAAAGGATGTCTCGAAACCATGTTTGTCCGCCTCGGTGCCATAACCATCCGGGCCCCTTTCCACACGGGCCGCTCCAAATAACCCCACGTGTAATGTATTATGGAATGCGAGATTCTACCACCCCTGATCTCTCCTCCCTTCTCCCTTTACCCCCGTCGTTTTTATTTCGTGATATCAATTCTAGATGGTTCTTTTCTCCTAGAGGACCTCCCCTCTGCCAAACCACCGGGTTTCCTGCTCAGCACGGTGAACGGAGGGCCGGGCGGCAGCCCCCCTGGCAAACGTGGGCCACGGCCGCCTCCGTAGCCGCGTCCCCAGCACAGCCCTGTCTCAGTAACAAGTTGCTTCTGACACAAAGGTTGCCAGAGTGGAGTACGTCGGAGGCTTTTGTTGATGTTCCTCGTGCTTTGTTTGGGACGACTTACTTCCGTAGTCACACACTCTTGGCTTTAGAAAATGTACTCCTCCCGGGCTTCTAGGCCAATCAATATTTTTAAAAGTCTGCTTGCCACACAGGTGTCTCTGTATTTCGCTCGTCGGTAGTTAAAGCCTAACCGAGGTAGGCTGGAGGCTGAAATCCATGAGTGACAACCTTCAGCCTTCTGACTCCTGTACCAGGGAAACACACCGCCAGGCTTCTGGCCTTACTTTCCATGTAAACATGCATGAGAGGAGGAATAAGAGGCCGGATTCCTCTGCTCTAGATGGTTTGCAAAGCTTCCCACTGCGATTGACTTTCATGTGATTTTTTTTTTTTTTTAAATCACGTCGCCCCTTCCTAGGAAGACATGTCTTGGTTTTTTAGGGGAAGATCTATCACAGTGATAGGCTCTCATTTTCACCGCTTCTCGTTATTCCTCAGGATGCTGAATGAATAACTGGGAGTCGGGGTCTTCCTTGTTGTTGGGAGGAAAATAAGAGAAACCTGACGTTTGTTCTCATTCTTGGCTCGTCCTAAATGGGAAAGGAGACCCAAGTCCAAGGCAAGGCGTCTAGCGGCCATCTGTACGGAAGGTGGTCTGGGGTCCAGCCCCCCCCCACCCCGAATCAGGATTTGTTTGTTTGTTTTTGCTCTGGTTTTAAAACAGTCAGGAGCCTCAACCCACCTTCTGATAACACTGCTTTTCTCACTTTTGATATAAATCTTCAAACCCTAGACATCAAACAGCCCCAGAAAAGGGGAATTCTCTCCAAGCCTTGCTCGGCCCCGGCTCCTGAACAAACCCAGCTCTGTCTGGCACTTTTTCTCCAGCGGGGGTAGGGGACAGGGTGAGAGAATTTCAGTCCCCCAGGCTGTCTCATGATTGTCTGGGCATAAAGAAGTACAGTCCTGCAACAATGCGGGAACATCTTTATCCTTTAGAGAGGGACAAAACAAAAAACAAAGCAAATCAAATTGCTCTGCACGAAGGCGTAGCAAAACCCCAGGCTCCTGTTCTCGGCACCCTCTGTGGGCGGTGAGAAATGAAGGAAGGACGAGGGAAGGGTGGGGAGGACTTTGAAGGCAAGAGTCCTAGGAATAATCCCAGTTGCCAGCCTGAATCTCACTTGCTCTCCGGGTAAGGGCAGGCCCAGTGTGTCCACGGACCAGGTGCGAACGAGGTTCGACGGTCCGCTCGGTTCCCATCCGCTCTCACATGTGTTTCCTTTTTCAAAACAATTTGAGAGCTTAAACCCAAACTGAGAAATCTGGGGAAATTGTTAATGCCTCAGCTTTGGGGGCATTTATAAATATATCCATCTGTAATTTTACAGTGGTGCCGTTTTGAATCAGTCAGACCTGTTATGCCAATATTTATATATGGTCCCGTGTAGGGTTTAGGCACTGTGACAGTCTTCATTGTTTAAATTCGAAAGCCCTTTGCGTGTGTGCATGTGTGTGTGTGTGCGCGTGTGTGCGTGGGTGCGCATGTGTGTGTGTGTGTGTGTGTCTTCCATAAGTTTGCCCGCTATCATAAGGCTGAGATAGAAGGGACCTATCGATAGCACACAGAAATCAGATCTTCATATGAATTTGCATCAGAGTTGGGCAATTTTAAGAAACTCACAAAGCCCATTTTCCACAGAGAGGCTATGACTGGAATGCACAGTCCCTTACTCAAATCCTAATCATCCACTGAGCACCTCTACCCTTGTTCAACAAAATCCATTCTCTTTTCCTTTCTTTTTGTGAAATAACATTTTCCCCCTATAATTAGGACTTTGGATTGCAAAATCACATTCCTCTCTTCTCCGCAGATTCTTGGATCTTTAGTTATGATTAGAAAGGGGCATTAATTCAAGAAGCGAGGATGAGGGAGGGGTGTTTGTGGACGTTCGGGAAGAGGACGGGGGGAGAGGAAATAGCTCTGTGTTCACCCCCCACACCCCTCAGCCCCTGCCCCGCCCGGGCTCGGGTGTGAGCTACACACAGGGGATTTGGGATTCTGAAAATTCTGATCGCCAACCTTGAGCAGTTCCCAGCTAAGATTCCAAAACATGCTTTTTCCCTGTGGCTGGTTCTTTCAGTAAGGAAATAGGAGAGGCCGTTGAAGCAGAACCAGGCAGAGAGGCTTGAAAACCGCTCTTCTGAGAAGCCCCCCAAGGACGATTGTGAAGGGATCCTGCACTGGGAAGTCCGGTCAGCAGGGAGGACCCAGAATTTGCCCCAGTTCTGTGTGACCTCATCCACTTCTGGAAGCCCATAGAAATGGGTTTCTGGCCTTCCGTTGGGGGCGTCCTCCAGCAGTAAAGCAGGCTTGAGGATCCTAGAACAATAGGTGATTCCAAACTAGGCCAGCGGAGTGGAGAACAGGAAGGGGTCAATGTGCGGGGCTGGGGGAGTACCACTACCACAAGCCAACCTTAGCTTAGGATCCCCAACCAGGGATCAGAGCTAGGTCTGTCCCAGGGCCCCACCTTCCACCAGAAAAGATCTGCTTGCGGGGTGACTGACAGACGGCTGACAGACCCCAGGATCCCCAGGATTCCTAAATGCACTACCCATGTTCTGAGCTCCAGGGCTGTGGCCTCTCATCACTGGACACTTGCCCCATTCCAGTGCCCTCTCTGTAATATTTACCCCCTCTTTCTCCCATGCCTAGTCACCCAGGGCCTTGTGAGAGTTAGAGGTCACCGCCTGGGGCCAGAAGGCAGTGCCTAAGCTGAGGCCTTGGACGCATCACATCACTCCTGCCCCAGTTTAGGTGCAGACAAGGGCAGGGCTGGAGTGAAGGGCTGGCCAGCAGCTCCCGGAGAGAAGCTAGGGGGTGGCTCATGGAATGTTTAGCACTGGCTGCAGAGGGTGGTGACAAGGGTCTTGATATGAAGGCTGGGAAGAGGCTGAGGTTACCCATTTCTTGGTTTCCTTGCCCCGCACTGGCCACACCTCTCCTTCTGGCTCTGGCCCTGTATACACTTGGTCTGCGTTGGGGGTGAGGAGGGAATTTGCAGGGCAACCGCAGGCTGCTGGGGGTGAGTGGAGTCAGGTGTGCTCTCGACCCTGGGCAGGGGGGGGGGGGGGGGACCCTGGCTGCACTGGTGGCAGGCACCTAAGGACAGAAGGCAGGAACCACAGGGTAGGTCCCAGAGGCTGCCTGAGGTCACCAGGCAGTCCCTGCTCTGCTCTCTCCAAGCTCTGCGCTGCGCCCCCCAGAGGCTGGCACACTCCTGGCCACCACGGGACTCCTCTTGGAGAGGCCCAAGATACCCGGGGGGCTGGGGGGGAGGGGCAGCATCACAACAGCAGCCTTCTATCCCCAGTCTCCAGCTTGCCCCAGTGCCCCGTGCCCATCGGGTGCCCACGCCCCAGCAGGGGCCTCGGGTTTGTATTGGAATTTGGTTTAATTTTCCAAGAGGACTGACCTAGCCAGAGTGGAGTGCCTGTGGACGTCCAAACTCCCCGTTCTGTTGTGCCCCTGGGTGGGTGGGTGAGAGGGAGGGGGCTTCAGCCCTAAAAGGCTCCACCTTCCACCCCTCACCTTGGGACTCCCACCCCACCCTTGTGAGCCTCCCCAGGAGCTTTAAGATCCTCTTCGGCTGCTCCAGGCCATTTGATTTGTACTCTGTTAATTTTCGGGCCTATTTTTCAGATCTGTTTTCCTGCTCTGGTTAGAGGAAGGAGGAAAAAGAGAAAGGAAAGGAGGAAATCCAGAGAGCATTTCAGGATCTTCATAGAAATCCCCATATGGTTGGGGGTTTTGATGGTATAGTTTGATGCTCATGGTAAACAAAAGCCAGTCAAACAAACTTTATTTTGATTTGGACAACAGCTCTGTCATGAGGGTCTTGCTTGCATTCTCAGATTTTCAACACAGTTCTGGTCCAGTTTTGAGCCCTCAGGACCTGTTTTTACGAGGACAGATTTCAAAACTACTAGTTGCAGAAAGGAGCCGTTCCCTGTAGGGTGGGCCTTTTTCTTATTGGACCCACAGTTTTTTAGAGACTCAAGAAGAGAGCCAAGTAACATCGCACTTTCTGAACTAGGTCTCCCTTTTTCTTTCTCCTTCTCTTCAGGATGGAATCATTAATGTGCAGATAAATATGTTGAAACTAAAACAACGATCTCAGCCTCTGAGACACTTTTGCACTGTCAAATTACACTAAAATCCTTTCTGATAGAATGGGGGGAAAGGTGTGGTAATCATGCTAAGATTAAATCTGTTAAAAGATGGTATTTGAGTCTTTGCATTTGCAAGCAGTGAATACAACATATTTTTTCATCTGGCGTCTATCTGTCCAGCTGTCTATGATCTGCTATCTACCTACCTATTTATGGAGCTCTTTTACCCATCATAGAAAGAGAAGCTGTTAAAAACCAGTCTGCAGTGTCCACATTATGAAATAAAAACAATCACATGGCAGAGTTAACCTGCGTACTCCGTATTTTGGTAGACATGAGCAAACCTGGTCTGAAATGTCCGTCTTAAAACAATCTCCCCATAACACCTTCCCCCACTTGGTGCCATGCTGGACAGTGCGGAAACAGAGACTGACCATCTCTCTGTAGCACATTCGTGGGGTCCATGGTCCATGTTAATTTCCTGCACTGTGTGGGTACCCAGACCTTTGTAAAAAATCTTCCTTGGAATATCAACACACGTTCCTATGCTATTTGAAAAATACTATTTAATCGTTAGGTAAATATCTCCAGTCCTTCGAGGCTCTACGCTGGCAGACGTCTGGCTCAGACTATGCTGTAGCGGTCTGCCTCAAAAACCTCTCTTCCCCTTCCCATGTGAGACCCCCCTTGCCCCCACCACTCTTCTCCAATGACTAGCCTGGGTGAAGTTGATGAGAGCCGAGAAACTGCAGTGGCTTTTGGACCCTGTTCAGGTGTGCAAACAGAATCTCTCTCCCCCGCCCTTTTGAAAGTAAATGCCTTGATAACAGGATGGGTTGCCCCAATGGCCAAAGACTAGAGGTCATCTTGAGGAAAATGACACCAATGATCTAAAAAGGACATCTACTTTATGAGATTACAGGCGAGATGCCAAATATCACATTTAATGAGGCCTGATTCTTTTTCTCCAAAAATAACAGAGACTATCAATGAGACGGTCAGGAAGGCAAAGGGGCAGTTTGCAAAGCCTATGTTCAATTATTGCTTTGTAATATTTTTCTAAAATTGAAAAATGCTTCACAAGTGTATGATCTCCTGTAAATACCCCTTGCAGAAGCTTAACATATGTTTGCCCTGCCTCAAAGGAATTACAGAAATATTCTCTCCACAATCTCTTAAGCTTTTAAACTATTCACTTGCATTTCTAAAAAGAATCTGTTATTCCTAAAGGTTAAAAAAAAAAAAAAAAGGAGAACCTTCTATGGGAAAGGTTTTTGTTTATTTGTTTGTTTTTTAGACATTAGCCCTCTGAACTTCAAATGGAGAACAATTGCTATTACTGATAACACTTCCAGGTTTAAAATTTAACTGTGTTTCTTGTTCTTTTTCTTTCCTTCTTTCTTTTCTTTCTTAGTTTGTTGTGTTCTTTTTTTTGTTTTGGTTTGGTTTTTGTTTTTGGCATAGAAATAATATATTTAGCGAAGATTAATGGATAGGATTACATGAAGGAAAGTAGTCTGTACTATAAGATTTTCAAGGCATTTCTAACAAGAAGTGTGAGTGAAGGCACGTAAAGCATTGGGGGCAGCTCTGACAGATACAAGAGTACAAATTTGTTTATCCAAGTGTTTTAATGCAGAGTTACACCATGCAGAGGGGACATTCGAAATAAATGGAAAAGTTATGCTTGATGAAAATTTAAGTCGAGAAAGATTTTACGTGCTGTTAGAGCTGCCTACAGATTTCAGCATGTGTGTGTATTTAGTGGATTTGTTCATACCAATTACAAGGTAATCCAAATAAAAGTGTGGGGGATTAAAGAGAAATAAGTGAATATCCATCTTGGAAAAAAAAATTAGATTGACTTGCTAGTTTATCGCAGTTATTGTACACAGATTTGCTGTAACCATGTTGAATTTTTAAAATTAGATTTTAAATATATTTTGACAGTCTGAACTTGTATGGTGTGACTAACCATAGGGAGAAATGACAGGTCTGCTTTGTTATTAAACTGCTGTCTGGAAAATATTGGACTCCGTACAGTAAATGATAATTATTTTGCCACTTACATTAGTACAGCTAATAGCAATAGGGTTTTTTGAACCACAGAAAGCTAACTACTTTGAATTACTGTGCTTTGTTATTTACTGTGAAGCAAAAAGACCTTTTTTTAAAAATTTTTTTTAAAGCAACCTCATTTTCATATCACGGTTCTTAAGCGTTCCCTGCTACTAATTTAAACAGAGAGGAAGTTAATAAATATAAGGGTAGTATCTAAATGTTACTATTTGTTAAGAGACCATTTGCAATAAGGTCAGCAGTACCAGCAGAACAAACCAGAGCAACGAAGCAGGAGGGGGCAGATGGAAGAGAATGGGCCCCAGTAAAGACCCAAGGGCGGCTGGACCAGTTGGGTTCTCTGTGACCACTCGGGAGATGCCCATCCGAGACCATTCAGACCCTCCCCACTGTGACCCCGGAATAACTGGGTTGTCTGAACTGAGGACAACTTCAAAGCTGATCCAGGCTGCTAGACCCGTCAGTATCTCTATCTCCACCTCCCAGGGGTGGGAGCGATCGTCAGAGGGGGTGACCTTGTGTCCCATGCCATTCTCTTCCATGTGACCCCCTCCTCTGGCAGGTCTGAGGCCAGGATGCTAAAGCAAGGGGAGCTAAGTCCCTCTTCCTTGGGTCTCATTCTGCCTTATCCGTAGAGAGCTAGGCTGCCTTGAA
Organism: Mustela putorius furo; assembly: GCF_011764305.1. Taxonomy (NCBI): domain Eukaryota; kingdom Metazoa; phylum Chordata; class Mammalia; order Carnivora; family Mustelidae; genus Mustela; species Mustela putorius. The sequence goes on along the minus strand of NW_025421304.1, from coordinate 36,339,239 downwards.
CATACTGTCCTTGAAACCTTCTTCGTGCTTATTAATTACCCTTTGTTTATTTCAATATATTTACTAAATCAGGTACCCAAGGGAATCCTCTGCCTCAGTGATGTGAAAAACCCTGTTGCCTGAAGTCAAAGAGGTACTTCTTGATTTCTGATTTGCATGTGCTTGTTTCGATGAGTTTTCCATGAGGGGGATAGCAAGCAAGCAAGGAATGCTGATAATCCCTTAGGTGTGCAAAGCTCCTGCTTCAGTAGATTTAGTCCCTGGATTTCACGTGGAACGTAGACGACTATTCTGGGCGGTGACGGCTGAGGCAGCGTACGTGGGCCCAGCATGCATGCGTTTCTGTATTCATCTCATTACTTAGGTGTGCTGTAGAGCACTTAATCTCACCCAAGGAACCCCCACATCTTTAGCCTTAACCAATATGACTCTCTTGACACTCACAGAGCCAGTCCTTCTGCTTGAACGTCAGACAGTTTGGGTGAGCCCGTCAAACTAGCATCCACGGTCCTTGCCCGGCTTTACTCGGGCCTCGTAAACATTCCAGATTTTCAGCCTCCTACAATTTACTCTATATTCACATTTGGAAAATTCGGTGTCCTTTTAAAGCACAGTGTGTCCCCGACTTCTGCATCCAAATGTGACTTTGGAGCCACTTTCCACTTCAACTGTAGGCAGAAGGAGAGCACAGGCGACTGTTGGGGGGCAGATATCTGATTTTCATCTACTAGAGAAAAATGAAATTAAGACATTTAAATGAGTTTTCAATTGTAAGTATCCCAGGGTGAATTTAATAATGAAACCTCTTCATTTAGAAAGCTAGTGCAACACTTGTACACCAATAATTATTTAGTGTCATTGTTTTATGTATTCTTGTTACCTCTTATTGGCTAATGGAATGACGTTTGATTTTTTTTTTTCATTAAAAAAATTGCTTGCTGAGAAATCTGCATGAAATACGGTTTTTGATTTCTAGAGAAACTGAGGAGGGGGGCAAAAGTCACACCGTCAAACTGCTTGCTCCTCTTTGCAAAGAAGACCCTTCAAGGATCCAGTGAATCTGAGTGTTGGGAACCAGAACCCCATTTTCCCCCATTATTCAAAAATAGTATCTGATGACTTACACACTGCTTGAATAACTAGACTGTGCATATTTAACTATGGTTTCTTTCCTAGTCTTATACAAAATTAACATTTTCTTGAATAGTCTTGTACATAGATTTTTAACTCGATGCTATACCTTTGGGATTAATTTGAGTGTCTGCGTGTGTGCATGCTGTACCACTGCTTTATTCCTCTTGTTTTTATTCCTTTCTTTTGTCTCTATCTTTATAATTGGAATTTGAGAATCATCTATTACCTATGATGATCTAGGCCCACTGGCAGGTTTTGTTACACGGAACCCATCCATTTTGAGCAAAGAGTTAATGAACTTTTAAGGTGAGGTTCACACTGGTCCTGACCCTCCTGGTAATTTTTCATATAAGGTTACTGGTGGGAGAGAAATCAAATTTCTCCTGTGAACTTGATTGACAGGTGAGAGCAAGCAAGAGAAAGGCATTCGGTCAGATGGGGAATCTGCGGGAGGTGGACAATTCCTCTGAGTTACTCCGTGATATTAGATATTATAAGCGGATATATGAAAAGTTCAATACTTGATACTCTTGGGAGAGTTACTTAGTGTATATTCAGAAAGTCACTTTGGCTAAGGGATTTTAGTAGTGAAAGCCCCAAATGGAGACCTGCTAGCCTTCTTCTCTCTTGCTAATTTCCGCTACGTACAGCTTCGTGGCTTATTTCTGGCAATTTTCTAGAGTATGAAAATTAAACCGCAAACCATTTGGGGAGCTGTATAATTACCTTTCATTTATTCTCAGAAACACAGTCTAGATTATATTATGGTTTTTCGGCATGTTGCAAAATATCCCTCCTAAGTGGCATCATAAAAAAGATTAAGTTCTTCTTTTCTGTAGCATCCCTTGATCCTCACTAACATTTTCCATCAGCGCATGTTACAGCCTAACATACACAAATCTACCCAGATGCATGACTTATCAAGGTTGTGCCTTCTAAGGAAGGTCTTCTCACATGAACCTCTGTGGAGGCAACCGCAAAATTTTCCACGGTAGCATCCTGGTTGCTGTGATGTTAAGATCTTCGCCATGGAAACAAGTGATGATGTTGCTTGACCCTAATACCAAGGGTGCCTTCGGAATCCACCTTAGGGGCCATTCCTCTCTTAAATTAACACAACTGGCCCTGCGTTACACCAACGTTGAAAGTGGCCTTCAAGACATGTTCTTTCATCTTGTGTGCTGAACACTAGTTTGGAAGGTGGTGACGGATCTTGGCCTGCTCATGTCTATGCTCTGCCCATTTCAGATGTTCCTGACAGTGGCTAAGACCCATCCGGATGCAACCAAGCCTTACAGAGCTGCCTCGGGGCAGGGCAGGTGGGACAAATACTTAGGGGAGAGGCCCATTTGTAGCTTTCCTGTCGCCTGTGGGAGAAGCTGATGGAACTTGTATAAATAGCACTTCCTGGGTTCTAAGTACCCATCAGTTTGTTTGTTTGTTTGTTTTCTCTCCCTCTCTCTCTAGTCTTACAATTAGCTGAGTGAACATGTTTTATCCTGACTGTACCCATGCCAATATGAATCCCAACAAATGTAAGGAAGGCTTCATTGTTTTATGAACTGGGATAAAAACAAAACAAAACAAAAACAGAACAAAAAAACCAGGAAAAGTATTCAGAAATCTTGTTTTTATTTTGTATAACTTGACCTCCCATATTGCCCGTAATCATCCAGAGAAATAAAACGCAAGCATGGTTCCCCGACGCCCGGTGTCAATGTGGGTGCCTTAGCACGGCTATTTAACTCAAACAGAAAATTACATCTGTCATAACCGTGTTTCCGTTTCAGAGCCCATCAAATATTTTAACAGAAATGGTGAATCAGGTGTTGTCATGCAAAGGACATATGAAAACACACAGACTGTAAGTTCCAGATTCTTGGTGCCTCAGTTTAGAGAGCTCAAGTGAGAACAGTGGCTGGTCTTGACTCTGTCTTCATTATAGGCCCCTCGGGGCTTCTCAATACCCAGTTTCTCCCGAACATCCTCCATCCCCCAAGGCAGCAAGGAGCTGAATGCTGTCCGGTATGCTGATTTGGAGCGAACCCTTCCATCACAAGTTCCATGAGCATGTCTTAAGAAAATTACGTCAACATATTTGTTGGCACTGAGAAAAAAAGGCGGGGGGCGGGGGGAGAGAATAATTTCATTTCAAGTGTTTATTATGCGGACTTACCTAATTGTTTGTTGTTGTTTGTTTATTTAGGTCATGCTCCCACACAACCACCAACCATACCCCCTTCCCCTAGTCTGCCTACTGTTTTTCTTTCGGTGGGCGCTGGCTGGCTACTGAGCTGATTTAATCAATTAATTATAGCAGAGCAGGTGCAGGGTAACTACCCGGATGATGCCATATGAAGTCATATTTTCAGTGAGCCCTAGCATACAACTGAAGGGGCGACTTAAAGAAAGAACACATTAAGAGAGGAAAAAAGGAAGAAGGAGTTTTGGTAAAATCACAGTGCTCATTACTTAACACCAAGCGATGCTCCTGAAAGAGCGTCTGTGCTAAAAAGCACTCGTTCAGTCTACCAGAAGGCCAGATTTACTGCTGCCGTTCACAGACGCCAATACCGGGACCCTCATCACCTGCCTGTTGCTGAGTCTTCCGTTTCCTCCATCCAAAAATTGCTGTAAAGTTGTTGTTCAGTGTCTGCATTTTGGGGTTTTCCTGGCACCTAATGAAATTATCGGCAATAAATGAGCTAAGCAGAAGGGTTGGTTTTGAATTTGTTTTTGTTTTTTTTTTTTTTTTGTTTTGTTTTGGGTCTTTTGGCAACATTTGGAACATGCTGGGGCAGGGGTCAGCCAGTGGGGAAAATTCAGTGTGCCTCTGTTTCCAGCATCCACGGAAAATATTACAAAGCCTTTTGCATTGATAGAATTTCAGGCGGGAATTAACACTAAGTTGGGGAGGGGAGGAGCAGTTCCAGGTGTGGGGCTGGGAAACTCAAACCAGTTGTGGGAATCACAGGTATTGTCATGCAGAGACAACTCAGACAGGGGAGCAGTGACCTCAGATGTAAGGCCTTAGAAGATATTAAGGCCTAATTAACAAGACAGGGGTGCACATTCTACAACCTGAACCCTACCAGCAGGAGGTGAGAATGACAGGAAAGACAGAGAGAACACTAGTTGGGGTTTGTTTTCACCTTTTCCCTCAGCAACCTTTGTCTAATGACCAGTTATGCACATGCAGCCAGGGAGGACTTCTTTTGGTCATTGGGGTCTGCTGAAAAGCCCTGTAACTTCATTAGGTAGCAGGTTGGCAGTGGAGGTGAGCACGAAATGGACTTACCCCGAGGTTACACTTCCATTAAATTGGGTTCTACAAAGTTTCTTTTCCTCTTCCCTGGCTCCTTCTGCAGCAGACTTGTGTCCTGGGTTTACTGTTATTTTAAAGGGAGTCTGAACCAGGGGTGACTCCCCCTCTCCCCAACAACAAAGTTAATCAAAATGGAGACCTTTGGTTGCTGATGGTAGTTAATTACAGGGCTTGAATCTGTACAGCGATGGCGTGCCTCCGGCGGGCTCGTGTTTGAAAATGAAGTTCATTCCTCATGTACACGAAACCGAGGGAAAGCTGGGGGTGGGGGAGGTGCCTTTTCCTGGTCCGCAAATTTTGAGTAAGAGAATAGGATTCCTTGTGTACCTTTTAAAATGTTCTCTTCTTTATTTTGCTGCCTTCTCTCTTACTTATAATGGAGCAATTAGAATCCTTTCAAGAAATCTTAAAGGGGCACACGATAGGTTTCCCAGTGTTTGGAATCACCGTGTTTGGAATCACGCCTGGCATTTTGTGAGGGCACGTGAGTCTGCTGAAAAGGATGAGCAGCGCCTCCCTCCTCTCAGCAGCGGCCAAGAGAAGCCAGAAATCCCTTCGCCCACAACTGACCTTTCGGACACGAGCTGAGAACTGCTTTCTCATACTTTGCTCCATTGAGTATCTCTCTCTCTCTCTCTCTCTCACACACACACACACATGTCCTGATGCCCAAAGACTGTGTTGTTTATTAGTTCCTGGCCTTTCCCAGACCTCTACTTTTATTTTATTTTATTATTTTTTTTTTCTTCTCTTCTTTCCCCTTGGAAAACCCAGACGCGGTTTTCTCCCCGTTGCATAGTAGAAGGCGAGTGCACAGTGCACTTGGGCTGCACCAGGCTGGCCGGGCACACACGGAAGGCTGAGCCTGGGCTCTCTCGGGACGCCAGGCAGGGGGAGTTAGCGATAAGAACCGCGTTTCTGGTCAGCCTCGGAGCCGCTTGGCTGCCCAGCGGCTGGCGGCCCCCAGCGGCCCTGCTCCCCAGCCGCTTCCCGGAGACCCAGTTGACATTCCAGGCCCACTGGCCTCGTCTTCTTGCGCCTTCCACGTGCTCCTGGTTCCCGGATGTGCCGGACCAGCCAATCAGATCGGGCGTCTTTGGCACGTGTCTGCCGCAGTGTAGTGTGGGTGCGAACGTCGCCCGCGGACCTGCGCTGGGTTCTAGACGCAGGCTCGGGGGGAGTGTGGCGGCGCTAGTTACTCAGAAGTCACCTCCGCTGCTTACGGACTTTGGTTAAAAGTCACCTCGGTTGTTTACGAACCTTGGTGACGCGGTAGCATCCTGACCAGACCGCAGTCTAAGGGCAAACAGGTCCTTTGGTCCCGAAACCGCCCTCCCCAGGCGCTGCCGACCCGCCCTACAGACTGGCAGGCAGGTGGCTCGCCTGGTGCCCCCCAACCCGAGCTGGCGGGATTGGAGTCGGGGAGTCCGGGCCTCGACTCCCGAAGAGAAGCCCAGGGTCCACCTTGGTTCCTGACCGAGAGCGGGAGGTTTCCCCTGTGCAGCCAGAGCTCCGCGTTCCCAGCGGCACGCTGAGACTCGTCCTGTTCCGCGGAGGAAGAACCAAGTAAGGAATGGTTTATTTTTAATACTTTCCTCCTGTTCTGTTTGAGGCGGCCGGTACTAGTGATGAGAAACTTCCCGTCCTTGTTGCTGGAAAAGGACGGTAATGGTATTGGTGGGAATGGGGGCCCGCGGCTGGGGGGTGGGGGGCGTGCAGTTCCTGCAAGGTGTTTGGGTCCGTCTGGACTCAACATTGTACAGCGTCATTCAGATTCCCCGTTCTCTGCACCATCATTTCCTTCCATTAAAAAAAAAAAAAAAAAAAAAAAAAAAAAAAGCCACCTTCCCGTGTTTGCCACAGTTAACACGGATCAGGTTTTCGCTTTAGGGAAGACGAGATCCGGGTGTGTGATTTCGTTGTAAATTCGTCAGGAGTTATTTGCAGAGCTACTGAGGAGGCTGTTGTTCTGAGAATGCAATTTTTACTATTTCTTTAAAATTTAATAGGGATCAGGTCACTATGTGGTTTCAACTCAAGGCTTGCTTTCTTTTCTTTCTTTCTTTCTTTCTTTCTTTTTTTTTTTTTTTGCTATTGCAAGCTGCAATAAAACGATTTGTAATTTATAATCAAACTTTGGTATCGTTAAACTAAACTGCAAAAACTGGCTTTGGGGTTTGCTCATAAAATAAATATTTGAAAAAAATATAGCAATGAGGCTTATACAGTAGAGGCAATGTCAGTACGTATCTGTCTGTGTATACGAATATATACGTATGCATTTTTTTTCCTGGAGACTCTTAACAGCTAGCCCTGAAAAGGCATCTTACAAAACTGTGACTTTCAGTAAACGTCCAAGCATGAGCAGACTCTGGTAAGAATGTATGCGCATTTTCTTTAATGAACTTCTAATTCGTTTTTGAAACGCTGTTCATAATTCACATTAACCTATTCTTTCAGTTATTTTATTTTTGCACTGAAGAGCCTGCGTATCCATGCTAGAATTCTCTGTAAGCTATCGTGTTCCTTAGCTAGGAAGACTTTTTTTTTTTTTTTTTCTTTCCTCCTAACAAGGAAGCTCATTTAGAAAGAAATGTTTATGTGAAGTGCTTGTCAGTTGGCATTTTTACTGGTTTGCTAACCCAAAGGTAAAATATAAAGCCATGTCTTTTCCTCTCTGGCTTGTTGTTACTAGAAGGGTCCCTCCCTTGTTAGCTTGATAAATAATTTTACTAGGGGGACTCTGCTGTATTTTTATGCTTGCTGTCTATTTTCTGCTTGCTGCAAATAAATTTCTGTACTCAGAGGGCACTAAAACTCCAAACACATGGTATTTTCCCATTTTGCTGCTGGTCGCCTGAAATATTTATTCCATCTCGTGTTTTAATTAATTTTTTAAAGGAAAAAATAATTTGTGGTTGAAATCAGACAAAAATTTGTCATATATTTCTTAGAACCGTTGGGTTTGAGCAGAGAATGATGGCTTTTTGAAAGGCTTCGTGTCTCACATTTGTCCACTTGACGATAAGAGTTATTTATTGGGGGAGTCCTCAAGTTTTCTCATTATAGATTTCCTTGTCTGTCTTTCTAACTTTAAATATTAAGCTGTTAACATGAGAGATGAATAGAGCTATAGAATTCCATCTAGAAACAAGGCACTCCACAATAAAATCTTTTATCTTTGAAAAATGATTCATCATGTGAAAGTAGAGATGAAATCAATCTTAGGTATCAATATGGATATCGGCATCCACCTGGGTCCCGTGCATGTAGACGTGGGATTCATTTCTACCGAGGTGAGCTTGGTGTGGATCACTGGGAGGAAAATGGGTGGTACGGTACCTTAAAGATACATACCCTAAAGCATTCCAATAAAGTAAAATACATCCTATAATTGCAAACGTCCAACATTGCACATATCAGGTGTACAATGAAATGTTTCCTAAAGGTATGACATGCACATTGGTAAAACAAGTGATCATTTTAAGTGAATGCCAGATTATTACAGGCATTGAAATATGATTTCTTCCAAAGCAGATAGGGTGCTTGTTATATGTGACTTGTTATTTGCTTATTAGCAGAGTTTTATTTCGTGACATTGGAAAATATTTTTAGAAAGGTACTAGAGACATAAATTTGAAGCCAGATTGCCAGCACATGTCACCAACATCCGCAGTATTGGGGAGACTGGGCCAGAGGTTATCTGGAGTTCAGTTTCTGCAGAGATCACCTAACTGAAGAGGAAAATGTAGAAAAAAAGGCCTACGCTTAAGTTTTCAACTATGCACAAAGGTCCAAAGGTCAAGATTTTGAACATTCATTTTCGTGGGCTTTGAACCATAAGACTAGTCAAAATGTTTTCACTAAAGGCACATATATCGATTACTAAAACTTATATCTTATCAAACATGTAAGTTGATTTTATTTTCATATCTCACTTAACAGGGATTTCAGAAATCAGATTTTAAGACAATGGCTTGTTTTCTCCCTCCATTTCTGCAGTTTATAGAGACTTTGGGGAAACAGAGTTTTTTATATTTAAGGGAGAGTTGAGACCCAGCGTTTCTTTTGGTCACTGTAGGGCTCTACCAGTTTATCAGGAGTTAGAGAAAACTTCCACTGGGCTGAAGACCATGATGTTCCATCCAGTCCTGCTCTTTGGAGGTCATCCAGAGCCTCACAGGCTTTGATGAATACAGCTGCCACTGATTGTCTCCTGGGAGCTAGGACCTATGCCATCTTTGATCGTTACTACAACTAGAAGGGCAGATATTTTAATCCCCTTTATACAGATGAGGAAACTCGCACAAAGCTATTAAAATATAATTTGAGATGACACTGTAGTCATGCAGGTATTTATTTCTAGGATGCCATCCTACCCCTGCCCAGGTCATTTTATTCCCTCTTTCCCAGTTAAAAAGCCCAGCGTTTAACCTTAGCACATGTAGGAGATTAGTAGCCCTCTCCTGTTTGGTCCTCTTATTCTGAGTTGGGATGAGTGATGCCGGGGTACGGTGGGAGATTTATAATCTGATTAGTGTCTACAAGCCTGGGACTGGTCCTTCTCATGATCTTGACCTCAAGGACCCCCTCCAGCTCTAAAGTCAAATGATTCTATGGTTTGATTTCAGTAGGTAACAGAGCAGCCTTTTCCTACTCAAAGATAAAGATTGTCATTTCAAGAGCATTTAAAAAATAATTGATGATACGTTTCCTTAATACCCTGTAATGTGTAAAGTGTCAGGTGTGCAATTGACACTCAGGAAATTGCAAGATAGTGAAGATAAATCAGCATTAAATCACTCCATTGAAAGCCCCATTTAGTAAAAGTTGTCAGCAAAATCTGTAGTAATATGAGAAAGAATACACAGTTTCTGCATCTGTAAAATAGGATTGTAAGATAGGACTGTGCAAAGGATTAAATACAATGATGTATCAAAAGCACCTGGGGTGGAGGAAACACTGTGCCCTGCTTGGCCTTGATCAATATTAAATGGAATAAAACTTTGACCTTGACACTTTGCAAACTTTGGTTTGTTTCAACATGGCTTCGCTATTAAGATATCACACTTACTCCCCTCTGCTGAGTGTGGTCAGCTTGGAAAACGGAGAAAAAACTACATCAGTAGTTTATGACTATACCTGCTCTCCCCTGAAAAAAATGCCATGACCCCTTAATTTTTTTTTTTTTTTAACAAAATGTGTGCTGGGAAGTTCTGTGGTCAAATAATTTAGGGAAATTATGGATTAGACAAAATCAAACATTTAATTTTGCTGTCATTCCTCTTAGAGCCTTTATATGCTAATATTATTGTGACACTCCAGGGGAAACGAATGGCACAGCTTTCACACTGTATCCTCCAATCTTACTTGAACATGGAACCTGTGCCCTAATCAACCATCTTGAGGAACTCACATCACATAGGACAGTTTTGAAAAAAGGTGGTTGAAATACTGAATTTTATTTAGGACTCCAGGATCCCTTTGCTGATTTTCCCCCATGAAAAACATGTTCTGAAAGACGCATTTGTAATTGTGTGTATTTGTTTTATTAATCGGAACCCTCTGTAACAGCTATAGGGCATTTGATCAGCAAGAGAAGAAACATAATTCCATTGATGTATATGCAGTTGAAAGCAAAGAAAACCTTATCATGGGTGTTTTTACCCCGTAAGTCTTTACAATTATAAGAGTGACTCATGGGTGCTGTTACTGCCTTCTAGGGCTCCCAGTGGCTTTCCAGGACCCAGGTTTGGGTTCCTCTGTTCTGGTAAAAATCCCCAAATCACTGTCAAATCCTGCCATTTGTGACTGGATGAGCTTCCAAGGAAATCAGAGATCCTGTAAGGGATATGTTCATGTCTGAGAATCTTGGCCAGGGACTCTTTGGACATTAAAAACTCTGCCTTCAAGTTTCTGTTCTTCTCTTAGAAGGATAACGGTGTCCATTAAAGCCATGTACATATAAGCTAGGGGCTGAAGGGCAGTTGGGGATGGAGGTCCGATCTTCCTGTGCCTTCTCCCTCCGTTCTCTCTTTTTATACACCTGCTTCATTCTTACAGAAAGCAGCCAGGCCTTCTCTCTGGAGAACATGTGATTCCTGCGGTCACCTCTGGGCTCCACTTAAACTTGGTTTTCAGCTCTTAGGAGAGGTGGTTTGGAGATTCTCACCCCTCAGTTCTAGGAAAAGAGAGATGATTGGCTCACCTTGGTCAAGTGTCTTTCTCTCATCCAATCAACAGTGACTAGGGGAGGGTCCTCCTCTTCTGCATCTTCCCAGTAAGATTTCCTGAGAATGGGGCGCAGCAGGGCTTGGGAGATGGGTACTTGCAACTTGCAGGAAAACTTGGACCACAGACTTTTGTACTCCTCTTTTGGAGATAGATGTGAGTAGAATTAGGCCATGAACAGACCTTGGAACTTAGAGGCTAGATTGTCAACCTTGGATGTGCCCGTGGAGCTTTTAAAACCACGGAGATCCTGCCCCAGACCAGTTACTCCAGATATCAGGGCTTCAGGTATCAGTATTTGTTTAAGTCACAATTCCCAGGGATTCTCATGCACAATCAGGACTTAGAACTCCTAATAGAAGACTTCAGGGACCCAGAAAGTGAAGAAATAATGGGTGAATTTCCCATATTTTATTGTTCTGTCTCACAAACTCAGTATTTTTTCAGGACCGGTTTAAATTAAAAGGGATGAACAACTGCTTGGTGCTTTTCCTGCTTCGTCTATCATTCCCAGTCCTTTATTAACACCAAGTCTACATGAGGAAGACTTAAGGAAGGCACATAGGGAAAGCACATTGGAAGTGGGATCCAGAGGTCTCCTTCTTACACCTGAGTTAACCACTAAGTAGCCACACGATATTGTCCTGATTACCCTGTAGAGTTTCATTCTTCTCTTTTGGGAAACAGGTCAAGTAAGCCAGAATCAGAGACCTTCTATGAGTCTACATAGTCAGCTCAGTGACCAGTTCATCACAGATCCAGCCCATGAACCAAAGGGGTTGATACTGAGGATTTTGAACTAGCAGAATGGGTGATTTTAAATTTGTGATGGTATTTGAAAAAACACAACAAAACAACGCATATAAAAGAGAATGATACATTTAGTCATTGAACTACAAGGATAGATGTGTTCCAAGTTACTTGCACAAACTTTTACAAGTACCAAGGAGTTGCTGTGTTATTTGTTGTCATTACCACCAGGCCCTTATTTAGCTAGCATGATTGGGCTTATAGCAGGAACAGGACTGGAGAAAATGGTGCTGGCCGGGTTAAACCAAGATGTTTGATCACATGCTGTCAATGTTGACCCATTGATCCTCCACTAAGGCATAGCATTAAACCACACAAAAATGGCCTGCTCTGAAGGTATACTTCACTCTACTTTGTGAGACAATTACCTTTTAAATTTCTCATCTCCTCTTGGTTTCTAAACTCTGTGAGCATGGAGTCTGCACCTCATTTATTTTTGTGTCCAGCCCAGCCCTGCGTCAGTGAGCAGCACATAGCATCTGTGCCTTGAATCCTTTCTGGAAAGCGGCAGAACACACTCAGATAAACGGGAGCCCAAACAAACAAATGAGTGCTAAGAGCCTCATAGAAGCTTCTTAAGGGACAACAATGCCATCTTTGCAGTCTGTCAAAAATTAGAGGTTGTTCTCTTAATCTTCTTCCCGCTTTTCATAAGACCCATATCCTGACATTTCCTTGACACTTCTGTGGGATAAGTTTCTTTTCCTGGACAGCTTGTTAAATATAGTCTGCACCAGCCAGACCTATTTCTTAATGTCCTTTTTTGGAGAGCTATTGGAAAATAAACCCCTTTTCTCTGGCTGGATTGGCATCTGAGTTATTATGCTTTATTTTAGGATTTAACTCAATGAACACTTCACTGTGCACGATCTGCATACTAGAATATGGAGTTGGTGCTGGAGGAGTCAGAAACCAATAGGACACAGTTCTCGCTCTCAAGATTCATTACTGATGCAGACAGACAATTCAATAAATACTTGTCCTGCTTGATAAACAGTTTCGGGAAGATGTGGGGTTTGTGAGGTGAGCAGAAGGGGGATTGTCATTTTGGAATACCCCTGCAGAAGCAAAAGGAAACTAGATTATGATTTTAACTTCATATGGGGAAGGTCTTCCTTAGCCTGACCTAAAACCCACATGCTATATAGCGGAGTGTTGATAAACCTAACTACACAAGCATTTAAAACCTACAATAGCAAAAACCCCACCAACAAAATCAAAAGATAAGCAGCAAAGTGGGAAAAACCACCACCCACTATTATAGTCCAAGACTTAATTTCTTTAGCGTGAAGCGCTCTTATAAATCCACGAGAAAGAAGACCAACAAGCTGATAGGAAAATGGGCGGAAAAGAATGGACAGCTTTTAGAAAAATTAACACAAATGACCAGTAATCTTGGGGAACAGTGTCCACCCCTGCTCCTAATCAAATCATAACAACGAGAATGTAGCATTTGGGCTGAAATGAGGGGTGATGGGCAGCCTCACCCATTCTTGTGAGCCTGTGAATTAGACAGCCTTTTAGCTGACTTTTATAATATCTTATAGCACAGAGTATTCACAGGCAAAATGCCAGTTTCTACACATTTCCTGTTTGGGGATCTTAATTCACCACAGCAGCGTGGTGTATAGCTAGAATGAACAGCGTGTTTACGGGTATGAGCTGGGGAGGAAGGATCGCCCCGGACAGGGACCGTTGGGGAACCTGGAAGGCCAGGCCAAAGAGGGCGTGCAAACAGAAGTAGAAAACCAAGGGGAATGAATTGGGGTGGTGGGTGCCCTGGCCGTTTGCACTGCCCCTTCCCTGAAGCCCCTGGGTCCAGCCTTCGTTTTCGCCAGCCTGAGCCCATCCAGGTACAGCCCCTCCCCTTGATCAGTCTGCATGTGCTCCGCTCCCCACTGGATAAAAGACTCATTTGTGTTAATTGAATTAAGGCCCGTATTGTTCACTGAGCTGTGGCAGCAGTTCCTCTGTACTAGCCCTTTTCTGTATCATCTGCATTGTCACAGCCAAAAGTGTTGGGGGGGGAGGTGAGGGAGGGAGGGAGGGGCATTTTTCAAAGAACTACATGGGGATTTGGTCACGTGTCTGCCATTAACATCAATCGCGGTGCAGGGCAGAAATGCCTGGCACGTTCCTACACATGCCTCTTTGAAAAACGTCCCCTCTGGTGTTGCTACCAGGCTCCCCTCCACTGATACAGGATTTGGGGGCTTTGAAGTCAGTTGTGGAAATTTCACTGCCTTCTTTGACTCCAGCAAATTGCTCCAAAATGCTACAAATGTAAAAAAGACTAAGGGAGCTTTAGCAGCAGCTTAGAGGTGGAATCCCCTTAAGCCATTGACAGAAAAGTGCGTTTCTTCTTTCAGTTTTTAATTTGTGAGTTATATGTTAAATACAGCAGTGCAGTTCCAGTCTCCTCTTAGGAAGTCGGGTTTGGGGAGGTGCGGAAAGGGGTGGGTTGCAGCTCTAGTTCTTTGAACCAGTTGTGTTTAGGGGCTTGCCTTGACTCAGGGGCAGGGGCAAAGCTGCCTGCGGAGAAGTGGTGTAAGACAGATTTTGCCCACTGGGCTTGAAAAGCATTTGCAACGTGGGGTCGGGTGTTTCTAAGGTGAATCTGAATTTGACTGGGTGTTGAGGCAAGTTGGATGCCAAGCCCAGAAATCGTGCAGACTCATGCCGCCTGAGTGCTGGAAGGGACAGAACAGGGAGATCCGAACCCACTGCTTCAGTCCGGGGCTGGTGTTACAGATGTGCTCCTACTCACAGTCTTGCCTTGGGAGTTCACCATTTGAGGGGAGATCATTGGGCTTGGGTGCATTTTCTAAAAATTTCCCCCAAGTTATTTTATTCCCATGGTACATTTGCACTGTAACAGGTGTGTTGGGGAACAACTGCTCGAGGTTCTGGGCTTTGGGGACCACCTCCATAAATACAAGGATTTGGCAGGAGTCACAAGTTTTCAACCTCATTTTGTTTCAACAGAGGAACCGTTTGTAACACGAAGGTTTATGTGGGATTGCTGTCTAAAAAGGCAGCCACACAGGGGGCAGCTGACCCTCTAAATTGTGGCCTTTTGTCCCCCACCTCTGGACTCCAGGATCTCTGCAGCCTTTGAATATCTTTCAGAAATCATTCTCTAAGGGAATGTGAGATCAGACGGTCTTTGATGTAGCAGAGGCCCATTTTCCCTTCCTCATAGGGCAGCACACTGTACCGAATCAATGCCAGGACTTTCCAGCTGTGTGACTTTGGGGAAGTCACTTCCCTTCTGTAGATGGGATGACAGAACCAGCCTCATGGAATTCTCAATACAGGTTAAATGGAATAAGCAGAGGCAGCAGACATGATCAGTCATAGTCATGTCTTTTTTGGCTCAAAAACGTTGAGGATCTTTTTTTCTTAGGATTCACGGGAATCCCATAGATTAGTAGGCAAGACGGATGGTTCCCTTCTGTATATCTGCCTCTTCCCTGTTTCTCTGCCTGTCACGTGTCACTGAGAAAGGCAGGCTTTCCCCGCTAGACTGAGATCCAAGATCTGTACCTTACACATTCTTGTGCTCAGCACTCAGCGCAGAGCCCGTTCCCGAACAGATTCCCACCAGATGCTTGCTGGGTGGCCTTCTGGTGGCATGCCAGAGCCCACTCCCGTGGGTGTGCAAGAGCCAGTTGTGTGCATCTCTTCCCAAGCCCGTATTAGGTCCTGGGAGCATGAAATTGGCCATGAATACTTGCAGCATGGAATGCAAATGCTGTAAAATCAGAGCCCCTTTCCCTGCTCCCATCCGTTAGAGAGCTGGCTGTTAAACACCCAGCACCACGCCGCTCTCTGAGCTGCCCAGATTTTAAAAAATGGAAATTGAGCAGAGCAGAGGCATATGTATCAGAACATCATCATCCATACGGCTGCTTTGATGGCGAGCACAAAGGAATCTGCGAAGGGAAGAGTTGTAGGCTGGAGGCGTCAGAGAAAGATCTTGGGGGACAGAGAGGTTATGGGCATCTAGGAAGAAGTGATTGGGTGTCCAGGCTCTGGCAACAGAAGGGGAAAGGACTCGAGCAGGTAAATAAGGAAACGTTCATCTTGCCCAGGACAGTTAGGGGAGGCAACAGCGGGACAGACGGATTCAATTAGGTGGACCTGGAGGGATGTTTAGGTGTCGCTGAAGAGAAACTTGAATTTCAGTGCCACCTGCAACAGTGATTTCTGTGCCTTGCAGATACATCAGCTTTAATGCACAGCATTCACCTGCCAAATGTACTGGCCTCCTTACCCTCTTGAGGTGGTGCACGGTCCAACTAAATAGCTTCCAGAAAGCTTAGAAATTTAGGTAAACCAACGGGAGAGGGATACAAAAAAGAAACAATGTGAGGAACTGGGCTGTGTGAGGCTGTGGTTTGAGGCTGAAAGCAGAGGGCACCGCTACACAGTCCTTGCTGTTTCTGTCCAAGATTCAGGCTGACAGGTCATGGGACCAACCACATTGGTTTTTTAATTTTAGCACATTGGATGTTGACCAGTGCCTCCCTGAGAACCTGGGTCAGCTCCTTTGAGGTCGGTGGTTCTCAACATCAGCTACCCCTGAAAATCGTCTGGCAAGCTTTCAAAATCCCAGTGCCTCAGCCCCAGTCCCAGCCCTGCTCAACAAAATCAGAGTCCCAAGGTGGGATCATCATCATCATCATCATCATCATCATTATTTTTTTTTTGGTAGGGCCCCATGTGACTGTAGTGTACAGCCAAGGCTAAGGCACAGTACTCCAGGGCCCTGGCTTTCAGCTTTGGTGAGCATCAGCCTCCCCCGCTGCCTTCCCCTGAAGGACACCTTGCAACTATGATTGCTTGCCCCCATCCCTGGAATTTCCGATTTAAGCAGTCTTGGAGTGGCCCAAAATTTCTATTTCTAACCTGTTCTCACGTTCTAGAAAGGGGCCACATTTACAAACCACTGCTGCCAGGTAACAGAAGCAGCATTTGGAAGAGTATCTGGTGGAGGAGTTGGGTAGGCCAGGGTCCCTGGCCCAGCTCTGTGGTTCTCGTCCGCATGACCCCACTCATGTGTTGGAAGCATGGGTTCGAACCAGGATGATATTACTCTCCATGCGACAGGTAGCAACGCCTGGAGATCTTTTGGGGTGTCATGACTCAGGGACTGAGTGCTCCTGGCCTCTAGTGGGAGAGAGCAGGGGTGCTCTCATATGCAGGACAGCCTGTGCTGGGATTGAGAAACCCTGATTTAAAGGCGCAGAGCTTCTTTTGGCTTCATACATGAAGTGGGAATAGTCATACTAGTTATTCTAGATTGCTGGTAAGAATAAACAACATCCTATGGATAAAGCACTATAGGCAGGAAGCGCTCAGTAAACGGGAGTACCATCCACCCTTGAACTACAGGGATCTGGACTGCGCAGGTCCACCACCAGCAGGCCTTTCTCAATAAATAGATGGACGGCATTGCCATCCATCAATATTTATGGTATTTAGCCATTGTATTTTCTCTTCCTTATGATTTTAATAATATTTGCCTTTCTCTAGCTTGCTTTACTGTAAAATACGGAATACAATGCAAATATTCTACAAAATACATATCAGCTGACTGTGTGATCAGTAAAACTCCTGGTCAGCAGTAGGTTCATAGTAGCTAAGCTTTGGCTGCGGGGTGGTTCAAAAGCTACGCGTGGATTTTTTTTTTTTTTTAATTTTATTTATTCGACAAATAGACACAGTGAAAGAGGGAACACAAGTAGGGGAGTGGGAGAAAGAGAAACAGGCTTCCTACTGGGCAGGGAACCCAGTGCAGGGCTTGATCCCAGGACCCTGGGTTCATAACCTGAGCCAAAACAAAGGCAGATGCTTAATGACTGAGCCACCCAGGCACCTTCTGCACATGGATTTTTGAGGGTGCAGGGGTTGGGATCCCTAACTCCTGTGTTGTTCACAGGTTAGATTTTGTAGTTCTTACTCAGCTGGGCCACTTAGCGATATAAACTTGGTTGAGGAACTTGATCTCCGTGGACCTGTCTTCTTATCTGTAAAATGGGCACAGGAATAGTGCCAAACCCTGAAGGATAGTTGCAAAGATTAAAGGAAATAAACTATGTCAAGTCCTTAGATACGCTTGACAAACACTTGTGATGATGATTTTCTCATCATATCTTTGCACAGACCTTGATTGTCTCCATTGAAGAATCTAAGATGCAGACTTTTGGCTTCTCATTTAGCAAGCCTGTGATACAGGTGGAAAGTTGGCTGATTTTTGGTTTTCAGGTTGCAAGGGCCCAGGAACAGGAGCGGGGATAGAGCATCCTCTCAGCATTGCAGGCCTGGACAGTGCTTCCAGAGAGTACCCACCTGCACACGGTTACTCAGAAAACCCCAAGTTTAATTTTTGCTTACCTGTTCCCAGCTTTAGTACAGGTCTGCTTTAGTGAGAATTGGGTGATGTGAAATTTTTAGAAGACAAAACCTCCCTGGACCCATATCCCATAGGTAGACAGGCCTCAGCGCACTGAGTGACCAAGTGTGTGTCCCCGCTCAACCCTCCCCACTTACCAGATAGGACAGGAATTTGAACCCAACTTTCTTGGGTTGGTGTCTTCACCAGTCTGTGGCTCATGATGTGAGTTAGAATAGGAAGAAATCCTCAAGGACACCCAGGGGCTATCCGGAGACACTCCGGTCCAGCCAGACCCCCTGTGTAGAGAGTTTGTGCTCCCCTCTGAACAGCAGCCTCGGAGGTAAATGTCCTTTCTCTAATCTGCACACAGAATGGATTTTTAGCAACTGGATTTTATTGAGGAACAGACTCCCACTTCCCCCACCCCCGGCATTTGAAAACATATTGTCTTCTTTACTGTAGTTCATTTTGCTTTCCGAGGTGATTAATGAATTAAAGATGCGGTGTATTTATTCTTTTGCCTGATTACCATTCTGTAATAAATCTAAGCTCTGGAGTCTGTCGATACAGGAAGGCCAAACTGCCTCTTTGGAAAATAAAGGTTTGTATGTTAAGCTCAACTTGCAGCTCTCTGAAACAGGAGAAAATTCACCCTTAGAGCCTTATAAAAATAAGAGGGAAGCTCATGGACATTCCAACTGGCCCTTAGAAGACTCCATTTTTGTGAATGACAAGGCACTTTGCACACATCTCCCTAGACACGGGAAGTAACCGTTGACCTGTAGATGGAATTTTTTTATTGGAATACCAAATGTCGGGCTCTTCATGGAGGTGATGCTGGGGAGGGAGGGGACAGCCATGAAGACCTTGTCCCAGCACAGTGAGCTCTTATCATCAGTTTAAACAGGTACTCTGTGCAAGCTTTGGTAATCTCTGGCCGAATGACCATGAGAACATGTGAGGGTGACATTGTTGATTCCCAGGGAGAGCCCCCAGAAGGCAAGGGACTGGTGCGCTCAGAAGACCAGGGTAACATGGCGGCCAAGACCACTGCTCCTGGACTGAGTCCAGCTCTGACACACTAATTGTGTGACCCCAGAGCTCTGGGAAGTGGGATTTCCCCCCAGAACAGGTGTAGGGGTGGAGCAAGATCTCACTTCATATAACCCTCATCCAATTTGACATGTGACCAAGAGAGCAAGCACATAATAAGAAACAAATAGGGGCACATGGGTGGCTCAGTGGGTTAGACTATAGGCTCAGGTCATGATCCCAGGCTCCTGGGATTGAACCCTGTGTTGGGCACCCTGCTCAGCAGGGAGTCTGCTTCTCCCTCTCCTGCTCCCTCTGCCTGCTGCTCCCCCTGCTTGTGTGTACACACACACTCTCTCAAATAAATAAATAAATAATCTTAAAAAAAAATAAAACTAGGTTGATAGTATCACTGGCAATTTCCTTTCCTTCTTTTTTAGTTTTTAAAAAGAAAAAGCAAAACAAAATTTACTTAGCTTGTGGCTTAGATAGGTCCATTTCTCACCGACACTGATTAGACAGAATATATAAAATATAACATATGTGTTTTACATATATATAATTCATACAAACTTAATAATGTCAGATTGAATGAGTCCATTTCAGGGACTCTATAAAATCTCCTAAAAGTATATTCAAGAGTCTGTGCAAGTGCATTTTCCTGGAAAGAGGGTCCCTATATTCATCAGAACCTCAGAGAATCCACAGCTAAAGCCCATCTGGAGATCAGACCCCAGGTTCCAAAGACCTTATTATCTCCACATGAGGATGCCAGCCCGGTGCTGGTGAGGGTGGGACAGGCACAGGTTGTTTCTTGGGGCCCTTCAGACCTCCCCAGGCCTAAACAGATGCAGATAAACTTGACTAGCTCAGGGTTGCCACTCTCTAACCTCAGTTCCCTCCTTCGGAAAATGGGGACTTCCAGAGGGTCAGGTCGCGGGGACGTAGTGCCAGGCCGAGATCAGCCCTCCACACGCTGTTGGTTGGCAACAGGCTTCCGGAGTGCCCCCGGCCCGGGAAGAGCCAGCAGTCCTGTCCTTGGCTGAGCCTCACCTCTGCGGGCTGGACAGCAGGGAGAGTTAGACACTGGGCAGTTTGGTGCCTGTCCTCTGACTTGCACCCTTTCCTGACTGGCCCATGTCCCTCCAAGACTCCCCAGTTCCTTTACGATGCTGACCAATTGCAGTCCCTCTCTGCAGGGGAGTTAAGAGGCTCGCAGATAGATGAGCTGGGGGGTCTGCCTCATAGCTGCTCCCAACCCCTGGCTCAGGGTCTCATGGTGACACTGCTGAGCTTGTGCACCTGTGGACTGATTCCTCACTTTTCCTCCTCCCCCAGATTCCTCCTTCCTCCCCTTTGCAGCCAGAAAACGGACTGTGTAGGTAACAGATAGAAGGAAGAAGTGTCTCAGCAAGGCAGATGTGCTTCTTAGGGCCAAGAAATGCTCTTTCCACCTTCTTTCCAACAAATCAAAAAATTGACGGGATGGGGAGAGATGCTGCCCAGGAGGACGTGGCACATGGTTATGCAGGGGGAGCCTCTGAGTGGCAAGTCCCCAAGGCCTGAGCAGGTGGCAGGGACAGTGGGGGAGGGAATCTGTTGAAAGCAGGGTTTGTGCCCTTTGTGAGGCTTCCCACCTGGAAGGTTCTCCCTTCCTGCCTTTGCTCCATGTGGAATTGTGAACTAGGTTAAGAAGAAACTTCAAACCTAAACTGTTAGTTTGGGGCTGCCTTTCCCAGCATCTCAAAATGACACAGGTGATTCTCCTCAGAGGACTCTGGGTGGGATTTATGAAAGTGAAAACCTTATAAGGAGCAAGAGGCTTCCTCCTTCCTGACCAGAACTACAGATGGAATACCTGCTGTGTGAGAAGCAGATAGAGAATCCGGTGCGACACTGCCCTGAGATCACCCAAGCAGTCAGACTCATTTTATGTATATGTTTGTTCATTTTTGCTAGCTATGCGTTTATTAAAACATCTAGAACATTGCTGTCCAATAGCAATATAAACACGAGCCACATTAAAAATTTTCAATTTTCTAGCAGCCACATTTAAAAAAGTAGAAAGAAAGAGGTGAAATCCATCTTAATATTTTTTAAAACCAATACATCAAAACATTATTACGACCACATGTGAGCAGTATGAAAGTATACTCGTGAGATATTTTCCAAGCATTTCCTTTTTGTGGCAGGTCCCTGAAACTGGTTGTGCATCTCACATTGGTTGTTAAATGGTCAGTGGTTAATGTGAAATGGTCAGACTAAGACAAAAAAAGATGTGCTTTCCAGAAAAAAATTTTTTGCACTGTTCCCATTTTCATACTTAAAGGTAAAGTAGTTGGAATCAAACATAATTAAAACCTACCTTCCTTGGCCACTCTTCAAGGGGTCAGTAGCCGCCTGAAGCCAGAGGCCACGTCCTTGGATGGTACAGCAAGCTCTGGAGTTGAGGAGTAACCCAAAGTATCCAAAAACCACGAAGTACCAGGATGAGTTTTAGCGTTGTCTGGTATCAGGCACCTGCATGCCTTACAGATGCTCCCTGAAGCCTGTTTGTTAGATCCCCCCAGAGTGTAGGGGGCCACCTGTGTAGTAGAAAGACCTTGCATGCTGTCTGCATATAATATGGAATTAATATTTGCTGAATGCAAATATGAACAGAAGGGACAAATTAAGGACGGCCTGCCAGGTAGGTACACAGGAATTTAGAACAGGAGCCTGAAGGAGTTTTTAGTTTTTGTTGGGGGGAAGGTAAGAGTGCGTTGAAGGCAGAAGGGGCTATATTTCCTGGACCAGGAGAGAGGCTGGATCTGGGTGGGATTATGTTTCCTCCTCTTCTTGTTCTGCTAAAGAGTTAAGTCCTGGGTTAGAGTTCTAGATACTCGCTTCCCAGCAGGTGTGGGGCCTTCTCTGAAACAGGAAAGCCTAAGAACGGGGGTTAGAGAGAGCATGAAACTCTACCAGCCCTAAATAGATCATGTGTTCCCAGGCTTAGAAATACTCTATAGTGTTAGTTGGCATCCAGGACATAGATAACAGAAGAATGTTCCATGTTTTGGTTAGACCATCGACCTTTAAGCTTATAAGATGGATTTTTTTTTTTTTTTTCCTCAAGGGCTAAGGACTGTGCCTCTGACTTCTAGGTCCTGGAACATGGTGAAAAGCCCATTCATTTATTCCTTCCTCTTTCCATTAATTTATTTATCCACCTAACATCACCTATTAAGAACTATTTCTTGAGGCAGTAGGATACTGGAAATATAGATGGGAGCAAAATGAGCTAGTCCCTGCCCATCGACAGTTAGCATCAGCTGGCAAAGCTGGACTTGAAACAGAGATCCGTTAGTTACAGTCGTGCTAAGTGCCATAAAGGCTGATGCCAGAGTCCTGTGGCCAGACCCGGTCTGGACATTAGGAGATGGGATATTTACATTGAGTATTTAAAGATGAGAAGGATCATATCTTGAGAAGTTAGGGGAAGGTAGTTGGAAAGGGGGAATGTGTGGCAAGTAGAACAAGGAATATGTTGGAAGGCTGGGCAGGAAGGAGCTGAAAGCTGACTGCCGGGATGCACAGGGCTCGTGTCAAGGCCAGAGACGCTGCAGTGTCCATTCTGGGCTGTTTTGTACCTAGCTTGGTGTCCCGCATACCACAGGTGCTCAACAAATACTTTCTGAATTAGTGAAGGCAAAGAATTATCCTGAGGACTCCCAACTTTTGGGAGAAACTCCTGTCAAGCACCCAGACATACCACCTCTTTTCTCAGCCCATTGAATTCCATTCTGAATTGTGAAGATAATTATTCTAACTTTCCCTGGCTTTGGAGAACATGTTCTGTTCCACTTTTTTTTTCCCCCCTAAGATTTTCTTTATTTATTTGACAGAGACAGTAAGAGAGGAACAAAAGCAGGGGGAGTGGAGAGGGAGAAGCAGGCTCCTTGCTGAGCAGGGAGCCTGATTTGGGGCTTGATCTCAGGACCCCGGGATCATGACCTGAGCCAAAGGCAAACCCTTGATGACTGAACCACTCAAGTGCCCTTCTGTTCCACTTCTTAAGACCTCTTCCACAGTGTCACATTTTTGGAGGAAAACATATAATGTTGGTTATTTTTCTTATTCTTAGCTACAGAGCTTATGTTTTGCTTTTTTGTTTTGGGTTTTTAAAAATTTTTTATTTTATTTTATTTTTTATTTCCAGCACTACATTGGTTCTACTTACTTTGGAATGCATATATCAGCGATCACATAGGTTTCTCTCTTCTGCCCTCTGAAATTTTAAATGATTTCTGTGATTTAACCAGCTGGGTCTCCAAAGCGATAGGTGACTTAGGGAATTTCTTGAAAGAATAGTGTTAATGGCAAAGACATAAGGAGAGGGCGCCTGGGTGGCTCAGTGGTTTAAAGCCTCTGCCTTTGACTCAGGTCATGATCCCAAGGTCCTGGGATTAAGCCCCATATTGGGCTCTCTGCTCAGCAGGGAGCCTGCTCCCCCCCCCCCCCCGCTTCTCTGCCTGCATCTCTGCCTACTTGTGATCTCTGTCTCTGTCAAATAAAAAAAAAATTTTTTTTTAATCTTAAAAAAAAAAAAGATAAGGAGAAACATAAAACAAAAGTAAACAAAACGAACAGAACCCAAACAATAATATGATGGGAGAAATTTTAAGAACCCATGTTCTGCTTTGCCACATCTGCCCATCAATATCCAAACCATTAACTGATGTACAGAGAGGAAGGAAGGGAAAAAAAAAAGAGTGAAATATAGCACCATCAGCATCTTTCTTTTCTGTTGGTTCCTCCAATTTAAAAATGGAATCATGTTTAACATCTTAATTAGGGACAGTAATGTACAACAGTTTTTTTTTTTTTTTATGAACATCTAGTAATTTACTCTTGAAGTAAATTATAGTCAATTTATCTACAGTGACAAGTCAATAAAACAGTGCAAGACTCAAGCTTTTCAATCACATAATATTTGTTTCCTGTTTTTACTACTGAATGGCGGTCAGGGCAACAGGTAAGGAGTGTGAACAGCTTAGGGTGGGTGCTTTGGCTTTTGAAATCTGCTACTTGACCACCTCCCCCCTCCCTTTTTTTTGTGTGTGTGTGTTTAATGTTGCCTTTTATTATTTTTTTTAATTTTTTTTATTTTTTATAAACATATATTTTTATCCCCCTCCCTTTTTTTTTAAAGATTTTATTCATTGGAGAGAGAGCATGAGTTGGGGAGGGGCAGAGGGAGAGAGAGAAAGACTCTGCTCTCAGTATGAAGCCTGAAACAGCGCTCGAACCCACAACTGTGAGCTTAAGACCTGAGCTAAAACCAAGAGTCAGAGCTCAACTGTCTAAGCCACCCCGGGCATCCAGGCAGGCTTCTGCTTTGAAAGGCTTGGTCCGATGTTTGCCAGCTGTTGTTGGAATTTGTGGAAAGAGGCACATTGTTGAAGAGAAAGATGACAGAGGTCTTTTGGCTCTTGCTGTGTGCATGGTCAGGGTGATTCAAGAGGTAAACCCAACTACCGTCTGCTTTTAACCATGGTTCATTCTAAAGAGAGTGTTAAACACGTGCACAAACCATTGGTAGCTGAAATCAAGGGGCCTCCCTGGGCTTTCTTCTTGGTCAGTAGCCCAGCCCACTCAGACCATGGCCAATGTCCTCAGGCGCGACAGTTGTGTTTGATGAGCTGTACTGTGGTTTCAGGAACGCGATCAGATCAAACGGCCCCCCAAACAAACACAGCCGCCAGGCGAGATTGTACAGACACACCCTGCGTAGTGGTTTCTGTGGTGGTTTCTGCTGGTTCAGAAGAGATGTGCATGTGTCCAGCTAAGAATAAATAAATTCTTTGAATAATGTCCCTGACTTCAGAGAAAGGAAGCATGGAGGTTAGTCTGTGATCATGTCATAAAGTTTAACCGTTTCCTAAGGCTAGGGAACCCCCAGAGGGAACATGAGAACCAGGTTAAAAATCCTAGAACAAGGGGGAAGATTTTTGATTTGTTTTGTTTTCCCCAGGAAACCCGATGGGCTGATGAATGGAACCCCAGCTAGATGGCAAAATTAGGAGGACAGGCAGTATCCATTCAGCTCAACATTCCGTCCTCAGGACAGTATTCCAGATTACTGAATTTCCCCCACTCTGTGCTTCCTCAGAGGCCTCAGTTACTGCTGTGTTTGCTGTGTTTGAACGACGGAGCTGATCCTGAGAAGTTTGATTGAGCATTCCTTTTTTTCCTAAGCAAGCAGACAAATGATAATATAAAGTCAGTTCCAATAATACCTTTTATTTTAGCCTGAAGGAGAAAAGAGATAAACTATGGTTATTTGAAATGACAAATCCAATCAGTGTGATTCAATAGAGGGAAGGATATTTGACTCCAAACCCGGGCATTTCCTTGAGATGGGGGTGCTGCCTTCCTTCCTTTCCCTTCTTTCATTTGGTCGTGCATCGTTTCCACTGTCCTCGCCCTTTCAGGATGGTCTAGCTCAAGTATAATGGGCACATTTTCCTTTCACACTTTGATTTCCACTTTTTCTGACAACCATTGTGCTCATTAAATGAGCCCCACAGACCAAAGCAGGCCAAAACCTGGTTGATTCCCTGGAAGTTTTGTTGGCTTTGATGGTCTTTACTGGCTTGGCCCAGGGCCAAGCTTCCTGGAGAGGGTGAGAGAAGGCAACATGATTCTCCCGAATAGCCCCCATCATAAAATGAACCATTCACTGCCCTTCCTTGATGTACCCATCAGCCTTGGCTCAAAGGTCACTTCCCAGAGAAAGCTTTCTCTTATGGCCTAACGTACGCTCAGTCTCAGTTGGAGGATCCCATACCATCTGTGTGTCTACTTCATATCCCAGCAGCATGGCTCCCTGGGACGAATGTGTGTGTCTCCTCCTGTATCCTTGCCCTTCACAGAGTGCTCAGCATACACCAGGCACTTAATACATATTAGTTGAATACATGGGAAACTACACGTGGCCCTATCTTTACTATATTAAGTGGCATTCCTGGAGGATGGCCATGTTCAGGTGTAAGAGATCATGCATGTAATCCTTGCAGCACCTTCGGAGCTGCCCTCTGTTGTGATCCCTCATACTGCACATGAGGAAACTGAGTCAAAGAGAATCTTATGTGCCCAAGGCCATATAACTAGTAAGCAGCAAGGCCAGGTACAAATTGAGGGCTGCAACCAGTACCTGGGACCAAAACAGTCTTGATCCAGTTGTGCTCTGCATGTGGCCTGACCACCAGCGGATGCTGCTTCTTGCTCACAGGCAGGGATGTTTTCACTGCCCCTCTGTGCTTGGGGGCCTGGAGAATGCTGTGGCAAGATAACTGGCAGAGAAATTCCATTTTTCTCCTCCTCCAACCTTAAACCGCTGATGTTGGCCATTGTCTGATTTTCTCCTCCAAAAATGGAAACTTTGAGAAATTACCTTGGCAGAAAAGTCTTTCCTAGCTCTTCCTCAGCAGCCTATGCATTGATATAGCTGGCACTCATAATGGAATTGAATTAAAAGGAAAAACAGAACACACTCTCACTAGCTGAAGTCTGTCAAATGGGGTGCTGGCTGAAAAGACTTTGTATTTGTAGAAAGATGGCAGAGAACCCACAATGGAAAATCACCACCAGAGCCGATACTTAACGGAGCATTTTCCTTGTGTTAAGGAAGGTTCTAATAGCTCTTCATTTCATATACATAAAGTCATTACAACAGCCCTATAAAGTGATTGTGATTAATTATCTCCATATTTCAAATGTGTAAACTGAGGCATAGTGAGATTATCTGACTTGGCCTTGCTCATACAGATGATCTGTGAAGGTGCCCATTGTGCTTGGGATGAAGAGCAGAAAGAGATTTCCAAAGTCTGTTCAAGTAACTACTGACTGGGCTCAATCCTCACACTGGTAGCTTAAGATCATGGTGAGAGTGTTTATACCACTGAAGTCAGCAAATACTAGACTTCTGGGGTTCCCCAGCCTCTGAGAGCTGGTTGTTTAACATTGACCAGCACATTGACCTGCTCGGAGGTAAGAAGGGGCCAGGTATTTAAGGACAGTGAATTTATTTCAGAGACCTCAGACTATCATTTATAGAGTATTGGTTTTTGTCTTAGCTCAGGTTTCTGAAAAAGCAGAGCCTGAGGCAAGCATTAAGTACTGATCTTTGACTGAGAAGTACAGTCCCAGGGCAGCATGGGTAAGGCTCCAGGGAAGTAAAAGAGTAGAGGGTGGGGTGGAAAGAAACATAAGATGATGGACTGGTGGAGAAGAGAGGCTCCAAGGAACAAAAGGTGCATGAGAAATATGTCCAGTACAGTTTACAAGCTGTAGGGTGCAAGGGTTTCAGTTGTGGGAGTTTTCCCAAGGACAGTTTCCTGGGACCCATCCTGAGAATTCTGAGTATTCAGAACTGGAGTTAGGCTCAGAAGTTGCCCTTTCTAGGGAGCATCCTAGGAGAATTTGAGGCAAGGGGTCAATGGGCACATGCACAGGAACACTGGGTGACATGAAGGGGACCCCACTCTTTTGTAAGCATCCTCATGTTTTCCTTCTTAAGCATCTTTCCTTCCTTAAGCATCCTTTCCTTCTTAAGCATCCTTCTTGTTTTCCTGTCTTGCCTTCTGACATCCTTTCTGAAATGCCATTCAGAACTCTAAAACTCTGATCCAGTTCTGACTCTGATCAGCTTTTCCCACCAGTCCTCAGGTTCCCTTGAAGTGGTCTTTCCCCCTGTCGGGGTACCTGTGG
The DNA here is from genome assembly GCF_011764305.1 of Mustela putorius furo. Taxonomy (NCBI): domain Eukaryota; kingdom Metazoa; phylum Chordata; class Mammalia; order Carnivora; family Mustelidae; genus Mustela; species Mustela putorius. Next base: position 36,311,556 of record NW_025421304.1, on the reverse strand, counting down.
TGCAGCACACATTCTGCCATCTTCCCCCTGGAAGTGTCTGAGAAGACAGGCTCCCAAAGACCAGCAGGTGCAGGTGTGGAATTCTTTACTTGGTCAGTTTACCACTTTCAGGTCCTTCATCTCTTCGTCTGCAGATTGGAGACCCAGGTCCCCACCTTGTGGGGTCGCTAAGAGGGTCACATTGGGGAACGCTTCTGCAACTCACGTGGTCCCTCCATGTGGAGACTGAGCAGCATATTAGCTGTCACATGGGTTTTAAGCCATGGGGAGAGCGTGCAGCTGATCTTTCCCCCAGTGAGCTGGCCATAGGACCACAGTGTCTTCCAGGGCACCATGCTAGATGCTCTTCCCAGAAGGCAGAGAGAAGAGATCAGGGACTTGCAGCCATCCCCAGGGCTTCCTTTGAAGCACTGGAGTCCATGGGAGCTGGGCCCACTCCGTCGCGCCAGCCCAGGGCTCATGGTAGAAGGCAGGCTGTATAGCAGAGACACCACGCTGAGGAGTCTGTCTGACAAAGGTGCTTTCTGAGCACAGGTGGACTCCAAACTGTCTCCTGGAGCCTCCCCCTGGGAAGGGCTTCTGGAATAGGGCTTGTGTGAGGCTCCAGCAGCATCATGATGGCCTCACACTGGCACTCACAAGTGTCCCCTCTAGGACATAGCAGGCTTCTCTTGCATTGTGGAGCATTGCAGAGGGCCAAGGCAGCCCCTAGACATGGACGGGGTGCTGGAAGGAATGGGTACTTCCTTCCAAAGAGACCCAGATCTGTTGCCGAAGCAGTGGTTGAGTATGATAGCTGACAGTTTCTGATCACCGGGCACTGTGTTTTCTAGCTTCACTTAATCTTCCCCGATTAAGCCAGGTTGGGGAAGTTCATAACCTCCTTCACAGGGAAATTGAGGCTCACAGGTCCTGGTAAACTGGAAGTTCAGACCTCAAGTTGCCCACAGCCCAAACCTCCGTGCTCCTTCAGTTTTGCCTCATGGACATAAGGGACCCTTGTCACATCTCCCTGCCATTGCCCCCAAACCTAACTGGTATTGCAGCATGGAAGCTGATAGATCGGGGTTGTTGGCGGATTGGGCAGGGGAGCCATAGTCCTCTGCTCTCGTTTCACCAGCTCCACCCGTGCACTAGCCATGAATAACCACTAGGAAGAAGTGCTTTCCTGGAAATCATCGTCCAGGGAAACAGCTCCAGGACCAGCTGCCTGGCAAGGCAGTTTATGGTTAACGAAGCCAAATGGTAAGGATTTGAGATCCTGTCCCAAACAGGAAATCGGGAAGAGGGGATAGGAGGGGGTCAAAATACTAGAGCTCTGAGAAAATGTTACAGAAAAACCTAAGATTTGAAATCATCTCCAGGGAGGATGGGGAATTCTCCAGCCAGTCAGAGGAGAAGGGGTTTCAGATGAGGAGACCGCAGGTGCAGAGGCTCAGAAGTATGAGGGATTTGGACAGTGTTCAGACCAGTTGTGCCTCTCGTCCTGCTAGCAGGTGCTGCATAATGGCCATCTGGATGGGTAGGTCTTAGGACTGGTAGTCTCAGAGCAAGTAGGTCTCAGATCTTTATGCCAAGCTAAGGAGTATGCATTTTATCCTACAAATATTTTGAAGATCTGTATTCCTTCAAATTCCAAAGAATAAAAGAGACAGCAGCAAAGCAGGGTTGAAGCACGTGGTAGAATTAGGTAGGGCCAAGCCCAACCCTCAAGGTGAATCATGGGCAGGATATGTGTGCAAAAGGGCCAGAGGCAAAGAGTTTGAGCAGGTTCCATCTCGGTTACTCAGCTCTGGCCCTGGATTGAGAGACCTCCCCAAGATACGGAAATGACTGGGGGTGGCATAAATAAATTTTATTTACAGACACTTAAATTTGACCCTCATATAATATTCATGTGTCACAGGATATCACTTTTGATTTTTAAGACACCATCCAAAACATGAAAACCCATCTTAGTTCCTGGGCTCTACGAAAACAGGCAGTGGGGATTTGGATGGTGGACTGTAGTTCGCGGCCCCCTGCCCTGGGCCACAGTACAAAGTACAGTAGGGGGCGCCAGTTCTGGCTGGAGACCAAGCCTTTGGAAGGTCATCTCTTCCTCAGGCGACCTCTCTGAACAGTGAGGGTGCAGTCACATACAGCAGGCCTCCAGGGGAGCAGCCAGGTCTGAGCTCCTTGGCAGCCCTCTGCGGCTCCCCAGTGCATGGGTTTTGCAAAGGGCCTGTGCACATGGGGCCTTTGAGTGCTCAGCCTGCTCTCCGGGGGACGTGGTGTTCTTCCAGTCGGGCCATGGCGCTGCCATGGAGGAGACAGCCTGGGGAGGCCCTGGAGACTGTGGTTCTGGAGATGACCTTCAGCCCGGAGAGGCTGTTTCTTGAGCTGTCTCTAGCACCCTGGCGGGGGAAGGAGCTTCTCTGGCCTCGGTGGTTCGTGTTGCCCCAGTGTTGACAGATGGCCCGAGTGCACGAACTCAGCTCATTGCAGGGTGTGCTCTGGAGGCAGAGCCATGTCAGAGGTTGCTTGCCTTCCAGTTGTTTTTACGGTCCTCCTTGATTTGTGGATTCATCCCTCTGTAAGCTGCCAGCATGGAAGTGGCGTTTCATCCGCAGATACGTTGTGTGGAGGGCGATGGTCTTTCACCTCCCAGGTCAGTGAGAATCAGGGCTGCCAGGAGGGGATGAATGTGTCTTGCCTTTCCCGCTGTGGTTCTTGCCATGGCACTTTTTCAGATGCTGCAAGCTGACCCACAGGGGTGTCAGGCTTCAGACAGACAAAATGGAACCAAAGGGGATCATTTTCAGAGAAGTGCCAACCTGAAGGGAGGTTTTCACACTGGGGAGGTAGCCAGTGTAATCGAAGCTGGGCTTCACCAGCCATGCCAGGGGCCAGGCGGGGAATCGGTTCAGTTCAGTCCTTGCTAAAAACACACAAGTTCCTCACCTTGAATTTGATACGGGTGGCCCAAAATTGTTTAATAAGCTTTCACAGACAGGATCTCGTGGCTTTCTCAGAGCAGAGAGCACCATACTGAGGAGTAGTTCAGCCCCAGCCTGCGGTGCAGTCAGACTCTGCGGATGTGAGCCACCCTTGTCTCCGTTGACCCAGCCGGGAGTGGGGGCACGTCTCCAGCCGCAGCCTCACAGAGGTGCTCCGGTCCACGTGGGGTCCACGGCCTCCACGGCTGGTGTGTCGCCGCCTGCGTGCGCTCCCCCGGGGCACATCATGGCTGCTTCCTCCGTGGCCCTCGTTGTTAGCGCTCATTGGCCTTCGAAATAGGTCTCTGTGCTATAGGGGACTCAGTGCTTAGCATACAGCAACTCATTTAAACCTTAGAACGGCCCTCCAAAGTAGGAAAAACCGCTTTTATTTTACAGATGAAGAAACTAGGCTGCAGTGGTTTGTGGGTGGAGGGGTGGAGAGGATGTTTGTCTTTTGAGCAATAATATCTGCTGATGTAGAAGATGAATCAAATCCGTCCTCATCCCACCATCCCGCGGGCACACTGGTTGGTGCCTGGTTAGTGAATGTTTTCCTTTTTCGGAGAAGTTGAAGCGGCATGGGGGGAGGCTCCGGCTGTCGGGTTCTCAGCTGTAGACTTCTCTACTCTGCCAGCCTTCTGTACTCAGTAGCTTCACTTTTGGGGGTGGGCCACCTCCCCCCCAGGGTACCCAGCCTCCCAGGGGGGGCCCACTGTACTGTCTTGTCATAAGTCCGTGAGTCTGGCAGGCAGGGTACCAAGATACTGGCTCCTCTGGAAGTCTGTATAGAAGCACCAAAGAGGAAAGAAGGAACAGGACACCATGAGTCCATTAAAATAAAATGTTTCCCAGAATGATACAAGACTCTCCATCTTCAAGGCCATCCATGTAGCCACAAACTAATTAATGGTCACTGGAGATGTTGTGCTAGAAGGCTTTCTTGTGAAAATGTTTTATAATGTATCTATAAATCCAGAGACTGAAGACCAGCTAACCCATGTGGGCTCCCCCCGACACAAACTGTTTTTACTTTGTTGTATCTTAAGCTTCTTTTCTCTCTGAATATGAGATACGAGTAATTCATTACACAATTGGGCTTTATGGTTTGTTTATGCTGATTCCGATTACAGAATAAATGACTACCTGGAGTTAAAAAAAAAAAAAAACTAATGAAAAAACAGGCATCAATCAAGAACATTTATGAATAAAGACTTTAAACATCCATACTTAGAAATATATGTGATATTTAGAAATAGATCTGAAAAGACTTATGTAATGTGTTTTAATCAAATCTTGAAGAGAAATTGGCCAATAAATCAAATCTTGAAAAGAAATTGGCCAATAAATCAAATTTAGAAAGAAAGTGACAGATAAATCAAGTCTAAAAAAGAAAACAACCACTATATCAAATCCATGATATGTTTATTAAAAGCAGCGGATCTCAGTTTTTTGTGAATCTGTGTCTTTCCTGAGCCCATGTATTAGGACTGTATTTATGAAACGAGATGCTTATACTTTTTATGCTATTATATATTTGTGCATATATCACACACACCTAATTTTGTAAACCAAAATAAACAGGATCTGGACTGGGGACAGAGGAGAGATGAGAGAAAGAATCAATTGTAGACAAATGCCTAGTACCAGCCTTGCTTCCTTGTGGTTTCTAGGATTTATGCTATATAGGGTACCTTATGTGATTACAAAGCATACACGTAACACAGCCTTTAGGACATCAGCAGCCAGACTCCTTTGGATCTAAAGCAGCTTTGATGAATCTTAAATACTCTTTCATAGTGAACTGAGTTATACCAATTCAGAAGGAGCTATATTTTGCATGTGTGCATCAATATATAAGACATGGTGTTTCATTTGCTTGAAAATTAATTGTAGGGGGGCGCCTGGGTGGCTCAGTGGGTTAAGCCGCTGCCTTCGGCTCAGGTCATGATCTCAGCATCCTGGGATGGAGCCCCGCATCGGGCTCTCTGCTCCACAGGGAGCCTGCTTCCCTTTCTCTCTCTCTCTGCCTGCCTCTCTGCCTACTTGTGATCTCTGTCTGTCAAATAAATAAATAAAATCTTTAAAAAAAATTAATTGTAGGAATTTTCCACAAAGGTATTAAGGTATTTCTAAGTAGATTTTCAGTATCAAGTCATGGGCATGTGTGTGCATGTGTGACTGTGTGAAGGATGCTTCCGAGTCTCCAGGTGTCTGTCTTCCCTATCTCATTCCCTTGCCCCATAGCACTGTGTGCCTCATTTCAGAAAGGAACTTTCCAAACAAAAAAGGAGAAGAAACTTTAGACTCTTCTTTAGACTCTTAGGTGCTCACTTCCTTGCCAGCCACAAGTCCTGCATTTTTCAACAGAGGCATGAGTTAAAATGTGCTGTATCCTTGCCCCAATAGTGAGCTGATGGTTGTCATATCCTATGTCCCAGAATCCGAGCCTAGAAAATTTATGTTTCCTGTATTTAGATTCCTCCTTAATTCAGTTCATAAATATGTAATAGAAGTCCATCTGCCCCACAGTGATTTCCAGTGATAATATTAGTGGTTGGTCAGTTGTCTGGTTAAGGTTTTTTTTTTGTTGTTGTTGTTTTTATTGGATACATTTGACACGTAATGTTATATAAATTTAAGGTATACCGTTTGTTACTTTGATACAATTATATATTGTAATATGGTTGCCATGGTAATAATATTTATTGTTGTCTATATTCAATATACTGTTGTGTGGGCCTTTTGTCTTTAGTCCACATATGTGCACAGGAGATAGGTAGTCTTTTTTTTTCTTTCTTTTTAAAAATTTTTTTCTTAAAATTTATTTAGTTGAGAGACAGAGTATGAGCATGAGCAGGAGGAGGGACAGAGGGGGAGGGAGAGAATCCCAAGCTGACTTCACACTGAATATGGAGCCCGACATGGGGCTTGATCTCATGACCCTAAAATTACAACCTGAGCTGAAATCAAGAGTCAGATGCCCACTGACTGAGCCACCCAGGTTCCCCATGGGGCAGGTATTCTTATTTTTGCCGTTTTACAGACTAGGGGACTAAGGCAGAAAGAATAATATGCCAGGGTCACATAGCTGGTGGGCAATAGAGGCAGGGTTTGAAAGAGTGTGTGCTCCTAACCAGCATCTCAACTTGTTCCGACCCTCAGCAGTATGTACTCTGTTCCTAAACATATGGCCATGTTAATAGTAAATTAGAGCCAGCCCGCCATTCCTGGTCTTACTTTTTTTTTTTTTTTTTTAATTTTATTTATTTATTTGACAGACAGAGATCACAAGTAGACAGAAAGGCAGGCAGGGAGAGAGGTGGAAGCAGGCTCCCCGCTGAGCAGAGAGCCCCATGCGGGGCTAGATTCCCATGACCCTGAAATCATGACCTGAGCCGAAGGCAGAGACTTAACGCACTGAGCCGCCCAGGCACGCCCCCCCCCCCTTTTTGTTTAAGATTTTATTTTTCCTGGTCTTACTCTTGGCCACATGGTGCTGCTACCTGAGGCCAACAATAAAATACAAAAGACAGAGTTGATATCCAACCTCTTCCAGTGCTTGTAAGAATCATGTGTCTTCATGGGAAGCAAGCTGCTTCTCTTAATACTCATGGTCTTACATGAAATAGAATAAAATTTTTTAAAGATTTTATTTATTTATTTGACAGAGATCACAAGCCGGTGGAGAGGTGGGGTAGGGGGCAGGCTGCCTGTTGAGCAGAAAGTCCGACGTGGGGCTTGATCCCAGGACCCCAGGATCATGACCCGAGCCAAAGGCAGAGGACTTAACCCACTGAGCCACCCAGGCACCCCGAAATGGAATAGTTTTAATTCCTAGACATTTCCATAAAGATAGACTCCCTTGCTGGGCACCTTAAAAATGATCTCATTACTCCCTATGTCATTCCCACACACTTCTCTCACCCAAGTTACAGGACTCCATACAGAGCCTGGTATAAATTAAAGTTTGTGATTGGGAAGTTTATCTTATTCTCTAAGCGTCATTTCTAGATTAAGCCTATAGCATCCCACTCTGAAAAGAAAAAAAAAAGTTCTCTCTTTGATTTGGATTTTCACCTGCATTACCCAGCAATGCCATTTAAATAAGCTGCCTCAGATGATCGAATAGCAAGGTGGTCATAGCCCGGTGCTCACAAAGTTGGTACTTCTGGGCACTTTTCCCCAATGAGATGAAGTTTTAGGTTCTTTTTGGTCTCCTTAATTCTTTGATGAATTTGGTGCATTTATCTGCGCACACACACACACACACACACACACATACGAACACACACCAGTCTATATTCTTGGATTATTGGTAGATTTTTAGAACATTCACTCTTTTCTCCTGGAGTCCTTTTTCCCTGTAGTGGCTTGTGAAAAATTAAAATTCTCCACTAGGGCTGGCTTCATTGTTGTGTGACAATGCAGTCATCCGGGGCTCCTGCTCAGAAGGGCCATATTTGGTTTAACGCTCTGCTTGTCCTCCTCCTGGAATTCATCATAGTTTTTAAGTAAGAGGTCCCAAACTGTCGTGTTACAGTAGGCTTTTTAAATGACACAGCCGGTCCAGCTCTGCCTTCCCCACCTTTAACCACATGTATATCTTCTCCAATTTGATGTGCTAGCACTGAAGAATCAGAATTACTCTGAATTTTCTGGTATACTTTGTAACATCTGTTCTATAGTACTTTGTTCTGCCAGGCTCATTCCCCCACTCCCCCGGCCCAGTATTTAAGAATTGGAATTTAAAATCATGGAGGGGATGTTCTCAAAGACCATCATTTAATATTCTAGTAGTTAGTAGGGAAACAACAGAAATGCATGCCAAATGTCTCTTGGGAGGTGATGAAGGATGTTGTCCTCCTCTGGGGGAGACTGAGGTCCCTGGCCCAAGACTGAGTTCATACAGAACAGCCCTGGGCTGCTTATGTGGCTCATCCCAGTGGTGGTCAAATATAAATAATACTAAAGGGTATAAATCTCACAAGTTTGATATTACCAGAATATTAACAGGGTAAATCTGTCATTTTAGTTTGCTTTTCTTAGGTAGTGATCATATAATGATATTAATAAATTTATAAACATGGATACCATCAATGTACAATATTGATTAATACATTAAATAAATCAGTGCTTTCATTTAGAAAAATAACATTTTGAAATCACCCAGAATTCTTATTCTCTGAATCAGCACTGTCCAATAGAACTTTCTCTGATGATGAAAATATGGTGTATCTGGGCTGTTCATTGTGGTAACCACCAGCCATGTGTAATGAAATGAGGCTAATATAACAGGGGAACAGAATTTTTAATTTTAGCTAATTTTTGTTAATTTAAATTGAAATAGCTATGCATAGCCACTTCCTACTGTAAAATAGCACTGAGGAGTTATTGCTCTTATTTTGTATATGCTGTCCTGTCCCCTAGCTAAGCTTACTTCTTCCCATAGTTGGCCCACATCCTACCATCTGCTCTTTGCTTTAAGAAACTTGCCTTTATAAACTTATAAACAGAAGTTGACAAATGCTTCTCCATTTTTTAGTCCAAAATGGAGTGATGGAGGGTCTTGGTGTCTGGCTTCATACATTAGCCCAAGAAATTGCTCAGCTACAAACTTAGCATTGAAACTTGGCCCACCTGAGAGGTACTGAACACAGAGCATTGCTTAGGGGTCATGCTTTCCTTTCCTACTCACAGAAGTTATGAAAAGGTGGGAGAAAAGAAGTATGTAAAAGGGATACCTGGCTGGCTTAGTTGGTTAAGCATCTGCGTTGGGCTCAGGTCATGATGCCAGGGTCCTGGGATCCTGTTCTGCCTCTGGCTCCCTGCTCAGCGGGGAGCCTGCTTCTTCCTTTGCCCCTCCCCATGCTTATGCTCTCCTCTCTCTCTGATTCTCTGGCAAATAAATAAATAAAATCTTTTTAAAAATAGGGAAAAGCAGGAGGTGCTGCTTTCTCGAGAACTCCCAGGCGTTTGCTGCACATTGACCGAGTGTCAGATACAAACGGTGTGCACACACATCTCCCCGAGCTTCAGCATGTGCATTGTTGCCATCTGCTATGTGGGGACATCCAGGATGGTGGAGGCCCAGGTGCGGCCCACACATTGCATGTTGTCAGAGATGGACCCAGTTCTCTCTGGCTTGGAAACCCACTCTCTTTCCACTCCTGCATATACAAGACGCTGGGGAGTAACATTGATGGATGCAGGTGATTCTGGCAGGGATGGTCTGTGCCTCTTGTCCTTTTATAAGCCTGGGAAGAATCTATCACTGTTCATGATGCCATCACCTGGATAACTTTGTCCAGTGAAATGCAAAATTCACAGTGATGTGATTCTGCTTTTTATTTTTTATTTTTATTTTTTTTTAATTTTTTTTTTATTTTTATTTTTATTTTTTTTTAAAGATTTTATTTATTTATTTGACAGAGAGAAATTACAAGTACACTGAGAGGCAGGCAGAGAGAGAGAAGGAAGCAGGCTCCCTGCTGAGCAGAGAGCCCGATGCGGGACTCGATCCCAGGACCCTGAGATCATGACCTGAGCCGAAGGCAGCGGCTTAACCCACTGAGCCACCCAGGCGCCCCTGATTCTGCTTTTTAAAAATATCCTAAAATTTTACAGATTCTTACATGTTTGTGGGGGAGTGATGGAAAGACACAACTCTGTGCGTGCACGTACATACTGCTTATACGCCACGTGCAGGCTCTGTCATTTTCTGAAATTAACACCACATAAAGTATAAATTGTGCAGAAACCAACCACCTCGAGACTCCTCCCTTGAAATCTATGACAATCTGTTTGCTGTGGTCAGCCGGTCAGGGCAGTGAACTGCCACGGGGTGGAGGTGTGAGTCCCAAAGGGGAAGGAAGCCAGTCCCTCCCAGCCCAGGAAACCCAGCTGACCCTTCAGAGCATGGGCCCCAGAAAGTCCAAGCTCCCAAGACCATCTAGGCCCTAGCAGCTCAGACGGCCCTTCGACCCAGCCCTGTATGCCCTGCATGGGGAGTTCAGGTGCAGGGGATGGGGTGAAGCTCCTTCTTTCTCTTGCTGCTCTCCACTGGGACCCACAGGCCTTGGAGAGCTCTGAGGTGGTGGGGGCGGCATGATCTGGAAGCCTGCCATGGGCCTCATCCTGCAGCGGCTGACCCAGGCTACTCAGGCGACACCGGTCTGGAAGCCGGCCTTGACTATCTAGTCCAACAGGCTAACACATCACGTGGCCAGGTCCAAAAATAACATGCACCAGGGGGACCTTAGGGACACAGGGCCCAGCTAGTGAGAGGCCCTGCAGGACCAGGAGCCTGCTTTCCTGTTTGCCTTCCTGGCTATTGCCTTTTGGCGCTTGCCTGGCCTCTCTGCTTCCTCAGGGTACCGAGGTCCCAACCGCTATCCCTGCTCAGCTGTGTCCTGTGTGGGCTCTCCTCCAGGGGCCCTGTGTCCTGCGGTCCCAGCATCCATGTCACAGAATTCATGGCCAGCATTCTCATGAGTAGGCAGAGGGAATTGTCACCCAGTGACTGCAGTGCTTGGAGTCAGGAGCACTGGGCTGAACGGCTCAGCTGCTTATTCCAGAAGCTATCTCATGCCATCGGGTTGGTGTCCAGTGCTGGCACCTGCAGCTCCTTTTTAATCATATAAAACCCTAGTACCTAGTCCCTTTACTTAAGGACTGCAGGAGCCCAGGGAGTGCCTGGTCTGAACCCGGACCCTGCTCTTCACCTGCTGTGTGAACTTGGGCCTCTCCCTTCACCTTTGGAAACTTCATCCTCATTCTTAGAAGAAGAACCACTCCCGAGGGGCAGCGAGGGGTGGGTGGGGAGAGGAGTGAGGTAAGAAGGTACGTAGAGTTCCCACCACAATCCCACAAGACCTTCGGCCATCCGTGTTGCTGCTTCACTCAACAAGGCTCAGACGTTTTCTGCACCAACAGGTGCATAGCCTGACACATGTCAGAGAACTTTTTGGAGAGGGGACAGAGTAATTTGAATCAGTACGCTGTCCCCCAGTTCGGGTACATGCAGTTGCTGTGAATGCATAGGAGCATCCTGGAGTAACAATAGGTGGTAATAGCGGTACTAGGAGAAGTAATGGCAGCAGTAGTAATAGTTGTAGCAGTAATGTGGTACTAAGAGTCACATTAACAGTTACCAGGAGCAATGCTAAGAGTATTAGTACCATTGTACCAGCAATGATATTAATAGCAATGGTGGTGGTAGTAGTAATAGTTGATTGTGATTACACTCTGTGGCAGGCACTGCTAGTTTTTCATGCGCCAACTCCTTCCCTAAGATCTTCCCTCCAGGCAGCAGGAGAGAAAACTTCCCGAAGCCCTATTTAAATGCAGAGTTGTTTCTTTCTAGCCTGGGCTGTGAAAGAGTGCACATGTATCATCTACTTTGTTGCCCCTTCCCCAGGGGGTTTGTCCTCCTCCATGACACACTGGGGAGCAGACACCCCACAGGGTGAGCTCACGGTGGACCGCAGGCCTCTGTTGAAGATGAACAGGGTTGGGTGGCGGTGGGGGCAGGGAAATATGGCAAGAGGCCATTCCCATCCTCTGGCCAGTTTTCTCTTTAGGACCAAGCAGGTCCTTTGTGTGAGGACTCCTGGTAGTCAGAGCCCCTGATTTCATGGTGAGGCTGAGTGGTTGGAAGACTGGCATCAGGACTTGGTTTGGTTCTGCGACTTTACTGGTGGCTGACGAGGCCAGAGCTCAGGGCCTCGTCAAGGGGCATCAAAATCCGAGCTGTAATGCACATCCGTCTGTATACATTCTGTGTCCCGTCCAGGTGGCAAGGCTTTCCCCAGTATCTCCATCATTTAACCCCTCATTCCTAAACAACCTCTAGTCCTTCTGTGTGGTGGCAGCTGTGACCTCTCAGAGATCATTTTGGAAGGACGTTAGGACTTCAGTCTCCAATCTTACCTGGATCAGGAATAGCCTTACAGTCAGAGCCCCCTCTGAACAGCGGGCTCTAGGACAGACCCATGCGGTCATGTTTGCTTAAACGTTTTCCCCTGTAGAAATAAAATACTCTAACACGTAGAAAAAGGATAAAGGAGAAATCAAGCATCACTCATAATCCCATCTGAGAAAAATCACTGAAGAGTATCGTTGCTGTCGATGTTCTATGCGTGTGCACTTTGAAGTATTTGTAGGATAATGACCATGTGGTATTTATACAGGTATCCATCCTTTATTGTCTCACCTAGTGCTAGGCTTTATGTGATTATCTTTACCCAAAAATTATTTTTAAAAGTCTGTTGAACAATCTTTTTGAATAAAATAATTTCATTATCAAACTATTATTGGATATTTAAAACACCTCCATTTTTTATATTATAGATAACGCTGTACTAAATATTTTTATACATAAATCTTTGTTGGACTCTCTGATTATTTCTTTAGTATAAATACTAATAAGTGAAAGTATTTGTTAAACTGTGATCTTAAAATTCAGTATATGGAATAAAATTGCTTTCCAGAAAACTGAGCCAGTTTATGCTTCCACAAACATGATAGGAGACAACCAGTTTCATTGTAACTACCTCATCAGATCCTTTTATAGAAATTTCTTTGATAGTAAACACAATGGTATGTTACTCCTTTTATATCTTTATATTACATATAGATATACTCTCTATATACTTACATAGGGTATATAGTGTCTTGTATCTATATTTTTGTTATAGCCATTTTTATTCTTCCTTCCAGGAATTGTCTATTCTTTTCCTTCCCTCCCCACCTTTATTCCCATTTGACAGGATTGTTGGTGTTTTCCTTGTTGATTTCTCATAGCTATTTATATGTTGCAGCTTAACCCTCTGTCATATTTGTGTCAGAATGTTTTCACGTTTATCTCTTGACTTTTAATTATACTTATATTTTTACATGTACAGTGTTTGTGTTGTGTTCAAGCTAAATATATTCTTTCTTTGCTTTTATGTTGAGAAAAAACTTTCTTTTCCCATTTATATCAGTTAACTCTTCACTCATACTTTCATTTTTATGATTTTGATATCTAACCTTTTTTTTTTTTTAAGATTTTATTTATTTATTTACAAAGAGAGAGATCACAAGTAGGCAGAGAGGCAGGCAGAGAGAGAGAGAGAGAGGAGGAAGCAGGCTCCCTGCTGAGCAGAGAGCCGGATGCGGGACTCGATCCCAGGACTCTGAGATCATGACCTGAGCCGAAGGCAGTGGCTTAACCCACTGAGCCACCCAGGCGCCCTTGATATCTAACCTTTAAATCTTTAATCAATCTAGGATTGATTTTGGTATTCAATAGGGGATGCTAACTTGCTTTTTCTTCATAAGTAGCAAATTTTAAAACAGTTTTTGTTAAAAGGGGCTTCCTTTCTCCTTTGGTTTTGATGCATCTCTTACTGGCTTTAACTTCACGTGCCACACACAGAGAACTCGATTTCAAGCATGTTTCACTTCATTGATCTGTTGTTGATTGTTATAAAAGGAACACTTTTATGATATTTATGTTAAATACTAATATTTTGGGGAGTGATCATCCTTTGCATTCTTCTTTTTTGAAAATTGTTTTTGAAATTAAAAAGGAACAATAATACCTTTTCTCTCAGGGCAAGATTTAGAACAGAATTCGCACTGTGTAGCCAGATAGATAAGAATTCAATGTCTGACTTTTCAGATTCTTAACTGTAGGCCCATACTATTTTGTCTTCCTGAGATTCAATTTACTCATCTGTGAAATGGGGTGAGATAGTGTCCATGTCAGATGGATGCCTTGTGCACATACATCATGCATGGGAACCAGGGCCTGGAATATGGAAGGTGCTCAGACAATGGGGCCTGCCATTCTCCGATTCTGATTACCATCCCTGACCTCATCTGCTGGGGTGAAAAAGATGCCAGCTGTCTCTCTGGCACCCAGAGCCCGTGGGTTTGAATTTTGCTGCTTTGACATTTCAAGGTGGCAGATCTCATGGCATCTAAAGAATTTCTAGGAGCCATCTGTTCTCAAGTCCTGTGCCACAAACAACCTGTTCCTAGTCAAAAAAGACTGATGGGGTTACAAAGCTACAGAGGCAGCTCCAAGTCAGAGTGACATCCTTCTATGGTAGGTTTGGTCAGGACCATATGGATGATGAGTCCGACTTTGGAGCTAGCCTGGCCAAGCTTATAGACCAGCTCCAACACTCGCTGCTCCGTGACCTTGGGCCTGCTGCTTAACCTTTCCAAGTGCCAGTGTCCTCAGATGTACAATGGGCATTTTGGGAGCACCTTTCTTCTAGCATTCTTGTGAGAAGTCAACAGGATTTTGAAGATAAAACACGCATCAGAATACCTGGCACAGTAAATGCTCTTGACTACTGGAGGCAAAGGCTGTTGATGTTATTATCAGGTATCAGTGTGTGTTTGCATGTACCTGTTGGCCAACCTCACAAGGAAAAACCACGCAACACCAAAGGTGAAACAGCATGTCTTGAGTGTGATTTGGAAGCAGGTCTGAGCTGAGAATAGATTCAACAAATGCCCCACTTTATCACTCAGTACATTATGCTGATTGGACAAGTTGAGGTCATGGTCTCACAAGGATCTTAGGGATGTGTAGATGCGCACCCCCAACACACACATGCACGCACACACGCACACTTGCTCTTGCACTTTCCTGCCACGGAAGTTCTCCCTGCCAACATCATCATGAGCTATGTGACTTTTGTTGCTATTGACTGGTAGTGAAATCCATGCTCTGAAATTTCATGGACTCTGCCTGAGCCAGAGTTTCATAAAAAGTATACTGTCTACTCAAGGCAGTGATGGTAAGAGCTGCCTTACTTATGGTTGAGCACAGCATTAGCATTGTGTTGCCCCATAGCTTAAAAGGGGCTTCTCTTTATTTCTCTATTCTGTTTTATCCTATCTATCTATCTGGTAAGTTTTTATTGAGCATCTCTTCTGCACCTAGCATGTAGAACCAGGCGTGAATTGGATTTGATCCTGGTTCTGTAAATACCATCAGTCGTGAGAGCAGATAATGAACACAGAGCTCTAGGTTTGCCTCCATGAATGTTCTTCATGGTCTCCATCAAGATTTTGCACAGGGCTGTAGCTGAATGGAAGAAACAGTGTTTGAAGCATTTAAGAGTTGAGGGGGATCATCTAGGCACCCGTCTAATGCTGTGGCAAACCAGGAAGCCATGTGAGGAGAAGGTAGTGTCAGAAATGGTGGCCCTGCCAATAGCCAGAGTCCCAGAGTACCTGGGCAATGTGCGGAGCCCCTGTGACACCTGCCCTTACAGATTTTCAACAGCTATTCAGTGTGTGAGAGAACTAAACCTGAGGGTAAAGCCAGGGAGGTTTGGGGATGGCTCTTAGAGTCACAGAGCCTCTCCTTTCCTGGCTAATGTAAAATGCGGTAAACTTGTCAAAAGTGGGTGGAGGAAAACTTCACCCAAGAGGGTTAAAATCCTTGAGCAGGAGTTTGAAGCGAGAAGGGAAGTTCCTTGGAAGTGATTCATCTGGTCCTGACAGCAAGCTCATGAGGTGGTATTTTCTGTGCTGTGGTTGTCATCATTCCCAGTGCAGGAGAAGATGAAAATTGAGGCCTGTGGCACTTACGAGCCAACCCCCTGTCCATGGAAGAATCTGGGCCCGAATGTTGGGGGTTTCTTTTCACATCTCCTTCACTTCCCTGCACGTCCTTGCCCTTTATAGATAGTACCCTGAAAGGGTAACAACCGGTCACTAGTCTTTAAGGTGGACGTTCTTGGCAGGATTCTGTAAATCCTAGGTCTTGGGGATAAAGGATACTGCATGTAACGTATCAGACCCTACAGGTATATGGGCAGGGGTTAGTTGGGGGGGGCACTGCATTTTGGTGTGGCTTTCTATCACTTCTTAGAGTGAGATACACAGTCTGGTACCTTCAGCTGCCCAGCTGGGCGGACTCCTATATTCCCAAGAACAAACATCCCGGGGTCATGCAGTGAGATGAAGGGAGACACAGGAAGGAGGAAAACCAGGGTGTGGCTGGCACCAAACTTTTCAAATTTTCTTACTAAAAGTAGTATGTGAAATTTTTACTTTTTTACTAAGTGTATCCACATTTGGCTTCCGTTTTCATTGGAAGAATAAAACAAACTGACACACAACTTCATAGGTTAGGAAGGAAATCTTATCATCCGTCCCCTAGCTGTAAGTCTGCTTAGCCACCTTCTGGCCGGTCACCTGCCCGAGTGGATCGTGGGCTCTTTCCTTGGTGGGGTGTAATTTCACAGATAACTGCAGGCAAAGAGATGGTACAAGTACAAGACCGCTTTCCAGGAGGGGGTGGGGGGACGGCAGCGCTGAGAACCCAGGTGAGCTGGGGGAGTCTCTGTCCTGGTGTGTCACTCTTCCTGGCGTGGTACTTACGATTTGGGGGTGGGAGGTGGCTCTCGCGAGGCCTGGTTAGGGCACTGGGCTTAGCAGTTATTGTTTGGATGGCGAAGGAGCGGGCAGAATGCTGTTCCCTAAGGGAGGACCCCGCTGGATAAGAAAATTCATTTCTCCTTGTCCTTGTGAGTGGAGTTAATCACCTGGGAGGTCACGCAGAGGTCGCTGGAGCTGCAGGTCCATGTTGAAATAAAGGTGACAGTGAGTGAGGAATGGATCACTTTTACTTCTTCCTCCAGCCAATCTTGTTCCGTTTCTGGAATTCTCAACTCCACACAGCAGATCAGGTTATGAGCCTCTGAGCTGATGTCCAACTGTTTCCCCTATTTCTACTCCACTGTGCCCCATGCATGTGTGCGTGTGTGCATGTACGTGCGCACACACACACACACTCTTCAGAAAGAACAAGTAAAATGCAAAGACTTCAGTGCTCGTGAAGGACCATATTACCCTTATTACTGGGGCTCAGAGCAGCAGACTTTAATAGGGACATTTTAGAGTCCGTACACTTCGCCATTCATTTTGGATTCAATTTTATATAAAGGAGAAAAGCAGTAGGATAACTGCAGACCCCTTCTGATTGGTCCTTTGCATGGAAAATGATGTTTAGAGACACAGAAACCAAATGCGTCTTAGGCTATGGCTCTACCCGCTTTTGAAAATACAAGCTTCTGTTTTCTTGATGAAAATGATAGCCCTCGTGCAGCAGATAATTTCCTGGCTAATGCTCTTGGTCCGTGGCTGCAGTCTTAACTTTTATACAAAGAAGCCAGTGAAGGGAAGATAAATATAGAGGAAAAGAAAGAAAGTAAGACACTAAGTTATCCCAAAGGGCATTCCTGTATTAGTCATCTTATAAAAATTATATGTACCACAGAATACCTATTTTTAGAGGCCAGGAGGTTATGTGAAGCAGTTCAGATGTCGGCAAAGACCCAGAGGCCAGCTCCCAGCGATGATATCGGATGTTTGGATATTTGTTTTCTTTATTTTAACTGTCCAGAGCCAGTACTGACCACAGGGATCCGTTGGCCACTTGGGGACGGCAAGACCAGATCCATGTGCTTCTTCAAAGATATCTGAGGCCCTGAATGATTCCTTTGTGTTATTTTTGTCCATCTTCGAGTCCGGGCACCTCGCGCAACACACACACGTGCGTGTGTACACACACACACACACTCAGGAGCGGTTCACCCTGCATGTTACCTACTACCATGCCCAACAGAGGCCCAAGAAGGAGAGGGTGTCCCCAGCCCTTGTCCCATTAATATTCACCTTTTTATCAAAAGCTGGTAAGACCGTGAAGAGAAGACCTCCCCCATTTTTCCTGATGATCTGATTAGGGTACCTTATTTTACCTGTTTCTCACTTCTTAAGTCTTGCCCAAGTTTATCGGCCAGCTCATTTGTGGCTTCTCTACAGAGTAGAGTACACTCCATTTGGCTTCTGAGCAGTTGAAAATCTATTGGATTTAGTGATTTGCACTGAGATAAACTGCACTCAAAATGCATGGCCTTCCTACCCATAGCACATCAGTTTCACTTTTCTTCTTTTTTTTAATTTGGTGAAACTCTGATTCAAGTAGCTTCTCACGGCTCAGCTCTCTTACTTGCCCCAAACATGGGTCTCACGGAGGCTCAGGGTGATGCTGCCGTGGGTGACATGTGGAGCGCAGCATGTGTCCATGACCCTTCTGCCTTCTCACCACCCGGAATCGGGGTCTATTTCTACCCCACGCTCCATCCAAGTAATGGGAGAACTGTGGGTCCAGGGAAGGAGAATGGGGGCCCCAAGGTGCTTCTCTTGGCTGCTAGGGTCGGTTTGCCAGATGTAGCAAAATAAAATCACAAGGCACCCAGTCCAGAATATCTATCTTAGGACAAGTAGGTCCCACCCATGCAGTACTGGGACTTAAGTATGCTAATAATTTTTCATTGTTTATCTGGAATTCAGTGGGGCTGGACACATATCTTTTACCTGGCCTTCAGGGACACTTGCATTGTGGACTCTAGAACACTGAAGCCTCTTTTCAGGGCACAGGACACTTAAGAAACAGGAGAGCACACCACACCTCCTAGATCCTACATATGCCAATTTTCTTATCCTTAAGAGGACCGAAGGATTCCCTGGCTTAGGAAATACTTCCAGGATCCTTTTTGAAGAATGGGAAGCAGCAGATGGGTCCTGTTTCATCCTGAATCCATTGGCTTCCTTTTTTCAATTTTATTTATTTATTTATTTATTTATTTATTTATTTATTTATTTATTTTTGCAGTTGGGGAAACTTGGCTCTTCTGCCAAATGCTCAGGTCAAGGCATAAATTTAATAGCTCCACAGCAAGAGAATGAAGGTGTATCATGCTGGTACCACAGTTCATCTGAAGTGGTCAAAGTACATGCTTTGTCCTTAGAGCTGACCCTCCAAACACTGAGTGAGGAATTATAGGAAAATAGGTCTTAAGGACCTGTGACCCTACCGAAAGGCTCCCAGCTAAATCTCTGTGGGGCAAGTCTCGGCAAACCTCCTGGTTTCTGTTTCACTGGGCCTGTCCACGCTAAGTGCTGGCTTGTCGGTACACAGCATTTGGCTGGTTCTTATGTTCTTCTGGTCACAGGGAAATGGCCCAAGGTCACTGATTGCCCTTTCTTCCTTTCCTGTCACTTTCTGGGCACTTGACTGTCTTCAAGACACTAATTATGCAAAGAGGAGGTCATAACTAACTTTGAAAGGAAACACTAAACCACCCTTGATCATTAATTTCTTGTTTTCATTATTTCATTAATTTTACTGTAACAGTATATTAGAGAACATTTAAAAATTCAGAAAAGCAAAGATGGAAGTAATAACCAGTCCTACTCTTAACTGGAAAAATCCTTATTAACCTTTTGCTCTTTTTCTTTGTTTTTTGAGGCCTATGTAAATATACGCATCCACCCATGTTTGTGTAAGTGCCTGGAAACACAATTTGTCCTTAAATACATTATCCTGGGGCGCCTGGGTGGCTCAGTGGTTTAAGACGCTGCCTTCGGCTCAGGTCATGATCTCAGGGTCCTGGGATCGAGTCCCGCATCGGGCTCTCTGCTCAGCAGGGAGCCTGCTTCCCTCTCTCTCTCTCTGCCTCCCTCTCCATCTACTTGTGATTTCTCTCTGTCAAATAAATAAAATAAAATCTTTAAAAAAAAAATACACTATCCTGATTTTTTACTTTGCATACTCCGTATGTATTTTCCAAGGGCATTTCAGTATTCTCTGAGAAAGTGGGGTTTAAGTGTTTCCCAATATTCACATGCATTTCCTTTAATGCCCCATGGGGACCTCTGAATTCTGAGTAGGCCCTTTAGGGCCCTGTGTGATGGTCCAGCTAAATGGGAAAGGTGTGAATGGCTAGAGATGAGTGTCTACCCCCTGGCCCATTTAAAATGCTTCCAGAGATCTCAGAAAACCAGTCAGATGTTTGTGTCACTTCCTGTATGAGAAGCGGAGATTTGTCTGTGTCCTTCTTAAGCTAGATGAAATTAGACATAAATGGGGTCCAGCGTGAGGGCCTGAATATTGCTCTAGCTCTTCGGGAGACGTGGTCTCTCCTGATACTCGGTGAACCCCATATGCCTCAACCCTTGTTTGAAATTAAGTCAAAGGAACACTTGCTGAGTCCTTAGTATCCATGCATCTATCTGTGCATTCAGCCAAGGTTTATTAAATGTTAACCTCTGCCAGGCATTATACTAGGTACTTACACATATGTGATTCCACTTAACACTTGCAAAAACACCCTGTGAGATTATATTATGCTATTGTTAATGCTCTTTTTCTGAAAAACGAAACAAAACAAAACAAAACAAAACAAAAAACCCTAAAACTGTTCTCTCAATAATTACTCAAAATTGCTAAAATACTACACAGTTTTGAATACACTTCATCCAACTTTTCTTTCTTTTTTTTTTTTTTTTTAGATTTTATTTATTTATTTGCCAGAGAGAGAGACAGCGAGCACAGGCAGACAGAGTGGCAGGTAGAGTCAGAGGGAGAAGCAGGCTCCCCGCAGAGCAAGGAGCCTGATGGGCGACTCGATCCCAGGACGCTGGGATCATGACCTGAGCCGAAGGCAGCCGCTTAACCAGCTGAGCCACCCAGGCGTCCCCATCCAACTTTTCTTTTTTCTTTTCTTTTTTTTTTTTTTAAAGATTTTATTTTTTTATTTGACAGAGAGAACTCACAAGTAGATGGAGAAGCAGGCAGAGAGACAGAGAGGGAAGCAGGCTCCCTGTCAAGCAGAGAGCCCGATGCGGGACTCGATCCCAGGATCCTGAGATCATGACCCGAGCCGAAGGCAGCGGCTCAACCCCCTGAGCCACCCAGGCGCCCCCCCATCCAACTTTTTCTTAATGGTGAATTTCTGCTTTTCTCCCTCCCTCCCTTTTCCTTCCTTCCTTCTCTCTTTCCTTCTTTCCATACACAAGGAAACAGGCTCAGGTTAGCTAAGTAGCCTTCCCAAATTAAAAATTAAGGTCAAATACTTAAGGACATTATTTGTTCTATAAAGAGTATTTTTAGGCATTAACACAAATATGAACAAATGATTGTATTTATGTAAGCCTCAAAAAAACAGATACAAACCAAAGGCCCAAAATATTAATAAGGGTCTTTTTCGTTAACAGGAGCATGAAGACCATGTTCACCTGTATGTTCCTTTTATGTTTCTGTTTTCCTCTTGGTGTTCCACCCAGCCCGGGAAGGGTGGAGCGTAGGCTTTAACTCAGGTCCATCCGAATCCACAGAAAAATCTCCTTCCCACTTGTTGGCCCAGGGGAAGTTATCCCTGATTTACAAGAGCCCAGATGGAGTTCAGAGTCTCTCACTCTGGAACCAGGAGTTCTAGTCTGTTCTTACTTCCCAGCCTCCCCCTGGATGCCACGGATGTAGAGTTGAGTCCTACGGTGGGTTTTCCCCCCTCAGTTGAAGAAAGAGCTTGGGTTGACTTACTAAGACAATAGGTAGGAATGAAAATAGAAACTCCTGACAGCTTCATTTCTTCTTGTTGGCACCATCTTCTGTTCCGTGGATCTGGAGGAGATCTTATAAATCCATACATGTGGGGAAACCCTGCTCCGGGTCACATCAGCTGTCTAGACGGGACTGAAGGGAAGACACATTTGTGTATGCAGCCAGCTCTAGAAATCTGGGCATTTCTGAGAATCCCTGAGTAGTTAGTGATTATAGACCAGGAGGCCAGACATGGCCCAATTCATTTTCAGAATTTTGGATTATTCAGTCAGAAATGCATACTAGCATATGTATTCAATAAGAGCACTCATAGTAGGAAGCTCTCCCCCTGCTTCCATGTTGCCTCTTTTCTCCCTTCAAATTGATATCACAAAGCCTTGAGTCAAACTGTGTTTTATTAAGAGAAAGGGCTGTTTGAGATACGGTTGTGACATTAACCAGGGCCGAGCCCAGCTGAAGCTCTGCCAAGATCCTTCGTGCTGAATCTGGGTTTCAGTACAGAGAGAGCCCTGCTTTGCTCAGTTTTGCTTGGCTTGGATGATTTTGCTCAGTTTCTACCCAAGTGGCAGGGCCTTTGCCAAGAGCAGGATGATTTCCCGGCCACTGGGACAGTGTCTGTTGATAGTGTGGGTGGTTCACAGAAGCTAGATGCAACCAACCACATGAGCTTGGCTTTTTTCACCATGAACAGAATTCCAGAAAATCATCCCTTTGCTCCTAGGAGTGCTATAAGAGGGAGCAGAGGGCCTCTTGGTCCTTGGAAGTGGACCCGGCCAAGGAACTCAAGGGGGCAGAGAAAAACTCTTGGAATATGAGACCCCTGACATCTTGAACTGAATCCTCAAATTTGCTTTTTGAAACTGTTGCCTTTTTTTCTCCTGTTGGTCTTGAACCAACATGTTGCTGGTGCCATCTTACTAAGATCACTTTCTCAGGGCTCCCTCTAATCGCCTGATGATAGACTCTTCTTCAGATTGCTCCAAGAGTTCTTACAGATGCTTCCCCAGCAGTGTGCTGCGAGAAGTGGTCTTGAGGATTTCGAGGTGAAATGCTGGGACCCACCTCAGGGCAGAAGCACCCCAGACCCCTGTCCCCTGAGGTCACCAAATATTGGCATCAGAAATGGGATTTGGTGGACCTTCAGTCTCCTGTCTCTTCCCTAGTGGAACTTTATCCTCTGGGCCTGTAGGAAAGGAAATGTTTTCAAGATCTTCCAGCGTGAGATGCAACGAAGCTGAATGACTTCTTTTGTTGGAGGTGTTGACTCCTTTCTTCTTGAGGTTATTTAGATTCCCCTGAAGCAAGGTAAGAAGGCCAGCTGAGAGCTATATTTGGAGACAGTGAAGCAGATGAAACCCTATATCACAGAAACCACACAGGGCTCTGACATTTTGTGGGCAATTGTATTTTTGGGGGGAGCTTTGAGGGACCAAGACCAATCTGAATCTCTCTAGCACAGGTCCAAAAATACTGTCTGTCCCTGGAAACAGGCAAGTTCACTAAACCACAAATGACACACAGCCATTTCCAACCGAAGAGAGCCAGGTTCCCCTGCAGCACTGGTATGTTGGAGTTGGCTCGGACTGGCTCACAGGGCCTGTTGTTAAATTTTTAAGTTGTTAAATTTTCAGAAATTTACTGAGTCCGTTGTTATACCCAGCCACTATTAAAAATAAAATCATGTAACTTCAATAAATTCTATTCCTAAAATTGTACTAAGTAGTCAGAAATCCTCACTTCCTAATTTTCTTACCGTATTGTACTATTATCTCTGCCCTTGTCATGACGGGTATAACATACTATACAGTGGGGAAGGGCTACACATCCTTTCCCTACTCCACATCATGGTAGCTCAAAAGTTGACCATAATGGGAGTATTTACATCATACAAATGAGCCAATGCCACAAAGCAAACCCTTCCTCCTAGGTTTTTGTTTGTTCATTTTTTGGCTTGGGAGAGCCAGTTGTAAAACATTTCCCAGTACAGCAGTATTCAGCAGCCCCCATCTTCCAGTATTTAAAACTAGGAGCGAGATCACAGTGTAAGGAAGGTCAGAAGCTGCAGTCCCTATGAGTTTCTTTCCGTCTGAGACAAAGGAGACAGGATGAGTCTTGGTATGGGATCGAATAGTGTTCACTCTCACACCATTTCATTTTTTTATTAACAAATTAAGAGCCTTTCACCCTGTTTAGCTACTGTCGTGCAGAACTTTGGCATTTTAAGGCAAGGAAGCTGATCTCACATGCCTCCAGGAGTCTTCTTTCCAAGTTTCTAGGGACTTCAACTTTATGGGGCATGAATGTTTGTAGCGGTATTCTTTGTCTAATCTCATCTTCTTGGAGGGTCCTTATGCTCTCCGTGAAACCTGCAGGTGTTGCTCGAAAAGATACCTACTTTGGAATATAATGGTTGGGGTCAAATGTCTTATACTTCTCTACCCTATCCATTTGTAGATATAATCATTGTATGAGAAGAAAAAAAAAAAAAAAGACAAATCTTAGCAGGTTCAAAAACTAAGCGTCCTTTTGGTTTCTGCGAAGGGAACACAAATACACATCTTGTCAAAGGAAGGAAAAGCAGCAGCCCACATCGAATGCCTCAGTTTTTCAGCTCAGAAGGGATTTGAAAAGTTTACCTTGATTTATTCCTTTTCTTCTCTGTCTTAGAATAATTTCATCACGCTTTCTCTTGCTTGCCTTTCTAAATTGATCAAGTTGCTGTCAATATTTGGAAGAAAGAAAGAAAGGGAAAAAAAAAGATCCAACATAGTACATCTTTGTGCCATCCTCCGAGACCACTCTGTCCCCTCCGAGCGCCTGGCCTGGATGGAGCCACACTGCGATTTCTGTTGTCTTGCCAAGTCAGAATGGGATTCACTGTTCTCAAGGTCTCTGGGCTATCACTTTACCCAAAACATCCATCCCGGGTATTGCGGGAGGCAGAGAAGCTCTGCATAGCTATTTATTTTAAGTGCCTGATTAAAATTTCATGAAAACAGGAAGTCAGGGGAAAAGAATAGATTGCAAGAGCGATGAAATCCGGGGCTTTGTAATTTTTAGCTCACAGGGAAAAAAAAAAGCGTTAAATCGTAAGGAAGGTATATTTTCAGAATCGTGCTGTGGCCACTAATGGCATATTTTGTCACTGGCTGGGGAGCTGGTGAACTAAGAATGGGTCCAATTTTTTAAATCTTATTACACAGTTTTGCTCTCATTTAGAAATTGTCACCTTAAAGTAACCTAATGGTGCTCTACTTAACGCGAATCTCATGCAACTAGCTCTGTGTGCATGTCGGCCGCGTTGTCTTCCGTCTAAGCAGATAGAAATGTTGTCTTGACACAGTTAAACAGCACAGAATCTGTCCATCCCATAAGATGATGTTGCCTAAGAACTTAATCTTATCTAATTCCCATATCCAATGGGATAAAGAATTTTGGGGAAAGAAAGTAATGAGATATATATATATATATATATATATATATATATATATATATATACATACACACACACACACACACACACACATATATAATTTTTTTTTTTGGCTGGACAATAACAGAATGATTTCTATATTTGATCTATATTGGTCTATAGTCCTCCCATGGAGTTTAACTGTCGAGGAAATCAGCATTCAAAGGGGAAAGAAAAATTCATCAGACCAAAATTTGTGATGCAATAGTGTGAAACGATAGGGAAACAAACAACAAATACAGTGTTCCTATTCTACTGCCATTCCTGGAAATCCCAGAATCCTCTATGAAAGTTGTCTTGCCCACTTGAACCTTTGGGATCTCAAGCTGAGCTCTGATTTGGCTGACCAGACAGGAATAATTGCAACAGGCTAAATGGCTAGATGACTTTCATTTGCTCGTCTCGAATAAATCCCCATCTGAAAAACCGGCCTCCAAGTTGGGTCACCGTGAAGGCGTAATCCTTATGAGAGATGGGTCAGCGTGGAGCAGGAAATCAAGGAGGCATTGCATGGCCCCCAGCTAATGCAGCAAATTAGCTCCCCTGCATAAGGGGTAAGTCGTTTAGATGGCTTGCCAGGCTTCCGGTTCTCCCATTGAAACTGACCTGAACAGGGATCAGAAGGTTTATCGAGTAGGAAAAGCATCTGGGGCTCCTGATGGGCACAGCTGGATGCCAGGACATCCCTTCAAAAGCTCCCCAAATCCCCGAGGGCCTGAGTAGGCTTGAGTATATCTGGGGGAGTCCAAGGTTCTCTGGGATAGTTATGTATATATTTATACTAGATGGCTTAAGGACATTTCGTGCAGATAATCACAGGATCATCACAACCGTATTATTCCAGGATAGAGGGGAAAAAAGAAGTAAACCACAGCTAACTTTTCTAGTCCCCCTTGTTGAAAAACCAGTCATTTAAT
Organism: Mustela putorius furo; assembly: GCF_011764305.1. NCBI lineage: Eukaryota > Metazoa > Chordata > Mammalia > Carnivora > Mustelidae > Mustela > Mustela putorius. The sequence goes on along the minus strand of NW_025421304.1, from coordinate 36,285,771 downwards.
CGAGGCCGTTATTGGCCTAGTACATTCATTTCCATGGGATTTAGTCCATAGGCCTTGCTGGATGGTGATGCCCCCATCATTCAAGGGCTTTATCACTTGAACAGTGTGTGACATCAGACGAGTCTTTTAACCTGCCTGTACCTCATTTTCCCCTTATGTATAATGGGGTTTATAAGACTTATTGAGCTTACTGCTTCCCACCTCTGTGACAGCTGTCTCAGGAATTGGCTTTGCTTACCTTCTTTGCTTACTCCTCTGTGAACTCTGTAAACCACATTCTCCAGGCAGCAGGTATTTCTTTTTCCCCAGCCCACTGGGATCACTCAGTGGCATGTCTGGCCACGGTGGGTTTTTGAAAGTAAATATGTGTAGAGTGAATGAATGCTTAACAAATGTTGTGCAAACAGAAACGAGCAGTGTGTGTCAAAGTTCTTGTAGGACTTTTAGAGATTCCGCACAACCTCATATCCTATACTGGAGTTTGGTCTAGGGCAGAGGGGGGCAAGTACCCGTACCCCTCCCATATCCCAGGAGAAGTCACCCTACCCATCATAGGGGAGCAGCTGCAGAAGCAGGTTCTCCCCTTAGCCACAGGGAGAATTCCTGTTAAAAAGACCATGGCTAGAAGATCAACTGTTAACTGAATCGAATAGATGTTAGTTTGATTTTGTCACTTACAAAGCCCTGTGCTCTTATTTCATGATAATATCTACTATCAAACAGTATTGACTAATGGATCAGGAAAAGCACAAGAAGAAAACAATCAGATGCCAGGAAAGAGATCTCTCGGGACTGGCATTTTTCTGATGGTTCCAATGCTGTCATTCAGAAAACCCTCAAAATTCTATTTCCATCATTCTGCCTTTCTCCATGCTGGGTAGATTCTGAAGCAGAAGACTTTGTGTTTTCCCTTTGGAATTTGGAAATCTAAACACAGTACTCCCAGGGAGATGTGCTCCTTCGAGCTCTACAGTTGCATGGTATTTATGAAGCAACATTCTCCAAGGAGCTCCAAACATTTGGTGTCTTAATCAAGTTGAACCATACAATGTTTAGGGATAGTAAACGATTTTTTCCCAGAGCTCCAGTAAGCAAGCCCTTGTTGGATTGATCCAATGCAGGAAGCCTCTTTGATTTAATCTCGGGCATCATGAGGCTCCCAGAGCATTTTGCTGAGACTTGGCTGACAGCGATCGCTCTGCTTGGGCTTCAGATACATGCGCCACGCATGCATTTGACATTCTGGTTAGACTGTGAACTTCCAAGGGGCAGGGCAAAGTCTAGACAGCTGTGACATGCCCGTCCTGTACCCTTCACAGGGGTAGTGGTGTGTGTCTATGGAACACATAAGTTACTTATGTATTTCTGGGCGGCTCGTCCTTCCATGTGTGCATGAGGCTGGGGGGGTGAAAACAAACACTTCTCCTCTAGCCGTTCTGACAAAGGGGATGGGGCTCTGCCTGCAAGCTTGTGACCCTTCCATGCAATGGAGTCATTGAGGCACAGTCTTGCCTACACAGGGGAAGACTCATGCAGAAAGAGAAATGTGACTTCTACCTCCAAAGAAGCTCAGAACAGGTTTGAAGAGATCAGTTGACCCTGGGACAGTGGAAGATCCATGGTGCTAGGGCAGAAACCACCTCACTTTCAATCGAGGCTCTACCCCTAAGTGGTTGTGTGTCCTTGAGGAAGATACTCAGCCTTTCTGAATCTCATATGCCCAGGACACTGTCTCTGGACCCTTATGCATCTCCGATCCTCTACACCCTGAGCCAACATACATCTCTCTTCACACAGACTTAATTTCCCAGTGAGTATCATTTTCTGAGGTGGTTTCTCCCACTAGGAAGTGAGCTCTTCAGTGCTCGTGACTCCATTTTATTTACCCGTCTCTCCCTGGAGCCCAGCATCTTTCATGGAAAATGAAAATGATAATACTACTACTTATCGCATAGGATTGTAAGATAGGGATATATTTATTAAAGTGCTTAATAGGGTGACTTTTTCACATAGAAAGCATAAGAAAATCATTGGCTCTTGTAATAATTTATTCAGTAACTGTCTGAAATTTGTAGTACTACCGAAATCAATGGTGTTATCCCCATTTTACGATGCGGCAACTGAGTCTTGGAGACATGAGCATGTGGGAGGTTCTTGTAAGGAAAGACATTGCTGTCTGGTGCTCAGGCTATGCTCATGGTGGTGAGAATTTGCAGAAGGCGGGAGGACTGCTTTCTTTCCAAGAAGAAGGCAGAGGCTCTTGTTCAGAGTGGTTGGGAAACAGCTCTGTTTGGAAGCCTTGAGACCTAGGATTCCAGAGTCCACAACAGGAAGGACCTGGAGATCCTGTAGGAAGTGTGTCCTGAGGATTAATGGTGGGTCTGAATGCTGAGCGAGGACTTTTCCCTTTTCCTCATCTGCATTGGGGAGATCTTTACTTTTCCTTTTTAAAGATCAATGTGCTATATATCTTTGTTCTGAAGGTACATCTATTAAACCAACAGTGGTTGAGCTCACAGACAATTCCCCACCATGTAATTAACCCCCTCGGGGTCCCATTAAGATCCGATGATATTTTGTGATTTTATTAACTACAAGTAAATAGGGACAGTACATACTGTGGAGCCTGGGTTTAGAACTCCTGGTCTCTGGGGCACAAGGGGTTCAATTGAACACTCTGTGCACCTCATTGCCCGCAAACAACATTGAAGCATTTTCTAGGAGCTCTCACTTTTAATTCATGATATACTGAATTTTTCCTAGAGGAAAGTGCCATGTTTTGGTTGGGAGGGAATTCTCTGAAGCCAGGCTCTAGCATTACTAACTGAACGATTTGGATAAGTTATTTAAGCTCTCTGAACCTAAGCTGCCTCACCTACAAGATGACAGTGGTGACAACACCTGCTTCCAGGGATTCTGCAAGGATGATATAAGATACGCAGGTGAAGTGCTTAGTTGCACCCAAGGCCCATGGCTAATGCTCTCCCAATGCTAAATACAGTTAATCTGTAGCAGGAGCAACTTTTGGTGAGTGCCCTGGGTGTGCTGCCCTTGCTCCCCTGTCCAGAAGTGGGCTGGAGCCACGGAGGTGAGCATGGCCTGAGACCACCCAAGTGTCAGAGTTGGGACTTAAACCAGATCTGATTGGCTCCAAAGCCAGTGCTCTTTTGTATTCTGTGAGCATTTTAAGGGTAATGCTTCTCTCTCAAATTGGTCACTGTTATGGAGGCACCAGTTAGACAGTAAATAAGAGAAGGCATTTCCATGTACTTATTGGGCTTTCAGAATCCGTGGGCAAGAGACGGAACTCTAGAGGGAGAGGGTAGAACTCTAGTGGGAGAAGGCCCTTAGTGTGCCCTGGGCCACCTCCTGAGGGTGGGAAGGAGCTCGATGTGGACTTGCCAGGGTGAGAAATACACATGGCTAGAACACAGGGTTGGATATGGAAGGGGCTATTAGGCTACAGTGAGCATTTTAGTTTCCCTTCTCAGAAGGACTGAAGACCATTGAAGTACTTGAATCATGGGGACGACTTGATCTGAATTATATTATAAGATCATTCTGATGGTTGGATGGAGATGGAATTGGAAGGCATGAGTGGTCTCTAAGAGGGGAAGTCAGAACAGGTACAGGACTTATAGAGATTTTGCAGAAGAGCCTTGGCTCTTTGCAGTATATGTGCAATTCTTTCAGCTCAAAGTATGAATGCACACCCTTGGGGTGTGTGTTTGATGCAGATGTGTCTCCCGAAAGGCCTCCAGTATCACCTCCCACCCAGTCCCATCTGCAGGGACAGAGAACTTGACCAGTAGGAGACAATGCATTGGAGAGGCCCACTCTTGGGCTGGGGCAGCGGCGGGGGGTGGGGGGGTGCGGGTAATATGGCCAGGCTGGGAGAGCCAAGCCAAGGTTGAGGAGTGGTCACAATGGGCTCTGGTTTCTTCTCCCACCTGGTGACAGGTCGTGTGACACATCTGCTTACCTGCATTGGGAACCCAGAGCCTCTGGAGGAGTGTGGCATTATGTCGGCATGTGGGTGAGCACAGGAAGTACAACTAGCACAGTTACCAGTGCAAACCATAGGGAGGAAACCTGGATATACCAAGGCTGCGCCACCTGGCTTGGCTTGCTGCCAGGCTATCTGGGTTACAGTCCCTCCTAGTCCCCAAGGTCCAGGGGATACTTAGTGATGGTAAGCAAGAAGGAACTGGGTTTTCTATAGCAGCCCAGAGGCAGGAAGATTGAGACAGGGTAGCCAAGGCATGGGGTGCCAGAGATGACAGCTGTCCTTAGAAACTTTGAGGGAGACCCTCTGTAACATCCAGTTTAGACCATGCAGGTCACAGACCCCAGCTCCTCTCTATCAGGGACAGAACTTCTAATAGCATGCCCAGCCCATCTTCAGAGCTTGAGAGATTTGGCACCCCATCTCCTGGTGGTTCCCCTGTTCTCAGATGTCCCTGATGAAGTCACATTGTTGTTTCTATGTTTCATGAGTTCTGGATAATAGTTCTAGGTATGCTAGTCAGTGCTTTGTGGCATTGGGCAAATCACTGAACGTCTCTGACCCTCTGTAGTTTTAATGCATACGAAGGGAATGATCATAGTCATATGTGGCCGTGCCACAAGGAGGTTATGAGGACCAGCAAAGATAATAAGCATGAAGAATTTTGGAAAATAGAATGTATCTACGTTATTAGTCTGAGTGGTAGTAGCAACAATAATAAGTTAATATCAGTAAACCCTTATTGGACATCTACTATGTACTAGGTGCTGGGAGTACCCAGATTTATGACACATGGGTCTTCTACAAGCTTATAAACCTTGTATATATAATAAAGTTGATAATACTAGCTAAGTCTTAGAAAGCACCTACTGTGTACCAGGCCCTGTTCTCCATATTTTATGTGTATTAACTCATTTGATTGTAACAATAACCTTACGATGTAAGATACTATCACCACCATTTCACAGATTAGGGAACTAAGGCATACAGTGATCTGGTAACTTTCTCAAAGTCAGATAGCTGGTGGGAGTTGATGTCAGGATCAAATTCAGACCAGTTGGCTGTAGAACCAATATTCTTAACCACTACTCTACATGTTTTATTGGGCAAGAAATCCTGCTGGGGGTTTTTAGGACTCCCCATGATAGTTATACGAGATATGTCTGTCTGAGTTCAAAGCTTGGGTGATGAGCCACTTTCCCATGCAGCCTTGGGAGGTCACCGATGAAAAGCCCAGAAAAAGATAACTTCTTGGAGAGGCAAAGTCATTGACACAATGACACAGCCAGTATGAGGGATCTTTCATGCTGACTTGAACACTCGTGTTGACAAGTTATTGAAGGGACCATCAAGTCAAAACCCAGAGACAGTCCTGGCGTAAGAGAGGGCTGACATCAAGGCAGCTAACTACTGCAAACAGGAGTGTATTGGGAAGGGAGCCGGGAGAGCATATACCCAGACACCCTGTCATCTGCCTGTCAACAGCCCCCCCCCCCAATGCCCCCATTGGCCAAATCCAGCCAGCATCCCAAGGGCAGAGGGGCCCCGCCAACTAATGGGAGGCCACACAGGATGGCCTCCCCTGGTCTAGAACTGGGTAGAGAAGATTGGAGATCCAGTCTGCAGGAATAGACAGAAGAAATCCAGAGGAATGATAAAAACTGAGTTTCAAACCCAGAGTTTTTGGTCACTTGAGCCTGAATTTTCAGTCATTCTGCTGGAAGAACTTGGCAGTCCCAGTGCCATGCAGGGACCTGCTTGGGAAAATCAAAGCTCTGAGTAGCAGGCTGATAGGGTCTTCAATTCTCAGCTGACAAGATATTCAGGAAGCCCTCCCTTGAAATCGTATGTATTGGCAGTCATGCTGAGAAAACTTTCTATTATTTTTAGGCAAACCAAGCTCATCTTTACAAGGCTGGTGTTCATGAGATCACACTGCAAACCACTCCCTCAGAAAAAGGAAAAAAAAAAAGGAAAGAAAAGAAAGTTGAATAGCAATCCATTTTAAAAAGAATTCCGTTACACATCTGAATGATAGGTAATGGGAAGTCTGACAAGTTGTGTTTTTGAGGTCCCTTCCGAGTGACACCACCATGAATAGACAATGAAGACACATTTACTTTTCTCCAGCAAGCCGGAAGGGCTTATTTCCCTGTGCAGTGAAAAGTCCTGTGAATTGGGCCAGAACACGCAACTGTAATTTATCTAAAAACAACTGTTAAGCATCCCAGAAATTAAACTTACTGAAATGCACGGGCAGGCAGTTTAGAATAGACACCAAGAACAGAGATCAGATGTCCCACTTCTGTGGCGAGGGGCGGGCGGGGGAAGGTGTTGTATTTATTGATTCCATTCTTTCCCTTGATGAGGCTTTATTGTGCCTTCATTCGCCTGGGAGATATGCGGTGCTGAACAAGCCTGGGGTTTGAGCATGGGGGGCATTTTGCTTGATGTGCACGTAGCCCACCCCATGTAGGGAAGAGCTCACGCCGTGTGGTTAAAGCAGTGTTAATAACTGGTATATGGCGAGGGCGTCCTTCATGCAGGGTCCTCAGCTGAGCACTATTCCTCATTATTTCATTTGATCCTCACAGCAGGCTCACAAAGCAGGTGCTCTCGATGTCCCCATTTCACGGGGGAGGAAGTGAGGTGCAGGAAGATCATTAACTTACCCTGGATCCCACAACTGGTTAAAGCTGGGACCGGGAACCCTATTCCAGAGTCACTGGGCACAATCCCTTTGCTCACTTGCCTCCTGTATATTTGTCCCTTCCTGCAAAGTGATGTCCGAAAAACTCAGTAAAATTGAGCTTCTACTATATTCTAGGGAAGGCATAGGGAACTTCTTCATATGTTATCCCATGTCCTCTTGACAGATCTGGGAGGTGACTGTCTTTTAGTATTCTCATCTTTAGTCATCTGACTAAAACACCTCCTCCACCTTCCACGTCCTCCCTCTGGGCTGCTGCCGAACTGAAAGGTCAGAATCCCCATGTGGATACCTGGAGCCAAGCACGCTGCGGCTGAAGCTGTTGGGTTGGGTCCCTTCTCTACCCTGGTGTGGTCTGCTGTCAACGTGTGAGCTTGCGCACACATATGCACACATGCACACAGTCCTTACAGGTACACTCATGCACATTAGGGAAAGCGGAAAGGCACCCTGTCTGGGCAGGAGTCAGCACCTTTGTGCTAGACATCAGCCCTCCGCCAGCTGCTCGAGGTCTGCAGGCCCTCTCCCCCGCCCCACCCCACACCGCAGGTACGTGTTACTGTGAAAGTGGATGGCGCAAAAAAGTCTGCAGAGTCCCCAGGATGGGGCAGCCATGCACTGGGCTCCACGTGGCACATCCCGGAACAGAGGACTATTCATTGTCATCAGCTGGAAGAATGAAATCGATACCAACAAACCCACATTATTTTTTCCTGCCACAGAACCTGACTCAGGCACATCTGTTTCTTTATGATGTTTTTATCATTATTTTCCTCACATTCGAATATGGATGATCTGGGAGCTCTTAAACAGTTGTTTTCATAACAGGCCGCCCTCGCCTTCTTACCGTCTTCAAGGACTTTCCCCACTGCCAGGTAGAGAGAGGTTCCTTCTCAGGAGAAACACAGCTTGGATGGGACACCTATCCCTTCCCAAAAAGGACCCATTGAGATGGCCCCAGGTTCAGAAGGCAAGCTGTCTTCCAATCTCAAGAGCCCACCATCATATCCCCTCTGTGGAATGCAGAGCCCATTGCCCTGCTAGCCCAGGAATGTAGCCCCAAACCCTAGAAGTCATGTGCAAGTGTGCGGAGCTCAAAGTTTTTGTCCTTTTCAGCTAGACATGGATGCCTTGAACTGGCTTGCAAACTGGCTCATAAGAGAAACGGGGAGACAAAAGGGGCTGCCCCTTGACCTAAGCAGAGTCCAGGAGACTGGGGAACCTGTCCTGGACATGAGGATGTGCTTGTTTTTTGTGTCTCTAGCTCAGAGTCAAGGGTAGAGGAGAAAGAGATCTCTTGCCAGGTAGAGACAAATGTTTTTGTTCAAATATCTGTGAGATAATGGACAAGGTAGTGAGTTTAGGTAGTTGTTTGGGTTCAGGTAGAACCTGTTCGGGTTCAACTGGTAGTGAGCTCTCTGTCATGGGGAATAATACAGGAAAAAAAAAAAAGAATCTCTAATGGGAGATATTGGAGAATAAATCCATGCATTGGGTGACATGTTAGGAAGATGACCTCTCAAGTCTCTTTCTCCCCTGAGATGTTGAATTCATAATCATCAGCAGCCTTGTCAAGCACGGAGGTGTGGTTGCCGTTTTTGCCGCAGCTAATCAGAGTGGCTCATGTTTATAAACACTGGCCGAGGAGGCTGTGGAGAGCTTGTGCGTGTGAGCTCTGAGGCTGGATGGATCGGGCTCTAAAGTTGGGCTCTAGCATGAGCTGCATGACCTTGTGCGAGCCTCAGTTTTACCCTCTGTCAGTTGGAACACACCTGTCTCCCAGGGAGTTTTGCACATTCAGTGGCCCATGAACTGCTAAGTGCTTTGTGCTCAGTCAGTGATAGTGGCATGTATACACACAGCAGTAGTTGTCAGGCTCGCACATCGTGAGCTCAGTTACGTGCCTGCTTAACAAGGTGACACTCAGTTCCTAAGTCTAGATGCAACCTTGTCTCCTCCCCTTACTCTTGGAATTAAAATGCATTAAATGCAGCCATGCTTTTATAGTCTATAACAGCACTAAAAGATTCCTGAGTACTCTGGCCTTTCCAAAATAAAGACCTAAATTTATTACTGTTTGTCTTCAGATTTTAGACTCTTGTATAACCCATTTGAAGTGTCTTTCTCTGTCTCTTACTCTGTCTCTGTGTCTCTTTCTCTCACGCGTACACAAATACGATAATTTTTAAAAATATATTCCCTCTGCTATGTGAGTGAGGTGAGGTGTTGGGGGTTCTTTTCTTTTTTATTTCTTTTTTGTAAAGGAAACACCTTTTTGGGGTTGGCATGACATTAATAAAAATAATAAAGGAGAAGGTTTGGAGGGAAGAGGTAAATAAGGCAATTCATACATCATCTGGGAGAGATGCAAGAGTAAGGCAGAGAAAAATCACCATCCCGAGTCGTGAACTGGGAGATTTTCCTGAGTCAGCGCCTTTGCTGTTTTCTGCCACTGCTGTGGGCCTAACTCTCTGCTCTCTGCAGGGCTGGGTCTGTTTTAGAGGCACGCACACACAAACACACAGAGTGGTGTGCCTACGGTGACCTTGCGGAGCATACCTACATGTGGCATAACTGACCTATTACTGTGGGGAACCCAGTGCAAAAGGGAAATGCTGGGCTCCTTGTTCAAAAAATACTAAAAAAAATCAAGACCGCCAGAGGAGAGCCTAAATGTGTAGGGAACTTTGAAGCATGAGGTCTTGGATGACTGCATGGGTCACATACACATGAGGCCATACCCAGCTGCCACCTTTTTAGGTCACAAGTGGTGTGGGTGTGACAGTAAATTGGGAGGGGGGCGGTTTGCTTTACATGGTCCCTTTGGTCAGCAGCTACCTTGGAGGGGGCTGAGCATGCCACCGAACCCTCATTCTGGAACCCACCAGGTCAGAGGAGGGAAGTTCAGCCAGATCTTCTAGGTGTGGCAGGCCCAGAAGGCCCTTCTGAAAAGGGGGCTAGTGACTGTCAACAGACTTCAAGAGATGCCCCATCTCCAGGGAGAGTTAGAAAACCTCACTGAGATCTCAGATCTGTACAACTTTACAGTAGGAGGATTCCCTAGAAAACATCTCTTCTAACAAGCCGTATTTTCCAAATGTGGACTTTGAGTTCCAGAGAGAAGGGAGGGAGGTTTCTGGTACTCGTTCATCTTTATTGTACTTGTATGTGTTTTACCTCCATTTAACTCCCCAACAGCACAGGAGGAAGCATGGCTGTTGACACCCATTTTACAGGAGAAATTGAGGCCGATTGAAAGTCCGGTGGCTTTCTGCAAGTGGCAGAGGTGCCTTCTGAACCCAGTTCTGGGGAGTCCCTTTGTAAGTGCTTAGCCATATCTGAAGCAATGGAGGGGTGTGTCCCCAATTCGCACTCCCAGCTCAGGGTACATGCCCCTTCCCTGTGGCTGCCCGTGTCTTGCTTGGGATAGTCTGATACCCCCTCTCCAGCCTGCTGTTCCACCAAAGCTGGAGGTGAACCTTCTGCCAAGTGATTTCTCACTGGTAACACAGAAGAGGCATTCAATAAAAAGAACTCCTCAGAACCTAGGAAACAAAATAGGTTTGGTCCTTTTGTGGAAGACAGTGGCATGATCTCCAAACCAGAGCCCAAGAAAGCACATATCCCTGGAGAAGTCCAGGGCTGAGTGCCCGCCATGCCAGCTCCCATGCCCCCCACTGTGAATGAATAACATGTTGAGGCCAAGGTACCAGGGGCCTTGGCCAATCTCCCCAGGTCTTTCCTGCCCTGTGCTGGCCCGGACCCAGCTTTGTGCAGTCAGGAATGGGAAGACAGGTAGGAACCCAGGAGAAGGCCCCATCAGAGCTGGTCTCAGAGCCCCAGCAGGGCCTGGTGCTCCTCCAGGCAGGGGCCTCCCTGCCAATGCTCTTGCCAGCCAAGCTGTGAAAACATTCCAGCACTGTTGGTGGAGTTGGCAACACAGAGGGGACAGATGAGAGGCTTCCCCTCCCAGAACTGGATGTGGCCGCGTGTATGCTGCTTTCTGTGTACTTCCTTCCTCAAAGCCTCCTCAGCCCTCAGAACCATAGGCCTGGAGGACTTTCTTGGAGACCCATGTGGTTCTGGGCTCCATTTCCCCTTTGCAAAGACCTGTCCTATTTTTATTCTGCTTCTGCTACAACACCCAGGGGTTGCTGTTCTTACTGTCTCCCCTCTGAGACGGTTTCACCCAGGCAGCAGAGAAAGCCCGGGTCACTCCAGGGATGCAGCCCAAGTGTGTGGCTGGACTTGTAACCCTAAAGGGAACATGTAAAGACATAAATAAAAAAGTATCTGTAGCCTGAAGTTCAGTTTAGTTTAGAAATACATAGTTCTGGGGCACCTGGGTGGCTCAGTCGGTTAAGCGTCTGCCTGAGGCTCAGCTCATAATCCCAGGGTCCTGGTATCTTGTTCCTCGTCGGGCTCCCTTGCCTGGCCGGAAGCCTGCTTCTCCCTTTCCCACTGCTCCTGCTTGTGTTTCCTCTCCAGTTGTGTCTCTCTCTGTCAAATTAATAAATAAAACCTTAAAGAAAAAAGAAATACATACTCCAGGTCCCTGTCCCCAAGGGCCAACCTCAGGGCTCCCACCCCTCTTAGGAGAACCTGGCCTGTAGGGATCCTATTTAAGGAATGAGGTGTGATGAAAGGCAAGGCTAATTTGTTTGCATAATAATAATGAGGTGCTTTACATATATATTCATGATGGAAGCACACAAACCTTGAGAAGAAAAGTTGGTTAGGGAAGGAATGCTGAATAAAATGGTGTATCTAACCGCTCTTGGTGCACTGATTTATGTTTATCAGTTGATTTACAGAGATTTCCATATATTAAGCAGAAAGGCAAGACGCAGAGAAGTTAGGAAAATAATGCGTTTTGCTTTTAAATAAACCACTAGTGATACGTATAAAAAGCATAGACGGATGGATGGATAGATGGATAGATAAATGATGGATGGTTGGGTAGTTGGATGGATAGAGATTTTTATCCTCATGTTAAATTAGGGAAGTGTTAGGGTTGTAGAAGGGTTGAGCACCATGTATGAAGAGTTCCCAACTCATTCCCGTGTCCAGTTCTGGCACTTACTTGGCTCTCCTCTGCCTTGCGGTGGCTTCGCATCCCACTAAGAGTAAAACTCAAGCAACCTTCCATGGCTGCCAGGCTGCACCTTGCCTCTCATGCTCTCCCATCTTCTCCTCTCCCTCAGCTGCAGGCTTGTTAGTCACCTTGCTGCTCCTCAGCTGGGAGGCCCCCATGGCTCACCTCAGATCTGTGCCCTCTGTAGGTTCGTCTTGTGTCACGCAGGCTGCCTCAGCTGTGCTCCAGCTGTCCCTTCCTTGAAGGCACGTGGTAAACTGCATCCAGGAGCTTCCCCTGGGTCCTCTCCTGCAGCCCCACTTCTTGGTCCATGCTTTGGGATCTTCCTTTGCTTCCGTAGGCCCTTGATGGCATCAGGCGTTCCCCACGTTCCCTCTGTTGTAATGTGATCCTAGGGTTCCTGGCCAAAGACCCTCACCCGTTCTGGGTGTTGGGCTTAGGGTCTTCAACTGCTACTTTTCATGTCGGAGGCACTAGGAGGTATCAGTCATGGGTGCAGACTCTCAGATTGGGCCACTCTTGGTTGGCAGCAAGAGAATGAAAATCCTTGGGCAAAGCAACCAAGGACCCAGACTTCTCTGAGACTCAGCTTCCTTGGCAAGAAAATGGTGCTCAAGAAGATACCCACTTCAGGGGGAGTTCTGAAAATGAAGTGCAAAGGAAGGACTTTGGACAGTGTCTGGTTCCAGAGTAAATACTTCCTCAATTTACCCCCCTTGCCTATCCCCTGTGCAAGTCTCGGCTTTCTTTCCCTTTGCTTTGTTCCAGATTTGGGGATTTGAATTCCACTGCTGAGTCACAGACCACACCTTCTTCGTAGCCTAGGAAGAAATGGTGGCTCCTTCTACCTCATCCTCCCTTTCTTCCACTTCTCCCTCTTTTCTCTCTTTCTCTCCTTCCTCCCTTCTCCTTTTCTATTTGTCCATTGTCCTATGTGTCGGCCTTGCTGATTCCATCTGCTGGGGCCTCAGCTCTCCTGTGCCCGGGGCTGCCTATGTCCGTGGACTGCTGAAATCTCCGGCTCCCTTCTCAAGAGTGCACTTGCTCTCCAGGTCCCTGTCCCCCAGGGCCAACCTCAGGGCTCCCACCCCTCTTAGGAGAACCTGGCCCGTAGGGATCAAGGCACAGACCTAGATGTCAGACTACCTTGCAACACTTAATACGCCTCAGTTGATGGTGCAGCCCTTGCTGCCAGAGCCATGTGCCCTTTAAGGCCCGTCTGCTGCCTGTGCCCCAGGTCCCAGTGCCCTGGGAGTGGCTGTTTGTCCAGCACTATGGTTCTGGACAGGAAGCAAGAGCTTCCGGACCAACTGGCAGTCAGAAGACTCTTCCCCTAGGAACATTGGGTCCCTTTTTCAGTGGTGGCCTTTTTATAAATTTTAATCATCTTCCTTTGTCAAACTTCCCTCCTCTCTCATGATTAAGGGACAGGGACAAACCAGCCTCACAAAACAGCAAACCCTTTACACTGTCACCTGCCCAGTCGAAAAGCCTCCATTATCTCATCTCTGGCTCACTCCATAGAATAATATGGGGACAGAAAAAGAAACCCATAATCTGAATTTCCAGATTATATTTCAATTTTTTTTTTTGTGGTGGTGTTCAGAGAAGAGAAATGTCAAGGCTAAGCTAATATTTTGGTAAGCGTTGAGATTTTCCACCTGTTGTCCTCCTCCTCGGGACTTTTAGTTTAAAAATGAGTTAATAAAATAACTTACTTTTAGGTATGATGGGTGTTTGAAAGTGTAGATGGAGGGGGTGCCTGGCTGGTTTAGTCGGTAGAGCACACGACTCTGGATCTTGGGGTTGTGAGGTGGAGCCCCATGTTGGGTATAGAGATTACTTAAAAAAAAAAAATCTTTAATGGACATTGGGGAGGGTATGTGCTATGGCGAGTGCTGTGAAGTGTGTAAACTTGGCGATTCACAGACCTATACCCCTGGGGATAAAAATATATGTTTTTAAAAAATAAAAAATTAAAATTAAAATTAAAAAAAATCTTTAAAAAGGAAGAAGGAAAATGTAGATGGAGATAATGCCATCCTTACTTAACACTTGGGCTCTGTTTATCTGAGGTGTACACGTGGTATATACAATTGTAACTGATTGTGCCCCAGGTGGACAGATATGATAGAGGCAACCCCTGGGAGACAGAGTAGTAACTCCACACTCTGTGTGTTTGTGTGTGTGCATGTGTGTGCATGGAGATACATGGCCATACATAGCCACAGTCAGGGCTCTGTTAGGGGGAGGGAGTGCGGAGGAGAGAGTGTGATCTCTTCTAAACTCTGGCAAGAAAATACACAGAACCTCTCACCCTCATGTGTGTCATTGCCCTAAGAACACAGTCTGTGCTATATTCATCCATCATGCATCCAACCACGTGTTCAACCATCACCCACCCATCGTCTGTCCACCTGGTTCACCACCCCTCATCTACCTTCTGTCTTTCACCTGTCCGTCCCTCTGTCCATCCACTCAACTGAGAATTATTGGTTTTATTGTGCTGTTCTGGACATGGTGCTCTGGAAGTTATGTGGGATTTGCATTTAATTCTCTCAACAACCCCATAAAAAGTAAGGCCCTTGTTATTTTCCCATGGGTACTAAAGCCAGGACTCAAGGTAGTAATTTTTCTAAGTAATGAGCTGTAAGCTGTTGAACTAGAATTCAGTCCTTTGCTGTCTAAATCCAGAACCTGCACCCCTACTGTAACATCAGGCTTCCCTAGGGTAGGGGAAAGAGGAGAAAGAGTGTGTCTGGTGGTTGCTATCAGACAGGAGGGTTAAGAGGGAAGGAAAAGGGGTGAATTAAAACAGGCATATTGGTTCAGCCCTGCTTGCTTCTAAAAAGGGTTTCAAATGTCTTGGCTTAAGTATTTTTGAATTCAGGTTACAGCAAGACAGTTAAGTTGAGATGGCCCAAAACAGAAGGTGAAATCAAAGTCATAACTGGATATCTAAGTGTAGCAAACTCTCTCATAGAGAGCATCTAAAATAACACAAGTGGAAGAGATCATCCTGTCATGAAAAGTGTGAGGATTGGAAAAAATGAGGGAGATAATGAGGGAGGCCCTGCTATGTACTCTGCTGTGTGCTGTGTTTATGTGTATTTCTAACATGGTATGTGTCATAGAGATAGAAATTATAGATTGAATTATTTCCTGTATCTATTAATACTTAGCTAAATTTCCTAAGTGGCTTATGGGCTTCATGAACAAAATAATGCTTGGGAAACAACCAAAAAAGAAGAACAAGAGAGTGATGGAAATAACACATTGTAAAAGCAAGTCAAGGTTAGGGAGTAACCATAGGGCAGAAGTGCAGACCCGGTAATTCTACACATTTGCACTGATTGGCCCACAGGTTTGGCTCTGAGCTTCCCGGTGAACAAAGTGGAAAGGGCTATAGAGTCAGTCATTGGATTTTTCTTGTCCAAGAAGAAAAAGCAGTGCAGTTTCTCTAGGGATAAAGATAAGGAAAAGCTCATACTCCAGTGGGTAATTCAGAGAATCCAGACATTATGATGCCCACAGCATGAGGAAAAGAAGGCATTAATGGCCAGATTCCAGTCCAGGATGAAAATGTGTCTCCTAGGAAAGAGAAAGGATTCCCAGGTGGGAATTGTAGTGGCTTAAGTTCCCAGTTTTTGAGAATTTGATTTACTTTAATGTTCAATAATTTTTTTTCAAAATTATCACCTAAAAAAAAAATCTCTTGGGAAATGTTGGTTCTTTTTAATAAACTTTGCAACTCTTCTAAATTCTGGGAGCTCTGCGGTTGTGCCGATACATCCAGGCATTTAACGAGGAATTTTAGCTGCTTAGCGTAGTGTCTGGCACACTCTAGACACTTAACGAAATTTTGCCGAGTGAAGGAATAGAATAGAAACAAGGTGGCTGTTGAGCACAAGGAAACAGAGAATGAACTTAATAAAATACCAGAAATTCCTCAAATTCATGAATAATCGATTTCTGAATTTGTATCCCATTGCTAAACCAAGCTACTCTGGAGTTCCCATCGACTTTAGGCTTTGAATTCGAAAGCCCAGGGAACCCTACAGTGCTAGAACTAGAAAATACTAGTTTTCTGGTTTTCACATATTTTGACTCAATTCCTCTGATAAAAGCAGATAGTTTTTAAGTTAACATTACTGAGGCACAATTACATACAATAAGATGTGCACAGTTTGAGTGAAGAGCTCGATGAGTTTTGTTGAGTGGATCACCCCTTGGGACCACCACCTCAGAGGAGACAGAACATTTCTAAAACCCCAGAGACTTCCCCTGTGTTCCTTGGAAATTAATTCCCCCATTCCTTTCGTCTGGCAACCAATGATTGAGTTGATGGGTTCCTAATCTGTTTCTCATGTTGGTCTTAAAATTAAGATTTAGGTGGAACAGAAGGATTAAATTTGGAGGCTACTCATTAAGGCTAACCCTCTTACTTTAGGGAAGGGGAAACTGAGGCCAGCAGGCTTGGTGTAGGCAAGGCAGTAGCAGCGAGTTGATGGAACCATTCAGAGCCCATGAGCCAGAGCTCCTTCTACCATCTGTCCTGACTGCACTGTCCCAGCGCTAATACTGAAGGGCTCTTGGGAAGGGGATTGGGTCGGGAGAGAGTAGGTGACATACATTTCACTGAAGTTAAAAATTGCAGTGGTGGTGGAAATTATTCTGAATTATCCTCAGAATTATTAAGAAAATGATGCCCTTAAATAAACGTTTGAAAGAAATGAGTTTTGTTGGGAATAATACCTCACAGCCACTTCTCAGAAGTCCAAAGAGAGAAGCAAATTAAGAGATGCCCTTCAAGCAGCTGGGGGGGAAAAAACACAGAGTTCCTAATAAATATCTCACCAATCCAATTATAACATTCAAATCAAGGAGAGGAAAATGTGGTATCAAATATAATGAAAGCTTTCTTTCCCATCGAAAACACAGCCTGCTTCTCATTGTCCAGTGCTGAAGGGGATTTCAAAGTCAGCATTTATAGGAGAGGGGGAAAATGCCATGTAAATCAAAGTAAAATAATCAAATTTTTCTGGTGGAAATAAGTGCAGTTGTTTGATGTAATTTTGACACTCAGCATAATTTTAGCATCAGCGCTGAAGTTTGGGGATCGGGGTGTCTCTGTTAGACTTGTAGGGTAAGAATGTACCAGTCAGGAAAATCTCACTTAGGGTTTGAATGCAATATGACATTCTGCATTTTGGGGTAATGTAAGGTGTTCTATTAGATTCATGACCAATAGGAAGTAGAAAAGACCTGTTTCGGTTTGTGGTGGGTTGGTAATCCATGTCTACCTAGAACCTCAGAATGTAACGTTATTTGGAAATCAGTCTTTGTGGTTGGAATTAGCTAAAATAAGATCATACTGAATAAGGCTGGGCTTTTAAGCCAATGGCTGCTATCTTTTTAAGAGGAAGAGGGGACACACAGAGACATACACACACCAGGGATTAGAGGAATATGACAATAGGGGAGATCCTGGAATAATGCAGGTATAAGCCAAGGGACACCAAGGGTTGCCAGGAGTCACCAGAAGCTCAAAGAGCCAAGAATCCTTCCCCAGAGCTGATAGAGGAGGTGTGGCCCTGCAGACACCTTGGGTTGGTCTGATCCCACCTGCGACACCTGGCCTCCAGAATGGGGAGAGAATGAATGTCTCTTTTAAGTCACACATGTGGGGCATCCTTCCAGCAGCCTTGGAAGACCCATCCACTGGTGCTCTGTAAGACCTCTCCTGATTCTAGAAACAAAAGCCCGTTCATGATCATGATGTCAGAGTACCAGGAATCTGGGAGGTGGCTTTCCTAACAGAGAAACTGGGTTCACAGTATTTGGAGTCAGCACTTGAGATTCTTCCAGACACCCTCTGAGAACTTCTAGCTCCACCTCCCCTCCCGTAGCTTAGAAGCAGAAGCCTCAGTGAACCCTAAAGCTTCCAGCAGGAAACTGATCTGCCTCCCTGCTGATGCCTGTTCTACTTTTATAGTGAAAAACTTTAGTGATGCTGACACAGTAGAGGACGAGCCCAAATGGTTTTCTGCGGAGTCTGCTCTGAGCATGGGAGAGGTGGAGGGGAGAACCCCTTGAGCCCCTTCCTGCCTGGAACCACCCTGTAGTCCGAGGGAGACCAATGGGGTTCACCATCTCTGACTTGGTGTGAAGAGACAGTGGCTGAGAGCAAAGTGGGAGGGGACATGTGGGGCAGGAGGAGCGCACATTACAAGCAGCCACTGGGGTGTGACACTGGCACCCTGCCTTTCTGCAGGTGGAGGTCTTGTTGGGACTTACCTATTGGGTCCCATAGCTGGGAAGTCTACTGTGCAGACCAAGGGTGGTCTGACCCCAGAGGACATATGTCACCTAGCAGGCAGTGTTGCTCCTGAATGTTAGTGGGGCAGCAGGTAGGATTATTGTTCCTGGCTTTTCAGCCCCCACCTGTAACAAATCACCGCACACTGGGTGGCTTAACACCACAGAGTTCATTGTCTCACAGTTCTGGAGGCCAGAAGGCTGACACGTAGATGATGCTGGCAGGCCACACTCCCTTTGCAGGCCCTTGGGGAGAGTGAATCTGTGCCTTGCCGCTCTCGAATTGGGGCTGCTGTTGGCATTCCTTGGTTTGTGGCTGCATCTCTGTTCTGTCTGCCCATGGCTTTCCTCTGGGTCTGTCTTTAAACTTGCCCCACCCATCTGTGTAAGGATATGTAAGATTGGGGGGGAGTGGGGGAAGGTACCCAAGATTGCATTTAGAAACAACTTGCCTAATCCATGATAAATTCTTCTTAATTCAAGAGTGTTAGCTTAATCCCATGTTTTGCCGTAGAAGGCAGTATTCACAGATTCTGGGTAATAAGACAGAGACACATCATTTTGTGGAGTCAGCATTCAGCCTGCGATAGCCTCTGTGGCATGTGGTTTTGCAGTGCCTCTTATGACAGGAGGTAGAGTTGTCGAGAACCCATACATGTCTCTGTCCACTTGTGACTCCTGCCACTTTGTTGTGGGATGAGTATGTCCCCGATAGTGGCTGCTCCTTCATTCTGGACCCAGAATGAGACCCTGAAGGAACAGACCCATCCTGCAGCTTGGAGCAGAGCTGTTGCAGTTGGATCACAAACCAGGGTGCTGCTAATAGATGCTTGTTACTGTTTATCACAGAGATCTGGGGCTTCTTGTTACTGCATCAAAAGCTGACTGATACAAAACCAGATGGCAAGTTGGTTACGAGTAAGAATCTCTAATACCTCTGGGACTTGAGTATGATGGTCCCCCTAAAATGCCTATGACCCCTTATATACCTGGGAAGTGCTTCTTCCTCTTCTTCCTCTATAAAGCCTTGGAAAACCTAGCTGGAGGGTCTCATAATGCCTTGCTTCCACACATCTCTCTGGCCCACTAGCCTTTTCCTCGGTGTTAGGGACGGTGCTTAGGTATCCGCATATACCTAAATGAATGGATAAAAAGACAAATTAGCAGGTGCCTGGAGCAGCCACACCTTCTCAGGGTTGTAAGAATGAAAACCAGTTTTGCACTGGGCTAGGGCCCCTGGTGGTTCCATGCAAGGGACCTGGTGCTGGATTGCCTGGGTTTGAATCCCAGCGCTTCCACTAACTGGACCTGTGAACGTGAGCTAGCTCCTTACCCCTCTGTTTCTGTCCCTGTGTGCAAAACTGGAGTACTCACAGCCCCCAGAGGGCTGATGTGAGCTGAAAACGAATAAGACCTAGGAACGAACGGTGGCTGGCACCATGTAAGCCCCGTCAAAGCCAGGACTTGGCAAATCGTTGGCCCTGGACCAAGTCTGGCCTGTGGCCTGTAGTATGGCCTGTAAACTAATATTTGGCTTTTGCATTTTTAAATTGTTGAAAAGAAATATTATAGAGGGCACGGATTGCATGGAGCACTGGGTGAGGTGAAAAAATAATGATACTGTTATGCTGAAAATAAATAAATTTTTAAAAAAATTTCTTAAAAGGATAATATTTCATGATACATGAAAATTATATGAAATTCAAAATTAGGTGTCTACAAATAAAGATTTATGGGAACACAGCCAGATCTACTTGTTGATATCATGCCTGTGTTTTTGTGCTATGATGGCATAGTTGTGACAGATCCCACATATGGCTCACAAACCCTAAACTATGTACTGTGTAGTTCCTTATGGATAAAATTTACTGGCTCTTGACCCAAGCTGTTCTAAGTTACAGTCTTAGCAAATGTGCCCCTGTAGGGGAGCCAGGGGGCCAGAAGCACTTGCCCTCTGCTTGATCATACCCCAGCCGGCCAGTCTAATGATGATTTCTGCAAGAAACACAGATTAAATCACAGTACTGTTGATTTCATCTGGAACTAGGGATGGAGCGAAATGGAAATTCATATCTTCCTCTCCTCTCCTTTTGTTTCTCTCATCTGTGTGCATCCTGTGTGCATCTGAATGCTGTTCCTTAGGTACTAAATGAGTAAATAGGAAAGACATAGACAAATAGATGAGCAAAGAAGAGCAGAATTCAGGGGTTACAAGTTCACTATAGTCTGAGCTTTCTCCAATGTTCTCTGTGAACAGTATAGAGCTTCCTCCTTTCTGCCTTATTGTCTTTTCCAATTAATTACGTAACCCATTCAGTAACTAATGAACACCTATTTGTTAAGTATTCATTATATGCCAAGAATTGTGTCAGGTGCTAAGGCTCAAACAATGAATAGGATGAACCCATTGGTCTAGACCTCACCTAACTCTTGATCCATATGGGGTCCATGTATGGGAACTTTGGGGTGAATTAGACAAAAACACTCCATCCCTCTCGGCAGAGTGCATGGTTCAGCACAGGTAATAAGGACCGGTTATCAGTTCAACCCAATTCCCAGGCCAGTGACTTTGTGCAGTGTACAACTGATACAACTGTACATGGCACTGAATCTCCTGGAAGGCACCAGCAGCTAATAGGGACAGGGAACACAGGAGGTATGGGGAAGATTGAAGGGCATGCAAAGCAGCATCTGTTACAACCCTGATTGAGCCAAAAGAGGCATCTCATGGGGCGGGGGTGGGAGAGGAGGGTGACTTCTAAGAGGTGGCCGGTACTTGCAGCAGTGAAAACAGCCATACAATAAGCCTTTTATTTCCCTGTTATTGTTTCTTTTCAATATGGGGATTCCAAGACATGGAGAGGTCAATTAATCCTTTACCTGTTCTCAAACTTCATTCGTAAAGGAGAGAAAATTTATATGCTACCATTTAGGCCTTTGTAATGCAGTCACTGGTGTTGCATTTTGGCAGAGGCATTAAATGACTTGAGAGAGTTGGGAGATGAAGAGAAGATGTTGTTACTAGTATTATTATTCAGAAGTTTTTATTTGATCATATAAATCGTTACACTCACTTAAGCTTCTGCCTCAACCAAGACCAAGAATTACATCTACCAATATTCTCAGGCCCCCTGCTACCATATAGAACCTTAAATTGTAACTTGCAAGAAAAAGGAAATAATCGTAGGGATTTATCATGATTGGACCATCAGATCTGGGGAAATCAAAGCGTGCTTTGCTGTAGAGATGAATTTGTGTGTGTGGCAGGCTTGCGTGCTGAACCAGCACTGGAAGTCCTTGCAAGACCTGCTTCTCTTTCCACTGGTGTGTGTATTTTCCTCCTGTTTATTAAATATACCTGCATTTAAGGCACCTGCAGACTCTGCCATCTGCATTTTGAAGAGGAGACCCTCCTTATGTGAATCCTCTGCCTTGAAAACTAAAACCATGTGGAATTCTTCATCTGTACAGATGAAGGCAGATATACAAAGTATGTTATGTAATACCACACAGCAAGGAACTGCTCTGTTAATAAAACTCAGGGAATTGCTAGTAGCAGCTGTGATAACAGAGCCAAGGGAGTGTCATGCAGGGCGAGTAATAAAGTACAGTAGAAGAATTCAGGTTGTGTCTTTGAAACTCACTCCCTATGACAGTTCTAAGCCTGCTGATAGCATTAGGCAATGCTACAACCCCACCCTATCCAGAAATTGGAACTAGAAGCTTTTCTTGCATCTCATGTTTGTTATATTGTGTGGAATATTCCCAGATGAACTCCTTCCAGAACTCACCCAACTTTCTTTTAGGATTCCCTATTCACCTTCCTTATCCCAATTTTTTTTTTCCTACAAAGAATTATCAGCTAGTGCTGCCTAAGGGATACTGCACTACTTAGTGGCTTCAAACACAAGGTCATTATCTTGTAATCTTTGTGGATCAGAAACCTGGGTGTGGCTTACCTAGATCCTCTAGCTCACGGTACCTTACAATGGAGTGATCGAGAGAGTGGCTAGGACTGTGGTCATCTCAAGGCTCAAGTGGGGAAGGATCCAGTGGGAATCACTGGGAACCTTTTTTGAGGCTATATACATATCAAGTCACATATTTTAATTATTTATTTGTAGATCGTCTCTATGCCACTAACATAGAAATGCAAGGCAGAGATCTTTCTTCTTTTCCTTTTTTTTTTTTTTTTTAAAGATTTCATTTATTTATTTGACAGAAATCACAAGCAGGCAGAGAGGCAGGCGGTGGGGTGGGGGTGGGGGAACAGGCTCCCTGCTGAACAGAGAGCCCAATGCGGGGTTCCATCCCAAGACCCTGAGATCATGACCTGAGCCGAAGGCAGAGGCTTAACCCACTGAGCCACCCAGAGGCCCTGAGATCTTTCTGGTCTCTTCCTCACTAGGTCTGTGATGTCCAGAATTGGTTGGCACTCACATATCTGTCAAATTAATGAACCAACGTTGAGGCTGCTTTTGCTCCCCAGAGAAGTCCTGTGTATGTGTCTTACTTCCATTCTTGATTATCTGTGTAAATGGACCTGGAGAGTTTTGAGTGTCAGAGGTTGAGACCATGTAACAACCATTCAGGAGAAAGGAATCATTTTACCAGTTGCGGTAGGTGGAGTGATGGCACCCCAAAGGTGCCCAGAGCCCCAGTCTCCGGAGCCTGTGACTCTCTGCTCTCACATAGCAGAAAGGGAGCTTGTGGATCTGATTGAAGTTGTAGACCTGAAAGTGTAGGATTTATTTGGATTACCTGGACATGTCCCATCAAATCTCATGAGTCCTTAAAAATGGAGAGCTTTTCCTGGGTGTGCTGACAGCAGTTCCCCAGGTTGGGAGTTTGAGAGAGATTTGATGCTTTATTGGCTCATCCTGTGGAGTAGAGGGAAATGCGCAAGGACCAGAGGGAGTTTTTGAGGAGCCAGGAGCTACCCCTACTCATAGCCAGCAAGGAATCGGGAAGGAATCCACAACCATGTGGAACTTAACTCTGCCACAACCTCAGTGGGCAAGACTGACTCTCCCCCTTGAGCTCCCAGAAAGGAGCGCAGCTTGCTAACACTCCAGTGCTTGTTTGCCGGAGTCCATACTGGATTCCCCTGGCCTCGGGAACTACAATGTAATACAAGTGTGTGCTCTGAATCCGGGCGGCTTGTTGTCATTTGTTAGGGCGCCAGTAGAAAATGAATACAGCCATAGTCCACGGCTCTGGGTGCAGGTACGGATGGCATGATAGAAGACTTTGGAAGTAACAGTGGAGGGCTTTAGTGTTTGCGGTCAACCCCCAAATTACCCAAAGACCATCAATTCTGGGCCTTTTGAAAGAGCCTGATTTTCAGGGAAATCCAAGTAGAATCAGGGATTGTGGACTGCAGAAAGAACATTCCATTTTTACTGATACCCATCCACAGAGATTTAGAGACTCAGGGTGAGATCTTTGCTCCCGATAAGGCTTTGGAGAGGAGAAAATCTTCCTTTGAAACTTGTCTCAGAAGATATCAAGGGAAATGTCCTTCTTCCGGGCCCACATAAAGACGACATTGAAGTGAGACGTACACATTAACACAAAGGGAGTCAGCTGCCATTTGCTTCTATTTATTTATTTCCTTATATAATCTTACTGAAGTATACATTACGTATAGAAGAGAGCACAAATCAGTGCATTTCCATGAAGTGAAAACACCCACGTGGGATTCATTGCACGTGCGTGTGGCAATAGTTGGTTTATTCTCATTGCTGAATGGGAATCGAATGGATAGACCACAATGTACTTATCTTCTCACTGTGGGTAGGCATTTTAGTCCTGCTCTGGGACTACTGTGAATGGCGCTGTTGGGAACCTCTCGTACCTGTCTCTTGGTGAATGCATTTCTGTTGGGTATATATTCATGGTGAGGAGGGGAAAGTGGGGTCCTAGGTCAAAAGCACCTTTCTTGGTTCTATTAGGTGCAGGGAATATAGGCCTGGAGCTGAATGAGATGAGAGACAGTGATGCACATACAGGATCCAGTCCTTTCTTTATTTAAAAGTTTGGTATCTTCCTCATCAAGAGTATTTGGGCATTGACTTTGACTTTTTGTATTAAGTGGAATGTTGATTTGGGGTGCTCCCTTAAATTTTGTTCCCAACACGAATGCCTCACTCACCTCACCCTAGTTCCAACCCCAGTGGGTCTAAGAAGCATGATAAATGCTTCCTGTCTGCATTGTTCATGTCTGGTCCCAAAAGGTCCCCAGAGGCTATATTGGCTGGAGTGGTGCCAGTAGCTCCATGTCTTGTCTGCACTGTCTCGTGGGGGGACAGTCTATTTTATTTTAAAATCTGCTGTTTTTATTCACAAAGATCTTTGCAGTGTGGTCTGAGATTTGTTGCCTGGAGGAAATATTTCAAGTTTGACATCTAGTTAATTAATTAAGTTGATTAATTAATTGGGCTGGGATGGCCAGCCTGGCCTCTCAGGTGCCCATTCTCGGTTCCAGACTAGGTTAAAGAAGAAAAAGAATGGTAAGGCCAGGGGCTCTTTGCAAAGGTCCAGCTGGGTGGAGGGCCTGTCCCTACAGCCAGATTAGGTCCAAATGCTGCTTACTTAAATTCCGTCTCTTCCATTTCTTCAAAGCAAAAAGATTCTCAACCACCCACTTCCTATCTCTTTAGCCAGCTCTATCCCAAGGCTTATACCGGCAGGTATCAGCCTGATAGGATGAGACTTTCCAGGGCTCGTTGATTGGGTTTAGGTAAGCAAATTCTCTTAAGAAAAACTGTCTATCAGTCGGGCTAATTTAGGTGTTCGGAGCGGAGACTTTTTTTTTTTTTTTAAAGATTTTATTTTATTTATTTGTCATAGAGAAGCGAGAGCAAGCACAGGCAGACAGAGTGGCAGACAGAGGCAGAGGGAGAAGCAGGCTCCCTGCCAAGCAAGGAGCCCGATGTGGGACTCAATCCCAGGACGCTGGGATCATGACCTGAGCCAAAGGCAGCCGCTTAACCAACTGAGCCACCCAGGCGTCCCCGGAGCGGAGACTTTTTAAAAATAATTAATTAATTAATTTGATAGATCACAAGTAGGCAGAGAGGCAGGCAGAGGGGGAGGGGCGAAGCAGACTCCCTGCTGAGCAGAGAGCCCCATGTGGGGCTCAATCCCAGGACCCTGACTGAGATCATGACCTGAGCTGAAGGCAGAGGCTTAACCCACTGAGCCACCCAGGCTCCTCAAGGAGCAGAGACTTTTTTATTCTGTTATGTGCTCCTTTTCGGGTGTTATGGAACAGCAGCGACCCAAGCAGACCAGGCTCATTTATAGCTGGGAGGCAGGGGCCACCTGGGACAGACAAGTGGGATAGTGGTGTTCAATTTCCCTGCCCACCCCCCCGCCTCCCCTGGGGAGGTGGGTACAGAATGACCACTTCGGAACAGATGGGGACCCAGGGCTTCTAAGCTGGTTTTCAGCCTGTTTTGTGTCCCTTAAAGATGAATTCACACTAAGAATGCAATCTTCATATCAGGGAAGTTTGTTTTTGCCTGCTCCTCTGGTTGACCCGGGGTTCTATCTGCACATCTATCTGTGTTCTGGTTAATTCCTTGAGGCAGCCCCTGCACCTTGCGGGGCTCGCCTCACCAGCCACCTGTTTACTTTGGTGTTTGCTCTGTTTGAGAACCCGGCTGTGCCCTCGTGTTTGGTCCTCACCGATGCTCTAAGCAGTCAGAGCCGCCCCCTAGGTACGTGTCATCTCAGGCTGGTGGGCTTCCAGACAGCTCTGTCTTAAGTCCTCCGTTTGCCCTCACTTCTCGCCTCTGTTTCCAGTTCTGTTCTCTGAGCTTCTATCGTGTGGGACATGGTCTCATTTATAGATCCTCATTCCCACGTTTTCTGATTCTACATGTTATTTCTCCATCCTGTACCTGTCCTTTGCTTATCACTGTTTGGATTTGGTATCCACCAATAACGTGGTCAAATATTCTCAGAAAACCCGGGTGCTGCTCCCTATCTCTCCTTCCCCTCCCCTAATAGCCCCGGGCACCAGCCCCTGCCGGGGGATGTGACAGCCTGAAGAGGGTAGAAATACCATAGTCACACCACCTTCAGACCTTTATAGCCACCGTTTTGTTCTCATTGCAAAGGAAATACGTATCTGTATGTCCTAATGCATATAATGTGGAAAGTAGAAGTACCTAGTAATAGCCTCGCCAGCAGTTTGGCACATGTTCCCAAATCTTATATTTATGTATGTGTCTCTGTGTCTGTGTGCGCACATTTCCCTGTTCACTTAACCGTACATCTGAGGTATCTGTTCGTGTCAGTACGTGGAGATCTCTCACATTCTTTTTAAAGGCTGCAGTGAGTTGTGCTGTATGAATGTGCCATAATTTATTTATCCAATTAAAACCAGAGAATCTTAAAACACAGCTCATGCTTTCAGGCCGAGGACTTCCTCCTGCAGCAGCTCTGCGGGATGCTAGCCCAGCCCACACACGTCTTGGGTTTCCTTGGGTACAGAAAGTTTTGATGGAACCGAGTCTCTGGGGTGGTATCTTTATTTCTGCCTCATTTGAATGACTGGCTACCCAGTCAAGAGGCAGGGGGATTTCCAGCCGTGCCCGTGTCTGAGAGATTTTAAAGCCGTGCCCCTGTGCGGGCAGGTAACCCATAGATTGGCAGCCGTGTAGATGTTCGGGCTCCCCAGTTGTTTGGCCTTTTTATCTTCTCATTCAACATAATGTCATCCACTTCCTTGACTTCCCTATCTGCCTTCAATTTGAAATATCACCACCTCCTGTCTTGCCACTCATAGGTGTAGACTGCTGGACTCCCCATGTCCCCAGGCACCTTGACCAGAAACAAAGTACAAGGTAACTAGCAAGTGGCCCAGTTGGATTTTCCCCTTGAAGGTTGCTTCCTTCGGACTCTCTGCTTACTGACAGTGACAATGGTAAGGGCAGCCTACAATGTGAGGAGCACATCTGTGCTCCTGACACCATGTTCAGTGCTGTCCCCCCAGTATTGCCAATGTCAGGGTAACCCCAGGGGTTACTAGAGGGTACCACACAACCTCCCATTTACAGGGGCTTCAGAACGTGCTCCAGACCACCTGGGCACGAAGTGACAGGACCAAGCTCCAGTCGTAAGCGGTCTGACACCAGAGCCTGCTGGCATTTGCACCCCAGGAGGACGGGCCAGGGTGCAAGGCCTAAGAATTCTGGACGCCTTGTGCAGGGTGCTTTCTTCCATCCTGGTCCCCCCAAGCCCTTGC
Organism: Mustela putorius furo; assembly: GCF_011764305.1. Taxonomy (NCBI): domain Eukaryota; kingdom Metazoa; phylum Chordata; class Mammalia; order Carnivora; family Mustelidae; genus Mustela; species Mustela putorius. The sequence goes on along the minus strand of NW_025421304.1, from coordinate 36,258,386 downwards.
AGGAGGAGTTGTTTTCTCCACTAACTGGAAAAGGAGCTGGGTCAGGTTCAGCAGGGGTTCCTAGCTGCCTGGCAAGGGACAGGGCTGTGTCAGGGTACAGGTGTCTCTCTCTCTGCCTGCTCTTCCAAATGGGCAGGGTGCATGATTCATGGTGCCGGCGCCAGGCACACCAACGCGCCGCTCTGGTCTCCAGAGACAGGCTTTTTAAGGCCGAGACTTCTACTTTTCATTCTTGATGCAAATGCTTCTCCCACTGATTTGTAACCACATCCCTCTCAAATACATGGATTGACAGGCTGTCTAATTTCCTCGTGTCTTCTCGTAGTGAGCACAGGGTCTTATCCTCTGCAGGGCAAGAGTCCTATTTAAAATGCAGGCTGGAGAGGTTCATCCATATGCAAAGACAAAAGCAGAGCTATTTACCATTGGGAGCAAGGGATGGAGCCTCTTGGAGCCAGCAGACATTCCTGGTGACCTGGGGGTGCTCTGAAGCCTTCCAGGGTTCTCACCAGCAATTAAGCCTCCCAAATCTTAGAGGTGTTTGGTCTGTGTAGAGAGTGAGCATGTTTTTCTTCTCCTTACCTTCATAAGAATCCCTTGCATATTGGGGAGTAAAATAGATTTTTTTCCCCAAAGGGTGCATTGGGAATTATTCATGTCTTTGGAGTAGATTCAAATAGAAGAAAAAGTCTTCTTTTTGTTCTTTGTCTTCGTTTTACAGTAACTTCAGAGTTGTCCCAAACAGGAAACATTTCTCTTTTCAGTCATTCCATTTCTTTTTCATTTATTTTTTTATTGAGGTGTACCATGCAGGAAAGTATACCAATTCTTAGGTGCCTACGAGCTCGGCGAATGTTTGCTTTCACATACGCTCCTGTGCTTACCAAGAAGTAGAATCCTCCCAGCGCCCGAGAAGGGTCCCACCTGCCTCTTTCCAGTCAATACCTTCTCTGAGTGACCAGTGTTGTGACTTCTATCATCACAGACTAGTTTTGTCTGATGTGATTGTTATGAAGGTGGGGTCCCCCAGTACGTACATTTGGTTTAGCTCATCATTAGACATGTACTTGGCATTCAAGCTGGGTGTTCTAAAATCAAAGGATCCCTGAATAAAAGATCTTACTTAGTGAAAGGGTATGAAACAGTGTTTTGGGGAGAGTTTAATAGATGTTCTTTGCAAAAAAGAAAAGAACCTTAATCCTTTTTATTCCTTCCTTTCTTTCCTTCCCACCCCCATATGAAATGAAAAACCACTGAATTAATCTGCATCAAACCTGAGCCGTAGATTTATGATGGACGACTTAAAATATGCCAACTAGTCTACTTAAAATCCACTTTGTATGAGGGTGGAAGAGCCTCTCAAAGACTTAGGCAGATATCCTGTAACAATTTATAGGCATTCATTTGTGATAAAACTTGTTTCTCACATAGGCAGCTCTAGCTCACCCAGAGTGAGTAGCAGTAAGGATTTATTTATTTTAGGTTACCGAATAATTTTTTTCTAAATGATGTAGGTGATAGCTATTGGTCAAATGAATTTGTGAAGTATTTCATGTTCTGTCTTCTTCTTGGAGATTTATAACGCTTATCAGCAATTAGATAGTACAGGTACTGATAAGTCCTGCTGTAATGAGAGCTGTTTCATTTGGTTGACTCAGCATTAACTAAATATCTTTGTCTACTAACCCCGTCTATGATGGAGAATCTTTTTCTATCTCACAGAGCTTATGTTTCCTATAACCTAGGTACTCAAAGCCAGCAGAAAAGAAATCAGTCTTTGGGTAGAAGAATTTTATTTAAGATTTATTTCTTTCTTTTAGAGAGAGAGTGCATGAGCAGGAGGGGCAGAGGGAGAGAGAATCCCAAGCAGACTCTGAGGACTGAGTGCAGAGCCTGACTCGGGCTTCATCTCACAACCCTGAGATCAGAACCTGAGCCAAAATCAGGAGTCAGATACTTGGCCGACTGTGCCTCCCCCCCAGGGGCCCCTGGGTAGAAGGATTTTATGTTTATGTTTTAGTTCTGATAAACATATGGCTTCCATCTGAATTTCCTCACATTGTCCTGAGGTTTAAAGAAAAATACTTAAATTATCAAAGTGAATGTAATATCACCTCCAAAACTTTTATCAAAATATGAGTGAAAATACCCATTTTGGAAAAGTTTGTTTTATGTAAACTTCATTTTTCTTATTCTGCAGCGACGCATTTTGAATCACAGTGGGACCAAAAATGCTTCTCTTTTCTTTAAGTGCACTGCTGCCTCTAAAAATCAAGAGAGATGAGCCCAAAATGGAACTATAGGCCCCTGAGCTGGCAAGGGAAGGTCATGGGTGAGCAGAGAAGTGATAGTTATCAGACAGTCATGCGAGACACTCTGTAATCAGGGTTTATTATCTCTTGTGACCTTTTCTTTTCTCTCTAATGTGTGTTGGAGCAATCAATGAATGCGTCCAAAATTCCTTCCCATTTTCCACAGTGGTCCAGAGTTCCCGTCTGCAGAAATCCTGTGGAGTTTCATCATTAAGTATCTATCCCATCATCGGAGGGAAATTTTACTTGTTTTCAGCCAAAGTCATTTCTGCTAATTTGGTAATTCATTCATCTGCTCTGTCCCAGCCGCTGGCCATGTGCAGACTACTTTCAGCTTACTTTGCTTTGGCCGGACTCAAAGCCTTTCACTTGTCTTCAGTCCTTGAGAGAGAGGAGAGATTCATGAAGGACCCGACGGATCTCGCTGCTTAGAAAAGGCACACTGCAAGTCTGATGATGCTTTTGAGTCACCTGCTGTAAACTTTTTAGGAGAGCCTTGTTATAATTAAGTTCTGTTTTCTTGGAGTGCCAAGCCTTGTGCTTGGGGACCAAATTCAACCAAATTCAGTATATATTCAGCACACATTTTTAGCGCTTCTTTCATGTGCTAAATGCTATGAGGGATTCTCAGAAGACCAATCTTAGCCTTGGTTCTCAAGGAGTACACTGCCTGTTTGGAGATTCAGGCCATCTATCTTAAAAAAACAAACAAACAAAAAACTTGTCATAAAACAATAATTCATGGGTGTATAATCATGAAAAGGCAGTGCTTACTATGTGCCTATCACTGCCCTTAGCATTATAAAGTCTTATCTCTTTGACTCCTCAATTCCATGGGGTATGTATTGTTATGATCTCTGTTTCAGTGTGAGTTAGCTGATACACAGAGAGGTTAAGACACTGGCCCACGATCACACAGCTAGTAAGTGGCAGAGATGGGGTTAATGGGCTTTCCAGACAAGATCCCTGAAGGGAAACATCTGTAACTAAGGGTTTACTGTATCCTATGTCTCATGCTAAATTCTTTCTTGTACTATGTGTTGTAATTTTCTTAAAAGCTTTTTAGGCCAATAAGTATTATATCCACTTTTGTAAGTGAAGATTTAAGTTCAGGAAACGAGCAGCTCACCCAGAGTTAGGGAGCTTTCAAGGGGCAGATCCAAGGTTCAACTCCAGGTCGGTTTGCTTTTTCATTGTGTTTGGCTACGTGACGCGTGTTGCTTATTAGTCCAAACCTTTCTTTGGCCAAGTAACTTTTTATAAACACACACACACACACACACACACGCATGCAAACATGTACCACTCCCCCACCCCACCCAGCTACCAGTCCCAACTTCCAGCAGCTCCATTGATTCCTACCAGTCCCAACTACCAGCAGCTTGATTGACTCCAGCCCTGTATGGAGTGTTGCCACCAAGGGACCAGGGGCCCTTCTGTCAGAACTTAGCCCCAAGCTGGAGTGACCAGGGGACCAGGGTGTCATCACCACCTTCGTGGCAGTCACCTGGCCCAGGCTGCAGCCAGGATTTTGCTCATGGATTTTCCAAGGGAGCTGTCTCCTGTGCCTTTCCTGCAGGCCCCTTTGTGCTCCAGCAGAGCAGGGACCATAAGCCACCAAAGTGAACCTGCTTGACCCTTGGTGAGGACTTGGCCCAGGGAACACCCAGTGGATGTGCCTGTGGCCAGAAGGGCTGAGTCACTTCTGAGGTCATCCGCAGATATCCTGCTCTGCTCCTTTCTCAGACCCCGAGGGCCCGGGCACTGGGGTACTTGGGCTCCAGTGTAGGAGAGGACGGTGGTCCCCAGAGTTACACTCTCAGAGGGATTATGAAAGTCTCCCCCACCCCTGAGCCTTATCATCTGTTGCCTATCAAGGGAGGGAGACACTTGGCTGCAGGGAACCTGGAGTTTCACCCTGGTCCTGTCGCGTGCTGGTTACATGACACCGGGCCGGCCCCTTAACCATCTCTTGGTCTCATTGTCCCCAAGGTAGAACAAGGGGGTTAACAAGGCGCCTCATAAAGGCTTCCAGGTGACTCAGTGAGACAGTGATGGGAACTGCCCAAGGCAGCGCCTGGCACCCACCATTTCTTCCCCCAGCCTTTTCCTCGCACACCTCTCCCTAGCCATTGAGTATTGTCTCCCATCACTGGCCGCTGGGGCTGCTCAGGATGGCCCTGTTCCATGAAGGCTGACTCACATCCTCACCTTCCCACCAGAGGCCAGTCAAGGGCAAGGACGGTCAAGCTTGTCAAGGTGTGGGTGCTTGTCAGACAGCGGAGCACTGTGAGGATGGAGACCTGACCAGCCCCCACCTCGGGGGGGGGGGGTGGTGGCGCTCACCTGACACCCTCCTGTGTCTGCACCTGCGGGCCGCGTTAGGCTTTGCTCTTCTTGTCGCCTCATCTCTGTGGACCTTCTTCAAGCCAAGTGGAACCATAACCTCCCCCTTCTAGCAGACTCTGTGCCTCTGCTAGGACAGAGAAAACACTGATTTTTCGTCCTGGTTTTCACTGCCTGGGAGAAGCTCCGTGGCCTGGTCACTCCTGCCCCATACCTGCTCCTGGGAGCCTGTGCACCAGTTCCCCTCCATGCTTCTCCTGATTTACTGCTGCCCTTCTGCAGTTGACGTGCCCTGTGAGAGCACAGACCCCGGATGAGTCCCTTCCTTCCCCCTCCTTCTGCCCCGTTTTATCCCCTTTGCCTCCCACAGTGTTTGCACACAGAGATCCTGGGGCATATTTATGGACGGGAGGAAGGGAGAGGGTGCGTGCCACACGGGACAAGGCAAGCAGTGTGGCCCTCCCCCTCAGTCCCTGGGGACAGGTAGCTTTGCTTTGCTCGGTGATCCCCTCCTGCCGCCACTACCCCCTCCTAGGAAAGGGAAGGGCCTCCTTGCGAGCATGCTCAGAGCTTCCCTGCAGTGTGCAAGTGGGCACAGAAAGTCTGATGTCACGTGGGAAGGAGCGGGTGGTGCCGTAGGTGATGTGCAGGACCATGCCCCATCAGATCATGCTCCCTCTACCGAACAGGAAGCTGGCAGGCTGTGTTTTAATCAACTGATAGCATCACTTGGCATCCAGCAGCCAGATCAGGTTTTGTAAGAGACCAGCTTGCTGATTTTCCAATCCCTCCAGTCTCGGAGAGATCTTGGGTTGGAGGCAGAAGGCAGCTGCAAGGCTCCTCCTGGACTCTGGAGAGGGGCCAGAGATTTGCACGCCGCACTTCCCCTGCAGAAGGAAATAAACCCCCAGATAGGGGGGAAAAAGAGAAGAAGGAAAGTGCCAAGAATGTTCTGAGGGAAATGAAACTGTCATATGACTGTAGTCTCCCCTTAGTGGGAGGAGGGGCTGGTACCAACGCTTTTCACATCTCCCTTTCTTTTCATGGCCCTCTGCAGACCTGATCCCATGACCCAGCAGTTTCTGCTTTCGTGGCCCGTCCTTGGTCTTCATTCTCTCCTGCTTCCGTGCTGACAGTCAGTCTTGTGTCAGAGTAACTTTCCCAAAGTCTTAGCAGGTCACACCCTGTTCCAGTGTCAGCACCTTCTCGTGACTGTCCCTTCTGTCTGGGTGGGTGCTTCCCTAGGTGCACCCGTTTAGTGTCCATCATTCTGGGGCCAGGGCTGGCATTGGGTCTGGGAGGCAGAAGATACTCAGGACATGTTTACGACTGAATGGAGAGATGAGTGGAGGGATGGTGGATGGGTGAGTTGGAGGAAAGATGGTTAGATGGACGGCTGGACTGATGGAGGGAGGAATGGATGAACGGATGGATGACTGGGATTGTCAGGGGCAGGGAGGGGTAAAAAAGCATGGGCATGTGTGAGTTGGTGCAGTATTCACAGTGGTACTAGGACCATACACAGTGGTCAAGAGCCAGCTTCTCCCTTGCTGCACAGCGCTGCCCAGGCTCCCTAAAAGTGTGCTCTTTCTTCTTTGCTTACCTGTGAGCCTCCTACCTGGTTTACCGCTTCACATTCTCTTGCTAAAGATACTGAGTCTCCCGAGGTTAATTCTTGCCCTCAGTATGGTACCTGGCATTTGACGTTACTCAGCCTGCTTATTGATCAAGATAGGTGCAAAAATTAAAAAAAAAAAAAAAAAAGAACTAGTCAACTCAGGAAATCCAATTTTAAGCAGACAACATCCAATCCTTTATGAAGGAAATTCAAGGAGGGGGTTCCTGGTTGGGCAGACCTCCTCCAGTTGGTGGTTTAGGGACTCTAGAGTGTGACTCTACCATTTTCCTAGATTCCTATCTTCCTCTTTGTTTAGCTAGCAGGGGGGAAGGAGAAGGAAAAGGATCAAGTAAGAAACTGCAGGAACCAGGCTGGAAATGACACCATTTACCTTACTCAAATCTCTTGGCCAGAACAAAGTCACATGACACTACCTTAAGGGCCAAAGGTGCTGGGAAATGTAGTCTGTTTTCCCAGAAGGAAAGGGAGATAGGGTCTGGTGAAAACCTAGCGGCCTCTGATAAGCCTACCCTCCATGTCCACTCTTCGGTTCGTAGTACAAGGTCCTCACACCTCCAAGCCAGCTCTGTCCAATTCCAGCTCTGTCCATGGCCCCTGAGATGTTCTCTCATATAGACCTCCTACTCTCCCACTCACCTTAATCCCTGTACACTTTTCCCATTGTGAAACCCGACAGAACATCTGGATGCCAGGTACAAATTAGAGCCCCTGGCTTTGGATACTTTTGCTCCTGCATAATGGCACCCACACTCTTGATCTGAGGCCTGGAGGAGGAACCTTCTGCCCCTTCCTGTCTCCTTCCTCTGCTTATCCCAATCTGGGTCATACCATTTTGTGCTTGGAATTGCCTTTTTTAAAAATCCAAACCAATTAAAAATGTATTTTGTAAAAGAGTTAAAAAAGAAAAGAAAAGAAAAGTCTTTCACCTTAGCTGAGAATTCCACCTGCCCAGTTTCACCTGAAAAAGAATTGAAACCGACAACATGTTACTAATTGGGGAGTTTGAGCAGTCCCTTCTGTGTGACATGGGTTTTCAATGTAGTCTTTCCAGCGTGTGGATATTCACAAGTTTACTGTACCTGAAATCAAAGTTCTGAGAGCTGGTTCTCAGACCCAGCAACACAGTTAAGGTGTATTTGGGGACAAGCTAAATATTCTATTAATATTATGCCCTTGAGCTTGACCTAAAGGAGAGAGTTAGTGTGGGCCTCAATGGTGTCCTCCGACAACAGGATGCGTGCATTCTTTCTCACCAGCAGCTAGCTGGTCTCCTAATCACTTTGCCCATCCAAAGCCTGTGGGAAGTTGGGTAGAACTGTGAAGAGCTGGTTCGAATCCCAGCCCCATCACTGAGTAGACCCCATGCTCTGAGCCTAGCGATCATTTCTTCATCAATTTTCTCATCTCTAGAACTGGGTCCACAGTGCCAACAAATGACAAAATCCGATCCCTGATAAAAAGTACTGGCACAGATGTTAGCTTGCAGGAGTCTCTCTCCTTTCCTTCTTTTCTTTGGAAGGAAATCCCCCACCCTGCCTGGGGTACAGGGTAGAATGAGCTTCTAAACACTCCATGCTGTGGTCTGTACACCTAGCTTGCTTCCCTCTCAGATTCTGGTGAGCTGGCTCGGCTCTACCGGGAGAGGCTGAGGATTCCCTCTGTCAGCAGGGAGTTGATCCCTTGCAAGTGCAGCTATTAAAGCCTGTGATGATGGCACCTCCCCTGCAAATGCCACTCAAGTATGGAACTACCTATAGGAACCGGAGTGCCAGGGCAGGTCTTAAAACCCATGCATATCCAGACATTTGCAATGAAGCATTCGCTTGTTCCTACAACATACCCAGCAAAAGAATATGGTTCTTGAGTTTATGGAGTCCTTATGGGGATGGGAGATTAGTATGTTGGGGCGGAATGCAGGTCTGCTGCAGCAGTGGCGTAGGACCCCGAGTGTGCATGAGTAGACTCTGATGGAACGTAGGGACACTGGGATGCTACATCAAATGGCACACTGGGATGTGACATTGGTCCATGGGGAAGGTACACAGAGATGGCACACACATGCTGGCAGGGACCACTGGGATGGTGTATCAGGGTGGCACATACTGGAATGGTACATGGGGAGGGGACACAGGCATGCCAGGAAGTATACATGGAACGGTGCATGGAGATGCTGTGCAGAGATGGCACACGGGCATGCTGGGTGGCACGCGGTTCCAGTGACATGCTAATAAGGTTTCCGGTTTCTGCAAATAAGGATGCCCCACTGTAACGGTGTCTAAGCTCCGCTACACGGCTTGTCACTGTGGCTGATGGTGTTGGTTTTGCTCTTCCCTGTCGGGACCCCAGAACTACATACAGTGCAGGCTTTGGAAACAAACGTCTTGGTCTCAAGTGCTGGCCGCACAGCTCTTTTGTGTGACCTTGGTCAGGTTCATAAGGCCCCTGGCTTCGGGCTCATTTTCTTATCTGTGCAGTAGAGAAATGAAAAACTTCTTCATGGGCTCGTAAAACACAGACCTAGAAGCACATGGAGTACATCCTTACTCAGGGTTCGCTGTGATTGTTATTGGCTGTTATGAGCTGGCATGCAGGGGAGAGGTGAGGAGGGCTCGGGAGTCTTAGTGGGAAAACTTTGTGATTGGACTTTACAGCGCAGTAACTCTGAGCCCTTGGCAAGTTGTGCTCTAAGCTTTAGTATTTTTATCTATAAAAGCATGTTAATAATGTCTAGCTCGGTGTATTTGCTTATTTTTTGAATAAGTCACCTCTCTCCAGTGAATTTCAGGCAGGTTGTAAAAGCTCACACAACAAATAAGATGTAAAGTAGTTTAAGGTGAAGGGAAAATCAGGGTCCGCTAAGAAAATAAATCCAGTCATAAGAATAGTAAGGCACCAAATGCACATGAAGTGGCTGGCCATGCTTGGCATCTGGTAGGAGGGCCAGTACATGTATGCTTTCCCTCCTTGGGGGAACACAGGTTTTCAAGGTAGTTTTCTTATGGGGGAGGAGAATATGGATTGGCAAATGACATTTTCTACAAAGAGAGCCGGACTTGCAGAAACTGGGCTCTTTTGTGCTGTACAGACCTGAGAACAGCCCCTTGGAGTTCTGTGTCCACAACAAATCTTGTCTGCTGGCAGGTGGGGAGGTGGGCTGGGGGAGGTGCAGAGGGGCAGGCTTTCATCTCTGTCCCTCCTTGAGCCCTTGCACCTGGCTCCTGTGGCCCTTGAAGTGACATCTTTCGGCTGCAGTGCACAACAGAGCCCTCATGGTCATTAAAATGATCCTGTGACACCTTTTCTTCAAGAAGAGGAGTGTCGCTGACAGCTCTGACCATTGCCAAGTTCAAATTAAAGTAATTACAGCAGTTCTCTCGGTCCTTTCAACCGTTGCTGGTATCCTTGTTCCCTTAAGCCCTGCAGTGCTCTGGGAACTTCCAACTGGCCTTGTCAGAAATGCCTGATGTCCTTGAGGTGGGGATCATCACCTGTGACAGGTGTGGGTTGCACTTGACCTTTTGGAACAAGAAACCCAGAAAAGACCTTGGACATGAGTTTCAGTAACGCAAATCCCTATGGCAGCTCTCCTCAAGCCTGCGTGCGCATGAGCACTTATAGGAAATCACATTTAAAAAAAAGTCTTTCAATGATGGAGATGCCAAGGCACAGGGATGACAGGCTTCCTTGCCTAAGGTTAGACAGGAAATCAGTGACAGGAGCCCTCTGCCATGTGACTCCAAATCCACTCACTCGCTGTCATCCTGTCAGCCTCGCGGCGATGGTATGTGTCCTCTCACCTAACACCTTGACGACCCACATCCTCCTGCCTCAGCTCACAGCCTTCCTATGGGAGGATCCTCTTGGTCTTCTCATTTTGAAGATGAAGAAACCGAGGGTCAGAGAGAGCAAGTAAATGTTGCCAGCCTCCAGTGCAAGAGAGGAGTGGAACTGGGCCTTAAATCACACCCCCGCTCTTTAACACTGTTATTAAAGTCTCAAGTACCCATGCCTACTTTATTTGTTGTCCTTTTATTATAGAAAATCTCAAATGTATACAAAGTAAACAGGGTAAGGTTACATTTGTTTCTCAGGGCTCTACAATGAATCTCTACACCTTAAGCAACTTAACAGGACTCCTCTTTATTATCTCACGGCAGGTGTCCGTGGGTCAGGGTCCTGGGCGCGACTTAACTGGGTCCCCTGCTCTGGGTCTTACAAGGCCACAGTCAAGGGGTTCTCATCCAAAGCTGGAGGTCCTTTCCCAAGCACATGAGGCTTTTGGCAGAATTCATTTCTTTCCAGCCATAGAACTCATGGAGGCTTATTTGGCTAAGATTCTCCTGCTTTGTGACTCTGGATTCAGGAAAGGCCTAAATGTTCTTCCAAGGTCTTACCTGGTTAGGTCTAGGATAATCTTCTGAATTAACTAAAAGTCAAACTGGTAAGAGACCTGCATTGCATCTGTAAAATCCCTTTGCCTTTGCCACATGGTGTGACATAATCACAGGAATGACATTGCATCATAGTCATAGGCTTAGCCCCCCACTCAAGGGGAGGGAATTCTACAGAGGTGTGGGTCACTGGGGGTCATCTTAGAGTTTTGCCTGCAAGCATGACCCATGTGTACTCATCATGTAGCTTTAATAATACCTAACATTCTGCCAGTTTTTTTTAAACCCCCCCACCTAATAATTATTCATTTTTATAGTATTTTAGGTAAAAGTCTTATACACTGAAATGCACACATCTTAACTTTGTACTTTTGGCAAATATCTATACCCTATGTAATGCACACCCTCATGACAACTGAGAATATCCTCATCTCCTGAGGAAGTTCTTCCTAGTCAGACACACTTACATATAACTTTTAATTTTAAATACATTATGTAATATCATACCCATCAGAATGCAGGCAATCCATCAATGTTAGCTTCCTTCCCATTCCTTCCTATTCTGGTAACCAGAAGACCCAGTTCTGTATGAGATGCCATGAAGGCAATGAGAAGAGACCCAACTGAGCTGCACGTGGCCTTGGAGAAGAGATTTCTGGAAATGCTGTGGTCAGGATGACCAGTGAAGGCATGTGTGTATGCTGCTTTATCTTGGAGGTAGGCCGTGTGACCACCAGCAGCCCTGTTACCAGCACAGCATCTAGAAAGCTTGAGTAGACTACCCATTGGGTAGTCCATACATGTCTAATGCTAGGGCACATATTCAGCCATGGGCGGTCATGCCCCTTGCTTTCAGACCTTCCCCCTTAAAGCCACATGATCTAACATATTCCAGGCTGAGGTGGGAATATTCTTACCCTCGATTTCCTGATAGTGAGTGATTTCCTGCCTCCTCACTGGGTCACTGGGCGGGTCTGGGTCATAGCTATGCTCAGGGCTTTTCTCCTTCACCACACACACACACACACACACACACACACACACACACACACAAAGATAGGTAATACAAGGCAGTGTGGAATCTGGAGGAGAAAAAGTAGCTGTGGAATTGAACAGATGGACAGACCGCAACTTTGTGATTTGGTTCCGTTGTAACATCCAAATCTCTTTTCCCATGCACCCCATCTCAACCTCAGTGGGCTTTTGTGGAGATGGACTAGAAACACAGGGGCACTCGGCCAAAAGCCCCGGGAAACCCCAGTCCTTTCCCCTTGACTGGGAGTTTTCTCATTTAGCTCTCTGTCCAGCCAGTTACTCTCTCAACAGTCTCTCACCGCCTAATATATACGAGGGGTGGAAAGATGAGCGATGGAAACATACAGATCCATCAAACATAATCTGCCCCTTTGGCAGGGGAGAGAGGAGTTTTTATAAACACCAATCGTAGAAATGAGACAGGGGTAATTTCTCCCCAAAGAAGTAAGTAACAAAATGCCTGACGGTTTCCAGTGGGGTTCTCTTCTCCTGCACCATCTAGAAAGATGTGGATGAGGGAGTGGCCCCTGATCTCTAATTGAAAGACAACAAATGATTCTAGTTCCTTCTTTCATTTCCACCTCTCTCCTGGCACTCCCCTCTAGGGAGATACTCTGTTCCATGCGTCTGTGCTGCTCCCTTCCCTTCCTCTTGCTCATTCTCCCTCTCTTTACACACATGCCAAGGCCCGCCTCTCCCAAGTACACTTCAGAGCAGATTCCTCCCCGCCCTATGCTCTATAAACCCTAACCCCCAATCCCCTGGGTCTGCAGATGTTATGAGAAGAACCCCTGAAGATCAGCACTGGTGATTTCTCATTTAATTTTTTCAAAGATTTGATTTTTTTTTAATTTAAAACTCAAAAATGCCATTAAAACCCTCACCCGGATCAGCTGTATCTTTAAGTGTAAAATCCATTTTTAGCCAGCAGAGCTGCGATACGATTAAGTACTTATTTTTATTGTCTGTCTGGGCATGGTTTTTAACTGCAGGTAGAGAATTGATCAATAACGTCATAAAGACACCCTCACCCTGTGCCCTTTCCCCAAGCTCAGGGGAGTGGCTGAGGCCTGCATGCCCTGAACTGTCCAGGGAGCCCAGGACATCCGGGATCGTGTATGCATGCGTGCCTATGTGCTCTCTCTCTCCTTTTTTGTTGGGCATTTGTTTGGCATGAGCTGTGAGCCTTCTTTATGGGTCTTCTGACTGTTTGCAAAGGGAAACATCCACCTGCCATATGCACTAGTGCGGGAGCCAACAAGACGATGCGATGGTGTCCTTCCTGTCGTGCCTCTCTCCAGCACTTACCCTGGCTGGTAGGGAGGAGTGAAGTTCCAGAACAGTCATTGTCCTGTTGGATTATCTTGCCACACACCTGACTTGGATTTGGCATCCTGAGACTGCTCCTGAATAGCTGGGAATGAAGGAAGTCATGCCTTCTTTTATCAGTGGATGTCAGAGTCCTGGGAAAAGAAAGAAAAAGGATCCAGTTGCTATCTGGAGAGAATGTGTTTGGATTGCTGTGTGCTGTGCTAGGCTTGGCTAGGGCTTTAAGTACCATGTGTGTCCAGAGGTCAGTGGCAGAGTATACCAACAAGACCTTTGGGAACAGGGGTGGGAGCCATGTCCCAGGAAATGGGCTGTTGGTTTGATATTGGAGCACCAAGATCCCCTTGTCACTCTCCCAGACCCTAGGGAAAACTGGGGTTCTCATTCATGCATTTGTTCACTCTTCTGTGTCAGGAACCCACAGCTTGCTCAGCACTGTATGAGCTAGTGGGTGCTATGCTCAAAGGCACTAGGACATGTAAAGAGCCTCAGGAGACCTGCCTGGGAAAGATGGCAGGGAACTCCTATTCATGCTTCAAAGCCCAGCTCTAGTATCACCTTTTCCATAGAACACAACTGTTTCTCAGGAACCATGTTTTAGCCTCAGGGCCTCTGCAGTTTCTCTTTTCTGCCTGGAATGTGTCAGCCCCTAGGTCCCTCTATTTTTCCATCCAGGTCTCTGCTTAAAAGGTTACTTTATCAGAAAAGGTTTCGTTGGCACAGAGAAAATTAGCACCCTGACTCCGTTGCCTGTTATTTCACGTTGTTTTACTTCATGTCCCTCATCACAACCTGCAGTGTATATGTGTTTCTTTGCTTACTCTCGGTCCTTCCCTTCCGGAATGCAGACTCCGTAGGGAGAGGAATGCTGTTTTGTCCCTCCTGGTCCTCAGTACACACCTGTCCATCGCTGACTAGCTGCAATGACACACATTCTCGCCTTATTTTCTTCCTGTGGCAGATTTTTTTTTTTTGACAGCTTTACTGAGATATATTTTATATACATACCATCAAAATTCACTTGTTTAAAGAGTAAAATATAATAGGTTTTAGTACATTTATAAATCTATGTAAGCAGTACTCTAACTTTAGAACAATTTCACCAGTCCAATAGGAAATACCCCTTCTTCTTAGCAGTCAACCCCCATTCCTTCCCTGCCTCCAAGTCCTCGATAACTACTTACCCCTCCCGTAGATGTGCCTTTTCTGGACATCTCGTGAATGGAGCCATATATGATGCTCTCTTTATGACTGGTTTCTTTCCCTTAGTATGTGGTGTTTGTTAGGTTCATCTGCTATGTGGCCTTACTATTTTTTCCTTTTCACTGCTACATAATATTCCACTGTGTGGCAAGAAGGTGTTTTGTTTCTTTCTCCACCAGTAGATACACATCTGGGTGATTGTCATTTTTTTTTTTTTGACAATCCTGACTAATACTGCTATGAGTACCTGCACGCATGTCTTTGTGTGAACGTGTGTTTTCATCTCTCTTGGGTAGTTTCCTCAGTGGAATTGCTGGGTGTCTAGTGGCTTTTGGCCATGTTTCCATGTAATAGAGTTCTCCTTTCTGTCAGGAGTCTTTGAGCCACTTGGCGGCTGGCTGGGAGTCTTAGCTAGTTCTGGTGGGACTTAAATCAGACACTTATACATGTTAGCTCCTTATAAACGACTTTAGAGTGAAGGAAAGGAAAGATCTGCTGGTTAGGGAGAAAACAAGGGAGATGGCTGTGGGCTCTTTCCTTACCAGGAAGCTGCACTCCATCTTACGTATGAGGAAGAAAAGTGTGCTTCACAGGGACATGCTCTCCCGAGTTCTCTATGGTTCTCCTTCTGTCATCTTTTAGAAGTGTTTTCCACTAATAATAAACACAGATTTCATCCCTTACAGAAAACTTGGTAATACAGAACAATAAAGAAGGAAATAGACCACCTGTCACACTCCATTCCTGGCATGGCCAGATATCCTAGGAGAAGTCTGTGGTGTATCTCTGAACCTCAGGTCTTTATAAGCGCACAGTGGGGTAAATGACAAATACCTAGTGCCCCCAGAAATCTGCAGTGAGGCCAAGCATGAGGACCTGGGTGAAAACGTCTGAGAGTCTTTGTGTATTAAATCTCAGCATTCTTAACACTCTGCTCTTTACCCAGGGCATGCTGACAATTTGGAGTTGAGAAATCTGCCATGCTCTTTGGGATGTCCTTGGACCTTTTAGATCTGTGAGATCAGGGGGAAAGAAAAAAAGTTTTCAGATAGATGGGCAGAGCAGCTCTGCTGTGAAACATAGAAGAGTACCTCTTCTATCTCAGCACCTTACACTTGCTGTCTCCTTCTCCCTCAGAAGAATGACAATGAGAAACAGAAAGGCAGGCCAGTAGGAAAGTCCAACAAGTATGGACCTGTGAAATGGCATTGACCTAGTAGTGTCTTCAACAAACATCTGCTAGAGTAATTATGATAATGTGGTTGGAGATGGTATGATGTAATGAACATGACCATAATGGTAACTTCCATTTATTGAAATACCCACTGTCTTCCAAGCACTAAGTAACACACTTTATCCATCTATCCATGCATCTGTCCACCCACTGAGCCATCCATCTGGCCCCTCCTATCTGTCTGTCTATCTGTCTGTCTATCTCCACCTATCCCTCTCTACTCCTCATGGCAACCACATGAGGTAAATATCATTATTCCTGTCTTACAGATGATGGATCTCACCCAGCTGATAACAGACCTAGAAGAAATCTTGGTACTTGTGATTCCAATCTTTTGTCCTTTCATAGTAAGCTAAATAATTTGAGTGCCTCTCCTTGTGTTGGGTTCTCAGAATACAAAGATGAATAAGAAACAGTATTGCATTGTGGTAAAGAGCACAAGTTCTAGAGTCAGATCTATGTCATTCATTCATCCCTCTAGTCATCCATGCATCCGTCCATCCTCTTGGAAACTCCATATTGCATGCCTCCTATGGCCAAGCACCATGTTGGACAATGGGATCCTGGATCCTCTTCCTACAATACACTAAATCATTAAATCTCCATTTTCTCAGAAAAAAAAATGGGGAGAATAATAAAACACCACTAGATTGTTGTGAGAATTAAGTAAAATGTGCTTGACACTGCACCCAGCAAGTGTAAGTTAACAAATGTTGGCTGTTGTCATCAGTAATAGTATTTGCATAGTGTTGGAAGACATGGACCCTTCTCTCTGGGGGGGAACTCACAGTGGGACTGGATGTCGCCCCTTTGGTCCTCTGTGTCCCTAATGCCTTTGAAGTGGGATACCTTTGTTGCTGTGCCCCCAACTGTGGTCCTTGTTCCTGGTCCCTGGTCCCTTCTGGGGCCCAGCATCATGGCCTACCCTGCACCCACTGACCAGCTCTGCCAGGAAAGGGCGGATGGGCGTCCCTGTTGGCAAGGTTCCAACCAGGCTAAGTGTTGGGGTTCAGAAGACAAAGGAAAGGGACATTTCAAGGAAGTTCCCACTTCCTCAGAACCAGTGTTCCTATCTCTGTGGCTCACATGATCTATTGGGACATTTTTCACGTTCCAAATGTAAGCACGTCCCGGAAAAATGCCAGTGTTGGCCGGTCGTGTGATGAAATGTCTTTCTTTACAAATACAGTGGTGCTGCTTATGAGGATGGGGGTGGGGAAAGGAAGAAGCTGACTCTGCATTTCTGAGCAGGGTTGAGATGGCGTATTTATATTACTCGCTTTTCAAGTCTAAGCTCACTTGTGTCTGTGTAATGGGAAGAACATGAAAACGTATCATGAGGAGATCGTTAAGCGGACGAAGCCTGCCTCTGCCATGACCATTTTTGCATGTATTGTTTATTAGACAGTTTTATTATTGGCATTTGCAGGGGAGGAAACTGAAGCTGAGAGTAACTTTACTCACCTAAGGCCACACAGCTGACGGAGGGGGCGAACCAGCCTTTGAGCCCTGATCTCTCTAAATCCCAAGCTATGCTCTACGTTCTATGTGCTATGTTCTTAACCAGTTTCCATTTCTTGAGCATACAAGTCACTGCAATCTTTCTGTAAAGGTATGGGTGTTAGATATTTTCAGCTCAGTTGTGTCGTTGTAACAGGAAAGCAGCTGTAGACCGTGTGCCAACTTGTGAGCATGGCTATGTTCAATAAAACTTTATTTACAAAAACAGGTGGTGGGCAGGGCTTGGGCCTGCAGGGCTACAGTTTTTTGACTTCTGCTCTAGAGCCAGGCCTGGGTGTCTGGGATGCCTCACGAAGGGGGTTAAGGAACAAATGCCTACTAAAGCAAGGCCAGCCTGATTGTCACTACAGTGTGACGCCTCATGTGGAAGATGGCTATTAAAAATGAAGTCTGAGCCTTCCATTGATTGAAGGCAATCAGAGAAAGCTGGAGGACTAAGTACCAGAGATCTCCATTAGAAGGGTCTCCTCCTTGTAACCTTCCCGACCCAGGACGAGAATAGCCTGTGTGATTTATCACGCTCCCTGGAGCAGTCGCTTCTCTGGTTTCTGTTCTGCCCCCCCTGGATTATCTAGTCCTCAGCCACCCCTTTCCTCTTCCCTGAAGAATTTGGACCTTCGCGGGCACGGGGGCCTCCCAGTATACTCTGCCAGTCCGCAGTGCCAACACCCCTGTGCCTGCTCCGGGCGAGCCAAGGCTGGGCAAATTGAGGATACGTGTGCCTTGAGACCAGAGCGCTCTGGGGCCGCTCCAGCCCTGTTTCTGGGACAGCAGGTGCAGCTGGGCACTGACATCAAAATACATTCCCAAGGCGAGGGCAGACGGGCCAAACAAGAGCAGGGCTCTGCCCTCCCTCCCAGGACTTGGCTTCCTCCAGAGGACACATTTGCCGTGAGGACACCCCGTGTGTTAATCCTCTCACCCGGGAGATGCAAGCATGGTCAGCACTTCAGGCGAGGGCAGGGGCCTCCCCCCAGTCCTGGCAGGCTACCCGAGGGCAGCCGTAAATCTCGCAGGAAGAGGCACTCCTTGGACACCACGCTGCCGGGGACTCCGTGGGTCCCATAAATCAGGGGCTCACCCCATTTCACCTGTGCCTTCCATGCAACAGTGCAGGGCTCCTGGCGGCCCGGGAAGGGCCTGTGGTTGGGAGGGGGGGTGGGGGGACGGATTCAGCCAGGCTGGGCATCGCTGGCGGCTGTCTCTTTGTCAACTTATTACCTGAGATTTATGCGTGACGCAGCCAGGTCTGCTCGGTGACACATTCTAATTTAATTAAATTTCTGTTGGATTGATGTCTGATCAATCAATAATGTTAATGTTTTTGCAATTTGGAGATTAAAGTATGGCCAAGCCTCGGCACCCCCCCCGCAGCATCGTCTACCTACCTTAGCATATTCTTTGGGAAGTGGTTTGCCTGCTCCCTTCTTTGCTCCCCTCCCTCCATGCTGTATTTAAACATTTATTAAGTGCCTAGTATGTAGGGCCTTAACAAGATAGAAATATGGCCTGGAGCATGGTTTCCAAACCTTTGTGTTCAGTGGAATCCCCTGGAGCAGTTGTTCAGATGCAGATCCATGGGCCCCCGTCCCAGAGTTTCTGGTCTGGCCGGTGTGGGACGGGGCCCGAGAATCTGCATTTAAACAAGGCCCCGGGCAACGCTGATGCTGCTGGTCCAGGGACCACGTTCTGAAAATCACTGGCTTGGCTGTTACGGGTTCAGGCTCTGGAATCATCTGCCTGTAGATCCCATTTACCAGCTGCAGGGCTTTGGGCAAGTTCCTTCATTTAGCTAAGCCTCAGTTTTTAAACCCTTAAAATGGGAATAATAAAAAAAACTTAATTGATAGGATCACTGCTGGCAACTAGGGCGATTCTGTCTTGCCTTTATAATGCCCAACACAGTGCCTGGAAACACAATAAGCATTCCAGACTTGTCACCTCACTTTGTCACGGGAGCAAAGCAACTGTGTTCCCGCCTGCCTAGAGTGCTCTACAAACCTAGGGATGATACTGAGATCAAGGCAATGAGAGATTCTGACAGGCGTATTTAATTGGGAAGGTGAGAGAGGGCCTCTGGAAGAAATAGATCAGAAACTAGAGGAAAGGACAAGGACATATGGGAGTCTGGGAGGCTGGCATTCGTAGAGGCCACCGAACTGGGGATCATAAGCCCAATGGGAAGACAGTGGAGTGTTTCAAAAGGGGAAGCAACAGAATCGTATGTGTATATTAAAAGATCGTGCCAGCTGCAGCTTAGAGGAATGGCTCTCTTGTATTGAGAACACATACCGCATGGCAGGGACTGGAACCTGCCAGGTCTTGAGCTCTGAGACTCCATTTCCCTCTGGAACTCTGTCTCCCCAATGGTTTCCTCTCCCACACAGGTGAATTTGCAAAAGATTTGAAATACCCCATCCCTTTCTAATGAGTTAATGAGTCCTCATGGCATGGAAGGTGGCAGTGTTAAGTGGTCGCTCGAGACTTGGAGGAACTAGAGCATACACCATCTTCTCAAGGATGTTGCTTTCGGTCATCACACACATCATTTATCTGCAGAACAACTGCACACGAACACATGCATTCAGAATCTCTGTGCGGACAACCAGCTGTGAGGACCAGATGAGAGCAAAGGCCAACATTGCCTCCAGAGTCTCTGGCTTAGTATGGGCAGCCAGCTCTAATTCAGGATTTCACTTCTTTTTAATGTTTTAAATAGCAGAACCCCTATCCACGGTGCTTGATTATTTCTCATTCATCTTTTCAAAACAGAGCCCAATCCAGCCATAAGTGATGGAGCCCAACGAGAATTCCTGTGAGTGGTTGGCATTAGCAGGCATCTCTGAAACCTAAGAAACAATCGCTTTTTATTCCTACAGATTTCAGAGCCTGTCACTCTGCACCCCTCAGTGACCTATCCCAAAGCCAGTGGGACAGGCCAACACATCCCATGAGAAGCCCTGCAGCCGTGAGAAGTACCGTGTCAGGCCTTTACTGTATTACTGCAGTTACTCTTCATAACACGCATTAGAGATAGAACCTTCTGTAGCTCCCACTTGGCTGGGAAAGAAATTGAAGATCACAGATTTTAAGTCAGTTGGCCAAGGCCACACAGCTTGTGGTAGTGAAAACATAAACACGTAACAGTCTGATTTTTTAAAAAAAAATGTTTTCAGGAATGTTTTGAAGATCTTTTCTGCTGTCAGTTCTTCATGCATATAGTTACTGAAAGTACTGAAGATGGTAGGCCCCAGAGAATGGTAGCTAAGGACCTTCTCCCTGCTGGCTGTTGATCCATTAATCTTTATGTTTGGGATTTGAATGGCTACTCGGCTACAAATTCACCTACCATTACTAGAAACTAGGCCATGTTTCTCCTCCCTTAGACCTTATCCTGTGCCTTTATGCCATTTCTACAGAATTTCCTTGAATTCCTGGTCTGATCATCCTTCACAGGCATCCCTGATCTTACCCAGGCTTTGGTGGCAGTGAGGCCCCATGCCTGCCTTCCTTGCAGTACTCATTATCTTTAGTAACCTGTCCTTGAATTTGTTGGAAACCAGGGTCAAGGGCTTGTCCACTTCGGGGAACACACCTTAAGCCTTTCAGTAACCCTGGACCCTTCCCATGACTCCTCATAGCTCTGGTTTCTGACTGCTAGCTCTTGCAGTATTTGGGGATGCCATCTTCTAGGTACCCTGATGAGCTGGATCCGCTTAGCATGAATTTCCAGAATGTCAGCCTTGGGCTGAGCCTACTCTGCAGTTGCAGGTGTTCTTGGGGTTGCGTGGTGTTTTGAAAAAAAATCTGCATTCCTTGTCAGCATTTAAAAATCTGGGCATTGCAAGTATAGAATCACTCCTGATTTGGCTTGTCTGGAAGATTCCAAGGTGGGGCGGCCCCGCTCTGCAGAGGTGTGGTCCTGGGCTACCTGCCTGCTGTAGCCTCTCACTTGGGTTCCCCCAGCCTCACCTGAACCCCTCATGCTTATAATCCAGTGTTCTGGTCCCAAAAGTCACCTGAGTCAGCAGCCCCCCACTCCCCCGCCCTGCCATGGGTGCAGTAAACTTGCGCTCCTGTCCCAAAGTAATGGCTTAGTTCCTTCTCAACAATGTGTACGTGACCCTTTCCAGCTTTGCAACTGTTCTTCAGGGGGAGAAGGTGGAAGCAAAAACGAGTGGAGAACTTCTGCTTTCTTGCTATCATCTGTTCGAATTGCATCATCTGCTCCCAATCCCTTCCTTTTCCTTCTTGCTCCAAACATAGCTCGAAAAGCCCTTTTTATCGTCCTTTGCATTTTTTTGCAAGTCTCAGCTCTTTCCAGGGTTTTGTCTCCAGCACTCTTCTTACAGAGGCAGTGTCAGTTTGCATTTGTTTTAGGGCGGGGTGGCGCGTCATCGAGGAGTGCACCTGCAAAAACAACTAAATGAGAAATGCAGCCATGCTCTCAGGTTTGCAGTGCGATCTGCGTCAAGAAAAAAATATGTTAATGGAGTTTAGGGAGAAAAAATCTTAATAAACAAATGTTAAGAAATTTTCCAAAAAAGAGAGCCCCAGAGGTTTTGAAGAATCCATCTATTTGCATATCTGATGACAGCCTAGATGTCAAATGTGCCCACCTGCCCTGACCCATTGAAGGTCCAGGAAGGGCTTGACTTGACAAAGAAGAACACGTGCCAAGTGGAGTCCTGATCAGAGCTTTCGAGTGTGCTCAGCTCTGGTTTGTATAACGCATAGGCCCAAGTGAGTATATTTGGTGTGGCAGCTGGATAATGTTGATGTTATCTGCCACGCAGGTTTGCCATAATTCATATAAGACATGGAGGTTTCAAATCAAATTGTCATTGGATGTTAATGATATCTGCTCCTCCTGTCTTAAAACAGGGCTGGAAGGAAGCCTTTCAGGGTGTCAAGGTAAGTTGGCATTTAACAAGAGCAGCAAGAGTGATCTTATTAAAATGTAAATCAGATCATATCATTACCCTGCTCGAAACCATCCAGTACCTTCCACTGCCTGTAGATTAAAGCTCAACTCCTTGCCACGGCCCATGGCCCTGTGGGAGGCAGCCCTGACGTCTTCTCTGAGCCCATCTCTGGCAGTTTCTGCCAGAGCTGCTCTGCGAAGAAAGCTTCTCTTTCTAGCCATAAGGACCTTCTCTCTGTTCCAAGTTTGTTCCTTCTCTAGGACTTTGCATTTGCTTTTTCCTTTTTCCTTAGATGGTTTTCTTCCCCAACATTATGGGGCTGCACTGAAGATACATGTCAAGTATAATACTCATTCCCTGGAGTGGGCCTTCCCGAGCACCCTGATGGAAACAGCCCTCCCCTCCCCAACTCTCGAAATCCTTACTCTGATTTCCATGTCTTCATAACACTAAGTGATTCCCCAAAATGCGTGTTTCTATATTGTGTGCTTGCTACCTGTCTCCCCTTAAGAACAGAAACTTGATAATAGAGGTAAGTTCTTGGTCTGTTGTGTTTGCCTCTCTATCCCTGGATCCTAGAATAGCACCTGGCATTGGGTAGTGCTCCGTAAACATTTGTTAGAGGTCCAAAGACAATTAAGCATGGGTGACTGCGGGAAATGAATTGTTAGCCTGACCAGAATGGACAGAAAGTGTTTTGTGCTGGGGGTGGGCATGCAAATGTGCGTGTGTATACGCATACATGTGCAGGTTTTTTTAAGTTTGCAGTCTTAAATGTACTTAATACATCCGGAGGTAGTTTTTAATGTATGGTGTAAGGTCGGAGTTCGGTTTCATTTTGAAGTATGTGGACATCCAGCTTACCGGCACCATTTTTTTTAAAAGACTGGCCTTTGCCCCACGTGTGTCCATGTTTCATGTGAGTTTTTAGAAAGAGAGTTTTTGGAAAGAAAGGAACTATGTACAGGGTGTTTTCACATCATGCCTGCTATAGAGGAAGGGATCAGTAAGTGACAGCCATTGTTACTATTGTTAGCATTTTTCCCAAACTGAGCTGAGCCACAGAGTTGTGTGAGCAGGAATTGCCAACAGACCTGGTCGGCAGCGGAGTGACAGGGGAACATGGAGAACCAGGGACTGTCTGGTCGTCTAGGAAGTAGAACCTTGTGCGAGGGTGACAGGTGCTGTCTCATATACCAGAGCATCAAAGTGGGTGTCAGCCTTCAGTTTTTGCACCTCTTATTAGGCAGCTGGAAACAGCTCCTCCCTACCCACTCTAAAACAAAACAAAACAAAACAAAACACAAAACAAAAAACCAACCCACATTAGGGCTGATTTTGTTTAAAAGAACTCATAGGTCTCCCCATCCCAGGGTGAAGGAAGATAGGACACTGGACAAAGGAAGAAGGGACTTGCTTACTTAGGGGCCCTCTCCATGTTCCTGGAGTATTTTCAGACTAACCACATGGACACAAGTGTTCTCTCTCCTTTCCCCAAATAGTACTTATGGTAGAGACCGACTTACACTAGATAAATCCCAGTCCTTTTCCTCCTGGTAGACTACATTTCCCAGCATCCTTTGCAGTTGCATGTGCCTTATGACCATGTTCAGGCCAGTGGGAAACACTGAAGGTGATAAAGACCCTTTCTGACTTGGTATATGGAAACCTCCTATGAATTCCTCTATGACCTTTCTGGCCCATCTGCTGGCTGAAGCGACATGGGCTCCCAGGACCTGGATCACCATGGTTCCTGGAGATGGAAGGAGCTTAGGTCAAAGAGACACAAGAGACCAGAAACACCCACTTTGAACTATCATGTGAGCAAGAAACACTGAAATTTGAGAACTGTTTGTTACAGTAACTTATGTACTCTAACTAAATATCCACATCCTCTGAGTGCTCAAATATCCGCATCCTCTGAGTGCTCTGTCATGCATGTCCTATGCCATCTACACTGAGAGAGGATGAATGACCTTTTTAAAGAAACAATACATACATCAACTCTAATTTTTATAAGGACTACTAAACTCATTAGTGTTATGGCGACTTGATAACAAAGAACCAGAGGTTCTTAAGGTTCACAAATATACGTCAGTACAAATGTTTTTTGGCTCCAAATTCCATACACTTTCTACCATAGGCCTGTAAGTGTGTTAAGTAATAGGAGTTTAAAGAGACCCAGAGTATGGCAAATTTGGAGAGCTGACGAAAGAGGAAGAAAGAAGAAGAAAGAGAAATGTGTGTACTTAAAAATCAGTTGTTTAAACATTAGCGATAAAAAAAATGGAAAATGTTGCTAGGTGAGGGGCCCTCGCAATAAAAGCAAAAACTTTGAAATCCTTGGGATAAAGTTAACAAGAAATATAAAAGAAAATTTATTACAATTTTAAGGGTTTAATAATAAGCCTTGGAGAAATATTTCCTGGTCATGAATGGAGAGATTCAAAAGTCAACACAATACCGAATTCAGCTGTGTGTTCAGGGGAATTTCAAGCAAGATCCTAAATGACAGTTTTAATGACAAGTTGAATCCACAGATCATATGGAAGAAGAGATATGTAGAGGAGCTAATAGATTAAAACTAAAACTAAGTGACAGGAAAAGGGTATTTCTGGCCTGCCCTCTCTGACCTAAGGATGTGTTCCCTAAAATATGATAGTGTTCCAGGAGTGGGTAAATAGTGTAATGGTACAGAGGGAGGAGTTCGCGATTCGGACGTGTATGCATGAGAGTTTAATATGTTATGAGGGAAGCATTTCAAATTAGGGGCTAAAAGATAGATTATTTAATGTATAACATTGGGAAAATTGGTTATCCTTTAAAAAAAAGTTTTCTGAGTTTTCTAGATAGATTCTGTAGGGAAAAAAAGTACATGAGCTATTTTAAAACCTGATGTGGAAGTTTTTTGCAAGCCTAACACCTCATGCTAGGAAAAGTAAAGGTCTAGATCGTTAAGATTGGTTACCAAATACTATAAAACTCACAATTGCGGAAACACACAAAGTTTAAAATATTAATGATAAGCTAAGAAAATATTTGTGTGCTTTGAACATCTAAGTATTAATATCCACCATGTACAGAGATCTATTAGGCAATCATAAAAAGATAGAAATCTATGTTATGATGGACAACAGCCATAATGAGCCTTTTCAGAGGCTAACATGGCAGAAAGCATATTTTAAATGCACACACCCTTTGACCCAGCAAATATGCTTCCATGGTTTTAAGGATATAATCCACCCAGTGCTCAAAGATACATGTACGAGGACGTGCTTTGCCATATTGCTTAAAAGAGTGAGAACAAGCAAGAATTTACTGAAATGAAAAGTAACGCAAAGTGTCTTTTCCTTCTGGAGATAAAAATACTTTTTGAAGCTTAAATGGGCGACGAATGGATAGGTATTTGCTGCAGGACTAGGCAACTGAACACTAGACACTACAGAAAGAGTAGGGGATCCACGACAAAACTCTCCCTGGGAAAGGAAAGTCCACGAGAACAGTGCTCTCCCTGTTTTGTTTGCTTTGGTGGCCCTACCACTAATACAATCCATGTATATATACGTGTATGGTAGGTGGGAAGAGATTGGAAGACTATCTGTCAAAATGGAATTGGGATTTCTTACGTTATTTTTTTTTTTGAAGATTTAAAAAATTTATTTATTTGACAGAGATCACAGATAGGCAGAGAGGCAGGCAGAGAGAGAGATAAAGGGGAAAGCAGGCTCCCCGTTGAGCAGAGAGCCTGATGCAGGGCTCTATCCGAGGACCCTGAGACTACGACCTGAACCAAAGGCAGAGGCTTAACCCACAGAGCCACCCAGGCATCCCTCTTACATTATTTTTTCTTTGATTCATATATGTACTCCATTGTGGTTCAGGCAGTGCTCCCTTACGCCACACAAAACTGTATTTGGGCTCTGGCTTTGCCTCTGACTGATCTGAGTCTCCTATTCTAAACTATGAAGGCAGAATAATATCTGCTTATGGGATAATGGAGAGAATTAAGCACTTAGCTCAGTAAATGCTAACTGCTGTTTAAAATGCTCTGTAACTCATGACTTCCCTGTAAAGGTAAGAAAGAAGAACCAACATACATGTTAAAGGTGGTGGGGGGGTGGGGGAGACATGTTTTCCTGCATTTTCCTGCGGCTTCTTTCGCATTTCCACAAAATCTCCAGACATTGAGACTTCCCTGGGGAGAAACATTTCTTAATGACTCTAACCTGAGCAAGGAGAGGCCTAACCTCTCTTTTTTGACTTTTGGCTAATGTAAAAGGTCAGACATTATCCTTCATGGTACTTCTTAACCAAGACACTAAAAAAGAGCATAATGACAAATAAGGTAGGAATCTATTGTTTTTATTATTAACACCACTATTTTTTAAATTAAAAATGCAATTCCTGCTAACTGGTATATTTTTGGAGGATATAGGAACGCACAAGGAAGAGTAGAAGTTCACCTTGCTCACCATCTTGAGTGTGCGGCGATTGGTATTTTGCTGAATTTAGTTAACTCAAACTGGAATTTATTTTGTAAGCTGGTTTTTCACCTTGCTGTAAGTTGTATTTTCCTATATTACTAAATAAGGGAACATTTTAAAATGTGTTTTAGCTTATGAAATAAACTCCCTTTTGTACCTCTGAGGGAAAAGTGGTTTCTGTCATTGGCAAAGCAGGCTTCTGTTGGTAACACAGAGAACAGAAGAACTCACTCAAACAAAAATGCCCAGAGACACACATGCATTCTCAGGACTGGAAGGAAAAGCAGGAGCTCTGGTTTCCCAGTCCGTCTGATCTTCAATTAAGGGAGAGGGTTTAGGGAAAGAAGTGAGCTGGGAACCATGAGCTCTTTCCTTCTGCTATTTATCTGAGGAGTCCCACAGTTATATACACTGAAATCCTTGTGAGAGTCTTGGGATGGTGGATCATGGGCAATTTTTATTTCTTCTTTCTGATCATCCATCCATATTTTAAAAACTTTTCTCTAATGAGCAGAGGAAAAGTAAGAATAGTGGTGGGTTTCTTTAAAATTTGGGGTAGATTGCAGGAAACATGTTGGAATAATAAAATAACATGACTTCTGGGGCGCCTGGGTGGCTCAGTGGATTAAGCCGCTGCCTTCAGCTCAGGTCATGATCTCAGTGTCCTGGGATAGAGCCCCACATCGGGCTCTTTGCTCAGCGGGGAGACTGCTTCTCTCTCTCTCTCTCTGCCTTCCTCTCTGCCTACTTGTGATCTCTCTCTCTGTCAAATAAATAAATAAAATCTTTAAAAAAAAAAAAAGAAGAAATTTCTTTGTTAAAAAAAATAAATAAATAAAAATAAAATAAAATAACATGACTTCTGTGGTAAGCCGGACCCACCCTTGTTTCACTGGGAGGTAGTTGGGGAAGGTGCTTGTCCTGATTTCCAGTTGCTGTGGCATTTCAGGCCCTGATGAAAGATACCGTGACCTCCTTGGGGTACTTGATCACTCTGGGGTGCCTGTCCCATCACTACATATTAAGGTTAATCCTCATTTGAGAGGACAGACTGTCGCGCATAAACTAATGGATTCTGGAATGTGTCTTGCCATCATGAAGTCCCATTGTCCATGTCTCCTATTTCTGGGGGCAGCACATACAAATGTATATGTACACATATATAATTTATTGGATGGCCGGCTCATCAAGTATATTGGTTTTCATAGCTCTCCTATTGTCAGCATATTTCAGATTGGATTTGCTGCTGACATGGTTGAATGAAAACATACTGACATGTTTCAGGATTGCACTTGACATTTTTAGTATTATTATTAGTCGTTTCGTTCCATGTGGTATCATTGTCCAAATGGGATCTCACTTAAAAAAACAAAAAACCCAAGTGCTTCTCATTTCTGAAGAGGTGTCTGGCTTTTGGGTGCTGTCTTGTACCCCATCCGTGGAGCTGGGAAGGAAGCATGCTAAACCAGGGCTTAAACTGCAGGTGACACCTGTTGCATGGAAAATTTCTGCAGAGCTAATTTGGAAATTGTTTCAGGGAGAGATCTTTTCTTGAACAGAATGGCCCCTTTCAGCCTCATCCTAATCAACAAAGTATATTTGTGGTTTTAAGGCGGTTTTCTTTCCAATACCAATGACCATCATATTTAGCACTCTTTGATAAGTCTCTTCAAGGTTACACTTCATCCAAATTTCCTATAAGCCTAGATAGAAGAATCACCTAGGCAAATGTGTGTGTGTATGAAAAAAAAAAAAATATATATA
The DNA here is from genome assembly GCF_011764305.1 of Mustela putorius furo. NCBI lineage: Eukaryota > Metazoa > Chordata > Mammalia > Carnivora > Mustelidae > Mustela > Mustela putorius. Next base: position 36,230,203 of record NW_025421304.1, on the reverse strand, counting down.
TATATATAGATATAGATATATATCTCCATCCCTTTAAAAAGGTTATGTAGGGAGAAATAAACATGCTGCAAAGGACCAACGTTCATTTGCATATAAATACAATCGTTTCATATTCAAAGTTTAATTTTTAGCAAATGTCCCAGAAAGAAGAGGAGGCTCCAGGAATAGGCCGTCTCACTGAGAGGTAGAACCTGAGTTACTTCCTTGCGAAGAGCTCTTTCTGGATGCTGGCTGCCAGGGTGTGAAGAACGGGGTAGGCATATTCTAAGCTCATGTTGCAGAAGGACCTTGCTGAGCAAAGGGGACTTCTGTCATCTGTTACTTAGCTGAAGGTTGTAAAGAACAGCTTTCTTTAGTTGATTTGACTTAGTAGCCAATCATTTTCCTCCAAGCCCTGAGCACAGTTTAGAATTGAGAGTTCTGGAATCATTGGTGTTTATTCATCAATCCAATGGGGTCCTCCAGTAAGCATTTCTTGAATGTAAGGGGATTCTTCTGGAATGTGTAAGCCCTCAGGCCCTAATTCCTTGGACCTGTTGAGAAGGAGACATGTTTATCTCTTGCTGGGTTGCTGTCAAAACAGAACGGGTGTATTTCTATCAATAAAACACTGCTCTGACAATTTGTCCCTGGAGATAAATGGCCTTTTCCACAGAGGCTTTAAATAGGCGCCCTAATGGTGGTGAATGGAACGGAGTTGAATAATTAGATCGTTCTCCATAAATCCTGTGGTGAAGTCTTCACACAGGACAATTTCTAAGCTGTATGTTAGCACACAGTCTTTACGTGGTGTGGACACAGCTGTGTGCCATGGAGGGATGATAGGTAAGCAAACTGCAGATGATTGGGTCATGGGGAGAACTTAGCTCCCTGTTTTCCTTGTAGAATTAGTCTCCTTTGCCAAAGAAACAGCCATATTAATGTGTTTCTATGGCTTAACATTTAGATACTTACAAGGCTAACAGCCATCTTTACCTATTTTATTTGATATCAGTTTCTAAATTAAATCTATCAGATGCATCTTATTTATGATAGGTCGAATAAATAACCTCATTAAGAAAAAAAGTGTTTCTGGTAAATTTGAAAGATGCCTTCTTGAGTATGTCTGATAGTACAGGAGAAGTCAAAGGTATCTCATTCCTTCCATTTGTGCTTTTCTCAATCCCCAGATCTAATATAATATAGAAGTCATTCTGTGAGTATACTGTATTCTGTAGGTGTATACTGGATATGTTTACTGGATGTATGTACTGGACTTAGAGCTCCCTCAGGACAGGCACCATGCTTTAGTTCATTCTCCACCCATATCACAAAACAATTCACAGCACAAAATTAAGCAAAGTGCATAATTTTTAAATTAAGGTGCCATTTTTTTAAAACCCAGAGAGACGTTCCCTTGAGTTCTTAATGTGCAATAAGCTTTGTTCTGAAATTAGCTCAGAGCACACCATGGTTCCACTTTGAAGGTACTTCTGACTGCTGTGATCATTTAAAGAAATGTTGGTGATTTGGCTTTTAAGAGAAATAGTAGACATGGGAAACTACAAAGAATAGTGGAAATTGTGCCAGATCAGTGCTGTGAGGGAAGCATGGGACCCTGCTTTCCAGAGCTGTTTTTCATAGATGGGATCAGTCTGAAGAAGGCCCGCCATGCTGGAATTGACCTGACTCATGGAGAATTGAGAATTCATGGAGAAATACATGCTTGAAAGAAGTGTATAGGGTTCTGGTCACTTGTAAACTTATCTGAAAGATTTTTAAATTCAAGAATATTTTCCATTAGGAGAGAGGTTCTGAATAGTTGTAAGTATGAAGGAATAATTCTTTGACATTACTGAAACTTAATGAATACACTTGGGATTCTTCCTTTACCTCTTCTAATTTCATTTGTTCTGTAGGCTATCAAATTGGGTTACTTTTGGGTGCCATTTGTAACAAGTAATCAAGGCTAATTTGACAAATCCAGGAGGTAGACACAGCTGGTTTTCAATGTCTGGTGGCCTTCTTTTACTACATCCTTCCTCTGACTCTACAGTGACCTCTTGCTTATCCATTCTTTCCATGGCCTCTGCATCTACTCTGTTGGGACATTATCCTGTCTTAGGGAACAACAACACTGAGGGCCCATGGGCATGGGCTCTGAATCCAAATAAATATGAGTCTCCCGTTGACTTACTGATTTGCCTTGTGCAATTATATAATCTCTCAGAGCCTCAGTATTCCTGTCTGTAAAATGGGCACACATAACAGGTATTAAATTTCAGGATTCTGAAAATTAAATGAGGAAATTCATACAACACTTTTTCTCACTCTAAGGATTGACATGTACCATCTCAATACATTTTGACTATCCTAATTATGATAAATTATTATGACTTAATATTGTGATTGTTACAATTGATGGTAATCAAAGAAATTCACCTTCCACAGGAAGCTAGCTATTTAATACTTCCAGTATGGATTCATTGTGTTCAGTCCCCGTATATATTTGCCTAAGAAGTCCAGACGTTAAGAAAGGAATTCCGTTTTATTCTCAGGGCCTGCCAGAACAGCAGGTCCTTAAAAAATATGGGTTGCAGTAATGAATGAGAATAGCCGTGATCTTCCCACGGTGTTGTTCAACTCACCATCAAGATAGCTACCTCATTCACTTGCGAGTGACCCATCCAGAAATCCTTCCTGCAAGAGGGTTGGGGTGAGGGATACAGCAAATCAATTATTCTTCTCTCCCCACCTCCTTATGAACCAGGCTCTCCCAGTTTCTTTTCTAGCTTTCCTGTTTTCTGTTACATAGAATGCTTAGGTGATGTGCCAATAAGTAGTGTATGAATACTTAATGAAGGTGGAATGAATTATAAATGGCATGGAATTTATCTACATTGCTTCCTTGCTGATGGCAGAATGGTGCTTTATCTTCTATCAAGACATATAGGAGTCAGTAGGTGAGAAAGTATCCTGGTTGATAAATTTAAAAATTGTTACCGGATGCCATCTTAGGTTACATGGAACCCAATACCATGTGGCAGAGAGGAAAAGGCTTGACCAGGAAACGTGGTGAATATGATGCTGGCAGGAGAGAGACTGAGGTGGTCCCTAAGGGCACAATTACTGCTAGAATAGAGAACTCAGAACGGAGGCAGACAAAGGCCAGGGTGGGAGTTGCCGTTCACTTACTCATTGTGATTGAGTGCCAGCTAGTAAGAGCTCCGACTGGGATCTCCAGCACTTTGGTTTTAAGGGAAGGCTATTGAATGACGTTATCTAGAGAAGGGATTTCTCTATCGTTCCTCGATCCCAAAGCCATCTGTCAACAGCTAGCTCCATAAATACAGTGAGTTCTCATTAGGGAGAGTAACAGATAAACCCCCACATCTGAAAGGCTTGATGCAAAATTGATTGCTCATGTAACAAGGACCTCTCCTGGGTGACTCTACACCAAGTATAGATTTGGAGACCCGGGTTCTTTCTACCTTGTGGCTCTGTTGTCTTCTTTATGTCGTTCCCGAGTCCACCAAAAGGTTATCTCCGTGTCAGCCACCTGGAGGGCCACTGGCAGGGAAGTTTTATGGGGGAAGGACTAGAAGTGGAATCCTGGGGGGACGCCTGGGTGGCTCAGTTGGTTGAGCAGCTGCCTTCGGCTCAGGTCATGATCCCAGCGTCCTGGGGTCGAGTCCCACATCGGGCTCCTTGCTCTGCAGGGAGCCTGCTTCTCCCTCTGACTCTGCCTGCCACTCTGTCTGCTTGTGCTTGTGCTCACTCTACCTCTCTCTTTGACAAATAAATAAATAAAAATAAAATCTTAAAAAAAAAAAAAGAAGTGGAATCCTGGGACTCTTTGGATGCTCTTCAAAAGGAAGCTGAAGAATGTAGTCTAGCTGTAGTCTAGGTAGAGGAAGCAGACATGATTATCAGCTAGCAGTGTCAATTCTCAAAAAACAAAAACAAAAAACAGAAAGGGAAAAAAAAGCATATGTTCTTAGAAAATAAGACAGTAAATATTACTGCAGAAAAGTCATTTTACAAAGTGTTTGCAAATTCTTTTTTTAAAAAAGAAATCCCGGGGCACCTGGGTGGCTCAGTGGGTTAAAGCCTCTGCCTTCGGCTCACGTCATGATGCCCGGGTCCTGGGATCGAGCCCCGCATCAGGCTCTCTGCTTGGCGGGCAGCCTGCTTCCCCTCCTCTCTCTGCCTACTTGTGATCTCTGTCTGTCAAATAAATAAATAAAATCTTAAAAAAAATAAAAAATAAATCCCCTTTAGAGTATTGTGTTTGCATGCAAAGAGTGGAAATTCCAGCTATAGGCTTAATTTGTGGGAGGTTACTTGGTAATAGTTTCATTGAGTTTTTGTTCATTTTCATATAGAATTCTCCTTAAACTGCATATATAATTAAGCCACAAATGTAATATGTGCATTATTATTGAAAGTTTAGACAGTACAATAATGGAGAAACAAAAAAATTAGAGTCACTCATTATTTAACCTGTATTAACAGGTTTTTATAGGCACCTGGTCCTTTCCCTCCATAAAAGTTTACCTACCATCTTAGGGCCAGCAAACTTTTTCTGGAAGGGGCTAAATAATAAATATTTCAGGCTTTGAAGGCCATGCTCTATCCATTGCAACTCGATTCTGCTATGGTCGCACAAAAAGCAGCATAAAGCATATCTAAAGGAAGCTGGAAAATATAGCCTAGCCTCCCAGGTAGAAGTGCGTCCCTGGCACGTAAATAAATGGCTGTGGCTGTGTTTCAGTAAAACTTTATTGACAAATGTGTGCCAACCCCAGCAGTATGTGACAGATACAAAGTGACATATGGAAAACACAGAGCTTTGCACACAAAGAGTGCTCAGGGAATATTCATTTGCTCTACTTAACTTGAAATGAATACAGTTGTATGACTTCCAAGCACTTAAAACTCAATGGATACAAGTTTAGACAGGCATAGCGAAAGTCTCAGAGCACGGATCTTAAACACTGAAAGAAGTTTAGAAGTGTGGGGGCTTGGGGAAAGGGGATATTTTTACTTAACCTTTATTTACTCCTACGATGTTTGAATTTCTTTTCAATGAGCATATTTTACTATTGTAATAAAAAAGACATTTTAAAAGTATGCATTTCCAACTTTTTGCTGACTCAGAGGAGAATGTTGCATTTTAATCCTGAACATGTGACTCATTTGCATTTTTTCAATAACCAGCTGCAGCGATGTCTCGGGATGGTAGCCTGGACCACAGAAGTTCAGACATCGCCTGAAATGCTCCGAGGAAGGCAAAGCCCTCCACTTCCTCTTTCGAAGATTTAGCTGACAGGGACATTGATAAAGGGGAAGAGGAGTGGTGTTTGAGGATCTTGCTTGGGTTCCTGTGCGTAACCCTCTGCTATCACCACCATCACCGCGGCGCTCTTGTTAGCTTCCTGGCGACAGGCGGGGACCACGCACCGCATGCAGTGGACACTTAGAGACGCTCCTGGCAGGAATACCTAACCTTTCTTCCCAGTGACTGGCGCAGTCCCTGGCCTGTATTACATACTCACGAAACACATTCATACTGGATTTAATTGGATAGAGGCAGCAAAAGGCAGGTGGAGGATGAGCATTTTCTCTCCAGGCGTGGTTGCCTTACTCCTTTGGGAGTTGTGGGGATGTGGCTTTCCCTACTAGAATCACAATAAAGAGACACATTTCAGGAGACTTCAAGACCGTGGCTGTTCTCAGTGAGATTACCTTGTGTTAGGTGGTATGATTAACCTAAATTAACCCGACACAGCATCCCAGAAACATTATCATGAAGAAAAGAGATATCAGTGTCTATTGTCTGCTCTGGTGATAAACAGTTTTTAATCAGGCTTCCTTCTCATTTATTGTGTGCTGCTTGGTGCTTTTCCAAAATAGAGAAATGTAGAAACTTTAAATACCTCGGCATTTTTCTTCCGATTTCAATTTTTATCAGTGCTTGGTTTCTCTCTTAATTTCTCCGTGGACTACAGTTCTGATTACCATCCATCTACCGAGATGTCAGTCAAATACCACACTGTCTTTGTAACAGAGGGGAAAAAAAAAGAAACAGCTGGAAAAATGATTGCTTACAAAAACTACATTCTAATACTACAGCTTTGTTTGGACTTCAGGACAGTTGTAGAAATCATTAGATGATATCTTCTTTAGGGATTCAGCATGGTCTCCACCAGATTATTATCAGGCCAGGAAGGGAAAAAAAAAAAAAAAGCCTTATTATTTGAATCAGTTTACAGCAACTCATGAATTAGAAGCCTCATACTCGAAGGAGTATTTTTGGCTTAATGGAAACAATTTATCTAACGCCTCCAATGCTTTACGAGAGTCTACGTGGATAGATGGACATTTCTCCAATGCAGGTACATTTGATGGTAGCCTGCATCATGCAAGTTAGCATCGTTAAAAAGTGAAGCCAATAAAAGACAAATTCAGTCTAATACGGGAAGACTGCCAATGACTTTTAAAAAACCCAGTTTTATAAATTGTGCTAAAATTAAGTTAATGAACTGTGAGTGGACGTATTTGTTTTTAAACCCCATTTTATTGGTCTGCTTTGGGTTTAACCCAGTGAGATGACACGTTGATTTTAGGGGGAGAGCTGTTGTTAATGAAAAGTTACACTCTCCGCATTGATCGCTTCATAAGGGAATAGTGTGGAAAAATAACATATGTTTCCCCTAAGGTTTTCAGAGTTGTTTAAGAGAAATGCAATTGTTTAATACACATTTTGGAATCCTGAACTACTCTGAAAACAAGTGTCTGCCCACCTTAGAAGGAAAAACTGTCATAGACAGTTGAAAGCTGTAAGTTTGCGTGGCCATTTCCAAAATTCTCGGGTGAGGGAAGGGGAGGAGAAAGAAGTGGGATTCAGATCTACTCTTGAAGCTTTTCTAAAGGTTTACTTTAATAATAACAGAGTTATTATAGCTCATTAGTGCCAAAAGGAGCTTAGAATTTGTCTTGTCCAACTGTCTCTATTTTCCTGGTAGAGAAACTATTAAAAAAAAAAAAAAAAAAAACTTCTCAGAAGTCACTTAATGGGTTGGTCACTCCTTGGGTTGGTGAGAGTCAGATCTTCCTCTAACTGTGTCTGTCCTGGTCTTCCTGAGTCGTATAGTAATTCTGTAGCATTCTGCCTGGCATATAGTAATTGCTTCATAAATATTTGCTGCATGCATGTGTGAAGAAGAGATCCTTTCATTCCTCTAGAATGAGTGGAGGACTAGAAACATGAATAGCATGACTTTCTAGGACAGGGTAGTATTTTTGGGTGCGTGGAAGTCTGGTTCAGGAAATAGCCAAGAAGTCATTGGGTTGCACATGTGGCTGGGAGCAGACCAGGCTGGGGGATTACGTCTTTGAGAAGGTGGATGATGAGTGAGGCAGTTCACGGAGAGGCTTGGGATTCACGCCGGGTGTCCAGGGGATGCAGACTGCCTGTAGCTCCTTCCCAGTCACATGTGCAGCAGCTGAAGTCTGGGGAGGCAAGCAGGCATGGCTTTTCCTCCCCACTCTACCACCTGCCAGCGACATGTCTTGAGTGAAACGCAGATCTTCCCCTTTTCTTTGACTCTTAGCAAGTGTATTATGCTTCTAAAGCATAACTATACGTTTGGCCAAAATACGATGAAATTAGTCCCCACCTCAGAACATTGCTTTGAGGATCACATGGCCATATCCGTGCTCAGTGAATATCTGTCTTGGTGAATTAGCTTCATTTTAGGGAAATAGGATTTGTTGCTGTGTCCAAAATAAAGTTTTTGTCCTGAATTAAGTATTCCTAATTTTCTTTATATGACCAGAAAAATACAGTGTTTAGATGAACTTCTTTGACTCTCTAGAATTTTCGGATTAGATTTGGCGTGAAGCTGTGTTCGGGTTGAGGATGGAAGTTGCATCCCGGTTATGGCAGGTCCTACATACCCACATAGCCAATTGGATCCCACTGCTCACGAGGGTCCTCTTTCTCCCCATTTGCAATCTGGCCAGAGGTGACTTGAACAATGTTGCAACCTGTCACTAGGTGAGAAAGAAATCCTTGCTGTGGAAGGTTCTCTTCTTTCTGGCAGCCATTCCTGCCTCCTCCTCACGTGGAGATGCAAAGAGAATGTCTATTCCATTTCTCACTGTGCCCAGATTGCCAACTGTCATTTATCTCTTCTGTACTTTTGAAGTTGTTTTTTTTCCCTCAAAATAAAAGCTAACCTACTTATTAAAAAAAAAAAAAAGTGGCATAATCTTATCCACAGCCACTTATCGTTGTTTCCATTTTGTGTTTTTCCATTATTTATTTTTGTATCGATGTATAATGAGCACAGTGCCAGATCATTTTTTTTTTAAAGATTTCTTTCTTTATTTGACAGAGATCACATGCAGTCAGAGAGGCAGGCAGAGAGAGAGGCAGAAGCAGGCTCCCCACTGAGCAGAGAGCCTGATGCGGGGCTCGATCCCAGGACCCCAGGATGATGACCCAAGCTGAAGGCAGAGGCTTTAACCTGCTGAGTCACCCAGGCGCCCCTGCACAGATCGTTTTGAATATACTCAGTTTATATATTGAGCAGTTTCCTCATGTTGGTATAAACCCTTCCTCAACAAATCTCCTTTTTCTAAAAAGTAGTCTTCAGAGCCATTGAGAAGTGCCTTCTATCCTTTAGACCAATAATAGGGTTTTAACTATTACAAAACATTTGCAAACTCTTATCTCTTTAGCCATCATAACACCATGAGTTAGGTCTGGGGTGAATATGAAATTCATCACCCAAAGAGGGTCACTTCTAGAGATGAAGGGGAGCTATTAATAATCATGCGAGGACAACAGGTGTAGCCTGAAGCTGTCCTGGGCACACTAAGATGTGGTCATCCCAGCTAGGCAAGGCAGAAGCAATTTCAGGTGACCAGCGCAGAAACACAGAGGGTGAGTGCTGTTCAAAGACGGTCACTGGCAGTGCTGATCTTAGTTAGAACAAAGATTTCAGGCTCTTATTCTATTAGCCATACCCCATTGCTCCATACATGGTCTGCATTGTAAATATCCTAGAGAAGCATTCCCCTTTGTATTTATCAAACTGAGATAAAATAACCCTCCCCCCTTCTCTTTTTTTCTCTCCCTCTCTCTTATTCTCTCTCTCCCTCTCTCTCATTCTTCTTGATTTCTAAGCCAAGTTACTGACATTTTGTGAGAGGGCATTGTCTGAAGAGAAACTTACTATCGGGGATTAAATACCCCTTTAATAAGAGTCCGTGCCTGAAATATTGTTTTTATTAAGGATGGTCTGCTCAGGAGAATGGTCTTACATGCTTGCATTAGTGTCCTGTAAGACTGAAAACTGATTTGAAAGAACATCCGTAATACACCACAATCAAAACATTTAGGAGCAATTATTATATTAAAAAGGCCTAAGGGAATTGGAATATTTCACAACCACCTCCTGGACCAGACAGGGTGAGGGAGAGTCAGATGGAAACCGATCCCCCTCCCTCCTCTTCCCAGGGTCTGTGGACGGTGGAGTTTGCCGTGACGCCTCCAGGCGCGGCATCTGTGTGCCGTCGGTTGGACGCAAGGTCTGGACTTAGTGTTGCAAGGTTTGGGATACCAGCTGAGTCCCCTACAAGCTCTGCATCCTTAGATATGCTGGGTTTTCTAAGTCTTGGTCTCCTTATTCCTAAAACGGTTTGCTATGGAGGGTCACTGGAGAAACACGTAATTACCGTGCATAATTACCATTTGTTTTTTGTGGGGCAAACATTGAAGATCTACTCTCTCAGCGATTTTCCAGCATATATGATCCAGGGTTCTTAACTATTACATGAGACGATGGAGGTTTAACTAAGGCTATGTGTATCCAGTCGTCACTTGTGCACTGTAAGTGTTATATGTCCGTTATGTCATTGAAGCTGGAGAAAAGGGAGAAAAACACTCCAGCATACATAGCGTGCTTTTCACAGAAGCCCGTGCATAAAAACCAGCCTTATATGTGTTTGGGGCACACTGTTTTATTATTCGTTATCTGGTCAGAAACTGAACCACCCCCCAACCTGTAGAACCCAGCCTCCGTGCTCCCGGCCGTTGGTGTTCTTTCAAAGATTCCCCCAAACGTCCATGGTCTTGGCCTGTGCAATGCGAGGAGCAGGGGTGACCCATCAGTGAAATCAGTCTGGCATTTCCAGTGGACTCTGAATCCAGTGAGATTACGTGAGCAGGGCAGTAATTGGCCCCAGTCCCTCGAAGCTTCAGACAGCATTCCGAGGCCTCCTGGGGGATGCCTGAGTTCAAGAAATGGTGCTTTGGCTTTGGTGTCCAGGGGACGAGGCTTTCTGTTTCAGAAGTTCCAGGGATCTCCTAAGCATGTTGCTACCCTCCCCACACTGGCTCATATGTTCCCATTAAGGTCTTCTGACCTTGGGAGAAGAGCTCACAGACTCCTCCTCTCTGTTGGGCTTCTCACCCTTAGGCCACGTCATCTAAGTCAGCACCATCTGCTAAGATGCATTCCATGATCCCTCCTCTCGCCCTTTTTTAAATATGAAGAAATTGAGGTTCGGTTGGAGAACTGGCCCCATGTTTCACGGTTCTAGAGCAGGAAGCCCTGTTGTGAGATTGCATCACTCTGATTGTAAAATCAAAGTTAGCTTATTTTTCTTTAATCTTCAAATTTTCAGATGTTGTTAAAAAAATGTTGAAAGCAAAATCAAAGTAGGGAAGAAAGTAAAAATCATCCATACCACTAGTATAGATCGTATTTCATTTTGCTATAAATCTTTACCGTTTTTCCTGTAGGGTTGTGTGTGTGTGTGTGTCTCCTGTGCAGTAATGACAGCGAAGAGGGTGTTACGGGTTTTACGGCTATACCAAATTCCTTTATGCTGTCCGTGTTTAATATTCTATTTTGAATTTTTCCCATATCATTAACCATTATTAAACAGTCTCCAGAAATGATGGTTGACAGCCTGAATTAACAGTCCTTCACACTCACGCGTGTGTATATACACATACACATCATCAATGAATCCTCTCTATCTTTAGACATCTTGCTTGCTTCTAGTTTCTTTTTTGACCATAAGTAACACTTCAATGAACATCTTTGTTCAAAAACGGCAGCTAAGGGCAGCAGGTGGTTCCACCTTTGGTTGAGTGTCTTGCACAAGGATGTAGCGTGTCATAGATATTGTTCAACAGGATCTCATCTCACGCCCCTGTGAGGGAGGTGCTCTTATCAACACTGTTTTCCTGATGAAAAAGCAGAGGGCTAAACAGGTGAAATGCATCATCGCCACGGACACAGAAAACTTGCGACAGAGGCAGAGTCAAGTGCAAGAAGACTCTGTGAAGGTCAAGCCTGTGTCTTCTGCCTTATGGGCCCCCTCCCAGTCTCTGTTTCTGACATTAGCCTGTTAGGACTCCTTCGTGGAAGGGGGGAGGCTGGACACAAGAACAGGCACTTCTGTCTCTGGGTTTTGGTATCAGTCACCACACTGACCTCCCTCCAAGCATTCTCCCTCTAGCAGTGCTAGAAGTGGCTGGTTCCTCAGCAAGGTGCCACAGCCCACCAACTGCCCCCAGACTCAGCAAGTGCCTGGAGCGTGGGCTCAGATATGGCCCGGCCAGTAAGCTGGGAGAGCCCAGGGGTAGGCTCCCCTATCCCCTGCCATGTGGGGTGTGATGGTTGTGGGGCACGTGTGTCTAGTAGGGGCTGCATGGGGCATCTCTGACATCTCTGAAGCTGGGCCAGCTGTCTCAGTTTGAGGATTTTCCTGGCCGGATGCTAAGGGACCTCCTCTGTGCCATCTCCGACTCTAAGGAGAGCGGCACACGACTCTCCTCTGGTTTTGCTCCTTAGCCCTCAGTGCATAGCATTACAACTGTCTTTACGTGGACAATGAACTCAGCAAAATGGTCTTGCGCTTGTCACCTCTCTCCTACGTGATCCCTAACCAGTCCCTTCAGATTCTGCCTTTAATCCCTGGTCTGCACTCCCCAAAGACAAGGACTTTTGTGACATACTCGCTAACCTTTCCCGGTTCACACACACAGTGCCAGTGGCTTGTGACCAAAGGCTATATGCAAATTGCCATGGATTAAGTCTCAGGCTCCCTCACTTTCTTATCCCTCCCCACCCTGCTGTGGCCAGGACCAAATTCCCCCACATCTGTCTGGGACATTTTCCTATGGGGAAGGAAGCTATTTCCTGGGGTCCTGTTTGCATTTCTCTGTCGTTTCTGTGTTGTCAGGCCCCCTCCCTCCTCAGCCACACTGACTCTGGGCTGCGGAGGGGGGCAGGGTGAATGGAATTTCGTATATAAAGCTGTGTTCTCTGTTCCCAGCTCTTTCCGGAGCTCTTTGAAATCCTCGTTTGGACCTTTTGGTTGCTCCCAAATTATTTGAAGGATTACATAGTTGCTATTAACTTGGTCTTCTTTCTCATCAAAACCCCTTCAACGTCTGGATTAGTTTCCTAGGGCTGCTATACCAGATACCACAAATTTGGCAGCTTAAAAACAGGAGGAATTTATTGTCTCACAATTCTGAAGATGAAATCTGAAAAGAAGGTCTATCATGGCCACCCTCCCTCAGAAGGCTGTAAGGGAAATTTATTCCATGGCTTTCTCCTTTTCTGGTGGCTGCTGTGATCCTTGGTATTCCTCGCCTTGAGGCTACCCTTTTACCTAAATCCAGGATGATTTCACTTCAAGGTCTGTAACTAATTACACATGCAAAGACCCTATTTCCAAGTAAGGTCCTATTCTAAGGCTCCCAATAAACAAGAATTTGGGGGCAATGCTGTTCAACTCATTACAATTCCCAACATCTTCCTTCTTGTTCTGGAGGGGAGCCAAGTGTTGTCCTCCTCCCCTCCCTTCCCATGCTTTCATGGCTGCTAATCACAGGTGCACCAACTTTTGGACCAAGAGGAGGTCTTCAAGTTCATTCTAGTCCACAGCTGTCCAGAAGAACTTCCCACCATGATGGCAGTGTGTTCTGTCAGTACTGTTCATTACGGGAGCCACCAGCTGTGTTGGTGTGCTTGAAATGTGGCTCGTGCTGCTGCAGACCGAATTGTTTGCTCTAATGAACTCACACTTACATTTAAGCAGGTGCAGATAGCTAGTGATGAACACACCAGGCAGCACAGGCCTCCCATCGTAAGTACGATAACTGGAGGTCCCACAAGGGGCACCCAGTTTACCCATGGACACTTATGGCTGGTGGTAGAACTAAATCCCTAAAATTTCAGGGATCAGCAAACTGTCTCACTGCCAGGCCAGAATTTTTGTTTGGCCAGTGAGTTTAGAATATTTTTCCCATTTATGTTAAATGATTGACAGTAATCAGAAGAGGAGTCATTTTTCATAACTCATGCAATATTCAACTTTTGGAGTCCAAAATAAAATCTCATTGGGACATAGCCATGGCCATTGGTTCACCTCTTCTTAGGAGCTACTTTCATATGACGATGGTGGGGTTGAGATGCCACAGGAAGGATGTGAGTAAAACCAAAAATATTCACTCTCTGGTCCTTTCCAGAAAGAGGTTGTGACTGCTGCTTTAAAGCAGTGATTTATAAATGTTTGATTCCCCGGTTTCAAGTGAGAAACGTGGGGAGAGTTGGGAGCAAAAGGAAAGTGCATCCCTGTGACTTGCCAGTATAGGGAAAATGTTTCATAACATTTAGAAATAGGATATGAATGTCCGAAGGGCAACAACTCAACTATTGAATTTGTGACAGATAAGTCAGAAGTCTTGTGTGCAATGACAGCCTCTCACTTGTTTCTTTAAGCCAGAGAGGAGAAAGCTAGCATGTACTAGTAAGACACTGCAAACATGCCATAGTTATAGCGATGGAAAAGATTCTGCGAAGCTATAGATGAGGGACTGCACCTCTGCAGGGACACAGATCTCAGTGAGCTCCACCACCATATTTCGAGGAGGCAGCAGCATATTTCGGTTTGAAATCCTTGAGATTAAGACTTTGTCAGTACCCAGCATCTACCAGGGCTGTGGAGGGAAGAGGCTGCCTAGGAGTCAGGCACCTCTTCCCTGTCTGCTGCATGTTTCTCTTTTTCACTCAGGAAAACAGGCCAAGATGCAAGCCAGTGTGAGTGAGAGTGTCCTAGGGATGGCATCAGAACTGCTTTAATTGAAATGTTAAAAAGCCACCCATTCTAAAGTTTCCACAGTTTCATGGCTGTAATTAGAAACTACCTGAGCTTGTGTTGCACTGAGTGTGGACACGTCCTGGTTGGATCTTGCATGCACCTACTGTGTGCTTGGTACCTGGAGTATGAAGGTCATGCTCAAAGCCCTTCTGGTCCCTTCCGGCTGATGAGGTCCATGCTCCCATCACCGGCCACAGGATCTGGGGTCTAAGGAGGGGCTGCCCACCTGGCCAGGGAGGTCCTCCTTTGCTGGCTTCCCCCCTTATCACCCTTAGAAATGCACCAATTATGGCTTTTTTCCCACATCCAGGTGGTAACAGTGCAACTCAAGGGAATGGAGAACTTGAACCGTGTCCAAAGGGAAGGAATGTTGTAATTAGTGAAGTGGAAAATAGAACTGAACCGAAGGAATCTGGTTTTGACTGTGCCTGTCTGTTCCCTAGATTATAAACAGGGACCTCAGTGAGGTGCCCCAAGCCAGAAGATGTCTCCAAAAAAGTAAAACAAAGCAGAGTGAAAAACCAAACAAGCACTAAACACACACACACACACACACACACACACACACACAGTGAAGTCTGTAAGACATGAGGTTTTGTTGAATTTTATTTTCTACAATCAGTATTTTTCTGGCTATCACTCTGGGTTCCCCAGTGACCTGTCTGTGCTGTTTCTGTCCATGTTCTGAGTGACTGCCATGTTGGGGTCCGTCCTAGTTCCCTGGCACATTCCTTGTCTGCTTGGCTGTCTGCTCTCTTCTGTCTTTGTGGTCCATGTGACATGGGCCTTTCTCTGTGTGACAGCCAATGGTTTTGTGCCTTGGAACCAGTTAGTGCAGACATGGAGAAAGCTACTCCCCAACACTCAGTTTCCTAACCTAGATTGTGGAAAGAGTAATGGACAGTCCCTGTCCCCTGGCGAGGCAGGGATAGCTAAACAGGTGGGTATATGTTACGTGCCTATGACGATGCCCAGTGTGGTGGTGCTTCAAAAGTGCTTATCCAGGATGAGTGGATGGATGAATGGACAGATGGATGGACAGATGGGTGGGTGATGGGTGGATGATGGGTGGATGGGTGGATGGGTGGATGAAGGCGAGGCAGGGCAGCAAAGTGAAGAATCTGAGATTAGAGTGTGCAAAGCACAGACTCTCCTTTGCTTCTGCCTTTTGGAGTTGGGCAGATGTAGTATCATCTTTGAAACAGTGTGGGTTTTAGAAGTAGACAGGACTGTGGTCAAACCGAATCCTGGCTCTTTTAACTCATTTACAAATCTCAGGATGCCTCCGTTTCTCACCTGTGTCCTGGGGGCAATGAGAGTCCCTGCCTTCTGTGCTTGTCCCAAGGACAAGAAGCCAGTGTACTCCAGTTGTGACACAGTGTGTGCACATAGTATATGCTCAGTTAAAGCAGCCACTAGGATATCTTGCTAGTATTGTTCTTTTCTTAGCCCTTCTGACTTTTTATTGGTACCTCGGGGTCTCCCTGGAGGTGGGCAGATATGCCCCAGGGTACAGCAGTGAGAGAGAAGGGCAGCTGGGGTCCAGATCCCGTCCATGCATCGTTGCTGTGCAGACTTGGGGACCTGATTTGCCCTCTCTGACCTCCCCATTCCATCCTCTGTACAATCGGAGATGAGCCTGTCTGCAGGGCCCCAGGGAAGATCAAGCAGGGAACGCACACAGAAACCACTGACGCACAGCAGTCTGTCTGTAAACGCCACTTCCCATGGCCCCGTCCTTACATAACTTTCTGCAGCCTTCTTCGGGCTGCTATCTTCTTGGCAGTGAGGCTGGGCGCTGCCTTTTACCCACATGCCCCAGTTAATATTTCAAATGTCCTGCGTTTCTAATTGTGGCGAAGCCTAAGAGCCACCTAATCCGCCCGTGTATTAGCTGCTCTGCTTCCATACGGGGGCCTCCGGACCCGGAGCTCACACTTGCCGAGTTAATAATGACTTGATTCATTCCTCATGCCAAGTGCAAGAACCACATAATCTGCAGGGCAGAAATAACTTCTGTAATTAGAAATGCCTGAGGGAACCCCCCACAAAGGGCCTTGTAGTGTGGCTTGTGGGAACCCCTTCCCCCACCCCCAACACCCCGGGCTTCTGCTGTTTCCTGAAGCTGCTCAGACCTGGCGTCTCTAAGAGACGAGCTCACCCAGGGATGGCATTCCAGCCCCTGAGATGTGCCCAGCAGAAGCCCTGGCTTCCCGGTGCCCAGAGAATCCCATCTCAGTGGATAGGCCTGCTAGGAGCCCAGCCAGCAGAGGGAGGCCAGCCCTGCCCCCACCTGGCAGAAACTCCCGGTTGCCCTCTTGCTCTCCCTGGAGGGAAGGGACAAGGCCCCCTTCCCAACCCCGGGCAGAAGTTTCTATTATAAGGGGAAAGGAAGTGGTGTGATTGAGCAATGGCCGGTGCCAAGCCTGCAATTCCTCTCTGAAGGCCGTGGATGAGGGCCCTACACTTCAGAAACTTCCGGAGAGTGGCGAGGGGCCTTCAGAAGGTGGGGATTTGGGCTAGGCTGTTCTGTAGTTGAGCTTGTGGCCCAACTTTACAGGGGGATAGAGTCTTTCTGAGGTGTTTTGAATGGAACATGTGGCTATGTCCAGCATCCCTATACAAGCCCCAGTAGGCCAGAGTGGTTTGCATCCTGGGGTCCTCTCACACCTGTGATGGAGGTCTTCATATTCCCATTTGAAAATGAAATCCTTAGCTCTTGGATGACATGTAATTTGCCCCAGGTCCCTCTCTCTGCAAGGGCCAGGGCCAGGATTTCAGTGCAAACCGATATGACCCTAAAGTTCCTTGTTTTCCCTACAGCATGCTCTCTTCCTATATAAAATATGTACACATCTGAAGACTGGTGTACACACACATACACACACACACCGTCCCATTCCTAGTCCCTAACATGTGTGTTCTGGTAGGCCAGGCCAGATGCTCTAGTGAAAGTGCCAGACCCCAGTGACCATTTCATTTCTGTTTAAACAATGTCTGAAAGCAGTCCAAACCGTTATTCTCAAGTGCAAGATTTTTGGACAAACATCTCTCACTTTCAAATGAGTACCATCCCATGGGAAAGAGTCACGTAGGGTGACTACATTGTCCCCGCAGAATAATGCCACTTTGCCTAAAACAGTAAAAATCCTGTCCCGTGAGCATCTGTAGCTCTATCCTTGAACTCATGTGCCCAGACTCCCCGCCAGCCCCCTGAGGATGCCAGGCTGACAGCCCTTCCCCCTCAGAAGCTCAAAGTCCCCTTGGGAGCAGAGGCTCAGCTAACCCATTCCATGTAGTGTGTGGCTTGTGATAAAAGAGAGGTTGACACTAGGGTGTCCCTTTAAGATTTCATCTCAGCTGGCAAATCCTAGTTAAGTGAACTCAGTTTGGGGAAACCCAGGAACGTGTGTCAGAGCCAGCATAGTGAATGAGGTGGGAAATCACCCTTCGGTATAAACAAAAGTAAATCTATTAGGAGTGAAAATAAAGCAGAGAAAGCCCTCCTCTTGCATCAGTAGCACACCAGAGCCCAAGGGGTCGCCGGCAGTGTTCTGGGAAGAGTGCTAACGTGCCTGCACACACAGTAGGTGCTTTAGAAAAGTGTAAACGGACCTAGGTTAAAAATAAAGCCATCTTATTTGCTTACAGGCTTTGCTCCTTTACAAAGTGCATCACGGGTTTCAGCAGCTCAGGTTCCCAGCCAGATGCCTGGTATCACGGGGCTTGGGTTGTGCTTCCTACACCTTCTTACCTAACAGGTTTGCCCCAGAGATGTCCCACCTCCCTCTGAATGCAAAGGCACGCTCTCCTCACGCGCTGTGATGGGCTCCTCTTCGTGTCATGACGCCTTTATGACTTTTCGGACTTAGGTGCCACAGAGTGCTGAACTTGTAGGTTACACTGGGAAATAACCGAGCAGATGTGAAAGACAGCCGTCTGTCTGTCTGTACCCGGCAGGCTGCATCAGTAATTTCTGCATTATTTTGGGAAGACTGGCTTCTGATGAAAATCCTAAAACCTGTACACCTCTGGCAGGGGGAGCTTGAAGGATGAATTCTGGGAGAAAAGAGGAAAGCCCTCAGCGGTGACTAGCCAGAAAATCTGCCCCCAGCCAGCTGTGTGACCCTAAGTAAATTGTTCCATCTTCCCGGACCTCGGTTTCCTCTTGGAAAAATGGGATTAAAGGAAAAAAAAAACCAAACCAGCATCTCTCCTGCTGTGGCTGTAGGGACTGGGGGGTGGAAGTACATGAAGGTCAGGCACATAGTAAAAGCTCAGTGGATAGTAAACTTGAAAAGGACTTCTCTATGGGTTGCATTTATTTGATCACAGAAGGTGCTTGGTTTCCTAAGTCTGAGGCAGTGCCCTTGAATTTGGGGAACGTGGAGGCTTTCAATCCATCGTTATCATTTATAGGATGATTCTAAAAAAAAAATTTGCATGTATGTGTGTGTTGTATGTGTATATGTGTGTGAGTACATGTGTGTGCACTTGTGCACATAGGGATCCACACACAAGTGTGTGTCTGTATGTAGAGAGAGAGAGAGTGTGTGTGTGTGTTTGTGTGTCTGTATGTGTGTAGCCAGCGTGGGACAGTCTCTCATATGTTAAGGCACACATGGCCCCCTGAGGCTGCTCCACACTCTACCAGGGCCCATCAGATAAGCCCCAGAATGTGGGTGTAGGGAGATCCTATCAGCAGGTCCGGGCCATTAAAAAGTTTTTCCCTCTAGGGAATCCATCCAGTTGAACTACTAAAGCCTTTGTACCCAGCTTTGGACTTTTCTTTGGACTCCAACCTGTGGAAGCCAGGTTAGAGGAGAAGAGAGGGCTGGCCTAATACTTACACCTACCGTTTGCAGCAAGGAAAGGAAGAAATTAACCTTTATGGGTGTTCTACTTTTTTCTTTATCATCTTTAAAAATGTAACATTTATTACATAATCTTTAACAGGGAATAAAATATTTATGAATTACTGTTATGTATTAAAACCATATATAATTTATTAAAGTATCATTCCTATTTAAATGATATATTAAATATATATCATGTACTAAAAAAATCTAGTATACTTTAATAAGCATAAAATGTAACATAACTAAATGTAACATACTACACAGTATAAAACTCATACATACATACATACATACATACATACATTTAACAGTTGGCTCTTATAAGCTGGTGGGAGCCAGTCTAGTAATAAACTATATCCTGCTTGTAACTGGTCCTTACAAGGCTGCTGTTAAATTTTCAGTTCCTTTGCACGCCAGTTGGCTTCACGTGGGTAACTTGAAATTAGCCATGGTGGAAGCATTTACACCACAGAAATTGGAAAACATTACAAATTAGCTTTTCCCTCCCCTAGTGAGATTCTTGTTAAGCCTTTTTAAGCATAGGACAGTGTGCTTGGTATAAGCACATGGTATAAGCATACCATCCAAACATTATTTCATTACTTCATTTCAACTTCACTACAATCTGCGGATGCCGGCGATTCATGCCATCCTGGAGGGCCTGGTGTGCAGTTGCACACATTGTTCACTGCACAACTCAGGGAGCACTCTTCACATCAGAGCCTGCTTGCCTCTGGGCTTTAATTCCTTCTCCTGTATAATGGAGAGAGCTGTCACTATCACACCTACTCACTCTGAGGATGCTAATAGATCAGGACACACAAGGTCAGCACCTACTGGGGGCCTAATGGAAAGAAAATAGGGAATGGTAGCTCTGTGGAAAACTGAGACCATGCACCCTCTGTAAAGAAGACACTGTAGTCTCTCACTGCTACATGAAAATGCAGGGGTCCAGTGATGCTGGATCTTTCTGATTGAATATGAAGGAAGAAAAAAATCTAGATTTTTTTTAAACACATGTAAAAATTTCCTAGTTTTTAAAACACTGTGAGCCTAACTCATGGCCCTGAATGAGATCTCCTATGACCATCCTTCAGGGGGTAGCACCGAGAAGAGCCCAGGTGCCTGTTAACGGTTGTCCGTGTGCAAGAATGGTAGCAAGAGCAAGGTTAAGCATTTCCTCCAGGCTTCACATAGTAGGGCCTTTCCTATTGCAGTTGGAGCTTAAGTCTCTCTCCTCAGTTTCTTAAGGGACTTTGATCTCCCTTTCATTCCTGTTATTTTAGAATGACAGGCTAGAAAAGTAACACCACTCCTGTGGGACTGGTGTGTAACCACCACCAAGGAGCCCAGAGCTGCTTTCTGAATAGAAGACACATTTGAGCTGCAGACATGGTTCTGAGCTCCCTGGTGGCCAGAGCAGAAAGTAAAACACAATCCACAGTATATTCTCATCAGCCAAGAAGGTTACACATCATCAGCCCCATCCTTCAACCAAACTTCTAGTTGGATTTATATTTATTCTGGTTATACTGCTGTATTTTTATTGGTTATATTGTCTAACCTTATGCACTTCCCTTAAGCTACTTCAGATTCATTGTGGAGGAAAAAGAAGCATATTAAATAAGCCCAGTCACCCCTTTGGCATCCAGGATCTCAGATTCCCAGCTCTGATAATTCTTGAACTACTGCAGAAGGGCCATGTGGTATAGCAAAATGTAGCTTGGCTGAGGCCCAGATTGGGATCCCACAATGCACTGCGGGCTTCCAGAACATGGAAGAGAAACTCTCTTGCCTGGTTATATAGTTTGTTAGGGCTGCCATAACAAAGGGTAGGAGACTGGGTAGCTGACAAGACAGAGATGTATTGTCTCACAGTTCTGGCGGCCACAAGTCTAAGATCAAGGTGTCTGTAGGGTTGGTCCCTTCTGAGGAGCCATTGTTCCAGCCCTTCCCTAGCTTCTGGGGGTTTCCTGGCATCTTTGGGGTTCCTTGGCTAATAGACACATCACCCCATGGCTGCTTTTTTGTTCACA
This sequence comes from Mustela putorius furo, assembly GCF_011764305.1. Lineage (NCBI taxonomy): Eukaryota > Metazoa > Chordata > Mammalia > Carnivora > Mustelidae > Mustela > Mustela putorius. Next base: position 36,209,136 of record NW_025421304.1, on the reverse strand, counting down.
TGGTGTGCTGTGTGTCTGTCTCCAAATCTCCCCTTCTTATAGGGACAACAGTTGTTGGAATAAGGCTCCCCTTACTCCAGTGTGACCACATCTTAACTAATTACATCTGCAAAGACCCTTTTTCCAAATATAGTCACATGCTGAGGTCCCGGGAGTTAAGACTTCAACATATGACTCTGGGGGTGAGGGGGACACAATTCGCCCCAGGATACCTGGTAAGGGAACCAAGCCCTGCTCAGCATCAACCATACCATGTTGTTCTCTTGACAAGCCCCTTGCACAGGAACTCCTCAGAAGTAACAGGAAATCATGTTTCTTGGTGCAGAAGAGCCCTGATCTCTTCAAATGTTAGTGTTCATGGCTCAAATAAAGAAAGAGTCGAGATCTGCAAACGTGGCCCCCTCAAGTCCCAAGCATGAGCTAGAGTGTGTCTCATACTCACAGGTGTTGGTGAAGGTCTCCAGTTAGCTCTTCTAAGAAGCACATTCAATAAAATCACTCTGAATATGAACAAACTGAGATGCAGAGAGATGAAATGATTTGTCCAGAGTTTCCTATCAGTGAAGGACCTGGGAATATTTGAATATTTAGTAAGGAGGTATTTAATGGATATGTGCATAGTCTTAAGACCTGTTTTGTGCTCACTATAACAATGAAGAAACTGAGGTGCAGAGAAATTAACTCGTTTATGTTACTGGGTTAATATATGACCCAGGTGGAATTCAAATCCATGCTGCAGGCTTCACAAACCTCAATTTTTAACTACTATCTGCAGCCTGTGTATTAGGTTTCAGGACTTGTGGCTCATCACCATGCTGCTTTCCCTTTATCCAGTACTCAGGCTGCTCTGCATGGTTGAGTAGGTTTTGCACTGCACAGAGGTCCTCAGCTAAGGGGCCAACGGAGGATGGAAACCTAACTTGAATATGAATCACTAAGCTGCAGGCCTGGCATTTGCCTGGAGGAAGGGTCAGCCTGTCCTAATGTAAATAAAAACACTGTGTGAGCTAGTTGCAGCCCTCTAAGTTCCCAAGATAAAAAAACGGACTGATTACCTATTTGCCTACTTGGATTTAAGTCACTTTGTCCAGGAAGTCTAACAGAATTCTACTTCCTGTCCCAGTATTCCCAGCAAGAACTTCCCCATTGCCCCAACCCAAGATCGTATATATCCCTACAATTTAAAATGCTTAGTGGCAGAGCAGAAGAATGGTTATGGACAGCATGGGCTCCTGTGAGCCCTCTGGATCTGGCAGGGAGTTGGGAAGTCAGGAGCAGTAGAAAGGAATGTGGGTGTGGATTCAAGAGCATCTTCCCTGTCTCCCTACAGGGATTCCAAGTGTCTGATGTCTTAAAAAGTCGTAACTGAAAGAAAGAGCAACCTTAGGGTCTGATGGAAAATGAGGGAAGGGAGAAAGAGTGCCAAGGCCAAGGCCAGTGGGCAAAGCAAAGCTATGTGTTTGTAAGTGAGACAGCTGCTCTGGGGCACGCTTAGCATGATGAAGCAGGATTGTGCTTATTTGTTGAACCAGAAGCATAAATCAAAGCCAGCTGGAGGGGTAAGCCGGGTGCTATTGAAGCAGACAACACCCTCTCCCCTGCCAGGCCTACATGGTAAGTGGCTTTCTTTGTGTCAACTCATCGAGACCTTCGGATCTCCCAAGTTGGGCTTTGGGCAGGGCCCCTGCAAAGCATGGGAGCCATGAGTCAGCCTTCTCTGCTCACCAGCAGCCCTGGGCCTCTCATCTTACCTTCCACAGGCATTTCTTAAAAAAAGAAAAAAAAAGGGGGGGGGGTTCTGTGCCAGACAGAGGAACCATCTGGCAGTGGAGTTGTGCGCAGTGGGGGGGGCGCGGGGGACAGGCCTGGAGTGAGGGGCACCAGGGCCCTGGGCAGAAACAGCAATGCCAGAGGAAAGGTCCAAATCAGGGAGTGGTGTCTTCTGGAGAAAATTTCCAGCTGGGATTTGTCAAAAGTAGGGGGGTGTTGATGCCCATGGCTGGTTTTCTAACAGAGACCCAGCTCAGCCCAGGGGGAGGAGGCAGACAGTCTCGCCTCTGAGGATTTCAGGCTGGCTTTACAAAGGGAGCAGGCTCTATGTGCTGAATATAGCTCCAGCTTATTTTGTAGTAAATTATTCAGATGTTAATTGCATTGTAAACAAAGCTGCTACCTTTCTTTCCTTTCCAATTATCTTCATAAAATGTGTGGGTGCGGGGAGAAGGGAGCAGAAATCCAGAGTGGAGACCAGGTTGAGGCTCCCGTGTATGACTTCTGAAATGAAGGGGCCATGGTGGACAGTTGACCTGGAACCATAGTGAGGCAGGAAGCCTTGGTCCCCAGTCCATAACTCCAGGGTGGATCTTGGTGGGGTGAAGTCCACAAATCCTGTGTTGCTTGTCCCTTTCTCTTCTCTTTCTCATCCCCAACAAACTGTTTAGGTTCTCCCAGCCAGAACTGCAAATTATTGGTAGGGGGCTGGTTACCCATCCTGGGGCTGCTGACCCGGAGGGAAAAGCATTTATTGAATGTCGTGTAGACCAGAGTACTAGGCAGGTGCTTTAGCACAACACAGACCGGATCAGCTGAGAATTCAGAGAGAATTTCAGCACCCCTGGTACAGAGGGAACTGGGGGGGTCAGGGTTTCATACCCTGTGACATCTCATTTATTTGTAAATACAAGTAGGCTCTTGTAGATTGGTATAAGAAGCCCGGAGCACGAGGGACCAGGCGCTCAACTTGGGTGTCCACGGTGGGATCTGAATTTACTGTGGGCATCGAAGCCACTTAAATTTTAAGAGTCAGCCTGCTTTCCCCTCTCATTTGCAAATGACTATAGTCCTAATTAAAAACAAATTACTTAGTCTTATGGCGTCGGGAGAGGGCAGTGCTCCTCAGAGGGGAGGCCTCCCACTTAGGGACAGAAACAGCCTAGCATATGGGGCAGAGAGAGGAAAGGGAGACTCACAGAAGACTGCAGACCCCATCCTCTCCATTGATCTCTTTCACGTCTGCTCCTTCTTTGCCGGCAGACCAGACCAGTGGGCAGGGGGGTTGTGTTGACTATTTATGGAATAAACTGAGCTTACTCATAGACGGGCCAGTGCAGCGTGAGGCCCACAGAGTTTCTTAATTCTGGGAGGTGATGTTCCCAAGTAAGGCCCTAAGGTAACCCTCCAAGGATGTACTGAAGAAAAGCATCCAAATGTCCCCACTCCCAACTTAATTAGCTCCAGTAGGCATTTAAAGACATCATGTTGTTTACAGCACATCTTAGCCTTGTTCTTGCCAAATGATGGACATGAGATGAACTATTTCCAGAGTGACTTATTCATGCATTCGGTGGAGTCTCCCTTTCTCTGTCCATCACAGGAGATGTTCTGATGGCAGCTGCTTCAGCATGGACTTCGGTAACCCCAAGGCTGATCCCTCTCTTCTCTGATCTCTGGGGAGAAGACAGTGTTCTCTCTCTCTCTCCCCGCCCATCCCTCTGTTTCTCTCTCCCACTCCCTCCTTCTTCCTCCTTCTCTTCCTCAGTCTTTCTCTTTCCTTCTCTCTCTCTCTTCCTCTCTTTTTCTCCCAAGCTCACAGTTCAAGGGAAGATGTACCTTGAGGATTCCAAGGTAGCAATGGGGCACCATGATCCCTGCCACCTTTTTCCTTGACACAGCTGAGTATTAAGAGGTGGCTGCAGAAAACAGGTCGTCCATTAGCACCAGCTGCCCGTGCCCTGAGGCAGAGATCTCTGGGACTTGCTCAGATGATTAATGCCATCTATAGGGTTTGGGGGGGAGACCAGGAACCCCCACCCCCACCCCAAATCGCCAGGCACATGTGGAAGAGGCCCAGGTACTTGAGAGACTCTTCATCGGTTTCCCTCAGTGCTGCATTTTTAAACATCAGTGGATACTCTTGGAAGTTGCTTTGCAACAGACAAGCGTAGAGGCCAGTTGGAAGCTGTGAGGGATCAGGGCCGTTCTTGCTCACTTGCATTCCATTCATTTGTTCATTGTATACCTATTAATCTTCCCGACGCCCTAGCCACTGCGGTCCGCATTCAGAGAGGCACGGAGCGCAGTACAATTTGATTCCTCCCCATGGGGAGGCCGCAGTCTACCGGAAAGCTTGCTAGACAAATAAACAGAGCGGCTACATGCCAGTGTAACCGGGGCCAGCATGGACAGTCCAGAGGGCAGCACAGAGGCCATCTGGGAGCTGGCAGAAAAGGCTGCTCAGGCAGGTGGATCTCAAACAGAGAGGCGAAAAGCAGCCAGGGGAGAGGGAGAAAGTGGAGAGAGAGAGGTCTGAGGGAGCATTTAGGCAGGGCCTTCAAGATGGGAGAGGGGGAAGGAACTCTCCTGACTGTAACCTGAGAAAGACACGGCTGTGCCTAAGGGGCTATGTCCAGCTGCCTGCGTGCCAGCTCTCCAAACACAGTCCCAAATGACTGGGCTGACATCACCAGCTCCAAATAGGCAAATATGCCAGTGAATGGGAGAAAATGAATAAGCAGTAACAGAATCCTTTGCGGGAAGACCCAGATAGAAATGGCCAACTAACAGCGTTGTTCAGGTGCAGCCAGAAGTAGCAGCAGAGGTGTGGGGCAGCCCAGGGCACAGCAGGGGGACAATCGAAGAGCATCCAGTGAAAGCTGGATGAGATAAGCAGCTGGGGAAGCCCAGTGATCTGAATGGGGCTCTTTCCAAACACAGGTTTTGATTTGCATCTGGAGTCATTGATTGTGGCCTTTGTTCAGGTTGCCTGCTCTTTGTTTATTTATTTATTTTTCTTTCTCTTCTAAAACCACAGTGATAGCTGAAATGCGTCATAGCATATAATTTCCTAGGGGTTTCCTACCCATGATCCTGTGCGGTCCTCACAACAAATTTAAGGGAATGAGAACATTGTCCTGGACTTTTGGTACCAATGACAGGAATGTGGCTTGGTGGGCTGGAGCAGAAAACAAGATGGTTTAGTGGCTTATGCCAAACAGCAATCCAGGTATAGTTGGCTTCAGGTGCAGTTTGATGGAGGCGCACAGATAATGTCATTAAGGGTGTTACCTTGCATCTCTCAGTAGTGCCTGTTTTTGTGTCAGCTTCATGTTAGGACTTTATTCTAGTTCTTAAGCGTGAGCTCTGGCGGCTCCAAATTCACACCATCCTTCTTGTGAACAGACCTGGAGAGAAAAAGCCTCTTTGTGTGAACCTTTCATTCAGACCCGTGGTTTTACTCTGTTTCGATTAACCTAGGGTGCATTTCCTTCTGTGAACCAATATCTCTGACCATGAGGATAGAATGAGAGCTCCTTGGCTAGACCCCTGAACCCCACTCATACTGATGAGGGCTTTTTGGTATTCTCATTGCTCAGCCCTGGGTCACAAGTTTCATTCTGGAGCAGGAGACAGGGTCTCACCTGACTTGTTGGAACTGACTATGGAGCAGGCAGGGTTAGATCCCAGGGGAAATTTTAGTAAGATTCCAAAAGTAAGAGATGATGGAGGTGTGGTCATGGAAAACAACCAGTATCCATTTGTAATTTCAAAGATTTTATTAGCTGTATTGAACAAGGTAAGAACCAACAGATGGACTTTATTATAATAATACAGTTTATTTAATTCAGCATGTCTGAAACCTTACCATTGCATCATGTAATCAAAATGGGAATGTGAGCCAGATATTTTACATTCTCTTTTTCACCGGATGTCTTCCAAATGCAGTGTGTGTTTTCTATACTGACAGCACGTCTTCAACTGGATGCTATAATTTTATCAGGAATACTTGATCTGTATTTAGATTTCATAATATTTACGTTGAAAGAGTAGACTCACCCACCCGAGTTTTTCCAAACATACTTAACTTTTTTTTGCCGATAACTGAATTAAGTTATTTGTATTTACATTTAAATTAATTGTAAAAGTAAATGAAATGAGAAAATCAGTTCCTGGGTGTCACTGCTTACATTTCCAGTGCTCAGTAGCCTCATATTGGGCAGCACAGGGCTAGAAGGTAAAAGTGCTTAGAACTAAAGGTTCTATCGAGAAGAACCTTTACTGCTGGAGGGAATGTAGATTGGTGCAGTCGCTCTGGAGAACAGTATGGAGGATCCTCCAGAAGTTAAAAACAGAACTAGTATACAGTCCACCAAATCTACTTCCTGGGTATTTATCCAAAGAAAATGAAAACACTGACTTGAAAAGATACATGCACTCACATGCTTACTGCACCCTTATTTAGAATAGCCAAAATACAGAAACAACCCAAGTGTACACTATGGATGAATGGGTAAAGAAATTGTACATATACAATGGAATATTATTCAGTCACAAAGAATGGGGTCTTGCAGTTTGCTGACCTTAAGGGCATTATGCTAAGTGAAATGAGTCAGACTGAGAAAGACAAACATCACATGATCTCACTTATATAAAGAATCTAAAAAAACAAGCAAAAAAAAGTAACAACCAATCTCATGGATATAGAGAACAGATTTGTGGTTCCATAAGGTCAGGGCGAGGGGGGTGGAGTTTAGGATGTGTGTGAAGGGAGCCAAAAGGTACAAGTTTCCAGGGGAAATTTCCCACGGGGATGTAGTATATGGCACGATGACCGTAGTTAATAATACTGACTCGTCCAATTGTAGCTACGAGAGCAAATCTTGGAAATACTCATCATAAGAAAAAAAAAATTGTAACTATTTGTGGCATTGGATGTTAACTGGACTTACTGTGGGGAATCATTTTGCGGTATATACAAATATGAAACTAATACAAGGTTTTATCAATTACATCTCAATTTAAAAAAGAAAAACAAAACAGCCAGATGCATCTAGTAGTATCTGGTAGCATTTGGAAGATAGGAAGGGAACTGAGCACTGTGCTCCTGTCCTGATAAGAACTTAATGCTTCATGTGAAGGGACTGACTTGCATTCTGATCCTGTTTCTGGCATTTATTGGCTGTGTGACGCAAAGCAAGTTGTTTCATCCTTCCTAGCCTCTGTTTCCTTCTCTGTTAGATGGGAATAATGAAACCCACTCAGCAGCTTCCCTGTAAGAAAACTGACTTGCCTGGAATTGAGCAGACACTCCAAAGCAGTAGCTGTTCCCAACTGCACTCAGTCGCACACAACCTGTCTTCCTGTGCCCCTCCTTCATCTTCTCTCAAATGGTCCATTGTCTTCTCTGACTCAGAGACAAAGTAAGAAGACGAATTTACTCAGTGTATTTAAATAAGATTGCAAAGGATAAACCCAAGTAATCACCAGTTCTCTTGGTTTTTGTGGCCTAGGAGCAGCAAATTTTCAGCAGATTGTCTCATTTATATTCACTCCGACTGGGGACGTCCTTCACAAAGGAGTCTGCTGAGCAGTGAGCGCAGGAGCTCAGGGTTTTGTACCTGCTGTGTAGCGGGCACCGTGCAAGCTCCATTGCATTCCTGTCCAACAACGTCCTTCCAGTCTTGGGGGCTGTAGGTACTGCGTCCCCGGTTTTGCAGAGAGGAAACGTTGGCACAAGGACCCAGTGCAGCATTACCCAGCTCATAACGTGGTAGAGCTCAACGTTCAGGTTCCCTAACTGCAGTGAGAGCAGGGAGAACATGAAGAGTCCAAGTTGATATTCTTTAAACAAATTAACCTTTCTTCTTATTAGCAGTGGTCAGAAACTCACGGGATTTTTGGTTACTAACTGACTTCCAAAGCCACTAGGTTTTAAATTCAAGTGAGAAACGCATGGGGAATGTTGTTCCGTTCTCTGACTGAGCTCCCAGCCCACGGCCAAGAGGAACTTTGTACCCAGGACCCAGTTTGCTAAAGAGGAGCCGGGCCATTAATTGCACCCTTTACTTCTGTGGCTGTCCTCCTCCCAACTGTGCAGTAAGATCTTTTTTTACCCAGGGAGGCCTCACTCCAGATAGTGCTAAGCCCACAGGAATTTCATTTTAAAAATAAAAAAAGACATCATGGACTTATGTGCAAAGAAGTAGCCACAAGATTGTTCATCACAACATTGTCTATAACGGTGAATTAAAAAAACACTTGGGAATGCCGGATGAGAGGAGATCATATAAATAAATATTGGTGCTTTTTTTAAGATGGGATATTCTAATATCATTAAGCTGATATTGTAAAAGAATAATTAACATGATGATAAATAGCCATCCTCTCTGAGTGGATGGGTTAAAAACAAGTCACAAAAAAAAAAGGGTATAGGGTGTCTTTTAATTCTTTAAAGATTTTTATTTATTTATTTGACAGACAGAGATCACAAGGAGGCAGGGAGTTTGGCAGAGAGAAGGGGGGCGTAGCAGGCTCCCTGCTGAGCAGAGAGCCCAGTGTGGGGCTTGATCCCAGGACCCCGAGATCATGACCTGAGCAGAAGGTAGAGGCTTATTTAACCCATTGAGCCACCCAGGCGCCCCTAGGCTGTGTTTCAGTTCTGTTAAGAACTAAAATCACCTTGTATAAACAAGTAAGAGCATAAAGGAACACTGCATCGAAAACTAGAGATGTCCTAGTGACATCTCTGTTGGTGACCAACATAACATAATCATAGAAAAATAAAAATAAAAAAATAAATAAAAAGAAATTGTTAGTTCTGGGTAATAGCATATTCTGAGTGATTTCTATTTTCTCCTTTTGGGTTCATTTTGGTATGCTTTCATTTTTGGTAATGAAAATGCATGGATATTAGGACTTGAATAGGAATGCATTTTTTTTTTTTTAATTTTCAAAGGCACCATTCGATAAATTGGCTATAACATGGATGTTTTGGTTTTTAAGAGGTATGTGTATCAGTAGACAGTAGATAGTCAACAACAGCCATAGAGTGTTTATTATGTGGCCCCCACTTTTCAGGCTTTCCCTCCAGGAGATCACCCCCCTCCCTCACACACCATCACACTCCTGGAAACAGGTGGGGCTGCGGCCACTTCTCAGACACAGCCTCTAGGACTCAGGACACTTTTACCATCCTACAGAAGCATTTTAATTTCTTTTAAAATCAGAAAGAAAAAGTGAATATGACTCAGCATGAATTATATTCATCTTTATATCAAGGCAGTTGCAAAATATAATTTTTAATATTTTTTAAGGTTTTATTTATTTGACAGACACAAGTAGGTAGAGAGGCAGGCAAAGAGAAAGGAGGAAGCAGGCGATGTGGGGCTTGATCCCAGGACTCTGGGATTATGACTCGAGCCGAAGGCAGAGGCCTTAGCCCACTGAACCACCCAGGGGCCCCTAACTTTTAATATTTTTTATTAGGGGGCATTTGTGAGGGCAAAAGTGCCTGATGTTCCCAGAAATCATAACGTGTCCCTGGGTGGGATTGTTCCCATTTTATGGAGAAAGAAACCCTGACTTGGGTGACATAATTGCCTCCAGCTGGCACGTGATAGGATCCAAATTATAGCTATGATCTGTTGACTCACCACTGTGCTGTCGTTTTGTTTTTTAGCATTAACTTTTTAAAAAATGGTATTTTAATTCTTTTTTCTTTTTTTTAAAGATTTTATTTATTTATTTGACAGAGAAATCACAAGTAGGCAGAGAGGCAGGCAGAGGGAGGAGGAGGCAGGCTCCCCGCTGAGCAGAGAGCCCCACAGGGGACTCAATCCCAGGATCTTGATATCATGACCTGAGTCGAAGGCAGAGGCTTAACCCACTGAGCAACCCAGGCACCCCTAGCATTAACTTTTAAAAGCATTACTTTTCAGTGTTTGGGTAGAGTCTTATTATTATTATTTTGTTTTTTTCTAAAGGGGAACAGAGCATTTGCAAAATCTTGCCCCTTTCTTTCATAGCGGACCTCAAAACCAGATAAATCTGCATGAGCCCTACCTTGGCGAACATGTAGTTTGTGTAAATTATAAATACTTAACAACATGCACTGATGTCTTTTCTGTACCTCTTACCCGAGAAAGTAATAGTCTTAATGGATAAAAGTCCATGAAATAAGAAACAAGTCTTCATTTATGATTGTATCCTAACTGGCTAATCAAGTATTGTTAGTAACCACATGATAGAATCAAATTATTCCATTTTAGTACCACCCCCAAGAGCCTGAAAACATGATTGTTTTAAAACATTTATCTAAAAATTTAGTTATGGTTGAACAGGGAAATATAGAAAGATAGAAGCTAAGAAGAGTTGGTGGGAAATGAAAGTTCAGTACAGCTAAATTGCTGGTTGCTTGGAGTTGTTGTGTTTTGGTTCCTGAGACATTCCATAATGTCTCTAAAGGACAAGGTAGTAAATATAGAAGGTTTTGGGGGGATTTATGGTCTCTGTTGCAACTGCTCCACTCTGTCATTATATTTGAGGAAGCAGCCACAGGCACTGTGTAAGCAAATGAGTGAAACTAATTTCCAATAAAACTTTATTGAAAAGGACAGGTGTCAGACTGGATATGACCCATAGGCTTCATTAGCCAACTTTTGGTGGTAGTTTAGCTGTCACTCATAGCCCAGCTAATTCCATGGATTAAATACACCTATCATTGTGTTTGATTTGCCCAAACTCATCATCAGAGCCTTCAGAGCCATCATGGTGGGGCCCTGACTTCCTGTCAGCAACCATAACTCCCATCCCTAGGATGTGTTGACCTTTCTGCTCCCTGCACAAGCCAAGTTCATTCCCACAGCATCATCTTTGTTCCTACGTTCCTATCCCCTCCAGTTGGCTTCCCAGATCTAGCAAATAAAAATACAGGATATGTAGTTAAATTTGAATTTCAGGGGCACCTGGGTGGGTTAGTCAGTTGAGTGTCCAACTCTTGATTTCGGCTCAGGTCATGATCTTGCAGTTGTAGGATGGAGCCCTGCATTAGTCTCTGCGCTCACAATGGAGTCTGCTTCAGATTCTCTCTCTCTCTCAAACACTTATAAAAATATAAATAAATCTTTAAAAACTTTTGAATTTCAAACAGTTAATAGTCCTTTTGGTATAATTACATCCTATGCAGTATCAGTACATACTTAGACTAAAAGGGTTGTTTATCCGAAACTCAAGTTTAACTGAATGTCCTGTATTTTATTTGTCAACCCTACCCTAGAATAGCCTTCCTCTTGTTCTTTATCTGGCTGCCTGCTTCTTGTTTTTCTTGTCAGTGTCAGCTCCTCACGGTGTCACTTTGCTGGCCACCCTCTTTAATTGGTTCCTCCTTCCAGGCACTCTCTCCCTCTGACTACCTTATTTTCTCCATATCTGAAATTATTGCATGTATTTGTTTAGTTGATTAATACCTGTTTTTCCATGAGAATAGGGACCTAAGTTTTCGTGTTCCCTATCTTTTCCCTACTGCCTTTAATAGTCCCTGGCACATAACAGGTCTTCCACGAACATTTCTTGAATGAGTACTTGAAATAAATGAAGAACTCTGAAATCATATTCACCCAAAAGTTACCTATGCCAAAACCAATGGGAATATGAACTAAAACTAACATCAGCTGAGCCCCAAGTGTGTAGCAGGTGTGGCCCAGGTGCTTAATCTCTTCTATGGGCCAGAAGCTCAGGAAGGAAGTTGTATCCTCAGCTGAGATAAGAGGAGACAGGGCCTCATTATGTCTGTTGAGCATATAGGAGGTCTCAGAGGCAGTAAGTGTTGGGAATCAAATCGGGTCTTCCTTTTAACCCAAGACTTGAGAATTCCCAGAACCCTCTAAAAAAAGTCTTATGTGTATCAAATGTGTGCTCACTTTCTATGAATTTCATCTCTTTGGAACACTCCTAGAAACAGAAGAAAACAAATCTGGCCGACATGGAAAGGAAAGGCCACCTGACTTTGGCTTCATTGATCAAATCACTTCTTCTTAAGCTAACTCTTAGCAGCTATAGAACATGTCAAACAAGATTTCAAAATGAGTGGCCATGAAAACGAAACAAAGCAAAACATCATAGTGCATGAGCACAGGCTTACTTTTCCTGGAGAATTCTCCATCCTCAACATATGAAAATGGTGGTAGTACTTGACCTTGCTCCGATGCGGAGTTCACCTTGCCACCTTGACTAACTCTGTCTGCCTGTTCTCCAGCATGGTCCTGGTGTTTATCATGTTACCTTCAGAGGTTTGTGTCTTTCAATCTGAACAAGCCAAGAAGCCCCATTTTCTCATCTCCTTTGTTTGTGTGGGGAGGGTGTTTCAGCCCACCGCCACTACATCTAGAAATTTGACTGTGTTCCCATGTTCTTTGTGTGGCTATTAATGGCCAAAGTGGGTGCCCTGTCCCTTGGGAGTCTCCTGCCCCCAAAATCACATATAACGTGACACACACAGTGTTCGCCATCTGAGAATACTGATACGCATCTATAAACTATACAGCTGAACGATCAATCTTATGGATTTTCTTTTTCCCAAGTGCTTTTGTCAGAAGGAACACAAAGCATCAGCCTGTCTTTCGAATCCAGAGGCACACGTTGGACTACTAATACTATGGCTCTATAGCCATAGTCACTCTTATGATATTTCTTTCTTGAAGAAGACATGGGAGATAAATCCAATGGGTCAAAAAAGAAAAAACACATTTTACATTCTAAAAAAAATTCTTCGAATCCACTGGTTCATCAATAAGCTCCTTCCTCCCAGCAGGTCCGAATGCCCCAGAGCTGTCGAGGACATCTGGATGGCTGGTGCCAAGGAATCACTGATCTCAAAAGCCAGGATGTTTCTGGCCCCAGATCTTCATCCCTTCCTGTGGACTGTTTTCTCAAGCTGCGCGTGTTTGTGCTGATCCTAATGTAAGGGAAAGGTGAAATATTGTGACACAGAAGGCTGAAGGCTTGTTCCAAGGAAGTGTTGAGTTCTGTTATTTCCTTCCTTTTCGGCCTCCTCGAATTCTCCTTGTTGGCAAGGCAGCCAGGAGTCAGGACGGCCGGGTTGGACCAGCACTCATGTGAACAGTGTGTGTGGGGCCCCTGGTCCTCACCTCCCTGGCATACCTTCCCCTCTGCAGGAATGCTCACGCTCCTGAGGGGGGAAATTAATTCTGCGTTCTGTCCACATTTAGACTGGTGCATTTCCTGTGCAAACACGGCTGACATTTATGAAATCTAATTTAATAAATGTCTACGATAGAGCACTCATTAACATACCGCAAAATAGCTCCAGAGTAGCTCATTTTAATCAAATAAATTGTTGCTGCCACTGGGCTGTTCCTTTATTAAGGGGGAAGTAGCAGCACCCGGCCAGGGCCTGAGTATGTCTGGGGCCCCGTGTTAGGATCCTGCAGCCCCGGCCACCATTACCACCTGGGGGCCTGTGCCTCTCCGTGGTTGCTCCTGAGATGAGAAGATGAAAAATTGCTGATCATATATCATCTCCATAAATCTTACTGACAATAAGTCATAAAACCTTGTGTCCTTACATATGGTAGGTACCTGGGGACCATGTTGCCATATGTGAGCAGCAATCTCCGGAAAAGAAAAATTCCATTGCTTATGAGAAACTTCTAGAAGTGTTTTCTGTGCCTACCGTGAGCTGGCCACTTGGACTTCCTCCCCTCCCCCCTCTCCATTTTGCTTTATTTTCTCCTTCCCCTCCCCACCCCTTGTCATGGGACTGCCTCTTTTTGTTCCAAATTACCATCCGAAGAACTCCCAGCTCACTAATTAGGAAATTTTGTGCTTTGCTAAATTCCCTTTCTGTCTGTCACAACAGAATGAGTGAATAATCACCCCCAGCCAACATGGGGCACAGGTATTCAGGGCTTTTGTGTGGGAGAACAGGGGCTCTTGTTTTCCCCGGGACTATTCCCAGCTGACAGAGGCTTGAAGCCTGCAAACTGCCCCCAGCTAATGAGAAATGCTTCTTTATTTTAAAAACGCAACCTGTTTTCCTATCTCTCAGCTAAATTAAAGGAGACACAAGAAGATGGTCTCTCTCAGGCTCGGCAGGGCTGGAGTCTGTTCTGGAGACACAATGAGATGGGGATCACTGAGCTTCAGGCTGGCCTGGAATATGGGCGGTGGTTTCCTTAGTGAAGCCGGTTCACACTTGAGATGTAGGAAAATGGGAAAGTGCACTGTGCTTTTCCTTTTCTTGTTTAGCTAAACGGTTTGATTATCTGTTGCTTTTCTTGGTGATCAGGGCAAGTATGGGAAAAATGTCAACAGGCAGGCAGAACAGCTGGCCCTGGGGTGGGAGGGTGGGGGGTCTTTATGGAGTAAGGCCTGAGCGGGAGGACCCTTGCAAGTTACCATTTCTCAGAAGTCTCATTTCCAGCCTAAGATACACATGCTTTATCCAACGGAGTAGAGTGCATGGGGTCCGTATGGAGCTCCTCTGCGCGTCTTATCTAGACCTGAGAGAGGACACTCCTTTCCTGCGATATTTTATCCAAAAGTCATAAACAACACCAAGCCCCTGATATTTAGTCAACAAGAGAAAATACTTGGAAAGACAGGCAGGAAGTTAGAGGCCAAGTGGGCAGGGGATAGATGACCGCACTGCTTCCAGAAAGGGAAGTTGGTCAGGCAGGCCTGGTGGGGCTGGAGGGGGACGACTGAACTCCTCCTGCTCCCTCCATCCCTCCCTTCTTCCTCATCCTCTGTCCCGTGATGCCCCACAGGAAGCCCACTTGGGGAATCATGTGACCCCTGACCCGGAATAACTTAGCACATCCAAATTGCACACCTTGGAGCTTGGCTTCTCTCTGGAAACTGGTGAGGAGAGGGAGAAAACTTTCCCCTCCGTCCACTAAGATCGGGTGGGGATGAGGCTGGCAAGAGCCCTTTCTGGCATTTGGCACCAAGCATGGGACAGACTGACTTTGTGCTATTCTTATGCTAATTATCTTACCAAGTGATATTTGATTGTTTCTATAAAAGGTTTATGTCAGTGCAATTCACCACAGACATTTTAAAGACCTCAAGATGCAAGAACGAAATGCACCAGAGTCCATTAAAGAATTAGGTTCTATTAATGTCCGAGAGTCTGCTGGAAGCGGCTGTAGGCACCTCCTGAGCCTGCTGTGAGGACACGGGAGTGACACTCCCCTCGCTTGGGAACTTCTGCTAAAAATCAGGGAGAAAATGTCCTTCCACGCTGTGAGTTTTGGGCTCCTAACATGACTCGGAGGTTCCGGCATTTGGAAAACAATGCCTTTGCCTGTATTCTGTTTTTCTAACTTGAAAATAAGGGTGGTGCGCTGGTGTGGAAATAAGAACAATTATGGCAGCTATCCTAGAAACTGGTATAACACTCGCTAGTAGAGAATGCGCCGCTGTTTTCAATCCTCCGAAAGCAGCAATATGAAAAGCTTCATGATCTCTCCTCCATCCATCAAGAAATGGTCACAAAATAAAGTGGCTTCCCCAACTGTTGACAGGGAGAAAGTGACAAAGACATCCAGGCTTGTCTGATGCTTTCAGATCTGTGGTACCTCAAATGTTCTTCTCCTTTCTTGTCCCTAGGCAGGACCCCAGACTAGGGACAAATTTGGGAGGTTGGAGTGTTGGGTTCCTAGGCACGAGGTCTGAATTACTTCTCTCTTGGTTCTCTGTATTCATTTGGAAGAGTGAAGAAAGGAGAGGGGAGGGGCACTCCTGCCTGGGTGATCTGCAGACCTCTCAGCTTAAAAACATGTGAGTCAGGGGCGCCTGGATGGCTCATTGGGTTAAAGCCTCTGCCTTCAGCTCAGGTCATGATCCCAGGGTCCTGGGATCGAGCCCCGCACTGGGCTGTCTGCTCGCAGGGAGCCTGCTCCTCCCTCTCTCTGTCTGTTGCTCTGTCTACTTGTGATCTCTGTCTGCCAAATTAAAAAACTTTAAAAAAATGTGATTCAGGGCAAGTCACAATAAAAGCCTGCTTTTTTATTTGTGTGTGTGTGTATACACACACACACACACACACATATATATATATATATATATATATATATATATATATTTATATGTAATATATAAATACATATATACTATATATATATTATGTGTCTAAATGTCTGGTATCCCCCTGAAGAGAAACAAGCAGCCAATTATATTTTGAAGAGTTTATAAAAATAAAGTATGTTTGGCATACCTATCCTGTCTATAGCCCCAACGTGATACAGAGCCAGGCACAGAGTCACTGCTCACAAACTCACAGGTACGAGGGTGAAAAGGGGCTGACCTCCCCCAGGTTCCTCCCCCAGGCTCCCAGGTGCACAGTTCAGCTGTCTCCCGGTGGTGTCCCTGTCTGTAATTATAAGCAGTGAGTAGTCGCCCCTGCTCCCATCCTGTGCGACATGTGGCGGTTCAGGGCACTCACAGCAGCTGCAACCAGCCTGGAGCTGGGTACATCCCCTCTGTCAGTGCTGCTGGGAGGGGACAGGTGCTGCGCTCTGGCATCTCCCAGACACATGGCACTTTGCAGGAAGGAGGTGGGCGAGGCCTCACCCATGGGGGATGCTTTGTGGGCAGCTCAGATGTTTATAGGGTGTGATAGTTGTCCAAGGGTCTGTGACTTTATAAATGTCTGCTTCATAGACATGGAAACTGAGGTTCAGAGTTGTCAAGGGGCTGCTCAAAGGCACAGGCACACAGCTGGAAAGGGGACAGTCCAGGAATCAAAAACTGGTTGAACTGACTCCACAGCCCATGCTCTTTGTGATATGGCCTGGGTGGAAATAAGGTGGTGGAGGCCTTGAGGGGGAGGGTGCGGGTATCAGGAGCCAAAGGCCTTAGAGGTATAGCACATGGGCTGCTTTGTAGCTGCAGGAAGAAAAGCTATCCTAGCTTTGAAAGCTGGCCGTGTTGGGCTGGGCCAGCCTCAACCACAAACTGAACCACTCCTAATTTAGGGAGACTTCTTCCCCAACTCACAGTTTTGTTCCTGGACAGCAGAGAAGTTTCTTAACAGCTAGAAACATGAACAACTCAATCATTTTTCTCCTCTCCTCCATCTTTTCCCTTCTTGCACCAAGTTTGTTGAGTTTCTATCTTGCTCCAGAACTGTGCCCAGTGCTAATGAGAGATGACAACCTGTGACCCACTCTGTCCAGTGATGCAGGGAAAGGAGCACGCCACTTGTGGGTGGGAGCTTTCAAGAAAGGGTGTGACACACCTGTGCTCTCCCTTCCCCTCCCTCAGTGACTGCAGACACTCTGCTCTCCCTGAGGTTTAAACATCTAGAATCCCAAGATACCACAAGGGACAACTGTCCAGAGGAGTTCATGGCCCTACAACAGGCCCTACAACAGACCCTGTGTGCGTGCTTCCCTCTGTTATACGAGGCTGCTGGGATTTGAAGGTTGTCGCTGTGGCACACCTTTGCCTCTGCTGACTAAGGCAACTACATTTAGAGCAGCTTGGCTTTTGATGCCGTCCTTTATGCCTTGTCTTCTAGCCAAACCTTCCCTTGCACAGTTCAGCTTTCCCACCAGACTTTGAGCTCCTTGGAGGCAGAATACCTGCCTTATTTACCTCTGTCTCCCTCATCCATGGTTCAGGGCCAACCAGAGGCCTCCTGAACAAGAGATGAGGGATAGGGAGCAATGGGCAACCACAGAGTTGGCAAAGACAACCCCTCGGGGCACAGAAGGGGGGCCTGTGATCGCTTAGATGGATGGAGTAAGGCTTTTGTCCAGCCACTAAGTGGTGGAGTCGGGATTTGAACTGAGACGTGTTGGACCTCAAGGCCCATCCTTTTGGCATTCCAGCACACCCCCTGACTGCCCCTGGATTGGAACTCCGTTTGCTGAGCTTTCTTCTGCAGTAGGCGATGCCTCATCTCCACAACCCCCCTTCCCCTGGGAGCACTGGGATTGCCCTTTAGAAACGACTGCTGGTTGTGCAGTCCCTGAAAAGGAGAACAACTATATGGAATGAGTATCTACTGGGATCCGGACATCTGGTCCTACCGTGGACATCGTCTGCGTGAGAAATCCATACGTTACTGATCTATAGAGTTGCATTTAATTCTCACGTTAGCCCTTTGATGTAGGTCCGGTTGTCGTCTGTGGGTTAAAGAGAGGAAAAGCTATGGCTCAGAGGGGCACAGTAACTGGGGCAAGGTCACAGAGCTCCTAAGTAACAGAGATGAGGCGTGAACTCAGGTCTGACTGCTGCATGGAGGGTTCTGACAACTATTTGATGTTGCATCTCATGTCAGGAGCTTATGTGTGTGAGAGAGAGAGAGAGCGCGCAGGAATGAGCACAGCTCTTTTGGGGGCCGGTGATGATATAGGAGTATCTTTCCTCAGCCCGCTGTTTATCCAAGTTCGCCGCTTGTTGTTCTACAGGAAGCTGTAAGGACTTCCTGCTCTAACTCTCACAGATGCTGGCTGTGATAATTCCCATATTTACATACCTACAGGGCAAGGCAGGTCTGTGAGCTGCTGACTCTGGTGGGATTTCAGGACAGAGACTGATGGGTCCCCCCCTCCCCGTCATCTCTTGTGCACCCTCCCAGAACAGCCTCTGGGTGGGGGAGGGCACTCTTTCCTCCGCCTGGTATCATTTCGTTTAAGCGCAGCCCCAGACCTGCACTGAGCACTTTCATAGGCATTACCTCATTTGGTCCTAACAGCTGCCTGGCCTGATGAGGACTCTTGTTAGCCCCATGTCACAGCCAGGAAACGAGGCTTCACTTAGAGCAGTGCTTCTCAACTGGGGGCAATTGTCACAGCTTGGGGTGGGGGCGGCAGAATTATGACCAAGAGAGTAGAGGCCAACAGTGCTACTGAGTGTCTTACAATGACAGGGTTACCAGTGCAATGTCAGTGAGGCCTCAGCTAAGAAACTTGAACTTAGCTGTGTCATGGGACTTTCAAGCAGTGGGGCTGGAATTGAACCCCATCTGTCAGGCCTAATCGCGCACTCCTCACAGTGGAGGACAGATGGGTATGGGACCCGTAAAGTGGATAGGGCCCTCCTCCTAGTGTCTTCCTGTGGTTGCTCACTGCCTGCTGACAGCTGGTGCCGCCTTGACCACTGTCTCGACAGTGTCAGCTGACCCCTTCTCTGATGGCATGGGCCTCTCACTGTGTGGCCTTGCGTTCTTGGCACCAATATCCCTGAAGGCTCGTTTTTGTCATATTATGTTTTTTAAGCCTGGTTTCTATATTACTCTAGATCACAAACCTCTGAACGTGAAGGCCTGCCTTGTTCCTCTGAGGCTCTAACAGATAGGGTTCTTTCCTTCAGGAAACACCTACTCTGTGCCTGGTCTATGCTGGGAGCTAAATACACACCAGGGAAAATCAAAGTATAATACAGAATGAACGATTATAGTACTCATAGTACCAACGATGGCAATTAGGACTTACTAAACTTTTCATACCCTCCAGGCATCAGCTCTTATAACCCTCTAGGGAACTTATGAGATACATCTACTGAAGGGTGCTGGGCAGATTCAGAAGGGGATGCCCAAGCCTTCATAAGTGGTTGAGGAAGATGACCTAGAAGGGCTGGGGTCTGAGTGGAGATCTGAAAGAAGGAGTACATTTGGGTGAGGGCATCAGAGGCAGAAAGATCAGCATGAGGAAAGCCTGGAGGAACCAAACTCATGGTGAGTCTAGTAAGTTCTCAGTAAATAGAGACAGCATTTGGGGTTTAATCGTTTGCTTGGAACCCACAAGCGAATCTTGTAATGACTGGCCGTGTCCCTCAGCTCAGCGTACACATTGTCTCCATCACTCAGGGTCAAAGGGTCTCCAGGCTGACTTTTTGAAAAGAACTGGTCAGAGCCTTGGGAGTCCTCAGTTTCCCTTGCCCTGGCAGTGATTTCCCGGGCTTTCCCCAGTGTCCATTGTTGGGACAAACTTTGGGGCTCCTTGAATGACACTGTGGTTGGATGTCAAAAATAAAAGGCACAGGGTTTGTCTAACTGGGGAGCCAACTCAAGTGTTGATAACACAAGAACTTTAGGTATTTGGACTAATCCTCAGATGCAAATAATAGAGATATGATACACATCAAATCAAATTAACGAACCTAGGGGAGTTGTTTATGGAGTACCTACTCTGCTCTTAAACACATGGGAGACAGAGAATAGCGATAATGGTGAGATCCCAGACACCAAGACTTTGAGGCCTTGGAGGAAACCTGCAAGGCAAGCAAAGTCAAGACTGTAGTGGAAAATTACCCAATAGTGGCCGTGGAGTGGAAACCAAAATTAGAAAAGAGAAGGATTAATGTACAGAGGTAAGATCAAGGAAGGCTTCTGGAGAAGGCAGGATTCAGGCAGAGCCTTGAAGGCCAGGAGAGAGAGGGAAAGTAGGCTACTGAGGACATTTCATTAGGCAGAAGATAAAGAGCCCTAAGACTATAATACCTAAGGAAAAGTCCGAGGATTCTAAATTCAGGTCAGATCCAAACTCCAGAGGACATTATGTAAGGTCCTTCCTTGCCTAGTCCCATTCTTCCTGGCAGTGATTATTGCTGGCTATCTCTGGCCTCACTGCTCCACCCAGCCCCACTTTACACCCAAAGCCCAGCACCCTGTAAGTTATCTTCAATCTATAGTCACATCACAGTTTTGAGATGTTGTTCATGTGCTTTACTCTGTTAGAATGTTCATTCCTTTCTCTGCAAGATGAACTCTATCCTTCTACGAGCAACTTCATTGCTGCCTCCTACATGCAGCCTTCCTGCATTCCTGGCACTCTTTCCTCTGCTCTTATCCCATGTCTTATCCCAACCCCACATGTTATTGGATGCTCTGACTCACTCCCGCAGTAGCTTCTTGCAAGCAGCTTCCTGAGATTAGGACTTTGTCTAACTTTGTATTTCTTTCCACCTCTGTACCAAGCACAGGCTGTGACTCATTCTCAAGGTGCATTAATTACTTGTTGACCATAAGCATGAATGGAACTAGAAACTGAACACCTTTTGCAAAGAGCTGACTTACTTGCAGAGACTTGGGTGTGTTTAGAGTTGCTCTGTCCAATATGGTAGCCACTAGCCAGTCATGGCTATTTAACATTGAATTAAATACAATGAAATAAAATTAAAAATACAGTTACTCAGTTGCTAGACACATTTCAGGCACTCAGTAGCCACACATGGCTAGTGGCTATGGTATTGGACAGCTCGGACACAAAGCATTTTCAGCACCTCAGAAAGTTCCAGTCTTCAACACTGGTCTTAGCTTTATAAAGAATGGCCTTGGGTGCCTGACTGGCTCCGTGGGTTAAGTGTCTGCCTTCAGTTCCAGTGATGATCTCAGAGGGCTGGTATCGGGTCCCCTGTAGGGATCCCTGCCCAGCCTGGGAGCCTGCTTCTCCCTCTTCCTATGCCCCTCCGCTTTGCTCTTGCTCGAGCACTCTTGCTTCAAATCAATACAAAATCTTAAAAAAAAAAAAAAAAGGAATGTCCTCTTGTGTCCATCTTCCTGTCCCTGTTTAAACCTTCTTTCTCCTCCTTAAGGTTTGCTGTGGCTAATCCTTTGGGGAAATCAAATATTACTACTTGGATAATGCCGAGAACTGCAGAGAAATTTGGCAAGGTGGGCTTTGCTTAGAGTTAGTTATTCCTGCTCTGTGTAAAATCAAATCACTCCCTGTGGGTGGGCTTTGGGCCTGCAGAGAGCCCAGCGGCTGCAGTGTTCAGACACAGGTACCTGTCATGGGAAAATCCAGAGCCAAAGTACAGAGCAAGCTGAGCTCAGCTCCACGTAGAAAAGGCAAGCTTCCGAAACACCTGGCAGGCTCAGAAACACAGATGTCTCGTAGCTCTTAATTGAAAATATTCTGAATGGGCAGAATAAGGACAGAGCTATTTGAGAGTCTCCTGGTTTGTGTTTCTTGGGGGGAAAATGCCTACCTCTTCCTTTGGTTTGCCAATTCAGTGAAGGGCCTTTATTAAACCCCAAGATCAGTGAATTTCAAATACTATTTTTTTGTCTTAGAAGTGTAATTTTTGTACTTAGAAGTATAACGTAAGCCCAATTTATAAAGCATATTTAAAAAGAAAGTTGCTGCTTAGGTTGGAAGTTGTGAGGGGAACCTGGCTGTTTGGTTTTTCCTTTAGCTCCATCAGAATGCACAACTCCAGGGGGCAGTATTCACACTGTAGTCTAGGTTTGACCCACTTGTAGCCTTGCACAGAAGCATGCACAATTTGAAAACTGTGGTCCATCTACAGTCCCAACTTTGGGGAAAAAAAATATGCCCACTTCTCTCATTAGTCGTAATAAACATATGCATATTTCTGCAAGTCTTTCTAATTTGTGAAGTGCTTTTTGTATCATGCCTCATCAGATCCTCTCAACAAAGGCTGGCATGAAGACTTTGGGTTCATAGACTCTTGTTCCTCCCTCTGCCCCTAGCACAGGGCATATAGTAGGCATTAAATATGTTATTTGAGGAAGGAGAGAAGAAGGGACAGTAAGTAAAAGGGTAGAGGGAAGAGAGGGAGGGGGGAGGGGTTTATGATGCATCATTGTCAGTTTCAGTTTACAGATAAAGAAACGATAAGAAATGCAGTAAATTTCAGTGACTTACTAGGTCAACAACGAACCGAGGGGCCATGATGCACTTTCTTCCATCCTTTAAAGCCCATGCTTCTTACCATACTTCACACACCGCCCCCCCCCGCCCGCTCCCATTTTGTTTTTTTGAGCCAGAAGCCCATTTTGAGTACTTACTAGGCATTCTTTTACAGCACCAGCTTTTTAACATATGACACTGTGGAAGAAAGTCTATTTCCTTCTGAGAAGGAATTTCTGGCTCCTGGGAGCCTTGACCCTCCCTCCCCTGAAATAACCCATCCCTCTGCTTGTCTGTCAGAGGCCAGTTGCAAGCCTGAACAAGGGGCACAGATGGAAAATGTATCACCAGGCGGAGGGGTAACAGGCATTCAGGAAACAAAGCCCACGAGCAGCCAGTCTTTGAGGGGTGGCTGAGCTGGATCAGTGTTTAAATTCACATGTCAGGATGTCAGGGGTATTCTTCGGCTTGTTCCATTTTTATAATGAAGCTGTATGTCTGGAACTGAGGGGGGGAATCTCTGACATGGGGAAAAATGAGTGATACGACATGTTTCTGAGATTACCAGTGGGGCTTCTAGTGCAGACTGAGCTGTGGTTAGTGGGCTTGCCACGACCATGATGTTAGGAATAATTACACCGTGAGTTCTGCCGAGTCCCAGCGGCGGGAACATGACTCTGTGACTTCACCTCCATCCCCACCGTGCACACACATATGCACGCATGCACACACACACGCGCGCGCGCACAGGGAGAGAGGGAAACTTTCAAAGGGCTTGTAACAGAACAAAGCACAGTTTTTACTATCACAAAATCTTTATGGATCGCTATCCTTGAGGTGAAGTTATATCCTTTATGGTCACATTTTGGTAGTTTCCTTAAATTATTGAAGGCATTTCGTAGGGCCTGCGCTCTTGGAACAGGGCTGGGAAAGAGGCCCCTGTCCCCCGTCTGGAGGTGGGTTAATGATGGCGCTCCTTGTGCAATGCGTCCAGGACACAGAGGTTAATAAAACCCGTAGCTCTTCTTCATGGGTACCAGGGGATGGTTAATGTTCAAGCCTGTGCAGGACCTCAGCTTAATGTTCCGTATGAAGGATAGCGCTGCCAGACGACACCCTCCCTGGTGCCAACCTCGCATATTAGTACATGCTGGAAATGGGCTGAGCGAACCGGGAAAAGTTAGGTGCATCGCTCCCAGCTGGGTGTGATGGGCTGGCCCCAAACCTCCCTGGCTGCTCTCTGAGTCAGCTGCTTCTGTCTGCCCAGAGCACCGGACAAAGAGTTAGGAGATTGCTGGGGCACCTGCGTGGCTCAGTGGGTTAAGCCTCTGCCTTCGGCTCAGGTCATGATCTCAGGGTCCTAGGATCGAGCCCCGCATCAGAATCTCTGCTCAGTAGGGAGCCTGCTCCCCCCTCTCTATCTGCCTGTCTCTCTGCCTCCTTATGATCTGTTTGTCAAATAAATAAAATCTTAAAAAAAAAAAAAAAGTTTTCCTTGCTGCATCTGGGGTGTCCATATCCGGCGTCCCTCTGTCCTCCTCTGTTCACTGAAGGGCACAAACTGGCTTCAGCCCTCTTCTGGTATGTGCACATAAAGAGGACTGTAAGGTAGCACATCAGTTTTGTGGTTACAGGCATAGGCTCTGGGTGCATGGGGAATTAGAGTTAAATCTGTGTGAACCCTCCGCCCCATGTGTCTTAGGCGAGTTGCCTGAGAACTCTATCTTTGTTTGGCTGCTGTGGGAAACAAACCTTGAGACAAGGATTTGAAAGCAAATAATTTATTGGGGGAAGCGGCAGGGAAGGGAAGGCTTGTATGAATGGTGCAGCATCAAGTTAAGTTACCACAGTGGGCAACTTGATGTAATCCCAGTGGGGACCTCTGGGAGGCACTGTGGGACACATGCCCTGAGGGTCATCCCACCTGAGGGGCAAGGGAGCTGGGGCATTAGTACACCCACTCTATCAGTCTTGGCTGAGGGCTGCTCCAGCTGCTTCTGCCTGCATGCTGGTGGGCAGAGTTGCCCCCCCACCCCCCAGCCAGCTGGCAAGCCTCAGGCACAGAAATGCGGCTGCTGGTGCTTAGAAGTGTGGATGGCGTGCGCGGAAATGGGAAGGCCTGGGAGGAAATCAGAGCGACAGCATCTGTACCCTGAAGTCCCAAGTTCCTCTTTTCCAAAACGAGGCCAGCACCTCCTACTGCCTAGAGTTGCCAGGATTAAATGAGATACTACAAGAGCCCACTGAGTGTTAGTCATGATTCATGCTAACCAGAAGGATGGGTCCATTTATTGCAGTTCAGACCCTATATTAGACCTGGGTTACTTGCCCATGTATGAAGGCTTTCTTTGGAACATAGAAATTTTGGTCTTTTGGAAAATAAACTTACTGTCTGTTTGACATTATAGGGAGTGGAAGGGATAAATGATGTTAGCCAAAGAATAGGCCTTTTCTCTTGAGGTAAGAAAGCAAGGGAAGGAGTGACTTCCATGTGCCATGTTTACAGAGGACAAAGGGAGGCTGGGGCATTGTCTTCCCAGGCGGGGGCAAAAGAGTTCATCAACCAAGAGTCTACCATGTAGTCTGTTTGTTATCTCTGCAGGTTGCTGGCCAGAGTCCTTCATGTTTTAGATCACTGGAAACATTACTTTTGCAATGAGGTGGGGTCGCTTGCATTTCTCCATTGGAGGCTGAGGCAATGTCCCTGCATATGTGCATGGGGCCTCTTACTTAGACTTCACGGAATGCGGCTAGACATGCCAAAGGAAAGGCCCCTTCATTCCCATCTTTGGCCCCTGCCACAGGATCCCGGGATGATTTCCTTGGATTGTCAGTGGGTTCTTAGATGATGCAATCTTACCCCTTTGGCATGGTTATGGGCACTGTCATGCTACTGTGTTTGGGAGCATTTGGGACCTTCGTGCCCACGGTACTACTCACCCTCGGAAGGGACCCTCGAACATGCTTTTGGGGCTTGGCTTCTAATCTTCCAGTGCTTAGTGACGCTGGTGCGTGTGTTCACGTAGTTCCGTATGAGCCGGTAGTCCCTGCCGTCTGTGATACAGGCACGTAGGTCGGCGCTGAATGAATGAGGGAGTGTGTGAGTGAAAGAATAACTCTGGAAATGCACCTGGACACGGGAGGGGGGAGGAGGGGCACCACTTTTAACAGGAAAAAGTAGGCTTGGAAGTTGGCAGCTTTCTTTACTGCCGCCCCTTGGTTGCGCTAAAAAGCAGGAAGCCAAGCTGACACTTCCATGTAAATCTGAGATTTCCCTTTTTGGTCTTGCAAATTCCATTCTTGCCTTGCTGTCATCCACTGGGGAGACGTCCCCAGTCTTACTCACAGTTAAGAATAAATAGTGCTCAGGCTGCTAAAAAAAGGAGAGATCGCAGCACCTCTCATCTCCATGTGCGTCATTTACTGACTCTGTGGCACCCTATCCTGTAAAACTGTGATTATGTCCGAGGGGCGCCGAGCACCACCCCATCCCTTCTCAGCACAGGCTTTTCAAAGAGAAAATTCTTTAAAAAATATATAAAAAAGAAAAAAAAAGAAAGAAAGAAAGAATGAGAGAGAGAGAGAGAGAGAAAGAAAAGAAACTACCTCCCGACACTAAAATGCATTTTAAGAGCCCTTGCAAATCAGACACTTTTGTCTGTGGGGTTTAACACATAGTGGAAACAGATCCTGGTGGAAAGTGCTTCAAAATAATCTCCTGTGTTTCTAGAAGTATACGGGGATGCGTCGTTCACACTGTGTGCGCGGAAGTGATTTTCTTCATGTCGTTCTCTTACGTCCACTTGGTCCACGCGTTTCAGTTTTCCAGCTGAGAAGCTCTATGGAATGAAATCCTTTCCGGGCCCTAGAGAATGACATTCTGGGAAATCCTCCGATGTACTGGGGTCTGGAAGCTGTGATGTTTATGAAGCCTATTTGGTTTCTAACTCGCCTCCTCATCTGTTGTTTTGTTTAGAAGTATTTACCAAGTGCTTATTTTATGTTAGGATCGATTCTGCACGGCACCACTGCCCCCAGGACTTCAGGGCTCCAGTGGGAGATCAAGTAAACCATCTCCATAGGGCATGACTCTTGGGAGACTCCAGAGGCCAGTGGGCACCCAGTCCGGCTTGGTCAGTCAGGTGACGCTCCTGGAGGAGCTGGAATCCTAGAGTGGCATTCAGGGAGACTGTGCTGGGAGTGGGCATAACCAGGAAGGGTGTTCCTGGCAGTGGTTGGGACATGAGAGAGTCTGGCTCAGCCAGGACTGTAGCCTCTCACTGGGCAATGGGGCAGTCCTGATGCTCTGCTCTGTCAGTGGGATGCCCTCTGGGTGACTCAGGCTCCCTGGCTTCTCAGCCCACTGCTGAGACTGGATGGTTCCTGCCCACGCATCCGCTTAGCAAACCCTGAGCTACCAGCCTCTCACGGTTACGGACAGTTAGGAACTGAATGAGACTGAGCCCCTGCTTTCTGTGGAAATAGAGTCATAGAAGCAAACCCCGAGTATCGAACCAACATGTTAGAAGCGTGTGCTGGCCAGTAGCCCGGCTCTGGGGAAGACAGGAGGCATTGGCAGATGCGGGAAGTGAAGTGCAGGTGAACTCACCTGCCACATCAAAGACTAGGACCTCTTGGAGCCAGGATCTTACCCTGGTCTGTCCAGATCACTGTGAGTGCTCAAGGGAGTAGAAGGCTCTACCCTCCAGACAAGCCTGACTCAGAGGCGCTCCTGGTTTCTGGGCTTCTCTGAGAAGCCCAGATAGAAACCTCAGAGCTCCTCCTGTGGCCTTCCTGGGACGGTCTCTCCAGTGGGCCCTCCCAGGTCGGGGGGAGGACAGGAGGAGACACTGTTGTGTTGTCCCATGGCCAGTGAGCCCCTGCTTCTCTCAGTGTAGGAACCCACCCTGCCAGGCAGCTGGACCTCAGTGGCCTTTATCTGACCCCACCCTCAGCACCTCTGACCTTTCCCCTTGGGCCCCACTGGCCGCCCTTGGCCCGTCTCTGGTCTCAGTGCAGGCGCCAGGCCTGCTGCTGGACCCTGGCCAGGCCCCACCCAGTGCTCAGCCTCTCCCCCAGTTGTGTCTGGAAGGCTGAGAGCTCACAGGCCAGCCTGGAGCCTGGGGCATCCGAGTGATGCTCCCCGGGGCCAGCTTAGCCTGTTGGAATGCAAGCCCACCTGGAAGGACCTGCATCCCTTTCAAAGGCTCAAGTGCGGGCCTGAACTGTCTGAGGCAGAGATCAAGAGCGGTTCTTCTCTCCTTCTCCTGCTTTCCCAGGCCAGGATGGCTACTGCCTCCTGCTTACAGACTCTTAGACACACTCACATACACATTCCCGGGTTGAAACCCTGGATAACAGCTGCTTTTTCCAGGTGTTTCTGTCTTCTACGTACTGTGTCAGGCTAATACTCTTCATCTCATGTAATCCTTACTCTTCCCAAAAGGGAGGACGTGACATCCCCATTTTACAGGCAAATAAGCTGAAGCTCAGAGTCTGAATTCAAACTCAGGTTTTTCTAACTCCACCGCCCACGCTCCTAGTCATTTAACTTGGTAGCGATGTTGGGCATGTCCTCTGCAGCCTCAGTTTCCTCATCTCTAAAATGCGGATCATAGTAACACCCAATCTCTGAGGCTTCGTGGAGGTCAGATGCATTCTGTGATGGGAGGCACACCACAAGGCTGAAAGCAGTCGTCGATGAGAATAGATGACATTTGTGTGATGGTCATTCCCAGCAGCCCCAGACAGTGGCTGGTCCCACATGCGGGCACTTTCATCAGCTGCCTCGCAGCTGTCTCCCTCACGTCTTTTGTCCCAGCCTCTGTTGTCTCCTGCTCACCTTACAGCACCTGACTGCTTTGTTTCCCTTCTTTTCTGATTGCTTTTGCTTCTGTGTCCCAGTTGTCGTAAGCCCCAGAGAGGCCTGGGCTGAGCTCTGTTATTATTTCTGTGAGGGTACCTGCCAGGATGCCAGAATGATATCTTGCCATCCTCCCATTTCCCCCCAAAAAACCCCCAACTAATTTCCCAACTAATTTCGACTTCACTTGGATTGGCTTATTTTGCAGAGATCATCATACCCCAAGTAAAATGTGTGAAGCGCTTTGCCAATAGAATGTGGATTGAAATGCTAGTTCTGCTATTTAGAAGCTGTGTGACTCTGGGCAGCTCACTTAATGTCTCTGAGTTGCATTTTCCTTTCCAATTAGGGCTGAATGATCCCAGGGGCAGAATATGTTTTGCAAGGTTTTGGAGAGAATTTGGTGAGAGAATGGCAAGTCGTTCTTGGTATACAGTAAGTGCTCAATAAAATACTAAAGCAGGAGATAGTTGAACCAGCTCTCACCACCACAAGTAGTTTGGGAAGCTAGGAAGGCAATAAAAAATACACTTTGCTTGGAGAAACCCCCCGGGGAAGATGGGGCAGTAGACCCAGAGCTGAGGATCCAGCACCACACTGTGTCCCCTCCCGAGAGAGGCAGGCCTTTGGGAGATTGCCAAGGGCAGGGTCCAAGGCCCCTTCAGAGATGACCTCTGCACTTCCTGGTGAAATCTGCAGCTTTCCATGAAGGCAGGGCCCAGCTTTCTTATCGGCAGGCTCAGAGTCCGGGACTCTGGGGCTGGATGCCTGCGTGTGTAGAGGCTCAGGGTGTTTATCAGGCCCTTCCCTGGGGTGCGGGTGGGGGTCAGCTGCCCAGACTTTGGACACAGTTGGGCTTGGACGTGGCAGCTCCTCCTTCCCCTGGGGATACCCCAGCTCATTTCTCAACAGTCAAGTCCAATAAAAAAGGTTGAAAGTCAACTGCTGGGATTCCGCAAACGTGACGGCCAAGGACGAGACGCTGCTTGGGCGCCACGACTCCGGGCTCCTCCTCCCTGCAGTAGGATCCCGGTCAGCTCATGTCGCCAGGGCTGATAACCTTGGCCCCGTTCACTTTGCCAAGTGTTCCAGAGTAGTGAGATCCAAATCCCCTGATACCTTGATCCAGGTCGCCTCTGCCATCAATCTGAGAGGAGACCTGCGAGAAGAGGTCCTTCTCTCCATTTCCGAGATAGGGAAACAGGAGCAGTTGGGATGATCCATGGGGAGGAGCCCCACTGGCTCAGGTGTGTAGCACTTACCTGGAAGCCAGCATGGTCTCCAGCTGTGCACAGCACTGTTATTTCACTGAAATCTCCAAAGGACCCAAAGGGACTGGGGCATCCATTACTCTGATGAAACTACGCTAAGAGAGCTTTAAAAATTGCTCAAAGTTACCCAGCTAGCGAAAGTAGCAGTCAGAATTCAAATCTACCCCTTCAGTGCCAGATGCCCCTCTAAACCCCAAACAGAAGTTCCCTGGTCCAGGGTCTCCTTCCTGGGGTACTGCTCACATTTGGGGATGGATCATTCCCTGCCGAGGGGCTGGCCTGCACATTGTCAGGTTCTTAGCAGCATCCTGGGTCTCTGGCTGATAGATGTCAATAAAGCACCCACCCCAGCTCAGGATAGGCAAAAAAAAAAAAAAAAAAAAAAACATCTCCAGACATTGTCAGCTGTTCCCTGGGGGGCCCAATAGCCCCAGGTGAGAACCACTGCTCTACACTGATGTCAGGGACCGAGATTATTTATTCATGAGTATGCGATCATTGAGATTGCGGTTATGATTATGAGGTCCTTGCCAGTGTCTAACCTGCATTTGGGCAGGTAACTGACACAGGTGAGCTTCAACATGTAACTTACATATGAACCAGGACCCTGTAGAGAGGAAAGTGGGGACTACAGGTAATAATGTCAGCATACAGGCACCACGGCAGGGATGCATGTCTGCCCTTGCTCCCTGCTTTCTAGGTAAAATGGCCAGAATTGTGACTCTGCAGCTTTGTATTTGCTATTGATGCCTTTGTTTGGGGGTTTTTCCTAGATTAAGGGCTCTGGAAATCTTTGCACTGGCTCCTCCCACCTTTCCCTACCCTTCAGAGGGACCCTGAGTAGGTCCTATCCACAGACTAGCTCATGATTTTCTTAAATTGGTTGGGAAATGGAAAATGACCCCAAGGAGTTGGTGGTAGTTTTCTTTGCTCTCTGATTCAGCTGAGTCAATACCATTAGGGTTCTCAGTGTGTTCACCTAAATTACAGAGACCTGATTTCTACTTGGGAACCACAGTCTGGGGAACCCTGTGGAACTGTTTTTAATAGGAGAGGGTGAACCGTGCTCCATCCTTTCATGTCATGTGATGATGGTGGTGATGATCGTGATGATGATGGTGCTGGTGATGATGGTGATGATGTTGATGATGATGATGACTGATGATCTAACAATGAACACTTGCTATAGCTTGGTCTTGTCATAAGCACTTCACATGGATTATTTCATTTCATCTTTATTACACCCCATGATGCTATCTTTATCCTCATTTCATAGACTTGGGGTGTGAGTTTCTAGCAAGATCAATAATTTGGGCAGTGTCAAACAGTTGCCTGAGGATAGAGTCAAAATTTGAGGGCAGGCCTGTCAATTCTAAAGCCCACAGAGTCCTCTCGATGTAGTAGGTCAGTCATCATCCATCTAATGAACACCTGTCCCCATTATGATGTGAGGCACCAAAGAATGGACAGGTGAGAGTATCTCTTCCTGCCTATCAGGACCCCAGAGTCCAGCATGGGAGGCAAACAACCCAGCAAGCAGCGTGTTCTAAGTAGCAAGCTAGGAGCCATGTGGGAATAGGGCATTCCTTGAGCCAAGCCTGCATTCAGGGAGGGGGGCTCTCTAGCCCAGTTCTGGGTAGGGAGGACATCTGAATCTAGTCTTCAGGGTCAGTTGAGTGGGAGTTGGGCAAGAAATGGGGAAGAGAATACCAGGCAGGGGGGCGAAACTGAGCAAGGCAGACCAGAATGGTTGGAGACGTATGGTTCAGGGTAGGAGGTGGGATAGGCAAGTCCAGGTGAGGATACAAGAGGGCCTTGTGCCACCATTGCATGCAACACACTCCTACACACAGGCCAACACACACACACACACACACACACACACACACACAGAATTCAGCCACAGGCTGGTGCTGATACCATCAGACCCCTCCTGTGTATGTCTAGGGTGCCAGGGAGTTCTGACTGCCACTTGGGTGGGAACATTATCTCCCTCCATCTTTCCATTCCTCTTCTGCTAGAGACAGAAAAATGCCCCTTCTCTCCCAAAGATGTCCACATCCTAGTCCCTGGGGATTAGGTGAATATGAATAGAGATGTGGTATGTTGTGAATTTGTTACAGGGAAATTAAGATTGCAGGTGGAATGAAAGTTACTAGTCACTTAACCTTGAGATGGGGAGATTATCTTGGATTATCTGGGTGGGTCCAAGGTAAGGGTCCTTGTAAGAGGGAAAGAGGAGTCAGAGAAGAGAGGTGTCAGAGAAGGTGTTGAAAGGAAGATGTAACAAGAGGCAGAGGTCAGAGTAAAGGGCTTTAAAGATGGAGGAGGGGCCACAGGCCTAGGAATGAGGGTCCTTCTCAAAACCTGGAAAGTCCAGGAAACAGAAGAATGCAGCTCTGCCCACACCTTAATTTTAGCCCAAAGAGACCAGGGACAGACTTCTGACCTCTGGAACAGAGATTAAATTTGTGTTTGTTTTTAAGGCACCAAGTCTGTGGTCATTTGTTGTAAAAGCCATAAGAAATGTCTACCTTCCAGGCCAGAACCAAGCCTGTACTTCTGGTAGGTGAACTGTAGAGTTACCAGCCACCTGGGCAGGTGTACTGGTGCCTCACATTAGGCTTATGTCTTGGGCCCTGAAGAACGTCCTTCTTCCAGCTGGGAGGTGGGATCTGGCCCTGGAGCCAGCCTGGCCCTAAGGAACAGAGTAATTCATATTGCTTACCATAGCCACACCCAGGACAGCTTGATAATCCTGGGGCCCTGAAAGGAAAGGGAAACTAGGAGGTCCTGGGGCCCAGGAATTCCAAGGATACATCTGCCCTCCTTGAAAAGTGAGCCTGTAGCTTATAACCAGTCTCCCATGATCATACAGTGCTTTCCTCTACTTTTTTTTTTAAAAACAAAAACTACAAATATTATATTCAGGCAGCTGGGTTTTTATTATTCCTACTGATTTCTAAAAAGGAACATTCTGGCTTTAATTAGAATGAAAAATATGAGCAGTAGAAATATCCAAATATCACACGGCCTCATTATTTACACCACTGATTTCGACAGGCAGTTAAACAGAGAGTAAGACATGGGCTCTGCACTATTTAAAGAACAAAGCGACATTAATCTACTTCGAACTCTGCACACATTGACGGGACCCTGCATTTCCCTTTCCGAGGGCAAGGACTGTGGTAAAGGCTCAGTGCCTGTGGCCTTGCTGTTTGTGGCAGAGCTGGGTTGCAAAACCAAGGAGAGGACCTTTTCCTGAACACCCTGTGTCAGGACGCTCAGGAAGGGCCTCTCACCCTTTTGCTCACTGAATCCTGGCAATTTACCTACAGGAGATAAGCATTTTAGTTCCAGTTTCACAAAGAAGTGAATGGGCCTCAGAGAGGACTAGTGACATAGGCCACCATGTGGCCACGGGGTGGGATGTTTGGGCAAGGCCGGCTGGCCCCTGAGGGCGCATGCTCTTCTTCATTGGGGTAGAAGAGACTCAGGGCCCTGCTGCCCTGAGCTGTGGACAGCAGGGTGCTTACCCCTGTGCAGGAAGTGCTTCCCAAACTTGGCTACACATTAGAATCACCCAGGGAGCTTTAAGAACCAGATGCCTGGGTTGCACCCCAGACCTATTAAATCAGGATGTCTGGGGGTGGGAGGCAGGCATCAATGCTTTTTAGAGATCCCCAGATGACTCCAAAATGCAGCCAAGTTGTGGAACCACTTTTTTCCTATGCGGTCTCTCGCTGAGATCCCCTAAACACCCTGTGAAGGAACTAGTAGTACTGACCCATTCTAAAGAAGAGGAAGCTGAGTGACATCCATCCAGCTGGGGTTTGAACCAGAACATTCTAGAACCCTTGTGTTTAACCACTGCACTACAATATCTTCCTAGTGGGATATTGATAGTAGGTCCAAAGAGGTGTTTTCTAGAAGAATGCATTGTACCTTAGGGATATATAAAAATTGAGTCAAGTTTTTTTGTTTCTTTTTTTTTCCCCTTTCCCATCTGGGCTTTCCAATTCATTGAATGATGGTGAAGGTATAACTCTTTTTGTTGTGAGCATCCCTGTTTTCCTCCAGAGTTTTAAACCCTTAATTGAATCTGCTCAAACCTATATGTTGTCTTTCACAGCTAAGCAGCTCCATGGGGCAGGTCTAGGTAGACCCGAGTGGGCCCTGCAGACCCAGGAGGGCTTCTGCTTCCAAGGCCCCCTAGGAGTGTGGCCTCCTGGTGTCCCTAACCCTGACCTGTGTCCCGCCGGCTGTGTCCCTCAGGACAAGTTCCTTCTCTGGAGTTTCCCGTGTTTTCAGAATGGTGCATAGGGTACTCCATGCACAAGAGATTCAGGTCATTTCCTCTTTTAACTCATAACCAATGGAGACATGTCTGATGTCTTCAAGACTCCAAGACACTGAGGCAAAGCCTCCCCTTAGGAGGCTGGGTGCAGTCTGTAAACAACCAGGGAGCATTTGCTGCTAGCTCTCACTTCCCTCTCACTACCTTCTCTCCCTCTGCCTCCATTCTTCTCATCTGTCTGTCTAGTTCTCCTTCTTAGTGAGCCTTTCTTCATCTCTCGTCATTCCCAGGCCATGGCTCCCCTCCTGTATAAGTTTCCTCTTGCTGCTGTAACAAATCATCATATACATAGGGGCTTAACCCAATTCATATTTATTCTCTCATAGTGTGGAGACGAGCAGTCCAAATCAATGTGCTGGCAAGGTCAGTTGCCACCTCTCTCCAAGCTGGCGGGGTGAGCTGGCAATCCTTGGTGTTCCATGATGTGCAGAAACATCACCCTATCTCTGCTTCCGTGTCACATGGCGTTTGTTTGTTCTCTCTCTCCCCAGTGTGTTTCCCTTTGTCTTCATATAGCCCTTTTATAATGATACTTGTCTGTGGATTAGGGCCTACCCCAATCCAGTATGATGTCACTTAACCAATTACAACATCAAAGCTCCTATTTCCAAATAAGATCACATTCCGAGACTCCAGTAGACATGAACTTTGGGAGGACACAGCTGAGCCCAGTATGCCTGCTCTCTGTCTTGCCAAAGCAGTACAGCTCAGCTGTGTGGTCTTCCAAAGTGCATATTGGATCACGTCACCCATCTGTCAATAACCTGTTTCCCTTAGAATAATATCTAACCCTTGACCTAGCCTCCTGGCTCCTACAAGGTTAGGCTCTGGCTCCCTCTTCAGCCTCCCCTTTAGCTCTGCTGCCCACCGCCCCAGCCTCATACTGTGCCGTGTCCACACCTCCACACTCCTGCTGTGGTTCAGCCTGGAGGACCCTCCCTTCAGCCCTGGCTCCTTGTTCCTTCAGATCTCAGCTCCCATGTTGCCTCTTCATAAATTCCTTCCCAGACCATTCTATCTAAAATAGCATATTTTATTCTTTCTCATACTTTGTAATGTGATTTTTTTTTAAATTTCTTTTCAGCGTAACAGTATTCATTGTTTTTGCACCACACCCAGTGCTCCATGCAATATATGCCCTCCATAATACCCACCACCTGGCTCCCCCAGTCTCCCACCCCCCACCCCTTCAAAACCCTCAGATTGTTTTTCAGAGTCCATAGTCTCTCATGGTTCATCTTCCCTTCCAATTTCCTTCAACTCTCTTCTCCTCTCCATCTCCCCATGTCCTCCATGTTATTTGTTATGCTCCACAAATAAGTGAAACCATATGATAATTGACTCTCTCTGCTTGACTTATTTTACTCAGCATAATCTCTTCCAGTCCCATCTATGTTGATAAAAAAGTTGGATATTCATCCTTTCTGATGGAGGCTTAATACTCCATAGTATATAGGGACCACATCGACCACATCTTCCTTATCCATTTGTCCGTTGAAGGCCACCTTGGTTCTTTCCACAGTTTGGTGACCGTGGCCACTGCTGCTATAAACATTGGGGTACTGATGGCCCTTCTTTTCACTACATCTGTATCTTTGGGGTAAATACCCAGTAGTGCAATTGCAGGGTCATAGGGAAGCTCTATTTTTAATTTCTTAAGGAATCTCCACACTGTTCTCCAAAGAGGCTGCACCAACTTGCATTCCCACCCAGTGTAAGAGGGTTCCCTTTTCTCCACATCCTCTCCAACACATGTTGTTTCCTGTCTTGCTAAATTTGGCCATTCTAACTGGTATGAGGTGGTATCTCAATGTGGTTTTAATTTGAATCTCCCTGATGGCTAGTGATGATGAACATTTTTTCATGTGTCTGATAGCCATTTGTATGTCTTCATTGGAGAAGTGTCTGTTCATGTCTTCTGTCCATTTTTTGACATGATTATCTCTTGTGTGTGTGTTGAGTTTGAGAAGTTCTTTATAGATCCTGGAGATCAACTTTTGTCTGTACTGCCATTTGCAAATATCTTCTCCCATTCTTTGGGTTGCCATTCTGATCAAAATTCCACCAGTATTTTTCAAAGAGCTGGAGCAAATAATCCTAAAATTTGTATGGAATCAGAAGAGACCCTGAGTTGCTAAGGAAATGTTGAAAAGAAAAACAAAACTGGCGGCATAACGTTACCTGATTTCAAGCTTTGCTACAAAGCTGTGATCAGCAAGACAGCCTGGTACTGACATAAAAACAGACACATAGACCAGAGGAACAGAGTAGAGAGCCCAGATATGGACACTCAACTCTCTGGTCAAATAATCTTCAACAAAGCAGGAAAAAATATACAGTGGAAAAAAGACAGTCTCTTCAATAAATGGTGCTGGGAAAATTGGACAGCTATATGTAGGAGAATGAAACTCGACCATTCTCTTACACCATACACAAAGATAAACTCGAAATGGATAAAAGACCTCAACATGAGACAGGAATCCATCAGAACCTAGAGGAGAACATAGGCAGTAACCTCTTCGGTATCAGCCACAGCAACTCCTTTCAAGATATGTCTCCAAAGGCAAAGGAAACAAAAGCGAAGATGAACTTTTGGGACTTCATCAAGATCAAAAGCGTCTGCATAGCAAAGGAAATAGTCAACAAAACAAAGAGGCAACCCGCGGAATGTGATGTGATTTTGTTCAGAACACTTATCACCATGTGAAATGAGTTTTTCCTCCTCTGTGGCACATTCGTTGTCTTCTCCATCATGGTTTCTCTCTGGTTTGTGGCGGTGTTTCCAAGGCACAGAGGAAGAAAGGGAAAATGCCCCACTCGTTCCAGGACCTTGCCCTGAGTTCCCCTCTTTCATCCGCTCAGCTCGTCTGAGTCCTTACCATGTATCAGCAGCTATCCTAGCTGCTGGGTGGTTGAAGCCGCTGTCGGGGGCCTTGCCTTCTAGAGAGTGACTAGCAGTAGGCATATGTATATATACTCAAGGCTTTCTGCAGCGTGTTGAATGTGGCCTCTAAACTTTCCAATCATACTCAGCTCAAACCTTGCTTTTGTAGCTCATGAAGCCAACATTTCTGGACTTTCAATTCCCCTGGGGCTCAGCACTTCTGGAACGCTAGTTGAAACTCCTTCTGTCTCAGTGACTTTGCTTCTTTGGTCTGGTCTCAGGCCATTTTCTCGTTCATTTTCTCTGGGTGAAGTAGGATCAGAGATAAGGGGCCACTGTGGGGGCACAGAAGGAGCCCTGGACGTGGAGACCGAACACCTGGCTCTCAGTCCAAGGCGTGATGCTGTGTGGCCCTGCAGGGTCACCTGTATAGCCTTGAAGGGTCACCTGCTTTGTTCATATCTGCCCCAAGGCTTTTTCTCAAGCCTGATCTGTTGTTTTTGTTTTTGACAAATTACTAATTTGCTACGTCACTATTCTTACTCTCATTACTAATTCGGTGTAATTTGCTAACTTGCTAGTCTTCAGTGCCTAGAATAGTGGTTCTCCAATTTGTCTGCACAGTAGAATCACCCAGAAATCTTTTCTAATTCCCCAAACCCAGGCCAGGACAGGCGGATCTCAGTCTCTGGGGGGTGAGACACAGACAATAGTGTGTTTTGAGGTTTGCAAATATGCAGGCAGGTTTGGGGATCATTCACTTAGAACAGAGGTCGGCAAACTTTTTGTAAAGGCCTGAGAGTAAGTATTTTCAGCCTTGCAGGCTATGCGGTCTCTTTCACAACTGCTCGACTCCACGTAGTCGAGCATGAACGTGGTCATAGACAGCACGTGAATGGAGGAACATAACTGTGTTCCAATAAAACTTATTACTAGAAGCAGGCAGGGGACCGTATTTGGCCCCCAGGTCACAGTTTGAGGACCCCTGGCCTAGAACAGTTTCTGGCACGATATCTATCAGTTGGGAGAATGAATAAATGTAATGAGCATTTAATAATCACCTACTATATATTCGATTCTATGCTGTGTGCTGGGATTTAAAGAACGTGTACCCTGTCTGGTTGGGGAAACAGAGCTGTAAACAAATAATCAAAATGCAGTGAGACAGACAAAGTAAAAGATGTATGAGCCAGCCGCCAGGGAGGCCCAGGGGAGGGAGGAACCAATTTGGCCTGTGGGATAAGGAGGAAGTCAGGGAGAGCCTCCCAGCAGAAAAGACTTTTAAACAGAGTCTCGGAGGAAGGTTTTCAGTCTGACTCCTGGCTGCCAGGAATAGAGATCCAATCAAGTTACCGCAAGAACGGAAGGAGGCTGTTTTCCCTCCCAGGCCCAGTCTAGTCTGGATGGGGTCTGTGGCAGCCCTGAGCCAGACCCTTTCCAACTCCTGTCTTCTCTCTGGGTTCTTGCTTTAGTTTTCTCTCTTTCTCAAGAACTATATGCACGACTGTATAGAGCACATGATGGTAAAGAACATGAGCTTTAGAAGACACACTTGGGACATTAATTTCCTTATCTGGAGAACAGGGAACATCACAAACTTACTTCAGAGAGCGTTTCTGTGCAGCTAAAATGAGGGAAAACATGCAAGGTAGTTGGGACTGTACTTGGCACCTGTAAACACTCGAAACTGTAATCATGACCCCAGTTCTTATTATCTTCACTATCACCAATCACTTCTTCTGTTTGTTTATTGTTTTGAAATTTCTCCTGGCCCTGCAACCGTCTAGCCCCTCTATAAATGCCACCTTCTACTTTAGATCCTGCCCCTGCCAGCTCAGGCTTTTCATGTCATCCGGCTGGCCAGGTACCCTTGCCCCAGCTCACCAGGTTGCCTCTGAATGGACTTCCCTTCAGTATGGGGTCCCCCTTGATCTAGTCCCATGGTTATGAGGAGGGTGCTGACACACAGGTGGCTATTTGGGCTGGGTCTGTCCCCCAAAGAAAGGGTTGCCCGGAGGTGACAGGTTGTGACTACTAGCACAGAGGACTAGTTGGGGAGAAGGTCCATCAAGGGAACTCTGTGAAGTCTGTGGTCTCCTTGCACTCTCCTCTCTGTCCAGAGAGCCTGGGTTCATGGTCCTAGCTCCATCAGATGCGGCAGAGGGGCTCAGCATCCCAACCTCTGCAGCCTTGTCTGGGCATCCTGCGCTTCAGAAACCGGCTAGCCCTGGGTGTTGGCCAGCTATGCACGTGAGCCCTGGCCCCCTGGCCCAGCCCTGCAAGGGACTAGCCAGCCCCCAAAGAAATCAGTTTGGAGTCGAGTCAGAAGGTACAGCCCAAGGACTGTCAAAGCCTTTGTTTGTTCCCATCTGCGAGCCCCGGCTGCCAAAACATATTGGGGGTATAATGAGAAATAACGGAATCAAAATAATGTCAAGGAAATAAGTGCTGAAGAGGATAATCAACATCCTTTCTGAATGGATTTCCTGCCAGGGAGACGGGAGCAGAGGGAATGTTTTACCCCCGGGGCCCAGGCAGACAGTGGTCCTGGAAAGGACAGAAAAAAAAAATCACTTCCTGGAAGAGAGTCTTTTAATAGTTCTTTGAAGAGGGAGGCAGGAGCTGCCGAGGCCCGGAACGAGTCCTCTGTTATTGGGGTGTCTCCATTCACTCAGCACTGGGAGCGAGAACCCCTCAGCCAGGAGCAAGGCCACAGAGCCGTGGCTGTCTGGGAGCCTCCCTGGGTTTGGCACCTGGCAGGCTGCATAACCATCTTCAGTTTCCCACGGGCCGAGGGAGGGTGAGCTTCTGGAAGGCTGGATGGAGGTAGGTTCGAGTCCCTGCTGTGCCACATGCCTGACCTGGGGACTTGGGTAGGCTTCACACCTCTTGTAAGGCTCCCTTCCTCCCTAACAAGTGCAGATCCTACTTTGAGAGTAAAACAATCATCAGTAACAACATTCTTAGACACTGTGTGGCTGTCTCCGACTTAAATGATCTAATCCATGAAAGCACAGCCCCTTTTAGGCAGGTCAGCCCATGCTCCTCAACTCTCTTGCTTCCTATCCCCTTTGTTCTCGCTCCCCATCTCTCTCATCGTCTCTCTTTTATCAAGAAGTGTTGCCTTTTCAGGGAATGGGGGTCACACTGTCCATCAGACACCTAGGGAGGCAGTTAAGGACAGGACACCTGAAAGTCCCTGCTTTTCCATTCCCTCCCCTCGTTCACCATTCCCTGATCGTCTCCTGAACACAGAAGCTGGCCTGGCTTCCTACAGGGGGACCACGGGGGGGCAGGGGCTCCCATCCAGGGCGGCCCCGTTTCCCTCCCTGCTCTACTTTTCTCCGCGGTCTAACCACAGGTGTTTCTTTCAGTCTTGAATTGAAAAGGCTGCCCCTAGCTTTCACACCATTTCCTGCCACTTCATCATCAGCATCTCAACTGCCATGAAATAAAATCTTTTCACCTTAATCCAAATGGACTCCGAAGGGAGACCTTGTGGAGTCTGTTGCTCCCTTCATGTCTCTGGCTGTGCTTCAGACCCAGGGCCCCCCAGCTCTGTGCAGATACCTAGGGTTAAAAGTGTGAATAAAGCCAACTAGCATAATAAAATAACTGGTTGACCTTCTAAGTGCTCTGCATGGCTCATTTAATTCCCCAGCCATCTTTGAGAGGCGTGGACTTGTTGATCCCATTTTACGAATAAGGAAGCTGAGGCACAAAGAGGCTGAGAAATTTGCTCGAGGTCTCAGAGCACTGGGTTTTGGAGCCAAGGTTTGAGCCCATGTGGCCTCTCTCCAGAGTCTAGAGGCTGAACCACACACTCTTTTGAACGAACCCAACCCTACCCCTCAATGAGAGCAAAGAGGACGAGTGTTCTGGGAGCACGGCTGCATGGGACAGCCAGGACAGTGGCGAGACAGTACACTCTTGTCCTGCAAACATGTGCATATGTGAGACAGAAACTGTAGCTCAAACCCTCCCTGATAAGCATCTCAGGGCAAGCAGGTGGCCTTTGAAAGCAGCGGGAATGCCTGGGTGTGAGCAAGCCTTCCTCCAGCAGAAATGCACTCCCCTTCCCCCCACCCTGCCCTGCAGCACAGTCAGGCCTGGAACAGCCCTGTGGTCCTGTGATCAGATGATCATACCGAACAAGGACAATTAATTTCTCTGCCCCTATCTTATCTCCCAGATCTCACAAGCCATTTCCAAATTCAGTTTCTGGTTCCCCGTTCCCCAGCACCAGCAGCTCCGTGGCAAGAGTTCAGAAATGTATAATTCCGCATGGCAAGAGCACACTCCAGGGCTGAATGCTGAGTCCATGCCGGTTTTTCATAATTGGTTTTCAGAGCAGCCTGTTCTGTGATGTGTAATTGTTAGCAGTTGTAAAAAGATAACTCACATTTTTAAAAGCTTAAAGCTTGCTCTGTGCAGATAAAAACTGTGACAAATTATGTTCTGAAAAATCATAAAAGCAGAGAGAGACATGTTAATAACCAAAGGTGGCGTTTCATTTAGAGGTCAGCCAGAGCTATTAAAGTGGTCAGGAATTTCAAGCTTTGGCAGTAGTGATTTGACCATATCACTTATCTCCTCCAGCCCATGCCTAAGTATCTCCCTCGGTAAAAAAATAATCCACAGACAGTAATGCAGGAGGTCAGGGGAAACTGGGGAGAAATGCAGTATTGCCAAAATAAACCCAGCTTTCAAGGAGAGCCGTTCGTGTGGGCCAAAGCCAGTTAATGCTCCGACGTCCACAGCTTCGCCCCCAGTATTTGGGAATGGGCTCATACACACAGCCACTAACACATGTCTAGGGACACACGCATACATGTATGTGCACACACACCACGTGAAGAGCCACGTGAAAGATTTTTCTGCAAAGAAAAAGGTGGGAGGGGGAATGATCTAAAGATGTGATCACCAAAGTGATCAAGACAGACAAGTGTGTAAAGGGCCATCTGGTTTTCCCAAACTTAAAAAAGGTGTGTTTTTTTTGTTGTTTTGGTTGGTTGGTTTTCATTAGCCAAGGTTAAGGCAAGTCCAAAAGAGGAACAATCTGTAGCCAGGGGGAGAGGCTTCCCAGGGGTAGGATAGGAGTTGGATAGAGTCTGACAATTGACCGTTTGGCAAAGAAGAGTTGCCAAGCCGTTGGTGGAATCCTTCCCCACATAAGCCTCCCAGCCTGTCCCACAACAAGCAGACATGGGACAGTCTCATGTGTGGTTGATTTTCTAAATTCAAAGACTTTTTGGGAAACAGATCAAGATTCCATGTCCTCAAGATTCAGATTGAAAGGGCCTCCTCCTAGGACAATGATAAAAAGGCTGGGTAGGAAAACCATTCTAGAACATGGAAAAAGCATGAACTGCAAATCAAGCTGGCTGAGTTTTTGGCTCTGTGACTAATGAGCTGGGCCCTGCTAAGCTAGTTGCTCAACTTTTCTGGGCCTCAGTTTTCTCACCTGTGAAATGGACAGACCCCACTCCTGGTCTCCTTGAGTGTGGCAAAAATGTGTGTAGAAGACGCTAATGCTGTGCTCTGTGTAGACAGCGTGTTCCCCCCGGCCCTGTCCTCAAGATACTCTAAATTTTCTGTGTTTCTCTGTCGTGTAGAGATCAGCAAATTTCAGTCATTTCGGAAATCACTCATTTTTTTCATGCCATTTTATTACCTATTGTTTCTTGGAAAGCAATAAGGAAAAACAAACAACAAAAGCTTATAGATGCAGAGAGAGAGTGCTGTTCTGATAAGCAGATGCCTCAAAGTTGTTTGGCTTTTAAAATAGATTTAATACACATTCAAGAGAAATAAATAACAAAGTGGCCTCTACTTGTTGAAGAAAAATATCATGTGTGTTGTATATGGCTGCAAATACTTTCACGCTGAGGATTTCCACTCGAGCGGGAAGCTCCATGGTGAGGAATCCATCTAAGAGCAGACAGTTGGCTTTTTAAACATCGGCATGACTTACTTTTACTATAATGTAGAAATCATAACAGCCAAGAAAGATGAATACTCTGCAAAGGTTATAAAATGCGTACTATTTATCCACGAGCCGGACCAGCATGTGTAACTTGGGCAAATATATGTAGCTGAATTTAATGCATTATAAATGAACATAATTATGCATTTATTTATTTCAATTCCTCATAGATCTTCTATATCACTTAAGCACTGAGAAAGGAGAAGGAACTGAAAACAGGAGAGCAGGCCCTATAATTTAGTTCCAAATCTAAAATGGATTTTTTAACAAAATGACGCAGAATGCTTGAGACAAGAATCTCATCATATCACGAGCCCACTGTGTTTTCGCC
This sequence comes from Mustela putorius furo, assembly GCF_011764305.1. Lineage (NCBI taxonomy): Eukaryota > Metazoa > Chordata > Mammalia > Carnivora > Mustelidae > Mustela > Mustela putorius. The sequence goes on along the minus strand of NW_025421304.1, from coordinate 36,166,044 downwards.
CATTCATGAAGAAATCTTTACTATTTATTACTTGTTTCCAATCGACTGTCCACTCTGCTAACTGGGAAGTCACTGAATAAAACTTCTGCCCTCGAGGGATTTAATTAATAAGAAATTACCTATATTTCTTCATTGGAATTCTCATGTGATGAAGGGAGTGTTCTCTAATACTCTACCTTAACTATTTGGCTTCACTTAAGTTATCAGAATTGCTTATAAGTAGCAAATGTTATAATTAATAGAGCAGAATTATGAATATTTGTGATAGAGACATTAGAACTTTGGTCTGTTCTCATTATCCCATTTAGATATACTGTCCTCAAAGATCTGGGTATATACAGGTGATCAATAAGTATATATTATTACATTATTTGTAATAAAGATGGCGCGTGTGCGCGCGCACGCGCGCGCACACACACACAGTTCAGAGTGAGTGCGCTTGTAACCATTGCCTTATTCAACATGCATTGGCTGTTCATGTAAAATGGCGATCCAGACTTAGCATAATACCAAGATGACACTAATAACTTCCCATTGGGACTCATGCTTTGACCCAGTGGTTTTTGTTTTTCCTCCTGTAGTGGTAGATGTTGGGATCTTAAAGATGGATTTCCATCTAGCTAGGAAGGCTATAAATAGATATAAGAAAGAGAGCCTTGCTTGGCCCTCTGTGCATTAAGATGACTTTCGGTTTCCTCCACATGCTTATAGGAAGGGTTAGAAGTGCAGAGGGAGGGGATGGCTAATCGAATTGAAATGCTTGGTAGCATCTGGTGCCCATTCATGAAGGGTACCACCATTCTGTGGGTCACAGAGGAGAGCGGCCTCTGCCATTGTGGTGTGCTACTGGCTTCTAGAATGATTAGTGGAGAACATGCTCACTATAGTGGAAGATAAAATAACAAAACCCCAAACAGCAGGTGTGACATTTTTGAAGAGATATTTACTCTGGAGAAAACTGCTTTCAAAGCCATGGGGTGTTAGTTAAACCATTGAGTGGCTAAACAGCTGAGCTCATATCCAGATATAAAACTAGGTCAGCTCAGCAGTGAATGTATGTCTTCGAGAAAGCTCCACGGGCTCCTAGAGCCTCAGTTTCCCCTTCTGTACAATGAGGTTTCTAATCACACCAAACAAATGGAGTATTTATTTATAACAATTTATAATCTCTCTGATTGAAACTCTGCCTTCTTTTGGTTCGAAGGATGTTTTGTGGCTTGTCCCCTTCTATCTCACCTTCTGAGAGAGCCCTCCATGACCTCATTATTAAATAGCGCTTCCCTCTTATTCTGTTTCCCATTCTTCCTTTTTTCAGTCTTTTCACTTCATAATTTGTGATTATTTTACATAATATAAATTATATCGATGTTTTTAATTTATACTTATTTATCTGCTTGATGATTTTCTTTCCTCTCCCTCTAAACTCTAAGCTCTGAGAGCAGGCTCCTCATTTCACTCCCTCAGAGCCTAATAAAGAGTCAGGCACCTAGTAGATGTTCAAGAACTATCTATTAAATACATTAATGCATTTTAAAAAACCAAACTGAGACTAGGGTGCGTAAAGTACCTTACGCACCTTAAGACATACCTTAAAGACATAACAATACACGCTTGCATATATTAAAAGAGAAGATTTAGGCTTTTGGGGGTTTCATTTCAACCCTTTTCTCAATTTTTTTTTTTCCTTACAGAACATACAGAGTTTAAAATTGAAAAAAAAAATGAGCAGCAGAATTTTATGCATAAAAAGTGAAATGAATTTTTAAACCTTTAGTTGGGCAGAGACAAAATTCATATTAGAATTGACAGTCTGTTAATCACTATTCTTGGTGTAATCCAATGAGCAACTCCGTTCCCTTTATAAGTTAAATTGATTCATACATATTGGCAAGTTAGCTATTTCCCTCAAAGGGAGTTGAATTTATTTGGGCTGTATATTAATATCTTATTATCCTTCTTATGCACCAGTGACATGATCATTATTTCATCTTGTATGTTTAGTAGAGTAAATGCTTTTGGAAGGGGAAGTTGAAAAAAAAAATCCACCCATGCTCAGCAATCTTTGTAGGCAGATATATTTAAAATTCTGCTCCGTATTTTGGTGGTAGCTCTTCTCTGCACACCTTCCCTGACTGTGTCTCCAAGATGTGTTCCAGAAATCTACAGCCAGAACATATTGTTTGAAAATGATTCCAGTATTTTCTTCAGGTATTTCTTTTGTGCCATGGTAAGATGAGGCTTGCCTTAGAATTTTGCTTGCAGGATCTGCTGTCATTGATAGACAGCTGGTCAACCCCCAGCTGGAAATACACTCAAATAATCTTATACATGGGTCATATTTATATGTTGGAAGTTGGGAAGGTGGACAATGGCAGTGGGTTGATCTTGGATGATTGCAACCCAGACAGACCTACAGTAGTTGGGTTGACTCTTTTGCAAATGGAATGACTGACTAATTGGACCCTGCCAAGTAGATGTCAATTAGATGAGTCCTAGTGCCTAGTGCAAAAGAAACATCCTTCTGACCTCAAGAGCCTTGAGCAGTAAAGTGAGTCTTTAGTGAGGCCAGAGCCGAATTATTTTATATCCCACACAGACCACTTTACTTTTCCAAAGTCCTCTTGTCGTGTCAGCTGCTCCCCATTCCTCCTCTGTTCCCCTACAAACTCTAGCCCACCTTTTCATCCTCTTCCCAGCCCTCTGATGTAGAATGTCTTTCTGGACTTCCTCCATTTACCTTCATGTGTAACTTTGCTTTGTATGCTTCACAGTAAAGCTTCACAGCAGCTTTACTGTGAGCAGAGAAAGTGAGCTAGAGACTCCTCCTGGGAAGATCAGGGAAGGGGTGAGGCTAGGGTTACATACACTTTAGCCTCCTCGTGTCTTTCATGATGATCACAGATGCCTGCTACCTACATAGACTAATTTGATTCTCCGTATTTTACATATGAGGAAGGCAAAGCAATTGGAAGTAACTGCCCAAATCATACAGTCAGGAGACTGGGTTGAGGTTGAGCTAAGTCCTTAGCTAATGGCCTCATCTTGCCTCTCTTGATGAAAGTAATCAGAAAAAGAAAAATCTAGCAGATGGCACCACTCAAGGGTTTCAGGCCCATCTTCAACTGCTGACCAGGAAACAAACTAGGAAATTGGAATCGTGGCTTGGTTCCATGAAGCATGAGTTCTACCGGTAAAACAAACTTCAGAGTTGGAATTTGACCTTGAACTGGAAAGGAGAAATTCAAGAGTCCCCACATTCTCCTTGTTGGTGGGTTCAAATCTGCAAAATCCCAGGGAGTCATCTTGCCTTCTGGGAGGAGGTGATATGGGTGGTTATGAAAGACAGTTCTGTGGACATTTGAGAGCTGCGAGACAGGAAAGTCATCACTTTGAGACAGAAAACATAAACTAGATGAAGTCTTCATTCTGTCTGATCCAGACTTCTACAGGCAGAACTTCCTTCTAAAAGTACCTGTCATTTCTCTCCCTCTGGCAAAAGAGAACTTGCAGCTCTGTGAGGAGATCCCCAACCCCATCAGTGCCCCAGACCTTTCACTGGTAGTTTATCATTTCTTTTTTGAGTAGGTACCATCTAGTACTTAGCTCCTACATATTAGTCTCACCCTCTTTCTCTAGGACCCTTCGAAAGTACAAGTCCAGGCACTTTAAAAAATAAGCATTCTCTTGCAGAAGGGGATAATTGAGCCTCCTACCTTTCTTTCCCCCATCACCATCCAGGAATCTTAGCCAGAGCATCCAGCTGGGATGGCATTTCAAGTTTAATGCCAGTGAGAATTCAAGAGGCAGCAGAGACCCACTTTTGCACAGGGACTCCCAAACACTAATGGGCACCCAAATCACTTCGAAAGCCTGGTTATACCCTGGATTGCTGAGTTCCATCCCAAGGTGTCTGATTCAGTGGGGTTCAGAAAGAATGAATCCATAAGGATCTCTCTGAATAAAGTCAGGTAGCTGCACATCCTCAAGTTCTCCCCATCCATTTCACATTCTTCCTTCTTGTCCTCAGTTATTTCTTGAGGGACACCATCATATGCCTTCCTGAGACCCAAACATAATTGTACTCCATTCTCTCCTTGAGATACTAGTTACCATTTTCTTTTTTCTAAAATCAACTTGGTAATAATCCATCGTTAGATCATGCAAGTATGAAGTCACCATCCTATGGTTTCCAAAATCTGTTGTCTCTTCATGTTTTGGCTTTGTTTTTGGTTTTGGTTTTGGTTTTTGAAATAAGACATTTGAAAATCTGGTTTTCTTCCCTTCTCCCTTTCCTTTTGATCTCTTGAATTTCCACCTGTGAATCTTTTCATACTTTCAGGATATTATTAATTTTATGGATTCAGGGATTTGAACCATCTGAAGTAATCATCCAGAATGGTTAATGGTTTCTTTATCTCTTGCCTTCACCCCATCCTACTCACAATTAAACAGAGTTTTAATTGTGGTTTAGGTACCGCTTCCCATCTGAACATGTCTTCCTACTTGAGAAGTCTAAAGAAAATTGCAACACACCTGTTCTCCAAATGTCCCTTGGGGCTCACAGTTCATTCATATACTACACACATTATTTATGTATGCATTATATATTATTTCATCCCTTTTTATGGGTGAAGAAACTGAGATATTGTACATGGTATATAGTAGAGATTTAGTAAATATTGAATGAATGAATGAATGAACGAATGAACAAATACCGGAGCATAGGTCCAGGGTCCAGAATGCCAAATCGCATCCCATTAGTAATATTGTGCAGGGTTCCCACTCTGATATGGTTGCATCCCATTACCTAACCCATGCGCTAGGCCATTTCTTTTTTTGCTCTTTGTCTTGCTTCAGACCTCTATAGAAATGCAACATTTCAGCAGTTTGGCATCTTCGACTTTAGCCTTTTCTGAGCTATTATGTTCAGGCTAACAAAAGTGAGACCATCTGCAACATGGGGACCTGTTACCTGTGTTTGGGGCAAGAGAAACCAGTTGAATGGATAATTGCAATTAAAAAAAAAAAATCTTACCACTATTTCCCCAGTAGCACGGCTCAGGGTAGAATCTTTCCTACTAGTCTGTAATGATAGTGTGTCTCCGGATTTAATTTTATATTTAAATTAATTAAAATTAACATAGTTTAAATCCAGTTCTTCCATTTCAATTGCTACTTGTCAATTGCTCGATAGTGGCTAGCAGCTTCTGTATTGAACGGCCCGGATATGGAATATTTCCATCCTTGTGGACAGTTCTATTGGTCAGCTCCAGTGTAAAATCTCTGCCTATGCATTCTCCATGAAATCAGTCGAAGGGGTAGAGAGGAGCAGATTTTCTTGTCGGAAGGTGATTGTTTTGAATTTCCCTAGTAGGATTAGACACTAATTTACCAAACGAAACTCTTAGATGAACTGGAAGAAAAATGATTGAGTTGTGTCTAAAAAAATGAAAACCCACTGACATGTTGATATTCTAGGCTGGCGACTTTGCTTGTGGCATTTTGGAACAAGATTCAGAATCAGGAATGTGTCACCCAAGTTGAAAGCTCCGCTGTAAGAAATGTCTCAGTTTGACCTAAAGTAAGTGGAAAAGACAGGGCAAAGGAAGAGGAAGCCAGCGGAGGATGTCTGAGTGATCAGTGGTACCCTGTCATACCACATTTGACGTCTTAACAGGAAAAGGGGGCTGTTGAGCCAGATGTGGGTTAAGGGAGGAAGTTCAAACCTTTCCCTAGTCTTCATTTTGTTTTTCAAGGCACAGGTTGAGTTCAAGAGCTCTGAGTTCAATCACAGCATATCCACTCTGCAGAATAACAAGCCAGTCAGGGCAAATGTGTTCTCCGAGGCAGCCTCTGCCTTTCTCAAGAGCAGAATGAAGGCAAGGCTTCCAAGCTGCTGAGAAAGATCGGAGCCAAGAGGGAATCTCTCTAAGAAAAGATTGCCATCCGCAGCCACGTCATCTGTGTTCTAACTGCTGAGGTAGAGCAGGGGACCCCCGGGGAGAGTGACAGCCCCCACAAACCTGTCTGATTCTGCTTGCAGAAGGCATGGCAGGGGCGTCGTCTATCGGCGTGTAGGGCTGTCCACCTCCAGAGGTGGCTTTCCGCACATAAACACCAAAGGAAAATGCTATGCTTCAGCCTTTAGGAGTCCCTACTAGCCAAGCAGCTGTTTCTGTGTGTGCTTCATTTCCCTCCTGTTCTGTTTTCCCAGGGTAACTTCCACATCACAAACACACTTATCTGGGTTTCATATCAGCCTTAAAGTATGGATCTGTTTTCCAGACTGACCGTCTGACTGTCTGACCTATGGTTGTTTGCTCTCACAGAAATGCATAATATTACCCTTGTTAAAACCACAATTAGTCTAAACCCTTTACAGGAAATATCGGTTTGGTAAGACGAGAGATACGGTTAATAGGAAGTCACATGGTTCGGAGGGAGAGCGGGTGAACGTGGCTGATGGGCAGGCTCTCTACTTATCATTGATCTCCCGCAGCAGCTGCCAGCTACCGAAGGTTAGCATGCACCCGTGGCCTCCATTCTGCCTAGGGAGGTCAGAGCAGGAGCGAGCACACCAGGCCCGGAGGCCGAGGGACTTCCGAGTGCAGCTCTGGTCCCGGAACTAGAGGCTTTTGGTTGAGAGACTCGTCCACAGCTCCTTCCCATCCCATCTGAACTGCAGGCGGAGACCAGAGCGTTTGTCAGTCTTCAGGTCACCTCTATCCAACCCCACACTTGGCAGGCAGCTTCAGTTAGGAAAAAAGCAAGTCACTGTACAGATGAGTACCAGATCGGAGTAAAACAAGAGCTGTGGGGCTGATGGCCACTGTGTGTGCAGCTCCGGATTGGAACTGTTGCGTGGTTCTGCCATATATTAGCTTTGAGGCTTTGGCCTCAGTCTCCCTATCTGTATAATGGGGTTGATTCTGCGTATGGGGAGTATGTTTAGTTATTGATCTGCAGCAACAGTGCTCCTAAGCATTATGAGAGAGCATTTATCATACTTTTTTTGTAGCAGATATACTATTAATGATGCAAGTATCAAAAGATAGGACCATAGGAAGAGCAGTTAATGGAAAGAGAAATAGTCTAAGTAGCCAGGCAGCCAAGACCAAATGTCTTCCTCCTTTTGAGTTTCTATTTCTTCCTCTCTCATATAGATAAGAATGCCTCTCTCACATTGCTGTTGGATGAATTACGTGAGGTCACTGTTAGCACAATCCCTGCTCCCCGAGGAGCATTCAGTTGCCACTACTATTGTTAATATTATGACTCTTAGAATTATCACCCCCCATGATGCTCACAACTGTCCTTGAAGTTGGTGGCATTATTCTGTCTTGTAGACAAGGAAAGTGAGAGTCACTGTCAGTGAACAGTTGTCATAATCAGTGTACTTTCCGTTTCAAATGGAGTTCTGCTGGAAAGCCCAAGTTGCAGTTAGCCACTGTGGAACAGACTTTTGAAAGCTGTCAGCCAAGATGAAGTAGTAAGGAAATAAAGTGGTTGGGCCAAAGGAACATTAGCCTAGAAGGTCCTCTACGTATTTTAGAGGTTTGACTGCAAACCCTTCACTGCCTCAGAAGAGTGCATGCTCTTTAGATCTGGGAGCAAATTAGAGACATTGGACCTGTGTTTTATTTTTCTTTCACAGCTTTTTTCACAAGCTCAGAGAGCCTGTGAGCTACTCCCGCATGTACTCAAACTGTGTCCCAGGGGTGTCTCTGAGCTCAGACGTGCTTGCTTCTTGCCACGAAGTGGGGCCTCAGTGAGACACCCCCCAGCTGACAGGACAACAGCTCCTCAAGCCGTTGGTCTTCTGCTATAGTAATGCCTTGGTGGACATTCAGACTCAAGATGCACCTTCTTCCTTGAATCTCCCCCCTCCAAAAGTGAAGCAGTAAGAGATATGGGGCCAGACTCTTAGTCCATGGGATTAGCCACTTTCATTTATCCAGAATGATCTGTTTCTTGCATCTAGGATAAAACCGTCCCTTAGTCAAGAGATGCTAAAATTAAAAAAAAGTTTAGCTAGAAAGTAAGAGAAAATATAACATAATTTTGTGTAGGAGTACCTGACCAGAAGTGGTGTGCCTGTGTTCTCAAGCAGTATTTGCTAGGTGTGTGTGTGTGTGTGTGTGTGTGCACACGCATGTGTGTGTGTATTTGCACTTAGTGCTGACCCAGAACACACCGCTGCTGCTCCTACATCTAATCCTGCCCAGATCTTACATACACTGTTGCCCGGCAGTTCCACATTGGGCAACTTGTACATAAATGCAATGACAGAACATGACGTCAGCAAGGCAGCCATCCTCAGACTGTAGAATAGGGCCGGCAAGCTCGTGGCCAATATCCTTGTTCTCCGTGTCACCATCCTGGCAGGTACCGCTGATGGATAGGGACACTCTTGCCACTCCAGCCAGGCTCGGCCTCACTGCTCAGCACTGTTGTCCAGGCAGACACGACCCGTCAGTGGGAGCTGGCAGGCCAGAGTGCAGGCTGTTTGGCCTCACCCTTCACCCTGGAGGAGAGACTCCTCATGCCCGATCTGTGATCCAGGGTACATGTTACTCACATTATCTTAAAATTATTGCCAATCATTTAATTTTGTCACAAGCTGAATCTGGTTTTTGTTTTTGGTTTTTGGGTTTTGGGTTTTTTTGTTTTCGGTTTTTTTTTTTTAAATAAAACTTAGAACTCTTCGCAAGGAGAAAATCGTATTCTGTGGGACCAACCAGGACAGTCATCCTGAGACAAGGTCTTTTTTTTTTTTCACTTGAGTCTAAATTAAAACAGGTATTGATCGTTTATAAATAGCAACTAAAAATATGTATACCAGTTGACCCAGTAATTCTATTTCTGAGATTCTGAACTGAAGAAAAAAATGTTAGTTCAGGAAATTCCTTACAAGAAAAAGTTATTCAATGGAGCAGTACTTATAATGCCAGTAACAGTGATCTAGATGCTCATCAGTAACAAAAGAGATAAACAGTACCTAATCATTTGATTTACTACTGTGTAGCAGCTGAAAAATGTACTTAGAAGATGGATGCCTTAAAAAATAAATGTGAAGAGACTTGGGGATATAAACAGGTATATATGGCGATCACCTCTGGTGGACAGATCATGGATACATATTAATTCCTTTATTCTGGTTGTCCCTAATGCTAGTCTTAATAACGGATGATTATATATTGCCCTAAAATGGCTATGGAAGTGTCACATACAGAGAAGTGCTCAGCTCATACATGAATCATTCAGTGACTTCTAATAGAGCTAATGTACCTTGTGTGTTCCAGATCAAGAAACAGAACAGCTTGGTTTTGCTCTGGTTTTGAATTTTATAATAATGCAATTGAGAGTTGAACACTTCTTCCCCATGGATTTCTTTCTCTTCCTATCACGCTTCTGAAGTTTAATTGGATAGTTGTGTTTAGGGACGGGTTGCTCATCGGCATTGCCGTGTGGTGTTCCTTTCCAGGACTGCAGCTTTGCACAACTGGTGGACTTTCCCACTTTGGGGCTGTTCCAGTCGCAGTGCATCTGGCTTTTGATGAACATACCCGAATCTTTCTGTGAGGGTGTATCCAGGAGTAAAAGTCCTGGGTCTCAGGATAACAATTTTTCCACTGTACAAGAATACATAAGTTAGAATACAGCAATATTTAAAACTCCATTTGTCAAAAGCAAAAGCAGAGAGGGTTCAAGAAATCCAGATCGGGATAGAAGCTCCCATATTTTTTGGGTAATAGACCCAAAGAAGTCCTAGAATAAAACCAAAGGAAAGAAGCAAATGTCCAAAAAACAAAAACAAAAACAAACCCAGAAAAAAACGAAGCCATCTAAACTGAACCTAACTTAAATTGAGATCCTAAATCCTGTGAAGGACTGACATTTCTGTTTCTTTGCTCTGCTTTCTGTCCCAGAAAGTTGCTGTGCTATTCTCCCAGGCATTATCATTATTTTGAAAGGATTCTGCTGACAGGTTTCTCAGGACACAGAAACTGAGCTATCATGTTGACTTGTTTTTCCATTGTGAAGAGTCATTGCCAATTCACACTTCTAACCCACATCTCCAGCACGATATCTGATACGTTCTGATTCTATCTTTGTTTCCATACCTGCCTATGAAGTCTTTCATCCTGCATTACTGTCTCATGCTTCCCAAAACATTTTGGGTTCCAAACCTGGAAATCATGGGGAATTAAACTGGAATTTGCCAAAATGTAGGAGGACAGAGAGTGGGTGATTCTTCAACTGGGTATAAGCTACAGTAAAGTTCTTTTTGTGTCTCGAAGCTTCAGTGTCCCTCTCTGTGATGCGGTGCTAATAACCACTGTGGTGGTAAGCTGCTGGTCAGCTGCCAGGGGCAGTGCATGATAGGTGTGCAGGAAATGGTGGCCATGATCGTCATGGTTGTCACCGTCATCGTCATCATCATCTCCTCTAGGGAAGGACATCAGTTCAATGTGGAATCACTAAGCCCTTTCTCTCTCTTCTGGAGTGTGGTGAGTGAGGCCTTTGGTCAAACTGCCAGGGCTTCTGGGTTGTGCACAAAGGAGGACAATAATGTGCACATTGGGAGGGGAGTAGGGATTCTCTCTTTTTAGTTTGTGCCTCGAACCTTCCTATGAAGGCAGAATTCCAGAGATTCCCACCTTTGGGTCATAAGGAATTTCCTACCTAACTTGAGGCATCAGAACTCTCCCACAGAGAGAAGTTGATTCTTCTGAAAACACTCCTTGGCTTTTCCCACTAGGTCAGTTTTTCCTTTACCTGCATGGATTTATTACATAAATACTCACCACCAAATTACTGTGTCCCAGCCCTATTCAAGTGCTAGAGGCTAGAAGATCAAGCTAGTTTCTGGCCCTAGAGGAGCTAAACACCCAGCACACAAGTGTGGACATGGGTGGGCTTGTGTGTACCCAAAAGTACATACATGCACCCTGAGAAGTTAGACCTTTAAGGGGTGACTCCATACCACATTCATTTCCATAGACCTCTCACATCCTGTCAGATGTATCTATCTGGTTTGTCACTGGACAGTGTTTTCTGAATGAATGAATGAACAAATGAATGAGTGAATGAATGAATGAGAAAGAGAGACAGGCAAAGCCAGAGTGGGAGAGAGGGAGGAAGGGAGGAAGGAATAAATAATCTCTCCCAACTTCCCTGTCCCTGTGCCTGCTCATTCCCCTGTGACAGCGGTCACTCCCTTGCTCCTAGAATGCTGTCATTGGTTACACACCTGTCTCTTCTCGGAGGTCACAGTGGCCTTATATCCCTGGTGTCTTCACAGCGGCTGTCTTATAGCATCATCAATAAGTAGCTGCTGAATGGATGCTTTGTAACTTGGAAATATTACCAGGTGTCACTGGAAAAAGGAGAACCAGCAGGGGTGATTGCGAGGAGTCAGTAGAGGCTGTTGTGGCAATCGCGAGCAACTGGGGAGCGAGAGGGAGGGTGTGAACTAAAGCTGAGGCAAGAGCTGGAGAGGACAGAGCAAACAGTGAAGAGGGTGGGAGAAATATTCAACAGAGCTTGTCGGCCAGTTGGCTGCAGAAGGTGAGAGAAGGGAGAAGAGCCAAAGGGGACACTGAGATTCTGAACTTGGGCAGCCCGGGAGGGAAAATGGCACCATGAATTCCAATTGGTTTTGGAGCAAAGTCCGTGAGGATAATTGATGGATAAAGGGACAGACGGGGGCATGAGAGTGATAAGCACCAGCATGGCACCGGAGGTCAAAGATCCCAGAGCACCTTCGACATGTCGCATTTATTTCTGTCCCTTGATGTGTTTTCACTGACAAGGCAAAGAGGAGACTGAAGGGTTCCATGGCAGATCAGACCAATAAGGTTAATGAAACATAGCCTTGAATCCCCCCACCTCTCAGAATCATGAGGATTAACTTTACTCCCTTGCTGTGTTGGGAAATTTTTCTGGATCTGTTCCTGTGTTTGCAGTTGCTTCTTGGTTTTCTAGTCTCCTGGATGTTGTCAAAGTGATAGTGAGTGAACAGACATGAGATCCCTCGTGCAACAAGGATTATGAGAGGGGTTGTGGGATGTTCCGTGACCACCCATATCCATGTAGAATGGCTCATGTCAAAACAGCAAAGGAGGGGCCCTGGGTGGCTCAGTGGGTTAAAGCTTCTGCCTTTGGCTCAGGTCATGATCCCAGGGTCCGGAGATCGAGCCCTGCATCAGGCTCTCTGCTCCTCAGGGAGTCTGCTTCCTCCTTTCTCTCTGCCTGCCTCTCTGCCTACTTGTGATCTCTCTCTGTGTCAAATAAATAAATAAAAATCTTAAAAAAAAAAAAAAACAGGAAAGGAGAAGAGGCAGAGGCTCTGTGTACAACTTCTAGGAAGCATCTGGGGTTGTTCTAGAAGAATATCTCCAACAGAGATCTAGACGAGGAGGACGTAACCAAAGAAGTTAAGAGGGGGAGGAAAGAGTGTTCTAGAAAGAGGCAAGAGCAGGTTGATGGCTCTGCAGCAGGAGAGAGCTAGATAAATAGGAGAGTCTCAAAAGCTTGTCTGTGGGGTCAGAGCTGAGAAGGGTCCTGGAGGACGAAGAGGCCAGTGTGAGAGGTTGAAACCAAACCAAACAGGCCTTTGTGGGTCTCATCAGGAATGAAGAACCTGCTGGGGGGAGTGAATCATGGCTCCTGAGGTCAAATATGAAATTTCTCAATAATTCTGATTCCCATGGTGGAGCCTGCCAGGGGCCCGCCCAACAGACCACAGCTTGCCCCACTGAAGGGGATTGGAAGGTGCCTCCGTAGGTCTCCATTGCTAAGACATTAGAGTGCCTCTCCTTGTTCTTTCCAGTCTGATGTAATCTTTCCGAGGACTGGCAGCAGTTGCAAGAAAACTGTTTCAGATCTCTATTAATATTTTAACATGCTTTTAAGAAAATTTGGCCTTTTGTTGAGCTGGTCTCAGAGCAGACATATATCACAGTTCATGATAGACATTATACTTATTCCTATTCAGTGGTATATTTCCCTTGTTTGGATTCATTTTTAAACATCTATTATTAAAAAAATCTTTCTTGCCAGTTATGTGTTTGCTTCTACAGTTCCTAAGCTTGTTTACTCTGAGAAAGTTACTCTGTCTTCACCCTCCCTGTGAGGAATGGCATGTATCGAATTTTCTGACTGGGACTACCTGAGATTACCGCTCTCAAATTAAACAGAGAACCATCTGGAACTCAGAGGCCAAACCAGAATGCCTACTAACAACTGGCTTTGCATTTGGAAAACAAACAAACAAACAATTTCTCTTTTTTTGACAAATATTTATTTATTGAAACTCTAGTATGTCCAGGCACTCCCTACAATGCTTACACATGGGTCATCTCATTTTTTTTCTCTTACAACAACACTTTAAGGTGATTGTTGTTTTTCCACGTTGAACAGATCAGGAAAGCAAAGCTTTTTCACTGGGGGGTGTGGTGATAAATAGCTTACCAGTAGGCAGACTTTAAACTTGTCTCAGTCCAAGAACAAGGTGTGTTCTATCTCCTTAGGACCTCATACCAGTGCTTTCCTTCAATCTCTAAAAGGAAGCTGTTGCCCTTCTAGAAGATTCTAGCTCAGATGCTTTGAAGGACAGTGGGATGAACTCAGAGGCTTACTGGGAGAATATGCTGGTGAGGGTAATTAGTATAAAGAAGACACATGAGCTGAGACCTGAAATGCACAGGAGCCAGCATGAGAAGAGTGTGAGGAACAGCATTTCAGGCAGAGGGAAAGCACAGGTGAGGTTTCTGAGGTGAGAAGCAAGAACTGGGTGTGTTCGTGGAGTAGGGGAAGAGTCCAGCATGGCTGGAGGAAGAGTTGGGGGAAGGAACATGGTGTATAAGGCAGTCAAGGGCTGGAGCACGAGGGTCTTGTTGTCAGCCAAGAAAGAAGATGTCTTTCTGAGTGTGGTTGTGAGGCGAATTAAAGATGGCCACATACTCTTAAACCCTCTTCCCACGAAGAGGTGGCTTCTATGTCCTTTCCCTTGAATCTAGGAGCTTGTCTTCTTTGAGCAATGGAATATGGCAGAAGTGATGTTCCTAGTTTCCCATCCCTGGCTCCAGGGGAGTGGCATCTTCTACTTCTTTTGAAACACTCTCTGGAACTCCTAAGCCACCATGTAAGAAGCCAAATGGCTATGAGGCCGTCATGTTGGGTGGTGACATACAGATGCCCTAGTCAACAACCCCCTCTGAGCCCAGCCCTCCAGCCATCTCTACCAAAGCACCAAAATCTGTGAGTGAAGCCAGAAAAACCATCTAGCTTGAGCCCTGTCTGAATTCTTGATGTGCATGCAGAAAGCCACCAGGGAACTGTGGTTGTTTTAAACTAGTACATTTTGACTTAGATTGTTGCACAGTACTGGCTCCTCAGAACAGGTGAGTCATTGGGAGGACACCAGGGAGTTGTGACTTTGTGAACACACTGTAGAGAGGTGACTTTGGCCACTGTGTAGAAACTGGGAGGGCAGGAGTAGAATTGGGAAAATGGAGTCTAGAGTTTATTTCAGTCATCCAGGTGAGACTGAGGAACAATAACAGAAAAGCAGTGATTCTGATATATACTTTGAAGAAAAATAAGAACAAAACCCAGAATTCACCAGTAGGTTGAATATTGGATAGTAAAGCAGAAAAAATAGAGGATGAGCCCCTGGACCTAAGATCCTGGAGAGGTGGCACTGCCTTTCCATTACCCAGATAAGACACTGGCCCTGCTTGGGGTTTTGCTCCTTAAAGATGCTCTTCTCTAGAATCAATGAAACAAGATGGGATTGGGAGGGAGACAAACTATAAGTGACTCTTAATCTCACAAAACAAACTGAGTGTTGCTGGGGGGAGGGGGGTTGGGAGAAGGGGGGTGGGGTTATGGACATTCGGGAGGGTATGTGCTTTGGTGAGTGCTGTGAACTGTGTAAACCTGGCAATTCACAGACCTGTACCCCTGGGGATAAAAATATATGTTTATAAAAAATAAAAAATTTTAAAAGAGCTTGCCACCGTTGGGCAAGCTTCAGTTCGGGCAGGGGGAGATGTACTTGGGACCTTGGCATGTCTGGAAGTGTCATTGCCAGTGGGCCACCCGGCACACTGAGTGCTCCCGATTTGGGTGTCTTAAGGGCTTCTGGTCTGTGATGCCGGCTTGTTGCCCATCTGTCCTTGCCCACTGTGATCGTGGGCCTATGATATCCTTTTTCAGTCCCAAGAGGAAGGACTCAACACCAACCACCTTCCAATGTCTTTTCCCCACCTATTCCCTGGACTACAGGAAAGTCTCAACACCCCCCTTTACCCATCTCGAAATTAACCAGGTACACTTTTGCCAGGTAGTCCCCCAGGGAAGGAAAGTTTTGGAGGAGGGAGACGTCTAAGTCTCCTCTAGTTGACCCAGTAACTAGTCGTGTGGGTAAGTCAGGCTCCTCTTATCAGCATTTTCTTTTGGGCTCTTGGCTGAGTCACTCCCATTACATTTCTGGTGAGAGCCAATGACAGAGCAGCCTGAGAAGGTCAAGAGAGGTTGCCGGGGGAGGAGGCCATCTTTGAGGGCTTGGAGGCCCAGCCTTTGCTGGATTTCAGTTCCCTTTCAGGTTATTGCTTCACTCCAGCTGGGGATCAGGTCATGGCGATCTTCTCTTGCCCAAAGTTTTCACGATTGGAGATTAGCCGGGGTGCCCCTGTGTGTGTGCCAAGTCTCGACTTCGTCATGGAGGGTGGAGGCATTTGCAGTGGCAAAGATCTGTCAGGTTGCCATCTGGCCTTAGACTTGGGGCAGCTTCCTGAATGTCTCTTTTTCCAAATGTCAGTGAGAGGCCAGGCTACAGTTGCTCCAAAGTCAATTCCATTTATACAAACTCTCAAGTTTTGTGTGTCAGCACCCTGAAGCCACTGCAGGAGGAAATATTTTACAAACACACCAATGAGCCAAACATCATGGTGATACACCATTCTTTCAGAATGTATGATATCAGGGTACCCTTTATCTTCAAGAACAACAGCTGACTTGTTTCCTGGGACACAATAATGTTTGCCTAAACATGAAGGGTAGTGTCACGCAGTAAAGAAATATGGCCTTGGGGTGAGACAGACTTGAATTTGACTCCTGAGAATCACTCGAGTCATTAGAATGTAAGTTCCATACAGACAGGGATCTTGTCTGACTTGTTCATTCCCTGTAACCCAGAGCCCAGGACAGAGCAAATTCTCAAGAAGTCTTTGTTTTGCTGGTGGAATTAATTAATGGCATTCTACTTATTAGCTATAAAACTTTAGGCAGTTACCTTCTAAACTCTACTTATCTCATTTGTAAAGCTGTGGAGAGTTGATAATGAGGATTGAATAAGAGAGAATTCTTATGCTCAGTGAGCATTCCTTGAGCAGTGTGCCCAGCACTGTTCTAAGTACTGATGATATAGCACAGAACAAAGCAGATAAAACTCCCAGCCCTCATGGACCCTATTTTCTAGTAGGGGAAATAGACAATAAATGAACAACAACAACAAAAAAAACATGGTGCATTAAAAAGCGAGATATTGGATGTAGAAATTAAGGCAGGAAATGGGGCAGGGGGTCAAAAACAAGAAGTTCCCAGTTTTAAACTGGGAGAGAAGCTCAAAGAAGGCTTGCTTGGGGAGCTGATATTTAAGGAAAGACTAAAGATGAAAGGAGTCAGTCATGTGGATATCAGACAGAAGAGCACATGTCAGAGTCCTGAGGTAGGAGCTTGAATGGCATGTTCCAGAAACAGAGGCTAGCTGCTGTGCCTAGAGTGGGCAGAGGGAAGGAAAAAAGTAAGAGGTGAAGCCAAAAGGTAGCAGAGGCCATCTTGGTAGAGACTTGAAGGCCACTTGGAGAAGGTCTTCTAGCATCTGCTCTGAGAAGGGGTGTGTTTCCAGTAACACGCCTGGTACATAGTAGGCACTTTTCAAACATCTACATGTTGTTTCCTTTGTGAAAATTGACCAGTATTACTCTTCTCATATTCATGTGCTAAAAACCACTGCTATCACATGGCTCGCTCTGTAAAATACACTCTACTAGATTCGTGGAACCTGAGCTCTAGAAAAGGTCCAGAAATGTGGTCTTGATTGTTCAAAACCAGATACCATCATCTCTTCTCCTAATTCATGCCATTCTCTTCTCTTGCGGGTGCTTTGAGCAGACAAAATCAGGAACCCTGAAAACAGCACACATGACTTATTACTGAATTGTTATAAAATGAGCTTCAGTGAGATATGCCCCCAGACAAGATGCCCTCTGAATGATTCCCAGCCTGTGTGATCCCTGGGTTTCATCCTAGAGCCGGAGATCCCCTCCCCTGCTTCGATGGGAGATCAGGGAGCAGGGTGCCGATGGGGAAGCCTTCAGCCTCAGAGCAAGCCTGCAGGGAGCCATGTGCCCGAGATCTTTCTGCACTTGTCACTCGTTGGGCAAATGGGGTGTATGATAACACAGAGCGTCGCGACTGGCCTGGTCTGGTGTCTGGTCAGACTTTTCCCTCTTGTGAAAGTACTCAGCCACTGGCTAAGCAACTGAGAATTGAAGGTCCCAAAGAGAAGGTTTGGTTTTATGAAGTCTTGCAGAAACAGAATGATGAAGTATCGAAGGGCTGGGTTGTTGAGTGGCTCTGACACAAGAGGCTTATGTGTTTTCTGGGTCTGTGTCTTCTGAGGAGGTGGTAGCCACAAGCATGTGTAGCTACTTCCACATGCATTTAAATGAACTAGAATTAAATCAAACTAAAAATTCAGTTCCCTGGTCACACTAGCCACATTCCAAGCGCTCAGTAGCCCCATGTGGGCAGCACCGATAGACAACGTGTCCGTCATCCAAAAGATTCTGTTGGACAGCACTGCTCTGCGTCCTTGAGTCCTCCCTGGACCCTTAAAGGCAGTGCTAGAACCCCCACCGGGCTGCTGAGGCAGAGCCCTGAGGCTTGGAGCCCTCATGGGAAGGCCAGAAAGAGGTGGGGCATGGGAGGCTCACAACTGGAAGGCAGGAAGCTCTTGTGTTTTCGGGGTTTTACATCGCCTGTGGAAACTCCAGAACAGTGGAGACACAGCTGTTCCCTGTGAGGAAGCTGGTACTTCCAGGGGGCATGAATGTTTTTAGAAAGCTGCCTTTGCATTTTAAACACTTTCATCCCTTACCCTGGCCCTCTCCCTTCCTTTTTTTCTTGGGCTATGGCCCCTCGGATTGGTACAGGTGAGCAGCAATCACTGTGTTCCACTGTGCTTTTTGTGGGAGTAACTATAAAGAACCACTTAGACGAGAGACAGAGATAGGAGAAAAAGAAAAGGAATAGGATTCTTTCTAAATGCTGACAGCAATCATGGGAAAGATATTGGCATGCCCTTTACATAGGAAAGAAAACTGAGGACCAGAAAGGAGGCTTGTCCCAAGTGATAGAGATAATGGGTGGTTGGTCTTGGGTAGTTGGTATAGGTCTCAAGCCAATGGCTATCTAGTCACAGAATGTGTGTTCTTTCCACTGGGCCAGGCAGCCTCTGTTGTTGCTGTAATTTCAGTGGGGAATTTTCCCATGATTCCCTCCCCCCCCCCGATCATGCGCCCTCAACAACTTGACCTGGGAGGTGAAGCGTCTAATTGAGGGCTGAGTTTGAGCTCCCCAACACCTCCTTTGTGGAACATTTTTTCTTTTAGTGACCAACCAAATAAATGTGAAAACACAACATGATCTGAGATATGGTAATCCAGGGGGGGCCATCTGCCACGGATTAGTTCAGGATGTGTTTCCCCCCATTAGTTATCCGTAGAACTCATAACTGCAATTCCAAAAAGGGTCCAGCCTAAATATTTTTCTTAGTCAAAGCAGTCTTATTTTATTTTACTTTTTTTTTTTTTTTAAAGAAATGGAAACATAAAGTGATCATCTGAATATTTGGGTCAGGAGAACCAGCTACATCATTTCCAGGGACTGGTACACAATGAAATGTGAGCTCTTTACTAAGAAATAAGGAGAAAAAAAGTATCATTCATGGTATGAAAATATAAAGCCTTATCCTTCCTTCCATGGTGTCTCTCTTGCATCAGCAGAGTGTTTTCTCATTAGCAATTTAATGTCATTCTAAGTAATGAAAAATGAAAACTTTAAATTATTAGCACAAGTTTTAATATCCACCTCTAAATCATTCCATACCATTTTTAAATGCAAACGTGAGACTATTTTACTTACTATGTGAAATTGCCAAAATTGCACAACTGGTATCTTATAGCTCCACCATACAAATGCACCACGTTCCTGATCAGGACAGTGGTGATGCCAAACAAAACCAACTCAGCCGCTCTTATTCTACTTCTTGATATGCACACATCCTACCAACGTTCTCTACCTTAGCTTCCGGAAAGGCAGGGAAGGACTGGAAGGAAAGGGAACTATGAGTTGCCCAACCTCTCGTTGTGCCTCCGGCTCATCATTTTTAACCTAAGTGGTTGCCTAATAAAGGGGAGAAACACGAGTAAGACAGGATATGGTAGGGCTTCTTGGTCACTTGTGTTCCTTAGGATGGCACCACAGTCTTATGTTCAAAGTGAGGTCTGGTTTGAATGGAAAGGGTGGCCTCTCAGGGCCACTGGCCGCCTAAAACTTGGTCCGTCCTGGATATGACATATGTTCCTGGTACTTGCTTTACGTCTCGCCAAACCCCCTTGCATTGTGGTCCTCCCAGAATTCTGTGCTCTGGGGGTGGTGAAAATGCCATATGTAGCCAGGGTGGCAATGATGGTGGACACAAATATGGGGTATCTTCTGTGGTCACGTGCATGTTCTTTTGTCCATGGGACGTCACTCACAAAACACAGGTTTATAGATGAAATTATTAGGGGTTTCAGAACAGTGACAGCAGAGCACCAAACCGTAGACAGCATCCCACTGAGTGGGCCCCCAGTGACTGCATAGGTTTGCTGTGAGCCAGTCTTGCCTAAATTCACCTGGCCGTAAGAATCACCAGGGAACTTTCCAGAACATACATCCTGGCCCTGCCATGGATGTCCCAAAGCAGAATCTCTCAAGGGGAGCTTGAGGACTTTTCTTTTTCCTTCTCTTTTCTTTTTTAACTTTTACAAGCTCCCAGATGACTATTACAATCAGAGAATCTGGGAGAAGTCCAAGCTGTACACACTAGATGGACACATAGAAGCTTTTGAGGTCGACAAACCTAGGCTAGAATCGTAGCCCTGATGATCATGGCAGGAGGGTGGTGCAGATGACCTTGGGCTGCATGACCCCCCCCCCCCGGCTCCCTAATTTCTTTATTTGTCAAAGGAGCTAAAATTGGTAATGCATCTCAACCAGAGTTTGCATGAGGAAGTAATGAGTTCACCCGTGTAAGCCAGTTTGGGGAAGGAGTTCAGGTTCAATAAATGGTGACTAAGGTTATTTGAATTTGGGGAGTCCACATCCCGGAAGATGAGAAAATTTATTGGATATCTGGGGCTTCCTATGTGATAACCCTCCTCCTCTTGTCCCATAAGTTAACCATTTAACTGTGTCTTTGGGTGTCAAATCATTTAAGTCTCTGGGTTCCTTTCACCTGATGGTGTGGATATTTATTTACTTTAATATAAACACTTTGGAAGTAAAATAAGAGTTCCTAAGGCCCTAGTTTGGCTGCAAAATCTAGACCCTGTCAAGTCTGTTCTGATTGCAAGTAGCCCTGTGACTGGGTCTGTTGGGTTTTCTTGCTTCCCTCAGCCCTGTGGGAGACGACGACCATTATCTTCCCAGGTAGGGAGGTGGGGCCCTGTCCACTGTGGTGGCACCTGGCAGCCATTGAAACAAATCACAATGATCAATAGCAAGACTATCACTCCAGTGGCCGAGCAGGGACAGAGAAGCTAACTTCCTCAGGGAAATGGACCCATAGGACTGAGAGAGAACTTCTTTAAGGGGAGGAGAAACTTGACTCACTGTGCGGAAGATTCTAGTCTCCACGTGGCTGGTCTTTGCACTCACAGGGAGAATCAAAGAACAGTGAAGAAGAATTGACAGATTTGAGGGAAGTCCTTCTTTGTCAGAGGGAAAAATTCTTGAGTTTTTCAAGGCATTTTCTTGGGGATCAATGACAATGGCAACTAGTATTTATGGAGCAAGTGTTACACACCGGTGCTTAGTAAGTCCTTTCTGTGCACTATCTCAGTAAGTCTTTGTGAGTCTGTATGGGTCAGCCTATGCAGCAATGACAAACAGCTCCCAGATCTCCATGGCTTATGGAATTGTTGGCTTATTTCTTGCTCATGCTACCTGCCCATCATGGGTCAGTGAGTGTCTCTCCTTCCACATGTTTCTTCTGCCAGGACCCCATCCTCTGACTGAGAACCCCAGCCGGGTTCCCAGTTACAATGGGACATGGAAAGAAGGTATGTCAAATTGTATCCCGACTTTCAAAACTTCCACCAGAAAAGCAACACTCATTACTCCTATTCACATTTCCTTGATTAAAGCAAGTCACGTATTTATACCTAACCTTAAGGAACCAGACGGTACAACATGATCTGGTGTCTAGAAGGGCAAGAAACCCAACGTATATGAAAATCCCTAACTATATATTAATATTATTACTATTATGAATCCAGTTTTATAGCTAAGGGAACCAAGACTTAGTCTCTGAGACTTACCCAAGGTCACAATGCAACTTGAGATGTGAACTTAGGCAATCTGGCCTCTATTCATAGGCCCTACGCATCCTATACTCTTGACTTCTATTTTCTACCTGGGTTTCCACAAGATACTCAGTACCATGAGATTCCACCCTGCAGTTATTTTTTAAACATTGACTCTCTTACAGCTGAATTCTTGTTGCCTATTTCCCTTTCTTGAGGTTTCGAATGTCCTGACACTATCCCCAGGCTTGGGAAAAGCTTACCACCATGAGAATGACAGCTGGTAAACCAAGGGTATTCTTAGCAACGGTAAACAAATATTCATTTTGTTGAATGAAAAACACAACCTTAAATGGCTTTACAGAGAGACCAGGATGAAGAGGAGATCTCAAGAAATTAAACACTTGTTTGTGGAAATGTATGTCATTGAAATGTTGACTTGAAAGAGGAGTCAGATGACAGTGGAAGTCATGAAATCCTAACAGGTCAAATCTGCACAGACCAATGAGCAACCGAGTCCAGGTGTCGTCCTGAAAGGCACTGCTTCAGTGATTTTGGAAACAGCACATGCAGAGCAATTTTAAAGGAATGTGCACCTCGCCAAAAGTTTCATTGTTTTGAGGAACTTCTCTCCTGTCAGTTATCAACCTCTGGGCATATGACCTCATTTTGAAGACAGCGAGATAAAGACATTATGGTCTTGACCAATTCAACCTAGATCAGCCAGCTCCCAGTCAGTCCATGACATGAGAGTGAGCCCAGCTGAGATCCAGTCACCATCCCGCTCCCCACCAGAGATGCAGTAGACTCTTGGAACCTATCGCACCTTGAAGAGGAGAGCAGGGGCCCCTGACCACAAAGTGTAATGAAAAGGCTACCCAACAGTAAGTCATTGCTTTAGTAGATATTTGCCAGGTTGATATAGTTCCAGGCACTATGCTGGGCTCTGAAAGTGCAGCATAAACATTAAAAATATGACCTTGAACCTCTATAGTTCCGCAGTAGGTCATAGGCTTCTTTTCTCCAGGTATTTGCTCTTTTCATCCCCTTGCTCTCATGCTTGCCAAGGTAGTGAACTCTTCATCACCCTCCATAGCCACCTTGAATCTCCTCTCTGTTTTAAAATCTGGCCCCAGCAACCCCAGGAAGAATTAACCATCCCTTCCTTTATGACTCTGCATACTTCATCAGACCTCCACCTGAGCACCAATCTCACTGTATTATTATTATTTTACTATGTCTCCTGCACTGATCTGAGAGATCCTCAAGACAAAGGACCTTCTTACCCCACCTCCCTTTCCCCTCTGTGCATCTCTAATGTCTTGAGTTAAGAAATTCCCAAATGATTTTTAAATTAATAGATGTCCAGATAAACTCCACTTTGGCCCCTCTTCTTTCCTGCATGTTCTGTCCCTTTTAGAAATCCAGACTGGGCATTGATAGAAGGAATGGCATGGCTCCTGAAGATGGAATGAGTTTGCAGATGACCCACCAAGTCCCTACACCAGGCTAACAGCATTAACAGTTGGATGGTTACTTGAGAAAGGTAGTCTGAGCAGGGAATCATAAAAACAGACACACCAGCTTGTAGCAAACAGTTTGCTTTAACTTAAAACATGCAAGCACAGGCGCACTCTCACTGATCTCTTTCATAAGAGCAAGGCATTTGCTTTGAACAGGCTGGTTGGAGAACACCATGTTCCCATGGCACGAATCACACCCATAATGCATTATTCTATAACTTGAGGTTTCACGGTCTATAGGGAGAACCTAAAGTCATGCAGTCTAGAATTTTATCAGTGGTTTGAATAGTCTAACCACATCTAACTGGACCACCTCATCTACCTTTGGTAAGTCTTCTAGAACATTTTATGCATTTTCACCACGCCAACTCCTTTTTATACCCATAGTTCATCGAAACTTTCTAAAATTCCATTTCCTTGCTGTAGGAGTATGTCTAGGGATGACTAATAAGCAGCCATCATGTGCTAAGAGCTCCCCATGCGCTGGGTGCTGAGTCAACACTTGAAATTAAGGATCTCGATGTAATCCTCCCCCCCCCCAAAAAAAAGC
Organism: Mustela putorius furo; assembly: GCF_011764305.1. Classification (NCBI taxonomy): domain Eukaryota; kingdom Metazoa; phylum Chordata; class Mammalia; order Carnivora; family Mustelidae; genus Mustela; species Mustela putorius. Next base: position 36,142,327 of record NW_025421304.1, on the reverse strand, counting down.
CATTGAGGCGAGAGCTGTTGTCTCCCCATGGAAAGTGGAGAGAATTCATGATGTAAGGCATCAGAGGGGATTGATTGGGGTGATAGCTTTAGTAAAGATCCTGGAAAGCAGGGTTCGTAAGACCACTCTCTCCAAAACAAGCCCATATCATAGGCCACTTATGTTCAAGGCACTAGTCTCAATGCTTAAATCAGATGAACTCACTGAATTCTCACAGTGACTTTGTGGTGTGGTAAGTATAGTTCATATCAGCATTTCACAGATGAGGAAACTGAGGAACAGGGTCATAGGTAGAAAGCAGCCCCCAAGTCCAGACAGGATTATAAACCCAGAGCCTTAATTCCAGAGCCTGCTATGCCAATTGGAATCATTAGCAAATAAGATTACCAACCAACTCCTGTCATACAGTGTCTTGGAAAAGATTAAGCAAAGTAGTGATTATTTCAGTGAAATGCTTGTCACCTGGTAGTTACAGGACAAGTGTCCCTCCTGTTCCATTCCTTTCCTTTCCTTTCTACAGACAACATGGGCATTACTGCATTTTTCTCAATTCTTTCATATTCTCCCTATAATAAGAATCAAAACAATGCCTGCTTGGAGGGGATTAGGCACCCAGCGTCACCTTGGGAGATCAAAGACCACCAAATCCATATATAAAAACAACCAAAAAAAAAAAAAAAAGTCAATCTTCTGTGCAGACACGATTTCTCTTGAAAGGTGACACAGTCCTTTAAAAATAGCTATGGGCTCCATTGTGCAAAGACAGTGATAGAGACTGACAGCTTTTAGAGAGGTATAATGTTCCCAGGCAGCCGGCTAGCATGGCTCACCCAGATAGAGATCAGTCATTCGATCCGGGGGAGAGTGCTAAATGTTAGAGGTTAAGCTGCTATGTTCTTATTACTAATCAAACTTCAACACCATGCCCGGACTCCTCCATTCCCTGTAAGGCAATGGTAGATTAGCGAGAGGCTCCAACGCAGGCTCCTGGTTTCAGAGGCACTACTGTCCCCATTCACGGTAGAGCCCCATATCATCCCCAAATGTGGAGCTTCCAAGACTTTCCCAGAATGCTAGCCATCTGAGGTCAAAGCAGGTAGGAACCCGCTGCTTCTCCAGTGAAGACACAACAGATAGACAAGGATGTGGCTCCTGGGTGCAGGCTCCGCTAAACGGCTCTCACTTTGTATCCACCCAAGACAGAAGGAGCTGCTCTGGAATTTGCTGTTTCTCTGCCCCCCCTCCCCAATTCCTCTTTCTCACCAGCACATATTTCGAAGGTGAATCGTGCAGTTTGGGCTGCTCTTTTCCCACCATCACAAGAAATGATGTGCTGGGAAATGTCTACTAATCGGTTCTCTGGGGGTGGAGGAGCCCTGCTTTGGAACTTCTGCCAGTTTCCATGGTGTCTTTTTCCCTCTCATAGCTGATTCAGGCTGACGAGGTGATGTCACTGAACGCAGAGTTAGGAAGGGAGGTGCACAGTCACGGTGCCCACAGCTCCAGGACACTGCCAGTCAAAGGACACATGAGCATGCTAGTGTCACCTCTGTTGGGTTGCCTAGGACCCCCTCGCCAGGGCATTCCGAGCCCTCATCCCTTGTCTCTGTCAGGCAGATCTTGCCTTTTCTGGATGTCATGGAAAGGCCCACAGCACTTGGTTCTTCAGCTCTTGGCTATAGAGTAATTCAGTAAAACTGGTTAATTGCTTTTCCAATAATAATAATAATAATAATAATAATAATAATAATAATGTAGATAATATCCCCAGAGCCTGTGGGTATCCACCCAGGATTTCATCGAATGCCTGACAAAGTCCTGGCAGGTGGTATCACCCCTGACTCCCCCTACTTCACAGATGAGGAAACAGACTGTGAGAAGCCATGCACCTGAGGCCATTTGACTTTTTAGTGGTGGCCCTAAGATTTGATACCACAATTGCCTTGCTCCTATACCCATGCTTTTAGCTGCTACCATGTCCCATCCCGTCCCAAAAGAGTGTCATCCAAGGGCATTTGGGAAGTACAGGTGAGATTTCCTGGGAAAGTTGAAACAGAACAATAGCAGAACAGGATAGAGGTGAGGAGGTTCGAAAGGATGAGATAAGTCATCAGCATATATGGAATGTCCTTTTCAGTGGAGCTGGTCAGGAGCATGGGGGTAGGTAGCTGAGAGGACAGAAGACGACAGGAGATGAGATACCTCTTTCAGGGGCAGCTTCTCATGTCCTGAGGCAGCCATTCCATGAATCAGGAGTCCCTTACATGGGCCTGAGAATTACTCCCACCCTGCTCCACCCACCTCTCCACACTCTTCCTTCTGGTCCTGCTTGGATTAACCCTGCCCATTTAACAGCAAGCCCTCACATGTCGTGAGATGGCATCCCAACATCCCATGGTCTTCTCTTCTTCAGACTGAGGTCCTTCCACTTTCCAGCTATCCTGGGTGTGTACCAGTGGGTCCATTTACCATCATGATGGTCATCTACTTCTGGAACCTCTCCCGAGTATCAGGGTACCTCTTGAAGGTGCATACAAGAATGAGCACCTGGGACGTTGTTGTGGCCTTCCTCTGTAGCCCTTATCCCAGGAAAATGTTGGCTTGATCTGGGTGATTACTTAATTGCTATCTGAATTCTTCTTGGCTGGCTGTATCCCAAGCACAAACACTGAGGCTGGTTTTGTCCCCCAACATGACCCCTCTCCAGTCATGATGAGAGCTCAGTAAACATTAGCTCTAGGTGCTGTTGGAGGTAGGGGTTGGGGGAGGGATGGTCTGATGAACATAGAGGACAGTGAGCCAAACCGTCCCCTCTTCACATGATTCTTCATCAGGTGTGGCTTTAAAACACTGGCATCCTATCAAGGAAACTTCTTGGGGTGCCCTAGCATTCCCTGTAAGTCATCATTCGATAGCACCTCTCTCTGTAAGCTATAGAATGGATGTCAGCGTCACTTCCCGAGACCTCATTCAGACCGTCATTCAGATGGCTCTCAGCATGCCCTCTGGGGTACAGGGTGACACATGACCTGGTTTAGGAAAGTAACAGCATTAAACGCCCTCCTGACTCTCCATTTCCAGCGCGGTGGGGGCCTGGGTGTGCAGGAGGGCGTACAAAGTGGATGGACTGGAACAGCATGTGGGGACGCACCACTGCTCTGAACCCACGTAGGCTCCGAACGGACCAGGCTCCCTCATGCTGCCAGCTTCCAGGGATTGCCCCAGGGGCCAATGGGCACCAATCCTGTTCCTGCCTCAGTTCCCCCATACTGCAGCTTCCCTGAGAAAGGCTTTTACACTTTGTAAAAGCCTTTGGTTCCTTCCAGCACTCAGATCCATGCCCTTTCTGGGCTGTAAGAGGTGGCCTGCCCTGATGCTCAAGACATTGATCACTCTTGTTGGGGCAGTGTCCATCACACCAGAGCAGCCTCAGAACCATCCTGGCCACAGCCTCGATCTTGGATCCTCCAGAAACGGGTTCCAGAGTGAGAAGCTGAAGAGATCAGGTTGCTGATGGGTTTGGTAACTGGAGAGGCGTTCTTATTTCGGGACAAAGCCCACACCCTTAAAAATGAACTCTAGTGGTATTTACTGCCTCTCCGTCTGCCAGGCATGTATTTGCCTGCCACCTACCTTACCTCTCGTACTTGTCACAAAAAGGCTAAGTGACTTGTCTGTGTGTGATGACCTGCCATCGAGGTGGGCTTCACTATGGCATTCATGTGCCCCCCAGTACTGCTTTGCCCCGCCCCGAGATACCGAGTCCTGGATCTCTGGAGTTGGATGGGATGGTGTAGTTGCGTTGGGCTCCCTTCTCCTGAATGAACATCATTGAAATTAAAAGGAAATAATAATCAGTGGGCTCAGTGAATAGGAAGCATCAAGGGTGGACCTGCCTGTCATGTTCTCATGGCTTTAAGCTCCAGCGGGTGAAGCTGGCACACAAGGCTGCCCTGGCATTTGTCACCTGTGGTCTGGCAGGAGGGGGACAACTCTGACAGCCCTTGGGTCCTGGGATCCAAGCAGGTGTGCCTGATGTGCCCCTCCAGGAACCCAGCTCCCATCCCATCGCAGGCATTCATAGAGCAAACAGTTCGACTGTGGGTGGTGGTCCTGGTGCCCCTTTCTTTGTGGCTGGGGGTGTGAAGTGAAGTGGCTCTACCCCAGAACGGCCGTTTCAAGTTCCAGCCTCACACCCTAGAGGGGCTACTGGAACCAAAGCGCCAGTGTCCCCAGATGGAGCATTTGCTTTCCTTTATGTGGTGAGGCATCCAGGTGAGGCTGTTCTGTACTCGGACCAGGGTCTGGCTTGGCATCCCCAGCCCAGAGTGGGTCAGCCATCAAGGAGCAGGGGCGCTGGCCCCCAGGGAGGCCAGCAGAGCTCTGTGCAAGAGGGACACATCCAGTCCTCTGTATATGAACTTGTACAATCCTCCGACGGCAGACACTGAAAGAAGAGGAAACGGAGATGTTGCCCTGACTGCCCACAGCTCAGCATTGGACCAGGGGACCAGCACATCATTCATTTACCTGGTGGCTGTTTCCCGAGTGCTCACTTGGGCAGTGCCTGGCCCTGGATGGCTGCTGGGGAGTCAGTAGTGAGAGAGACTGCTGTGGTAGACACCCATAGAGCTCAGAGACACAGATTGACATCGATTCGGAACATCACTCCCCTGACGGTAAACTTTCACGTATGATGGGCTCCGTGAAGGACTGACCCAGCACAGCCAGCAAATTCATCAGAAGCTGGACGCACAGTGCCCATGAGACTGTGATTATAGAAAGTGATTATAATAATAATGAGTACATAATAATGAATCCAACCTGGTTACATTTACCTTTCTGTCAATTATAAATTTTTTTTATTAGGATTTTTTAGTGAAGGAAGGGACCCACAAATGTCAGAGTGCCTCAGGCCCCAGAACAGCACAATATGTCCCTGGAGCTTGATGCTGCCAGGACTTTAAGCATATGGACTGGTTTAGTCCTGGGGTTCAGGGAGGCTTCCCTGCAAAGGTAGTAAGTAAACTGAGAACTGATGGAAATCAGGAGTTATCAGCATTTCCAACAGTGGGGACAGCATGTGCAAAGGCCCTGTGGGTTGGGCAAGAATAGTGGGTTTAAGAAACTGAACAATTCTGCAGAAAGTGAAGGGTCACATGGTGTATATCAGGGCTGCTGGGGTAAACAGTGGTCTTGGGGTTTAATATCAGAGTGATGAAAACTCAGAGGTGGTTGACAACATAATGGAAGGAAGGCTGTCATGGTATAATTGGTGACATGAGTAATCTCAAACAATTGCCCTGGCTGCTGTGAGAAGATTGAATTATGGGAACTGGGGTGAGTGATTGCAACAAGCCAGGCAAGACTAGGATGTGGCAGTGAGATGAGAAAGGGCAGATGTGAACGACAGTTAGAAGGCAGCAAGCTTGGGGTTCGTGGTGATGGGAGGTAATGGAAGAAGGAGAGAGACAGATCAAGCATGGTTCCCAAGGATTGCCTTATGCAGCTGACTCCTGGAGCTGAATTCCAGCATGCACAGATTGCTGCAGAAACACCAGGGTTAGGGGTGAACATTATCCATTGGTTTGTGGTCATCGAGGCAGGGGAATCCTTAAGAAAGAGTGTCTGCAGGGATGGGGGGAGAGGACATGGTGGGAGGCTTCCCAGAAGCAGTAGCATTTTAGGCTAAGCTATAAACAGCTGTGAGTTCTTGGTGGCAGTGATTCTTTCCTTTTTATCAGCTCTACCCTAGCATGTGTGTGTGTGTGTGTGTGTGCGTACGCATGCACACACATACACACACACACACACACACACACACACACCCAGCTCCAAATCTTGCACGTGGGAGGTGCTCAGTAAACACTCACCAAGCCAATAGTGCAGCCTCGAGATGGAGTTTGCCAGATAGACAAAGTGAAGATAGAACAGCTTGCTCAGACTCAGAGAAGACTAAGCCCAGAGGGGATGTGGCCCCAGCTTAAAAGTGTGTGGCACAAGGTTGAGGATATAGGAGGCAGTCGAGGGGAACTGGGAGCAAGCTCCAAGGGCCCTCACTCCTGGGCTGCAAAGTTCTATAGCAAGAGAGCCAGTGAAAGTCTGACCCAGAAAAGCTGCTTGCATTGGCTTTGGAGAAATCAGGCAACCTGTTGGGCTGGGTCAGACATCTGAAAAGACGGCTGTGTGACTTGGGGATTTCCTGCTCTTTAGCTGAAAAAAACTGGGCTGGTGAGAAGTGGGTTTTGTCGAGACATGGTGTGTGTGTATGTGTGTATGTTCATGCATGTGAAAGTGAGTGTGTTGCACATGTGTGAAGGGGAGTGAGTTGGTTGTTGAAGGTGAGTGTGTTGCACAGGACTGTATGGACACATGCTTTTGGGAGTGTACACGTGTGTGTGTGTATGTGTGTGTGTGTGTAAGCACTGCAGCTGCTATTGTATGTGTGTGAGCATGTGTGTAAGCGTATATGATACATGTGTACGAATGTGCACACATGTGGAGCTGCAGCTGTAAGATGAGAAAGGAGCATAGCCTGGAGAAGTTTCTAGAAATATTGGCTGTGGAAAAGAATATTAAGAAGCTAGGTGCTTACAGTTGTTATTTGGAGTTCACGTAAGTTCCATTTGGATCTTCATCTCTCTTTGGGAATATTGGCAAAGGGGCAGCTGCTCGGGACTGAGGACCCCATCACAGTTCCTGTGCTGACACTGCCCAACCCCCTCCTCAGCCCCCCACCCACCCCCAGAGGCACTTTGCTGGAGGCCAGTGGGGTCAGTGTAGGTCAGCTGTCCCTGCAAAATACAGACTTTTCCAACCACTTCCTCTTGGGTACTAGGAACAACTTCAGCTTTGATTAAGACAGATCGTATTTGAATCCCGATTATGTGCTGTTCTCATTGAATTATCAAAATCACTCAGGGAGAGAGGGCTGAGTTCCTGGAGGGAGAGGAGCCTGGGGCTGCTTCTTTGAGGAGGTCAGACAGAGCCGCAGACCTGGGTCTCAAGTGAATGCCCTCCGACACCAAATCCCAGGCGCCTTTCTTTCACTGCCCTGCAGTGTCACAATCCCACAGCCTTGCAAGGACCTGGAGCAGGCCAGCACCACCTTTAACCAGTGAGGGGCTCCCACTAAATCCCACAAAGCTCTACTTGTTCCACTGGGGCAAGGCAAGGTCTTAAATCAGGTTTCTGAGGATTAAAAAGTCCTGGGATCAGAAGGAGAGCAGTGGCTGGACATGGGCCCGCCTGCTCTTCCTTTGCCCCTTTGTGTCTGGGGAGACCCTGGTCCCGGACCAGGCAATGCTGGCGGCCAGGTGCCCTCTGCCCCCTTTGTGTGTGAATTCGACTCCCTGCCCACCAACGTCAGCCAGAGAGCTGATGCTATTTTAAGAAAGTGGGATGCATTTTCCGGGAGGGAAGGTTGTGAAATCCTGGGGTGACAGCTCCAGGCACTGGCAATGTTCACAGGAGTTTTAAGAAAGATCCTTCAAGAAAGGAGACTTTGGATGAACTGTCCTGAGGTACAGATTATTTTAGCGCTGTTGAAATGACTGAGGGGGGCGAAGTAATCTTATCAAGGAAGGAGATATCTTTTATATTTGAGCCAACTTTGATTTTAAAATGTTATGAAACAACTTCTGAGTATTTCCCAAACAAGATTTGGATATTTTTTTTTCTTTCCCAAGAGCTTTGTGAGCTCTGGGGTTCTCTCTCGCGCCCCACACACCCCACACCCCTACTCCCACCCAGTCCGACGCTGTCTGCGTTTCTTATATTTCTTCTTTTCTTTTCTTTTTTTTTTCTTTCCACTAGAAGAAACTAAATTCCTGTTACTTTTGAGATGGCTTTATGTTTGCCACTGGTCCAGGCATGAAGGATGTAATAGAAATAACACCTGGCGGGGAGAATATGGGATTAAAATTAAAACACATTTAAGGAGGGCGATGCAAATGTTTCCAGGGACAGTTTTCCTAGAACGGCCACTGTGGTTGCCACCTTCCCTCCGCTGTTCCAATCCTCTCCACTCTTGCCAAGGGAAGTGTATAGCCAGAAGGTGTGAGGTCCCTCGCTGGCTCCCAAAGTCGACTGTGGCTCCTACCAGGCCATTTGCTTCCTGCACATTCCTTGCTCAGCCCACCTTAGCCTCTGTGCTTTGCATCTTCAAAACTCAGTCAGCATCCTCTCTCCTGGGAAGGGCCCCTCACCTGCTCCTACCCAGCTCGAGCCTTGCCCAAATGGAGCAGTGTGGAATGGGTGACTGTCACTCAGCACTCGTAATGACATTTATCACATACGTACCCCAGGACTGACGCACCTTCTTTTTCACTCACCTGGCCTCTTTTGGGTTCTACCCTCTCGCACTCTTGCCCTTGCCCGGAAAGGTTCTGTGTTGCTGTCTCTGGGTGGCTCACTGACAGGTGTACAGGGATCCCCAGAAACCTTTGTGCATCTAGAAAACCCTGAAGGGTGCCCGTGGGTGTGAACAAATGATCACTTCCATGTACAAGAAGCTATAGAAGCATTAGGGCCAACTTGTTTTTTACTTTGGGGATCTCAGGAGTTAAGACCATTGTCTGAATGATTTTTATTTCACTCCTGGCTTGCCGTAGGTTGGGGTGTAGAAGCAGGAGAACAGGAAAGAATAGGGTCCTCCTGCCAGGGCTCGTGGGGGAACGGAACAGAATGCAAGGCCCCTAACAGGCTTTGATCTCCAACAGGGCTACACAGGCAGCCCCTCTCCCCACCAGTGTCCCTCGCCTCCAGGTCCCCCTGTGTGGAGGTCACTCTGTGTGCTAAAATTGGTGTCATGGAGTGTGTGCACAATGTTCCACTCACACACGCCTGTCTCATTCCCTCCTGGAAAAAATCCTCCAGACATTTGCATATTTTATCAATTCCATTTGGATTTTGCTCTGTGCTCCTTTCGTCAGAGAAGGCTGCTAACTGCTTCTCTCGCTCGCACGTGCTCGCTCTTGACATGAGCTATAGGGCAAGGGTTTCATGTTTTGAATTCCAGTAATGACATTTATCAATAGTGCGTGTCTCTGGGACCACGTCTGTATGCCCATATCTCGTCTGATTCTTTGTTCTTTTCAGTGGTTTTCAGAGTATTTAACTCTACCCCCGGACCCTTACAATGTCTGCAGACATTGTTGCCTGTCAAAAGTGGGTGGGGTTGTGTGCTACTCTCATCTAACTAAATGCCAGCCATGCACAGGGCGGTCCCCAGCCACAGAGGGCTTTCTGCCCCAAAACAACAGTAGCACTGAGGCCGAGAAGCCCCTCTGCCTCTGTGGCTGGAAGCTCACTTCTCTCAGCCTCTGTCTCTTTTGGCTGAGTGACTTGGGCATTGGTGACCCATTTTTTCGAAACTGTTAGAAAAAGATAAATCATACTTAGCAGACAAGGTTTTTGCCAAATGAGGTAATCCTTGCCACAATTCCTAGTGCACAGCTCACCAATTCCTGCAATTCTCAGGCCTGGAGAATTTCTGAAACTCTGCAGTGCTCCTGCAGCTAATAAAGGACAGACTCAGGAATCGACCTTCTGCCTGTTGGATCTCTTCACCCTGGATCTCACTGTGCCGTGGGGCTGTGCTAGTCCCAGCTACGCGCCAACATGGAGACCAAAATACCCCCAGAACATTCTGTGTACTTCTAGAAAAGGTGTCGTATGTGACTAGTGCTAATGAGTCCCAGAATGACAAAAGGAGGTACGGCGAGTCTCTGCATGACGTTATTCTTGCCCAGAGATGAGCTGTATACCTTCTTGGAATTGAGAGAATGATTTAATGCTGAGACCAGGGAGTGGCTGCCTCAGCCCCTTGGCAGGACATTGTGTTTCAGTCACTTTTTCAAGGCCCTCTAAGCAGGTGTCACTTCCCCTAAGAACTGGCCCCGGGTCTCCAGCTGCCCATGGCTTGGTCAGACACTTCCCAGGAAGCTCAGATCCTGAGGCAGGAAGCAGGGCCAAAGGGAGGGATAGTGTCATCTCCACAGTGACATTTCCATCAGTGGACTGAATCCCAGTGTGCTTATCTCAGGATGTAAAAATCTCAGGATGGTGGCTTGGCGTGTTCCACGTCATTACGTTTTTCCCCCTGGGATAAGAAAGAAAAAGTGGCAAACACTAGGGGAGGACTGTCCACGGGCAGAGCTGCCGAGTTTCCCAGCAACGTGTTGAGGCGACAAGTGCATGCTCAGGCTGCCGCTCCAGGCTTTTGCCTGACACCTGTCACTGGAGAACCTGGCATGTCACATCCTGCCACACCTCCTGGGGCGGGGAATGGACACTGGTCGCTGAGGCTGGAACACGGCTCCCAGTTCCACCCCAGAGACTGGTAGCCCTGAGAATGTCTTAAAATAGGATTTTGCATTTCCAAGATTCCTCGAATCCATGATTCCGAGATGCTGGAATTTAGAGATCTCAGGATTCTGTGCCTCTGGAACTCTGGGACACTCCAGGATCATTTTTGCATGGATTTGTGGATTTTGAAATTATAGTGATGTCACTTCCTGTTTCCTAGTACCCTGCCATTAACAAAACAACAAAAATTCACCCCCCAAGTCTGGAACAAGAGCTGAAGGGAGGTTATTCTGGTGGGAGGAGCACAGTCAGTTGTACTGAGTGTTCCTGTGTGAATAGCAACTCAAGAGGTCTTTCCCATTCAGGAGAGGACCACCTTGACCCCTCGTTAACCATGGCTGGAAACAGTTATGAAGTACCCTGTGGTTCAGGATGGCACAAACAGGATCATTAAAGGTGGCTGACCACTGAGCTCTGTAGCCTTTGCGGGGAGGAAGCAGGGGGTCTTTGCCTAAGGCGGAGAGAGAAAGCAGAACCCACAGGGAATGCGGTCAAGTTCCAAAACAAGGCTCAACAACAGGGAACCCTTGGAGGAGGAGTATTTCAAGTCAGCAGGAACCTTGTTATGACAGCGGACAAATGGGGGCATCAGGCTTCCTATGGGAGTGGCCAGTGTGTCTGTAGGACCCTTGAGCCTGGAAGCTGCAGGGGATAGAAGAATGTCGGCTAAGCCATCCCAGATTGTCTGGGATTCCTCCCATGCGCAGGCTGGGTCTCAGGGATCTTGCGGACACACAAGAATCACAGAATCACACAGACACACACAGCACTGTTGTCACTCTGTTAGGGCAGGCTGTTTGCTGTAACACAGAACCCCACCATCTCAGCAGCTGAACACAGTAAAAATGGTATTTCTTGCTGTGCTTGAAATACACTGTGCCTGGTTGACCAGGCCTAGGGGCAGCCCTTCTGCAGGGGCATTTTCAGCATCCCTTTGAGTTTGCTGCTCCACCCTCTGCTGGGTCCCAGGAATCCCCTCCAGTCTGTAGTTGGGTAGGGAGAGAGCAGAGAGGAGCACCAGGAGGTTTTTACCGGCCACTCCTGGAAGTGATGAGCATCACTTCTGCTCACCACCTAGAGTTCAATCAGATGAGCACACCTAACTTCAAGGGAGATTGGGATATGTAGTCCATTCCTGTGTTCCAAAAACAAAAACAAAACAAAAACAAAAACAAAAAAAAAAAAAAGAAGAAGAAGAAGAAGAAGAATTTGGTGAACACCTAGCCAGTATCTGCCACTGTATCAAACATGTGCTTGAGGGTTCCCTCTGTTCCTAGCCAGAAACTCGAATCCTGTTCCTTGGGTCAGATCTCTCTGAAGGTGGAAAGATTTCTAAGGTCATGGATTGTCTGCATGACTGACTCATTGACTCCAGGGCCTAGTATGATTTGGCACATAGTGGGATTGTAAAAGTGCTGATTTACTCACCTACAAGTTCTTTCATTTTACCAACAAGCATATTTGGATCAGGTATATAGGATCCAAGGTGAAAAGGACATAGTCTCTGCTTTAACAAATCCATGGAGAAGCAGGATATGAGCAAATTGTTCCTACAAATGTTGGGTAGGGGAGAGAGGCAATATAGAGGGGCAGTGGGAAGCCAGGGCAGGGAGGTATGTGATATGACTCAAGCTGGGGCAATCAGGGGAGGCTTCTCAGAGGAAGTGACTTTTTATTATGTCTTCAAGGGGGACAGCCAATCAGAGCAAAAGCAGTGAAGGATGATGTATCTGGGGGGGGGGATGATGAAAAATTCTGTAAGTGTGAAGCATAGAGTGTGTGTGTTTGGAATTACGGGGAGGGGGCAGCACAGTGCTGAGGAAGTATTAAAGGCAGACTGCAAAGGGCCTTATCACAATGCTAAGGTGAAGAGATGGGTGTTCAAGCTTTTTAGCAGCCCATGGAGGATCTTGGATAGGACAAGTATAAAAAGTGTTCTTGGGCTAGGTTAGGGGAGAACTTTGTGCTCAAGCCAAGTGTTACCACAAAGTACCCCTGAGCTCCAGCAGCGGAGAAGGGCAAGGACCCTGAGCTCCTGCACAGACAGAGGCTGTACTCCAGGTGAGGAGGTCTGCACAGAGGCATTCTCTGCATTCTTGAGCAGATCTGAATTGGCCTGGTTAGTGATTAGTTGCAGAGTAAAACCAGATATGGGACTCCTGGATTACATGTCATTTTCCAAGATGGTGATGACTATTCCATTTTGCTGGTAGGGAGAGAACAGTATTTTTGAGGGAAATATTTTCCCGACTGGATGAGCCAGGTTATACTTGGAGTCCTCCACAAATCAGAATGGCCACCAGAAGTTCTGGGAGGATGACGGGTGTCGGGTAGAATCACAGGACAGCAACCTCACATCCCTCTGAGGTCCCTGTCGGGAGGTAACCAGTGGGAGAGAGTGTGGGCCTTGGATTCAAGCAGACATGTGTTTGAATCCCAGCTCTGCCCCTTGCAAGCTGTGTGTCCTTGGCCAAGATGTGAGATGTCTCTGAGCTCCCTCTTTCTGCTGTGTAAACTGGGATTCATAACTTTGCCCCTGAAGTCATTATGAAGATTCAGGGAGTACTTGATGCCATGTGAGCCCTCAACAAAGATTAGGTGTTCTCATTGCAGGGGAAGGAGCTGACGATCATGCCCAGGGTTGAGAGCAACAGGGATCTGGCCCCAGAGTGCTGCGAGGGGAACCCACAGGACAGTCACCAAAACCGACTTCACTGAATCTGGGACATGAGGTGAACCCACTGGGTCACTGGAGCATTTATCTCAACACCTGTCAAGAGATAGGACCCTGTCCTTTAGTCCAGTGGCGATGGATCAGAATATCTGGCCTGACTCATTTGGGGTCAGTTTAAGAATCCTCAGAATGTGCCTTCAGAAGCCTCAGAATTGCTTTTACAACAGCAGTGTTTCCTGAAACCCGCCCTCACTGTCCAGCTCTGCCGATGAATGTCACCAAGCCCAAAGAGTGCTTTTGTTTCTCTGTCGTAGAAGTTTGGCCTCATATTATAGGGACACTTTGAATTCTTCAAAGAGTAATTCCCGTTTACCTTTTTTCCTCTTTTCCCCTTCAGGTTCAACCCCTTTTATCACACTAAAGTGCCAATCAATATTTCGAGATAGATGTTACATCTTAGCTTTTTATAACATTACTCGTCCCAGAAGGGACACTGTATCTTTAAGGAAATGGACCCCGTATCCTGTTTCTGAAGGATTAAAACCCTTTAAAGAGACAGAAGAGGCTGTAAACCCCGATCATATTCTTATTCTCTCTTCATTATCCTGTCCACTATCTATCCCTGCTGAGTAAATCTGGTTGTGTGTTTCTCCAAAGTGGTCATAAGAAGAAATTTATTTACTCCGCTTTGCACTGGAGGGGCATTACTGAGCTTCAAGGCTCTCCGAAGTAATAAAGATTTTGCAGTGTGTGCAAAAGGAGGAGAAATTCAGAACTTCTTTCCCCCTCTGAGGTCGTTTGGCCATCCAAAGGGGGAGTCACTTCTCATTTTCTGACAGGGTTTATTTCCGTAAGATTTTCCAATTAGCAGGAAAAGGTCACACTAATGTTGGTGCTGGGTACAGGAAGGGGCTCAAACTATGCAAATAGAGACATCCTTGAAAGGACAATATTAAAAAAAAAAAAAAGGAGAGAGTAGATTTTCTTCATTTCCTAATTTAAAAATTATATATACTTATGTATGGAGGGAGACCCTTTCCTCCACCATGAAGGGAGAAGGTGGCTGTGTTTGACCCGCAGCTCTTGCCTGGGACAAAAGAGCCCATTGTTCCCGGGTCTGACCACTGGTGGATGGTGGTGGCCCACTTGGGAGCAGAAGACAGCCATGAAAAGGAGCTCTTAGCCTGGGCAGGCAGAAATGCAGGGTTGTGAGAGGAGCAGAGCTGGAATTCCAGCTGCCTGTGTAACCTCTCTGGACCCAATAATGGCCACACTGTCCCCAGCCTGGCGGAACTGACTGCCAGCATATCATTTTTAAACCCGGCTCAGATCTCCCTCTGACGCTTCCCCTGCCGCTTTTGTTCCCTCCTTGGTGCGCGTGAAGCACAAGAACTTTTCTCGATAATAGGGAGGGCTGGGAGCAGTGTCAGGGAAGACGTACTCCAACCGTGCCAGGACGAAAGTCGTCGATGCCCATTAAAAGGGATCCAGGGGACAGCTCCGCCTTGGGTTTGGAGCTGATGCTCCTTGTCAACTGGAAAGCACTATGCAAATGTTAAGGCCAACATTCTGGCTCACTGCTCCCGGCTGCTGCTGGCGACCCGCTGGGTAAGACCCAGTGGGTGAGCTCGTTGGAAGGCAGAGCCGTGCAAGGAGGGAGCCTGGGGCTTTGCACGCCCCTCACCCATATTTCTGCACGCCCAGATGGTTGTCTTTGCAGCTGCAATCAAAATGGAAGGTTATATTCCTCCGGCAAGAGCCGGTCTTCCTCCTGGAAGTTCCGTGTTATAGCAGAGAGCAGCAGATGATATAATGTGGCCAGTTCCTAACATAAGGGGAACCATAACAGGACCCCAGAGCAGGTGCTGGGTTTGGAAACTTGCTCAAGGTCACACAGCTGCAACATGATGGAGTCTGGATTCACCCAGGTATATCTGTCTAATAACTCCACCAGTCATGCTGCTGCTTTTACTTTGTGAGTTTAAAAAAAAAAAGAGAAAAAGAAGCTAGTGGGATTATTTTGATAGCAGGTTAAATAAACATTATCAAATACTAAGCGCATCATTTGTCAGTTGGCCCTAGGAAGTGAGCAAAACAATGCAAAAGTATGTTTGGGGTGTTTAAAACTCAGAAATGTATACCGTTGTTGTCAGGCTATTATAAATATACAGTATCTCTTCCTAAGGGAGAATAGGACATGCACATACAGTCGATGATACACACATGCTCTGCTCTCATTTGATCTGCTATGATGTTCATTCTTGCCACACAGAGTAATAAACGACCCATCCTCAGTTAAAAATCCTTGAGGTTGAAGACCAAAGCCTCAGAAGACATTACCACTTGCATTTCACCATTAAAGAGAAGACCCCTTTATATTTCTTTGCCATTAAACAGCAGTGGCCCATTTTTTTTTTCTGTTTTCAGACTATTAATAATATGTACATTTATTTTTTATTTAGCAAGTACTCATTTCTGCCAATTCTCGGCCCTGGTCTTCCTCAGAACACATTGGGATGAGAAAGAGAGTTGCATACCAAATTGGAAATCATTCCAACAATATCCAACTGGTGAACAAAAGTGAATCTTATACTTAAAATGGAATACTATATAGCCAGTAGAAAGGGCATTGAAGAAAGAGTTTTAATTACATCTTTATCCATTTTTCAGAATACCAATTCTTACTAGTTTTCAACACATCATTGTAGCAAATCCTTACCTTTTGCATTGCTGGACAAAGTCAGATGGAGTAGGAAGAGTTACACAAAATTGGTTTTGACCAGAGTATCAAGAAGTGGCCACAAGTTAAGGGTGGAGTGGTTTAAAGTCAGGAAATGTGTCATATTGTAATCAGGCGAAGTGACATATAAATGTAAAGAGAAGCAGAAAGACTATAAAAATATATATTTTTTTATTTTTTAAAAATAAAAATTGCAAAGCAGGTTGGGGAAAATCAGGTACTGGCAAAAATCATTAATGGTCATTACATTTTAGCGAACTCTTTCTACATGCTATGTACAATTAGAAATAATTTAAATAATTTGAATTTTACCCAGTTAAATCAGGATATTCCCATTGATAATCCTTTTGTAAACGTGAATAAAGTGAGGCAGAGAGAAATAAACTTGCCCCAAGCTCACACAGCAGCCTGGGGCGGGGGGAGAATGTGCCTTCTTTTTGACTACATTCTTCACAAAAGAACATAATAAACTTCCAAGAAGAGTTAATACAAAGGATTTTCCTCCCTTCCCCTATGTGACAAAATGGAAAGCTACGTTTCCAATTCAGTCCCTATTGTGTTGGTCACAATTCCTAAGTTTAGCAAAAAGCATTAGAGAGCCCTGCTAAAAATACAAAATTCTAAAAAAACAAAACAAAATTCTGAGCCCCAGACCAGATACAGCAAATGTAACTGCACAAAGTGGTAGATGCCCACCCCAAAACAGTGTTTTGATAAGCTCTTTGGATGATTCTGAAGTAGCCAGACACATTTCTGGGATCACTTCGCACCAGTGAGAATCATCCAAGGTGCTTACTAAACAGAGTGTCCAGTCCCTCCTCTAGAGATCTGATTCCACTGGTCTGGGATGGGGGCATGGCAGCTCAACCCTTTCAATGCAGTAACCTCATGTCCTGATTGTCTGGGACTGTCCTGAACTATGACAAACCTATGAGGAACATAATTAGTAATAATACCCTCTTTCATGCTCACCATCATCCCAGTCTGGACAATGAGGCATATGTTTTAACCAGGACCAGAGGTGGTTTGTCTCCAAAGGACAGAGGATAAGCACAGCTCTGAAGAATGTCAGTGACCAGGACCCAATCTCCATCAGCCACTTAGCTAGCCATGTAGCCTTGGATGAGTTACTAAACTTCACTAGGGTTTCAATTTTCTCATCTGAAAAATGGGTATAAAGATTCTGACACCACCCCGCCCCACCCTGGGTTGTTGGGAGATGCATGTCTCATCCCTTCTAAATAATTGGAATGTTTAGGAGACACTCAACATACATAAGCTTCCCTCCATCAAGGGTGTCAGGGAGCTTCTTGGATCATTCCTCAGCAGCATGCTGGAGGTCATGGGCCCAGTGCTTCTGTGGAATGCGGATCCCTCTGTCATGAGGAAGGGGCACTGGGCCAGGGTCTTGTGAGCACATTTATACATTTCAGTGTTTTCAGGGTCCACAGATATGCAAGCATCAGATTGATTTCACTAAGCAAGTAGTTTTGTTGTTAACTGAGGTTGTCTTATATGTCACTACACTGACCTATTAAGAAAAAAAAAAAAGCAAGCAAGCAAGCCAGCATGCTGGGGACATGGGGATAGAAAGCCCTGGTCCATAAACCATTTGGAAACTTTCAGACCTTTTGCCAAAAGTGGGCGAATCTGACGTCCTGAGTGCACGTGGGAAGAATTCTGACAATCCAAAGAGAGACATAATCCAGGTGACATTTTAAAGATGACTGATTGAAAAGTCGAGTTTGCTAATGTAAATGGCCTTGACCACAACATTTGCATTCACGACAGTCACTTTACGTGCGTGTCTAAAGGAAAGTGTCAAAGTAACTGATGCAGACAGTCCAGGCCAGGAGATCTGTTTCTAAGCGAAACAAAAAACCAAAAAAGAAAAGAGAAAGAAAGTTTCCGTCTCTTGATTATGGTTGGTGTGGTGGTGAGTGTACTTTTTTGATGACCCCGTGGAACATCTTCGGAGTTATCTACACAGACGTGGGTTTCAATAGGATGACACGACTGCCCAATTACAGGTACACTTCTTCCGTCCCTTTACGGGGACCATTCAGATGAGATGACGGAGTCTGATGCTGACATACAGCGTCTCTGAAAGTGTCCTCTTCCGTGAACCACTTACGGTGAATAGGGAGGAGCAGAACGGGAACACACAGGAGGGGGCTTTGGGGTCTGGTTGTGTGTTGCTTTGTTTCCTGACCGGTCCAACCCCACAGGCAGAATCTGTCATAATCTTAGCTTCATGGGACTGGAACACAATTCCTTAAGGGGCGCCCCACTCTCACCCAGAGGGACCAGAGAGCCTCTCAGTTCCTGTACCACCTCTAGTTATTCTGAGAAGCCTTGAATTATTGTGTCCAGCTCACTTTTCACCTGGCTGAGGTGACTGACTTACTCTGGGGTGGGAACAAGGCAGGGAGCCCAGGGGATTGCTGTAAGGGCTCCCTATTAACAACGTTGATGGAAAAAAAAAAAAAAGACCTGAAGGGCATTTGCGCATCTTAGCCTTTGGAAGTAACCAATGGTGTACAGAGCAATTTAGTCGCAAGAAGTAGTATTTCAGACACCAAGAACCCCATGACCTCTTAATGGATTTGCATTCTGGCTGTGCCATTTACTGGCCGTGTTATCTGAGCAATCAAATCTTTAATTTTCTCTGAGCCTTAGTTTCTCCATCTGTATTTAGGATTAATCATGTGGCCACCTCACAGAGTTCTCATAAGCCAGGAAAGCAAGATGTTTTGCACAGTACCCACTGCGTTGTTGGCAGTTCAACAGGATATGATAATGTATTCACATGTATTGACGTCTCTAACTCTTAGTTGGTCTGATGATGATGATGGTGATGATAATGGTGTTGATGATGATGACCTGCCCAGGGACTTCAGAGTCCCTTCTTTGAATCCTTATAAAATCTGACAAGGAAAAAGAGACTCAGAAAGTTGGGGAGAAGGGCTTGGAAGTGAGGGAGGCAAAGACCAAGACTTAAGCCCCTTTAACCTTTCCCATGCTGTGGCCTCACCTGGATTCCGTACTTGGGAAATGCTCTGGAGAAGCTGCCTAGGCATCAGCCCCTAGGACTCTCCGAGAGCAAGGCGACCCCTCTTCCCAGCCAGGGTGCTTGTGGAGCGGATCAGAATGGAGAGGGAGGGAGGCAGGCTGGCAGTGGACAGGCACTTCAAGTCAGAGACAGCAGACTGAGATCCCACATATGCCTCTTAGTCCCTGGGCAGCTTGGAGCAAGTCCCTTCACTCTCTGAGCCTCAGTGTCACACCCTTGACTTGTGGTTAAATCCAATTATAATTCTCTGATGGCATTTTGGAGAAGATCAGTAAAATATATGGTAGTTGTCTATGCCCTATATGCAGGTGCTTGGTAAAAGGCAACCACAAACACGATGTTGTTTGCTGCTAATGGTATCATAACAACCACATCACCTTCCACGTGGCTCTCAAGTCCAGAAACACCACCCTCTTCTGTTTCTTCCATGGCATCCAACCTAACAGCAAGTCTGTTCCGAGGCTGTATCTCAGTTCTGCCCCCATCTCCAAACCTAACCATCACTGCTTCTCTTGGTAATGTCACCACCCGGGCCTTTCCTCTGGTCTCCCTGCCTCCAGTCGCACCCTCATGGCTCCAACTGCTCTTCACAGAACAGTCCAAGTTGCATTTTAAAAACATAAACCTCGGGGTGCCTGGGTGGTTTAGTTAGTTGAGCGTCTGATTCTTGATTTCAGCTCAGGTCAAGATCTCAGCATCCTGGGATCACACCCCACATCGGGCTCTGCTCAGCTGGGAGTCTGCTTGCGATTTTTCTCTCTCTCCCTCTCAAATAAATAAATAACATCTTAAAAAAAGAAATAACATAAATCTAATTGTGCTCCTCCTGTGTTCTAAGCTCTTCAGCAGCCAACCTAATAATACAAGCCAATAACCAGGGCCGAGCTGGTCAAGTGCCTAAGATCTCGGCACTCCAGAGTGGGGAGAACCCTGACTCCAAGCCCTCACCAGTGTCCCTGGGGTACCTACTCCCACCATGGCCAATTGCAAGCCCCTGAGTGACATAAAGCCGAGAACAGATGCACATCTGCTCTGAGAGTTGGTTCCTACCAGCCCCCGCACTCCACTGGGCGACCTCTGAAGGTTTCCTTGGTACCAGGCACCAGGCTCCACACTACACAAGCAGGGAAACTGAGGCATGGGCAGTCTGGTTCTGGCACCTGATCACACCATTCTTTCTCCCTTAGTTGTGTTTCAGGTGAAATCCTTGCTCTCTACACTGGTGACAAGAGCTTGGATCTGGTCCTGCAGTGCTCTCCTCCTCCACCGGCATCCTGCCTGCACTCCGGACATTCCCACCTGGCTCCTCCTGCCATTTTCTCCTCTCACCCAGGCTGCAGGCCTTTGTCCTTCTGTTCTCTCTGCTCAGAAAGTTCTTCTTCAGCTGTTCACACAGCTGGTTTCTCGTCAGTTGGAGTCCCAGTCTAAACATCACCTCCCCAGGGAGCCCTCCCAGACTACCCATCTGCCTCTGTCTCCTGTGCAGCTTCTGACCCTTGCACCCTAGATCACAGTCAGTAGTTAATGCATTTATTTGCTCCACCACTGAGCACAGGTTCTCAATGGGGGTACAGGCCAAGGGGGCAAATTAGCCCCCAGGGGACAGTTGGTAATGTCTTGAAACATTCTTCATTGTTACAACTCAGGGGGTACTCCTGGCATGTCCTGGGCCAAGGCCAGGGTGCTGCTCAACACCCTCCAGTGCCCAGGATGGCCCCACCACAAAGAAAGGTCTGGTTCCAAATGCCTGGAGTGTCAGGGTTGAGAAACTTTCCTGTTGGCTATTTGTTTCTCCCTGCAAGAGCAAATTCCAGAAAGGCATCGCCTTGACTTCTCCCTTCCTGTCTGTCTTCTCAGCTCCAAGCACAGTGCCTGGGACAGAGTAGGTGCCTTAGAAGCAGGGGTTAAATGAATAAATAAGAATTAACAGCACTAATGATGATGATGATGGTGATGATGATGGTGTTGACGCTGACACTGAGATAACCTTCCAAAGAGTCGCACTGAAGTTCTCATGCCAGGCAGGAAAGGATGGGGTGGGTCGGTTCTCCCATTCCCTCTGCTTGGCACTCCTTTTGGCCGGAAGACAGGGAAGGAGGAGCAAGCATTTGATAAAACCCCCTCCTCCGCCATCCCTGACCTCCCGAGCAGCCGTCCACTAAGTGTTGCACTTGGCTAGAGTTCCTGTAGTAATTTGGTTAATTGGATGAACAGGCACTTTAGTGACAGAGGCTGGATTTCCACACCGCAGTCCATCAAAACTAATCAGTTGGCCGTGTTCCACTTCTCAGCAACTGACAGCTTCGCCAGGATGGCGAGTAGATGGTAACTTTTTAAATTGAAGAACTCGCTAAATAATGGCAGTTAGAAGTTGGCAGGATGCTTTTAACAGGGAAGGGGAAGGAAGAAACCCTGCTTGGGCTTTGTTTTCCTCCAAAGAGATAATCTCGTTAGGGGCAGCTTGATTAAAAGCCTCTTCCAAAGACCCGGGTGAAAAACAGTCATCTTGAAATTGTACTGTTTCTTTTCCTTGGAAGGAAAATGCAGAAGAAGGAGTGCTGCATTTTCCCATCCTCTGGTGCTTATTAAACACACTTTATTTATTGTTTGTGCCAGATGGTAGGACACTGTGTTAGCTAGGATAGTGTTAGCTGCTGTAACAAGTGAGCCTCACACAGTTCCTGGCTTACCATGAGATTTCTCACTCCTGTAAGAATCCAATCAGAGTTCCCATTTGAGGGCAGCTCTCTCCTCCATGAAGTGATTCGTGGACTCAGGCTCCTTTTGTCTTGTGGTTCCATTATCCTCCATGTCATCTGCTCCCAGCTAGCTGAAGGGGAAGGAAGGACATAGAGAAGGTACATTCAATTTTTTAAAGACTTGGTCCAGATGTAACACACTTCCATTCACATCCTCTGGGTGAGACTAGTCATGTCATTATACTGACTGGAAAAGAGGCCTGGTGAAAGTGTCCTTCCCAGTGATGGGCTCCCTGTTGTACAAGTGAGACCATGGGCCTCAGTGAATAATTGACTATTCTGCTGCAGGTGGTATCCAGTCTATATCAACCATGTGGGAAATTGTTAGGGTTTTCCCTAAAGGAAGCTGAGGCTCAGATGAGTTAAGCACATGCCCCAGGTTTATGCCATCGGCAAGGGCAAGGCAGAGATGTAAGATTCACATCTCTACAGATTACAGACCACCATCTTCCCTCTCTGCTTGTGTCTCTCTCTCCATTCTTCCTTTCCTGTTCTTTCTTCTGCTCCTTCTCTTCTTTCTTTTCAAATCTTGGTAATTTCTAAAGCACAAACACTGTGTTTCTGTAACTTTGTATGTTTCCCACAAGATTGTTCTTCTGGGGCGGGACATGACCCCCACTAAATCCTCTTTACCTTGGAGGAGATTGGTCTGACGCATACTGAGAGCTGCTGGAATGTTCATTCTTGCTCTCAAAAGTGGGAGGAGCTTAAAAAGGAAAATGATAGAAAAGAGATGTTTCTAAACAACAAAACTGATGCTGTCACTCCCTTAAATCATAATCCTGATGCCTCCCTCCTGCTTTCACATGCTGTGGCTCAGCCCTTAAGGCTATCTGTGAGGCTGTGATCTAGCCCTTCGGAACTCTCTGGCCTTCACTCAGACCAGGGAGTTGGCAGTGTCTGGCATTCTCTGGGCTGAGCTAACGTCTTCCATGCACATGGTGACTTTCCCTGTCTGGCTGCTTCCTGGGCTTGTTCTTCTACCTGGAATGTTCTTGCTTTGTCTGTCCTGATTGAGTTAAGAGCAATCCCATCTTCAAAATTCTGCTCAGTTACTTCACCCTAGAGTGGAGACTCCCCACTCTGTGATGCCAAAGAACAGTGTGGGCCCAAAGGAAGACCCTAACACTGGGTTATAATTGCTGACTTACATGTGAGTTTCCACCATTAGACTGTAGGTTCCTTGAGGACAGAGATATGCCCTGTTTATTTTCATGTCTCCAGCGCCTAGCACAGTGCCTGACATGGTGTGGGTGCCCATTCAATCTTCATTGCATAAAAGAAAGAATGAATCTTACTACTGAGGTCCATGATATGCAAAAGAGGAAGTGGTTTTAAATCCAGTGGGCTTTTAAATTCAAGAAAAGCAGTCATTCCGGGAGGTTGGAACCTACCATATGGGTCAACCATGCTTTAAGCTGAGAGTAGCAGCTCTGTGTATACATGGATGGGCTTTATAGCTTACAGCAAGACTCACACAGGATCTTCTGTGACCCTCCCCACCACACTGAGAAGGAAGCGAGGGGGTGGCCTGCATGTTTGTGTGTTTGTGTGTTTGTGTCCAGCTCACCAGCCTTCACTTCTAACAATCATGTTCTTGACGCCTTTAAAGATGGTGTACAGACCGTTTCTGGGTTGGTTCGGCTTCATTTCAAATGGGATGCTGTCAACGTTTTATGGTTCCATTTCTTTTTATTGCTGGTCTCAAGAAGAATGGTAACTTGAGATGGGAGATTGAGAAGAAGGCCACAATTATTCTTAAAGTCCAAAACATGGATCACTCTGGGGACCTATGACCCACTCACTCATATGAACAAATATTCCCGGCCCTCAGCCCACACTGCACAATTGCAGGGTTTTGTATGAAGGTTTGCAGGGAACATGCCAGAGCCTATTTCTAAACAGTCGGATGATTTATTTGATGCCTTTGGATATTTAAGTAGTCTGCAGTCTACATCAAGTGTCTGTAACGTTTATTTTTTCCTTGCCTTAATGTGTGGGACCTCTCACAATGCCTGTACACCCCAGGCACTCAATAAATATGATTTATGGAAGACGTAAATAAATCCCAACCAAGATTATGTCTGTGTTCATTAATGTGTAACAGTGGCCCTCCCCTCCAAACTTAAAAAGGAGATCCTCACCAAATTACAGAAAAAAAGAAAATGGGGATTGAGTGACACGTGGATCCAAGTAGAAAGTCATGAAGCTCTCTGGGGTAAAATATGAAATGCTCGATTATGTTGTCAGCTTTGGTGTATTCATGCTGTGTGACCTTGGGCTACTTACTTGACCTTTCTGGGGTGTCCCTTCTTCATTACATACCGAGCTAGATTTGGTAAATGATGTCATCACACAGTTGAGCTGCAGAGAAAGGGAAGAAAATAGGACGCCCGGTGCCTCTATAGTGGGGATGACTCCATCCACACCTCCGCATGCCTGAGAGCCGGATTCTGGACCTGTCTGGTCTATGGGACGTGTCTATTTCTAAAGGTGTTCAGGGCAGGAGTCGGTCAGTGCTGGATCTCCCCTGGGAGGAGATCAACATCTCCCCTGAGAGATCCAGTGTCTTCAGGCTGCCTCTGTCCTGAGCAAAAAGGAAAATTAAACTCAAGAGCAGGAAGGCTATCACCAAGCAGCAGTGGAGCCAGCAAAGGCCTGTCCTTGTTAGTGGGGTGTTCCCACCCTGCTCATGCCCCTGTCCCTGCTGTGAATTGCTAGCTGCTGGATTTGCCCATTGTGGAAATTCATTCTGATCCTCTCTCCCTGCCTTGGGTGCATCATTCCTTCCCTCCCTCCTGGGGAGTCCCTGCCTGCTTCCCCTTCCATGGAGAGACCTTCCATGGCCGACCCCAGGCATCTCTGAGAAGTCTGGCCAGACTGGAATGTCACTCTCCCCAGGGCCCCACTGTTTCCTTGGGCCACACACATCAGGAGAGGGCCCTTCCTGGCTTCCCTGGTCCATCTGAAGCCCAACTGAGTTGAATACAAATATAAATTACAAATGCACATTTCAGCTTGATTTAGCTCTTCAGCTTGATTTAGCTTTTCTCCTTAGAATAAGCCCCTTTAATGAGCTTTGGAAGGCTGTCTGGCCATGGCAGCAGGAAGTGAGCACTGATGAGTTGGACAGGAAGTACATAAAGGAATGATTGGGGGCAACATCCTTTTTTAAAACCACCCCATTCCTCAGTGGCCCCCAAGATTTCTTTTTCTGCGGTTCTTTATGTTTGCTTTTGGCTTTTCATCAAAGTGTAACTGAAGTGCACAAAGTGCATTCGTCTGAAGTGTACAGCTTAACCAAGGCCATTTTCCTGGGAGTGGGACTTGCTCCCGTGCATGGGGTCCCAGGCTTAGAAGAGCCAGTGCTCTGCAATCTTGAAATTCTTAATAATTTTTTTACCAAGAGACTCCTCATTTTCATTTTGCTCTGGGTCTTTCAAGTTCTGTCAGTGAGATCAGTGAATTACTATATATGTCTGCTGCCCTGTAACCACCTCCTTGATCAAGCTAAAGTTAGTTTCAGGCTCCAGAAATGCCCTCCTGCCCCTTCCCAGTCAGCGCCCCCTAGTGGTGACTGCCAGCCCAACCTCCTCACTGTCCAACTGCTCCCAGATGAATGATACAGTGTGTATCCCTTTGCTTCTCCTTCCCTTCCTGCTGTAGTGTCTGGATTCTTCTGCCACACTGTTGCATGGCCCCACAGCTCTTTCTCTGCTTTTGCTTTGAAGAAGTCTATTGTACCACTCACCCCCCAATCCGTATAGCTGTTCTCCTCTTGATGGGTTCTTGCTTTGTTTTCCCATCTGGATTTATGAATATAGCTGCTGTCAACATTCCTGTGCATGTCTTTTGGTGGACATATGCACTCATTTCTCTTGGATTGGGCCCAGCTAGTTAGTGGAAGAACTAGTACTCTAGGTACCCAAGCTCATCACTGCCACCATAGCCCATTCAGTAACCAGAATTCTTGGACCAGTCTATGATATGGATCAATGGCTGATCCATTGGTGAACATAATAGACAAACATGAATCTCAATTTCTCCTTAAAATGGCACTCTCAACCAGGCAAGAGATATGGTGGAGGAGGAGTTAGGCCAAAGAACAATTAGAGCTAATCTTAACTAACTAACTAGAGTTAATCATAACTGCCCAAATTACAGTGACTTGGTTCCCATCAAGGAAAGTGCTTCAATCTTGCATGAGCCACAAATCTTGTAAGAAAATAACAGAAAACTGAGCGTCACGATGAATTTAAAATAATCCAGGAAGACAGCTAGAGTCCATTGGAAGCAGGTAGTGTCTCTTGTGGGCCAGACACCATGCTGGCATTTCCACAAGCGTTTTCTCCTTCAGTGCTCACAACATCCCTGTCAGGCACATACGCTATTGTCCCATGTTGCAGATGGGGAAACTAAGTCTGCAGCAGCTGGAAAGAAAATTGAATTTCAGAGCAAGTGATGGAGAACGGAACTGGGAAGGAGGGGAGATCGTCCAGTACTTCTCTCCACCCGTCTAGAACTATGGGAAACTCTCAAGCCCCAGGTGTCCTCAGCCAGCATTCACATTTTAACTGAAGCCGCTTCACCCAGCGGCACCCAGTATCCTTGCTAGAAGTCACCGTCCTCAGGCATGGCGGCCGGCGGGAGTGGCAGCCGCGTGTGCTCCAGGGTCGGCTTTTTCAGGCCACAGATTCCGATTTACATCTTTCATCTTCCACGTGGGATTAGGGCTGCATTAGGTCTTTATTTGTTAAGGGGCTTAATCTCATTATGGATCAATTTGTCAAGCATCGAATAAATGGGAAACGGCGGTTCTCCGTTCCTCAAATGACCCAACTTTATTTCTTGAAATATCTGAAGCGATTTCCCACGTGAGCCCAGAGATTAGTTTTTGTTCTTGTTTTACAACTTGACATGGGTTTTTACCCTTGTTCGTCACTCTCAGGGGTAGCCTCCAGATCCAGGGTTTATGATGTTTTGCATGATAGGAAGGGTGACTTGGCATAGAGGAAGGGACTTTGGAGTCAGGTAGACCCCACTGGGATTAATTCTTTTTTTTTTAAAGATTTTATTTATTTATTTATTTGTCAGGGATATAGGGAGAGAGAGCGAGCGAGCACAGGCAGACAGAGAGGCAGGCAGAGGCAGAGGGAGAAGCAGGCTCCCTGCCGAGCAAGGAACCTGATGTGGGACTCGATCTCAGGACACTGGAACCATGACCTGAGTCGAAGGCAGCCGCCCAACCAACCGAGCCACCCACCAGCTGTTGACTCACTCTGTGACCAGTAGCAAGCTCCTTTTCTCTCCTATTTATACATCGAGGAGGTGACACTGGTGCCCACATTCCAGTCCCCCAGTGCCAGCGCTGGGCCTGGCTCTCCCTGGCTACTCAGCGCCTGGGGGCAATTTTGTCGGAGTTCATCTCTCCCTTTCATTATTCCCAGAGCATCCTCATCCCAGCTGGCATTGGCTGTGGTCTCTATCTTGTCCCGCTTGTGCTTCTCCCCACCATGTCCCGTCTCTTAGCTTCCTCGAGGCTTAGCTGACCCAAGGCATCAGCCATCCTATAACTAGGGTTTTCTCTGACAGTCCTCACCTTTTCTCCAGCTGTGCTTGAAGGTGGACCCCTGTTTATGAGGGCCTAGAGCTCTATAACATTTTTGAATTGCTTACAAAATCATCCGTACAAGTTAGCTAGGCCCTTTCTTGGTGACTTGGGAGGAGTCAGTGTCAGTGGGAGTCTTTGAAACTTTAGTTTCCCCAGCAAACCCACCTCTTACAGCACTTTATTCTCAAAAAGTAAATGTGCGATAGCATCAAATTATGCTTGGAATGATCTGGTCACAAGGGGGGTTGAACCATAAAATTGGATTGCCATGCTGCATTTAGAGATGACCTTTGCCCCCTTTGAATACAACAGCAGAGCAATAGTCTTTATAACCCATGCTGTGGTCTGCATTGAGTCAATCAGTGACAAAATAGATTTACTAATTTGATTAGTAAAAAATAATGCAAATGTATTTTAATTGAGATCTCTTTATTACTAAAATAAACTTTGGTGGATTGGTGTGTTGCCCAGATCCTAATCTGTAACCTTTTCTAGTTTTCCATAGTAACCTAGTGTTTATTTTATTTGTGGTTTTGCTCTTCCTATAGTGTGGATATTAACCCTATAATCAACATTTCCATGTGGGACTAAATCAGGAAAATGATCAAGTTGGAAGAGGAAAATATTGAGTTTGTTTCGAAGCCATATTTCAACAGAAACCATTCTGTTTTTAGTTAGATTGAATATGAGGACAATAAAAATAAGACCGTTTTCTAAAGTTGCTTTTATTTTCATTTTACTAGCGATCACACAAATACCATTTGTTCATATCATAGTATAGTGACGCAGTGTTGATTTAGGTTTGAGTCTGGGGAGAGGCACCACCACTGATAGGAGCCACTTTCACCCCTTCCTGTGACAATAAATCTCTCCCTTTTCGTTGCATACTGTATATTTTTTGAATTTTTAAGGTTCTAACTGGCGATTTTCGAAAAGCAATTTTTTAATGCAGTAATTTAGCTCTGGCACTTTTCTTCATGAATCCCACAATGGACCCAGAAGAAATGGTACTATAGTCACCAGATACCTATGGCAATTGCACTGTGTTTTCTTACTATATACAGTTTTTTGGAAGCAACGGGTCTCATGCAGATCCTTACTCCTCTGAAGTCCGGGTTGGTGAACCCAGAGCCCGATTATTAAGACCGGCTCTCGGTCAGTCACTTGGGGCCCCTGATTTGACTTAGGAGGACCTGAATTTGGGAAATCAGTCAACTCTGAGACCACCAGCTTCTCCAGCAGAGAGGGGGAATAAGGGTTCCTTTAACCTAATGTGTCCTGGTGGCTTTTTTGTTATTGTTGTTGGTCGGGTCTCCAGGAAGAACAAGAACCGGAATGTAGGAAGTGAAACACAAGTTAAAAAAAAAAAAAAAAAAATCAGAGCAGGAAGGGGGCAGGTTGGGGAGAAAAGGGAGAGACCAGTCTTGCAAAACAGCCCCTTTGTGTCTCAGAGCTGTGGTTACGGAAAAGAGTTAGAGGCAGATAGCTCCCATGAAGGAGGAGCCTGATGGCCCGTGCATGTATGTCCTTAGTGCTAAATACATGGGAAATGCAGAACCAGTAGTTAAATGTCTTGGCAGAAAACTAGCCAAAGCTCACGGCGACAGCTTCCCGGCTTTCAATCAGATACAGGGTGGCTGGAGCAATTGAGAGAGAAGCGATTCTTCAAAGTTCCATTTTAATTACACGCTGGTTGGAGGATATTACTTCCAGAACCCCCCGTGCTACCTGGGTTCACTTCCAAAACCTAATGGAGTTATATGGGCCAAAGGAAAGGCTTCCAAATCACAGTGACAACTCCCTCCCTACCCCACCCTCGGTGTGCTTTGTCTTCATACAAGTGCCGGCTCAACTCGAGGGATTTTAGACTCTGCTGAGAATTAGCTCCCTCTTGCCCTCCTATTTCATTAAGAAATTGGCAAGAGATCAAAAAAATTAAAAAAAAAAAAGGAAAAAGAAAAGAAAGAAAGAAAAAAGAAATGTGTTTTCATGCAGGGCCCCACGCCCATAATTTTCACAGCCCCCCAAGAGCCCACAAGGTTTTGAAATACTTCTGCCCTCGTTTTTCTAACACCACCACGTGGTCCTGAAAAGTGGAGTTGCCCTGAATGTCCCCAACTGATACCCTGGTCTTGGAGGTTGCCCCCAAAACAAAACCCAAGTTTTACATCAGGGAGCCTCTGATTCGCAGTCGCTGGATCTCGTACAGAATGAAGATGCTCTTGGCCAGGCGATGGCCTCTGAAAACCAGTAAGGAGAAAATGAGAGACGCTGAGGGAGGCAGCACATGCTCGGCATCTAATGCATACTTGTAGGGAGGAAAGAACACGGGCGCTTTGCAACTTCTATGACTTCACTTAATTCTGACAGCTCGGAGCGTGGGCATTCTTGCCCCCATGACACAGAGAAGGAAACGGAGCCTTGGGGAGTTGGGTGGGTCTGCTCAGGTGCTCATAACCTCAGCAGACAGCAAAGCTAAGATTCGCACAGAAGTCTGACTGGTATCTCACGGGATTTTAGGGTGATCACACCATGATGGAGAGAGACCATTTACATAGGAGTTAACGCAAGTGTTCATGTTTTTATGACTGAGCTTTACATCCCCCCCCCGCCACCGTCCCCGGCCGAGGTATGGGGTTCTAAGAGCATGCCCTCGTGGACTTAAAAAAATGAAAGGAGATGAATCAATCAAGACTTGTGGCACAGTCCCTGAGACACTGTGTAAGGCTTCACGGGCCCCTTCATCACCCTAGAAATGGATAGCATTTGGATCCAAAGAGGGAGAGCTCTTTATCTCCGCAAGGCAAAACACTACTTCCTCTGTAGTTCCTTCTGGGCTGCCTTGGGTGGAGCTGACTCACCTACAGCAAGTCTTTCCAGAAGCTACATGTGTGACCTTCAGGTTGATGCCTCAGGCCTTTGTCTCTTGTCAAATAATAACCCACAGCTTTATCTGTACTTGGGCACAGCTGTCCTGATCCATCTGCCTGCAAGGGAGCCCATCACTGAGAAAACAGATACATAAGTGAGTAAAAGTGATTAAGAATATAAAACACATTCTCACCACTAAATGTCAAAAGAAAATAAATGTCAGGTGAGAGGCAAGCATGGCGGTCCGTTTTGTACCTTCCTTTCAGGTACCACTGAAAGAGTCTCCCGCTTCTCCTAGCCCTCCACCCCAAGCCCTCCTTCAGACAATGGGCTTTTAAAACCTTTTAAAGTGTAAAACTCCACTCCTCCCCCCTTCCCCCAACACCCACAGAGACTTTCCCTGCCCTTCACATCCTGTCTGTTTTCTTCTGGAGCAGGTCAGCACACAGACTACACTGCCAGAATGCCTGGGTTCAAACCCACGCCAGCCACGTTCAGTGAGAGTTGCCTTTGGCAAGTTTATCCCTCTGGAATCTCTTATCAGCTCCTCTCTTAAAATTCTCCTCACTTCCTGTCCAGAGGCTCCCAGGCACGACCTTGTTTCCCCACATGCCTTAATGGCCTCTGTGAAACATCTGAGCACCCTAGTTCAGAGGGCAGCAAACTAGGCCAAATCCAGCCTCTGCTTTTTTTTTTTTTTTAGTAAATAAAGTTTTACTGAAACACTGCTACTCCCCTTCATTTATATATTCTCTGTGGCTGCTTCCCAGCAAAGCTGCAGAACTGTGCAGTTGCAACAGGGACCGTAAGATGTACAAAGCCGAAAATATTCACTGTCTAGATGGCCCTTTGCAGAAAAAGCTTGCCTGCCCTGTCCTAGTTCAGTGTCTCTAAAACCAGTTTAGGGTGCGGAAAATCTAGTGTCATGATAATTTCTGTAGAAACGTATATAGTGTCCCTGTATTCAACAGAAATTCATTAAATATGGATGTTGTGCTAAATTAGGTATCATTTATAATGCAGATTTTTTAAAGCTGCTATTTGGGATGAAAAATCTTTAAATTGGGTGGGGTGGGGGGAAACCCTGTTCATCTGCTTTTTGGATAGTGGATTGAACAAAACATCTTAACTTTGTTGAACACGTATTAAGCCAGGTATCATGATAAGTAAATATACAGGTATTAATTCATTGAACCCACAGCACAGCTCTACGAGGTTGAGAATAATCTTAAATTCTACAGGAGGTCATTAAATTCTGAGAACAAAGGGGAAGGTACATCATGTCACCAAGGAAATCTTCAGTCTAAAAATAACCCATGAAGTATCTCAGTCTTCAGACCGTTTGGAGAAAGTTGTATTTTGTGGAAGAGAGATGGTGGTCGAAGCTGATCGAGTGGCTGCCAGAGGTCACACAGCAGGTCAGGCCGTGGATCCAGGGGTCAGACTCTGGCTGAATCAAGTTCTTGCAGCCTTAACCTTAAGGCTCTGTTGTCTCTCCACATTCAACCTCACCAAGTATCGGCATCTGTAGGACCAAACTGCGAGGTTCCAGAAGGCTGGAGTCTGGTCTGCCTGGGCTCATCATTTCACCTATCTTGGGCTTCAGCTCCCTTCCCAACCATGTCAGTTCTGTTCTTTCCGGTTTAAGCTCATTCTCTTTGATGGATAAGACAAAAGCAAGTGAAGGGTTGAGTGTTTCCTGCCTTCTCGCTGTCACTTTTAACTTGACACGCCAGCCTCCAGCAGTGTACTTGTATCTTGCTTTGTTCTGATTTTTACCAGACCTCAAAAGGCCTCTGTGTGTGCATCTGTGTGTGCCGTAACAGAGCCAGGCCTCTGGAGACAGCTTGGCTGCATCCAAATCCTGGTTCCCACTTACTCACTGTGGGGCCTGGGCCACTTCCTTCCTCCGTCTGTAACTCATCTGCTTCCTCCGTAAAGACAGGATTGTGACAGCACCTGAGTTGCGTGGCTGTGGTAAGGGTTGAATGGGATAGTGTGGAGAGCAGTGATTTTTAGCCCGGTGCCTGCCATGTGGGAAGCGTGTGATAATGCTACTTGCTCTGGTGGTGGTTATTGAGTGGATTCTGGGCTTCTGTCTTCTCAAAGATCAAGTTTCTTTGTTTCATTTACCCTTGGAGGTGTGCATCTCTCTAGGGAGTTGGGTAGTGCTCCAGCTCTGAGAAAGACATGCGGTCCCCTGAAGCTGTGACTGCCGCCTTCTGTGGAGAAAATCTCTTCACAGATGTAATTAAGGATCTCAAGGGGAGATTATTCTAGATTAGGGTAACCCTGTGAGTGGGCGGTACTATGCCCCTATTTTAAAGATGAGGAACCGAGGCATACAGGTTTCGAGTAGCTTGTCCAAAGTTATGTAAATGCATAATTCCTGAATTTATGATTTAAGCAAATCTTTACTGAGAATGTAAGCACAGAATGTAAGCACAGAAGACAGGCAGTGAAGACAATGCCATCTCTTGGCTCTCAATGTCTCTTCTTAGTTTGTAGCACTTAGGTTCTAACTGGGGAGACATAAATTGGAGAAAATTCTAAGAATTCTACAGGCAGGTAGTAATCATTCAATAAATGGTCTATGCACAGCTGCCTGACCTTACTGTGGAAAGTAAAAGGGAGAGATTTAGTAGTTACAGGTTCGTGGTCACTTTCTCCCAAGGTCATGTTGCTGTCCCTTACCCAAAAGTTCCTTCTCCTGGGCCTACAGTTCCCCTGTTAACTTCCTTAAGCATCTGGAAAAAATCCTCTGTCAGCGCAGTAGAGGCCATGGTGAGGGGGAATAAAGCTCTAAGAAGTGGCACATGCATCAGGGAAGTCTCCCAGAGCCCTTGCCTCACCCTGGTGCCAACTGTCCAGGGCACAGCATGGCCTCTCTCTCAGCGACCCCCCCCCCCCGCCCACGTGGCGCTCCCGGGGCAGGTGGATGGGCTGCTTCATTTTCTCCCTCCTTCCACCTTTATGCACATTTCTCCGTGAGTCTTGCAATCTCAGGTTTATTCCTTTCTTTTCCTTTTATTGTTTAAAAATATTGTTTTGTTTGTGTGTTACTTTTCTGTGTAGAAAACCTCACAGAGATGGTTTAAAAATATTGTTTTGTTTGTGTGTTACTTTTCTGTGTAGAAAACCTCACAGAGATGTATATATTTAAGAACATAATTCTAGGGCGCCTGGGTGGCTCAGTGGGTTAAGCCGCTGCCTTCGGCTCAGGTCATGATCTCAGGGTCCTGGGATCGAGTCCCGCATCGGGCTCTCTGCTCAGCGGGGAGCCTGCTTCCTCCTCTCTCTCTCTGCCTGCCTCTCTACCTACTTGTGATCTCTCTCTGTCAAATAAATAAAAATAAAATCTTAAAAAAAAACAAACAAACATAATTCTAGCCTCCTTTCCTCTAATCCGGACCCCTGACATAACCAAGTCCCCCTGGTCTCCCTGAAGCCTGTCATGTGAGCCCCACTCCACTTTTGGACTGCAGCCCTCTGCCAGGCCGGCTTGCGAATCAATCACCCCCCTGTAAGTCCTTATCGGGGCCCACTGGGTCCTGCGAGCTGGCAGAGAGACCACATTCCTCCCTCCCTCCCTCTGTGGGCCTCTAGCCTCCAGGTGGGCACACACTCAGCCATGACCTCAGACCTTGCTAGATCAATCCCCTTAAACTGCCAAAAGCTTGGTTCCCCTATTTTGACCTTAGCACCATCTAATTTCATATTTGTTTGAGTGATTCCTTGCCTGTGTCCTCTAGAAAACAGGAAGGCCTCTTTCTGCTCCCCATGTTACTTCTGTTCCTCAATACAATGTCTAGCTCATAGCAGATATTTAATACATTTTTGCTTGCTTGCTTCTGCAAAGAATTCCTGGACACTGTCTGTTGCCTTTCTCTGCAGCAAATCTATTGTTCAAGCATTATCCAGAAAAATAAATCACCGTCCTTGACCTAAGCTATAGAGTCAAGCATCCACTTTCACCTGGGCTTCTGGGGACCTCTGAAATGGCCAGTGGTGCCAGTAGCCTTCTCAGGAACACTCAATAACACATTTATGCATTTAAACAAAGGATCCCCATCCCTAACATGACATTCATCCCACAGCGGGAAACCCTGGGTCTCCTCTGATAGATGTTTTTAGCAGACCAGATGTTACAGCTACAAGGCCCACCTGGACCTGGCTTCTGCCTCCCCTCACACATCACTTTGTGCCTCTCTTCCCTGAAACCTTGACACTGATCTTCCTTCTGTCTGCAACATAAGCCATGCTTAGTTGGACACACACCCTTGCACTAAGCCATGGGTGGCCCCCTTGGATAGACCTTAGAATCACTTGTCAGCTGAGTATTTTAAATTTCTCCTCAATATTCAAGGCTGAGCTTAAATTGCATTCTCTGCAGAGGGCCTGATCTCACTCATCCCGATGAAACCTGACCCACCACGTGCTCAGCCACACTCCGTCCGTCCTCTAGCTGAAACAACATGACTTCTGTAATTCTTTACATGGTCATTGCTTTTCATGCTCATTGGAATTTAAACTCCAGGTGGGAATTATCCTGCTTTTTCACCGGTACATCTGGTGTGCCTCAAATGGCCTTAGCATGCCATAGTTGCTAAATAATTATTGATAGGAGCAAAGAATCTGTGAAGATCTAGATTAATAGATAAATACATCAATTGATATTTTAAGAGTAGTAAGGGATAGGACACAAATCAAACCTGTTTGTTGTAAAATCCATTCTTGTTGCCCCAGACCCCTTATACTTCTGTTAAAACTGTAATTTTCTATTTATATGTAGATATGAGAATTTTCACAAGCAGTTGCACTTGGGGAAGAGGGCTGAAGGTCAGTGTTAATTGAAGCTAACATCCGGTTTTTCAACCTTCCGCTTTATAAGGAAGCACTGTATGTACATTTTACAAATAGCCTGAAGCATTGATCCGTAGAACTTCTAAAGTTTACTTCAATTAGGAAGAGTTTCAGATAAAGATCAAATTAATTAAGTTCTCCCCACCCCCATTAAAGTCTATCTTAATTAGCCATTGTTTCTTTCATGGTGGTTTAGTCATTGCCTGGGTTCCAGCTTGGCCATAGGAGGGTTACAGGGGGACTCCCCCACACCTCAAGGAGGGTGTTGGCAAATGGCGTGGCCCAGGTTCACAGCCTGGGTTTTCAGAGTGGGCGGGGCATTTAGGGAAGATGAACTTGCCGAAGCAAGGATGAGTCTGTGGTAGTGAAAGTCTGTGGCTTGTCATATAAGTGAATTTTCCAGTTTTCCTAGCTGAAACAAATAGTTGCACAAGAAGTGCTATTTCATTTTTGCCCTCCGAATGTTGCATGTGTGAGTCTGACTGAGACTTGGCAGCTCTGATTGTAGGCCATGTGTGTGAATTACTAGCCTGTCCATGGAGGCTTGGGCAAGCAGGTTGGCAATGGGCACCTTTCCTCTTCCAAATCATAGCCTTGGATACAGCAAAAGAGGGGATTCTTCCAGCACGGGCCATGTGTTCTTATGCCCTAAAATGCCCTTTTCTCTGGGTTATGGAATAATATGTGATACTCAGGAACCAGGTGCAAACACTGTTAAGTGATACAATGTGTCACACAGATGATTTTAAAAGGAGTTATGAAATGGATGTATCCAACAAAAATACAATGTTTAACTTATTTCTTCCAGGAATAAGTTATGTGGCAGGGGTTCTGGTAATTAAGTCATCCCATGACTTAGTTGACACCCACGATCAAGTCGCAGAGCCTCCTTTCTGGCGGGTGCAAATCCAGGCTTAGGACTCTATCCTCCCTAGTTCTAGGTGAGTTTGCCCCTCTGCATCCCTGGGGAATAGAAAGGATGGGAGTGAGGACTCTAGAAATCGCTCACCTACTAGGAAGAGGGTTTGCATTCCTCTCTTCTAGGAAGCCCTTCCTGATTAGTGTGATTCTGCCCGGTATCTAATTTGCTCCTTTCTGTTTATGTTCCACACAATGATGCTCTCCCAACAGAGCTTTATTGTGTCTG
This sequence comes from Mustela putorius furo, assembly GCF_011764305.1. Lineage (NCBI taxonomy): Eukaryota > Metazoa > Chordata > Mammalia > Carnivora > Mustelidae > Mustela > Mustela putorius. The sequence goes on along the minus strand of NW_025421304.1, from coordinate 36,106,221 downwards.
TACTGATGTCTCAAACCGAGCCTTACTGTGTCTGTATGATGTCTCCAGCACAGCACGTACTGTGGCTTGCTGTATATTCACCCTGGGCACAGTGGGTCATCCCTTGAGTAATATCCTCTTTCTGGATGGCCTGAGGGCTCCAGACTATAATTGCCCTGTTCACCTCTGTAGCTCCAGCGCCGACAACAGTGTGATTTCTGTCACATTATAGGTGCTCAGGACCTATCTGGAGAAGGAAGGGAGGGAAGGAAGGGAGGGAGAGAGGGAGGAAGGATGGATGGATGGATGGATGGATGGAAGGATGGATGGATGGATGAGGCCTGCTCTGCTGAGGAGAACTCAGGATGTGCTCGTGTTACAGGAGGGTAACAGTGAGTGAGTGATTGCTCCCCAGATTGTGAATTCTGTCTAAGTGGAGCCTGTGAATTAGAAAGTACAGTCTACCTGGATCTGTTCTACAAAGAAAAGTATGGACAATGTCAAGCACCCAGCGAGCCATGGAGCCCAGAGCTATGTCGCAATCCAGCTTTGAGGAATATGGGCCACAATAGGCAAGGAAAGCAGAAGACGGTGTGTGCCTCTACTCCTTTGCCATTCCCTCAGTGGGGTCAGGGAAAATGTTGGTTTTGCTCACTGATATAGCCCTTGAACCTGGCATAAATAAGAATTTATAGAAGGGAGGGCGGAAGACAGTAAAGAAGGCAGGAGGAAAAGAGAAGAGAAAAGGAGGGAGGGTGAGGGGCACGAGGGGAAGAAGAAATCCAGGCTCCCTGGACTCTAGTGAGGGGCTAGATGACTCCTGGTCCCAATTCTTTCTCCTTGTGATACATGCATTTTCATTTCGCAGGGTCCTGGTTTCCCCTTGGGCTAACTAAGGAAATTCATCAGGTGCCTTATTTCAAGTGGCTCTTTGTTAGTGTTCAACAAACACTTTCTTCTCTTACCTCACTTCCTAATTTTTACTCTTTTAATGTATTTTATTTTCTGTTTTTTTAGTGGGGAAAGGTCCGAGGGAGAGGAAGAGAGAGAATCTTAGGCAGGCTCCACGCCCACCATGTGCTCGATCTCATAACCCTGGGATCATGACCTAAGCCAAAATCAGGAGCTGGATGCTTAACCAACTGAGATACCCAGGCACCCCCTCATTTCCTAACTTTTAGACTAAAGGAAGCTATTGGCCACAAGTCAGGAAAGGGAGAATGAAGTGCAAGATCCCTGTGTGTTTTGGGTGCTTTTTCCTCTGCCCTTACTTCCAGGGGTCCTCTCTAATGCACAGGGGATAGTGTGCAGGACCCTTGAGCTCTCCTTTTTCACCCTCCCTGTTGTAACCTTTCTGTCTCCTCTGATTGAAATTCTCGACCAGCTGTAAGTGAGGAAAAGTGGCTTGACACTCAGCTGGAAATGACCAATGGTAGCCTCTGCTGGTCCTTGGGTCAATGGCATTTGGAGAGATGATGCTTTAGCAACTCAGAGGAGCTATCATTTATCTCATTTCACAGGAGAAGAAACTGAGGCTTGGAGAAATAGCATAAACATCACGGGGGATGTAATTTTCAGCAGGGTATGTGCGCATCAGGGAGGAGGCAGCCTGGGTGGGCAGGAAGGCTTTACCAGTGTCCTATAGACCATGCTGTGTGGGCATTTGGCTTCTCTATTTATGAGTGAACATGGCTCTGTGGAGAGATGCTTCTAGAACATTGCATAGGCTCAGAGTTCTCTGGAAATGAATGTGGTGAGCTTGTCAGTTCAGTCTTCACTGTTTCGGTCATTTGCTAAGTAAAGTCACCAGCAACTTCAAAGCTGACTCCATCATCAGATTGGGAGTGGAAAAAGCTCGAGATAGGGTGAGTCACGTTCTGACATGCACCCACACCCTGAGGTTGAGTTGGACTCTGTTTTCACCAAAATAAAGCACATGTTTTGCACATTAAGGTAGTGCTTGTTGACGAAAGTGACAAGTGATTCTTAGTTGTGTGCGCAAGCCAGTCCGCCTTGCAAGGACAGACAACTCACACAAGATTTTCAGAACAGCAGGTGCCATTCCTAGGGCCACCAAAAGTCCAGCAGAACAGAAGGGACCCTCTCAGGAGCTGGCAGTTGGGGAACACTGGAAAGTTTCACTGACAGCCTCTGCCTTGGTCATTTAAAGTTCCCCTAATTGGGCGCCTGGGTGGCTCAGTGGGTTAAGTCGCTGCCTTCAGCTCAGGTCATGATCTCAGGGTACTGGGATCGAGTCCCGCATCGGGCTCTCTGCTCAGCAGGGAGCCTGCTTCCCTCTCTCTCTCTCTCTACCTGCCTCTCCATCTACTTGTGATTTCTCTCTGTCAAATAAATAAATAAAAATCTTAAAAAAAAAAAATAAAGTTCCCCTAATTAATGAGGAGGGATGTGGTAGGGAGGAAAGGATGTGGGTTTTGGAGACAACAGTTCTGAATTTGAATTCTGCCTTGCCAGTCTGTAGTCTCTCTGACCTCTCAGTTTCTTCACTTAAATGAGTAAAAACCACCCAACCTAGGGTTGTTATAGCAACGTCATTAAAACATAGTTTCTAGAGTCAGAACAGGTTTAGAAACCCAAATTCACCACTCAATGCTGTGAACTGAGAAAGCTACTTAAGGAGGCCCAGCCTCAGTTTCTCCATCTTTAAAATGGGTGGATTCAATCATAACACACTTTTAAGTGTTTAATGTACCTGTTAGTGTTCAGTGATGCTTCCGTCATAAGAATATAAACCTATCATCATTAATTTTTATGGTTTAAAGTCTTTAGGGGCGCCTGGTTAGCTCAGCTGGTTTAGCATCTGACTCTACCTCAGTTCAAGTCTTGATCTCAGGTTTGTGAGTTCAAGCCCCACACTAGGCTCCAGGCCAGGTATGGAGCCTGCTTAACAAAAAAAAAAAAAAAAAAAAAAAGTGTATAATCAATAGTTTAGCTTCTGTTATTAATAGTGGAGTATAAGTATTTTTGTAATTCAAATAGTAGTAGTTTGGGGGCACCTGGCTGGCTTCATTGGAATAGCATGTGACACTTAATCTTAGGGTCATGAGTTCGAGCCCCGCATTGGGTGTAGAGATTACTTGAATAAAAAAAATGAAAGAAAAACCTCAAAAAAAGTTAAGTTTAAATCTCCCACCGATGAAAACAGAGTTTTGTCTCCTGCCAGCCCATCTGCTCAATTCCATATTTGGCTTTATTTCTTTCATATACTTCCCATGTCCTGGCATGTTACATGGTTATTTACATGTTGTGGCTTCATTCCTACTACAGGAATGTAATTCCATGAGGGCAGGGACTTCATTTGGTTTATTCCTAGATCCCAAGTTCCTGGAACAGTGCCTGGCATGTAGTAGCTGCTCACTAAACACTTGGTGAATGAACTAACCAAAGAAACAAATCCTGTAGTGGACATAACGGGTCCCAAAACAGCATGAAGCACAGCTCCCTCTGTGCTAAGTGCCGTGTGTCACTGCAGAGGAATATGTGGGGGAAATAAGCACATTCTCTCTTCCTTGCCCTTCAGAATGTCAGTTTCTGCAACAAGGAAATCGGGAAACCTGTTCTTCCCACGAGAACTTGCTATGGAAAGTTCTAAATCAGCTCCTCCTGAATTTGCCAGACAGGAGTCCCCCCTTGGAAAACTTTAGGGGCATCCTGTCACCTTTGGATGCCCATTCTCCAATGTCCCCTACCACTCAGCTTCAGTCACACCTCCTGACAGGAGAGCAGAGCCTGAGGTTTATGGAATACCTGACTGGAAGCAGTCCACCTCAGGACTAGTGTTCCCATAAACGGCCCCCCAGCCTGGGTCTTTGGGCCATTTCCCCCGGGCCTGAGAAGGAACCCTGGGTGGCTCTGGAAAGCAAAGTGGCACGGATGAAAAGGACATCGGGAAAGTGATAGTCACTGTAGGGTGTTCCCATCGATGTGCTGCTGCTCCAGGAAAACCAAACACCTTGCAAGTGTGATCATCCTCCACACTTCCTCACCTGGAAGGTACGGGTGACCATGGGATGTGCCTCCGATTTCACAGCAGCTTCCCAAGGGCAGAGAGGAAGAAAGGTCTCTGCCACATGAAAGAGTCGTGGCGATTTCAACACACATCACCATTTCAGAAATGTTACCATGTACAGTGCACACGTCTCCCAATCAGAGAAGGCTGTCTGGTCACAACAGGAGACTGCTGTGTTCCACCTGTGAGATCCTTCTTGGCCGTGTGTTCCTATATCTTTGAGTCATCACAGAGGCCTAAATAGAAGGCGGCACTGAAGCAGAGTTTCCCGTGAACAGGTAGGCTCCAAGAGTCTCTGTGACTTTCCCAGACCAGACCAGGGAGTTGTGAGGCTTGCACAAATGTCTGCCTGATTCCAAGCCTGGGCCTTTGGCATCTACCCACTGGAAAGCCAAGCTGACACCTTTTTCATTTTCCCATTTGAGAGTGGAATGCGATAGGGAAGGCTCAGGGTCCTCCAGAAGCTGGGCTAAACCCGAGCATTCTCACCAGAGGCCTCGGAAGATAGTACAAGCAAAGGGACCAGAGAAACAGAAAATCCAGATGGCCCAAGATGAGCCCCGAACTGAGGAAGGCAGAGATGGGTCTGGTTCCTGGGATTTGCAGGAAAAGACAACACAATGAAAACAATAGGGAGTGTTGGGGGAAGGTCACAGTTTGGATGAGGACCCTGAACAGCCCCTGAGATCAGAGTCCATGTGCACAGTGGGAGGTGATGTCCGGACATGCCAGCGTCAGGGAAGTGGGCACTGACAGGGCCTTTTCTATACAGTGGGCCTGGTTTTTCAGTCCTCACGCCTCCTCCCTTTCTGCTCTGCCTTTCCTCTCTTTAGATAAGCTCAGAAAAATATTAGCATTTCTGCTTCCCATTCTATAACTCTCTCCTTCGCTTTTGCTGTGTAGGGAAAATTAATCCTTATACTTGAATAAAAATGTTAGCATCCTTTCCCATTTCCCGTTTCTTTTTTCCTTTTTTTTTTTTTTTTAAGCATTCATTTATTGAACACTTACCATGTGCCCAGGAGCCAGGCACTAAGCTAACCACTTCCCAAGTATTGGGATAGTCCATCTTCACAGCAAACTCGTGAAATGGGTATTATCATTCCCTACTACAGATGAAGAAGCTGAGGCTCAGAAGTTCTGTCTTTGCCCAGGGTCAGTTAGCTCTGAATGGCCAGTCATCCTCTTTCCGACATTCGCCTGTGTTTCTAACTGCATAACTCCTTGTCCCTTCACTGTCCAAACTCCGTTCATCCCACACTAGGCAGGTGACACCAGAAGACAGCTATTCTCCGGGCTTCTTTTAGGTGCCAAAGAGCCAAGCCTAAAACAGACCCTTTCCCAGTTGCAGAATAAGGAAACTTGAGAAAGTGCCTGTCTTGGATGTAGCCAGGACAATCTGACTCATCAAATACCCTTATCAGAGATGCAGCGGGAGATAAGGGGAGGTATGCTTTCTGCCTGGGGAGATGCTTCCGGAAAACCAACCTCGTGATTTGCTATGAAGGTACTGCTCGTTGGATAACAGAATAATTACTGCCTTCTCCGGACCTTGATAACCGAGATGTTTCCTTTAGATACCGTCTTGAGTCTCCCAAATGGACCCGAGACCGCAAACCTGGAAGAAGGGGATTTCTATCTCCTGCCACGGCTGGAGGGAGTCTGAACAAAGTCAGTGATCAGTTGGAATTGGGGTGGGCTGTGGCTGAGAAGCCACCCACACTCAGCCAGCCTATCTGAAAGGCACACGTAGAGGTTAGCAAAATAAAATCAAACCAGACACCAGGAGGGAGAGTTATGTATATTATTATATCCCAGCCATGTTCTTATTTAATGCTCATAGTGGTTCTTGAGCATGGGTACGATTAGCAAATGTGTGGCTTTGTGGTTCCACCCCCAGGGGCTGGAAGGGCACGTAGCAAAGTGTTACTAGTGACCATGTACCAGGGAAAGCTGGATTAATGATGGAGCTGTTTTACTATTCATTGATTTATTTATTTTCCTTTTGCTTTGTATAAAAAGCAAGTATTATTTTTGTAATAATAATGATAGTACTAATAATGGGGGGGGGAGGAAGAGAAATAGAAGTTGTGGGGGGGAGAAGGGCAGGATGAAGTGAAAAGGAGCCATAGTGAAAACCCAAAATTCAGATGAATTTTATAAGTTCCTCAAGATTATCAGCAGTGGGGCATGTGGGCTTTTATCAGCAGCTCTACTCCCTGAGACTTATAATCCCTCTGGGCCATGCAGCCTTTCTCCCATGGAGAGGCTGAGCGCTGAGACCCACTCCGTCCCTGTCATGCCCCTGGAGACTAGGACCAGATCTCAGATGCTGCTGTGGTTCAGTGGCCCCGGACATGCCATAGTGGCACTCTGCCGAGACAGGAGAAGTGGGCTCAAGGGTTCAGGTGAAAAATCCTCCAAGCTGTGAAATTGAGTCTCTGGAGTGAAACAGCAGACGTTTCTGGACTGAGAACCAGCTGCAGGAGGAGGTATACGCCAAGAGGCGACACCTCTCCTTCACGCCAAGGGCCTGGCGACACCTCTCTTTCACGCCAAGAGGCCCGCTCACTCACCGCACACGGACTCCCCAGAAGGCTGCAGTGAAAGCAGCCACGGGCATGCACAAAGCTGCTTCCCAAAGTTAAAGTAATTAATTAATTAAAACAAAACAAAATAAAATCCCCAAGCAGATTTGGTAAAAGTGTGGCACCCCGTTGCACACTAAACCTGGATGGTCTGGACAGTTCTGGAAAAAATCATGGAGCCCTCCCCCACCCCCCAAGCCCAACCACCAAGGATTACAGAAATGGCTCATTGATACATACTTTCCATTTCAAAAAAGAAGCAAGAGGACAATGCTCACATGCCATCCTTGGGCTAAAAGGTGCACATTCGAGCTAGTTTGGAGGGGGGAGATATACGTGTGTGTGTGTGTGTGTGTGTGTGTGTGTGTGTACACATATATGGAAGAAAGCACGAAGTAGGAGTAGGGAGCTCTTTGAATGGGGGCCTTTTTTCCTTTTTGTGGTGCTTCATGCTGTTTAGAGCCAAGAGGGAGGTTCTGCACAGCAGAGAGGACCTGGTGAGGTGAAGGAACCTAGGGAGAAATCTGGATTAGGGAGCGCTGCACGGCCTGGGGAGCGGCCTGTGCTGAGAGGGTGGGTGTTTGGATCCTGTGCATTTTGTAGGAAAGAGAAAATTAAAAGCGGCAGCGGCAGCTTGGGTCTTGGCTGGCGCTCCCTGGAGCAGCGGATCCAGAGCGGTTCGCTGAAGCAGCACAGCCCTTATGCCGGCACCTGCCAGCCACCAGGCTCTGCCAAGACCAACTTGGTACCGACTTCAATCATGTCGCAATTCACTATTTAAATAATGCGACAAGACTCCTTTGGAACCCAACCAGGGACTGCTCAGGGCAGTAATTTTCCTTTTAGCAGCAGGAGCTGAGAACCTATGATTTCCCAAAGATAAAACCCTCACCCCTCTCTGGAAGAGCCCAAAACGACGTCAGAGGAGAGAGGTCTGGCCAGGCAAGCTGATCAGTGGGAGAGATCTTACTTCGTGACCAGGGACAGCGAGATGGCTTGGAGTCAACCCACTCGGGGTGACCTGAGCCTCCTATCAGGGCAGCAGTCACTGGATCCAAACTTCAGATATGAGGGAGGGCAAGAAATTAGTATTCAGGCGGTCTCCCTAGGCCTGGAGAGCTGGCGCTTCCAGCTGGCCTTGTTCTGGACCGCTCTATTAGGAGCCTTTTCCAACTGATTTCTAGCTAACTTCCTTTTGTCCGAAACAGCCACAGCCAGAGGCATTCCGTAGACTCTCTCTTGCTTGTTTACGACTCTTCCCTTGGTTGGCTCTCCCTGACTTTTCCCTCCCCACAAATGGGAAATGAGAACGTGGGGGGCATTTGTGCTCTCGGTCACGTGTCTCCCCATCAGGGACTGGCCTCCTATGCGAAGAAGGGTGCCTGTGAACCTCAGTTTCTCAGTCCAGAAACGTCTGCTGTTTCACTCCAGAGACTCAATTTCACTGTGACCAAGACTACACATTGCCCAGTTCCATTAAAGGAAGAAAAAAGGGGAGAGGGGTGTGGAACCCGTAGGTTTTATGAATGCCCGATTTACCCATATGTTCTGCTGACTGACCCCTGCCGGCCATGTGGTGGGTAATGCCCTTTACGGCACAGTGTGAGTTACAGTAATGGCACCACGCTATTAACCGCTGGATATTTGCATTATTAGTCAATTTTCTAAGCTCTTGGAGTTAAAGCAGCCACTGAGAATTTTTATTTCCATTTCGTAGGAGCTGAGAATTGGGGTGTGAATTTCCCACAGAAGGGAGATAGGGCTGACTTCCCTCAATTTGCTCTTGCAGCTTTGTTTGAAGTGGTGAGGGGTGGGAATCACCCACGTCACGTGCCTGGCTGGGAGGGAGATCTGCTCACTTGTGGCTGCCTCGTAATTTATGGTAGAAGGTTAGTGCAGGAGCACATTTCTAAAACTCAGCATCCATTCCCTCTAAGGATGGGGACCGGAATATGGTTTCATTGCTAGAGTCTGTACTCAAGTGGAGACATTTTAGCTTCAGACAAGTGTTATGAGCCTCCTTTAAAAATGAAATATACGTCCAGATAAAATATTCACACTCTATAATGCAAGGCAATGCACCAAAATCTAGGGCAAAACAGTTTACATATAAAAACCAACTTGAATATGAAAACATAAGTCCTCACTACAGTTGCTCACTGTGAGGCTGAAAAAACAAGTCAGGTGTGAAGGGAGATGGACTTCTGGGGAGATAGACAGAATTACAGAAATAGAGAGAAAGAAGCAGGGAGAGCAGGAGAAAGAACTGCATACCCGACAAAATGGTAACCTTAAGTGAATCTTCTACAAATAGCCAATAAAGGCTATTATATAACAAGGCACTTGTGAGCTGCTGGCCATGACCCAAGGACTCAGCCAATTGAGGCCATTCGCTGAATTATCCCGGCGGCTTCTGACCTCCACATCCTTGCTTGCATTGTTCCTTTGGCCTCAGTTTCCCCACTAATCATAGTTGATGGAAATCAGAGCTCAGATCAGATACCAGTGTGATGCTAAAGCCTCTTCTGTCTACTCGGTTTCCACCTGTCCACACCCAGGGCCAGCCAACAGCCTCGCCTCCTTCATATCACCACGTTGTACCCTTTCCGCGGTATTTTCATGTTACCTTATTTGCAGAAATGGCTCATCCCCCAGTAGACCCCAAGCTCCCTGAAGTCAAGGTGCCCGTGTTCCCTCATCTCCCATATTCCCACTCTGGGAATTTCCCAAAGCTGGGCTTTGAGAGAGAAGGCAGACTCCAGTGTCAGGAGAATCTTGTTTTCTCTCGACCTCTGCTGCTTCCTGGCTCTGTGACTATGAACACGTTGAGGTCCCTTGTCTCTTTTAAAAATTCACGGCATTATTCTGAGTGTTCACGGGTATGCTTGCTAAAGATAGCTTCTCAACACGGGCCCAGGCAGTTTTTAACAGGGCCTTAATAGTGGGAGATGCCAACAAAATGATACGCTTTTGAAAGGGAGACAATTCCTACTTGGCATAAATTATACCAATAGCAATCAAATTTTATTGAAAACTTCATATTTCCAGGCTCTCTATCTAAGCATTTTAACACCTTATCATATCACCTGATCCCCGTGACTCCATGAGGCAACTACTCCTCCACCCCATTTTCCTGAAAAGTAACCTGAGGCTTAGAGAGGTTTGTCTAGCTTTCCTGTAGTTACACAGACCCTTAGGCGGCTTTAGCTCTGCCTGTCAGAGACCCAGCTCCCACCATCCAAGGACTTCTCCAAGTCCAAGGGATTTTTTTTAAGTAACATCTTATGCTTTTTAAAGGCGAGATCCTCATTTAATGAGGGCCTTAGTGACTAAAGTCCCTGAACCATGGCCCAGCCAATCTGACCATTCCAGGTGTCTTAAATGATCAATGCGGACCTGTGTCGGGTCAATTCAGCAGCAGCGATCAGTATTGATCATCTAGACAGCCCCATCGATTGGGTCAGGAGGGCCCTGGGTCTTTGGGGACACCACAGATGTGACATGGTCTGACCTTTCCCGGTGCTCTGTCAGATATTATCACTGTTGTCATTAAAACAAGGGAAACTGAGGCATGGGCAGGTGATCTCATGACAGATGGTTGGATTTAGAGGACAGGGAGGTAGCTGGGCTTTGGCCAAGTCCAATCCACTGTCCACTGCAGTAAAGGATTGGTGAGTCAGAAGGCAGGGCATGGAGCAGCTGTGGTGTGCGGCTTGTAAGGGAGTCTAGGAACTGCTCTCTGTAAAGGTGGGCAGCTTAGACAGAGGCTCTGGTCCGGAACAGCCTGGGTTTGATGGTTGGTTCTATTCTTCCCTAGCAGCCGTATACCCTTAGGACAAGGTTGTAACTCACAGAGGCAGTTTCCTCCATGCAGAAGTGAGAAGTGAGACAATGATTCTGACCTCCTGCAGTTTGCCTGTACTGAAGGGATTCCTGGGATGCAGTACTTTCAGGGTGGACCCTGGGAAAAATGCACCCCAGCCTACCTGCGCCCTAGCCCCTGACACACCAACATGCATGCCTGTTAATGCATTTTCCACCCAATCAAAGGGGTTAGACAGAGGCCGGAAGTGTTGACCTTCTTTTTTTTATCTTTTTTTTCTAAGTGTTGACCTTCTGACCAATTTAGGGACCTCTGGGAGGGACAGATGCTATTGTTTCTTGGCTGCTGGGGACTTAATCTTTAATCAGGCCTCGACCGCTCTGAGCAATGGTTGCTGCCTATGGAACAGTAAGGCTGGTACATCTGCTCAGAGGGGTACCAAAGAACTCTGCTTGCACTGGGCTGGCTGAACTCAGAGGGCCCTGTCCTCATTACCTGGGGAAACTGAGGCAGCACAGTATCTAGTATGCCTTCATAGTCTACTTCTGTATATGTAAATTATTCAGTGCACCAAAATAATAGTGATCCACCAGCCGTGGTACCAAGTCACATTCACGTGCCTTTTCACTTGGATATATGTCTCCCTTGTGCCACTTCTCCTGCCAACACCAGAGATACCAAGATGAGAATGAGCGCCCGCTTCACAAAGGTCAGACCCCACAGGGAAGCTCACTGCAGCAAAATCGAGGGGCTAATTATTTTAGATGCCATGTCTGAGGTCAACGTCATTCCAGAAAAAATAGGTCTTTGGAGGAGAGAGAGAATATCTCCTTGAGTCCAGCTGGTGATCCTGCACACGGGCCATTTTGTGGTTATGTTTTACTGGTTTTTTGTTTTGACATCTGCTAGATAGCATCACTATTACTTTTTTCAAAGTCACGGGTGGCAATGGGTTCTACCATTTTTTAGTGCCACTGCTTGTCGTTCTGGGGCAATGTGAGGAGCGCGTGTGGGTGTTTCTTCACTTCTGGTTTCAGCAGGCACAGGAACTGAGGGCGTCCTACCGTCACGTGGCAAGGTGCTGATGTGTTATTTCCAGCCAGGCTGGAAAGCAGAAGTCCAGCCTTTGTCCTCACACTGGAGCCTGGGCTGTGTCTCCTTCCCCACTGCCACCCTCCCCGTTTAACCTCAGGACAGCAGTCTTCATTCCTGACCCCCTGCAGTGCTCACCTCCAAACCGAGGCAGTTAGGAAGATTGTGAGGACTTGCAGGAAGGTGGCCATGAGCAGATGGCAGGGTCAGCCCCCCTGAGCCTAGGGATCCCAACCTGAGCCACAGAATCCCCCACGATCACCAAACTCACCACAAGCCTCCAGTTTCATGGTTCACGTGAGATCTTCCTTTCCTGTGGACTGGGGAGATCCATTTTCTCCCCTTGATGCTCAAGTAGAAAAGGACGGTCAGATTTCTCAGGGTTCCTCTCGCAAGCGGCTGTTGAGATGGTTCGGCGGGATGGGAGTGACGTGCACAGTCGGAAAGGGCTGTCCAGGTGTGGTTCCGAGGGCGCGTTCATAAAATAGCACCTTTAAGCCTCATGACCACCCCAGCATGGAGCTACTTTTAGCACCTCTGTTTTACAGAGGAGGGAGCTTAGGCACAGGAAGGTCAAGTGGGTTGTCAGAGGTCACACCATCAGCAAATGGCAGAGCCAGGTTCGAGCCCTCCTAGGCTGAGTCCACCCTGTAATCCCTGTTGTATTAGATACTGGCATTATCTGTGAGGACTGGCCAGCTGGGGAGCAAATAAAAGTGACGATGACAGTGACGTGGTGACCACCGTGTTAGCAGTGAGCATTTGCTGAGCACTTACTGTATGCCAAGAACTGAGTCAGCGGCTTTACCGGTAGAATCTCCCAGAAACAAGATGTCTTTTGTTTCCTTCCTCATCCTTTTTTTTTTTTTTAAATTAATTTATTTACTTGACAGACAGAGATCACAAGTAGGCAGAGAGGCAGACAGAGAGAGAGGAGGAAGCAGGGTCCCCGCTGAGCAGAGAGCCTGATGCGGGGCTTGATCCCAGAACCCTGTGATCATGACCTGAGCTGAAGGCAGAGGCTTACCTCACTGAGCCACCCAGGCGCCCCTCCTTCCTCTTCTTTATCCCACACATCGAATTCATCAGGAAGACTTACAAAAAATCCACACCCAGGTTACTTGGAAATCCCTTCTCTCCATCTCTAGTACGAGGCAGAAGGCTGTTCGACGGGTGAGGAGCACGGCCTGCTGTCTGCCTCATTATGAAGTTACAGAAAGCATTGCTTGTTGTAGGAGCTCTGTAAATGTGTGTGGAATAAATTAACCAGGTGACCAGTATCATCATCGTTACAGCCTGTAAGGATAGTTCTGTTGTGTCCATTTTGCCCCAAGATGCTGAAATTTAGGACCAGAAAGTGGCCACAGAGGTCACCCAGAGATGACAAGACAGAGCAGTAGAGCAAATGTTTGACCCTGTGGTGCAGTCCTGCCCTATTTTAGGGAAATTTAGGGCAGAGACACCCCCCCCCCCCAATGTGGAAACCAGAAAGGTCAGGGTTCCCATTCCTGGCTTCCCTTACAAGTTATCAGGCACTTGCCCTGCTTTTGACCAGACAGATATGACAACCCTAGACTTAGAATCAGTTGTCAGAGAAGCTAAGAAGTAGGAAGAGTGACCCCCAGAGCTCAGGGTGTCAGTGCCAGAGCCCTGGGTCTTCAGGGGCTTGGGAAATAAGCCTGTGTCCTTGGCTGTGCAAGGACATTGGCCACAAAGACCATGGGTGCAGAGCTGGTCTGATAAGATGAGTCCATCTTCTGAGCCTCGCTCTCCAGGTTTCCTGAAGACCCTGTGAGTCCCTTACCCTTTAAGTAAGTTCTCCTCTCCACTTAACTCTTCCCAAGTTGAGTTCTACTGCTTGTCCCCAAGAGTTCTGCCTAGTCCAGTTCTGAATAAAAGTGATATCTCCTCCAGAGAGCCCAGAGTCATATCCCATTTCTCTCTTCTCTCTCTGGTGTGCAAGGAGGGTCCAAACTCCCCCGTTCTAACATGAAACCTCCCAGTGACCTCTGCCGACTTGGTGAGTTCCTTGTTTTTACTTGCAGACCCTCAGCAAATGACCACAGAGATTAGCAGGGGCTTCTCCTGGCAGGGCGCACCCCTCAGCCGCAGCACTTCCCCATGGGCCCTAGGGAGGAAAAGCAGCCCGAACCTTGCCCCCTTCTGTTCCATCGGCAGAACAAGGCTGCAGACAGGTCGGGACTGGAGCCACCTCTGCTTTCCCGGCTACCCTCTGCCAAACACTTGAGCCTCCAGTGTCCATGCTCAGGGACTAAGCCACCACCACTTCTGCAAGTACTGACAGGAACTGTTCGGGGCTTATTCATGGGTGAGCCCACATCATGGGAACAGTTCACCTGCCCCGCTGACTCCCTCTCCCCCAGGGATGCTCCCGGGTCAGCTCCCAGCCCGCTGCGGCGACCTTGTTTCTTTGGACGCTCTAATACAAGCTGAAATGGATATTAACTGTAATTACTCATTCCACATGATTCTGTAGGCCACTCTTTGTACCAGAGTTGAGAACCTTCATTGTCCACGTTGCTTAAATTACTGAACACTGTGCCATCCATTCTGAATTAGTGCTCATTAATGAGCTGGTGGTTCTAGAAACTCCCTATTTATTATTCAGAGGCCAAGCATAATCCAGGCAGCTGCACTGCAACCGCACTCATGTGACTTTTGATCTGTCAGGGAAAGAAATGGAAAAAGAAACCCCTACATTTATGAACTTTTTTTTTCCCTGACAGAAAGGTGTGCTGGACAGAAAAGTAATTATTTAGTCTCTAGCTTACAAATGACACTTTTGTTCTGAAACCGATATGGATGATCAAGAAGGAGGTGTCTCCCCAACTTTTGTCCTGGTGAGCTTGGTGTCTCAAAGTCCTATTCCTGTTTCTCATGATCCCAGTGCAGAAAACACCTTTCTTTTCCTCACTCTCCCTGACTTCTCTTTTGTTCCCTTTGCCCCCAGCTTAGCGGAACAGGAAGGGCTCCTCCTGAGAGAAAGAGAGATCACACACATACACACACACACACACACACACACACACAAAGCAACACCCAAATTAATGATAAAACAAGCCATTCACATGATCATACACCAAAAGAGAAGTTAGAGTTAGATTTTTTTTTTGTTTTTAAAGACTTCAGGATGGGAAACTTGAACCCACAGAAGTCAGTGCCGCCTCTCGTGTGCCTCCTGCACAGTAAGCCGACCCAGGATCGCCCAGTGTCCGAGCCGTGGACCAGTACATCATTAGCTATTGTGACAGTACACACATTCCTCATTGGAGGGAGCGCTTGCCTTGAAGGGGTAGGGGGATGCTTCCCAGGCTGACATTAATGTCTCTGCAAGGACATTCTGCCAGGGTGCGACAGGTCACAACCAAATGGATTGCTCCCTGGTGGGCTGGACTCCGGTTGCATTGTCAGGTAAACACAGAAATATTCTGTCTTCGCCTGCCAAGCCTTGTCAACTATCTGTATTCGTTACTGCATCTTGGGTCCCGCAAGGTTCCCACCCGTATTTCTTTATAGCGGAAATGTAAACCATATGCTTTTGCCTCATTTCCAGTGAACGTATCCAAACGATGGTTGAGGCCAGACATATTCTTTTGCAATGAGTCTTTTGAGTGGAGTGCATCAGCCCTGCCTTAACCTCTTTTTTTTTTTTTTTCTTTCTACATTTTGTCATGACTTGAGTGGATTTGACTTTCTGGTATAAATACAGGAGTCTTTGTTGGATCCTGAACATGAAGAAATGAGTTCTGATTGTCCTAACTTGTCTTTGTTTCTTTTGGGTTTGTTAGAATAAACACTGGCTTGAGGCAGCAGACAAATCACATCAGGGTCTAATAACCAATTATAACACTCTTCTGTGGGTGCACCTCAGAATCCTTCTCAACACACTGCTCCTGGCAGTCTGTAGGCATCCAGAGGCATCATCATTTGCCATACCAATGAGAGGCACATGTTTAAAGGCATTAGCTGGTGTTGGGTTTGGCCAGAATCCTTTTGGGGAGGGTGCGAGTCTGCAGGCACCAGAAGTCTTGAGAAAGGAGAGAGTGAGACAGCTCCCAAAGTAAAGGCACGTTGGAGCCCAGCCCCAGCAGGGAACATTCTTCAAGAGTGGCAGCCCGGTACAGTCGAGAGCCTCGTGCTTCCCAAATTGCACACTCTTTGAAGACGTAAGCAGCGCCTTTAACTCCCCGCTGTAATCCCACGCCAGGCTCTGAAGCTATCTTAAGCCTCGCTATTTATCCGCCTGGCGAGGCACAACACTTACTTATTAAAAACATATCTATCATGGTTAATGACTTGATTTTTTCCCTTTAATACAGTACAATGACAGGTGTAAAGGGAAGATGAGAGTCAGATGCTTCTGCAATATGCTTCCCGCTTTAAGATGTCTAGAACATCAGCCTTCCTCCATGGTGCCGTTGCAGGGGCGGCGGCGGGGGGGAGCACCTCCGCCAATCCCTCCATTTTCCCCCCACCCCTCCACACAGATTACACGCTTGTGTTGGATGGAAAATCGTACCATTTGCAGTTTCAGATAAAAGCATGTTCGAGTGCATATGGAAAGTACCATTAGGAGCAACTCCGGAGTGCCGAGTAAAATGGGTCATTAGGCTTTTGTTTGTTGGAGAGTGTCTCCCATCTGACAGTGCCGAATGGTACCACTTTTAGCAGCTTATGTTCCCAGTTACATTAAACAGACAAACAGATTGACTATTTTGCATTTCTCATTTGACAGCAGCTTGCCTTCATTTGCTGCACACGGGTGGCGGGGCTGGAAACGCGGTAGATTACTGGAGCCAAGGTCCTGGTTTTGAATAACAGCAGATGCCAACATTTAACTTCAAAATCAATCAATTCTTTTTCCTGAGTATGGATAAAAGGTCTAGTGGAGTGCCTGAAGGGGGATTTCTGCTGTTTACAGCTGAAAACGTAGAAGCCCATATTCATAACCAAACTTTCTGCGAGAAATACCAAACGCGGGTAATTTCACGGAGGGAGGTGTTGGGAAGAAGTGTTCATGGGGAGGCTGGGGCCATCCTGCTGCCGGCGATCACCGCGCAGCCTGGTATTAGGACACTCAATTTGATTAAGGCGATGACCATATCAATTGATCTGATTCTTGCATGAGGTCTTAATATGTAGTGACAGAAAAGAGAGTCGTCCTCGCATAGACCGCTTTGCTCAGGAGCCTGTGGTCGTGGGTTAATTAAAAGCTTGCTCCAAAAGGGAGTCAGTCCAAGGGGCCATTTCTCACTAGAAATTAGAGGGCTAACGGCCTGATTTAAAGACAACCGGAAGGCAATCCAGTATCTTTGTGTCTCGGCTCATCACCCAGCTGCCCAGGCTTCTCCAGGATGGAGCTCAGAGTCATTCAAGGTGGTGGTCCCAGCCACCGCTTCACCCTGGCCTTGGAGCCCCCACTGGGCACCGTGGTCACTGTGGTCTCTGGGTTTGGCGAGGCAGGCTTGCTGGCGTGGGAGGGGCACACGTGCAGAGCAAGCTCTGAGAGCGAAGTGGGGCAGTGCTATGTCCCCTCTGAGGTCACATCTGTTCCACCAGAGTCAAGAACCATAGTGGGTTCAAAGTGCCGCACTTAGCCGTCCAACCACTGCTGTTCTCGGCATTGTCCCTGAAAGGCTGTGAGATCTTGCAGGAGTGGCCTGACTTCTCTGAGTCAGTTTCCATAGGGATACTAGTGTGGGTCCCACTTTACAGGATCATTATGGGGCTTAAATAAGATCAAGTGTGGAAAGCCCATAGCAGTGTACTTGGAACACAGTAAGTGCTCAATAATGGCTAATATGTGTGTGTGCTTGTGTGTATAAAATGTATATGTAGTTTATTGTATGCTATATATGTGTGTGCATATACATAATATATATAACACAATCTATAATATGTAATAAATGCGTTACATGTGTGCATATATGCACATACATATAATAAAACCCATACAAACAGCCTTACATGTAAATGTATGAATAATGTGTATGCACAGTCACTGTGTGTATAGGTCTAGAACACAGTAATGGAGCCTTGTTCTGTTACCCACAAGGCAGTAACAGAACACTCCCTTCTTGTCTTCCTTCTTCTTTGACAGAGAATAGTTCATTCCATTAAATGGGAAAAGAGTGTATTTCCTTAAATTTCATAACAAAAGCAGTGGGTGGGCCCAATTTGGTGCCGTGGAGGATTACCTGCAATCCTCAAAACCAGCCTGCAGCCTGGTATGGCCGCCCCCTGTAGGAAGGCCAGTAGGGGATGGGAGAAGGGAATTCTTGGCAGCGAGTCCGGCTGGTCAGTGACCAGTGGGCACCCAAAGCCCTGGTGTTCTCCACTTCGCTATCTTCCCCAGCGTCCGACACATGGGACACCCATGGGGCCAGGTCTCATGTAGGAAGGGAAGGTGAGCATCCCTTTGTCAAGTCTCAGCGTTGTTTTTGCAGGGGATCTACTTGGTGACTGAGTGCGCCCTCAACCCCCACCTCAGCTCTCCTTTTCTTTCTTCTCCTGTCTTGTGTTAATAAAAAACAAACCCAAATAGGAGCATTTTGATTTTATCAAAGCTTGCAGTAGACCTTTCAGTTTATTTTTTTAAAAGCAAACTTTTCATTGAAGTTGAATTCAGTAGGCAGAAGAATAATCTCTTAAAGGAAAAAAAGCAAGATTGCTTATGTCTGCCCTCTCCCTCCAAAGGAAAAAAAAAATTTTTTTTCATTATTTTTAGGAACTCAGGAAAATTCTAGGATAATCTTGAGATGAGAATGAGGCTGCTGAAGAGTTAATGCATTAACATGCAAATCGTCAACAGTCAATAAGTGTTGGCTGTTTTTAAATTTTTATTCCATACACCTACCTGGCTCAGGAAAAATCATTAGCTGTTATACCTAATAGGATACAGATAGTAGCCAGCATTTCTTAATATTTGAGCCTTCCATGACCAAACATTCCTGGAGAGTGTGTGGGACAACATGTAAGCCATGCTCCCTGCCCTCGGCCGTCACCGATGCTCCCACAGAGGTCCTCAGAGAGGGGCGATCCAAGCCAGGTAGACAGCCAACGAGACAGAGAGCCCTGATTCTCAGGTTTAGAATTTTTGGGGTGAAAGAGATGGCCCTGAGCCAGAGAGTTTCATAGCAAACAAAAGAAGAAAGACTTTAAGAGTTATGCTCAGCATCAACAAAGGAGAGCGGAAGTAAGGAAGCAAGCAACTTTGACCATGTGATGTGAACACTCTGGCTTAGATCTTGGAGGCAAGCAGAGCTGCATAGAAGCATAGAAAGGATCAAGGTCAAGGCGCCTCTGGGATGCCCTCTCTGTGCAGGACACTTGGTCTGATGGTGGGTCCTCCCAGGGCCTCTCTTTTGAAGTCCGAAATGCTCAGGGCACCAACACTTGTTGGGGGCTGGGACGGATTCACCCGAGATCATGCTTAAAAAAAAAAAAAAAAAAACCAAAAAACCCCAGTTAATTGTCAAGTTTCTTTCTCTTCCTTGACTCCCACCCCCACTTCCCTCTACTCTTTGTGCCCAGCCTGGCATTTAAGACCTTTTGTTGTCGTAATAGAGATTGAAACCCTCTTAGGGCCTGGAGTTTGCGGTTTTAATTCAGCAGTGCAAGGGTTTTTTTTCTTTCTTTCTTTCTTTGTTTTTCTTTCCCGTTTTCTTTTCCTAAGCCAGGCAGACAATGCATTTGCAGAGCAGAAGCTGTGTGCTAGGAGCTCCCCGGATCCTGAACAAAAACCTCATTAATGGGAGGTGGGATTTCCTGGTCATAGCTTTTAGCCAAAGGGCAAAGGTCGCCCATTAACCAGCATCCAGTCTAAACAGTGCTGTGTAAAATGACAGGGAGGGGAGGGAGAAAAGGGAGAAAAAGTCAAATATTTGCTCTTAATTCTCAAGTTGGCTTCTCTGGAATGGCAATCAGGGAAGTATGGTGAATGATCAATGCTGCACTCGGGATACAAATCCGGAACTGCGTTTGCTAGGCTGAGCCCAGGGCTCGGCAGCGCTCCAGGACGCCCTGGAAGGGGCGCTGCCGTCTCACCACACCGAGGGCTGGTACTGGGGGGGAGAGGCGCAGGGTTCAGGGGGTCAGTCTATCACCCGTGGCCCCCCTCACCGCCTGCCTTCCAACCCCCACCCTGGCGACTTCTCTGAAGGGACCCCAGACAGAAGCAGAAATGTGCTGAGTCATGGCACAGGTGCCCTTGGCTCTCCAGTGCAGAGCCCCCCTGAGGTGCGCCCCTCCCCCTGCAGCTGAGACCCTCCAAAACCCACAGGGCCTTGCTAGCCTGTGTGCCTCAGCTTCTCTCTCTCACCTGCCCTCTGCCCTGTCTTCACCATGGTTCATCAGCCCCCAGGCCATCATCTCCAAGCCCGGAGATGTGGCCTTGCTCTTCCCACAAGGAGAAAACTCTTCCTTGGGTCTTTACCTCCTGGTGTTTTCTGTCAGCTGTCTGACTTGTTCATCCACTAAAGAGAGCGCTGGTTGTTAGAACCCTTTAAAGCTGCAGTCAGGAATTAGCCTCCTCTGATCCTCTCTGATCAGATCCCACTTGCAAAGGAAAGAATTGCTGCTTCTCTTCCTCAGATTGTCCAAGGAAGGGTGGGTTGCAGAGTCTGTTTCGGGATGAGACAGACATAACCCCCAGAGAAGGACGTGCTGACCCACTCAGGCCCGCCAGGGCTGCCTCTGTAAAACTTAGGAGCGAGGGGCCCCTGGGTGGCTCAGTGAGTTAAAGCCTCTGCCTTCAGCTCAGATCATGATCCCAGGGTCCTGGGATCGAGTCCCGCATTGGGCTCTCTGCTCAGCGGGGAGCCTGCTTCCCTCTCTCTCTGCCTGCCTCTCTGCCTAATTGTGATCTGTCTCTCTGTCAAATAAATAAGTAAAATCTTTAAAAAGAAAAAGAAAAACTTAGAAGTGAGTGTGGCAAAGCAAAACACTGTTCTCAGACAGGCTCACCCCGGAAAAGAGGAGGACACCAGACTGGGCCCCACATGGCTGCTCATTTCCCTAAATTTATCAACCAGATAAGCCACTCTCCCTTCTCTGGGGACAAAAGGCTCCATGGGAAGGCAGCAGCTAGAAAGGTCTGTGCATACCATGGTTCTCAACCTCAGCCTAGGCTGGCATCATCAGCCCATAGCCTTGTAGAGACATCGGCCCTTGGCTTAATGCTCAGCATTCGTTGCCTTGAAAATTCTTAGTGACAGTCATAGCGGGCCTTGCGTTATCATTATGCACTGGACCCTGCAAATTACACAGCTGGTCATGACTGTGGCCACGCGTAGCGATCACTTGTGAAGGATTCTAACCATATCCTAGGTCCTGCCCTGGAGGTTTGGATATGATCAGACGGGTCTTCCAGGAGGCTTGGGGGGTGGGGGAGGGGAAGCCAGTGCTCCATAGAGGGAACCTGTGCATAGAGGGAACCTGGAGGGGAGCGAATGTACCGTCTCCCTGATACTGCTGCAGAAAGATGTGCCCCAGCTTCTATAGAAGTCGGTCAGTACCTCTTGTACCTGAGTGATAGCCCTGAACCACTTCATGGTGCTAATCATACGAACGACGCTAATGATAGTATTTATGAGTGCTCACTGAGCCCGGCGCTCTCCCAGGTACTTTATGTATCATCACATTTGAGTCTGACACTCTCCGAGATGGGTCCCATTATTTTCCCCACTTACAGACGGGAAGCTGAAGCCCTGAGCTCTCAGAGCTCTCCAGGTTGGTCGACTTAGGGCTCTGCTTCCCCAATTAGGGTCTGAGTTTCCAGGCTTGGCAGCACCTTCTTTGTCCCTACTTCCCCAGCATCACACCCACACACCATACCTATTCAGCAATGCTTGCAGAATGGACTCGCTGTGAAAGATGTTGCCACAATTTTGCAATTTCAGTGGGGGTTTGGGGGGCTGGGGAACTTTATGCTGCTTTCAGTACTAGAAGAATATTTGCTGAGAACGACACCCCCAGATGTATTTTTCACATTGTCCTACTTGGATCCCCATCATGTTTGGATGGCTTTGAGTTCAGCCCAGAGCAGGACCTTATGACAGGAACATTAACATGAACCAGACCACATCCCCACAAATATTATCCTGGAATACTGGCTGGTTGGGAGCAAGAAGGGGCCGTTAAATCAGAGCCCTTGGCCAGAAGCAGAGCACATCACCAGGCACAGTGCACAGCCATCCAAGGGAAGATTTGAGTGAATTTATTCTACAAAGGGCTTTTGCTTTTTCCAAAAAGCAAAGTTGTGTGCCTGTACAGGGGAGAGTCTGACATTCAGCAGGGCATGGAGAGAAGACAAAATGCAAACTCAAAAAACATAGGACTAGGATCTGAACCATCTAAGTGGCCTTAAACTACAGGGAGAAACAAACAATGGGTGGGTCTGGAGAGAAAATAGCATGTTTCCCGTTACTCCCAAGTGTGTGTGGTTGGGGCCATTCCAGGGTCTGGAGGTTTCTGCTTCCCCAGCCCTACGGCAGGTGAGGAACCAGATCAAGTTCTTAAGGCAACCCACAGAATTGAAGAGCAGGGGAGGTTAGGGGGAAAAAAAAAATGTGCCTTTGAAACTCAGGGTCTATATGCTGGGACTCGGAAACTGCTGAATTGTCTCTTTATGGAGCTGATTTTTTAAATAGATAATCCATGTACCTGTACAGGTCACTTAAGCTCACACTGCCTCCTTGGACACCTGTCTTCCTGGTCACATTCCTCACATTTACTGTGGTTATTAGGTGCTTGTCTTATATGGATGTTCTGTTACATGCCACAGAAATGCTAAAGGGAAGGTTTTGTTCTGATCCCATTTCACAGATGAAGTTAAGAAAGATCGAGGTCAAGTCCGCTGCAGACCGCCTTTTACCATCCCTTAGCCATCAGCCCCCTGGGAGAGCTTACTCGGCCAGTGGAAGGGCTGAGTAAGTAGAGAAATATGGAGAGGTGGGTTCCCAGACCATCAGTGTCTCAAGGAAGGCCAGGGCACCTGATGTGTCGGCTTTAGGGAAAGAGCACAGCAACATGACAGGAACTAGTGACTAGTTGTCCTAAAGGCCTTGGACACAACACACAGTTTCATTTCTCATCTGTGAGGTGGGGATGCCAACAGCGCCGACCTCGGAATTGCATTGGGAGGATTTGAAGAGGGGAAAAGGGTCAGCTGAATGCTTCAGCTACTGTTTAAGCTGGATGAATGCTGTGTTGTTGGGGTGGTTTGGCTGTGGGGGAGTACTTGACTAGGTCATGGTCCCTCAGTGCTGGTTGGAGAGCTAGCCCCGAGACACCAGTATAGATGCTGGAGTTTGATGAACCTGCATCCCACGGCTTCTTCTACCCTCCTGTAGGATAGTAGGATAGTGAATTCCTTATGATCTGACTACACTGAGGCAGGGACCCGATAAGACAGCCGTTCTTGATATGACAATTATCTAAATATTTCCCAGAGATTGCAATACTGCCAACGACTGATTCCCAGAAAGTGTCAAATTCCTCCATTGGAATGGACATGAGAGCAGCCAGGCCAACCTTCTGACCTTGTCATATGGAGAGCGTGGCGGCCCAAGGCAGCACGTGCACACCCTTGATCAAGTTTAACGAAGAGCTTCTCCTGCAGCAGAGAACCACTGATAAAAGAAACAGCCTTTAGAGACAGTTCATCTCCAAGGACAGTGATTCTCCCAGGTCCCCGATCCTGTTCTTTCCCTGAGGAAAAAAGGACCAGTAGGGAGACAGGAGTTTAGGGGATGGGCGTCAAGCACAGTTCACACAAAGGATTGTGTGACTTAGGTGCTCATGGCATCTTAAAGAATAGCCCTGACATTATTTCCTAAGGAGCTGAGATGTTGTTTTACCCCTGAATTCAGGTCCTTTCAGAATGACCTAAGAACACTCGTACGGAAGGTTCTGTAGATCCCCGGGTAGGTGGAGAAGGAATCTCAGTGACCCTGGGGGCCGTTACCTCTTGCAAATCACTGAGTCTTACCTTATTACAGAAAATCTGTGGGGAGCATCTCTCCAGCTGGCCCCATCCAGGCAGCGACCTCACAGCTGTGGAGGGCACAGGACTGAAATTGTCTGATCGTGTTCTCAGATAGAGACAAACCCCCCTCTCCCCTAGCACTTCTCTCCTTCTGTATCAAGAAAGCCAGGGAGAGAATAGAATCTGGTGTGGTTCTTGTGTCTTAGATCCAACAGCGGGATGCTCTGATGAAGTTGCCTTTCCCTTCCTGGACATACTATGCACAATTACTCCGTGAACATCAACCAAGACCAGTGCAAGGGTCAAGAGAAGAGACTGACCTTTGGAGGCCTGGTAGCCAGTTTCTGCCGGAAGCGGCAAGCCAGGGCACAAAGGGTCATGCCGGCAGATCTGATAATGGGTCCCCAGCGCTGTGATGTGGGTGAGTCCAAGTGGCTCATTTGACAGGTGGTGATCATCATGAAGACCTTCAAGAGTCTTAGAAGGAAAAAATATATAGTTCATGTATAGAACATGTGTATCAAATAGTGGGCATTAAAAAAAAGAAATAAACCAACCATAATCCTGTTCTGTTGTTTTCTCCCTTTTTCTAAAAAATGAATGCAATTCCTTTCAGGGATGTCTGTGTGGGCCAGGCCCTTGAATACACCCTCTTTTCATATAATTTATGTCTGGGGTGCCCCCAGTGATTGGGGTCCTGTTGGAGTGGCTGAGCCTGAGGCCTAGGATACCCCACAAGGTGGTATTGGTCAGTTCATATTGGTGAGCACTTTCTTCCTACTTGTGAAAACGGGTCCCTAGGCCAACCAACCAAAGGACTACAACCTTGGTGACTTAGAACGATGGAAATCCATTGCCTCACAGTTCTGGAGGCTAGAAGTTGGAGATCAAGGTGCTGACAGGGCCACACTCCCTCTCAAGGCCCTAGGGAAGAATCCTTCCTTGCCTCTTCTAGCTTCTGGTGGTTTCCAACGACTCTTTGGCTTGTGGCTTCATCTTTGCCTCGCTTGTCAAATGGCATTCCCCCCTGTGTGTCTTTGGGTCTCACCTCTTCTAAGGACACCCATCATTGGATTTTGGGTCTTCCTTAACCCAGTACAAATTCATCTTAACTAACTACAGCTCAAAAATGCTGTTTCTGGGGTGCCTGGGTGGCTCAGTGGGTTAAAGCCTCTGCCTTTGACTCAGGTCATGGTCGCAGGGTCCTGGGATCAAGCCCTGCATCGGGCTCTCTGCTCAGTGGGGAGCAGGCTTCCCGCCTCCCTCTGCCCGCCTCTCTGCCTACTTGTGATCTCTGTCTGGCAAATCAATCAATCAATCAATCAATCAATCTTTAAAAACTCTATTTCCAAATAAGGTGACATTCACAGGTGGACTTCAATGTGGGGGTGGGGGTGGGAGACACAGTCCAACCCATGATATAGTCTGTAGGTTCAGCCTGCAAAGCCTTACCGTAGTCCTTCCTTTGTGAGGGATGAGGGCACACATACCTTTGTGATGTTATCTGTTCCCTTCTGAGATTCAGTTTCCTGTTTGAAAGGGGGACATGCCACCTGCTTAATCAAGCTAGGCTGTCTGTCACACCCGCCCTAGCCTGGTGCACGTTCCTGCTGTGCCCCAGGCATCATCTATGTGATTCCTGTGCAGGGTGGGCCCTCCTCATAGAGGGGAAGCCTCATGAGGGCAGGGACCCCCTCTTCGTGCTCCCCTAAAAGCAAGCCCAGTACCTAGCATCTCATAGGTGCTCAGTAAATACTTGCAAATGAAGAAATCATGTACACAGAGCCTGGCCCACCAGACCACCAGGGACACGTCATCCCTGGTAGCTAGCCCTAGTCACTCCCATGATGTGACTCCTGCTGACTTCATCCTCGTGCTACTCAGGATACAGTGGGGAAAACAGAACTCACCCTCAGGTCATCTCAGAGGAGGAAATGTAATGTGAGACTAGGTCCCAATGTCTTAGTAGAGCTAAAAAAGAAAAGGTAAGGTTGCCCCAAGACCAGCCAATGCAGAAAGCCACTACTACCCAGGTGTGCCTGACTTGGGGACCAGAGGCCAGAGGCAGAAGCTGGACCAAGGAAGGCGGGCAATATGGCGGGAGTAGAGCCTGTGAGGTGGGGTCACACCTGAGGAGGGTACATAGGGACCTCTCCTTCCCCAACCTCCTGCCAGCACCTCCCATTGTTCACATCTATCCTGGCACAGTCTGCCAAGGGAGGCGCTAGGGGATGTCATCCTTAGGGGTCAGGGCCCTGCCATGCAGAACAAGGGAGAGGAGGGCAAGGAAGAAATCCTGGGGCAACAAGCAGGTGACTTCCCCATCTCCCCTGGGCTGATGCGTCCGTGAACTGGCCTCCTGCTATTTGTGCTGCGTCCTGTGGAAGATACGGAAAGCAGTCTCTAGTTAGACTTGTCTAGACTTTCTTCCCCATGGTCCCTGACCATACTGTGCATAAGGAACTCTGAGAAGACATGTGCAATCCACATTCCCAGGCCCTACTCCAAGTCTCCGGTTTATACCCTTTGGGGACAGGGACTGGTGGTCTGTATTTCTAACAGAGGCTGCCCTCTCGTGGAGAACCAACCCTGCTAATTCTGATGCAGTTGATCAAAGGTCAATAATTTGAGAAACATGGAGTTAGCTCCAGGAGTTGGACAGGCTTTCAGATTCCACAGGAAGGAACAAGGCACCTTTGCAAGCTGGTGTATGGAACAGCAATCTCGTATAGAGGGGCGCCCAGCTGGCTCATTCAGTAGATTGTGCGACTCTCGATCTCGGGGTCATGAGTTTGAGCCCCACGCTGGGTGTAGAGAGGACTTAAATAAATAAATTTGAAAAAGCAACAACAAAAAAGGAAATCTCACATGGTGCCTGAAAGCACATCTATTTAATGCATGAGACCAACAAGAAAATAGGAGCCATTCGGTTACCTCTCCAGCCCAGATCTTGTACCTAAAATGTTTGGTTTTGACTCTAGATTAAAGAAATGGCACAGACATGGCATGGAGGGTAGGCATGTGAGCTCTTAAGTCAGCTTCACCCGGGTAGAAACCCACCTCTTCCTGGCTACACTCCCCCTAAAACAATGATGCCGGTGGCATTACCTTCTTTAATCCAAAGGATATTCAGAAAGAAAAGGTTTCTCCATCTTGGGCCCTGACTCAGTGCCCCACATAACTAGTCCTGGGGAAAGACAACTGCAGCAGAGCCCTAATGACTTAAGAGAAATTAATATGTTAAGGTTGCCTGTGTCTCTTGCCAGATAAGCACCAGGTCTTGCCAAATACTCTGCCCTCTATTTTAAGCCACTTGGGAGACAGCTCTTATATCTGATTGGACCCGACTGGGGTCCCAGTCTCGGGATTTTAAAAGGATCTAGGGGCGCCTGGGTGGCTCAGTGGGTTAAGCCGCTGCCTTCAGCTCAGGGCATGATCTCAGGGTCCTGGGATCGAGTCCCGCATCGGGCTCTCTGCTCAGCAGGGAGCCTGCTTCCTCCTCTCTCTCTCTGCCTGCCTCTCTGCCTACTTGTAATCTCTCCATGTCAAATAAATAAATAAATCTTTAAAAAAAAATAAAATAAAATAAAAGGATCTAGAAGTCTGTATCTGGCCTCTCCTTCATCTCAGTGGGGCAGTCTGCCTAAAGGAGCTAGCTGTGGGCTCTGAGCGCTCGGAGTCCAAATCTAGCTCTGTTCTTGCAGGTTTTGACACCTTAGAAGAATGACATGACTTCTCTAAGCCTCAGTTTACACATCCCTGACATAGGTACCAGGTGCCCTGTTAGGCTACTTCTCAAGGCTCTTGTGCACACCCTGGGTCCACCACGTTGGACCTCATCTGATGGGCACATGATGGTCACAGCCATCACACACTGTCCCCTTGCATTAGGCAGAGGTCCTGGAATCATCTGGAAATGCTGTTTGGTTTAACCGATTACACTCAGATCTCCTTGCAGTTCCACAAACCCCTGTCCTCTGCATTCTCTCATAGTGGGTTACAAAACAGCCCCCGCACCAGACACCTGGAAGTCATCCCCAACTGTCCCAAGCCGCCTCCTAACACCTCATCTGGCAATTGTCTGAGATCTGTCCATTTAACCTCCTAGATATTTCCTGGATCTCTCCCCTTTCCTCGACCCCACCGGCCCCCCTCTCAGGCCTCGCCTTCTGGACCACCTCCTCACTGGCCTTCCCGTCCCCACCACTGTGCTGCCAGAGAGATCCTGTCACTTCCTGCTTGAAATTCCTCCAGGGTTTCCCCCACAATTTTGGGAATAGAGCAAAGCGTCTTCAACCTGGGATATGGGTCCTTGCATGACCTTTCCTTGCTTCACACAGAAAGACAGAACTACTGGAGGACCGTGTCTCTCTCTCTCTCTCTCTCAGTTTTGTTACCTGTCTTCTACCTGGAATTTCTTCCCTCACTTTCACCTAATTCATTCACTAAACTTCCACTATTCATTCATTATTCTGATTCTCTCTTTCTGCACAACAAACTACCCCTCTCCCAAACCTAATGGCTCAAAACAACTTACTATTTCTCAGAATTCCATGGATGAGGAAGTGACACAGGGTACAGCAGGGATGGCTTACTTTGCTCAATGACTTGGGGGCCAAAGCGTGATGGATGACTCCAGGGGCTGGGGGGCTGAGAGCTGGGGCTGAGGGCCTCTCCAGGTGGCCAGCCTAGAGTTCCTAGGGCATGGCAGTCTCGCGGTGCTGATGTGGCAGCTCAGGTCTCCAAGAGAAGAGAAAGAGAGATAGCCTCTTAAAAGGCCAGGACTGGCTCAGTGCCACTCCTGCTGTGGGCTGTCAGTCAACACAGACCAACTCCAATGGAAGGGCACCTTCCAGTGGCCGGTGTGCAAAAATTTTGTGGCCATCTTTAACCCCCCACAGTCAATACGTCCTTAAGGAGAAAGTGAAGCTTTGCTTGATTCACCCCCAACCCCCTTCTCTGCTTTCCTCCAGGAACTGAATAACTATAAATGGTGTAAAATCTCCCCATTAAATTGAAAGTGATTTCTTCAAATAAAGGGACTGGACCTCATGGATGAGTTATTTGGCACATAATGGGTTCTCACTAAATGGGTGCTATTGTCGGGGGTGTTAATAGTGTTAAGATTAAAAGCCATTGTATCTTTTTGTTTGGCCCCTGTCTTGCACTGAGAGGCTAACCCATTGGAGTTTTCCTATGGCAGCTATCGCATGAATGAATGAGTGGCTGAATGCTTTGCACACAGTGCTGTTCTTGGCCTTGGGGAACAAGGCCTTGGGGAACAAACCAGATAATCACATCAAATTCTGGCCTACATAGATGCTGCAGCTTTCATCCCAGATCTGTCATGGTAGGACTTGGGGCTTAGGGGCTTGAGGGGAAATAGTCAGTCTCCTGTCCCCACCCACACAGTAGACCAAGGTCTTCAGTGCCAGCTGCTGGTCCTTAAGGCTCCAGTGTGGACTCATATCGGCTGTGCCTGCCTTTCTTACCCCCACCTCACCAGGAAGGGGCTGGTTTGCTGAGTGAGACCCTCTCAAGGCCAAGGGCCTGAATGCTTCCTCCCTGCTCACGCCGCAGAACAGCAGCTGGGCTGGGAGCCTGGCAGGTGTCTAACAGCCCGCCGCAATCCTGCATAACAGGAAGTGAGAGAGAACACCATATCCAATTGAAACTGCAGTGGAATATGGGCTGCCATGCTTAATTAACCACCCTCGGTCATTTCACAGATTTCTGTTGTTGCCGAAGGAAAAAAAAAACAAAAAACGGAAGGCAGAGTACATGGAGGATGACAAAGCCGTTTCTAGAATGTTCGTTTGTGTTCATAGCCCCTGTTCGCTGATTTGCCGCCTGCTGACATAACGGAGAGGGAATGCTCCCTTCTGCCTTCAGTTTTTTTTTTTTTTTTAATGGGTTTCTACAGTGGTTTTTGTTTGTTTTTGTTTTTGTTTTCGGGTTTTTTGTTTTGTTTTTTGTTTTTGCCAGAGAGTCAAATTCATGCCATACTCCTAGAAATGGTCTTTACATGTGTGTGAATTCATACAGTTGTGTCTGTACAAAGGTGTTTGTGTTGGTGCATAGAGGACTATGGTCCAGGTTGTGCAGAAGATCTGGATACCAGTATGCCAGATCAAAAAGTGCACACAGGTGTCCCCATGGCTATGGGTTGTCAGTGGAATACCATAAAATCCAAGGGGGCTTGAATGCACTGAAATAACAGTTAATGCTTATTAAGAGTTTGCTGCCTGTGGCCAGCATTGCCACAGGGACCTTTCAACATTGTTCTTATCTGACCCTCCCAATAACCTTATTATTTATTATTTCCTCTGTAGAGTTGATAGACCACCGTAGCTAAGAGGCGGTCGAGGCAGGATTTGAACACATAATGCCCGGCATTAGGACCGCACACTTTCCCAAGTCATTATCCCTAGGTACAAGGACAGTGAAGGTGCCCCGAGGCTCAGACAGTTCTGTAGTTCTGTGATCAGGGACAAGGGCTACTTCTGGGGAGTCTTAGAACCACAGAACCATCCTGAAAGAATGCTGAGATGGACGGACTTTGGAAACTCCCTTCTGCTCTCTCACCATCTTCCTGCAGGACTTTAGTACCCCAACCCCCACTCTTGGTGACCATCCCATGGTGAGCTCTGGCTTTGCTTGGACTTTAGCACTGCAACTCCCTAGAAGCTGTCAGCATTTCTGGATGGTTTCTCAGTAATGGGTCCCCAACCCTTGGAGGTCATCAATATGACCCCGCTGAGTTCCTTGAGGAAGCAGTCTTTCCATGTCCCCCTCCCAGAAATTTGAATTCAGTGGTTCTGACGAGGAGCCAAGAGCTTGCTTTTTCCCTAACCCCTTCCCTGACATAACTCTGATGTGGGTGTCCCAGAATCATAGACCTTCAGAGATTTTCTGGATGTACAGCTGAAGAGCCCCCTTTCCCTGTATCTAAGGGAGCTCTCAAGAAGGAAGCTATGATTCTAGGTCTGAGGCCACTGGTGGCTGAGCAGTGCACAGAATGGGCCTCCGGAAAGTGGCAGCCAGGATATTTCTCTAAAGTCCAGTCTGCAAAGACAGGGAGTATTTCTTTAAAAGTAGCCAGGGAGAGGAACAGACAATGCCCAAGTGAAGCCAGCTTGGAATTTAAATGGGTCAGGAACTCTTAAAGAATTTCAATGAGCGTGAAATAGGTGTAGAGGGTTTTCTGGGCCAATATGCAAGCCAAATAGTAAATAACTATTTTCAGCACAGAGTTTGGTTGGCAAATTTGCATATGCATGTGACGCTGTGTGTGTGTTTCTATTTTTACCATGTAAACGTGCGATCTGTAAAGAGAGCCGTGTGCCTCGGTGTAGATCCAGGCTTGGGCTGTTGGTCGGGAAGAGCTGATTTTCAGTCTAGCTGGACGGGGAGTTCTGTATTTTAATGAGTCCAGGTGAGAGGCAAGAGATGGGCCAAGAAGAGAAAGGGGGTGTGCGTGAAGCTTGCTGAACTCTTGTAGTGCCAAGATCGCCCCGAAGCAAAATGCTCCTGCCTGAAGAAACAAGTTAGACAGGAAAGTTTGACATTGTGCCCTGACACCAGCCTTGCACTGTCTAAAACAACTTCCCAGCCTTCCTTTAAAAAAACCACCCCCAATGTAGGATGCACGTATTGTGATTATTATATTTTTGTGATTATTATGATCATTGGCAAACTATGGGGAGAGCATTGGCATATACCTGCAGAACTAGAAATGCTCCCTGATTTTTTTTTCCTTGGCACCCTTTTGTTTTAGAGTACAGTAATGAGCCAGACTGAAGGGTTTCTGGCAAATCTCTTGATGCCTTAATTTTGGCTCAGCGTGGGGTTGCCACGTTGGTATTTTGTCTTTAACCTATGGTACCCTGTAAGGGGTGACTTTGCTGAGTGAATTTGGCATTTCCCTTTAGATCCTGACATATTGGAAAGTAGTACACTCATTTTACTTTTTCTTGCTGCAAAAATGCATATTGAGGAAAGAGGGGAGCATAAAATCCTTTTTGTACCAACATCCTGCATAATGAAGGGAGTGCCCCCAGTCCCCCAGGACCTGGGTTTTGAGGAAGGTAGGGGTCATGTGCCATTGCCTGTTTACATTCTGCTCACAAGGTCAAAGATCACTGACTGATGCTCTCTAAACTACCATTTAATGCCAGCAACTTCTAGCCATAGCTCGCGGCAAATATCGGGAGGCTAATTTTCTTAAAATAACTTGTAATTGAGGGTAGGTTGCTAAATTGGTCCTTAAAGGCCCCTCCCCTCCCCGCCCCCACCAAGCACACCACCACTTACCTTCATGCTTTCAAAAGAAAAAGAAAAAAAAAGTTTCATGTAAATCGAAGGTTAGCAGAATGGGAGAGCTCCTCTAGCTACCCCCGTGTACAAGAGACTGGCACTTCTGTTCAAGGGTATGGTCAAACAGCATGATGAGAAATCAGCTGTGTTTGTCCAAGGTTTGGAAGGGCAGTGTGAGTCCCCAAAGAGTGTCTGGGGCTTTGGTGTGGCCTGTGCTCGGTTCTCAGACACTTTCGTTTTCAGAATATTATTTCCTTTGTCAGATCTAACCCTGAGTCAATAATGATTGCTGAGCAATTCGTTAGGGCACACTACCATATTTGGACAATTTTAAGAAACTGCCTAAGATTTTTGTGATCTAGCTTCGAAGACTTGCAAAATGTTTTCTCAAAGGATGTTTTAAAACATTTCTAATAACTTTGTGCTTTCCTTTCCCTTAGTGATTGGAAAAACATTAATGAACTAAAGGAGATGTATGCAAAGCTCTGGGGTTATAAATTAAGATGTTGGGGTCTTTTAAGAATGTATAAGTGTATGTTTACACTACTCCATAGTAATAAGAATTCTCACCACTTCCAAAGAGCTTGAAAACAAAATACTGCAAACTTTTGCCTAATCTGTAGCATCTTTGAAATATACTTATTGTGAATTGTGAGGAAGTTTCTTACATCGAATGCAATACGATACACTTCTCTTAGAAGGGTAGTTTCCTTTGCTCATCACTGAGTTTAAAGAATTACTAGTTATCTTACAAAAACCTTTCATCCATCCGTATCCATCCACCATCTAACCATCCATCCATCCACCAACCCATTTACTCATTCGCAGTGCCTATCACTATGTTAATTACCAGAAATACAGGCATGCATCAGAAACATGCCCTAAGCCCCGCCCTCAAGGAGCTCAGAATCTGGTACCTTTGGCATGTTCAGGTTTAGAGTTCATCACTTGCCATTTTTGCTGGTGTATGAATTTGATTGAATTTAAATGGTGTCCTTAGTGAAACTAATGAGCAGAAGAAATCTTTAATCAATGAATGAGCATAGTTGACAGCCCAGCTTCTTCCCTGAGATCAACTTTTAGTTTTGTACCTACGTTCATTCTCCTCAGCGGATAAAACATTGTCCCAGGGGGTATAGTAAACTCCCAAAGAAAACCATCTGTCAATGCTATCTATGGAACTAAAGAGAAAGGTAAAGAAAAGAGATCTACTTAAATTTGGGATGGAAAAGATTATATGACAAACTGGTATTGAGTAATTCGAGAACTTGCACCTGAGCACTGATATCAAAGGCAAAAGGGAATGATTTAACCCTGTTCCCTCAGCCTTTAGGGAACCCATGGCTCTGGAGTCAATTACAAACACGTGATTCCTAGAACTCCCTACTTGCAAGACTTTTCTTAGCTCAAGTGGCTCCCAGTCTTTGATTTTTCCATTAATATTTTGCTTTTGATGAGGGCACTACTGATGTCACATCTGAGGTTGTCAAAGTTCTGCTGTTGTTATAATCTCAAACCTAGAAGAAAGTTAATTCTCCACGCTCCTGTCAGTCTCATAACTCCCTCTCCCAAGGACCTGGACTGAGTCCCCAAGGCCTGGGCCATGGCTCTTCATGAGATTGTCCCACCACCCCATGGGGGCTCCTCTCCTCTGAGAAACACCAGTGTTTCAGGGTTAGGTGCAGATGGTCTGCTTCTAATATGGTGGTGTTTTTGCCTCTCCTGCCATTTCTAGAGTCCAGGAGCAGCATTTGTCATCTTCTGCTCTTGGAGTATCTCTATGTCCATATTCCAGGAGGTAACTGTCCGCTGTTTTTTTTTTTATCCTTTTTACCATGAGGCCCCTATTGGCTTGTTCCATATCTAAGAGCCCTAGAGCCAGACTGCGACCAGCATCTGCAGAAATGCAGGATTCTGTCATTGAAACAACAGATGGGAGTGTGTGCCTTAGGTGTAAAGATTGTCATGGATTTCCCTTACAAATATCTCCCAAGAACTCTCTCTCAATGTGCTTTAGACAGGACTTGATACACAAGCACCTTTTTTTTTTCAAAGATTTTATTTATTATTTATTTGACAAAGAGAGATCACAAGTAGATGGAGAGGCAGGCAGAGAGGGGGTGGGGGAAGCAGGCCCCCTGCTGAGCAGAGAGCCCCATGAGATCCCAGGACCCTGAGATCATGACCTGAGCCGAAGGCAGCGGCTTAATCCACTGAGCCACCCAGGCGCCCAGCACAAGCAGCTTATTTATAAAACTTTTTTCAAGAATATAACCAACTGCATAAAGCAAGGGCCATCTTGAGTATTAAGTGCTCCATGGCTCTCTTTTATTTGTTATAACCTCTAACCTCCTTTATTAAACCATAGATTAGGTTTTCTAACTCTTCAAAGGCTTCCACTTCCCTGGGTTTCTCATCATCCCTCTTGACTTGGGGATTAGTGGCAACATTACCCAGTAACCTTCACTCGCTGGCCCCCGTATCCCCCTCCTTTCCCTGTAAGTGTCCAGCTCTGTATTGAGTGTGCACGTATCCTGTCCAACCTCCCATCTCCTGATTCTCCATTCTGGTCACCTCTGGATAATCATTCATTTCTATATCTATAGAGTTTTTTTTTCTTCTCCCTCTGGCCCTCTGCTCTGTATTCTTCCATCTCTCTTACATTACATCTCTCTTCCCGCTTTCTCCTGCTTCTTTCTCTTCACTGCTTGCCCCCAGGCTGACTTGGGAGACCTACTGCTCTCTTGATGGCCAGCGCTGGGAGGAGTCAGACTATCTTGACAATGGATCAAGGAAAAGAGAAATCAGATGTTACAGAGTAAATTGATACCCTGTAAAGAATCAGCATCGGAGTCTTTGAAAGTATCCCACACTGTCTCTGACTCCCTAGGAGTAGAGCAGGAGAAGGTGATTCTCTAGAAGGGGTAAGGGAAGCAGGCTATGGCAGGCGAAGTTGCCAGACAGAGGAGTGGGTTCAGCGGCAGTGTAGTCTCAGCCTGATCCTATGGCGGGATAGATGGGGGGGAGGATCTGGAGTAGTTCCCCCAGACCAGTCGCCAGTGGCTTCCGCTGCCCTCGGGGGCAGGGCCTAACCTCCAGGCATTTTTAGACGAAGGCTTCTGATGGCCAAGGGCAAATCTCAGAAGGGGTGGCTGAGTGCTCAGTGCAGTGGAGGGTGTGTGCACCAGCCTGGGAAAGGGGATCTGAGTCCCACATCTGCA
Source organism: Mustela putorius furo (assembly GCF_011764305.1). NCBI lineage: Eukaryota > Metazoa > Chordata > Mammalia > Carnivora > Mustelidae > Mustela > Mustela putorius. The sequence goes on along the minus strand of NW_025421304.1, from coordinate 36,071,165 downwards.
ACATAACTGCACCCGCCCTTTGAAAACCTCCCTGAGACTCATTGGGCTCCTTATCTTCCTCATTAAACTTATGTATTCCCTCAAGTGCCATTTAATTCCAGAGAATTAAGAACTCCCTTTTCTTTTTGATTCCCATCTGCATTGTGTTTATTTTCATTAGTTACGCCTATTGTGATCATCTACTCCTTCTGGCTGCATTGCAAAGTGTGGAGGTGTTCTGGGGTGCCCCAGGAACCTTCATGCTATTACTGTCAACTAAGTTCAGAGCCTGTCTGTAAGATCAGGCCTTCCTGCTCATTATTTGTCTCTGTGTGTCGGGAGCATTTATTTGGAAATTCTTATTACTGGGATCTGTTATTACCCTTAGATCTCTTCTGCTTGATTTGATGACGCTAATCCTCCCACAAGCTCCATGGGACATCACCGGCAGCCCCTGTGCTGGGTCCCGCATCATGGAGGGCCTCCCCCTAACCCACCCTGGAGAGTTTCATGGGGCCACTGAGGCATGCTGACCCACTTACCCCTTCTAGACCATATTTTGGGTAGCCAGGAGCAGGGAGCTCCCCTGGCCTGTCTCTGGGTCCTGTGTATCCTCTTCCCCAGTTCAGTCCTCCCAAGAGCAGGCCATGCAAGAATAGTGCATGCACCCATGGGCCGACGGGTGGCTATCTGGAGAAGTCATAGAGCTGCATATGCGGGCTGGAGTATGGACATGTGTACTCAGCAGCATAGTGTCTCCCCAAATTGTTGTCCACTTGGAAACTCAGAACATGAAGTTACCTGGAAATAGAGTCTTTGCAGATGTCATTTGTTAGTTTTAAAAAGGTCATACTGGACTCAGGTGGAGCCTAGATTCAATGATTAGTGTGTCCTTATAAGCAGAGAGACATAGACGCACAGGGGAGGAGGCCATGCACGGACAGAGGCAGAGGCTAGAGGGATGTAGCTGCAAGCCAGGGAACACTCAGGACGGCCGGCCGCCATCAGAAGCTGGAAGAAGTCAGGGAGGACCCTTCCCTGGAAACTTCAGAGGGATTATGGCCCAGGTGACACAGTGATTTCCAACTTCCTGGCTTCCAGAAATGTAACGGAATAGATTCCTGTTGCTTTAAGCACCCAGTCTGTGGTCCTTTGTTATGACTGCCCCAGGAAACCGTTATGATGTATGGTCCTGAGGCCTGTTATGGCAGAGAATTAGTCTCAAGTGGGAAAAGAAGGGTGACCAGCCCCAAGCTGGTGTTCCCTATGCTTCCAGGTTTTGGTGCAGAACTCCAGGGGTTCTAAAACTTTTAAATTGAAAACTTGTCCTCCAGTTTTATAATCACATATATCTCTGTCAAGGCAGGAGAATCGAGGTTTTCGCTTAAAGGTGTGTTAGTTTTATTCGTTACTTTAAGAAACTTAGACACCAGCTGCACTCTTGGCCAGGTCCCCCCAAATGTTGGAGCAAGCCCACCCTGGACCTTTATTCTTCTAGCATTTACCCAAAACCAGGTTCATGACTAAAGTCCTATTTGTGGAATTCCTTCTGCTCTAAACCTGTTAAGTGACACCTGCAACTAGATTAACCCTTTGTGGATTTTCCCAAGTGTCATTTTTTCCTCCTTGAAGGCAGCTGAAAATGGCTTCTGGTTAGCAGGGCAGCTTATCAGGCTGGTGGCCTTCCTGTTTCCTTGCCGACCCACAGCCTCACAGTGTCATGCGAAGGAAGCCTGGGGCCCTGGAGCCCATGACAAAGCCAGCAGAAAGCCTGCTCCAGATCACTTTGAAGAGCGCACCTAGTCCCCAGTCTGTTCCCTGGCAAGCCCCTGGATATATAACATTTGAATCAGTGTCATTTGGATTGCTTTTTTATGAAGAATAGGCTGGATTCCACCCTCTGTCCCCTGCCCCCAAATCTTCAATGCTTTGCCAAGGCTCTGGTTCTCTAAAACAGCAAGCTTCTGTAAGAAAGAGGAGGAGGAGAAGCAGGAGGAAAAGCAGAATCTGGAGCCCCATTCAAATGGAGCTCAGTCTTCAAAGGAGGCTCCGGCTGTGGAAGGAGCCCCCAGGCACTGGGTTCTGTGCTGTTGGTGCAGGATCCAGGTGTGGCCCTTACCCTCCAGGGGCTTACAGTCCACTAGTGGGGGTCAGTCCCCAAATGTTCCTCTCTGGGCCCTTCACCAGTGACGCAGGGGTCCACCTGCAGAGGGCACCTCCATTCTGTCCCGAGCTGAGTGAGCCCCTCTTCTCCCCTGCCTCGGGGCCCATTCACCTCAGCTGTGCCAGAAAACAGATCCTCAGTTAGCATGTTCCCGGGAAGAGCCCAGAGCAGATTGGAAGTGGGAGCCACTAACCGTTATACACCCCTCACCAGAGGAGAATGCTGTAAACTACAGACCCATTTACTCCTCACCCCAGTTTGGTGCGCTCTTCATCCCACTTTCCAGAAGAGGACAGGAAGACCCAGGGTAGCCGCAGTGACACAGCCAGAAAACATGGATGGGTGACTAGCATCCCATGTATGTGTTTGTGGAGTCAGGTGACCAGGGAAGGTGAATTGGGATTCTCCCGTTTTCTATGGGTGTGACCAGGGAGAAGTCATGTGACCCCTCCTAAGCCGCTCGCTCACGTCCTGCAGTGTTAATGACAGGGCTCCCTCTCGGGAAGTTGGAGGTGAGAACTGAATGAGCAAATAGGATCAGGATGTTCATCGTATTCCTCAAAAAACAGGACGCATACATCTCTTTGGGAGGTGGTGCAGGAGTCCCAGTCCCTTGTCCTTCCTGCTTCAGCGCACAGGTTTTGTGCCATCCATTTCTGTCTTCCAGTCCCCAGGCACACAATCTGGGTACATTTCACAGATGCTTCAGCAGGTCATGTCTTCATCCCCAGATCCCGGGCTAGGCCAGCAGGAGGATCCCAAGGGGCAGGCGTGCAGGGGGGCAGGCGGGCAGGAAGGCGGGGAGCCGAGTGCTGGCCCTCTGGGGCAGGGTGTGTCCTTGTTTGGGCAGCTCCCCAGGCTTCCTGACCACGTAAATCGCACATACCGAGAGCAGAGTACGGCTGGCTTTCTGAAACTGCTGGTCCCTTGCACCCACGAAACCCCGAACCTGCCACTCGGCGAGCCTGTAAACAGCATTTGTGCTTTCAGACACAGGAAAAGGGCACCTCAAGCAGGCATCTTACTCCCACAAGCTCAGTTTTAAAGTCAAGGGCCTCTTCGTTCATGAGAGAACCATGGTGCTTAGGTAAGGGGATGATTTGATGGAAAGCAGGCTGGAGGATTTGTAGGAGGGGAAAATATTTTGGATAGAGATTTGATTGGTTTCTTGTCTTCTCTATACCCACAAGGCACAAAAAAAAATCAGCTTCGTGGAGGCACACGGCATTGGTTTTGAAACATGCAATTTTTAAGCCTGGTATTTATTTTCGTTCAAGTAATTAATGGAGATGTCACCAGCTTGCAGCTTCTCAGGAGTCAGAGCTGCAGACTCCTTTCCTCCTGAAAGGTCCCCATTGAGCCTGCCCATCTCTGGCAAGAGGGCTGTCACCGGGTCCCTGAATTTCTCCCTGCTGTCTCAGAACTGGCAATGTACAGGGACCTGGACAGTTCAGTCGAGTCCTAATCTGACTGCCACGTTCTGTTCAAAGAAACAAAAAACTTGTATTCACTTAGTGCAGCAGTTGCCTTATTTGCAAGCAGAAGAATTGCTAGAGCACCAATTAAAATGCAGATTTCCAGGCTCTACTCCCCGAGATTCCAATTCGGTAGCTCCAGATAGAGCCTGGAAACCTACATTCTTAACAATTGCTTCTCCCGCCCCCCATAGCCCTACCACCAGATGATTCTTAAGCATACTGTTCCCAGGACCACATATAGCACCTACAGACACCCTGTAAGATGCCTCCAAATTAATGACTGGAGTGACTATTGTATTTATACACACAAAACCTTATTTAAAAAAGTTATCTTCTCTGATGGAAGAGTTGAGGCTTAGAGGAGTTAGGTAACTTCTTCCAGGTCACACAGTGAGGAAGGGGATAGATTTTATCAGCTTTACTACAGTTCTTAAAGCCACCCCCTATTCCATCTCCCTGACAAATACAGGTGCCTCTGTTTCCTCATCTGTGAGCAGATATAATAGGAAGAGCATAGTAAGAGTATATACTAATCCCAGAGGGCTAAGTAAGGTAATAAGTTTGATCATATAAAATCGTTGACCTTCAACCATTTATAACTTAGACATGGAGCACGGTTGAATGGGTCTATCTAGTAATTGTAAAATGCTGTGTGGAGTGGCAATATTCCATAAACACTAAGTATTCTGAGAAACTACTGTAGATGGACTTGTGTCACCTCCCTGAAAAGATATGTTGACCTCATAGACCCTGGTACTGTGAATGCAGTCTTTTTGGAAATCAAGTCTTTGCAAATGGAATTTATTACGTTAAAATGAGGTCATACTGGATTAGGGTGAGCCCAAAATGCAATGACTGGTGTCCTTATAAGGGGAAAGGTGTAGCTACACAGAGGGGAGAAGGCCATGTGAACAGAGGCAGAAATTAGAATGATGGAGCCACAAGTCAAGGAAAGCCAAAGATTTCCAGGAACCACCAGAAGCCAAAAAAGAAAATGAAGGATTCTCCCCCGGAACCTATAGAGGGAATGTAGCACTGTCCACACTTTGATTTTGGACTTTGGGCCTCCAGAACTGTGAAAAAAAGATAAATTCCTATTGCTATAAGTCTCGAAATCTGTGGTAGTTTGTCAGAGTGACCCTAGGAAACAAATATGGAAGCTTTATCCTTTTATCTTTGTCACCACCGTCACCGTTATCACCGTCATAACTGACATCATCACCATCACCCATCATCACCATCTGCCACAACCACCATCCACGATCATCACCATCCGCCATCATCACCTTGTAGAGTACAAGGCAGGGCACCAGACTCGGATCACAGAGCACGGAGCTCTGACTGGTGCTGATGGGTGTTGATGGGGCTGCTAAGTCTCAGTCATATCCTCTACTTGGACTCACCCAATGCAGACTGGTTTGATTTCCATCCAAATTTTAAAAATATTTTTTTCATGATATACACACATTTGTGCTGTTTGATGCTTTCCCAAGCTCCCTCCGACTTGTGTAATGTAGACTTCTCCCCAGGGAAATGTTTAAGAGACAGAAAGACGGAAAAATGGTAGCCGCAGAACACTGGATAAACATTAGGTCCTTTCATAACCTTCCTTTCTTGGATGACAAATCTGTGGTGGGGCCCCCAAATCCCAAGGAGGCCCACTTCAAACATTTATTTGGATCAGTCTAAAGGGTCGAGGACCTGCTATATAAAAAGTCCCTTAATGTACACTGTTTGGATAAAATTTGCTGGCAGAATGTTCCAAAATGGAGTCTGGGGCCCATTTCATATGTTATTTTCAATGAATACAAGGTAGCCAGTGACCTTTGTTTCAATTTTTGGATCGAGGAGGCTTTACCATGACCCCCCTTACTCTCCCCTCTCACCAAAAATGGAAATAAAAAATTGTGATGCTGTAAATTTTGTCTATTCGGTGACCATAGTTTCCAAATAAAAAAGCAGAAACAGAAGCCACGACTGACAATGGGGCTGGATATTTAAAACCTAAATTGTTTGAGACAGTCTGTTCATGAAGGCACCCTCTAGACTCATTCCCCAAGCCGGCATCTCACCTCTCCTCCATCGGTCTGTGCGCCTTGTAAAGCACTTCCCGTGCCCACACCTCAGCTGACTCCTCCCTATGAAGTTGGTACTGTTATACCCCCTCTCCTGTTAGAGTTGTGAGGAGCCAATGAGTAATGCACAAAAAGACTCTCACAGAGTGGCAGTCATGTAAGTTCTCAACAGATATAATTATTACTTTTATTTTTTTTTTCTCTTTAGAGAGGAGGGCCTTCACTTAGCCAACTCTGTGTCAGAAACTTGACATACATCTTATTTATTATTACCGCCTGTAATAATAGGCATTATTTGGCAGGTCATCAGGTATCAGCAGTGCACCCAGTCACACAGCTACTCATGAATTTAAGCCTGGCTGGAGCCCAAAGTCTTTATCCTTTCCTGTATACCAAGTTGGGCTGTTCAACATATTTCCACTCAAAAGAAAGTTTCCAGGCGCCTGGGTAGTTCAGTGGGTTAAGCCTCTGCCTTTGGCTCAGGTCATGATCTTAGGGTCCTGGGATCGAGTCCTGTGTCAGGCTCTCTGCTCAGCAGGGAGCCTGCTTCCTCCTCTCTCTCTCTCTCTCTCTCTGCCTGCCTCTCTGCCTACTTGTGATCTCTCTCTCTCTCAAATAAATAAATAAAATCTTTTTAAAAAAAACAAAAACAAAAACAAAAACCACAAAGTTTCCCCCATACAAAGATGACCCATGGCCTCGGTCCTTTATGCTAGGCCTGAGTAGGGTATATCATTCTGGTCACCCTGATCTGGCAGAGTTGGAGAGCCAATGGCATATAAGTCATTCCGCAGCTCAAAGCCCTGAGTTCTCTCTGGGCTCCAGAACGGACCCATGTGAGGCTGGACTGTAGCTCACCGTGACTGCTAGCCATGCCGGGGCCACTGTCCTGCCCTGGGCAAGTGGGCTTCTTTCTTGGAAGTAGACTGATGATTCCCAAATCCAGGTGCTGTCACTGGCTCCCCAGAGTCCAGGGTTTCCCGGGTTTAGCTCTTAGACCATTTGCATTTGAATCCCATGGCAGGCTGGTTAAAAGGCAGAGTCCAGGGCCTCTTCTAGATTTGGTATATCTCAATCTCCACTGGTAAACCAGATGTCTGCATTAGTAACTTGTGGCCCTGACACATGTTTCTCCTGAATCTTTGTGAGCCACAGCTGTGCCACAGCTTCACTGTTCCTCCTCAAAGAAAGAGAGCCAGAGGTGAGTGGGGTATGATGGGGGAGGATATACCTGAAAATAAAAAGAAGAAGAGATGATGTCTTAGTCCACTCAGGCTCCTATAACATAAACATCTTAGGCTAGGTTGGCTTAAACAACAAACATTTATTTTTCACAGTTCTGGAGGCTGGGAAGTCCAAGATCAAGGGGCTGATAGATTTAGTGTCTGGAAAGGCATGCTTTCTGGTTCATCGATGGCCATCTTCTCATTGTGTTCTTACATGGTATGAGGGGCAAGAGAACAATCAGGGGTCCCTTTTATAAGGGTACTAATCCCACTTATGAAGGCTCTACTCTCATGACCTAATCACTTCCCAGGACTCCCCCTTGAAATACCATCACCTTAGAGATTAGAGTTTCAAAATACAGATGCATAACAGACGAAGTGCCCGGACCCGTCTGGATCGTATGGACATCCACGTGTGGTAGAGAGAGTAACCATGCTCCAGAGACATCCGTGCCCTAATCCTCAGAATCTGTGACTATTACGTTACATAGAAGGAGGAATTAAGGATGCTAATTACATATCTTAAATAAAGGGACTACTATTTGGCTGGACCCAGTGTAATCTCAGTCATGGTTTATAGCGAAAGGAGGAGGCAGAGGTGGTCAAGAGGCAATCTTGGTGGCTTCGAAGACAGAGGAAGTAGCCACAAGTTAAGGAATTAAGGAATGCAGGGGGTGTCAGAGGCTGGAAAAGGTGAGGAGACAGATTCTTCCCCGGAGCCTCCAGGAGGAACATAGCCAGGCCGACACCTTGATTTTAGTCCAATGAGACCAACTTGGGGTTTTTGACTTCCAGAATTTTAAGATAATAAATCTGTGTCACTTTAAGACACTAAATTTGTGTCAATCTGTTATAGCAGCAATAAGAATCTAATACACCAGTGAAATGGAGAGTGGGTTTGTATGGCTATAATGGAAAGGGCAAAAGCCAGTCTCTTTCTGAGTCATAAGTTATTCCTTTCTCAGCACTATCCGAGCTTGGATACATGCTCTGACCTTTGCAGAACCCAGGGGAGTGCCTTGTGCCCAGCCAGGCTCAGGACCCCAAGAGGATCCCAAGGGGTTGGGAATGGGGAATGAAGAACAGTGCCAGGTTACTGAGGATCCCATTAAACATGTCTTAGGATCTCGGGAAAAATAATTACAGGGCAAGACAAACAACTACAACAACAAAGAATTTCAATACTGGTGAATTTTTGTAGCATTGTACAATCGGTAAGTCTGGATGGATGCTGTTGTGATTTCTACATATTTCTTCCTTGGTATGCTGCTGTCCTTGAAACATTTTGGATTATATAATATGCATGTGAAGGAGAGGGACAAAATAATTTTTTTTTATAAACATATATTTTTATCCCCAGGGGTACAGGTCTGTGAATCACCAGGTTTACACACTTCACAGCACTCACCAAAGCACACACCCTCCCCAATGTCCATAATCCGACCCCCTTCTCCCAACCCCCCTCCCCCCAGAAACCCTCAGTTTGTTTTGTGAGATTAAGAGTCACTTATGGTTTGTCTCCCTCCCAATTCCATCTTGTTTCATTGATTCTTCTCCTACCCACTTAAGCCCCCATGCTGCATCACCACTTCCTCATATCAGGGAGATCATACGATAGTTGGCTTGAGATTTCGCTAACGATACGCTCTAGTTCCATTTTGTCTGGCAAGATTTCATTTCTTTTGGGCGCCTGGGTGGCTCAGTGGGTTAAGCCGCTGCCTTTGGCTCAGGTCATGATCCCAGGGTCCTGGGATCGAGTCCCGCATCGGGCTTCCATCCTATTTCCCTCTCTCTCTCTCTGCCTGCCTCTCTGTCTACTTGTAATCTCTGTCTGTCAAATAAACAAATAAAATCTTAAAAAAAAAAAAAAAAAAAAAAAAAAAAAAAAAAAAAAGATTTCATTTCTTTTGATGGCTGCATAGAATTCCATTGTGTATATATACCACATCTTCTTGATCCATTCATCTGTTGATGGACATCTAGGTTCTTTCCATAGTTTGGCTATTGTGGACATTGCTGCTATAAACATTCGGGTGCACGTGCCCCTTTGGATCACTACGTTTGTATCTTTAGGGTAAATACCCAGTAGTGCAATTGCTGGGTCATAGGGCAGTTCTATTTTCAACATTTCGAGGAACCTCCATGCTGTTTTCCAGAGTGGCTGCACCAGCTTGCACTCCCACCAACAGTGTAGGAGGAGGGTTCCCCTTTCTCCGCATCCTCGCCAGCATCTGTCATTTCCTGACTTGTTGATTTTAGCCATTCTGACTGGTGTGAGGTGATACCTCATTATGGTTTTGATTTGTATTTCCCTGATGCCGAGTGATAGGGAGCACTTTTTCATGTGTCTGTTGGCCATCTGGATGTCTTCTTTGCAGAAATGCCTGTTCATGTCCTCTGCCCAGTTCTTGATTGGATTATTTGTTCTTTGGGTGTTGAGTTTGCTAAGTTCTTTATCAATTTTGGACACTAGTCCTTTATCTGATATGTCGTTTGCAGATATCTTCTCCCATTCTGTCAGTTGTCTTTTGGTTTTGTTAACTGTTTCCTTTGCTGTGCAAAAGCTTTTGATCTTGATGAAATCCCAATAGTTCATTTTTGCCCTTGCTTCCCTTGCCTTTGGCGATGTTCCTAGAAAGCAGTTGCTGTGGTTGAGGTCGAAGAGGTTGCTGCCTGTGTTCTCCTCAAGGATTTTGATGGATTCCTTTTGCACATTGAGGTCCTTCATCCATTTTGAGTCTATTTTCGTGTGTGGTGTAAGGAAATGGTCCAATTTCATTTTTCTGCATGTGGCTGTCCAATTTTCCCAGCACCATTTATTGAAGAGGCTGTCTTTTTTCCATTGGACATTCTTTCCTGCTTGGGACAAAATAATTTAAGCTAAGTTTTAGGGCCTCGGATCCGTCTTTGGCTAAGGGTCTACCAACAAACATCAGCTGTCAGGGCTGGCAAGTGCACACCAAGACCGAAGTACCAAAGTGATTTAGAGAACTCAGAACGGAGAAAGGAAGGGGCTCCTTCCTCTGGGGTGGTGGCTGGCCAGAGAGTGGCCCAGTTGGAGTGTTAAAGATCTGTAGTAGCAGGTAAAGAAGAGGACTGGGGTCCTGGTGTGCTTTGAGGTCTTCCCTTGAGGCCACACCCTTTCCCAGATCCAACCTAAGCCCCAGGGCCTTCAGGGCTGGCTGGGGTGACTCAGGTCCCAGTGAAAGCTGTCCTACTTGGTGCATCCACACGGGGAACTGCTGTGGTCTAGTTCTCAGCATCTCCGAATCCATGTGCAGAGATGAAAGCCCATACAGCCCCTCCGTGGAGGCACTGGGCAGAGGAGAGGCCCGCATGGGGCCCCCAGGGAGAGGGCCGCCAAGGAGCCAGGCAGCACCCCCCGCGTCGGATCTGTTCCTCTTGGGCCTGGACTAAAGGGGGCTTCGGTTTCTGCACTTTTCATGTGGCGTCTTTCAAAATTGAAATCCACTTGAAGTGGTTTGGGTTTTTCTCTTCCTCCCCTGGTGTTTTCTGTAGAGAAATACCTTCAAACAGACAGCGTTGCTCGGTGCCTGTCGCTGAATGTGTTCAGAGGAACCCAGAGAGGCCACATCAAGCTGAATGTTTCCATCAGAGCCGCCCGGGCTAGGCCTCTGCTGGGCCCCCGCAGCTGCCCTCCAGGCTTGGCTCACATGCTGGGTCCCTGGGAGAACAGGCCACCTTTGTTTCTCTGAGCAGCCTTCTGTGGAGGGTTGGGAGGCCCCTGTGGGGTTCCCCCTTCTGTAGGGACCCCCACTTTACTGTTTTTGAGTCTGTGGAGGAGGCAAAGGAAAGGTGTGTAGCGCCTCCATTTTATGGCCAAGATAGCGGTCCTTTCCTTAGCACGGGCCGCCTGTGATGCTGGACACCTGAGATTTTTCTGGATCTCCCATCTAGCGCCTTAGCTCCCCGTGTATAATGTATTTGAAAGAAACCTTTAGTCCCATTGGCTAGAAGAAGCAAGAAAGCTCGATAGATGTCCCAAGTCATCACCCACAGAGAGCTCACCCCTTGCTCCGTGTCCTATCCCAGAACAATTTTAGCCATAGAGAGGTATACTGGTAGTCCTTCATCAGTAATGGCCACCAGCCTTTATCGACAGCAACAGACCTGAGTATGAGAGAGAAAACAAGCAACTGAGGGCTCATGGATATTGTGTTTTTAATTACCCAGAGCCTGTGGCTGTCTACATATATGCAGTTATAAAGGCTGGAGGGGACACATTGAAGTATTAACTCAACCTCTTTATTTTGCAGTTAAAGGAATCCCATCCCAAAAGTGTTACTGAGACGGCCAAGGTCACTTGGCCAAGGCACTTGCTCCACCGCACTGAATAGCTTTATTTGTATTCGGAGACTTAAAGGTATTTGCATACACTAGGACACTTGGACATTTTCACAGTTACCTCTGGAGGTTATGGGCCTTTTGAGCTCTATGTGCCCCCTTTGTAAATGGAGCAGTAGGGACCCAGGTCCGTGATGTGAGTCACATTCACAAGCCTTGATTCTGTGCTTCCCAATAAGGGGGCAGTGGCCTCCCAAGCCACCCTGGGTCCCTCAGCCTGTTGGAAAGTTCAGCAGGAAAGGAGCCTGCGTAGCAGGCCCCCCCGAACGGGGCCAGTGGGGGAAGTTCTCCTCCGTGCAGTCCGCAGTGCATCTACTTCTTGAGAAACAGCTGAGCTGGAGGTGGCTGTTAGCGGAAGGGAGTCGGTCCTGCCCAACACAAGGATGGGGCTAGGACAATCTCTTCTCAGTGGCTTGCCTGTGAAAGAGAGGACTGGAGAGATGGTGTCTTCCAAGCCCTTTGTTTGCGCAGGGGGAACTGAGGCCCAAAGCCTGGGGTTGAATGCCTCCAGGTCTCCCAGACTCCATACAGAGCGAGGACTACCAGCCCCTGGCCTGGTCTCCTCTCTGCCTGTGGCCACCTCTGCCTGCAAGGGCCGCCGTGGCGCTTTGGGCTCTCAGGAACTGTGTCACCCTTAACGGAAGACAGCGAGGGGAGGAGCCCCGTGCAGCCCCTGCATAGGTCAGCACGCCACAAACAAGAAACGTGGGTACCGGGATGCTTCAGCCATGGCGTTCTCTGTGGGGGCTGGCTGTGAAAGGGACCTTTTTTGGAGGGTTCCTTGGGCCTTCTGTCCTAACTGCTCCCTGCTCCCTGCTCTCTGTGCCTGGTAGCTCTCACAGCCTCACCCATTAGGGTAGGGAGAGGGAGTTCTGAGACTCCTACTTCTGACGTGTGCCGCATGACAAGGGGACTGGATTGCAGGAAAACCCTTAAACCCTTCAGAGCTGTGGTCTTTCTCTGAATGGAACCAGTGCATTTCTTGAGAAACGGTTGGGCTGGGTTTGCCTCCAAGCCCATGCTCCCAGATTTGGGATTTTAGTGGAAGCAAGCAGGTCCTTGTGGGGGCCGTGATGGGCTCAGGTAGAGCCCCTCTGGTGCGTGGCTTGCCTCTGAAAGAGAAAGTAGGTCTGGGAGGTTGGAGGTGCTGACTTCCCTCCGCTCGGTTCTCCCCTTTCGCAGTGCCCCCACCCCCGCCTGTAGCAATTTGCATGAGAGGAAGTCTGAGACCCAGGGACGGCCCCTGGCCTTGAAGTCACAGGCCACAGGGAAGGAAGATGAGCCAAAACCAAAGTGATTACCGCTCTGGTCTGGCCCCTGAAGTTCACCGGGGTTTCAAAACGGCCGTATCTTCACCATGACCTTATTTCTGCTCTAGGCTACTATTAATCTCAACTATTTCTTAGATTAAAAAAAAAAAAAAAAAAAAAAAAAAAACTTGGTGACAAAATCAAGGCATCGGCTTGTTTGGGGGTGGGAGCTGTGATTTAGGGCCCTCCACGTCTCCACCTGTACCCCCATTTGCCAGGGAGAAGGAAAGATGTGTAAAATCTATGGCCTTGGCGACGCATCTTGGAACCTGGAGACCAGAAGCTCAGCCCTGGGGGCAGCAGGAGAGGAAGAAGGTGGCCCCCTCCAGATCCAAAGGCAGAAGTGTACGGTGCTGTTAGCAGTCACTCCTGGGTTGAACAGGCCTGGCTCTGACCCATTTTTCCTTGTGTTTTCAGTTCCAGGAGGCAAACAAAAGACACCTTGGGGTGATAAACAATCTCAACAAACACTTTGTATGGGACACTTGGGGACAGAGCCTGGGGTGTCTTTCCGGCAAGAACTTGGGCAAGAAAAGGCAGAAAGAATGGAAACTAGATAATACCAAACTTGCTGGGAGCAAGCCTCTCCTCAGGGCTCTGAGCCCCATCCCAGGCCTCTAGGTGGGGATTAGGATTCCTGCTGACCAGGTAGAAAAAGGGAGTCTTCAGAGGGGGAAGTGACTTGCCTCTGGTTCTGCTGTGAGTGAGTGTCAGAGGAAGAACTTTAGTCCAGAGCACTGTGACCACAGAGCTTGTGAGTGGCTTTGCTGCTGGTGGCCAGCAGTGGGCTGGGGATTGATTTCTCTGGTTTGCAGTCCTTGCCTGAGATAGATGCACAGACTTGGCGGGCGCCCTGCTGTTATGGAGCCTGTGCAACTTGATTTCGTCCAGCTGAGAGTTTTGGCTAATTATCTCCCCACGTTATTTTCAGTTAGACTAGCTGTGATGATCTTTAATCCTTAATTTTAATTTTTAAGCAATCCCATGCTGTTTTCTAGGCATTCTGCGTACTTCTTCCTCAGTGTCAGTGGGCTGACAGGTCAAGCTGGGGGACCCAGAAGAAAAAGGGAAGTGAGCAGAGAAAGGCTAAGGGATGTGGTGTCAGTCCGTGCCATGACCAGGTGTTGGCAAGTGAGATGAGACCGAGGTGAAAAGATGAAAGGAATTGGGACTGAGAGACGCCCGGTGATTCCTGTGCATCAGGATCACAGTCGGGGTTAAATGATTGTCTTTACACCATGACTTTTTGCCCACCCTCTTATGCTTAATGAGTTCGGATTAAACACAGAATACATACAAGTTAATTAATCAACGGAGGTCATAGTCTTGAAAAATATCGGTAATAATCATGCCCATTTCTGGAACCACCCATGTATGCCTAGGGGCTTTGAATATATTCTTCCCAGTGGCAGATGAGGAAACTCACAGGGTGATACAATGCCTTGATTTTAAAATCAGCTGCTTTTTCCTTAGAGTTTCTTGAAGAGTTGATGTCAATGAAAGATCAAGGATCAGCAGGAAAGTCCTTATTCTCATGGTTTCCCTTCCCCGACGTGTTCTCTGTGACTTAGCCCATCTTCTTTGAGTCTCTCCTTCGAGTTTGGCGCTGCATTCAATGTGGGCAGTGTGCGATGGAGGGAACTGGTACCAGGAAGTGTGAGGAAAGCAGGAGTCACTCTTCAAGACATGGACATTCAGATCCACGGGAAACACGGTGGGGAAAGCACATTCCCTAGGATTAGACCTCTGCATCGGGAGGATGCTTGTTGTGGCTTGGAGAATTCAGGGAAGTCTTTCTAGAGCAAGGTTTGGTTTTCCTCTCAGAGGATGACTGTGTCTTAAAAAGCAAAACCACGGTCTTTTTGTCTGACCCCGTGGAGGCAGCATTTGCCGTTGGGCACAGCATGGATTTTGGGTTCAAATCCTGGCTCTTTCGTGTTCTCAGTGGGAAGCTTTGAGCGAGTTCTTTAACCTCATCAGTAAAATGGGCACAGATTATAATGCTTAGGGACAATACGGATTCGATAAAATACCATACGCTAAGTGTTCAGCATAGTATCTGAGGCGATGGTGATTCTCCAGGACAAGCAGCTAGTCTTATCCCTTTCCCACTGGCCAAAATCCCCTGGGCCTTTCAAGCCCAGAGGGGTCTCTCTTCTCTTTTCTCTTTGGTTTGGGAGGGAGAAGAGTTCAAATCTGAGCTCTCATACTCTTTATGAATACGTAATCTTGCTTCTCAGGCTTCCACTTCTTTTCCACCAAATGGGCATGAGGGATTACGAACTCCCTGGATCTCTTCCTAAACAAAGACTCTGCCGGTCAGAATCCTGCTGATGGGGGGTTAGTTCAGACATTCTCATCTCACAGCCTTGTTTCCGGACCTCTCCATCCCACACCATCTTCTGAGCCTCTCGCCCTCTGTCTGTCAGGATGTAAACCAGATGTGTTTTGCTCCGATCTCCACCCACAGACATGGAGCTTGTGTCTGGTTTGCCAGTTGGTAGGCCCAGGGCCATCCAGGGGGAAGCAAACACCATGGTGTCAGAACCAGTCTTCTAGGAGACCAGAGGAATTAAGAGGTCTGGGACCACCTAGAAGTGGTGGTTGGAGACCAGCGTGAAAACCCAGGAGTGGAGCTCTTAGAAGGTGTGAGTTACCAGAGAGAAGACAGTCCTGAGAGTAGAGTTGACTGGCTGCAAACTCCCGTGAGTCCCCAGTCCCATCATCATGGAATCTTGGGGTTAAAGAGACAAGTCCCCACACATGTCTGTGACAGAACTTATTTAAAAACTTGTGGTTGGGGCGCCTGGGTGGCTCGGTGGGTTAGGGCCTCTGCCTTCGGCTCAGGTCGTGATCTCAAGGTCCTGGAATCGAGCCCCACGTTGGGCTCTCTGCTCAGGCTCAAGGGAGCCTGCTTCCCTTCCTCTCTCTCTGCCTGCCTCTCTACCTACTTATGATCTCTGTCTGTCAAATGAATAAATAAAATCTTAAGAAACAAAACAAAACAAAACAAAAAACCCTGTGGTTTAGAAAGTAGCATAGACACTGGGACCCAGGCTGGCAGAGGGAAAAGAGAAAACAAAATAAAGGGAAAGAGAGGTCTCTGGATCCTGGGGGGCAAAAATTACCTTGAAGCAACGTTACAGTTCAGAATGGTACTGCCTGAGCGACCTTAGTGGAGGCGAGGACTCTGTTCTAAACTCGAAATAGTCTTTGATTCTTTAGGGAGAACAGCAAGAGATAGCGTGTTCTCTCAAGCATAGCCAGAGGGGCACTTGGCTGCTCCCTCATTTTTAAGCTTCTGACTCTTGGTTTCGGCTTGGGTCATGATCTCATGGGTGGTGAAACTGAGCAAGTCCGGGGGGCGGAGAGTGGGGGTGGAGGGGATGTGCTTAAGGAGGCTCTCCCCCCGCCCCCCGCCGTGTGCTCATGCTCTCTCTCAAATAAATAAACAAGTCTTAAGGGGCTGGGGGAAGAATTGCCAGAGATGGAAATCAAATCATATGGCCCTAAGTACCACATTAGTATTTCTTTTTTTTTTTTTTTTAAGATTTTATTTATTTATTTGACAGAGATCACAAGCAGGCAGAGAGGCAGGCAGAGAGTGAGAGGGGGAAGCAGATTCCCTGCTGAGCAGAGAGCCCGATGCAGGGCTCGATCCCAGGACCCTGAGATCATAACCTGAGCCGAAGGCAGAGGCTTAACCCACTGAGCCACCCAGGTGCCACCATATTAGTATTTCTAGGTATTCCCCATCCCTTTCCTGACTTTGCTCACAAAATTACCCCCACTATGCTGGTGAAAGACTAAGGTGAGAAAGTGGTAGTGACTTGGCCACGGAGCTTGCGTGTGATTGTGTGCTTGATGCCTGGCTGACAAGTTCCCTGAGAGGCCATGGCTACAGAGTTCACTGCTTCTCCTCTGGGCCAGGGCCAGTTCCTGGCACACAGGAAGAACCTGGTCAGTGTGTGTGAATGAGTTGCACTGACATCTGGCCATGCTGTTTAAGTACAGAAAATACCAGTCACGTCTGTATTTCTGTACCCAATGCCAGTGTGTGTATGGGTTTTCCACATCACCAAGCAGTTCTCTGACACCAGCTGCGTGCTCGAACAATTCCACTCAATCCCACACTCCGTACACAGAGAGAGCATCCGATGCCATGGGTTGAGGGCTCAGTCCTCCAAGGCTGCCCCCACTTCAACTTCAGATGCCAGCTGCAAGTCCAGAGCTCCTGGGCGTCTGACTGACTAGCGGTAGATCAGAAGTTAGTAGGACCCCCTGCATGGGTTCCATTCATCTGCTGGAGTGGCTCACAGAAGTCGGAGATGCATTTTAGGTACTAGATCACATGTTTATTATGAAAGGATATAATTCGGGAACAACCCGTGGAAGAGACTCATAGGTATGGGCAAAGGGCTGGGAGCTTCTGTGTTCTCAGAGAGCCCTCTCTTCCCAAATCTCCGTTCACCAACCAAGAAGCGCTCTGAACCCTGTCCTTTTTGGATTTTCTTGGAAGTTTCATTGCAGTCCTGACAGATGAAAGCACTGGCCATTGGCCAAGGATTCAGCCTCCCCTCCAGTCCCTCTCCCCTCCCAGGCTCGTGAGAGGTGGGACTGAAGGCTCCAACCTTCTGATCAAGTGGTTGGTTCTCCTGGTCAACCCGCCCCATTCTTGGGTAATTCCAAAGGTCACTTCGTTAACATAACAAATGATACCTGTCTCCACTCTCCTCTGGGAAATTCCAAGGGTTTTAGGAACTGTATGCCAGAAAAGGGGCCAGACACCAAATATTTATTTTTTATTATGAATCACAACATCCCCTATCTTGTGGGCAAAATGGCTGTCTTGGGGCTCCTGGTCCTCTTCTTTGGTGTGAACTACAGGATAAATGTGAATCTGATGTTTCTACTCATTATTCTGCTAGAAACATACATAAGGAGAGAGCAAGACCCTACTTCTAAGTTCTTCAGAATCAGCTAAAATTATGTATTTTTTCCCTTCTATTCAGTACCATCCACCCACCAGCTTGTAGAGAAAGTATGCCAACCCTCTAATATTTGGGAGACTATCCCCCACTCAGATGGTCACCGGGCTGAGCCTCATTACCATCAGAGGCACTCTGGGGAGTGTAGTCACTGAGTCCTTTTTCAGGGTAAGGGTCCAGCCAATACAGGCCATCCTTCTGGCCATCCCTCCTGGCGCTCCCTCATTTGCTGGCTCTGCTCCTACACCAGTGAGCACATTTCCGCTCCCATTTCCACTCTTGGGCACATGCCACACCCTCTGCCTGGAGCACCCTTCCTGGTTGAATGAACAGAGGCGATGTCTGCCCAGGCCCTTGTCCTAACAGATTTTGTCTGAAGGCTTTCTCCTGAGGTCCAGAGCATTTAACCGCAAAAATGTCCTAGAATATTTCGGTCCCAAGTCTGATGTCCTTGGTCTACATTTTCTATTGCTTTAGGCACAGAGCCCAGAGGACTATTCTGGACAGAGCCAAAGGCTGTATTAGAGGGAACATGAGTTTTAGAATGTTGAAGAGCTAGGTTTGGATTCCAGTTCTGATACTTACTGGTTGTATGGCCTTAGCTAAGGAGCTCAAGACTCAAACCTCAGATGTTTCATCTGCAAAAAATAGCCATCCTGCAGTGACATCATAATGCATGAAGCTCGTGCTGTAGTCTGTGGTCTGTAGTAGCTCCCACAAATGTGAGTCCCCCCGAATTGCTGTTCTGTGCCGTGTGTGACTGTGGGATGAGAATGAGCAGAACTGGTTTCTCTCTAAAGGAGCATCTGCTGTGCTGCCCTCACCCCTCCTGGGAGGGAGAAACACTTGAGTCTCAGGTTATTCGGGATGTTTCCTGCAGCCCATCCAGAATGGCTCCTGATGGTCCATTCGATCAGCTGAGGAGAAGCAGAGTCCTTGCCACCCGCCTTTGTTAGTCCAGCCCTCTCGACCCTAGACGGGGCTAATGGGAGTGTCAAAGAAATTGCCTTTCAGGCCAGGTCCTGTCCTCATCACTTCCCTGTCTGTGGTGGGACCTTCTCATCCTGTGAGCTTGTCAGTCTGCAAAAGCCCCCAAAGGCTGGCCAGAAGCGAGTTCCTCTGTGCCTGGGGGTGTAGGAGGGGCTGGCCAGCCCTCTGCCATGCCCTTGGCTCTTTTTCTAATTGCCTCCTTGATGGGGGCATGAGAAACCCCAGAGGATTATGTGATTCACCCATCCATTCACTGGTCCCTTGCTGCGTATTTACTGAGTATGCACTGTGTGGAAGGTCCTGGGCCAAGCCTTAAGAGGGACATAGAGCTATGGTACCACACCCTGTCCTGTCCCCCTTCATACCTCATCAGGGTCCGCCAGCTCCCTCCGTCCCACCACACCCCTTAGCTCAACCCCCATTTTGTCTCCCAGGCCCTTAGAATAGCCTCTCTGCCCTGCTCCCTGATCCTGGCACACTAGACTGTGAGTCATCTTTCCAGAATGTCATTCTGGTCCTATCAGTCTTGGGTTTTCCCACCTGGACCTTATACTCAGGACTCTGTTCCACTAATAGTTTCCCTTAAAGGAGTTCATTTCTTTTTCCTCCGCTTGGCCTTACTCTAAGCTGTGTCATCCGTGAAGTCACAGATTGGATGCCGGTGGAGTATCACACCAGTGTGGGCTTTTAGAATAAGTAATAAAATGCAGAATGTTTGTTACATGACATCCAAGGCTGTCCGGTGGTGGGGCTACCTTCCCCGGGTGATGATGGCCCAAGGATGACCATCGGCACTCATTTACTCACCAGCCCTTCTTCCAGCGCCGTCTACGTGCCAAGAAGTGCTGGACATGCAGTGCAAAAATGGCAGAATCCTTGTCCTGCTGCAGCTTCTATTTTGGTGGTGAAACAGACCACATCAATTAAGGAACAGGAGTCAAATGCGTGCAGCCTTCTAATGGGTGGTCAGTATTAAGCAGAAAAAACAAATAAGGGAAAGGGGGCAGAAAAAACTCCAGCTGTGGTAAATAAACCTCTGCCCGTGTTTCCAGCCCAGCTAAACCCCTCATCTCGGACCCCTTTATCTCAAGCTCTGTGCAGGACGTTCCCACAATGCCCTGTGGTCACGGTACCCACAGTGCACTGGTGCCCACGATGCTCCGGGCCATCTTCCCACAATGTGCGCATTGGGTCACCTGGGCCTGCTTTCACTCGTTTATTTCTCTCTTTTCTGCCGGGACTACCCTTCTCACACACGCCTCCAGCTAAATCCTCATTATTGTTTCAAGTCCGTCAGGTCATCATCTCCGCTGACACCTGCTCCCCCATCCGCATTAGAACTAAACCCTAACCTCCCCCGGTACCTCGGACTGTTTCTGTAGTAGTCCTTTTCAGCCAGTTTTGTCCTTTATTTATCTCGCGCCTGTCCCTCCTACCGGACCCTTTCAGGCTGGGGTGATGCCTCCTGCGTGTTTGCCTCCCCACCCCCAACTAGAGGCTGGCTGGGAAGGACTGGAGCACATCACCCCTCACAGCCTAGCAGTCGGCCTGCGCCTCTATGGTCCTACTCTCCAGAGGCCGCTGGCCAAACCCCAGTGTTTATGGGCGGTGTCTCCGGTGGCGGGGGAGTGGGCAGGATGCCCGGCCCTTCCCTGTTATCACCTCAGCATCTTTTGGACAATGTTGCCTCTTTTGAAAAGTTAGAAATGAATAATTCTACAGAAACGAGTCATTTAGAAAGTACATGCCCTCGCCCAGTTCTTCTCCGCTGTAGAGATAAAAACACACACAGAATTAGGAGATTCTCTTCCAACTAGGCAGGGCAGGTGGCGTGACCCACACATGCAGCCTTCCTGGGGGATGTGACCTTTCCTGGGATGGTCTGCTGTCAGGCTGCCTCCCGAATCTGGTTCTTGTAACCTTCCTCCTCCTCATAGCTCATGCTTTCTTCCAGCTCTGCTCTCTGCTCCTTCCCACTGTCCCTGCCCCGACCCCAGGCTTTCCTCCTGTCACCTAGGCCCCAAGGTACCCTGCGAGGGTCTGGGAGGGGCAGACCCACAGGACCTGTGAGCCAGTCTGCGGGATTGCAGTGATAGACTCCTCCCACGCTGAGAGCCAGAGGCCAGGGCACTGTCACCAGTGTCCCCTTCGCCTCCCCCCTCACCCCAAGGCACCACCGCAGATACCACCTTCTCCAGGGAAGCAAGTTTTCACGTGCAACAAAAAGCCAACAAGCGGAAGCCTCTTTTTTCCATCGTGTCCTTCAGCATCTACTATCTCCCCTCCCTGTTCTTAGCACCGGGGAGATGTGTGGACAGCACAGACTTGGCTGTCTTGGAGCCCACTTTCTAGTGATGGGATACAGGGCAGTAACACTATTGAAACAGACACGTACACGGTACAATTGCATATTGCGATCAGGACTATGAAGAAAGGGGGGACTTTGTAAGTCTGTGGAGTTCTGAGGTGACACAGTCTGAATGACAGAAGGAGTCCATGCTGCGGGGTGGGGTGGGGAGGCGGGTGGGGGAGGCCAGTTGTCTAGGAGTGCGGTTGGACGGCTCGTACAAAGGCCCTGGCCTGGGAAGGAACCCGGCACAGAGAAGGAGCAGACGGGAGGCCAGAGGGCCTGGAGCTGCTGGAGGAAGGGGGAGGACAAATCGAGAGGAGGCAGGAAGCAGGAGGCCTGGTAAAGACTTGGCTTTTATTCCAAATGCCCTGGAAAAGTCACTGTGACTTTGAAGTGGAGAAGTGCCCCACGTGGGCTAGGGGTAGTCCTCAGGGTACAGGGTGGAGAGAATTTTTACCTCCAAAATGCCATCTGGGGGGATCTCTTTCCTTTTAGGCTGGTGTGGTGGATTCTGGGGTCCTCCAGAAATGGGGGGTCAGCTCTGAGACCATGTCCCTGTCTCCTCTCCACTCGTCTTGCCAAGTGGCACCACCCATTTGCAGTCTGAGTCTGGGCCTCGCACAGGCTGGAAGACTTTGGGATGGAAAGGGGCTTCGTTAGTGTGTTCTTGCCAGCGTGGGGGCAGCCTCTTGAAGGAAAGGGGATGTCTATTCAGATCACACAAGCCCTCTGTGTTTCCGCCTGGCCTAACTAAGCATGACAGGACTGCTGGGGCCTGACCCCTAAATTCCTCTGCACCCCCAGGGCCTGGCAGCTCCTTGTTCCTCTTCCAGAGCCTGATGGGGGTCACTGATAGGGTTAGAGAAGGAGCCAGAACTGTGGACAAGGATGAATAGGCGGCTTGAGTGCCCACAAGTACCCACGAGAGACCTTCATGAGAACCACCAGGCCCGAGGAGAGAAGCCCAGCCACTGTGGGCCAGCTCCATTACAGGAGAGGAGAGGGAAGCAAAAAAACAAAAAAAAAGGTGGGGGGCATTGGGCCCCAGAAAGGTCTCCCAGGAGCAGTGTGGAATGCAGCCCCCTTGGTTCACCTGTGTCCCTTGGATGCTCCTGTCTGGGGATGAGAATGGGAGTGCGGAGACTGGGGCAGGTGACTGACCGTCCTCCTGGGGTCAGCTCCCTGGACGCTGCGTCTCACCAGTCTCCCAGGCATGGCCCGTGTGTTATGGGGAGACTGCATGCACCCCAGAGCTGACATCCAGCACGGTATTAGCAATAGCAAATAACCAGGCACTCTGCAGAATTACACCTTGCTCCCCCTTCCTTAGGGTGCACAGGCATCTCAGAAACTGCTGTCTGGGGGTCAGGGGCCGCATAGAGCTCGGCGGTGGCCCGGCCGAGCTGACAGGCAGAGCAGCGGACAGAGAGTCACGTATCCACTCGTTTTAACCAAGGGTCATCTTTTATCCTCATTTTACAAGTTCAAAACCCTAGTGCTATTGAAGTATTTTTGGAAATCGTAGAAGAGCGTGAAGAGGGAGACAAAAGAGCCCCACCCGGAGACAAACACTTGTAACGCTGTGGCAAGGCGTTACAGTCACTATTTCATGCATCTCTATGTCCATCAATACTATAAATAGACTTTTATAGTCTCCAGTTCTCACTAATAGCAACATTTTCTCCCATCATTAGTGTTCCTTACCTTGATAATAGCTCATGTTTATTGAGCACATAAAGGTGTCAGGTTCTGTTTGGCACAAGCTTTACACATATAGATTCAACACAAACAATGCAACAAAGTAAATCTGTTGTTCATCTCACAGAAGAGGAGTCCAAGGGCAGAGATGGTAAGTAGTTCGCGTAAGGTCCAGCAGATACAACATTGCAAAGCCCACTCGTGTTGCTTGATGCTGACCCCTCCCTCTGGTCGCCGTCCCCCCTATGGGTAACGTAGGCTCTGCACTCGACACTGACTAGCTGCATGAGGATTTCCTTTAAAACTTCCTATAGTAGATTTTAGAGCTGTTTCTTTACGCATCTTTAGTTCCTTAGAATGATTTCTGGAAGAATGGGGCAAGGCCCAAGGATGTGTATATTTAATTTTTTTTTTTTTAATCTTGAGATAATTTTAGAGTCTCAAGAAGTAGCAGAAATAGTACAGAAAGGTCTTGGCTCCCTACAATGATAACATCTCATATAACCACAGTACCCTAGCAAAATCAGGAAATGAACATTGGTGGTACACTATTTGCCAAGTGACACACCTTATTCGGAGTGCAACAGTTCTTATACACGCTCTTTTATCTCCTGTATAGATGCATGGTGGTGGTGAGATTTTTCAGGCCTTAAAGTGTGTTGTCAAAATGTTCTCCAGACAGCTTGTGGGGAAAAGTGTGTGTGCCGACTGTGCCCGTGGGGTGTTGTTGAACGGACCCGGGAAGTGGTGTCCAGAAATCAGAGAGCGTGGTCAGGTTGCTAGGGAAACCCAGCCGTCCCAGCCCGGAGGCCCACGTCCACGGCTAAGACCTCGCGGTAGGCATGTGACCTGCCCGTCCCAGTACCGTCAGCTCAGCGGTCCTCAGGGTGTGTCTTTTTCCGGAGGGCAAGATGGTGGCCTGAATTTTTGGCAGGCACTGCAGAAAGAACACCAGGCTGTGGATCAGGAGAGCTGAGTTTAAGTCCTCATGTGACCTCAGGTCAGCCAGCAAGTCCCCTGCAGGCCATTGTCTCACCTGTAAAGTGTAAGAGTAAAACAGATGCTCGTCCAGTTGGGAGGCTGACCTGCCTACGCTTGCTGTCGTCTTGGCTACCACAGTTCAGCAGGGGCTGCACCTGGCCGATGACAATGATTCTCAGCATCGGTCAGCTCTTGTGCCAAGTGCCATGTAGTCGCTTGCTCCCAACAGGATTGCTGGGAAGTGGTTACTCTTCCCACCCACGGGTGAGGACAGGGGGTCAGAGGTGGCCAGCGGTGGTCCTCACCGGCCCAGGGGCCACGGCTAACGGCCCATCAGGCCGCCTTCCTTCCCGAATCTGTGCTGCCAGTCAAAGGCGATCTTTTCCCAGACTGAGGATGGCCCATCAGCCGAGGGTTTAGACGTGTCTGCCTGTGATCCCCAGCTAAAACCTCCAACGGGCTCTCAAGATGAGCTCCAAGGCCCCGTCTGGTAGTTGAGCCAATTTGATATTGCTGTGAAGTAAGTGCTGCCGAAATGTAAAAGCATGGAGATGAGTTCCAGATGGATTTTCCGGAGGGCTTGGGGTTTTACTCATTCTGAAAAGGAGGCAGGTAGCAAATTTCACTGTTGTCACTTGACGCAGGAGGTTACTGTCTCCCAGAGTGAGAATAGAGGGCACCCTCGTCACTTCTGATAAGTGTCGTGCCCTGGAATCTTAAGCCACAGCCAGTCCCACTGAGAGAGTTCTATAGGTTGGCATCAAAGAGCCAGTGGGGCTATTTGACAGAAAAGGCAAAAGCCAACCTTTTTTTTTTTTTTTTTTTTAAGATTTACTTATTTATTATAGAGAGAGAATGAGCAGGGGAGGGCAGTGAGAGAGAATCTCAAGCAGACTCCCCACTGAGCGCAGAGTCCCTTGTGGGGCTAGATCTCAGGACCCATGCCATCACGACCTGAGCTGAAATGAAGATCAGCCCATACTTTTCCAAAGTCCGTCAATAGGTGGGATGCATCTGAGGGGGCGTGTGTGAGGGGGCGTGTGTACGGTCACACGACCGGGTGCGGGATCCCTGGAAGCAGTCGACCCTCAGCATGCTCAGACAGACATCTTCAGGACTCACAAAACTGTACTGGTGAACGGGGACAGACAAGGGTCCAGAGCAATGTGACTGCTTGAGCCCTCCGACCCCCACCCCGGCAAGGCTTCAGCAGTGCAGAATTCTAGCTTCACTTGCCAGGTTAGGGGGACATCACGTGAGCTGATTTGGGGACTCCATTCTTGGAATTTCTCTTAAAACACAGCAGTTAGGTTTTGCTGTAGATCAGAGACAAGTTGACGAACTCAGAAAGGTCATGTGGAGTGATGAAGGGTCAGGCTGGTATTTATGTTCCGAAACAGAAGTTGGTCCACATAGTTACCTGCTGTGGTTTGCCACCAGGTGAGCTAAAGGGAAGGAAAGATCTCGGCTTGGGGTCTGGGTGGCAAGCTGAGCAGGACTTTTCTTGAGGATGATTCTGGGGGAGCCGTCCAAGACCAAGATTCTCGACTGGTTGGGGAAAGGCAGGGAGTCAGCAGTGACCATATCATTCAGCGTATCCCCTGAATAATATTTCTTCCTTTAAAAAAAAAAAAACAAAAAACACGTAATGACCTTTCAGCCATTCTTAGAGTTATTCCACCTGTAGCAATCAGCCACAAATCAGTAATGTAAGATACACTGAAAATCATCTGTGCACAAATATATTGTTCTGAGTATTATTTACAATGGTGGGCACTGGAAACAAATGTTCAATAAAATGGAGAAAGCTAAATAAAACAAT
Source organism: Mustela putorius furo (assembly GCF_011764305.1). Lineage (NCBI taxonomy): Eukaryota > Metazoa > Chordata > Mammalia > Carnivora > Mustelidae > Mustela > Mustela putorius. Next base: position 36,045,739 of record NW_025421304.1, on the reverse strand, counting down.
GTGATCTCTGGATGAAATATTATGAAGTCACAGAGCGATGCTCACTAAGAGTAATAACGGAACAATAGTGGTGCCGCTGTGTTAATGACTAGATGGCATCCACGCCTGTAGTCTCAGCAGTACCTCTCAGTCCTTCCACAGAAAGTTATTTCAAAATGGTGAATATGGGTATGGTTGGTTATTTTTCTCTTCAACTTTTCTGCACTTTGAATAAGGCCTATGGGTTACTTATGGGTTACTTTTGTTAAGGCAAATATACAGGATGTGCTCTAGTTTTGTTTTTTTTTTAAAGAAAAGTAAAATGAGTTATTTTTATTTTTTTATTATGTTAGTCACCATACAGTCCCTCATTAGTGTTGATGTCGTGTTCCATGACTCATTGTTTGTGTAGGACACCCAGGGCTCCATGCTGCCCATCACCGGGCTCACCCCCGCCCCCAGTCCCCTCCCCTCTAAAACCCTCAGTTTGTTTCTTCAGGTCCTTAGTCTCTCATGATTCGTCTCCCCCTCCGATGTCCCCCCTTCATTTTTCCCTCCTTTCTCCTAATGTCCTCCATGTTATTCCTTATGATCCATAAGTAAGAGAACCTGTATGATAATTGGCTCTCTCTGCTTGACTTAATTCACTCAGCATCATCGCCTCCAGTCCCGTCCATGTCGATGCAAATGGTGGGCATTCATCCTTTCTGATGGCTGAGTAATACTCCATTGTATATATGAACCACATCTTCTTTATCTGTTTGTCTGTTGAAGGGCATCTTGGCTCTTTCCACAGTTTGGTGACTGTGGAACTGCTGCTATGAATATTGGGGTGCACATGGCCCTTCTTTTCACTACATCTGTATCTTTGGGGTAAATACCCAGTAGTGCAATTGCTGGGTCATAGGGTAGCTCTATTTCCAACCTTTCCAGGAACCTTCACACTATTTTCCAGAGTGGCCGCACCAACTTGCATTCCCACTAACAGTGTAAGAGAGTTCCCCTTTCTCTGCATCCTCTCCAACCTTTGTTGTTTCTTGTCCGTTGTTGCCATTCTGACTGGTGTGAAGTGGTATCCCAATGTGATTTTGATGTGAATTTTCCTGACGGTTAATGACATTGAACAACCTGGAAGGGGCAGGGCGAACTTGACTGGGGATAGGTATGTGCCTTCAATTTAGAATGCACGGAGCCAGCAGTCCTGTACAGAGTTTAGGTGGGGGTTGGGGGAGAGAAGAAAGAAGGAGAACCACCACCAGGAGTCTTTGGGTGATGACAATACAGAGATCTAAAGCCACGGAAGACTCCAAGCAGGAAGAGGGATAGCCCAGACCCCAGGTCCTTTTTTTTTTTTAAATAAAGATTTTATTTATTTATTTGTCAGAGAGAGGGAGAGAGAATACAAGCAGGGGAAGTGGGAGAGGGAGAAGCAGGCTTCTGAGCAGAGAGCCTGATGTGGCACTCGATCCCAGGATACTGGGATCATGACCTGAGCTGAAGGCAGACACTTAACGACTGAGCTACCCAGATGCCCCAGGTCCTGCAGACAGGACAAGCTGGACATGGGCAGCCAGTACAGAAATGTACCCCCAGGAATAATGGGCACTCCACATTTGGAGGACAGAGACATGTCCGGAGAAGAGGCAGCTCAGTGGGGCGGAGGGTAAAGGAGTGGGAAAATGAAGGAGGGGAAGAGCATTAGCAGGTGTGTAGGGGACCCCCACCTTGCAGGCAGGTGACTGGGGGAGGGAGGTCACAGGAACTCAGCAGGGATTATATATAGCTCTTACGGCCAAGATGGGGAATCTAGGGCAGGAGTTGGAGGCAACGGTGATAAAGATACTTAAGCGAACATTGCCCAGACCATTGGGAAAAGTTGCAGAAGAAAGGCAAACAAGCTTGTCGCCCCGGGGAAAGGCCCCTGAGTTCAGCCAGTCATGAGATGGGAGGTGGCGGGCCGGGTACACTTGCGAGTTTCATCCACACTGATTCTAGGTCAGCTCATTCTGCCAAAACCGGTCCTGGATCCAAGTTTATTGCTCCAGGGCTCTGGCACACCAGGGTCCCTGCTCTTTGAAGGTTAATCAGGAGTAGGGCCAAGAAGGGCAGCTCCCTGGTTTGCAGGAGGGCTGGGGAGTGACAGTTTCAGAGGGCCCACCAGATGCAAAGAGTCTTACCTCATCTCATCCCAACAATAAACTCATGAAGAAGGCGTTATTTATCTTTAAAGTATTGTTTTTTGTTTAGAGCAGGTTTGGGCTCACCACGAAACTGAAGGGCAAGTACAGAGACTCATCATGTATCCCTGGCCCTTTAGGTTTTATTAATGCCCTTCTCACATCAGAGGAAGCTGAGGCCTGGAGCGCTTGCAAAAGCTCTCCCACAAGTGTGCAGAGGCCATATTTGAAATGAGGCTTCTGCCACCTTCCAGGGTCTCATGTGAATGAGAAGGCTTTACAGCAGGGGTCCACACACAGTGGCCCATACGCCGAGTCAAGCCTGCCACCTGTTTTCATACGGCCCACCAACGACAAATAGTTTTTGCATTTTCAGGTGGTTGGGAGGGTGGGGAGACTATTTTGTGGCACTTGAAAAGTATATGAAATTCACATTTGTGCCTATAAATACAATTTTATGGGAACTTGGCCATATCCATTCTTTTATGGATTGTCTCTGTTTATGCTTCAAATTGAGGAGACAGACTCCTCATGGCCCGCAGAGCCTAAAATATTTACTGTTCAGCCCTTTCCACAAAGTTTGCAGACCCTGCTTTATAGAGACATAATCATCACATTACTAAGTATTTCTTTTAATCTTGTTAGATTTATGCTGGCTGGGATGCCATAGACCAGGAAGTTTCCAAAAGATGCTATTTTGGGGATTCTTGGCACTCGTTTAGATGAGAACAACTCTCTTTAAAAGGTTCTATAAAGTTAGGCATCTGGGAATATTTCATTTGAAGAAAAGGTTCCACTGTTAAACAAATAAACACTAAGAAGTTTGAATATCAAGACTTTTCTCCCAGAAAAAGAAAATATATGTGATGAGGATTATCCAGGCAAACTGGAAAATATATACTGGGCATAGTCTATATGCTATTAAAGAACCCTTGGGCAGAGAACTATCCCACTAGACCCAGGTAACTTCCACTATTCAGCCTCATGAATGGGGCATGGGAATAATCACACCAAGCTACTTAATTAAGAGGAAGAAAGGGACAAAGTGACTCCCCCAAGGTCACTTGTTTTGTTAGGGGCAGACACAGCATGGGCCCCTGGGTTTTACACTTTCTACACTGCTGTGATCCTAGGGATTGGCACTCATGGAGACCACTCATGGGGATTTGAGCCTGATAAGTCTTAACGGACACGGGTTTTCTTTGATTTATTTTTCCATTGGTAAATCTTTCTAAACATATCTCTAAAAGATACAGACCTTAAGAAACAGTAACCACAACCATGTTATCACATCCAGAGCAGTTAACAATCATTCCTTGATGTGGTGAAACCCAGTCAGTTTTCAGATTCCTGATTTTGACATGGGGGAGAAGCTCAAGTGGGTCAGGGTTCGGAATGCTCTTTCTGACGCTCAGTAGCCTTGTGACCTTGAGGAAGTTGTGTGACCCTTCTAAGCCTTAGTCTCATCATCGGTGAAATGGCACAAATCTAATAGCGTAAGTGCTCTCGTGAAGATTGGGTATTATTCAATTGGTAAAGTCCTTGTAAAAGGTAGCACAGGGTCAGCTCTTAATCACTGATGCTGACAGTGTGATAATTACGGCATTATCAGACATAAGCAGAGCTCAGTCACCAACCGCAGGGTGCTTGGCACTGGGCTGGTTTTAGCATTGCAAGGCTTGAGTTCTGGGAGCCCACCCAGTCCCAGCAGACCAGGATGATTGGTCACCCCTCGCAGGCCAGCCAGACTAGCGAGGCGTCAGAGGTGCTACTCACCCAAGCTCCTGGAATCAACACAGAATGGATTTCTCAAGCACTTTATTATTTGGGTGATGCAATCGGCAGGACTGCTGGATGGGATCCCAGATTCTCTATAAATAGACTTGCATTGTTCGAGAACCTCAGACCTGGTGCTGATCATCGTGGAATCACGGGCTTTAACTGCTCCCACCACTCAGATGCAGAGTGTCCTCTGAGCACCAGTGTCCGTGCTCATTCCCACCTGGGGAAGGAGTGCAGCCACTCAGTATAATGTAAGCAATTGCAAAAGGCCAGCGCATTTTAGGGAAATGGTATGGAGTTTATGTAGACCAATCCCCTCATTCTAGCAACGGAAAGGCTGAGGGCTAAAGAGGTTAGGTGACTTTTCCCCTGTCTTCCAGCAAACTGGAGACAGCTGAGCTGCCCAGAGGTGTCCTTGACGCTTGCGACTCTCTGCGGAGCCACTCCTGTGTGGAGGCGTGCAAAACATGGTGGAGAGTTGGGCCTGAAGCTCTCTCTTCTCTGGATGGTCTGCTCTGCAAGGTTTACACAACCTGAGAAATGTGTGTGTTCAAAGTGCCGGGCACTGGGGCCTGACCCCATAGAAGGAGAGACCCAGGAGACCTGGGATTGGTGGAGCACGTCCCCACCCCGGAGCGAGCATCTTGGCCACTTCTGGCGGGAGAAGGGAAAAAATCGCCTTCTAAAATGGCAACGGCAGAGTGCGGAGAGTTCATTACCGACTGGAAATAGAATGATGAGACCTGCTGGTCACTGGCCAATTCAGTTCATGTTGGAAGCCAGATCCGAGAATTGAGGAGAAAATTGCCCCCTCTGGGGCCTGCCTTTTTTTCTTTTTATGATTATTAATTTACCAAACATTTATTAAGCATCTGCTTTGTGTCAGGCACTGGTCTGGGTTCAGTGAGCATGGCAGCCACGATGTTACAAACTCATAGAACATAGTCTAGTGGCAAAGACGGACCGGACAAAGAATAGAACTAATGCAAGCTGTACTTAGCTGTATGACGGAAGAAGGAAGGAAGGAGGAAGGAGGGAGTAACAAGCAACCGAGGTGATTTCCAAAGAGGAGATTTTTCTTAGCTGAATCCTAAGGCATGAGAAAGGGTTGAAAGAAAGGAGTTAACAGAATTCTGGATAAGTAAAAAAAAATTTTTTTAAAACTGTCTTACCAAATCCGGTGCATTTTGTACCTAACGATAAATGACTAACACGACTGAAATTTTAGGTAAAATTTTATTGACATGACTGCATGCTGAATAGAGACATCAAGCTGCACGTTGTTTTTAAAGAATGCTGGACTCGTGTTAATTTCAGACAATCTGAGCATCATCTAGAATCCAAGTGAGAAACACTTGGCAGGAACCCACCTTGTTCCCAGAACTAAAATCCCTATCTTCACAAAACAGCGTAAGATACCCTACTGAATGAAATCAGATTTTTTTTTTTTTTAAGTGAAAATGAGATGAAAAGGATTGAGAAGGAGCCAAGTGATAGTTAAGTTAATCTTCAGGGGAGGGAAAACATGTCAGAAAATATAAACCAGATCAGGCCAACCCACGTTACAGTTCTGCAGAGAGAATTAAATTCCTATGGAAAAACAAGTCTCTGATTATGAAAGGATTTGGCTGTGTGGAAGAATCTGGAACATCCACCCTATTAAAAATACTTGTAAAACCAGGGGAATCATGTAAGAAATTAGCTGAGAGAAGGGGGAGAATGCGGGCTGCCTGAAATAGAGTTATTATTTCAGACGCCGTATCATATTCGTAAGACTGCAACACAGAAAATTGCTTTAGTACGAAAAGCAAAATTTATGATCAGGTAGTACCGTTTAATTCTAAGTGGCTCTGTTAACCCTTTCTACAGAGCTCTGGGTGTCCTAACCATGAGAAGTTAATTAAAAAAAAAAAGTAAGCCCCATGTATGTAACACGTGGTGCCTTTGTTTTCTGATCCAAATAAGATAAGATAAAGCCAGAATTAATCCAAGCCCAGGGGTGAACCTTCTTTGCAGTTTCCTGGGGACAGAATAAAACAAACAAACAAAAATACACCGTTATGTGTTAAGAGATGTTGAGATTAGCAAGAATCTGTCCCAAACTGGGCAGGTAAAGCAGGAACTATTAAGAAAAGATGTCCTTAGTATAATCAATGTTATAAGCACTCTTAGAAGGAAACGAAAAGTTATAGCCATTCTGGAAGCACACAGGCAGTGGTTGCTTTCTAAAGCAATTGTTTCAGCGAACGAGTGTCTGATTCGGGCGTGCTGCAGCAGTGTCTCCCATCTTCTGTTCTGTCAATTGCGTAGCTTTGATAGAAAACACCAGTGGGAGTTAGCTAAGGCACATCCAGATACAACTTTTGTTTTGTTTTCACCGACAGAGCCTTCCAGGAAGGTGCCTTTGTTCCGGCTGCCGCAAATGAGGGTTGGTTGGGGGTGGTTAGGACGGCTAAGCAGTTTGCAAATGGCCACCCATTACTTCCATTGGGGAAGTGGTGCCTCGGGAAACGTTTGCAACAGAATGTTTTGGGCTGTTGCAGCAAAAACCCTCTTCCCTCCTCCATAATGCCAGTTCACCAAGTGCCTAATTTCACAAAGCTCAGCAAAGAAGAGTCAGTTACTGTGTCAGTTACTGAACCAGACTGGATTCAACTGGGTGAGCCAAGGGAGAAGCAAGTTTCCCGTGGTGCACGTGGGCATTAGCAAAGGGAAGTTGGGGATCCTTCTCAGTGGACGTGGGGTTCATTTTCCTTTCCCATTGAGATGCCGTCAGTTCCCAGATGCCATTTCCTTCTTCAGCTGTTTTCCTTTGGACTCACTTTCTGAGCTTGCTTCTGGTTCGATTGAAAGGTCACCCACTCCGGGAGGCCTTCCCTGACTCCTCATTCGAAAACAGTCCCCACCCCACCCCCAACTTCTCCATTGAGCTCTATCCACCATGATGTATTTTCTTCATAGCACTTATCACTCGCTGATATTTTCTTGTTATTGATTGAATTTGTTTGTTTATATACTCTGCCTCCTGTATACCGAATGTGAGTTCCATTAGAACAGGAGCCATCTGGGAGGCTAAGATGGTATCTGGCAGAGTTGGCAGTCAGAATTATTGAAAGGTGGCTGGCTGGATGGGTGGATGGACGGACAGATGGGCATAAAAACTTCCAGTCTGGGTGCCCTTCACTCTTCGCTGTTTTCTCAGGCCAAGCACAGATGTTGACTTCCTATACTCATTTCCGTCCACCACTAGATAACTTTCCTACCCATCACATGTTTCAACCCATGTACCAACACAGCTACTAAAATTTAAAATTTTAGTATTAAAATTTAACCATTTCTTGTTGGAAATTGGATCTCCTCTCCAATTTCTGGGAGAGGTCTATGCCCTTTTTCCTCTCTTTTCTCATTAATAGCGAACTGAAGAACATATTGAAATATTTAAGTATAGCCACCAAATAAAACCACCCGGCAAAGGAAGGCAAACATAGCAAAGGGGACTCGGACTTTTGTTTTAGAGGTCCAAATTCTGGGTGTCTGTGTGAGGTCAGTGTGTTTTTGGAACTGAGGCCCATGAGATGAGCGAGAAGGCCAGATGGTGGCTTTCGTATGATTTGTGCCATGACTCTTGCAAGTGATGCGAAATTCAGACGGGTAAGTGGTTCCTCCTTAAAGATCAGGCTACTCTTTAGATTTGGACAGTTCAGAGCAGTCGTTCACGAATTGGTACCCAGTGTTTACATAGGGGTGCCCCTTGCTTCCCGGCAAACTGAGAGGGTAGAGGGAGAGAAGCACAGGAAGGTGCTGTTGGCTAGAGCAGGGCTGATGGGGTCGTGGGGGTTTTCCAGTGGGATGCGGAGGTTAGTCAAAATGGCACCATAGGGACAGACTGTGGGGAAGGTGGAGAGGAAGAAGAATCTGGCACATCTTGACAAGACAGAAAATTTGTAACTGGGAAATCCAGTCTACCGTTTTTTGTTCATTTTAAAAAAAGGTAGGATTGGGGCGCCTGGGTGGCTCAGTGGGTTAAAGCCTCTGCCTTCGGCTCAGGTCATGATCCCAGGGTCCTGGAATCGAGCCCCGCATCGGGCTCTCTGCTCAGTGGGGAGCCTGCTTCCTCCTCTCTCTCTGCCTGCCTCTCTGTCTACTTGTGATCTCTGTCAAATGAATAAATAAAGTCTTTAAAAAAAAAAGATTGTTGGATGGACAAGTGTAATTTGCTTCAGATGTCTGTTCAGCCTCCCCAAGTCAGTTTTTACATACAGCCTTCCCTCACTCACAGCCACCCTATGGGACCCCGAACCGCAGTGCCACCCCATGCCCCCGTGCCCTTGCCCTGCTCCCCCCTACAGTGTTTTCTCCAAGCAGAGCAGAAGGAGTCCTGGGCCATCCTTGATGACCCATTTCAAACAAGGATTTGGGCAAATCCTTTGCTGGACCTTCTTGGACATGGCTTCATATGGCTCCCTGTGGCCTTCACACCCCCATAAACCTTCCCCCTGTGCTGACATAGTGTGCTTAAAAATCGCTCTTTCCCTCCAGCCCTTAAAGAGCAGGGGCTCTACTTCTTCAGCCCTACCCACTTAGCCCCTTGCCCCTGGCACTGCAAGGCACCGAGTCACCCATTTGTTCAGTCAGTAGGTAGTTTTGGAGCACCTGCCATGTGCCAGGACGATTCTGAGTTCCGGGGTTTCAGCAATAAACAGAACATTTGTTGGAGGCCCTCCCGGGTTTCGTTGGTTGTTGAGGACAGACAGCAAGCAAGTAGTCCCCACTCTCCCCACCCCCGAACATATGCACACAGGTGACTGCCAGTTGTGAGACTGCTGAGAGGACATGAGCAGAGTTTGGGGCTTAGGGCTACCTGGGCAGAATGGTTCAGGAAGGCCTCTTGGTGGAGGTGATGGGGTTCATTCCAGACTGAATGGAGGGCTGTTTGTTGAGAGTCTAGAATTCACTTCCATTCACCAGCCTGGTATGGGTATGAGTAAGGACCCTGTCCTTCAGTGCTTTGGCATTTGAATTTTGGAGCTTTGCTCACTGCAAACCAGAGAACTCTGCCAGCAGCCTCCACAGTGGGGGAACATGTCATCCTGGTTTGTCCAGAACTTGCCCAGTTATAATAGAATGACCCTGGGTTCCAGGAAACCCCTCAGTCCCAAGCAAACCAGGGTAGTCGGTGACACTGCGTAAGAGTGACCAGACATCCCTCAGTTGCCGCACAGGACATGGGAGCACTAGACGGTGGGGAGGCATGCAGATAGCTCAGATGGGCAGAATTTCAGAAGCAGCGAAGGGAGAATGCAGTAGAGCATCGAGTTACAAGATCAGAAGCTACAAGCCAGCATGGCCTTGACTGAACTTTTCAGTTTTCAGTGAGACAACACGCACGGACACATGGCCAGAGTGGCAAACCACAACAGGGTTTTGTGACCCAGGGAGTGCCTGTGAGAAGCCAGGCCGAGAAAGGTACCCAGATCTCCTGGGCCTGTGGCCAGCATGGTCAGGGCAACAGGATGTGACAAGATGAGATTGCATCTGCACTGGGTTCCCTCGGAGCCCTCACTTCCCCTGGTGACCACCTGCCTCACAGGGGCTCAGAGCAATCATGGCCAGGTCCACAGAAGAGCCTGAGGAACCAGGGGTAGGGTGGGAAGGTGGGGTCAAGCTCAGATCCAGCCTCCCCTGTGAGAAAGAGATCCGGCCTGCCCGGAGTGGCCAGGTTAAGTAAAAATAAAAAACACTCAGTTAAATTTTAATTTCAGATAAATTGCTGATGTGTGTGTGTGTGTGTGTGTGTGTGTGTGTGTGTGTGTGTAAGTATATCCCCTATTGTATGGGGCATACTTACATAAAAATATTTATTGCTTATCTGAAATTCAAATTAAATTCAGTGACTTGTATTTTAATCTGCAACCCCACTGCCCATTTCCAGAGCAGCATTCTGCCTAGCACTGGTCCTGTTACCACCGCCCCCACCCCCACCCCCAAGGCATGAGGCCCCAGATGCAGGAATAGAGTTTGGCAACAACAACACTAAGTGTTACATTTTAGCTCAAATTCACAGAGTAGCCCAAATTTCATTTTCTCCAATACCTGGTCACAGACTTTTAAAAGAAATAAACTGAGCATTCAAAATAAGCCAAAAAGAGTGGATTATGGTGCCCTGGCTCTATCAGATACAGTGGAAACCTAAAAGTTAAGAAGAGAGGGTACCTTTCTCCAGGAGCCTGGAAAGAAGCATGAAGGCTCCACCGTGACCTCTCTTCCAGCCAGGGGCAGCTCCCACTCTGGGAGAGATTGGTTTGCAGCTACAAAGCTGCCTTCAGGGCTAGTGGAGGCTAGATTTTGTCTAAGGGGACCAGAGGCAAGAGTTGCCTGTCACAGGGGACTCCTGGCAGGAAGAACCTCGGACTGGCTCAGGCTCAGGATCCTTTAGTGAGGACTGCGGGGCACATTCCAGAAGCCACCAGCTGTGCACAGAGGCAGGAGCAGAACGTGAAGGGAGGGTCGTCCAAAGTGGGAAAGGGTCATAGAAACCAGAGCAGGGCGAATCAAGCAAAGAAGACTCATTGTCACGAGTCACCAGTGTGGGGTGCGAAGACCGCGGCCTGTGGGGCCATCTCACCCGACCAGTGGTTCTTAACTGCAGGGGGTCGGGGGGCGGGCAGAGAGAGTGCCCCTTAAGGGACATTTGGCAACATCTGCAAACACTCCGGGGTTGTCACAACAGGGTAAGTTGTCGCTGCTGGCATCTAGTCACCCAGGCCCCCGGATACCGCTCAGCACCCTAGAATACTCAGGACAGTTCCATACACGGAAGAATTGTCCAACCCAAGGCCTCTAGTGCTGAGCTTGAGGAACCCCAGGATAGACTGAATGGCGTAAGGACAACACCATTCCTTCTCACGAGTGGCCTCTGAGTCCTTGGAGTGTCCAGGTCCTCCCCGCCGCCCCCCGAAAGCCCAGGAGACGTGCAAAGGAGAACCACCCCTAAGCTGGAAGAACTGTGAGAGGTGAGAGTTACGGGGGCGGGTATCCTCCAACCAGTCATGCCCCGTGGTTCCTTTGCCAAAGTGTGTGCTTATTAACCAATTACAGCAGAGATTTACAGAGTGGAATTACATTTTCATTTAAGAAGGACCAACACCATTCCCTCCCAAGCCACTAGCAAATTCTGTGGGGCTTTAATGTGACCAAAGACAGAGTCAGCCTAATAGAGCCTGGGTGTTAATGGGCGCTTGGGATTTATACTTTAATTGTCTGCACGGCTCCCTGTCTCACGGAGGTATTTGTCTTGGTACGTGGACACCAACAGCGTGCTATAACATTACACACAGGATTATGAGGGTTTTTTTAATTATTATTTCATCTGTAATTATAGGCAAGATCAGTTTATTATTTAGAAATCCTTGAAAACATTTTAATTGAAATGGTCAGTGGCCTTTTACTGACCCGGTCTTAAAATACACCCTGGCAACCGAAGTGTGTTCAGCTCCCGGCTTAATAAGGAGAGTCTCCGTTCTAAACCAAATCATAAGCATTATTTAAAATTTTGGATTTGAGGTTTTTTTTTTTTTTTAGATTTATGGCACAGTTGAAATGAGGTCAAGTAGAAGCACTAAAGAATTTAATTAGAAATGTCCTCGCATGTTCCCTGTCGCTGTAAACCTCGCATAGGTTGTCCCTGGAGGGCTTGGAGTCATTGGAGATGGCATGTTTTTTTTTTTTAACTCCTAATAAGAAGGAGCTACAGTCTGCTGCCATGGGTTCAGTAGGGAGAAGAGGAGAGGTGCCTAGAGACACCAGGCATGGTCGGCTCGGAAAAAGACTAGAGCCCCTCGTGTGGCCTCAGGGCCAGGCCTCAGCAAGAGCATTCATTAATTTATTGCACACATTTCCCGAGCATTTTCTGTGTCTCAGCGCCGCGCCAGGGGCTGGGAGCCCCGGGCTGAGTTGCGGTGGATGTTCTCACGAGGAGCTCGTGAGTGAATGCAGCAAGCAGAAGGGCTGGTCCAATGACACAGAACAGCACCTTTGCTTCATCCTAGAGAATGTGCAGGGATCGATGGGCCCCAAAGCCTGGAAGGCTGGACTTGCCTGGGGAATCTGTCAACTGGCAGTCTTTGCCCAGGATGTGGGTCCTGAAGCATGCACAGCTGGGTGGACCTGGAGGTGGGGCGGTGGGGAGGGAGAGGCGACCCCAGGTAGAGGAGTCACCCGCGCTGACACACAGACATTGGCTGGGTCACTGTACCAGAACCATGCGATGTCCTGGCATTGCTCTGACCAAGAGGGCCAACTGGGCCTGTGCGTTATGGCAGGGAGAGATGCCAGGAAGTGAGTGATCCCATTTGTAAGTCAGATGCTTGATTCAAAGATCTTCTTCTACTTGTTGAAGCCCTCTCTGGGACCCCACCAGCCAAGGGTCCGGCTAGGATGGGCTGCAGAAGTGTCGGTTTTGGGACCCGGCTGGGCTTCCAGTTGTGTTCTAGGGCAGTAGTGCTGGCATTTCTGAGGAGGGCATCTGGGGAGAGGGCCAGGAAGGACACCTGGGTTCTGGGGAGGCTTGACTGACAGTAGGGAATGGGAGAGGGCGCCTCTTGCGCTTGACTTTGCAGCCGAACCGCACTGTCAGCAGAGTTCATACGGTGGCCACCGTCACGACCGTGCTTACGCTAGCACCACTTACTGAGTACCTGGGGTCCTCCGTGTTTTACTCTATTATTATTTAACCCTTATAACAGCCTGTATGGTCAGGTATTTCTAGAGGCTGACCTTCCCTCCGCAGTACTGCAGTGAGGAATTACCAGCCATCACCAACTAAATTCATTCCTTGTAACATACCCTAGAGAGTCACCCATGTGGGAAGCAGCTTGATGCAAATCAAGGCTCCCAGAGCAGCTGCCCCAGTGGCTTTCAGTCGGAGGCTCACATTTGGCAAAAAATCTGTTTTCTTTTTATACTGTATGGGGCTTCTCTCCTGGGCTTACATTCCCATGGGCCAAGCATCCTCCAGAGTAAGTGAGATAGAAGTGAATTGACTGCCAGTTGCTTTCAGGATTCCCCCAGGGCATCCCAAAGTAAATTTTGCTTATGCCACATGTATCAGTCAGCTTTTGCTGCATAACAAACCACCCCCAAAATGCAGGGCCTTAAAGCAGCAATCATTATAATCGCTCACCTGTCTGTCTGTAGGCTTGGGGTCAGCTGATTCAGGCTGGGTTTGGCTCCAGGCTACGTCCTGGGTTCCTGTCTACTTTGTGTGGCTCTCATTTTCCTCAGACTAGTGCTCCCCAGGGAGCACTTCCCTCGTGGTGAATGGCCTAAGTATAAAAAGGCACATCTAGCAATGCAAGAGCGTTTCAGTTCCCTGCTCGTCTGTCTGCTCTTATCCCACTGCAAAGCAAGTCACATGGCCAAGTTCTTAATGAGACTTAGGTGGCTGCATTGCCTCTTACCCATCTCTGGCAGGACTGGCATAGGCACTGGGTGGGGTCTTTATCTGGGGGGGTAGTATGAGCTAGCCCTTCGCTAGGCAATTGAAGGCAGGGGCTGTCCCTACCTGCTTTATGCTGGGACAAAGACACTGACTTTTGTCAGTTGGTATTTTCAAGCTTGAGAAACACAACTGTGGCTCTTCCTTTGAAAGAATCCTGAAGCAGACTTTAGCAAAATAAGTTGCTTTGCTAGATGAATATAACTCTTATTGCATTTGAAAAATAAATGTGCACTAAAAGTAATTAACGCATGTTGGTTCATGAATAATACACTATTTTACAACTATTTGCCGAGCATAATGAGACAAGCTACTAAATTGACAATGAATGCTCTATTATGTGATTGCCAACTGTTTTATAAGATATTGAACATATTCATTTCTCCTGCCATCATGTGTATTGTCAAGCTATTGCTTTTTAATAAATTAATTTTCCAGACATCCCTGGGGGTCTTTGTTTGAAATCTGGCTGAGGGCAAAAAGAAAGTTAATTGTGTGGTCTGTGCTGAACTCCCCTTGTCTGGCGGCTCACAGACAACTGTCACAGTGGGCAGCCCCGGAGTAAACACTGCGTGGGGCGCTTGAGTGTGGGAGATGCCACCACAGCCAGGAGCGGTGTGGGAAGACCCAGCAGTGCCTTGAAAATGAAGAGGCTGCTTCCCCCAGAGGTCTTGGGAGGCTAGGAAGGTGTCTGATCCATTTCTTGAAATATCTAATGAAAGCAAAAATGAGCATTCAATCCTATTCTATTCTATGAGCCTTTTTCTTGAACCTGCTTGTCTACTATTTTTCGAATGTCAGTGTCACTTTTGATGGGGGGTTTTCCTGGCTTCCCATCTCCTCCCAGTAAGGCAGAGCTGGGTCCTTGCCACTGGATCCCACAGTGCCTCTGCTCACTTCATCAGAGCATTTGTCATGACGCCTTCCTCACTCACACTGCCCCGGGTGCAGGACTCTGGAGGAAGTAGCTGCCCCGATCCCCATAAACTGAACCCCTTGGGCGATTACAGAGCCCCGTGTCCTGTTGCCCCCTGCAGTTGTGCGAGTCTACAAATGGCCAGTTTATGGATCTGTTTCCGGTTCCTGGTCTGAGTTCTGGGGTTAACCCATACGGGAGTCCTGCACCTGTGTTTCAGGTATTAAATGGGCCTGATGTTAGGTGCTTCACAGTTGTTTGTTCAGTGACTAAATGACCCATCCCATAGGTGTGTTTTCCTGTTGTTTAGGCAAAGATCCTTCTTTGTTGCATCAAAAACCTGGGTGGGTAGTTGCTCATTAAGCATGGCCTGTCTTTATGGTAACACTTTTCCAGCTATTATGAACTGGCATGTTCTTTCCGGGACTTCTGCCCTGTCTGATCCTATCAAATGCAGGGGCACTTTCGAAGGAAATTTTAGTTGCTTTCAGGAAATAAATTTGTTTCATAGAACAAATAACTTCAGATGCGTATTTACTTGGGCATTTTGATTTTTAATTATCTGTTCTCTAGCCAAACTTCACCCAAAGCTTATGTGCCACGGGGGCAAGGTGGGAAGGGCATAAACCCCAAGCTCCCTGTCTCATAGTGGGTGAAGCCTGTTTCTAGAACCGTCTCTGTGAACTTCTCCATGATCTGGACTGGGATGTTGGACTGTCTGGGGGCTCTAACTTCTTTTCTTTAAACACTAAGGGAATTGTCAAGTTGATAGGGAACACCCAAATTCTGGAATATTATACCGGCGTTACCAAAAGTGGCATTAAGCACACAGAAATGTTCTTGTAGAAAGTTTGCAAAGTATGTAAGTGTCTCAAGTTAAGTGGGAGGGAAGGAAGGAAATGTGCTTTTATTCATATCTCTCCGCGCTCATCGTGCTTTTATTCATATCTCTCCGTGCTCATCGTGCTTTTATTCATATCTCTCCGCACTCATCTCTTGCAGGCACAGCCATGTTAATAGACCACAGTGTATTTTCTTTGTGTTTTTCATGTGTATACCGTCTCCATAGCTATATTCACATTTCTATAATATTTGCTTTCCTGTTTTCTTCTCTCTGCAGTGTGTGTCCTCCCTTTACCAATGGGTTGGAGTGAACCGATAGAAAGATAGGCGGGCTGATGCCTGATAACTAGACAGCCAATGACATGTAGGTACAAGTCACACTTGAATCAAATGGGCAAACAAGCATTTTCCCTTAGTGCTTGGTGCTGAGACCGCGGTCTTCCGCCCCAGAACGTAGGTCATTTTATTTCCACTTCTTCCGATTTTCAGGACCTAGACTGCACTCCCATAGGACTTCCTTTAGGTACGTATCTGATTTTAGGCTAAAAGATAAAATGCAGCAAGAACTCGTGTCCAGTTTTACCCCCAAAACCAGGTCAGCATACCAATATGGCAGCATCTCCCTCCCCTGTCCTTGCCTGGGTCATTAACAGTTGCCCCCAAAAGCACTGGGCTTTGGAGACATCAGTACCCCGTCCCAGAAGAGCGCACTGGCAAAGAGCCAGCCTGGGGGCCTCTCCAGCTGAGCCGCCTCCTCTCTGGACGGCGTATCCAGGTGGGAACAGTGGCTTGGCTCTTCTGTCGGGTCTGCCTCTAAGCTCTTTTTCCCCATTTCCAGAGGCCAAGCTAATGTGACTACACAGAAAAACATGAAATTTCTTATTTCCATTGCTTTTGGGGTGATTTTAAAAATAAACATCTGAACCAGACCTGCCTGACAAACTTCAGTCAGCATTCCACAAAGGGGGATCGTAAATTTGGGGCGAAGATACGGACAGAATGAAGCCCTACCCCCACTGAACGAAAGAAGACACTCTTGAGGAGAGGTGGGGGCAATCCAATGTGTGCTTGACTTGCCCCCAAATAAAAGGGTGGCCGAGGATCTCGGGGGCCCCTTTTGCTGTTACATAAGTGCAATTTATTCAAACAAAGGGGGGGCTGTCATCTTAGAATGTCCCATTCCGAAGGGACGCTGCGTGATGGGAAACGGACACCCGCCGCACGCCCGGACGCCAGCGATTTCCCCGCCTCATTCATTTCTTCCGTCTCTAAAAGCAGCTGTGTGGAGTGGGCATGTTCAGGGCAGCCTCTTTGTAAACCAGAGAGGCACTACTTCTTGCTGATGGTTGATCAGCGGTGGTCCTGGGATGTGTCCTGTGCTCATTTCATTGTAATGCAGGGATTCTCTGGGCTGTAGCATTCTTCAAAGTCCATGGGCCTGTTTTCACAGGTGATAACACTAAGACTTGCCCCATTTGCTCAAGGCCACCAGTAAGGCCAAGGCAGGGTCAAGGCCAGGCTTCCTGTGCCTGACGTCGAGTCCAGGCTCAGACATACGTGAAGCGCAGTGTTTCCCCCTCAGTCATGTCTGTGAGTCTGTCTCCTGCACGTCCTTTCTGCCACGTCCAGTGGTGCCCACATCAACAGCCCCTTAGCAGGCCACGGGACAGACGTCATGGTCAAATTAGGGTGCTAGAAAGAGCTTCCTCTGACATTACCTCCTCCTGTGCCCATTCCTCAGAACGTTTCTGTGCGATTCAGTTCTAGGAAGTTAACTGCTTAAGAACCAGGGATGTTTTCTCAAGGCAAGAACTTTTCTGCAGATTCGCTCAGCAAGCATGTGACTGGATGCTAACATTCTCGCTGGGTGACTGATGTTTACCTCTCCAGAATGGAGGGTTTGGTGTAGTGCTAAATTTTATTATAATTCTTTCCCATAAGCAACTATCCTGCAAATTGATAAGAGCTCCTTATAATTAGATGGCGGTGCTGTGTGGTTATCACTGCATGTGGAAGGGCTCAAAAGATGGAGTTAAATTAATACGCAGGCGGCGGCCAGCTTCGGAGTCACGGAGCTCAGCTCGTTCTGAGAACAGGGGAATCTAGGACCACTCTCCCCACGAGGTTAGGACCAAAGCCAGCACTTCGCACTTGGAAATGGAGAGGAGTTCCATCAGAGATATCTCCATCAGGTGCCTCGTGCAGCACCAAGTTCCTGCCCCGCGCCACTTCTCTGCATGGCGCACGGGAGACCCCAGGGCTCGAACAGCTCACCGATGTCCTCGCTCCCCTGTCCCTGCATGGATGAGGAACCACATGGCCTCTAGGCAGTGCCCCTCACTGCCTGAGCACCGGGCCCTGGCTTCAGGTTGTTCGTAATTTTCTGACACTTCTATGGCTCTTGTGCTCTCCTCTGGGGCTGGCCATTCTCTCTGAGTCCGGAGTGAGCTCCACGGACAATGAAAACGGGGCTCTAACTGCAGGTGTAGGGTTGGGGCAGGTGTTCAGTAGAGATGTCCTGCAAGACGCCCGTCTTCTAGATGAACCTTGGGTACCCACAAGCCCCTCCCCTAACAGTTATTACTGTCACTGCTGTGTCCACGGCTCCTCCAAGCCCTGTTCCCAAAAGAGCAGGAGAGTTATTCTGGCCAGTGAGGGGCATGGGATTTAAAGTTCAAGTCACAAAAATTTAAAAAAAAATTTTTTTTTTTTTTTTACCTGCTTCTATGAACCAGGTGCTGAACAAGCCCTTCATCTTCGTAAGTCCCCGGGCCTGGGGGCTCCAAGGAGGCAGATGACGCCCCAGGGTCATTCAGCTGGGAGGGTGAGGAGTGAGACCGGGCTCATCTCGCTGAGCTTGCTCTACTACTTAGATGCTTTCCTCAAGGACATCTCTGTCCTCCCGATCCTCGGTGGTCTGCTCTGGTGTTACTCACCTTGTGCCAGCTCAGACCCAGCGCGACGTTGCTGGAAGGAGAAAATGGGGTGCGCATGGAACAGCGGCGAGGGTCGCCGCGCTCACCGGAGTCGGTCAGTGGTCCTCCGGCTCCAGTTCCCACCCAAGTGGACCCCGGTGGGAGGCCTGGGAGGGACTGCAGGCTGCGCCCGTCCTCCGCCCGCCGCACCCCCACCAGGGCCCCCGAGCAGCTGGCTTTGGCTTCGTAGTTCAGCCCCGGGAGAACCTGACGAGAAGGGTTTGAAGTTGGAGCCAAGGGTCAGAAAAGTGTGAGCAACCCGAAGCTGGGGTTTGCAGATATTTTCATGTCCAGATGCTTCTTTCAAGGGTTATTTTTTAAAAGATTTTATTTATTTATTTGACAGACAGAGATCACAAGTAGGCAGAGAGGCAGGCAGAGAGAGAGGAGGAAGCAGGCTCCCCGCTGAGCAGAGAGCCCGATGCAGGGCTCGATCCCAGGACCCTGAGATCATGACCTGAGCTGACTTCGCAGAGGCTTTAACCCACTGAGCCACCCAGGTGCCCCCCATGGGTTTTTCGATGCTGGTATTTATTTAGCATAACATAGCCTATGTGACTTTACTTTTCTAACAGCATTTAAAAAACAAAAGTTACATTAGCAGAGATCAACTGGATAGACAGAATCGATACTTTGGCTCCTCACTGAGTTCAGGCTCTAGCAAGCAATAATAAAATGAAAAGTGAAAAGGGGCTTGGCGAATGGCTCCTACCGGTTGGGTTCTGCGCGAGCCGGCTACGGAGGCTCAAGGTTAGCAGGAGTGCACTGAGCTGGGGGGGGGTGAGGAGTGGAACAGTTGGAGCTTGTGTTTCAGCCTTGGCCGAACATCCAGCTCTGGCAGAGAGAAGGCTCGTGGGGGGCACTCACCTGGCCAAAGCCACAGGGAGGGGGGGTGTCTGTGCACACACACCAATGAGAGGCATAAATCAGCCAGCGCCACTTATTTTAAACTGTGAAGTGACCAAAAATAATCTACCTGCTTTTATTTTTCCTGTGTACTTCGTGCCACGCAGCCCTAAATTCCCCACCCTGTTCTTGTGAAACTAGAAAGAGGTTCTGTTTGTGTCACTATGTCAGCCTCAGAGAACCTTCTGGAGCATCAGTTACTGGGCTCGATCAGCCCACAGCTGCACTCCAATGTATAGGGAAGCCACTGGGCAGGTCCGTAATCACTGGCATGTTTCGTCTGTCTTTGGAGAACTTCTACTTTTTTAAATGTGGTAGGACATACTTTCACTGTAGAAAATGTGGGAAATGCAGATAAGCATAGAGACAAAAAGTCACCTACGTTTCCTCTAGCCAGAGATAACTATTATTAAAACCGTTCAGTCCCTTCTCGTCATACATAATTTATATGTGCCACAGTACAAATTTACATTTGTTTAACAAAAATGGGATCATACCCTATAAACTCCTTTATAACTGGCATTTTTCACCTAATCTGTTAAAACATCATTTCAGCCAATTACATTTCTTCCACGACATCATTTTGTGGTAATCCAGAACTGCCTCCAACTCTGGGACATTTCAACTCAGTTTTTTAGCATCATTATTATTAATTAGTATTATTGCTTTAAGAGAAACATTTCTCCACCTGTGTTCTGGAGAACACTATTATTTGTATTAGTATCTTAAAAAACAGAGTCCTGTGTTCAAGGGGCTTGGGGTTGAACGTCGTTAAATTGTTTTTAAAATAGGACCTTTCAGATCCATTAGTATGTTAGAGTGGTTTTTGAATTCCAAAGCTCTCGTTACCTCTGCTCATACACGCACACACACACACACACACACACACACACTGCTATCACCCGTTCAGGCTAGAAGAACTGTCCTATTTTAGGATTAACATTTAGAACTTGAATTTCTGGGTCAGACGGACTGGTTTGTATTCCTAATAATGCTCACTATAATTTCATTTTAAATAGTATTTATTATTACCAATAGTACCTGTTTTTTACACTGAGATTTGACATATCAGGATATAGACATATAAGTCTATATAAACCTAAGTGTGAGTGTTGCTGTTTTTCTGTGTCTTTTATTTCTATGTTTTGTGAGTGCTGAAGCTCTGAAGTCTGGGAGAATTTTCTGAGCTATATGCAGGCTTCCAGAAGGTTCAGAATCTTGTTTAGGAAAAAGGGTGATCTGACTGAAAATTTTCCTAAATCATCTAGAAGTATCTGGTCAGTCTCTCTCCCTGAGATGGGTTTGGATGCAGCTGCTTGAAGGAGGGAAAAGCCAAGTGCTTGATCATAAAGTCCTTCAAATCTAGGCCACACCAGGTAAAATTCCCCCAAGACCATGTCTAAGGGTGAACCCTGTCTCAGAGAACCACGCTGGAAACTGGGAACATTTCGCCAACGTCGCCAAGAAAGTCTGCAAACTTTCTCCGTAGGTTCTTAAGCAGAACAGTTAGCGCTGTGACACTAGCGGGAGCCGGCAAACCCGGCAGCCCGCAGACGCAGCTGGGTTCTTTCACATTCAGCCTTTTCTGTTTCGCTGATGCAAAGCTCCTGCCCTCTCCTGTGAGAGTCCCGTACCCCGGGACTTGACTGGGCAGCCCTGAGTGAGACGCGCACTGCCAGGCGCCAGGCGGGCAGAGCATCTGGGGAAAATGAACCGGTCAGAGCAAGTGCACGTGGGTGAGAGCGCGCCGGCTCTTGCCGAGGAAGCGTCTTGGCAGAGGTTCATACCGGCCACATGCACAGCCCAGAAAAGGTTGCCTGCCAGTGGCCTTAAAAATTTCCATACTAGTTTGAACCTGCATTCTCTTTGGGATCCACGTTATGGACATAACCAAACAACACACCCCCTGAAATGTTATGCCAATATATGTATTTTATTTACATGAACGAATATGGCCGTGGAGGAAGCTTAACTCTGATAACAACAAGCAGATGCAACTATGGGGTATCTGTCCACTGAATGCAGGATCATAAATCTGGATAAAAGATTTTTCAAGAATTTGTTTAGTTTGAAACATATAAAACTGTACAGAGTATAATCACAACTCTAATGCTAAAACTGAAGAGATCGAAATACATTGTAAAGCACGTTTTTAAAAAGAGTAGGAGAAAAATATATCAGACTATTGGGCTGATTTTGAGTGGAGGGATTTGGGCACATTTGCTTTTCTGATTTTAGTCATTCTGACGGCATGAGGTGGGATCTCATTGAGGTTTTGATTTGTATTTCCCTGATGCTGAGGGATGTGGAGCACTTTTTCATGTGTCTGTTGGCCATCTGGATGTCTTCTTTGCAGAAACGTCTGTTCATGTCTTCTGCCCATTTCTTGATTGGATTATATGTTCCTTGGGTGTTGAGTTTGATAAATTCTTTATAGATCTTGGATACCAGCTCTTTATCTGCTATGTCGTTTGCAAATATCTGCTCCCATTCTGTCCATTGTCTTTTGGTTTTGTTGATTGTTTCCTTTGCTGTGCAGAAACTTTTTGATCTTGATGAAGCCCCAATAGTTCATTTTTGCCCTTGCTTTTGGTGATGTGTCCAGGAAGAAGTTGCTGCAGCTGAGGTAAAGGAGATTGCTGCCTGTGTTCTCCTCAAGGATTTTGATAGATTTCCATCTCACAATTAGGTCTTTCATCCATTTTGAGTCTATTTTTGTGTGTGGTGTAAGGAAATGGTCCAGTTTCGTTCTTCTGCATGTGGCTGTCCAATTTCCCCAACTGGGGAACCATTTGTTGAAGAGACTGTCTTTTTTCCATTGGATATTTTTTCCTGCTTTGTTGAAGATTAGTTGGCCATGGAGTGGAGGGCCCATTTCTGGGCTCTCTATTCTGTTCCATTGATCTATGTGTCTGTTTTTGTGCCAGTACCATACTGTCTTGATGATGACAGCTTTGTAATAGAGCTTGAGGTCTGGAATTGTGAGGCTGCCAACTTCGGTTTTCTTTTTCAACATTTCTCTGGCTATTCCAGGTCTTTTCTGGTGCCATATAAATTTTAGGATTATTTCTACCATTTCTGTGAAAAAAAGTTGATGGTATTTTGATAGGGATTGCATTGAATGTGTAGATGGCTCTAGATAGCATAGACATTTTCATAGTACTTGTTCTTCCAATCCATGAGCATGGAACATTTTCCCATTTGTTTGTGTCTTCCTCAATTTCTTTCATGAGTACTTTATAGTTTTCTGAGTACAGATTCTTTGCCTCTTTGGTTAGGATTATTCCCAGGTATCTTATGGTTTTGGGTGCAACTGGGATCGACTCCATAATTTCTCTTCCTTCTGTCTTGTTCGTGGTGTATAGAAACACAACTGATTTCTGTGCACTGATTTTATATCCTGACACTTTACTGAATTCCTGTATGAGTTCTAGAAGTTTTGGGGTAGAGTCTTTTGGGTTTTCCACATAAAGTATCATATCTTCTGCAAAGTATGAGAGTTTGACTTCTTTGCCGATTCAAATGCCTTTTAGTTCTTTTTGTTGTCTGATTGCTGAGGCTGGGACTTCTAGTACGGTGTTGAATAGCAGTGGTGAGTGTGGACATCCCTGCTGTGTTCCTGACCTTAGGGGAAAAGCTCTCAATTTTTCCCCATTGAGAATGATACTCATGGTGGGTTTTTTGTAGATGGCTTTTATATTGAGGTATGTGCGCTCTATCCATATACTGTGAAGAGTTTTAATTTACATTTCTAATCAAAGCAGCAATATATTTTGTTTACCAGAAAATGATTCAGCAGTTGTTTCTAAGATCAACTGTATTTAAATACGATGATAGGATCCCCCCCCCCCCCAAACACTCAATCTCATAAGTTGTATTTAAGGATATAGAGAAGGAATCAAACCATTTTCAGGTAGACTACTGATGGAAACCACACTTGTTCCGTTTAGAGAAGTCTAAACGAGTCTGAGTGTAGGAGGTGGAACCCGGAGGGATGAAGGTGGAGGGCAAGAGAAACCACAGACATAGTGGTTTGGAGACTCATAGGCTCAGTGAGATGAAATTTCTGGGACAACGTCACACAGGAAGTGGTGGCCCCAGGATTCAAGTGTTCTCTCATTGGTTTAAAGGGGACAGTGACATTTAATTCAAAAGCAGTGAGATTTAAAAGGACAAATTTTGCATGACGTCTTAGGAAGCACTCAGGAAACGGAACTTCATAAAAATGGATCTTGTCATCTGGGGTGCCCAGCCTCAAAAGAGCAATGGTCGTGACTCCAGAGAAGGACACGCTCCCCGTGGACATCACGCAGAGTCAGGAAAGCTGGAGGAGGCACACAGCCTCTTTCATCTGAATGAGTGGTGGAGACCTTCTATTTGCATAATCTGTGGGGAAAATTAAAGGCAGCTTTTTTATTCTCCCGCACTTGAGATGCAGCCGGGAGGGGCTTCCAAACAGACCGGCTCAGAGCTGGGGTCTTCCTGACTGGGGCGGCGCATTTCGGAAGAGCGGACGGCCCTTCAGCTCGGGGGCTGCCCATGGGAGTCAAAACAAACCCGCGGTTCATTGCGTGGTTAGTTTAGGTCTTTACAGGGAATTCACACGGGGTCCTGGGGGCTTCTGTTGGTGATTGCAAGGGAGTCAGGGCATTCGATGGTTGAATAACGTGGTGAAGAGGTGGGATTGTGGTGGCTTTTTTTGGTCTTTTTCCTATCCAAACTGAATGTAGGCTCACCTGGACTTTCTACTCTAATTAAAAATTCTGAACTTGGTCTAGTGGGAAAATGAAAGACAAAGTGCTTTTGCCTTAAATAAGGAGACTGGTTGCTTGAGGGTATTTTATATAAATAGTTACAGACTCTGACAACCTGAAGTTAAAGTATGTAAAGCGCCTGGGTGACTCGGTTGGTTAAGTGTCTGCCTTTGGCTCAGGTCATGATCTCAGGGTCCTGGGATCCCGCGTCCGGGGTGTCCCTGCTCAGTAGGGAGCCTGCTTCTCCCTCTCCGGAGCTCTGCCCCTCCACCCCAGTCTGCTCTCAAATAAATAAATAAATAAATACTCTTTTAAAAGTATATGTAAAAAAACCTAAATAGCAATACCCAATTGGGATGAGATTGTAAAAAACAAAAACAAAAACAGAAACATGTTCTGCTGCTCGTACTCCTTCCAGACAGCATAAGGCGAGACGCAGTAAGAGCCTAATAAGAGCTCTTGGACCCAATAGTTCCTTATCTGCAGATGTAAATTAACGGGAGAAAAAGGCTGTATGTAGCATAAAGATGCTAAATGAGCCATTAGTTCTAACAGCAAAAACTAGAAATAACCTAAGTACTCCAACAGAAGAATTTCCAAACAATGACCAACCAGCAAGCCGATATATTCGGCATCTGGTAAAATTACTGAAATAAGAAAATTCGCGGGAGGAAAAAGGGAAAAGAGGGGCAGGCAACCAGATAGTTCTCTTTTTAAGAATCGCCTTTAGGGGCGCCTGGGTGGCTCAGTGGGTTAAGCCGCTGCCTTCGGCTCAGGTCATGATCTCAGGGTCCTGGGATCGAGCCCTGCATGGGCTCTCTGCTCAGCAGGGAGCCTGCTTCCTCCTCTCTCTCTCTCTGCCTGCCTCTCTGCCTACTTGTGATATCTAAATGTCAAATAAATAAATAAAATCTTAAAAAAAAAAAAAAAAAGAATCGCCTTTAGTGTTGGTACCTTAACACATCAAAAAGGCGTAATCCAGAGCAGTGTTCTGTGATGTCCCTTAGTATTCTGAAATAAATTCAACCAAACTATCTTGGATGTGTTGAAAGGTGCACAGAGTTAACCCGTGGGGGAAGGGTTGCTATTTTAGAAGCTTTTTCATTGTAAACCTCTTTCATTGTACCTGCTGGTGACCAGAACTGGCAGCCGGTGAGCAAGGCAGGCTCCCTGGCCTGGCACTGACCTTGATGAAAGTCATCGGCCTCCTTCACTGAAGTTCAAGACCGAACCCCCCATCGCCCCATGTTACACAGCAAAACCACAAGCCACAGCTTCAGTCTTGGCTGGGGATGCTTCCATTTCTTGTTTCCTGTTGTTTGAAGGGTCTCCCTCGACCAGCCATGGAAGTGAAAACTGGCTGCCTTTGGGAGGGAGAGCCACTCACAAGAAAAGGGCTCTGGAGCAAGCGGCTCTCGCCTCCCGTTCTGGGCGGATCCCACGGTGCTGTGCCACAGCAGAGAACTCTGGACATGGAGTCCATCAGAAGTTAAAGCTGGGGAAGCGAGGCCAGATGTAGACCCATCATCACCAGGACCCGAGGGCCTTCCCTCGGGTCCTGGTTATGGTGGTGCTGGATAAGATGGCATGTATAGAAATAATTCGCCACGTTTCTACTCAGCGCTGGGCACTGGGAAAACAGCCAGGTCCCATGCCTGGGTACAAAACCAAATAATTTTCTTTGTAATTCACTCGTCGTATAAATTCAGTACGTATATACCGCTGGTCTACAGGTTACCAGTTAAGCAGCGCGAAGTAGCAGAAGGTGCATGGAGTGGAAGGTGAGGGACCTGGATTCAGATACTGACTCTGCCGCTCAGAGTAGCGACTCTCAATCAGTAGGTTTCTTTGCTTCTGTAAAGCTCTAGTTCCATCACGTGAGCATAAAGTAAGATAATGGGTGTGATGTGCCTAGCCAGGCACTGGCACATAGTAGACACTCAGTAAACAGTATCTGCAGTTTGTAGCAGTGACAGTGGCGATCAACACATGCAGTACCTGTGCATATATATTACACAGCTACTATATCACGTGCATGTGCACACACATGCACACACACACACACACACACACACTTTAAGGTGCGCAATAGCAGCCTTGGATGTAGAAGAAGCTAAAAAAGGAGTGAGACTCATGGCATCTACTTGCTCACCTGTGCAACATGAAGATGCCTACAGACCTGACACACAGCAGGGAAGGTGGGTAGTTAGCCTCAACTTTGGGTTTCTACAATGCAGCACCGAGTATGGGCTTGTTGAGCAAATGACTATATGAAGACTTTGACTCTGAGCTTCTTGATTTGGGGGGATACTCACTGCTCCTTGTCAGGTTCCCCCACGCCTCTTCTTACCCTCCTGATGCAGGGTCCATATGGGAATTAGCCCACTGACCTTGACAGTGCAGGAAGGCAGCAGCCAGCAGATTCTCCCTTGGTTCTCTTTGATAGTTTGGGTATCACCTTGGCTGATGATACTCCAGTGTCTTCTTTGCACTGGCTTAACTTCTACCTTCACCGAAGGCCTACAGCTGAGCTAGAGGCAGCCCCCTCTCCACTCATCCTACTGGAAAAGATGTGTTTGAGTTATCAAAGTGGGCTTAGTGCAGGGAATCTGCGTGATTTTCACATCACACCTGGTATTTCAGCAAAAGCATTCCCTCCATCAGGCCAAAGTGCATTTCTTTATGTCTCTACTGGAATGGGAAAAGGGGTGAGTGGAAAAGAGACCCCCAACTGCTCCCATTCTGATGCACAGACTGGTCACCAAGAACTTGCTAATTACAGGGGGAGCAAAGCCCAGAGGGCCAAAAGAACCCACTAGAAGTAATAACAAAGCCTCTCAAGGTAAAATTAAACAATAGTCACTTTTCTTTCTTTCTCCAACAGAAAACGTGATGCTGGCATGCTAATCGCGGGAGACAACTTGGCCACAGACAGCCACAAAAGCACAAAAACAAACTCTGAGAAGAAACAAGACGGTGTTTTCCTGGCATCTACAAGAAGCGCTTTATTTTTCCTCTAGATTTCTTTTCTAAAAAAACAAAACAAAACAAAAAACAAAACTGCAACAAACATTTACAGAGACAGTGCAACCTTCAGGTGATAATTTTCACGCATGTTCTTTTATTAGGCCTAGGCAGGAGCAGAGGAAGGTGAAGCGGAAACGCTCAAGCAGGATAAGCCGGAGGCTGGGAACCTCCACCATCAGGATGCTGCTTCAAACTGCAAATGAGGAATAAGGGGAACAACTTTTTTCTCCTCTGCCCCTCCATAGCCTGTATATTCTCATGGACGCAATGCTTCCTTTCTTGCCCGCCAAGGTGTCTAGGGAATGAGTTGCAAAATTTGTTTGTAATAATCTATCAAGAATTTTTGGGCAGCTTTGGCAAGGGACTTGGGCCAGCCCTTTGGGACCCACCAGCTGTGTCTAGCCCCCCATTTCTAAGTGTCACTTCTCTTTTGGCTGGCTGGAAGAGGGATCCCAGAGCTCTCTCCCCCAGTCACTGCTGCGTCCACTCAGGCTTGGTCAGGACGAATGAAAGGATCAACACTCACCTCGGCCAGCTCCAAGCTACAGTGGGGCCGTGGCGGTGGCAGGGGGAGGGGACAGAGGGCGCCTGGCTATTGTAAGCCACGCGTGAGAACAGCCCGGGCTTCCACAGTGACACAGGAGCCTGCGTACCAGCTCAGCGTTCACCTTCCAACAGGCCACCACCAGGGAAGCAAAGAGACGCCAGCCTCGCCCAGCCCCAGAAAAGACTGTCCCCAGGGCCCTGTAATTCCCGTCGGTACTCGGTACTTTTTTCCCTCTGTCGTGACTACTCGTATGTATTCCCTCTGCTCTGGCGGATCTGTGTCGGGTGAGGGGTGGACACCGAAAGCCCCTGGCTAGTTAGGTGGCAGAGGTCCAGTGGCGGCAGCTGCGCAGGCGCAGACGCGCAGGGTCGGTGCGCGCGCCAAGGCTCACCGGGCGCGCGCTTAGCCGGACTGGCCGCCGGGTCCCTCCTGGATCAGCCTCTCGCTGAGCGCCCACAGGGCCCGCGCCGTCTCCTCGCTCTGAGCCTCCGGGGACGGCATGCAGCGGCAGCAGTTGTTGAAGTACATCCCTCCGAGGCCCTCCAGCTCTGGAGCAGCAGCACAGTAGACGGTGGTGGCAGCTCCTTGTTGCTGAAATCAAAGACAAAAGACCAAAAAAAAAATTTTTTTTTTTTTTTTAAAGAAAAGAGGTGATGAGCTGACTTCATTCTGTCTGCGAATTAGCAAGCGTCGCCCTGCCTGGTCCGGGAGTATCTGGATCTCAGCATGGCCAAGGGCACTGGCACTGAGCTCAGCACGTGACTGTACAGGTATGATGTGGCATCCTGGGAAAGCAAATTCACCAACTCTGCTGGTGTCCCTTTTTACGCCTCGTAGAGGAAAAGGCTTCAGAAACAAATATGCGTATCAATCAGTCACAGCAGAGGTCTCTTCTGAGGAATGAGAGAAAGACAGCAAGCATCCTTTTGCGCACCCAAGAACAAATGCACCCAACCCTCTGACTTCTCAACGAATGATGCAACTTGACACTAAGATGTTTCTAGAACCTTCTGTCTGAATTAAACCAACCACGCTAATGGCCCATCAGATAGAAAGGGACTGGTGCCAGATCTTTATTTTTTGCTCCCGGTGCTGCTAGGGGAAGTTTTCAGTGGTGTGTGGAAATGTCTGACACACACACAGACACCGGCCCCTGCCGTACACACAGGCCTCATGCAGACGCACGACACATGTATTGATTCATCCAGAGCCTGTGAAGACCTTTCTGTTAATGTCATATTCACCCTGTATTTGCAAAAGGACAGTGACGAAGGGGGGACTTTTCTTCTCAGCCCACCTCAACTTGTAAGTT
This sequence comes from Mustela putorius furo, assembly GCF_011764305.1. NCBI lineage: Eukaryota > Metazoa > Chordata > Mammalia > Carnivora > Mustelidae > Mustela > Mustela putorius. Next base: position 36,017,025 of record NW_025421304.1, on the reverse strand, counting down.
GCGATGAGCGCGATCGAGTACTTTTGATTACCCTTTTGAGTAACAGTTGGTGCTGTGGCTAGGGCTGCGCATGCCGGCGGGCACCATATCATCCCGGCTGACACGGGGCCGTCAGGGGTGCTGCAAAGAGGGCAAGAAATCACTTTGCTTTGCAAGCCGTAATTAAAAATAATAGGCTGGTGTTCGTAGGGAGACATGGTAGGCACGGCTCTAATTTAAAACCAATACAGTTGATCTGGCATCTTATGATTATTTATGTGCATCACAGCCCTCGCTGCACCCACTAATTACCAGCTGATGGGGAGGGGTTGGCGGAAGAGGATGGGAGAGGTAATGGGGACAAGGGCACCATTAGAGAAGACACTCGGGCATTGACAGAGTGGGAAACGCAGTTCTGTCCCCAGCCGAAGCTTACCATTTCTCCTGCCCCTAAAAGGTTGACGTTGTGCCCAAGCAGAGAGCTTCGTGGAGAAACCACCCCCCACCCCGGGGGGTTTGGTTTGTGCGTCCTGTGATTGTGCTCTAGAACCCTTGGACGCCAACGTCATTTTGAGAATCAGGATCTCCAGGTGTTATAATTTTAGGAAAGTGCTGTAAAGCAGGCTTGAGATTTCCTTTGTTTGGTAGCAGAGGACTTCAGCATCAGTTTTTATGGTCATATTTGAATTCTGTGCAAAGCAAATGGTCAGCACAGAGAAGTGACAGGACTGTGGGGAGCGGGGGAGCGGAGGGGGCGGGACATCGTCAGACTTGAGTTCTGAGGATTACTGGTGCTTGACTGGGTTGGAGAAGTCCATTACTTCAGAATTTGAACACCCAGCATGACTTCGATTTAATTAAACAGTAATTGGTGTTTAACTTCCCCAAGCCCCTCACCATGCCCACTCCCCAGACAGCCGGTTACTTTCTTGGATTCAGCTATTTTCGAATTGATTTGTGTGGCTCAAGTGTAATGAAAATAAGCTCATGTCATCCAAATTTCCTCTCACTGAATTATCATTTCTAATAACCCTTAGCTTAGCACCTGGCACATTTATCGAAAGAGTTTTGAGAGGTTTATCTGACTCCTCTGCATCCCACGTGGGGAAAAGGCAAGCCAAGTGCCTCTGAAGACAGACGGAAGAACGGAGCCGCGCACCCCGGCTCTCTCCAGCCCAGTGCGCTCCCGGCCGCGGCCCCGAGCAGAGCTCCGGTGGAGATGGTGTTTTGCATAATTTTCTGGGTATCTGAGATTTCCATCTGACTTTGCAGCTGCCAGAACCACCAAAGGGTGGTCAGGTGACTGGCCAGCAGCTCATCCCCCAAACCGCGGCCCCCGCCCCGCTCAGGAGCGCCCGGTGCGGTCAGCGCTCCCGCAGCGCCGCCGTGATCGGGCGCTGTCCGGGCCGGAGAAGATCAGAACCGGCCACTGGGGAGAGCAGAAAGCGGAATTCTTCCAAACCCCAAGTGCTGTCTTGCCACCGTGACCTTCTGAAACGATAGCACGGTGCACTCTTGTACTGTGGGATTGGTCTTTTTGCAGAGAAATTCCACACTTCCGTTGACCCAGAATCAGGTAGACGAGGGAGCTGGGGGGCCGGGCTTCTCCCTCCGCGCACCCTGACAGCAAGTGCTGTGGAGCTCATTTCACGTCAGCTGAGGTGTGGCTAGCATGCTGGAAACCGTCGATTTTAGAAAGGCCCATCTCTTCCCAAGAGCTGGCTTTGATTCCTTTGCCACAAGGCTCGGTGACGCACCGTCTTAGTAGCATCACCGGCGAGGCTGGCTTTGGAGAAGGACGCGGGGCAGGAGGGGCCCCTGAACGCAAAGCCCGTGTCCTCCACGGCGCAGGTGAGCTGCAGGCGCCCGGCAAAGCCGGCCTCTGGGGTCTCGCTCCGCTCAGCGGGCGCCTGCTTGCCCGTCCTCTCCGGCTGGACGTGTCGGCAGCCCTGCTCCCTCCTGGCTTCTCGGGGAATTCTCTTTTCAGCGGTGCTCATGGCAGCCTCTGAGTGACATCTTTATAGGATCAGATGTGATGACAGTTGAATAACAAGTTCTGATTTGGGGCTCATCAGCTTTTCGGTCTGCCTGTCATGAGAACGAGATGGCGCCACATTAGGGCACTCTCATTAGTAAATAAGCCGGGACTGCTGATACAAGATAAAACGTTTTTAAACTGATAAAAAAAATTATTAAAGAGCCCTTTAATCACCGTCGAATGACTTTCCTGCCACTTTTTGGGGCATGGGTACGTAACTTGGAAAAGATGAGAGAGCGTGTAAAGGAAGGATGTTAACAAGTCTGCCGTGAGCTGTCTGAAGCGACGTCTTGCCGGCCGGCAGCGCTGCGCACGGTCCGCCGCGATAAGAGAACAGCAACACTTGACACAGGAACACCGGCTGGCGCAGCGGGCTCCCCTCAATGAACTTCGCAGAGCGATTTATCGGACGCCGGTAGGTTGCGCGCTGTGGCAAGCGCCGGGACTGGGTGTCGCAGCTCCATCCCGGGGACGCGGCGTGAGTTAGCGTGCGGATGACGCCGGGCCTGAACATTTCTGGGAAGCCCAGCAGAATCTTTAATCACGCCTGAATGCCATTTCTGATCTAGTCAAACATTTGCGAGCTGCCAGAGGAGAAGCGTGCCATCAATCTTTATAGTGTATGTAAAATTACCTACGATTCTTTTTTGGGATTAAGTTAAGAGTATCTTGGTAATAAGGGTCCATCATTCTCTTTCAGAAATCATTTGTCAGATTTGCAGTACAATCAGCAACTACAGAAAGGTGGGATTTAAAAAGCAGTTGTTTATTTATAGTTGAGGCCGGGAGAGCTAAATTATCCGTCCTTCCAAAACCCTTTGTTGGGATGAAAATGTTAAGTAGCTGCTTTTCATCAACATTTATTTGATAACCGCTGGCCATCACTTTGGAGCTGTCAGCATGGAATACAAATGAATATTGACTCTTTTAAAGGAAAAGGTACAGAGGTTTCGGATAAACAATATATGGGAGAGAAAAAACAACACCCCCATGCTGGTACCTGTGATGCACTGGTTAGTCCTCTAATATACCGTACATTTTAATAAGGACACAAATTACATAGCATTCAGTTTTCAAGTTCCTCTATTTTAAAATGCATGCTTACTTAAAAGGAAGAATATATTCCTGTCTTAAAGTAGATTTCACTATGAGATGTATAAAAAGATAAAGACACACTGTCACGGAATATCTATATATTCAATGATCTCGAGAGTAGGAGATGTTCTAAGATTGCTTTTCTACAGACCTACTGATACCAGGACATCGCACGACACATGCCAGATCAGCCAGTTCAAGACAAAGTGGTTGTGTCAAGAAACATGGCACGGAAGTTAGCCCGAGTTCAGGACCCCAAGGGCACGAACAAGAGCCTTTTCGGAAGTGGGTGGTGATTACCGTGCTGAGCTCCCGGGACAGAGAGGGCAGGAAGGCCACCCAGGGCCTCTCCAAACCTTCCACGCGTTCCCTGTTACCTGTCTGGGGTCTGGTAGGCAAACCAGCACTTGCCCAGTGCAGAGCCGGCCACCTGTCCGGTCCTCCAGAACACGGCGGTGACGGAGCCAGTGGGAACAAGGGGGCAAGGGCACGTGGATCCGATGGCATCCGCGGCCGCCGCCACACCCTCGTTCCCTGTCTCTCAGGAGTACTCCCGACAGAAGAGTCTGGAGCCACTCGATTGCACAAGTGCAGCACCTTGTTGCAGAGCTCCACTCCCCTCCGTCCCTCAAAAACAGTTACAGGTTCAGTCTCCGATGTGCGAGGCAAACCCAAGCAGACTGTTGCCCCCCACCCCCGGCCCCCGTTATCAGGTTCGCACCTGCCATCAGAGAACAATCTTCTAAGCCCCAACACGTGCCGAGTGTCTCATGAGTTCACGGAGTCAGCCTGCGGGAGTAAGGCTCGGGGGCCTTCCCCAGGAGCACCACAGCCACAAAGTCACCCCCTTCCTCTATCACCGAGCATCGGAAAGGCTGCTGTCCTCCACACCGTCACGCTCTTCCAGTGACCGGGTGGCGACAGGGACTATCCGAGGGGTGACCATGGCTAGCACGTACGGACAGATTACAACCCGGTCAGGCACACGCAGCCCTCCGAGCCGGGAGCAACAGTTCCCCTCATTTGCAGAGAAGGCCGCTTCGCGTCAGAGACGAAAAGCAACATGCCCCAAGCCACACGCGTCACCACGCAGGTCTGCCCGCTCCAGAATGCGCACCAGCCGCCGTGCAAAGCCTCCTTCCCAAACACTGGACCCAACGTTTGCGTACTGCCCACTCCCTGCTGTGTGTGTGCCCCTTGGCGGCGGCTTCCTCGCGAGGGCTTCCCTGCCACCCGCCGCCGTGTGAGGCCCCGACGCGGCCTGGGACGAAACGGGAGGCCGGGTTCACCTGAGAAGTGTTCAAAGGACAATTTGTCCATTGTTGATTTAGTCAGTGAACTAAATTGAAATTATATCCATTTGGATTAGCCAGATGGAAGACTCAGCGCCACCTCAGAAGATCCAGTAGCAAATGGCCCTTAACAGAAAGGTCACGTAATTCAAAAGGCCACCTCTGTGTGCCACATCTGCCCAGCTAAGGAACCTGCTCTCGGACGACAGACCTTTCCTCAGCGCGTGAACTGAACCACATCAAAACCAGTGAAACCTAAGCCAGTCTCCATGTAGTGGGTTCTCACACAAGTCGGGTGAGCGTGGCTTTTGGAGGACACGGGCCGCGCTCCTCGGGCGCGGGATCAGCCTCCGGTCCCCGCGCCCCGCCCGCCCCCCGTCCGCCCCGAACGCGTTCGCTCCTTCGAGTCTCGGACCGCTCATCCCCGCAGAGGCTTGACGCCAGCCGGGCCTGGATACAGGCAGATACTTCCTGTTGGCATCAAAACAGAACTTTTTTTTTTCCCCACAGCCTTTGGGAGTTTTGCTAACTCACAGGCTGTTCTTCACATTTAGTACAGAAGGGAAATACTACTCCGTTTCTCAAACAGAAGACCGTGAGGAGGATCAGGAGTACAGATACTTGCTTTCCGCCGCGGAGGCTTTACAGCTCTGAGAGTTCAGATCATTTAGATCAGTTCGGATTCTCGGCCTCACAGAAGAGGACGCGCCCACTCGAGCGCTTTGACGGTGGTCAGGATGGTCTCCTCCTGCCCTAAGGAAACAGGTTTCTTTCTTCTTTGCTGAAACAGGTTCTCGAGTGCAGGAAAACCTCAGAGGTTCTTTTCAGTTGACTTGTCTCTCCCCCAGTAGGTGAAGGAGTGTCATTCCCCAGGCGACACTGGGGACACAGTCTGTGAGGAGGCCTTGATGATTGGGAGGACCAAGCAATGGGCTGGGCCAGTCCATGACCATAAACGCAGCTGGTCCCAGGACAGCCCAGAGCCTGTGACTGCAAAGGGAATCTTGATTGAAATGTCTGACGGAAAACAACCGTAGCACCTCTTTCCGGAAACAGCCACAGGCCTCCATTCAGAGACAGCCTGCAAGATGGCCCGCAGCCTTTCTTGTTTGCACTTCAGGTATCCCAGATAGTACGTCCCCAAACCCAAGTCCGACTACAAGACCCCACAGCATTCCCTCTGACAAAAAAACATACGTTTCTAGCAAGGTCATTATGGAGTTTTAAGAAAATGACTTGGAGTCCAAGGCAGAATGAGACGGAAACTCAGGACGGGCGCTGAGAAGTATTTGCAGGAACAAGCTAGGAGACTAGTAGGCTCAGGATGGAAAGCTGGAAAGGACTTTTTTTTTCTTTTAAGACAGAAGAATATATTTGTCCTCACTAGCCTTCAGTTTTGGGGAGAAAAAGGCAGTCGATCCCAACCATCCAAAGAGGCCCAAAGCCATGTTTATTCCGGGAAGGCCAGGCAAGGGCGGGTTCTCACTTGGGCTATGGGGTTGAAGGGCGCACTGACCTTGGTAGGCTTTCAGGACCTGTGTTTTGAATTCAATGAACTGTTCGGAACTTTCCCTTGACATAAATGAGGCCCTTTCCGTACCTCTTCTGTGTTCCAGAATCCCTGCCACAAATGTTCCAAGGGCTCCATGACAGATTTATGTCTGGTCTCAAAAGAGTGGAGGAGAAATATTTAGAATGATTTCATCTTTCTAAGACCTGCTGTTTTCTGAGACTGTAGAGCGGCTTTGGGAGGAGGCTGGGGCGGGGGGTGGCGCTCCACACGAGGGGAAGGAAGAGGCCTGCTCACGTGTAGTCCGGTGGCCAGTCCTTCTGCTGAGTTCCCCTCCAACTGTGCCCGCCAAAAGCATCCTACGACCACCTGGGCCCGAGAGAGGGTCCCCGTAAGACAACGACAGGATGCCATGTCCCCCAGCCATGAAAGAAGCCCCCAGGGCATTCCGTGCTGGTCTTGCCTGGATGACCACATTGCTCAAAGTACAGTTTCTTTCCAAACGGGGAGTTCCCTTGCTGGGATGGAAGGGCGCACGGGGGTACCCACGGTTCCGTGGGTCAGTGTGAAGCCGCTAAGCCGAACAGCCATAGAAGCTGGCCATTCAGAAAGGCATCATCCTTCCACATGGGACAGATCTGCTGGCCGGTTACCGGAATTTGCCAACCGGGCTGCCTCCAACGCCGGCGCTGAAGGACTAGTGGGTATTTATGAGAGAGAAAAGAAGATATTTAGCGTGTGTTAATTTGAAACGCTTTACATTTTTACTCCTTCATCCTCAGTTATAGCTAGCTCTGTATACTGTATATAAATGTATGCCTCTGTATTTGCCATGTATACTAAAATAAATCTTTGAAATAATTGCCAGGCAGAATTAATGGCTTCTGTTCCAATATAATGGTGCAAAGAGTGTCTTCACGGTACAGGTGAAACGAACAAAAGCTCCCCCCTTCCTCTCTGCTGCGTGGACTGACCCCGCCGAGTCGGCCTGCCACGTTGGCTCCTTTAGAAAACCAAGAGCTGACTGCTTTTGTGAGTGAGCCAGATTTCAGGGCAAACCCCAAACAAGCTGTTTGTTTAGATTTTAAGGTAGACAGTTCATTTACACCCAGGTCTCAAAAATATTCTACAACGTCATCCTGAAAGGCACGAGTGGGTGGGGTGGGGGTTGAGTAAAACCCACAGGGTCTTCTGATGGGGCCACATCACCGCCAGAAATCAACTCTTAACTCTGTCTTCTAGAAATGAATGAAAAAAAAAAAAAATAGACTTGGTGACCATTCGGATCTCACAGGCAGGCATCCACGCCCGGCCCCGCTGTTTGCATTAGGTTTGTGCGTTTTCATAGCGAGCTCTCTACAACAGATCCTTTCTCAGGCTCAAAGACGCTGGCCTTGTGAATATTTCATTTAGAACATACTGTGGAGAGCGTCTCATTTATATTACTTCCATAATTAATGGTGATAGCTTAGGCACTGCCTTTACACAGAGAGATCTCGTCACAGTGGTCGATGGGTAACGAGAAACAATAGATATTTCATTCACCAGCAGCTTGTTGCTAGTTAGTAGGAAATGATCGTGTGTGCTGTTGCTTTAATTGCCAGGGTAAATAATTCTGCCTCGGTGTTAGTGAACATTTTAAAGCACTTGATGCAAATAGACTAGAAACAAAACAAACACAAAAAAATTACCTTGATTATACAACACCTTAGCATAGAAAGTTACAAAGGTATGTCTTTTTTTTTAAATTGTATTCTATCATGCAAATATTCTCTAAATATGCATGTGCTGACTACTCATCTCCTGTATTTTAGGAAATACAATTAGGCTGCCTTTCTCTTCTCCTATGTAGACTGTAAATAACTGTAGATCTTTCTCTTGTTTCCCTATGTAAATATATGTAAATACTAACAAGCTATGCATGCTGATATTCTAGGCAATTTCAGGTACTTTTATAATCTGAAGGCATGTACTTGAACTGGTTTGTTAAAAGGAAAAAAAAAAAGTCTCTCAAACTCTTCAAAGCTGAATAGAAATTAAAGATTTCTTCCTAGATGATTGTGGTTTCTTTTGTTGGCTTTCTCATCCCTGAACAGCGCTCCACCTCTGTTCCCTGCCCTTCTCCCCGGGCGGAGACCCGCGCACGCACCTGAGCCAGGAGCAATGTGGAGCGACTTGGCTTTCGTTTCTAACCGCTTTCCTTGGGTTTCCTAAAGAACTTCTAGACTCCTAAGATAGGCCTCTTTGGATTCTTCTAGCCAAAGAATCTGGAGTTAAGAAACAAAAATCGTCTTTGTTGCTCCCCTACTACGTGTCAGCACAGTGCGAGGTGCTTTCCCTCCGCAACCCCTACAAAAGGACCCTGTCATTACCATTTCAAAGATGCAGAAACTGAGTCACAGCAAGATGAACACACGCCTAGAGGGACAGAACTATTAAATGCCTCCCAAACCCTGATTCTTTCCTGTAAGTCAACTTGTTCTGCGAAAGGTCAGAGAGAAACTCGTTTAGGCTCTGCGGGCCATACAGTCTCTGTCACAACTCCGGTCTGCCACCGCTGTTAGGAAGGCAGCCACAGACAGCACAGTCCCCAATGAATGTGACCGTGTTCCGATAAAACTTTATTTACAAAAGCAAGCAGAAGGCCACGTTTGGCCCACTGGCCTCAGTCTGCCAACCTCTGTTCCACACCCCGCTCTTCAACAGAACACGAACATTCCCCTTTCAAGTACGTTTATGTGTTTGATGGACTGTGGGAATCACTTGATCAAATGAAAATTCTCCATTTCTTCCCTGCAGGTAACGCACTATTTGTAGAAGTCGCGAAATAATAAGGAGGTGAGCAAAAATGAAGTCCCTTGAGCTTATAACTCAAGCTGTCTTCCTCAGACAAATCTCATTGCCAGATTTCAATTTAGTTACCTTTTGTTTTCACAAATGGGGAAGGAGGAAAAAGGTATGAAAGACTAAGGTTAAAAAAAAAGAGAGAGAGAAAAAAGGAGATGGAGCCACGCTCACTCTTCAATGAGGGGAAGGAGGCTATTACCTCAGGTATCTATGGAAACCAAGCAGCACGCAAACTTTTTAATGGTTGGAAAACAGCGTCTGTGTTTGAAGATGTTTTCCCCAAGTATGATGCTTCAGTGTAAATGCATTAATTGACAGTTTCCTTCGGGACTTTTTTTATTGAAGTGTCCAAAGTTAATTTGATGGCACAGGGAACTCTCCGGAGCCCTTGAAGAATGCTGCAAAGTTAGGTCTTTAGAAAACGGAGCGGGCTCTGGCGTCCCCTACAAACCCGAGCCCACTCTCCTGCAAAGCCAGGGAAGAACCAGCCCTTGCTCCCTGTGGCTTCCCCTTTAGAACACCCTCTGAATTCACCGTGGGCTGGGAGAGACTCCTTCCAGCCTCGATTCCAACAAGAAACAAGGTCACCTCTTCCGCCGTGCGGGGACGGGGGCTGGGTGGGGGCGGGGGGGGGGGACCTGCGAGTTCTGCTGTCCCGGCGGCAGTGTGGGGCGGTGAGAACAGCCCAGGAGCCGAAGCCATTTTTTACGTCCAGATCCAAGGGGCAGCCGTCGTCTCACCAGCCTTACGCAGCGTCTCCCGGCGCCACGCTGGTCATGGGTCCGCTGCTCCCCTGGTTCCCTAGTCGTAGCCACCAGACCCAAGTTCACGTCCACGTCTCTGAGGCAGCGACAGAGGGACCAGGGCCGCAGTTACTTGTTAAGTGCTATAAAACTCGAGACCTCACTGCCCACCTCTTGCCCCCCAGGCCCTCACACAGATCTCCTCCAAATCTTCCAATCTCCCGTGCAGTGGTGCTAGAGAAAGGGACAGACAGACGGACCCCGAGGTGAGCAAGCAAGTGCAGTTTATAAAAGAGTGCGGTAAAAATACAGAATCTAGGTGTTGGGTAGCTGGGTGGCTGCTACAATACTCTTTCAAGGTTTCTACTTAAAAGCTTTTACAATAAAACGTTGGGAAGATACACACATCCGTCCCTGTGGGGTAGGATTCCCATTCCGCAGACGAGAAGGCTGAGGCACAGAAGTAGCACCGAGTGGCCTGGAGTCCGCCCGGTAAGCGGCGACATCCTCCCGATCTCACGCCCGCCTGCATCAAGGGTCCACGCGTCTCTGTTCTGCCCGCCGGGACTTGCCCCCAGCCCCCTCATTCTGCCAGATTCCCACCTCAGAACATCAACACCGGTTTGCCAGGCGACTCCCGCCAGGCAGGCGGAGGTAGGCCCCCGAAATCCGTTCTCCCAGGAGCACAAGTGACCTGCGCGCGAAGGGAGCGGCTGGCGGGCGTGCACTCGGCGGCTACTCCCGCAGCCCGCGTCCCCGCGGTCCCGAGGGCGGAGACGCGCTCTCGCTGGCGGGGTGGGCCACGCCGACGCCTTCCAGCCGGACCCGAGCGCCGGGGACGCGGACCGCGAAGTCCGAGACGGAGCCGTGTGCAGAGCGCGCGGCGGGGCGGCAGGACCGGGGTCACACGGGGTCGGACGCGGGGCGGGGGCTGCTGGGGTTGGGGCCACACCAGGGCACGGGACGGTGCGATGGCAACCGTCGGGCCCGGCCCGTGCCCCGCCTCACGGTCCTCCATCTGACACTGGTCAGCTCCCAATCTCAGACACTGAAAGAGCATCTCGGGCCGAGTGTGACGCTGGCCGGAGGAGCCTCCCAGCACCCGCCCTGCTTCCCAACGTCACTTGCAGACTTTTCCCCAGGAGGAAACTCCCCTCCAGGCTGACCCAGCGCGCCCACCTCTTTCCCTTCGAACCCCAGAAGATCCGCAGCCCCCACGTCTGCCTGTCGTACCCCTCTGGACGCACTTGTCACCTGCCCCAGCACCTCGCTCCCGGTCCGCTCCTCTGTCTCCTTCCAAACACACCCCGAGTCCCTGAGTCCCGGCTGGACAGCTGCCTCAGGGAGGGCTGGTCCAATCCCGGCCGCCGTGGCCAACAACAAAACAGTAAGGACAATGACAGTGACCCCTCAGTACTTCCAGTTCTCACAGGCACTTCACAGGTAGGTATTAGCATGGAGCCCGGCGAAGGCCAAGGAGGCAAAGCTGCTCACGGCCGTGCACCCGGGAAGGGTCAGAGCTGAGCTCCAAACCGAGCTGGTCTCGGTTCAAAGCCCATGTTCTAGTTCCTGACTAATGTTCCTTCTGAGCCCAATCAGACTGCGCACATGTCCCCTACCTGGGTGACTGAATCCCTCTAATGGCCAAGCTGCTTCCGGTAGAGCCTCAGGGACCCTCCTCCTCCTACCTGAACTCCAGTTCTTAGTCCTCAGACCCCCTGGCTTCTAGACTGGTATCCTCCACCTCGGGCGGGTATCATTTTTGCCTGCATATGATTTCGGACACAGCCCTGAACGGGTCTGAGGCCCTTCCCCTACGATGTTCCTGTTCTACCAATTGCTTCTCAGGCAAAGGAGGTCTTGGAGGCTGGCGAGGCTCAGGTTCATGTCTGGCAGGAGGCACCAGAGCACCAGGGTGGCCCATGACCGGCCGACGGCAGCTGGCACTCTCCCGGCCTCCGAGTTCGGAGAAATGCTGAGCTCATGACAGCGGGGTACACGGAGGAACATCTTACCCTGCGCGCTCCCCCTCCGGCTGCCGCACGTGACAGGAGTCCTCCTCTCAGAGCTCCCTGCTTGTGAGAAGGCAGGTGTACCCACCAAACAAGGTGTCAGCGAGGACACCTACCAGCGGTGTAGCCGGCCCTCGAACCGTTAAGGTGGCTGAAAACCTGTCCTCTACCGGCTGCCCCCTCTGGATTCCTAATCATCTGAGTTTACAACACAGGCCCCTTCATGTACGAATCCTTACGGGGCATGATAGCTTCTGGGACACAGTCTAGCCAAGCCCTAGAATTTTTGCAAGAGTGTTCTGGAAGCAGCTTTATCCACATTTTATTTATAGATAAACTGAGTCTCCGCAAGTAAAATGACTTAATAATCCTTGTTTACTGAGTTCTGGTTTTGTGCCACCTGCCTGCCTCGTGCTAGGGATCGACGTGGCTTTAATTGCTTTCAGGAAGGGTCCCACCTATGCCAGATTTTTGGGAGGCCACTAAGCCAAACTACAGGTAGGGCCCTGACTCCCAAAGAGACAAAAGGTCAGAGAACTAGTGGCAGAGTCAGGAGCTGAACCCAATCTCTTGGGCTCCAGAACCCCAACTCTTGACAGTGGCAGCAAGAGAAATGGGAATGTTCTTGTAGCCGGATGGACACAGGAGCGCTGTACAGTTTAGGACACCTGGGGGTCAGCGTGACGTGGACCTGTGACACACAGATTTGGTTCCAGTTGGTCCCCATAACCTAAAAGCTGATTCCACTCAGGTGGCTCCCCCAGCTCTAGGTAGCCATAGTCGCCAACATAGACTGAATCAGTTACGAGTCCTAAACGTCATTCTAGAAACTCGGCAACAGCGTCTCACTTATGACCTCCCCTCAGAGGTGCGGAAACTGAGGTTCAAGGACCTAGAACTTGATCGAGGTTACACAGCGCTCTTGAAGTGCAGTGCCAGGATCCGAACCCAGATCCTCCAACTCCAGACCTCCTCGTGCCCCGGCTCCCTGAGAACTGTGTGCTCTATGCGTTCAGCATCCTTGAAAACCACGCATTTCTTGCCTCAGCTGGCATCCGTGTATCATCACAGATGTCTGTGCCCCCTCATGTCTCCCACTGAGCGATACAGGATCTGGGACTCTGTGGGGTTGTGGGTGAGGACAGGGGCTAGGGGAGGGGGAAGGGACACTGCGGGGGGGTGTCAGGGAGAAGAGATGGGGACCATGCATCGGACTGCAAGTCGCAGGACAATGAATTAATTTTCCAGTATCCGTGGAAGCCGGACATACAAACTCTGAATTTTCTCCTTTTGCCCAACAGGACAAGCCCAGTGAGCAGAGATAACCCACTGGAATCTGGGAGCTTCCAACGCACAGTTAGGGGACACGTTCTTAAGCTGAAGGCCCTTTGGTTCGGTCTGTCCACCAACCGGCAAAGTCAGAGAGAGCAGGAAGGTGTCTGCACTCGGCACTCTGTGACTCTGTCAAAGGTGATAAGCCTCGAAGTCGTGTTTGGTTTATGGGACTTCCTCAGGTGAAAGCACAGATTTCTTCTGATTAAACTGCACGAGGACAGTCTGCCCCAGACTTAATGACACTACTGTCCCTGCTTTCCAAGGGGATATGGTAAACACAGGGGGCTTTGCCACCCCATCTTTCCGGGCTGGGAGGAGCACCGCTTACAAACAAGAGAGACCATGACGTCAGAAAGGGGGGCGCCGTCTTCCCCTTCTCAGCTGAAATCCCGGAGACGTGAGTGTCACGACGTGCCACGAACCAAGCGGGCCGAGCCTGCTCCAGGGTCGCAAGGCCCACCATCTGGCGCGTTGCCCCTGCACACGGCGCGTGTGATCTGCCTTAACTACGATCCCCTCAGCCCCAGCCCCTTCGCCAGCTACCAGGTCCCGGTGGAGACCAGCCGGCCTACCCCGTCTAGCTCCGTCCTCGCCCTTTCTTCTACCCCGTTCCCACGCCCACGAACGACCTCAGGTCAGGGAGGTACGGCTTCCCAGCGAGCACGCGGCTCTCCAGCAGGCGCCCCGGGCTGTTCCCGAGCCTCCCCCTCCTGCACCGGCGCCACTCACGTCTCCAGCTGCTGGGCACTGAGGGCCGCGTCTTTCTCCGGGAGCTGCCCTGCCCAAGCACCGCCCCTCTGGAAGGCGGCCGGCTCCGAGCCTACCCGGCCTCTCTGAAGGGCCGCGCTGGCTTCAGGCTCCTGGAGACCGGCTGACATCCCGTCGCAGCTCGGTCCTCCCCGTGCCCCCCTGCCGCCCCCCTGCCCCTCAGGCATGGCTCCCAAGGGCGCCACCTGCCGACCCTGCACGTCAACCCGGGCCGCAGTCGGCCGCCTGCACAGCCAACCTGCAGCTCGAGACAGCGGCCCGGCTTCGGGAAATACACTCCACCCTCCCGAAGCTGTCTTCTCCCCTGTAAGTCTGACATGCGGCTATCCTTACAGAACGATTTTGACGACGAAATCAGCCGATGTGCAAGGCGCTTACACGGAGCTGGCACGGACTTCGCACCCGCTCCACGCAGGACAGCTCGGCGGCCGCAGAAGGACGAGCACAGCCCTGGGGCCCGCGCTGCGCTCCGCCTGCACCGGCCGTCCTCGCCCTTCCGCCGGGGGTGCCGGTGTGGTGGGGGAAGCACCGACGTCACGGGGTTTCTGGTTACCCGTGGAGGATGCAGGCACTGTTGCCTGAAGTCCTTCCAGAAACTCCAGCAGAAGCCTAATAAAGGGGGGCGGGGAGAACTATTTAACTCCACGATCAGGAAACACCAGCAAGAATTTCGGAAGGTGGGAAGCAGATGGGGAAGGGGTGACCCCGGACTCCGCAAAGCTGTGCCCACAGGAGGGGGAGGCGTCCGGAGCTGAGCCATCCACACGGCACAACCCGGGAACTGAAGAAGGGCCACCAGCTGGGACCAGGGAGAAGAGAACCCAGAAGGCTTGACAGTTCTGCAGGAGCGTCCCAGGGAGATCTCATGTGGGGCAAGTGCGTGTGAGACCAAGTTCAGATGTCCCCTCCTGTCACAGACAGCTGTCCTCACCTTCACTGCCCATCCTGAGCCTTACTGGATGGCCCTGTGCGTGCTGGAGACGATGACCTCGGTGAGAGGCTTTCTGGCCGTCTGGTGCCTGGCACACAGCGTATATGCTTAGTGAGTATTTCTAAAGAGACGAAGGCAGAATGATTGAACACCCTTTGCAGGGCAGACGAAAATTCTATCACTCAAACTCAGGTGCTGCATAAACAAAACCACTGGTCAGATTTTTCTCTTTTCCAAGAGATCGTTGGTTTGACTCTGACACAGCTGTTTTCTACCAGTTGTGACTCCCGGCAGAGCCACATTGTACGCGCTGCCCCTGTGCCAGACACTCGCCTCTGCTTGCTTTCTCCCTCTCTCTCAACACACTCTCTCAACACACACACCACACGTGAGCTGTCCTCACAACGATGCTGGGAAATAGATTTGTGATGACTTCCCCAAGTTCACAGAAAACTGAGACACACAGAGATTAAAGAACTCTCTGTGTTTAGTGGCAAAGCTGGGATTCCATCCCACGACTTTTGACTCCAAAGGCCACACGAGCACAGCAGGCCAGAAGCTAAGATGCTTCCATGGGTCCCACGGAGTTTCCTCTAGGCCTATGTGGGGGAAGACTCAACAGGTACCATGTCCATAGGGATTCTGTGGAAGGTAGTAGAGAAGGAGCGAAACTGGGCTCAGGCCAAGGTATGGATGAGAAAGAACCATAATCCTGCCAACCTACTGACTCCGCTCCACGCCCCATTCCTCCCGGTGAGAGGGGCTGCACTTGGAAATCTCACAGGGATCCTGACTTGTCTCTGGTCCAGGAGGGGGTCTTTCTTCCCTCTCCACCAAATCAATAGGGTCTGACCTAGGGTCCTTGGCTGGTGGGGTGACTTGCACTGAGAAAAGGGGCTGGGGTGCTATTTACAATCTTTTAAAAGCCTAAATGAAAAGCATGCTTTATCCATGGAGAGACAACACAGACGGTGACTTCTGAAATCTAACTTGTTGGGTGACCGCCACCTCTCATCATTGGAGGTCCCAGGGAAGGGAGATGGGGCACTTCCTTGAAGACAAGTGTCAGAAGCACTGGCCCACCTGGGAAGCTTTTTCCTCAGGCCACTTCCTGACCCAAGTGCCAGCAAGACCTAATGACACAGCACAGCAGAGACACGGCGCCAGGCAGCCCTACCTGCCTGGGGAAAGGCCCTACCACCACCGAAGCTGCCTCTGCTGCTGGAAACTGAGAGCTTCCGTCCCACCACCAGGAGTTCTCACAGAGATCCTCCTCCTCCTCTGAGGCACTCCCTATGGTCCTCACTTTCCAGACCCCCATAGCTGGGCACCCAAATGCAGAAGTTGCACTTGGTTGTGAACGTGGCCTGTGCTTTCTACTGTGTATCTCAAGAATCCCACAGAAAGCACCAGAAAGAGCATACGACACAGTGAGAAGGGAAAGCATTTGCCTTGTCTCTGGATCACAGAGGCCAGACCGGGCAGACGATTAGAAACCCTTCAAGGGTCCATGGCCACCTAGGCCAACCTCTCTCTATTCTTCAACAGCCAAAATGAAGTGGCAGAAGGGTGTGGGGTCAAGGACCACCACATGACCTTTTGCTGTCATTCATCTTCTCCCTAGTCACTGGCTATAGAAGTGGCTAGTCCCTCATCTCAGTCCTGCAGCCACATGACAGAACTGGAGCTCAGAGAGGTTAAGCAACTTGCCCAAGGACACTCAGTCAGTAACAGGCAGAGTCGGGACTCAGATGTGGGGAGGAATGGCTGGTCCCTAGTTCATGTTCTTCTCACCTTTCTCTCTCTCTTATACTGAGCATCAGCAAAGGGGACAGGCTTCACATAGGAAATTAAAATGAGAGGTAAAATAATTAACTGTCTAAATAAATAAATGAACCAAAGTGAGAGGAAGGTTGCCTTTATAAACCGAGAGAGTCATGGTGATTGGCTTTGGTGGTGTTTCTGAGTCACCTTGCCTCTCAAGAGAAATCTTTCCACATGACACCTTCCCTTGGCCAATGAGGACTGGACCAGGTACAACCCACATCTCCTTCTGCTGTCGAATCGCTCCTTGCACTGTCTAGATGATGAGAAAATACCCGCTGGGCGATAAGCCCCTTGAAAATGAGATGTGTTTTGCTCGCGCCCCTCCAGAATTTAGCACTGCGCCTGGCAGAGGGGCTTGGGAACCACGTGATGCACGAATGGGTGAGTGAGAATGAATGAATGAATGAATGAATGAATGAACAAGTTACCAAAACAGCCGCCGGGGGCACGTTCTGCCCCATTTCACACCAAAGGGCGGCATATTGTGGAACTGACCCAGGAGCGGCTACCCAGACTTCGACAAAAACACACACATTTCTTACTGGAATCGGCAGGAGCAACTCCGGGCCCGAGAGCAGAGCCCCCGTCCACCCAATATTACACGAGGCGCCGACTACATTGTCTGCGAATACCCTATGACTACTTCCCCATCCCTTATCTTGAGGAGAAGAAAATTGTCTTTAGCCTGAATGCCCCAGATTCCTGGTCAGTTTACGTAAGGCGGTTCAAGTGATTGCGGTATTTTAAGCCATTTTTAGCTTAGATCACCTGATGTGTGGTGAGCCCAGAAAACCTGATCTCTTGCTCCCTTCACTCCCTGTTTTTCCACTAATTTTGTTTACACCACTTACTGCGCCTTAAGTACTTCTCTGCTGAAGAACGGGTTTATGAGTGCACAGCCCCTCAATTACATTTTTTTTCAAAATAAATGATTTATTTAGCGGACAGCCCAGCACCACTCTCGGGGCAAAGCTATACTTATTACGTCTTGGTGATCCCACATTTGCCTCGGTCCGGGGCAGGGGTTAGTGATTCCTTATCATAGCCTCCTTGATGGTTTGGCCGACTGAAAACTTTTCTGCCCCGTCCAAACGCGATTTGATAGAAACGTTCTCCACATTATGTCAGAAAATGAACCTCGGCGATTAAGCAAGAGATGAGCTTCCACAAGACCTTCATCTAGCGAGAAGTAAAACACTGGGCTTTCATAAAGGAGCTGGAGAGAAGGGCCTTTCCTCTGAGCAGTTAAAGCCATTTTTCAGCCAAAAATTTACAGAGCAAAGCGGAAGTCAGGATGTCAGACAGACGTAGCATCTAGGTTTCTTGCAGTCTCAGTGGCCTTTTCCTCTTATCAACAGAAGTCACACATGGCTTGCCTTCCAGCATCTTATTACAGATACAGCACCTTTGATACACAATTTTGTCTAAACGTAGAGACAAAAGACTTAACAATGATTCAAAAACTTTAGGTAACAACAACTAGTTAATTTTCTTTTCTTTTTTTTAAGAATTTGATTTCATTAATTTTATTTGAGAGAGAGAGAGAGAGCACAGTCGGGAGGGCCGTTCAGAGGGAGAGGGAGAAGCAGGCTCCCCGCTGAGGAGGAAGCCCAGCTGGGCCTCTGGGATCATGGTCTGAACCAAAGGCAGACACCTGACCACCTGAATCACCCAGGTGCCCCAAACTAGTTAGTTTTCTAATTCAAGGGTCCTCAACCTTTCTTTACCAAAGGGCACGAAGGAAATATTTTACGCCTTGCAGACTGTCTTGGTGCCACCACTGAGCCCTGCAGTTGTAGTTCAAAAGCAGCCTCTGGACAATACAGAAACAAATGGGGGGTGTGCGTTGTGCCAATAAAGCTTTATTCACAACAACAGCGAGCTGTCAGGTTTCGGCCGTGGGCCACAGTTTGCCCACCCTGTTCTACTTGACACTACTGACGTAATCATCAAACACCAGCTAGCTGACCTTCTAAATGGCTTCCCTACCTTGACAAAACAGGCTTGCAGTCTGACTGAACTTTCATGCCGGTTTAATCCAGGAAATGTGTTGCTAAGCCCCCTCTGAGGGGGCCCGAACATCCACACACATCAATAAGACCTCAGGCAGGAATCCGTGCCTAATGGTTCCACATTAATTCTTCTGAATTTTTCCCAGAAAAAAAATTGTTATGAAATTATTTCCAGGGGAAGATAAGATAATGAAGAAATCAAACGCCTTCAGATGAGTACATCTTTCTTCCCCACCCCACTCCAGATCTGTTTTCCCCAAGCAAGATAGTAACACCCCTGGGAATTTTTAGAGTTAAATTTCCAAGAAAAATCATTCAGGTCGTAGTTGCAGAATGCCAAATAGTCACACGCACCACCACCACCCAAGCCCAGTGCAGGGGGAGTGGGCAACAATCTCCTATGGCTGGAATTTCAGTACATCCAAGCAAATCAGAACAGCAAGACGGAAGCCACTCTCCTCCCCCCCAGCAACACCCTTCATGGGTTCCAGTTAGCATCTGTTGTTATAGAGGGAGAATGCCCAACCCCTTAGACTGGAGCGGGAATTACTATGAATACTTATTCCTGCAGAAATATGCTTTGCTAATAGTGGCCTTTTCAATCTGCTCAGTTGTTCAGAAAGTTAACGCTACTTGGGAAGACCATGAACCACACAGGCAATAGGAAACCCAGTGCTCCCGGACTCACCAGCGTCTGGTCCCAACGTCACCCTACGTTTATACAGAGAAATTATCCTTCTCTGATGATGTATTTTTTCTTGCCTTTGTTGCCTGCCAGAGTCTGTCGCTTCTTCCACGGAGAATCCAAAACCTTTCCACTATGTGCCACACTATAGATGTGGATGCAGTAAAGACCATGATTATGGAGCACTTATGAGAAATAATGTTTTCCCTCCGGTACGTGTTGGCTGGGCTGCGCGCACAACGGGTGACTACTAATGCGTCCGGCTTACCTCGGCACCTGCGCGTGGGGAAGCAAAGGAGAAGCAGCAGCAACGGCCGGAAGGCTGCGCGCCGCCCGCGGGAAGCAGACCCCGAGACCGTCGCTGTCGCTAGAGAGCAACGCGCACTCCGCGGCCGCGGGGACCGCGGCGGAGCTTGGGGGGTGCGTCCGGAAATGGAGGCGGCAGTGTGTGGGCAGGACTGGAACACGAGGCCCTTGTGCTAGGAAGCCTGGAAGCCAGCCTGGAAGCCGCGGGGCACGTCCTGCCTCCGGACGTGGCCGGGAAGCGTTGCGTCGCCCGACCAGCACGGAGCTGTAAGTTTGATTTTTTTAAGGGTGGAAATGAGGTAAAACAGAAAGAAAATGGTTTTCTGGAGCACTGAAATTAGTGATTTCTCGACAAAGCGTGCTTATAGCCCGGCGCCTCACAAAACATTCTGTGAGAAAGGGATTAGGGAAATCTCCAAAAAGAAACCCGGGGCGGCCAGATGGCGGCGCAACGGGAGCCTCGCGGGGCGGCGCCGGGGGAGCTGAGCCGAGTCGGCCAACCGTCCCCAGCACCTACTCACCCAGCAGGGCCCGAAGGGAAGAGCCGCCGCGCCAGGGACGGACGGCCGGATGCGCGGAGAAGTGAAGCCGAGGCCACCAACGGGAAGACAGAGCGCGGGGAGAGGCGCGGCCGGGCGGCGGGCACCAAACCGGGACTTCTGTGGGGCCGCTTTGCTCGAGCCGGGGGCGCACAGACGGTGGACCGGGGACCGGGGCAGGTCCCTTCTCTTCCGGGAGAAGCGGCGCACGAGCGCGCTGCGGAAATGTGCTGCGTTTGGAGACGCCAACCCGGGCCAAGCGCCACAGACAGAAAAGCTCCGTCACCGGCCGGAGGAGCACGGAGCGCGCCGAGACCAGGGAGACGGGAGAGACTAATGGCTTTTCGCTGAGGGCGCACTGAGCAGTGCTGGGGCCCCGGCTCTCGCTCCTCTGGCGGGCGGCTGGGCGGCCGCCATCTTCATTCCCGTCCTGGGGAACTCTACTGAAAGCGCGCGGGGACAGAAGCTCGCGAGAGCGGACCTGAGCCGATCAATTGGCCTGGCCTCTGGCAAGGGCGGGGCAGTTCCGTCTGAGGCGAAGACATCTCAGAATCAGGGCAATAGGCCCTTCTCCGGGAAGATTAGCAAGAACGTCCGGCGGAGGCCAAGTTCACCACTGGAGGACAACGGCTACCTTTCCAGAGTTACGGGGAAGCAACACAGAATTCGTGGCTTTCCCCCCCACGATCCTTAATTCTTTCAAAATTAATTTAAATTATTTCTTCTTATTCTATATTTTAAAAAATGTTTCCTCTTATTTTAAACTTTTAAAAACTATTTTATCAATACCTTTTTAAAACACTTTAAAAAATTTTTTTCATTGTTATAGTCATATTCGATCCCTTCATTGTATTTAACCTTATTTTTTGTACACATAGAAGTTTTTCTTTCTTTAAAACTTTGGGATACAGTTTCTTCTAACAGAGCAAAATATACCCTAAATCTAGCATATGGCTTTGCTCTAATCTCAAGCCTGAACACATTCTTTACATTTTTCTCTTTTTTCAACCAACTTCTTATCAATTCCTTTTTTAGAATCTTTTTAAATTTTCATCTTTACAGTCTATTGCATCCCTTCATTGTGTGTGTGTGTGTATAAATAAAATTTGGGAGGCAATTTCATCTAACAGACCAAAATACACCCAAAATCAAATGTGTGGCTCTGTTCTTTTCATCAGTCTAAATATATTTATATATATATATATATATATATATATATATATATATATATTTTTTTTTTCATCCTTTCTTCCCTGGTTTCATCTCTCTTCTGATTTGGTTAGTGTATATTTTTCTGGGGTCATTGCTACCCTTTTAGTATTTGTTCTCTATTCATCTATTCTTATCTCAGTAAAATGACAAGGCAGAAAAACTCACCTAAAAAAAAAAAAAAGGCAGTATGGACAGCTAGGGACCTAATTAATATGGACATTAGTAAGATGTCAGAACTAGAGTTCAGAATGACGATTACCAAGATGCTAGCTGGGCTTGAAAAAAGCATGGAAGATACTAGAGAATCTCTTTCTGGAGAAATAAAATCCCTATCTGGGGAAATAAAAGAACTAAAATCTAGGGGGCCCTGGGTGGCTCAGTGGGTTAACCCTCTGCCTTTGGCTCTGTGCTGAGCCTGCTTACCCCTCTCTCTCTGTCTGCCTCTCTGCCTACTTGTGATCTCTCACTCTCTCTGTCAAATAAATAAATAAAATCTTAAAAAAAAAAAGAACTAAAATCTAACTAAGTAGAAATCCATAACGTATTATTGAGGTGCAATAAAAAAATGTTAAAATACTGCTAGGATAAATGAGGCAGAAGAGAGAATTAGTGATGTAGAAGACCAAATGGTGGAAAATAAAGAAGCTGAGCAAAAGAGTGATAAATAACTACTGGACCATGAGGGGAGAATTTGAGAAGTAAGTGATACCATAAGATGAAACAATATTAGAATAATTGGGATTCCAGAGGAAGAAGAAAGAGAGAGGAGCATAAAGTTCATTGGAGCAAATTAGACCAGATAAATTCCCTTATTTGGGGAAGGGAACAAGCATCAAAATCCAGAAGGCACAGAGAAGTCCCCTCAAAATCAATAAAAATAGGTCCATACCCCATCATCCAATAGTAAAACTTACAAGTCTCAGTGACACAGAGAAAATCCTGAAAGCAGCTTGGGATAAGAGGTCTGTAACATACAGTGGTAGAAATATTAGTTGCCAGCAAATCTATCCACAGAGACTTGGCAGGCCAGAAAGGACTGGGATGATATATTCAGAGCACTAAATGAGAAAAACATGTAGCCAAGAACACTATATCCAGCTAGGCTGTCGTTGAAAATAGAAGGCGCGTTAAAGAGCTTCCAGGACAAACAAAAATTAAAAGAATTTGCAAACACCAAACCAGCCCTACAGGAAATATTGAAAGAGGTCCTCTGAGCAAGGAGAGAATGTAAAAGTAACAGACCAGAAAGGAAAAGAGACAATATACAGTAACAGTCACCTTACAGGCAATACAATGACACTAAATTCATATCTTTCAGTAGTTACCCTGAATGTAAATGGGCTAAATGCCCCAATCAAAAGACAGAAGGTACCAGAATGGATACAAAACAAAGAAAAAACAAACAAACAAAAAAGACCCATTAATATGCTATCTGCAAGAAACTCATTTTGACCTAAAGACACCTCCAGATTTAATGTGAGGGGATGGAAAACAATTTAACGTGCTAATGAACATCAAAAGAAACCTGGGGGTGGCAATACTTATATCACATAAGTTAGATTTTAAGCCAAAGACTATAACAAGAGGTGAGGAAGGACACTATATCATACCTAAAGGGTCTGTCCAACAAGAAGATCTAACAATTTTAAATATTTAAATATCTATGCCCCTAACATGAGAGCAGCCAATTATATAAACCAATTAATAACAAAATCAAAGAAACACATCGACAAAAATACAGTAACAGTAGGGGACTTTAACACCCCTCCTCACTGAAATGGACAGATCATTTAAGCAAAAGATCAACAAGGAAATAAAGGCCTTAAGTGACACACTGGCCACAATGGACATCACAGATATAATCAGAACATTCCATCCCAAAGCAACAGAACATACATTCTTCTCTAGTGCACATGGTACATTCTCCAGAATAGATCACATCCTGGGTCACAAATCAGGTCTCAACTGGTACCAAAAGACTGGGATCTATCCCTGCATATTTTCAGACCATAATACTTTGAAACTAGAACTCAACCACAAAAGGAGTTGGAAAGAACTCAAATACATGGAGGCTAAAGAGCATCCTACTAAAGAATAAATGGGTCAACCAGGAAATTAAAGAAGAATTTTTAAAATTCATGGAAACAAATTAAAAAGAAAACACAACTATTCAAAATCTTTAGGACACAGCAAAGGCAGTCCTGAGAGGAAAGTATAAAAAAATACAAGCCATTCACAAGAAACAACTTCTCAAATACACAACTTAACCCTACACCTAAAGGAGCTGGAAAAAAGCCTAAACCTATCAGGAGAAGAGAAATACTAAAGAAGAGATCTGAAATCAGTGAATAAAAAATCAAAAGAACAGTAGAACAGATCAATGAAACTAGGAGCCGGTTCTTAAAAGAATTAGTAAGACTGATAAACCCCTGGCCAGACTTATCAAAAAGAAAAGAGAAAGGGCCCAATTAATAAAGTCATGAATGAAAGAGGAGAGATCATAATCAACACCAAAGAAATACAAACAATTATAAGAACATATTATGGGCAATTATACACCAGCAAATTTGACAATCTGGAAGAAATGGATGCATTCCTAGAGACATATAAACTACCAAAACTGAACAAGGAAGAAACAGAAAACCTGAACAGACCCATATCCAGTAAGGAAATTGAAGCAGTCACCAAAAATCTCCCAACAACAAGAGCCCAGGGCCAGATGGCTTCCCAGGGGAATTCTACCAAACATTTAGAGAATTAATACATATTCTCCTGAAACTGTTCCAAAACATACAAATGGAAGGAAAAATTTCAAACTCATTTTATAAGGCAAAGCATTAGCAAAGTAAGGCCAGCATTACCTCGATTCCAAAACCAAAGATCCCATCAAAAAGGGGAATTAAGACCAATATCGCTGATGAACACGGATGCAAAAATTCTCACCAAAATACTAGCCAATAGGATCCAATAGTAAAGGATTATTCACCATGACCAAGTGGGATTTATTCCTGGGCTGAAAGCTTGCTTCAATATCTGCAAATTGATGTGATGAAATACATTAATAAAAGAGAGAACAAGAACCAAATGATACTTTCACTAGATGTTGAAAAAGCATTTGACAAAGTACAGCATACTTTTTGGATTAAAACTCTTCACAGTGTAGGAACAGAGGGCACACACCTCAATATCATAAAAAGCCACTCATGAAAAACCCCCAGCGAATATCATTCTCAAAAGGAAAGCAGTGAGAGCTTTCCCCTAAGGTCAGGAATGTAGCAGAGGTGTCCACTATCACCACTGCTGGTCAACATAGTACTAGAAGTCCTGGCATTAGCAATCAGACAACAAAAAGAAATAAAATCCATTTGAGTTGGCAAAGAATAAGTCAAATTCTTACTCTTTGCAGATGATACAATACTTTATATGGAAAACCCAAAGACTCCACACCAAAACTTTCAGAACTCTAATTCAGTAAAGTGTCAGGATATAAAATCAATGCAAAGAAATCAGTTGTGTTTCTATACACCAACAAGACAGACAAAGAGAAATTAAGGAGTCCATCTCATTTACAATTGCACCCAAAACTGTAAGAAACCTAGGAATAAATCTCACCAATGAGGCAAAGATCTGTGCTCAGAAAACTATAAAGTACTCATGATAGACATTGAGAAGACACAAAGAAATGGAAAAACATTTCATGCTCACGATTGGAAGAAGAAATATTTTGAAAATGTCTGTTCTACATAGAGCCATCTATACATTCAATGCAATCCCTATCAAAATACCATCAACTTTTTTTCCACAGAAATGGAAGAAATAATCCTAAAATTTATATGGAACCAGAAAAGACCCCTAATAGCCAGAGAAATGTTGAAAAAGAAAACCAAAGTTGGCGGCCTCACAATACCAGACTTTAAGCTCTATTACAAAGCTGTCATCATCAAGACACAAAAACAGACACATAGATCAATGGAAAAGAATAGAGAGCCCAGAAATGGACCCACAACTGTACGGTTAAATAATCTTTGACAAAGCAAGAAAGACAGTTGTTTTTTTTTTTTTTTCCCATTGGACAATGGAAAAAAGGCTGTCCCTTCAACAAATGGCGTTGGGGAAATTGGACAACCACATGCAGAAGAACGAAACTGGACCATTTCCTTATACCACACACAAAAATAGCCTCAAAATGGATGAAAGACCTCAATGTGAGACAGGAATCCATCAAAATCCTTGAGGAGAACACAGGCAGCAACCTCTTTGACCTCAGCTGCAGCAACTTTTTCCTAGAAACATCGCCAAAGGCAAGGGAAGCAAGGGCAAAAATGAACTATTGTGGCTTCACCAAGATCAAAAGCTTCTACACAGTAAAGGAAACAGTCAACAAAACCCAAAGACAACTGACAGAATGGGAGCAGATATTTGCAAATGACATATCAGATAAAGGGCTAGTATCCAAAATCTATAAAGAACTTATCAAACTCAACACCCAAAGAACAAATAATCCAATCAAGAAATGGGCAGAGGACATGAACAGACATTTCTGCAAAGAAGACATCCAGATGGCCAATAGACACATGAAAAAGTACTCAATATCACTCGGCATCAGGGAAATAGAAATCAAAACCTCAATGAGATATCACCTCACACCAGTCAGAATGGCTAAAATTAACAAGTCAGGAAATGCCAGGTATTGGCAAGGATGTGGAGAAAGGAGAACCCTCCTACACTGTTGGTGGGAATGCAAGCTGGTGCAGCCACCCTGGAAAACAGCATGGAGGTTCCTCAAAAAAGTTGAAAATAAAGCTACCCTATGACCCAGCAATCACACTACTGGGTATTTACCCCAACGATACAAAAGTAGTGATCCAAAGGGGAACATGCAACCCAATGTTTATAGCAGCAGTGTCTATAATAGCCAAATATGGAAAGAAGCAAGATGTCCATCAGCGGATGGATAAAGAAGATGTGATACACACACACACACACACACATACACACATATGTATACATATGTGTATATATATATATATATATGTGAATATATAGTCACATATATATATTCACATATACATATATATAAGTAATGGGATATTATGCATCCATTGAAAACTGAAATCCTGCCATTTGCAACGACGTGGATCGAACTAGAGGGTATTCTGCTAAGCAAAATAAGTCAATCAGAGAAAGACAATTATCATATGATCTCTCTGATATGAGGAATTCGAGAGGCAGGGTGGGGGGTAGGGAGGGAAAAATGAAACAAGATGGGACCAGGGAGGGAGACAAACCATAAGAGACTCTTAATCTCAGGAAATAAACTGAGGGCTGCTGGGTATGGGGGTGGGGATGGCAGGGATTGGGTGGCTGGGTTACTGGGGAGGGTACGTGCTATGGTGAGTGCTGTGAAATGTGTAAGATCGATGATTCACAGACCTGTACCCCTGAAACAAATAATACATTATACATTGACTTAAAAAGAAAGAAAGAAATCCATGGCATCTTCTCCCTAGGAGGGAGAACTTCCTGGCGCTACAAAAGAGAGCGAGCATTTGCAAGGAAAATAGGCCTTCGCCATGGCATTCATGGCGGAAGGCTATCTAAAACCACACAGCCCAAGCCAGTCCAAAGGGCCCACCTCCCTAGACATTTCCTGGTAGGAATCCAAGGCTAACGTAGGTGTTTCCTTTTCTCTGCAAGAGGCCCCACTGCCCCCCCACCTCCACCTCCCACCCCCGGCCCTTGTCCTCCATCTCTGCTTGTCAAGCTCAAGACTTGGATTTTCATCTTTAGCACATTCCAGGAAGGGGATGAGGCAAAAGTGACTCCACACTGGTACTGTCAACAGTGAGCAGCTTGGGGAGGAAAGGGCGGAACCACACAGGAAGTGGGAGAAGGAATCTGTGTTTGAAGAGCGCAGCTTGCCTCCCTATGTGTGGAGAGATGGGCGACAATTAGAGATGAGAAGGAACGTTGTCAGTTATGCCTTGCCGCATCCATGGCTGATGCAGAGAGATGACTTGCATCTCGAATGAATTCATTCACGAATTTTTTTTTCTGTTTTCAAAAATACAAGAGAAAGGAGCAGATTTTGAGTACTCTGCCCACTGAAGGTATAGGACAAAGGTTGTGAGATCCATGTTTGGGGCAGTGAAGTATTATTTGTAGTAATAATAACCTCTACAGACGAGCTTACTTAACTTTCACAGTCTACGTGCTCAGTCATGATATTAACTCATTTTATGTGGGAGGAAGCTGGAGCATGCAGCATTTACAGAACCTGCCCCAAATCTTCCAGATCGTTCAGTGGTGGAGCTGGGACTCTGACCCAGGAAGTCCGGCTCAGAGTGTGGATCTTCTACCCACTCCCCTGAGAATCCAACCCTCAGAGAGACATGTCAGCTCCTATTCTGAACACTCAGCATTGTCTTTCACTGCATGACTTACATTTTCTTGAGCAGCTCCAATGACTGAAATCCTATCACACCATGGTCCTGTGACACCTGTCAGAACACACGTCTGGTTTGGGGTCCTGGGATAAACACCGGCTACGGTGAGCGTGCAGTGACAGATCAGTGCATCGGGGACCTGGCCTGGAGAACAGGACGAAAGGGGAAAAGACCAGAAATACGGATGAAGGTTCCCTGAGTGTCCACTTCCTCATTCGCTAGAGGACTGAGGCGAGGGAAACAGAGCAAGTTCTTGCCGTGATGGCCAGAGGACGGTAGATGCTCCGTGAACAGAAGCTGTACTGCTAAAACCTGTAACACTATTCTGGTTCTTGTTATATGCTGAAATGTGTCCCCCACCGCCAACACTACCTCAGAACAGGACCAAAAAAGAGTCTCTGCCCATGTAATCCATGACCGTGAGGTCCTGCTGGACTAAAACATGCCCTTCATCATGGGGCGCCTGGGTGGCTCAGTGGGTTAAAGCCTCTGCTTTCTGCTCAGGTCATGATCTCAGGGTCCTGGGATCAAGCCCCATGTCGGGCTCTCTGCCCAGCAGGGAGCCTGCTTCCTCCTCTCTCTCTCTGCCTGCTCCTCTGCCTACTTGTGATCTCTGTCAAATGAATAAATAAAATCTTAAAAAAAAAAACCCTTAAACAAACAAACAAACAAACAAAAACCATGCCCTTCATCCTATGTTATTTGTGTCCTTGTAAGAAGAGGAGACATGGAGAAAATGCCACGTGACAATGGACAGAGAGTAGATGGTCAGTTACAGGCCAACAGGACCGATATTGCCAGCGACCTACCAGAAGCTGGACGAGGCAGGGACAGGGTCTTCTCTAGAAGGATGCGGGCCGCTGGTACCCTGATCTGGGACAAGGCCTTCATGCTCTTTCAAGCCTGTCGGTTTGTACGCTTCGTTAGGACGAACCCAGGGAGTAATACTTCACTATTCCTATTACCATTCAGCCCCCATCCCTCCTTATCAGCCCCAAATAAGTCAGCACAGCCCTAAAGATACACCAGAAGAAGGTGCACACCCAGAACCTCAATGCAGAAAGCACCCGGCATCAGCTTTCATCAGTAGAAGCCACATACAAAGGAATCCAGAGAACCTTCCGCATGAGCCTTATCAAGGCCAGAAGACATATCAGTAACACACATAAATGCCACCCCCGCGCACACACAGATATGTGCACACACGTGCACACACACGCACACGGAGGCATCCCTTATAAATACATCTTGCCATGGTTCCTAGTATCAGACCTCGGGTATCTGAGCACCAAGTTCACCAAGTTTATGTCACTTCTTAGAAAACTGAGGAGTCCCCCCTTAGGCCAGGCAGGGTCCGGCTCACCCCAGCCCCTGTCCTGTGTGTGCTCTCATGCATTCTCATATTTCTATCCTGATTCCTTTCCCCTGTCCCTTTTCTGCGCCTAAGTTGACAGAGAAGGGAATCTATGATATGTTCCAGAACGCGCCCTGCCTAATGTGCATCGGCTGGTGTTTGACAAAAGGTTTCCCTCCATCTCGGCAGCTGAAACCGTGGAAGATGAACACACAGTCACTGTCGATCTGCGCGGTGAGCTCTCACAGTCCAGGCCAAGGCTACCTGCTTGACAGGTGGGTCTTGGCTGATGGGGGAGCCACGTCTCCTTAGCCCAAAAAGGACTCTCAGAAGGCAAAATGTCTCTCAGTTGGAAAATATGGTTAAGTTCCCTTTATAGTATTAACCTTTTCCCTTCAAACTGTAAGGACGGACGGCAAAGTAAATCGCCCCCCAGCCATGCAGAGCGCGGGGCTGGAATTCTGTTTATCACTGAGATTTCCTCTACTCTGGGACCGAGCGTGCCTTTCAGGTTCAGCGGCCTGACCAGAGGGAGATGACATTCGGAACTCTGATTCTAAGTCCAAATATTCCAAATCCAGAAAAATAACCTACTTTTCCCTACAGGAGGAGCCTCCCTTCCCTCAGTGACACCCAGGTCAATAATTCAATAAAGTTTGTTCATGGTTCTTCTCATCTTCAGGTTTCTGGACTCACAGGACGAGCAGAAGGTGAGAGCTGACCAAATTATTTTTGTACTTTCTGATTTTTATAAACAACACATAGGTTTAATCATTCGTGCTAGGGACAGGTTTAACCTCATGCTCCTTAAAGTATGAATTTTAAAGGAAAGCCCCTAGAGCCAATCCATTATCCAAAAATGTAACTTTTTTAAACAGTATTTTTCTTGATTGACAATTTTTTTTTTTTTTTTTTTTTTGCAATCATTTTCCTCTGGAGTCAACAGAACTGTCACGAGGAGGACAAGGAAATCAGAATTAAATTATCTGGGGGAATTAGTTACTCTACTTGCCGTGGATGCCGCCTCTTCTAACTCCTATCTTTGCTATTTGTCTTTCTAGACTCCCACGCTTCTGTGAAAGCTTATCTGGGGAAGGTAGAACATTCTCAGGGTCAGATATGAATAGCTATGGTGCCAGGAAGTTTAGCTGAAGCTGGGTGCCATCTTGAAGCCCGGGGGGCGGTGGGGCAGGTCCAGACTGGCACCGCTGGCCCGGGGGCTGGAGAATTTGTAGGGTAGCTGCAGAACACCAGAGAGGCACGGTCAGGAACACAGGCTGAAATCCAGGCAGGCAGAATACTGGATAATGTCCTTTAGTCAACTGAGGCAAAGATAACAGGAACACAGAGAGCACGGAAGCAGGCAGTCTGGGTCGTGCTCATAGGTGGTACTGTTTATTCCCGTCTTTGCCCCAGAGACATGCTCTCCATCTGTGGGCATTACCACTGCCGCCCACGGTGGTGAGTGTTTAATAGCATTTGTTGAATAAATGAACGGAAGGCTCTTAGTCAAAAACCAACCAACCAACAAACAAACCCAAAACTTGACTAACCCTCTAGGTAATCCAAACTCACTGCCTCTGACTCAATGAATTTACATTGTTCAATTCCAAGTTCAACTGTGAAGGTCTGTTTGAAGGGCGTGATTCCAGTTCTGTTCAGAAGACAGTAAGTAACTGTGTTTGGCAACAGTTGTCACGTCCTCTTCTTTCCGGCGTCCCCTCGACAGTGTCCACATTTGCCCCTTCCAGCGAAAGCACGGACAAAAGGAGCATCGTGAACCATCATCACAGTCTGAGGGATGAAAAGAGCAAGCAGAGAAAATGACAAGGATCAGTCCTGTCAAAGACCGCCTCGTTCTGGGACTCCCTGACTTGGCAGGTCTCGGGTTTCTGAGTAGAGAGACCAGAGCGGTGAGGAAGGGAGTCCGTGATGGAGTCGGTGGAGAGAACATGGATACGGGAACCACGGAGACCCTGGTTCACGACCTAGACCCACTGCTGATGAGCTGTGTTATCTTGGCAACCCTGCCAAATTCTAGATCTGCCTCTAACCCAGCGGGAGGAGCCAGGGCATTTCATTTAACTGTTTGTGCCTCATCTGTAGAGTGGGAACAATGATAGAAGACACTTACTGGGCTGTTATGAGTTATTAAATAAGTGAATGACTTGGACAACACTCAGTTACTTTATATATGTTTCTTAAAATAATAATAATTATTATTATTACCACTTAATGTGTTATCAAGCATGAGATGCACTACTGGCTTGCTCACAGCATTGGAGAGGGAGAGTAATAGTTCGGCAAATACCCGCACGGATTCTAAGATGCATGCCACTTTCAGAAATATTTTTAAATAAAATGTACATCCTCAAACAGAGGAAAATCTTAGGGTTCTATGCTCTGCTTGTAAGAAGACTATTCTGAATTTCACTTGGGCTAACATTTGTAAGAACAGTGTCTTAAAAAATGCTTTTTCTTTTCTCTTTCTTTCTTCCTCCATTTTTATTCTCTTCTGGGAGGACATAGACTAGGAGCTTAAAGGCCCTATTCAAACCTCAAAAGGTGACCTTGATCTTGGGCCTCCACAGGTTTCCATGGAAAGGAAGAGTCAGACTGGACTCTCCATGGGCAGGGGCAACTGCAGGCCACAAAGGGGACTTGCCTGATGGTGCCGAGCTCCTGTTCCCAACAACACTCTGTTCCCAACAATATTCTTTCCTCTTGGGTCCAGGTGTTGCAGCTCTGGTCCTGCTGGCAGCCAGGACACCGGCGGGGGGGCTCTCCATCGCTGCCTGAGAAGAGCCCCCAGACAAGATGGGCCATATGACCCGTCTCCAATTATGTGTGCATTAGGGACACTGCTGTACTGCCTACTATGTGTATCTTACCTTCTTAAACCCTAAGAGTTTCTCCTGCCTGCTTTCTGATTTCCTCAGCACCCTAGAAGGTCTTTGTCAGGTATCCCTTTGCCCTGCTGGAATTGTGGAGAATACACACACACACACACACACACACACACACACACACAGTGCTTATTCTGTGTCAGGCATTAAGTATCTCAAAGATAGTGACTCCTTTACTCCTCATAAAAAACTATGCAGTAGGAACTATAATTATCCCATATTTATGGTAAAATAAAGGCATAAAGAGGTTAAGAAGTGCCAAGGTCACAAGCTTGTAAGAGGAAGTGTCAGAATTTGAACCAGGTCTTCAGGTTCCAGAAGCCCCCGCTTTTAAACACCACATTATCCTATTAAAAATACATGAATACCCTTCACTTTGTAACCCCATTCTAATAGGCCGTGATGATTACTTTCCCTCCTTCTGGCCCTTTCCAATCCCAGCTGAGAATCACTGTCTCATCACAGAGGTCTTATAGCAAAAGCCCATACACAAAGAAGATACATATTTACATAAAACATATTAAAAAGGATTAGGAAGAATACATATTTGAATATATGATTGAGAGCAAGGGAAGAAGTGTGTAAAGGGGAAGTGGGGAGACAGAAGGCATGTGTGGGGGTTACAATTACCGGTGGGCCACTGGCGTGCCGTGAGCAAGCCCAGGTCCGCTGAGCACCCTGTCAAGTGCAGGACCGTCCTACATACCAAAGGCCAACCACGCCCCGTGGGGAAACACTGCTTGTGATCTGAGGATAGAAATGAACCAGAGAAGGAACCAGAGACCTTCTCTTAGCTCCCAGAAGGAAAGCTCTACTGTCCCCAGCTGGCAGGGGTGGGCAGAGATCATCTTTCGGGTAGGATCGGAAGGAGGACGTTCCCCCAAGCATGTCCTTCAGCTCGTGCCAGCTGGTCTGCCGCGGAATCCACGAGCGGCCCTGGGGTTGCTAGAAGGTTCTCGCTATAACGAGCTGTGGTCAGGTTAGATGAAGCTTTCAAAAGAACGATGTTCATAAAGTTGTGTTAAGAACCATGTTCCATCCCCGAGGGGCCGTGGGATTATTCCAAGGGTTTATGCTATAGTGTGTGAAGTGCTGTGCTGAGGGTGGACGGGACGTGCAGCAGAAACGTGCAACGCGGTCAGCTGCGCCCTGTGATTCAAAAGGCCCCTCCTAAAACAACAAACAAACAAACAAACAAACAAGTAAGGCGCTTCCTTTTGCGACCTTCCACCCAGTGACCCCACCTTGCAGGACTCTGAATAGGTCAAGAGGAGGGCAAAGATTCCTGTACGAAGATGTTCACTGTGGCATTATTTACAAAAGCAAAGACACGGGCAGCCTCAAAAGACTCAGCAACGGGAGACATGGGAACCAAACCAGTCCAACTATGAAAGAGAGTTGTTTGCAACCAATTAAAAAAAAAAAAAACCCTAACTAAGAGTTTTCATTAACGTAGTGAAATGCTTTTGTATAATGTTAAGTAAAAAACAGAGGATGCTAAATTATGTCATCTGAAATTTGACCCAGAAATTCCCCTTTTGGAATCTAACCTACAAGTTTAAAACCAGCAGTGTGCAGGATAATAACTGCGTAAGAATGTTTATGGCTGTAGTATTTGCAATGGCAAAATAACAACAGGAACAATAACAAAACTAAAAAGAAGTGGACCGCTTTAGAAGACAGTACGGAGGGTCCTCAAAGAGTTAAAAATAGAACTACCCTACAATCCAGCAAGTGCGCTGCTCGGTATTTACTCAAAGGATACACAATCCGAAGAGTCACGTGCACCTCAGTGTGCCCAGCAGCATTGTCAACAATGGCCGAACTCTGGAAAGATCCTGAATGTCCATCGACGGATGAACAGATAAAGAAGATGCGGTGTGTGTATATAATACGATGGAAATTACTCAGCCATTAAAAGAAGGAAATCTTGTCATTTGCCACAGCGTGGATGGGGCTAGAGCATTATGCTAAGTCAGTCCGAGAAAGACAAATACCATGATTTCTCTCGTACTGGGAGTTTAAGAAACAAAACAGATGAATATGGGGGGGGGGTGGCAAACCATAAAGCCGACTCTTAACTGCAGAGAACGAACTGAGGGTCGCTGTTGGGAAGGTAGGTGGGGGATGGGTTCAATGGGGCGTGGGGATTAAGGAGGGCATTCGTGGCGGTGAATCACTAAATCCTACACATGAACCAAAACCAAAAACAGAAACCCAAAAACCAAAACCAAAGAACTGGAGTATCCATCAATACTGAATGCTTGATTAAATCAGGGCTATTCCACAAAGTTGTATGGAATCATTTCTACAAAGGTATTTTTTTTATATATATGTGTGTGTTCCAAAAGTACTGTTAACCAAACAAAGCATGTTTCTAAATAATGGGTAAAATATTACGATATTAAAACAGATGCCGCCCCTACAGATGCACGCACACCCTGCGTGCTTGCGTGGGCACAAAAGCCCCGCCATAAGCATTTAGCCAAAGGGACAGCACGGAGTGTAGGTTATCAGCTAGAGAGAAACCTGCTTCTGTGTACCAGTGATTGTGACGTAGTGTTGGAACTAGGAGTGGCGGCTATTTTATTAAGGTTTTTTGTGTTTCTAACTTTTCCATCTCGGGTATCTGCGCTGCTCTTCTAATCAGAAACAACAAGTGGATGATGCATGGATACACAAAGACAGAAGGAGACGGATGTTGGGAAGGAGGCGGAGGAGGGAGAGAGGGGGTTAGCGGAGGAGAGAGGGAGGGAGAAAGCAGGGAAGGGAAGTTGGCAGCTGGAGGAATGGGCAGCTTCCCATTTTGCTTCTGATTTCTGCTTCCAGGAAAGCAGGGGCTCTAGGTGCCTGTTTACCTGAGGCCTATCTGCTACCCCGTGGTCAAGGGCCGCCACGGACGCTGCCACAGACGCACAGCTGACCCTGATTACAGAGCCAGCGACATCTGCACAGCACGGCTTACGTCAATTCTATAATGGGTGAAACCCTCTGGAATTAATATCGGATGAAGAAATAAACCTGTTAACAGGACAGATTTATAGTATTCAAATTACTATTGATCCATTCAGTACACAACTAATAAAAACCTTCCTTGCGTGACCTTCCACCTTGTGCACGCTTAAGCAAATTATCTCTAATAAACAAGTATTATGAGGACCCAAGGAAAATGTCAACCAATAAATTACTGAACTCTCTCTCTATAGATCTCTCTCTCTGGATGGAAGTGGAAGGTAAGCACTGGTATCTGTCTTTATGTACCTTGTAATCAAACCTTGGGGTCCCCCTAAATCTTCCAACACAGCAGAAATTCTTCCTTCCTGTAACAACAGTACAAGAGCATCTTGTCTCTCAACAAGCAACTCATTGAAAACCACAAGACAATAACTTAATAACCTAACATTACTCCTAAGGAGTAATGGGAAAAAAATAACCTTGGTCTAGAAATCGCGAAATAAGGATTTGTGTCTTGGATCTGTACCTTCTTTGTCAACATGACCCTGGGTAAGTCGCTTAACCTCTATTTGCAATTCTAACCCCAATTAAAATAAAATAAATAGGATACTTAGCCTCATTTGGTTACGCCCTATGATATTTCCTGAAATGTTTTAAAAGAACTTGCATAGACCCTCTGCTCCCAAGATTGCGATCTCCCAGCCTCTCCCCATTTGAGCATCTCCTGGATTCACCGAGCCTAGCCGTACCCAGCTCCCCCACACGCTAGGACTTAGTCATCCATCTAACAATGGCTCAGCTACATCGGAAGGGTGTCCCACGTCTTCATTGAAGGAAACAGACAGAAAGAGGCTCTTCCATCTTATTTTGTAAGGTCGCCCTGAGTGTCATCTTTATTCCAGCTAGACTGAAGTAAAAAGGCCCAGCAAAGAGGTCTGTGCATGTGGAGGTTTCCCACTGGTCCAGACTGGAGCCACGGGATATCACTTTGCATGAATTGCATAAATTAGGATTCAGTCCCTTGGCCAGGGACGAACTGCCAGGGAGGATGGGAACGACAGCTGAGGTACACATCCAGGGATGTGTGGTGAAATTGTCACGTTATCCGTCACACTCAGCATTAGTAAAAATAGAAATATGGGGAAATGCCGTGATGGGCCCATATAGTCATTCATCACCCTAGTCCGAGCCATTGGGTCATTGCTTACCTGGACTCTGGACACATTATCTTTCATCTCTGAGCTTAATTTTGCACTTTCAGAATACAGGACTCTTACGACGTTCCTCACAGTGTTTTTGTGAGGCTGAAATGAGATTATGACTTTCCAGGATTCCCACACGTGTCCTCAGCAGTCACAACACACTCGCGCCCTTCCCTGTGGCCACCAGACTCACAGAACACTGGCGAGGCAGTGGCAGATTTAGGGCAGTGAACTGGTTCTTCTCACCACTGTGCTTGCCTCCCAGGAATACAACAGATGCTCATTTTCCAAGAAGGTCCTGCACGATTAATGGGAACCGTAATACTCAAGTTGCTAAGTGGCTCTGTGTCGCATCACAGAATTATTTTTGAAGCGAAGCACTTAAAGATACATTAAGTACAAATTTCGAGTTTCTACTGCTTGGACACAAAGAAAGTAAAGAGAAAAAAAAATAATAAAGTTGGAGATGAAGTCAGCAGACCGAATTTTCTGGGTACTAACATCCTACCATTGGAGCAGAGCATTAGCGATGTAAGCACCGTATCTAGCCTTAGAGTTACTTTAAAGTGGACTAGGACGTTTTGGAGAATGGCATCCGAAAGGTTTTAATATCTAAAACAGGGGCTGGCAAACTAAAGCCGGTGGCCAAATCCGGCCCACTGCTTGTTTCTGCAAATAAGGTTT
Source organism: Mustela putorius furo (assembly GCF_011764305.1). Lineage (NCBI taxonomy): Eukaryota > Metazoa > Chordata > Mammalia > Carnivora > Mustelidae > Mustela > Mustela putorius. Next base: position 35,980,347 of record NW_025421304.1, on the reverse strand, counting down.
TATCGGAAAGCAGCCACATTCGTTCGTTTACATGCCGTCTAGGAGTCTTCTGGTGCACGCGCATGCTCAACAACAGAACTGAGTATTTGTGACACAGACTGACCTGCAAAACCTGAAACATGCAGTGTCTGTCCCTTTATGGAAGGTTTGCCAATCCCTGCTCTAAAATAAAGATAACGGCTGAGACTGCTCCCGAGGACTCAGGGTTAAGTGACTCTGACAAACCCTGGTCCAGATGAAGTGGGTCTTCAGCTGGTTCTAGCCCGTCTTCTCCCACTCCATCGTCCACTTTCAAATAAAAGAGCTCGTGAATTGATTAGAGGCGATAGCGTTATTGGAAGCTGGAAGGAGAGGAATTTAAGGGACCTGTAATGACACCATAAAAGCTTTGTTGAGTTGCTTTTATGAGCCCGAAGCCGCTTAGAGGAGCCTGACCCTAAGAGGTTAGCGGAAGTGTGTAAAAGGCTTGCCTTTGGGATAAATGCATATCAAAACCCAACCACGGAGGGAGAGTGGAAAAAAAAAAGGAAATAAATGACAAGTACAGTACTTTAACAGGGAAAATTTCCTCCGAAAGGAAGCAAGCAATGAGGCCAGGCAGGAATAAATGGTGTAGAAATGACAGTCGCTCCTCCGTCGGGCCACAGCTGCACTCGGGGCTGATAAGATCCAGCATGTGTCAGTTGCCACGTCTCTCTTTTCACACTTCAATGTGAACTTTACAGCAAAAGGGGGACAGGAGGCAGTGAAGGGGAAAACAGTGGCTCCGAAGGACTTGTGCACGGAGTGTGAAGCCATTTCAATTTTATATTCGAAAGGACTCTGTAGGTGATCCCATGAATGCAATTATGCCCACCTAATAAAAGCAACATATGCTAAGACAATTAAAAGATTTTATTATACATCTATTCATTGTATTCCGTTTTCGGCAGAAGGAGCAGAGACCGATGAGAGGGAAAGGATGCATTTAGCAGGAAGGGGAGCCAAAGTCGGCCTGGAGAATACCAGTGGGGAAATGAGTGGGCTGTGATGTGTTTTTAACATAAAGATGAATTATTAGATTACTCTTTACCAGGGGTCTTTGCGCCTTGCAGAACGCCGGCACTCTGCTTTTGCGCCTCTGTGTTATGAGAAAATGTATCTGAAGACATCACTCTGCCTTTTTCAGCCCTTGGTCTTTTGGTATTCAACCATAAAATGAAAGCCCCTGAACAATGCCAGAAAGAAAAAGAGCATGTCACTCGATTCGAACTTTGATGACACAACGGCAAATGGAAATCAAGGGAACGTCCTCTCATCTCTTCATTGCACATATATTTATTAGGGACCTCAGTTTATACCGGAGACTGGAGATCTAAGTGGGAGAAAACAGTCCTTTCCATGCCCGACAGAAGCTCCCAGAGACAGCCTGCCAGCCTCCCACCCAACATCCACTCGCATTTTGTCCTGGGCAAAGAGCTAGACCACATTTGCCAGCCTTCCCCGCAAGAGAGCCACATGGCTAGCTCTTTTCCCTGGGGTGTGGCTGGGGCTGGTAAGAGACGGCCGCCCGCTGGTTACAGACAGACATTGGGAGGATGCAGGAGGAAGATAGCAAGAGCCTGGGTCCCCGCGTCACTTCATGGAACAGAAGTGTCCCTGGCCAGGCGTACCCACTTAGGCTGTTTCGTGAATAAGAAATACAGCTTTGGGGGTTTGAGCGATTATGCCTTTGGGGAGCTCTTTGTTCTGCAGCCTATTCTATACAATCAATAAGCTCACAAGTGTGCAAACAGTTCACGTCAGGGGCACTGCAGCGGAAACCGAAAGGAAGAAAGCAGGGGGAATGTGACAGGCGAGGTGGAGGCAGGAGGGGCACTCAGGTCATGATGGCGGTTTAACCAAAAGCTCAGAGGTGTGAAGGGATGTGGCCTGTTCACGGGGGAGTGGGGAGCAGGAAGTGTGGGAGGAAGAGGTGAGTCTAAGGGCTCAGTGGGACCCAAGAGTGTAGAGTTCACAGGGAAATGAGGGAATCGCACGGTTAACTCCGTGAAATGCTGGTGGCCGGATGCTGGGCAGGCATGCACGTTGCCTCTACTGCTAACCATCTTTGATCAAAATCAAGGCACGTCTTCACAAGGCAGGGACACCGTTGGGTTGGATACAGCCTATGAAAGGCCACGAGACCTAGAAACTAGGATTTCCACTCCCTGAGGTGCTATTGAGAACGAAGAGCTAATCCAAGCCAAGTGCACGATCTCCCCGAGCATGTCCGCCCAGCGAGTAGCGGGCGTAGGCTGTCACGTGATTCAGGTGAGGGGGACCAACATGACCAGAACCACAGCTTTGTGGCTGACCTGGTGGCCACGCGTACCCACTGATGAAGCCCACCTGAGAAAGCGGAAGACCCACACGCAGAATTGGAGGACACCACACGGCAGTGAAAGTGTCTGTCTTCAGGCCTCAGAGGGATGAGGTTTTGATACACTCCACAAAGGGTGACTTCAAACTTACTCGTAATGCCTAATCACTTAGAAGCGATCCAGCAATTTCCAAATGTCCTCCCTTCATTCAGGTGATGAGGACGAGGCAGATCAAAAATCAGAATTGACCGATCTTTATCGGTTTTTATTGGGCTCCATACAGATTGCTCTGAACTCTGCAGAGTCGATGTGTTGGCATCAGCTGGGATTGGGGACACGTGGGGCACAGGGTAGAATTTGGTAAGAAACAGTTTGCCGACTGAGAAAAAGCACGCACGGTGATGGGAGACAGATCCCGGCAAGAATAACAATACCTCAGGATTACCACTAAAACTAAAGGGGAGAAATGGTGCAAAATGAGAAGCATTAAGGCAAAATGGCATCTAGTAAAAGCTCAATAAGTAAAGTCAACTTTACCCATCCGCCTCCTTTCATTCTTCTTCTAAGCAATTTAGCATGAATTTTTCTGTGAATGTGAGCAAATGTATTACTTATTAACTTCCGAAATGAATCACAAGTCGTTTTTGTTAATTTTCTCAGAGAGCACACCCATGTTTCACTCCACCTTGGTCCTTGGGCCGAGAGTAGAAATTCGCCAGACATCAGTACACTCGTATTCTTGAAGGATTTGTCATGCCAGTCTGGCCCAGGCATTAATTACTGTATTTGGGAGGAAAAGACAATTTTTCAATAACTGCCTGAGAGTTAAGGCAACGCAGAAAAGTGCATAGCATTGACAACCCAGAGGCATTTTATCCTGACGTTCAGAGCTAAGCTGAGTAACGCGTGCTTTATCTAGGGACCACAATAGCTGTATCGGCGTCACTATTAACCTGCCCCTCAGAACCCTTCACTCGACAAAGCCATGGGGACCGGGACTTCACAAGACCAAATAGCCTGGCTGTATGTGAGGCCTCTTTATAATTGCATATCTTGAAAATACCATATAGCCAACCAGTTTACAAGTTGTCACAAGATTTTTACTGGTGACACATTTTAAATTAGACTTTTTCAAATTATAAAGGCAATGCAATACATTTGCCACGTTGAAAAGTGAAAAATGTAGCCAGATATGTAATACATCTCTACTACCTCTGCCTCTATTCATCTGTCTTTTAATACAGCTTTAGTCAGAGAATATATTCCATTTTGAACCCTACGTTAGCCATTAAGACTTGTATCACGAGTATTTTTTCCAATTCTCATTTTATTTTAGTGGCTGCCTAATTAAGTGGATCTACCGTGATTTATGGAATCATTCTCCTGCTGTTGAACCCTCAAGTTGATTCTCAAGTTTTACTGTGTGGCTTTTTTTTTTTTTTTGGTCGATTTTGAAACAGGGGAGCTTTATTTGATAGGAAATAATTTCTTCAATGGTTTTCACGACTGGGGAGTGCGAGCTGCAGTCTCTTTGTGTGTCTTTGAAGACTGACTAAGACAAGCTGAAGATGAGGTTCTGCGGTGAATAGTTCAACTATTTGCTTGGAACTGCACGGAGCTTCTGATTCCAATCTCTGCCTGTTAACTCGTTTGGGTCGTGCACCAGGACAGGTGAAAGAGACCAAGTGGGCCATCTTAATAATCAAATATTTGAACCACCGGGTTATTCAGTTGTGCCCCCAAACACACCAGGTGTTTTTGTGCATCTAAGATGGTGCATGGAGAGTTCTGTCCATCTGGAATGTGTTGTTCCCACGCCTCTCAGAAGTCCAGGAGGGCGGCAGATGGACCCAGACGGATCGGGTTCATTCTCCAGGGACGTACGTGCCCATGGACATGGGCCTGGAGACATGGGCACACATGTGTTGCAAATGTGATTAACGTGCCTTTTGTGCTGAAAGAGATTTTTCTGGGGCGAATCCTGATGTCTTTAAAACAAAATGAGATGGATTCATCAGGGCAGTCAAGTCATAATTTTATACTTCCATAGCCATTTCCCTTTCTCTCTCTCTCTCTCTCACACACACACACACGTCCACACATACACATGAAGTCAACCATCTCTCTCAGTCTGTCTTTGCCCAGAGAGATTGCCCAGTTCTTGGGTAAGGCAAAAAGCACAAACCCAAAGAAGTTCCACAAATTCTATCATACAGCAGACATCCTGGACGTGATTCAGAGTCGCTCCATCCGAGCACACGTTTGTTGATGGCCGACTCTGAGCCAGGAACTGGAGGTACAAAGAACCCCCAGAGCAGAAACACAAGGCCTCGAGGGAGCTCAGGCACAGGCTGAGGAGGGCTGTGTACCCGAAGATACGTGTACCTTCGACTCTTTCTGAAGCCTGTGCTTTCTGCATTAGAGCAGCTACTTTAATGAATTAATTTAATTACACACCTACTATGTGCCAAATTCCAAGCCAGGCACTGCAGTGTACACGGTGCCTGCTACCCGCAGGCTCAATGTCAAGTGGAGAAATAGCAAAAATAAGGACATCATTAGGGCAAGCAGAGAAGCTCCTGTCGTCTACAAGTGACCACAAGGAGCCCCCGTGCATGCAGCTCCTGGCCTCTGTCTGCTACCTGGTGACAGATCACAGTCACGTGCTAACGCAGGGGAGAATCATGCCCTTGCCCATCCTCCACAGGGCTCTGCAGAAGCTCAGTGCTCCTAAGAGCCAGGATGACCCGCCTGACTTGTGGCAAACTGCCAACTGCATTTGAAACCCAAGCCTATGTGTATATAAAAATTCAGGAAGCCATCTTAAAAGGATGCGCTAATTAGCTTCCTGGGATTTCAGATTTTAAAAGCTTTTGTGATCGAATTTGTTTCGGTAATTTTTTTTAAAGGATTCCAAAGATTGGTTCTGCTGTCAAGACATCAGAAAACAAAAAAATGAGATAACAAACTTATTGGTTTCCACAGTGGAGTGCTTTCACTGTGAAAGGGGGAAAAACATCCGCCGATTGGTTGATAAAAAGCCATACGGCTTTAAAAGGCTGTGATGCATAGTGATAAACCCAGCTCCCTTGGGTGGCTTGATCCGACATTGAGTTGCTCTCGAACAGCATCTGTGAACCCCCTGCAGAATCAGCACCCACTGTCAGGAGACCTGGGGGGGGTACCGTTTCACTTCAATAAAGGGTTTAGGAAAGACACAAGCGAAAACAAACAAACAAATAAAACAAATCCCCCCTCAAAAATGAGCTTTAAAATTCTGAGTAGGAAAAGGATGCGAAGCGTCCCAAAAGCATGCTTCTTCTGTGCTGCCTCCCTTCTTTTCATTAGGAATTTTAAAAAGAGCTAATAATGGAAAGGATGCACACAATAATTACATTTGTTCAGTATGGGGGGAAAGTAGTAACGGGGGTGCAACACTGTCGTGAAAGTCTATAATCATATTACTAGAGGCGTCCTATAACTGAAAACCATTACTGAACTATCTCCTCATTGAGTTAATCCCTCCCTCTGGGCAGCCCATGAGCCTTGTCTGCGTTTTCCCAGGGGTGCACACACCCCATGCTGTCATCATCTGTGAGTCTCCCTGTCTCCAGGCTAGTCCGGGACCTCTCGAAGGCAGCGGCTGCACGCACTCCCTCCATCTCACCCGCTGCCTGCCTCGCACCAGGTCCGCAAGCAACCGTGGTGCTGACTGTTTTCCACTTCCTCCTCAAGTTCGCTTCTCCAGGTAGGCTCATCCTTTCGTCTCTTCCTGGAAACATTTCCCAACATTTCACATTCTTCTTCAACTGGGGAGTGTGCGTGGGGGAATATTTAGATAAGTCTGTGCATTTGCAACGTGCAGGCAAGGCGCTAATAATCGTCAACCTGCAGGAATCTGCAGAGACTTGGCCAACAACGTCAATAAAGAATCACGAGCTGTCACCCCCAAACCTGAAAAGGCCTCATCTCCTGCTTACATTTCTTTAAATTAAAAAAAAAAAAGAAAGAAAGAAAAGAAAAGGATGACCTTGCAAATTACAGCCCTATGAATTTCACTTCTAAATTTGGAAAGATACTGAAAGAGGAAAAAAAAATCATGAAATGAGCTTGCAAAATCTTAAACGGGGCATTTACTGTAAAAGAAGAAGTAACTCCTGACTGAATAGTGAGTTCTGGTTTTGTTTTTCCTTTTCTGAGTAAAAATTTTTATCTTTATAAGATAAAGTAGAATGGAATCATGCAGTCACTGGCTTCTAGGGAAGTAATCCATAGTCACGTTTAATTTTCTCAATCAGACATTACTTAGTGTATGAATAAAACTTGTTGACTCATGAGACTGGTACAATTTTTAACCAAAGATAAAATTAAGTGGTCATATCAGTTTGGTTGTGAGACGCTCCTTACAAGAAAATCTATCACGAGGCAGACAAGTGAGTGCTTTTGGAGTCACGCCTGGGTCAGATTCGAACTTTGCTACTTGCTAGCTGGGTGATCTTAGGCAAATCACTAACCTCTCTGATACCCTATTTCCTGAACTATAGATTGAAGATATGACAACACCATCAGGATTGCAGTCAGTGTAAAATGAGATGATATTTGTAAAAAGAAACCTAGAACATTCAAGAGGAAACTGTTTCATCTGGGAAAATATGGAGAGGCTGGATTACTGTGGGATATTACAGCAGCTTCCCCCGAGATGGTGGAAAATACAAGAGATCCCAGTTTGTCTGAGCTGGTTTGCGCTCACATAAAATTTCCTTTTAGGAGAGGTAGTGAGGATGTCCTTAAGATTGCAGTGCCCAGCAAGAGGTCACCTCAGGCTGGTCAACAGAGCCAGATTGGCTGAACTACTTATGATGGTTGCCACGAGAAGGCCTTTCTCCCCCATTTTTATTTCTGCGGGGAAAAAATTTCTGGGAGAAATTTTTATTTCTCCCCCGTATTATTTCTCTACCTGATCTGCTCTACGAATTTCCCTAACAGACAGCAACTTTAACAAAACCCCTCTGGCGGGGTACACTCAAGAAAGAGGTTCCAGGAAGAGAAGGGATGTCCCCAGGGTCACCAGGGGAGTTCCTGGCAAGGTTGGGCTGCAGACCAGGCCTCTGACTCTTCATCTGGGTCCTTCCAGCTACCCTGTCCACCACCTGCTGAGCAGATCTGCCCCAGCTGCACCGTGTATTGGACACCCTGCTTTCTAGTTGTTGGCTAGGACTTGTGCAATCGTTTCTGGCTACTTGTGGGAGGCAGGAAGGGCAACCTCGAAATGGCTCTACCCCCATGCTGGATTCTGGGCTGCAGGGACACCTCTGGCTTCAAAAGGACAGCCAGGAGGCTTTAAAGCAGATCCCAAGGAGGCTTGGAAGCCCCGTGTTTGTGAAGTCCAAGAATGGTGCTGAGATACCCCCGGCAGCCCGGGGCAGCTCGGCTTCTCGGCGACCCTCCAGCAGGCAAATAGAGAAGTGAGACGGAGCCATGCACGTCACTGCAGTTTCTGGCCTTTCTGGCCTTGGTCTTATGACCTAAGACTTTTTGTGCTCTCTGGCACTTACCAGCTCTCAGACATGGGACACGGTGAAAACGAGCTGCTGTCTAGAGTCGGGCAAACTGACAGCCGGAAGCTCCTGCCTCCAGAGGGGAGCCTTCCGACCCATGACTTGACTCCTCCGAGTCGTGGCTTTTTCGCGTTCCCCGAGTTGTGAGATGAGGATCAGGCAGGATTATGTTTGCGAAACGGTGAGCACGCGCCGTGCCCACGTTAATTTACGAATGCTCCGTTCTCCACAACGTTCTGGAGGGCCTAAAATATTTCCAAAAAAATCTCTGGGCTCCATTTTTTTTTTTTTTTAAACTGTAGGCCAGTTTTCAAAGTTAAACGATTCATATCACAAAAAACCTTTTAACTTTCTCAAGGCTTTTTTTCACATACGCTTTCTTTAGTTTAGTAAAAGGTGAAGGGAGTTGAGCCGGGGTAGCTGGGGGGGGGCTGTGGAGAGGCCCGTGGTGGTCTCCGCTTGGTCCGAATGAGCTCGATGAGGGGACTTCTCCGGGACTCAGTTTCCCACCCCCCTCCCCAGCCCCCAGCCCGTGTGTCGGCTGTGACTGGACTGAACCCCCTCACTGAGGGGCGTGGCCGAGGGAGACAGGGGAGACCCGGAGAGGGCAGCGCCCGGAGCACTGCTGGGCGAAGGATTCTGACTCCGGGCCTCCCTGCGGTTTTCTGGGCCACCCCTCCTCCACTCGTGGGTAATCTGGAGCCTGAGAAGGGTGGAAGGAAGGGAGGAAGACCAAAATAACAGGGACCGGATGCCTCCTGGCTATTTTGGTGGCACAAACGCAAGCCCAGCGGGTCCCTGGGGGTTGATTATAAAGTCACCTGGGAAGATGCCTTCGCTCTTTCTGCAGACCAGACTTAATGAAAAGTCTGGGGCCTCTGTAGACAGAGAAGCATTAAGACCAGAGATTACATGAAAAAAAAAAAATGGGGCAGCCTCCGGGTTAAACAGCTCGGTGGTTCCTCCGAAAGTTAAACTTAGAGCGGCCATTGGGCCCAGTGATGCCCCTCCTAGTTATCCCCAGGAGAAAGGAAAACACACGTCCACCCAGAAACTTGAACCCAAGTTCATGGCAGCACTCTTCACCACAGCCCAAAGCTGGAGCCGGCCCATCCACGGAGGAAAGCAGAAATACAATGTGGCATATCCCTACAAAGGAGTATTATCCAGTCATTAAAACAGAGACGTATCGACCTTCACCACAGCGCAGATGAACTTGAGAGCACTATGCGAAGTCAGAGAAGTCAGACACAAAAGGTCACAAATCACAGGACTGTTTTTATATGAAATGTCCAGAATAGGCAGGTCCACACAGAGTAAAAGCAGATTAGTGGGGCCGCGAAGAATGAGGAGTGATTACTTAATGGCTGTGGGGTGTTTTTCTGCGAGGAGGAGAAAGTTTGAAAGCTACGGAGAGGTGGTGGTTTACAGCATTGTAAACGGACTAAACGCCACTGAGTTGTGTATTTTATGTGTATATTTTTTGTGGAGATAAGAGTTGTATTTTTTAAATGGGGGACTGTATCTTATGGGAATTTCACCTCAATTTAAAAAATATTTATGGGGAGGGGATGGGGAAGAGCAGGGATTTTACATTCGCTGTGGCCTGAATTGGAATCCCGCTTCGGTCTCATTGAACTTGTGTGACCTTGGGCAAGTAACTTGGGCACTCTGGCCTTCAGCTCTACAGCCTTTAGGGTGGTGAGAAGGACGATCCCAGAATCCGTGAGGAATCCAGGAGACTCTGGAGGCAAAGCACCCAGCCAGGCCCAGGGCGGGGTAGGCCCAGGAGGATGTCAGCCGCCTCCCTCCAGGGCCATTGCCGCACGACCGACCTTCCTGAAAGGCGAGGGCCCAGCCACACGCCCAGGTGCTGGGAATAACAGGAAAACCACATGCCCACCTGCCGCCGGCAAATGGAATTGTGAGCAGTTTGTCCAATTTGCTTCAGAGCTTTCTTCCCTTTTTTGTCTGTTTGTTTGAATAATGGACTGAAACATTTCAGATGAAGCTGAAATGTATGTTGACTCCTCTGCCCTCAGCCCCACGTCTCTTTTGAGCAAATAAGCAAGTCTGTTAAAGCGTAAGTTTGTGGGGAAAGGATTTACTCATTCAGCTGGTCTGCAGTCAGGGTCTACTAGGAGCAACATAGGTACCACCGGAGGGACACAACGGGTTACCAGCTCTGATGTCATTGGTATTTGGAGCATGCGCAGAGGGGGCCGTCCAGAGGTGCTGCGAGAAGGTACGCGCGCCCTGGTTAGCTCCCTGTGTTAGATAAAGTCAGTGGTTTGCTTCCAAACTTGGATTGCAGTTAACCAGCACGACTCAGAAAACAAGTCCCTCCCGACGTCCTCAAGGCACTAAGCTACCCAGCAATTGTGCGGTTAGGAAACTTTCAGAATATGGGCTATTGCCCAAATGGTGCGATTTTGGACTCTCATAGATCTGCCACGGGAATCAAATGAGAAAACGTGAAAAACCATTCGGGGGGGGGGGGGGGAACCCGCTCAACAATGTTGCTCAGGGGCTCTCAAACAAAGGAGGGCTCGATGCGGGGGGGGGGGGGGGGGGGGGGGGGGGGGGGGGGGGGGGGGGAGGGGGGGGGGGGGGATGCGGGGGGGGGGGGATGGAGAGGCAAAAGGGGAACGTGTCTGCAAACCAGTAGGGATTGAGAATGCAGCCTTCCAGGGGCGTCGTGCAGTTCCAGCTTCCCAAGTCTCGGAAACCGGAGCCTGGAAAAGCCCGGGTGGAAACGGCCAGCGCGCGGAGTTGGGAGAGGTGTGAGGAAGGAGAGGAAGACACTCGGTGCTTTGCTTCCAGAAGTGACTAGAGTGAATCTCTTTGTAATTTCATGTTTTCCTAAAAATAAGATGATTTGTTTGCACTGTTAAAATAAAAAAAAAAAAAAAAAGTCGCGCATGGGCTGTAAGGCAGCACATTACGCCGGGAGGTAAGGCTAGTTTGAGCTGCTGGTGATACAGTCTTTTCATAGGAGATCACTGTACCTGAAATGTAGGTAGTTATAAAAATGGCATTAATTTGCTTAGACCGAGAGATTTTCACAGGAGAGCAACTAGCAGAAAACATTATGAAAATGTCCGAGAGGACTGGTAATTGAGTTGATTAGTATGACCTTGGTTATGAAGGTAATAGAAGAGAGACCGGTGCTTAGACTGAGTTATAACCCTGTTCCCGGCTTGGCAACGGAGTGAGGGATGTAATTTGTTCAGGCTGACTCGGGGTAGCCAAGCCTGCCTCGGACAAAGTAATCCACTGACTAGCCGAGCTTGGCCCGCGCTCTTACCCTGACAGAGTAAACAGGACAGGGTCAAATAAGAAATGATGGACTGGGCTCGTGTGCCGGCGCCCTGTGCAGCCGCGAGAGGGGCAGAACCTTCCGGACCGCGGGGCCCCGAGAAGCATTAATTCACTGCCTCTGAAGTACCGAAGAGGGAAAATAATACAACGGCTCCCTAGCGGAAACGAAACAAAGCAAAACACCAACATAAACAAAGAATAAACATCCCGAGAAGGTCTGGGCTGAATCCGCTCTGGCTCTGTTTTTCGTATTTTTTATAGGCATTTATGAAGCAATGTGCCGCTGGCCGCGGTGGGAAATTTAACTGCATTAATCATAAGAAAGGATCTTGTGTTTGGCTCCAAAGCTCACGTTCCTTCCACTGCACCTGCTTAAAATAGGCAAATTTCTCTTAATCACACACACACACATGCACACGCACGCACACACACGCACGAGGTTGACCACACGAAGAAATATTCAATGGCTATTTACAGGGTTGGTCAGTGGGTAACCCAAAGCCTTTACACTGAGTATCTGAGGTCACCAGCATTGTAACTGCTGGTACAAAAGTTCACGTCCTGGGAGTTCCATCGGCTTCCAGAGCTGTGATGACCTTCTCCATCAAGCGCACTGCAGAAGCGACGGAGTCCGGAGCCTAGGCACGGCAGATAGATCCGTCAGCCATGGCTCTGGAGCCCACAGAGACCCTCATGTAGGGGTTAAAAGTCTGTACACAGGGTTCTTGAACATTTCACATGTACTGTTCATAATGCATGCATATCGGATCCGAACTGGAGGGTTACGCCAGGGGAATAACACCAGGACATCCTCATGCACACTTGGTTCCCTCTCTGGGTGTGTGTGTGTGTGTGTGTGTGTGTGTGTGTGCACGTGTATATTTGTATGTTTAACCAGCGTCTGATTTCAGGGCAGGGGCTCCACAAATGACAAAGGGCCCAGAATCTCTTGTCTCCTTGCCTCTGTCACCATGCTTGCTGACCCTCTCGTGAAAAGGATCTGACCACCACATGCGAGTGGAATAAATTATCGCTGACACTCCAATATTTAATTATGCAGCTGTCAGAGCGGCCCTTTTGAAATTCATTTTAATAAAGTGGGAACTTTCCCTTTCAAGGTTAGAGTGAGGGGAGTCACCTTTGGTGTCAGCCGGAGGTCTGCACCATGAGCTCTGCATTCTTGTTCCGGACGCCTGTCACTTGGCCTGATAGAAGGGCCTGATAACAGCTCGGATGCCTGGTGGCCTCCCCCCGTCCCTGCCTGAATGAACATCCTTCATTTAAACCCACAATAATGAGGACCTCAAAGTCAGAGAGGCGGGCACAAGGGCAGCCTGTAGGGGGAAAAATGGCTTCTTACGATAAGATTCAGGCCATGTGGAAGCCGTAGTCTAAAAGCCATCGCGGACGCCTCCCGTTTTTACTGGTGGACGGGAAATATTTAAGCCGGTGGAAGGGGAGGAAAAACAAAAGCAACCGTGGGGCGGGGGAGGTCGGGGTGCCCAGACACGGCACTCCTGGGTCTCCGGGCCTCCCGAACTCGTGACAGAGACATAAAAGCACTGGTTTGTATTTTGCTATAAAACGACGATGACGACGACCACCAAAAGGTATCACACTCTTTTGTGTAGTTTGCTTTCTGGGCCGGAAAGTTGCACCGAGGAACAGCTTTTACATGGCACACTCGATGTGTGGCTGCGATCACGCCTGCCTACAGTCTGTGTTTGGCTGACACTCCTCCGTGTTTCTAAGAAAACTCTGCCTGCAGCCGCCCGGGGAGAGGGAATCCCGGCTGGGCTACGGAAAGCAGAGGCAGCTCTGCAGCCCTCCTCTCTCTCCGTGGTTGCTCACTCCACAGTCTCTCCCTTCCCCTCATTTTTATTTTCCTCCCTGTCCCCCCTCTGCTCGCTTTCTTTTGCTCTTTAATAACGTGACTCGTATTTATTGATGAGTGACTCTGTGCTGGGCATTGTCCAAAGTTCTTTGTACGCTTCTCTTGTAGCGCTCAAAGCAGTTCTAGAAATTGGGTGCCTTCGTGACTGCTCCCACTTCACAAAGGAGGAAGCTGAGGCCCAGAGAGGCGGACGGTCTTACTCGGGAGCACCCCGTTAGTCTCGAGCACCAGCGACCCTGGCAGTTACCCACGTGCCGAGATTCGACTCCTCTGCCGGGCTGGGTTTCCTCGTTTTCTCTCCCTCTGGCCTCTTTCTTACTGTTTCTCTCACGTTCCTCACTCCTCGGTCCTTCCCTTGTCCTGATCTCTGGCTCCCAGGTTTGTATGCACCACATCTCTCAAGGCACAGACAGCAGCTCTGGCGGCTGTAGGCAGGGGCCCGCCTCGAGGAGTCGTGCGGTCGCTCTTATCAACAAACACTGGTTTGGGAAAGAGGCCTTGTCCTGTCTGTGCATCTGAATAAAGGGCCTGAAGAAATACTTGTGTGTGACCGTCGAGAGGGGCTATCTTCAAACCATAAGGAATAACCCAGTCTGTCCCTAAGCGCTTGTTCTGGGCAAGAACATTCCCGTCTCAGAGGCTGCGAAGATGGCTCACAAGATGAGGGAAACGGAGGCAGAAAGCAAACTTCATGCTTCTACTCTGCAGCTCTCTGGGGAGACCTGCTTTGCAGAAGGACAGGGAAGGGGCCCCACACTCAGCCAAGGCCTACGGCCACATCCCGTAGCACGGCCTCAAGGGCAGCTGATTTGTAGGCTGTCCTTTTTCTTAACTCTTGAGCTGTTTACTATGGGACCCCTGACTGCTGAGGACATAAGGCCCTGGCATGGCCTGGAGAAACTTTGAGGACTGACATGGAAGTCATAGCCCAAGGGACAAGTGTTCACTTCTTCCTAGGCCTGCTCTTCACTGTGTCCTACCCCATTCTAGGGTCAACCCACAGGGCATTCCTATTTCTCAAGGGCCAGTGATAACTGAGTCGTCCACATCCTTCCGTGTTTGCCATCAAGACAGCCTCTTAGGGCAACACCAAGGGTACTGAGACAGCTTGAGAGTTAGTGTCCTACTTCCAGGATCCAGAAGAAGGCCCTCAGCCTGAAGGAGACCACCGCGGGATGGAGGGCAGTCGTGCACCTTCCGCACATTACTTTGATCTGCAGGACATTAACCCAAAACTCACGAGGCAGGAAATGGTACTTGCAGGAAGTTAACATCTCCTTGGAGCCCCCGTACCTGGCACATAGGGGGCCCTCCAAGGGGTTTATTAATGCCTAGATAAGTGAGTGATTTCTATCAGGATTTCAGTAACCCAAAGACAAGTACAAAAATAGCCTGCAGCCCATGAAATCAACGTGTAAAACCAGACACCTTTGCTATGGGGGGGACACTCAAGAGATCAGGGGATAATGTGAGGATAAGCCAGTGAGCAAGAATCACTGTCCCCTGGAAAAAGACACCTACAGGAGACAGGCATACTAGTGCCTGGCTACTGCCCACTTACCAAGATACTTTGTAGACATTTTGTAGGCTTTGGTTGGTCTTTCTGGATCCGGAGAGGGAAGACCAAGGATTAGAGTTTCCCACCTAGAGGGATACTTGCAAGAAAACCCAGGGAAGTGGTAGAAGGAGCATTTGTTACAGTGAACAATCTAGATATAACTTATTTTGCAACTTTTCCAATTCTGTTTCTCTCTCTCTGTTTAGCTGATGTTTGCTGGCTGTTGTATGTGCATGACTCCTGCTATGGGATCCCCATTTTATCCTTACAATGGCCTTGGGCGGAAGGGAGGCACTATAATGAACTCTCTCTTAGAGATAAAGAAACTGAGTCTTAGCAAGATAAAAAACTAGTTCAAGGTCATTTAGCTGGTGCAGGGCACAGGGAGGATTGAAGTGAGCTTTGCTGAGCTCCAGCGGCGATGCTCTTAAACACTGTGCTGTGTTTTTATCAAAGATGCTGGTACTCCTCTTTTCTTTGTATTCTGGAAGCAAATCCAGGATTGCCTCTACCTAACTTAGCAAACCTGTTTAATGAGGTCTGTGTTCAATAATACACAGAAGTTTTTTTTTTTTTGGAAGAGGTGGGGCGAGTGGTCCCCTCTCTCTGCAATGTTGACACAATCATAGTAATGATTCCATAGTAATGGAAGTAGGAGTGGCGGCAGCAGTGTAAACAGCAGCCACCGTTACTAAATCAGATCAGGTGCCAGGAAGTGTGCGCGTACATGTGTAAGTGTATTTGTATGTGTATGTGCACAAGCATGTTTGTGTAAGCATGTGCATGGGTATGAGTGTGTGCATGTGTGTGTTTGTGTGTTCATGCTGATGTGCTATGTGTATGCATGGGTGTGCGTATGTGTGCATTCTTGTGCATGCGTGTGTATACACATGGATGTGTGCATGTATGTTTGCATATGCACAATATCTGTGTCCATTTTATATATGTATAGTTCATACACCCACAATTTTTCTTTTCTCTAATCTGCACTCATACTATGGTTTCTGTTTCACTACTAGGTAAACCAAGGGTCAGAGAAGCTACACATCTTGCCTGGGAACATACAGGAACTAGTTGGTGGGCCAAGCTTGGCATGCAGAGCTATCTGACCCAAAGCTACGGCTGGTGAAAGAAAAATATATATAAAAATACCCCCCCCCCCCGCAATGTTTCTACATTGCTTTAGAATTCATATAACACTTTCAAGTACATCACTTCGTTTACTCCTTATGACAATTTCATGATTAGCTGCCGCTGATATTAGCGTGGAGTGTTCCTCTGCCCCCTATTTTCCAGAGGAGGAAGTCACAGGGCTGCAGGGAATGTGACTTGTCTAGGGGACTGCCGCTCACAGCAGGTGCAAGTGGGTTTAAAACCAGCCCCTCAGGCTTCCACTCGTCGTGTCCCATCGTGTCTACCTTCCTTAACGAGGAGCTGCTTGCCTCTCTGCTCGGTGGCGCTGTCAACCAGCCACATCTGAGTAGCGAGACGTTTCTCCTGCTGCGGTTCTCAGAACCGACCGCTTCCATCTTGAACAAACAGACCCGTTTATGCATTTAGGTGTTCTCCGCCTCGCGTGGCACCCACTCCCACAGCTCCTTGCTGAGTGAATTTACACGATGTTCTTGATGCTCACTCTCTCGCTGCAAATGGGAAGAGATTTACAGAGTACCTGGCAGCAGCCACTCGTCATAGATTTTAGGTCAGAAATAATTATGGGTCAACGTGTCTAAAGCCCAGAGCTGCCCGGGTCTGTGTCCCGATGCCGGGAGCTGGAACGCCCCAGCCCAAGACGACTGTCTTCGGAGAGCAAGCGTGGCACATACCCCAAGATGACAAAAAGAGTCTAGAAGGATGGAGAGGAGAAATAAATCCTGAGTCAACTAGAAGGATTAAAAAGTCACCTACCATGAGGAGAATTCGCACTCCACAAATTTTTCTCGACTGAGTAAATCTAAAGAAATAAAACTAGATTGAGCATGCGTTTAATACTGGCTGCTATCTTTTGCTCTGCTCTGCTCAGTGGCTTGTTAAATATAAGGAGATTTGCCCTGCAAGGAGACATGGGGAGAGGCAATCTCAGAAGGACCCATCAGCCACCCAGCCCCTCCTCCCTGTAGCCCAGAGGAGAGGGGCAGCCCTGTTTCATTCCAGCGCCCCCGCGCCCTGGGCTTGTGTACAGGTCTCGCATGCGATCACTGGTATCCCCACCGTCTCCTAATAGAAGGTGAGATATAAAAAGCTCATTCGAGATGCCAGGAGCTTCCCTTTCTGACCCTGGCTGCCTGAGAGGCAAATTGCATTAGAAAAATGACATGCCATTCATCTCGCGAGTACTTGCAGGAACATTTAGCTAATTAAATGATTAATAAATTTAACACTGCTT
This sequence comes from Mustela putorius furo, assembly GCF_011764305.1. Taxonomy (NCBI): domain Eukaryota; kingdom Metazoa; phylum Chordata; class Mammalia; order Carnivora; family Mustelidae; genus Mustela; species Mustela putorius. The sequence continues at coordinate 35,963,288 of NW_025421304.1, read as the reverse complement.
TATAATTTCATTTAGCTGTGTTGGAAATCACACGGTGAGCTGCGTATGCACCGAATGAGATTAGGTGGGAGTGAGGGTTTCGGAGGCTGCCCTGGTAATTGAGATTAGTCTATTACTACAGTGACCTTTTTAACTTTTATATTCTCTTGTTAAAGCGAAATAAAATTTTATTCACTTTTAAGGAATATTTACTTAGAGAAATTTACATGAAATTAAAGAAACACCAAGCCCAGAAGCCTACTGGGGCCAGAATCCATACACTGTTTCTTTTTTAATTTTCACAGGCTCTTTAGGAAATTGTTCCCGAGCTAGCTGGAGGCAGAGTGTAGAACAGAATGTTTTTAGACAGTACATTCATTCATTCACACAATAAACACCTGATTCTTGATGTGTCCCAGGCATGCCTGTAGGCCCTGGTACCACCCCAGTAAACAGGACCAAGGCCCCTGCTTTCCTAAAACTTGCTTATCACAGGAAAATAGAGACGAGAAGCAAATAAATAAACAACAAAATAACAGACAGTAAAAACACAGTGCAGGGAATTAGAAATAATGATTTCTTCAGACTGGGGAGTCCAACAAAAATCTCTCTTCAAAGATGACCATTGAACTGAGATCTGAATTATAAAAAGCAGACAGCCACGCAAAGCTCAGAAGGAGGAGCACCCCTTCTCCTTCACCTTGGGGGTGAAGGTGCTGAGGAGGGAAGAAGTGAATTCAGTGTGTTCAAGGAACAGAAGGGACAGGGAGGCTGGGAGCTGGTGAGGTGGAAGTGATGTAGTGAATATGAGAAGAGTCAGACTCAGTAAGGCCAGGCTGACCACAATAAGGAGTTGGGACATTTTTCGTAGGTGCAGTGGGAAGCCACTGGAGGGTTTTAAACAGGGCAGTGACACCACCTGTCAAGTGATTCCATCTCAGGTAAGTGCATCTGCAGCCACGGTTAAGGGCAGGACCACAGCCACCCTCCTGCCTTGGTAAGAACAAGAGGACTGAGTCAGTTTCCCTCACCCTCTGCCTCTCCTGTAACTTGTACTTCTATTCCAACAGAAAATTCTATCTGCTGGTCTTGCTTCTTTCTCTCTCCTTTTCTCGATACGTGGTACTTTCTTGTCCCATGTATTTTGAAAATGTTTTTCACTATCCCCAATTTTGGCTATCCTCATCCATAAAGTCCAGAGGTCTCTGCTTGGTTCTCTCCTGTATCAACCATGTCTGTCTGTCTGTCTATCTTTCTCTTCCTGTTCCTTTTCCTTCCTTCCTTTCTCTCTTTCTCTTTCTTTCTTTCTCTCTCTCTTTCTTTTACTCTTTCACAAATGAGACCTCACTGGCCCTGGAGACACTAACTCTCCCAGTCAATTCCTAGAGATAGTAAACAACTCCCCAGCACCTTGCAAACGCAAACCAAGCAATCCTGAGCCTGTCTCACCCAAATCACCTTTTTTTTTTTTTTATCATGGTCACACATTCCTGGCTCTAACTATCTTGTCCTTATCATCCACCTGCTCTAATCACGCCAGGGCCAGACACCAGAGAAGAGCAGCCTCTGCAGCCCTTGAGTCCGCTGAAATGACTCCAACTAGCCAGTCCTCAGCCTGCCTTCCCTGTCCCTTTCTACAGAAACCACAATAAAGGCTGGCTCCTGCCTGGTGTCCCCACTCCCTCTGCTGCCTGACTGAGACAGTCCTGGTGACCCCCCCACATTACCTACCCCCAGGCATAGTGCATCCCTTTCTAGGGATCTGTAGGTATTCCAAACTGTCTTTGCAACGCCAACCATCTCTCCACCTGCTGGTCTTAGTGCACCTAAGTAATTAAAAAAAACCTATATTATAGGGGCGCCTGGGTGGCTCAGTGGGTTAAGGACTCTGCCTTTGGCTCAGGTCATGACCCCAGGGTCCTGGGATCAAGCCCCACATCAGGCTCTCTGCTCGGCAGGGAGCCTGCTTCCTACTCTCTCTCTGCCTGCTTCTCTGCCTATTTGTAATCTCTGTCTGTCAAATAGATAAATAAAATCTTTAAAAACAAACAAACAAAACAAATAAACCTGTATTATAAAACATCTCCAGTTTCACTGTCGAACAACTAATAATACCTATGGTTTACTAAGGTCCTACTTTGTGCCAGGTGCTTCAGAGACATGGCTGACTTTAACTGACTCTAATTTAATCTTCTCTCACACAACCCTGCAAAGGTCATTCCAGGCCATGTTATGGATGAGGAAACTGAGTCAGAGTTTCTGAGACTGGTCCAAGGCCGCTTGGCTCTATGTGTCAGGGCGGGGAGCTAAACCCAGAAGATGGATGGTATAGTTCGTAAATGAAGAGGAAGAGCCACCCCTTCAGATGAAAGGAACTAAAGGCCACGCTTGACAGACCACATCTCGACGAACGCTTGGATGACTCTGTTCTGTCTGGTTGCTCGTCCAGACAAACTAGTTTGGCATCTGTCCTTGCTGTTGGTCGAGCAGTCCTGGTTTCTACTGGGCCTACTTTGCCCGGTTTCTCATCCAGGCATATTTATGCTGAATTCCACTGTTTCTACTAACACCTTCCTGCAAGTTAGGATGACTACAAAGAGAATGTCTGGAGAAATGGCCAGGGCTGGTTTACCAGGTGTCCCGCACTGTTCTTCCATAAGGAGGGCCATTCCTCAGAGTGCCAGCAACAGTCATCAAAGAACCTCATTCTTCTGATGCTAATTCGCATTTTGCAAATCTACATATTCAACATTAAAAGTTTGTGCTGTTCGTTGTTGTTGGATTTCTCCCCCCCACCAGCCCATAGAGAAGATGAAATAAAAGGTCTTCCTTTCAGTAAGTGTTTAAACTACAGTAGTTTCAATTTCAAGTAATTATGCACACATCCCTTGGATATTCTTAAGACTTTGAACACACACACCCCTTAAATTTGAAATCCTGTGATACCTGCTGTAAACCCTAAAATTTGTGAGCAATTACCTTTGTAAGCAGTGTTTCTGGAAAATAACATCTGTGTGAGATTCACACTTTTTTTTTTTTAACTTGTAAATTGTCTGGTTGTTAACTCTGACTACTAATCGTATGATGCTTAAGAATTCATAACTTTCCTTCCAGTATCTTCTACTTGGTGTGCAAAATTTGGACACACCTGTGTAATTAAAGTATTTTCTGCTTAAAAAAAAAAAATCCCAGTTGTTAGACGCACAGACAACCACATTAGCACCTGTTTGTAGTAACACATGAAGTGATGAGTAGAAAGAAATGCACATCCTAGTTTTCGAAGAAGTGGGGACCTGCCTGATTTTCTAGAAATTATGAACTCGCTATTTTACTCTTTCACTTTTAATAATGATGTAACCATGTGAGTTATGAGAGCTTAGACATTTTAAGAATTTCCTTCCTCTTTGTTAGATGTTTAGAAATTACCAGAGGTATGTGTGTCCAGACTTTTTTTAAGCTAGAATTCTTCCTGCCTTCTGCCCTCCCCTTCCTCTTTCTATCTATCTATCTATCTATCTATCTATCAGTCCATCTACCTGTCTATGTATATATTAGTCCATTATGAACCTGACACTGTAGTAGGCACCGATGATTAGACAAGAAAAAATTCAGGCTTTCAAGAAATGTACAATATAATCCTTTCTGTTCAAAATGCCTTGCATGGACCATGTGCATTAACATCTCCTTGGAGCTTGTTAGGAATGCTGAATTCATTCATATCGGATCCCAGACATCCTGAACCCAGACCTTCACTTTTAGAAGGACACCTAAGTGACTCATGCACATTCTAGTTTGAGAAACTGCTCTAGAACAGGGATCTGACATCCCTGGCAAGCAGGCCAAACCCAGCTAGCTGTCCGGTTTTGTTGTTGCTGCAATTTCTGGTTTCATTTTTGTTTTTTTTTTGTTTTTGTTTTATGGTCCATAATCTAAGAATGAGGTTTACATTTTAAAATACATAGAATCGGAGTGCCTGGGTGGCTCAGACGTTGAGCATCTGCCTTTGGCTCAGGTCGTGATTCCAGGGTCCTGGGATTGAGCCCCTCATCGGGCTCCCTGCTGGCGGGAAGCCTGCTTCTCCCTCTCCTACTCCCCCTGCTTGTGTTCCCTCTCTCACTGTGTCTCTCGCTGTCACATAAATAAAATCTTAAAAAATAATAATAAAATATTTTAAAAAATAATAAAATAAAATAATAAAAAAATATATAAAATACATAGATCTAAAGGGCTGTCTGGCTACCTCTAGAATAGCCTCTGTTCTGTCTCATAGATTACAAACTAGTATTTACTATCTGGCTTTTTAAGCAAAAGTTTGCAGACCCCTGCTCTAGAATCCAGATGGATCTAGAACCCGAAGTCTGGATAAAGTCTATCTTTGGAAATAAGCAATGACACCATGACATGGGTTCCACTGAAAACATTTGTTAAACTACAAAATGTCTGTATTTTTGAAATGACATTTAGAACATACATACAGAAAAATGACTATATTTTTGTTTTTAGAAATGCCATGACAGATGGCCAATAGAAAAATGGGCACGGAAAGCCTACGTCTGAAATCGAGCTTGTAAAAGCTACCAGTGTAACATGAATTTCATAGCTCATGCCTAGAGATCCATCAGGACCCACAACGCAGGTATCCTCGGTGAAAATCGGTACAACAGGTTCTCTCCAGATTCTCCACAAACACGATCGGCAGCCAATGGAAGGTGGTTGTTTTAGCGCGCCCGTCCATCTGCAAAAGTGGCCTCGGCTTTTACATGTTGTAAACTTTTTAGCTTTCCCAAATTAAGGCAATACCAAACCGCCATTTCCTATCCTCATCATTTCGGGAAAAGAGTGGTTATATCTTTTCAGCTAAATGAACAGTTTTGGGGCAAAAGAGTTTTATTTTTTCATATGCAAACGTCCACGTCTGACCTTGAGGGGCAGGTTACCTAAGGAAATGTAACGTGGGGCCAGTGTTGAAGATGGGGAGGGCCAGAAAAGCGAAGAGGGGACAAGAACTGAAGCCAGAGAAAAGGGAGAAGCAGCAGCAAGGCCAGACAGCCTTCAGACGAGAAACTCAAACGGGGAATATGAGTCCGTGTTTCCCCCGGGGTCCGTGACCTGATCACCACCCAGTCGACATTCATAAGTAAATACGTGTTGCACTAGATTAAGTTAAAAGGAGTGAGTGGGTGCTGATTTGCCGTGACAAGACCCAATTTACCTACGATTCAGACCAGGTAGGGATTTGACATTGAACAAATGGGAACCTGATATTTGAAGATCATCTGCGATTCATCAACTCAGCTGCTTGGAACAGGGGCCAAAGGGGGCCAAAGGGAGCCAAAGTCGCTCTGGATTGGGGAGAAAGAGCTTTGCTCTCTTTTCTCCCAAGCTTTAAATGTTTGTGGAGTGCAGTCATGGCTAGCATCAGGGATGACAGGGCGACAGTGTGGGCGGTCCAACCTGGCCCATCCACAGGCCTGGAAAACCTGTTTAAAGCTCAGAGGCCATAACTTGGCCAAGAGTGTCTCCCGTGAGTGGAGGTTACAACCTGTTCTGTACTTGAATATCTTGCCCTCAAAGTGTAGGCTCTTAAAACAAAGCAAAACAAAAAACAGATGACACGCACATCAGCTTTAGCTATTTCTAAATGGTACTGGTGGGATAAAGCGCTGTGCATGATGAGATTAAGGCCTTCTGTGCTCCCCAACTTATAACGAATGTAGTTACGACAGAAGCTAGTGACCCAGGGAACTGTGTGCGGGTGTCACCAGTACTGTCTCTCAGGCTGATACACAAGCTGAGTTTCTAGAAACGCAGTCCTGTGGGCTCCTCCCTCAGGACCCACAGGTAATGACAAAGGTACCCCTGGACGACATCTCCCCAACCACCTAAAGAAATGCCCACAGACAGAGAAGGACCCTGCTTGGCTTCCCTCTCACTGAAAGGGCTGCTCAGAGGGACTGATGTGACTCTAGACCTTCCAGAGACTTGGGTAGAGGACTTTGGAAACCAGAGAAGGGAAGTCAGCTGGCAATGGGTTCGAATGCCAGCACTGGCACTTCTTAGTGCTTTGGATACTTCCTAAGCCAGTCTACTTATCTGTGTCTGTGTCTTCCTCCTCCTCAAGAGAGGAGGACAAACCTGTCTGTTAGGATATTCAGGAGGTTAAAGAAGAAACAGAGTAACGGGAAATAACATGTGCTCAGTGGGTTTTGTTTTCTCGTGTAGTGCTTCAAGGAAGCCAAGCGTGTGCTCGTGGCGGACACTCTGCCTAGAGGGCCTTTGTTCCCAGATTCCCTGGCTACTCCGTATTCTCCTCTTTTCCCAGGGTCACCTCCTCCAGGAAGCTTCCGCTGATACTCTCAGGCTAGGAGCAATCCTCTCTGTCCACTGCCTCCTGAACCCTGGGCCCACTGCTATCCTTGCCCTTAACTCAGGAATGGAACCAAATTCCTCCTCACGAGGGTGAGCTCACGAGGGTCGTCTCTGTCTTCACCCCCGTGCTGGCCCATGGCGGACAGGTAGAAGGTGCTAGATGTCATCTGAACTGACAGAAGAGACCCTGTGCTCTGTGTGCGGGTGGCCCTCTCTGCGGCCGGGGCTGCACAGTAGTTTTCTAAAGCTTGGGCTGCTGCCACATAGTGTTGCCCAAGACCCACTTCTGCTCTTGATTCAGGAAGGAGCCTGTGCAGTCCAGACTCCCCCTTGGGTCCAGTCGGCCTGTGCTCTTCTCTGTCCCCATCCATCATCTGGTTGTCAACACGGGTCAGCGGATCTTGCTCCTTGGGGCCTCTGGCCTCACGGTGGAGGGATGCAAGCGGAGGTTCGCAGGCGGCCCTGAGAAAAGTAAAATCGCTGACCCGCTTTCATTCTACGGGCGCAAGTGGAAGACAAAGTCCGTGGTGTTGGGAAATAAAAGCACGGTGAGACCGAGCTCCCGTGATTCCGCAACTGATGGTTAATATGGTGACAACAAAATCTAGTTTTTCTCCGTATCACATGGACTATTTGTTGCCTTTTCAAGATCCAATCTTGGAGACGCTCAGCTATTCAAATGTGATATTTCATAACTAAGACAACAACAAAGATAAATAAAGGCAATTCCTAAATCACAGAGAAGAGAATTAAAATCCCATTAGAGTCAAAACTTCCAAATCAGTGCGGGAGGCCAGGCTTTTTCTTACAGTTACAATAACACTGGGATCAAAGAGACCCATTAAATGGCTCTACCTGTTGGGGACTCTGCCTGGTGTTCTGATATTAGTATACCCACAACACCAAATATTGTGCAAATCTCCTTTTCGCCTGCCATCTGTCATCTTCGAACCGCAGGCATGGGCTCCATGTACAGCATTATTTCAACGAGAAAGGCATACAGCCCCTAAACAGACAGGGAATACCCAGCTCTTTTGCCTTCAAAATCTGAAGTTAATTGCATGACTGCTTGTTGTACGTCTGAACCAAGCCCATACGCAAAACCATTTGTCTTCAGCCTGGACACTCATCATGAGAAAGGAGCAATGCTGGTTGCTGTCTTCTTCCTCCCTAACCCCCTGCCGATGCCATGCCAAGTCTGGCCCAGTGGAACCAAAGAGAAGGTGAATACGGTCCTGCATCTAGGAGAAATGAGAACCTACAGGCTTGGGAGTGTCCACCCCACACCTGCTTGACCCGTGCTTTTAGTGACATTCAGGCGCTCGCTATGAAGAATGATGTTTCACTAAGAAGAAACCTCAAAGACATGCCAACAATTGCAGGACAGAATGCTCCAGATTTCAAACAAGTTTTGGTATTTAGGAAGTAGTGCCATATTTCCAGTAACTATATAATATATATAGAAAGCAGGGTGGGGTGCATTTTCTGGAGAAATTAGTCTTTCCTCTTTAATACAAAAAGGAGAGATTTATGTATTTAATTAGATGCGCCAATAACAGGTTGACTTGTTAAAATGACAAACTTTAAAAAGGAGAAATAATCATTGTTGAATGCCGCGTAGCACCTCAAATCGGGGAGAAATGCAAAGGGCTGAAAATTTGGGCAAAACGATGACCTGCAGGCTAGATCTGGCTCATGGATGGATTTTATTTGGCGCCTTCCAAGTTGGCTCATGCAATGAATTCATTGCCAACATTTAAAAATTGGATGATTCTATATTTTTAAAAATATATATATCAATACCAAGGTTCTCTGGAAAAATTAAAAGTTCTGGCAAAATTGGATCTAATTTCCACTTGGCAACATTCAGCTGGAGTTTAATAATGGCTGCCCCTACGACAGGGCCTAGACACAGCCCCCGACACTTTCTATCGTCTTCCCTATGCTGGGGACTGGGTCTACCGCCTGCCACGTATCATCTCATACACAGACAACTCCATTCATTTATTCAACCTGCCTGGTACCTAGGGGATGTGCATTTGCCCTATTCTGTACTGTGTGATTATTACTTCTTAATAGGTTTTTAACTCCAAGTTACTGATGCATAAGTCAAGATAAACCAACATGCTTACTTAGAGCAAATTTTCACATTCAGAAAAATGAGGGCTTTAAAGGACAAAGTTAGAAGCTTCTCTTTGGCAGTTCCATGAACCTATGGTTTGGGGAAGGACCTGTTCCACCAGGAACAAGAAGAGCTCTCGTTTTTAATCTTCAGCTAACAGTAGTAGCCTGAGCAGAGCTAGTCTTGGGGTCCCAGGACCATCACCAGTGCATCACGTCTGGGTGTTTTCTCGGTTGCCTTAAAAGGAGCGGCCTAATCAGAGAGGAAGGTCCTCAACCAGCAAAGTAGCCCCTGTTCGATTCCCCTCTATGAGTCCCATGTGACACACAACACTCATTTTGCCAGATGGTTGACTGAGTGTAGAAGGAGCATCCAGGCCAAAGGAACCGAACGGTGCACAGTAACCAGCGCAAGGCCTTCTGCCCTAACCCACTGGCTGTGGGCCTAAACGCAGTCTGTGGCTGAATGCCAGCGGAGGAAGGAAAACACACTAAAATAAAGGCGGGCAGATTATCTGTGAGATGTGAAACAAAACGCTAACTGGTTTTTACACAATCCAAGCCAAGCTCCACAGGGGCTGATGGGGACCCAGTAGAGACCAGCCCATGGGCAGGGAGCTGCGTTCAACTCTCACACGCTCCTAACCACAAACATGGAGTCCAGCCAGTAAGTATTTACTAAGCATCCTATCCATGGGAGGCACTCCCCTGAGGTGGGCGTTTGCTAAATAAAAGCCAGCAGACTATTAACAGAATATTGGCAAATGGAATCCAACAATATATAAAAAGACTTACATACTATAAGTAGGATTTATTCCAGACATGCAAGGTTGGTTCAACATTTGAAAACCAGTCAGTGTAATTCGCCATCTCAATAAGTTAGGAAAACTCACATGATCATATCAATTGATAAAGAAAAAGCATTTGATACACTGCACCCACCCATTCATGATTTAAACAAAAACAAAAACAAAGCCAAAAACCTCTCAGCAAATTAGGAAGGCAGCTATGCTCACCACTATGCAAATTAGGAATAGAGGAAGATCACCTCAAGTTGATTAAGCGTATCTATAAAAAACAGCTGGCATCACATTTAATGGTGTAACAGTGAATGATTTCCCACCAATGGTGAGACCAAGGCAAGGATTTCTCTTCTCCTCACTCTTTTTTAATATAGTAAATTCTAGCCACCAAAATAAGAAAAATAAATAAAAGGCATATATATTGGAAAAGAGGAAATAAAACTCTCTATTTGCATATGAAATGATTGGTTACATTAAAAAAGTCCCAAGGAATCTCAAAAAAAGTCCCCCAAAACAAACAAACAAGAAAACTCCGCAAAACTTCTAGAATTAATAATGAGTTCAGGAAGGTCACGGGATCAAGAGAACACGAAAACACAATCACCTTTCTATATACTAACAATGAACATGTGGAAACTGAAACAAAAAATAACACTATCATTGGGAATCACTCCACAGAAAGTGAAAACTTAGGTATACACTCAAGGGACATACACTAAAGAAATGGGAGTGATAAACCATGTCCATGGATTGGAAGGCTGGATGCGATCAAGATGTCAGTTCTCCCCAAACTGATCTATAGGTTTAATGCACTTTCTCTCAAAATTGCAGCAAGGTTTTTGGTAGACACAAACAAGCTTATTCTAAAATTTATGTGGCAAGGCGAAGACCTTAGAACAGTTAAAACAACCTCGATAAAGAAGAACCCAGTGAGAAAAATCACTCTACGTAACATCAAGACTTACTACGGAGCTACGACAATCACGACTGTCTGACTGGCAGAGACACAGACACACAGATCAGAGGAAGAGAATACAGATCCCAGAAAGAGACCCACACACATAAGCCCAGCTGGTCTCTGATAAAGATGCAAAAGCAGTAAGCAGTTCTCTGAAGGGAGAACAGAATAGCATTTTCAACAAGTGGTGTTAAAGCAGTTGGACAACCATAGGCAAAAAATACGAACCTTGACCAACTTCACACCTTGTGCAAATATTAATACTCAATGACTGTATTAAATTTATTCTTCAGCATTTTATAGTTTGTTAATACTTTGAATGAAAACTTTCTTCTACTTTCATCTTTAATTATTGCTAGTAGAGAGAAGATCAGTTGATTTGTGTATCTTTACCTTCTATGTACCCAACTCCTCAAATTACCTTAATTTTTGCAAGAATGCCTTACCTTCTCTAGGATTATAATTATATGATTTTAAAATGAAGTATGTTTTGTTCTTTCCCCCCACTCCTTAAGTCTTTTGGGGGTTTTTATATTATCTTCTGAAACTTCCTAAGCAGTATGAATATTGAGGGATATAGTGAATAACACTGTCGGGTTTCTGATGCAAACAGAAAGCACTATTCAGTGCTTTCATTGTTTAAAATATTTGCAGTAGGTTTTTAATAACATCCTTGACTATACTGGCTAAATTTTCTCCCTCTAGTTTACTTAGCAGTAGAGTTATTGAGGTTGGTTGGTGAACTGGTGAATTTGACAGTAACAGCTAAATTTGAACAAATGCCTTTTTGGCATCATTGGTAGAACCATAAAGTCTCTCTTTAATTTGTTGCTGTAATAAATTACACTGATAAAGAATAAAAACAATAAGTAAATAAAGAAATGACATGAAAATTTAATTAGCTGTAGTAAATAATGCATTAAGACCCTTTCGACAAGCTCACTCCATAGCAAGGGATAACTTTCAACAAAATCTAGAGAAGCTCTCATTTATAGGCAAATGCATCTAAAAAACCTTTTTGAAGACTTTCTTTAGTATCTAAATCAATAATATTTTTATGAGTCTAGAAAAAATATTATGAACAAATTTAATATTGAAAAGTCCAAAGTATTTCTTTTCCCTGAGAAACATCCCCTTTCTACCCAAGACTTTTTTTTTTTTAAAGATGTTATTTATTTATTTGGTAAGGAGAGAGAGAGCGTAAGCATGAGCAGGGGGAGAGGGAGAAGCAGGCTACCCCGCTGAGCAGGGAGCCCCATGTGAGGCTCGATCCCAGAGCCCCACGATAATGACTTGAGCCAAAGGCAGATGCTTGACTGACTGAACCACCCAGGCAACCCCTTCCCTTTTTTTAAATGCATATGAAAATTTAGTAGCCTGGTGCTCAAATCATGTTGCAAACGGGAAGCTGAAATAGAGTAGAAAAGAACTAGACTCTGTGTTCTAAGAGAGAAGATAGGCCAGGTCCTTATTTGTACATTACCTCCTTCAGTCCTCATAACGTCAGTTCTCTCTGTACATAGAGATGAAGAGCCACCAACAGCTGAGACCTGATGGGAACTCGTAACCCCTAGGTCTATCAGACAGCCTTCCCAAGTGAGTGCTATTCATTTCTCCCCTGTAGCAGCTGAGAAAACAACTTTAAAACAGATTATCCAAAGCCACAAGGCTGGTAAATGGCAGAGCTGGGATGCAAATCCTGGGGTGTCTGAGACAGAAAGCTGTTCTTCTTTTAATGAATACTGGTAGTATCTGGTGGCAAAAAGCATGGGCTTCATGTCAGCAATGGGGACTTAAATACTGGCTCAGGCCCCATTAGCTGTATGTTCTTAGACCTGTTACTTAACTCCTCTGGGCACCAGTTTCTCAGGTGTCTAATTAACACAACACAGCACCGACATCACATGGATACTATGAGGTTCAAATGAGCTGCCACGCACAAAACCTAAGGCATGGGATGTAGTAAGCCCTTAATGCATACTGGCTAATAGTCTATTTATTATCATTATTATTACTATTATTTTTATCATCCTTGAAACTATTTTTCTAATGGCTCTGAGTAAATCATCATTGATACCAAGAATAAAACTCCAAAAGAAGCCACTCAAATAATTCTAAGTAGCTAATAAAACCTAATAAAGTCAATGTATCCACTTAGCCAAGCCACAGAACACACCACTGTTCAGGTAAGTCATAAAGTCTTCCCTGCAGCTGTTAGAATGATTGATCCTCGGGCACAATTAAAACTCTAGCAATACACTGACAGTTTAATAGAACAAATAATTTAAATACATTTAACGTGTGAGGTGGTAACAGTTTTTGTAACATATACCTACAGATTTGGGAAGTTACCCCCAAAACACACGTAGAGAAAGTCCTCATGCAAGAGGGTACAGAAGGTAAAGGAAAGAGCGTTGACATCCTTTGAGAGAAACCAGAAATCCCACAGTTACCTGGAAGGGACCAATTCATTCTGAAGACCAGGTCCTATGAAAAACAGTCCCTTAACCATCCATGGGTTTTCATTCTCCCTTAGGGTTTTTTTTTTTTTTTTTTTTTCTGTCATCTCCAAAATACCACTAAAGATAACTGATAAGGTACTTCTTGAATTTCTACTACCCATAAAGGAATGTTTTAAAATAAGCGGATTCAAAGACAAGGAAAATTAAACAAAATTAAAACAGGCCTCTGATTTTCATGGGGAAACTCAAAATGAAAATTCTTTCCAATAAAAACTGAGATCAGTGGCACCTCCGCCCACAAGCATTCCGAGGATATTTCTAGTAAATGTTGAATGATCCTTCCCGGTGGGGAGGAGGAAGCCCTGGTTTGTAGCACCTGCCAATTTCCATGGTGTAAATGTCTCCAGCGTGACTGAATTCCAGCGGTCAGTGTGATGTCACCCAACAAGGGGGCTGGGTACAATCTGCTCTCGCTGCCACAGCGTGGACGCCATTTCCGCCCCCACTAACTTGTTTTATAGCTACCAGAAACCAGCCTACGTGTTTGCTATTGCCTTCCTGTAGGCTACAACCCCACCAGAACAAGCGCTCCCTGAGAATAAGGGACATCGGCATGCCTACCTGCACACATGTCCATGCATACATGTGCCTACATACACATAAGCCAAGTGAGCCAAATCCTGTCCTCACTGCTTTTTTCTTCAGCAGGTGGAATAACATGACCCAACTTCTTCCTTGCTGAAGCAGGCTTACTGGAATAGCCAAGGGCCAAAAGTTGACCTAAATGACACGGTTTCCCTCCATCCAAATATGGACCAGAAATTTTACAATGTTTTTTTTTTTACCCCAAACTTCAGGCGGCTTTTTTCTTTCTTTCTTTTTTTTTTTTTTTTTTAAGTTACTATCACCACTAAAAGTTTGTGCTGACAGGTCCTTTAAACAACGTCACATACCAGTGCATGCCCCTTTTCTTTTCCTGAATTTTAATTTCCTACTGTTGGAAGTCAGAGGTCCAGCCATCTGTGTTCTAAATCCTGGGCAACTCCTTCTTAATGAGGAAATACAAACGAGCTGCATAAAACTCATCTCCGAAAACCACTGGAGTGACAAGAAGAATCTGGAGCTAACTGGGAGGAGGCTCGTTTTAGGACTGAGGTAGAAAAAGAGCCTCTCCCCTTGGGCAGAAGTAGAAACGTGAGCGGAACGAAGGAGCGTACATCGTGGTCTCCGCACGACTCACCGTGAAAGCTTACGTTTAAGAGACAGAAGATAACGTCCGGCTTCGTGTCAGTGAGATTTTCTCTGAAGGCTACTGGCCCATAAATCCAGATCTAAAGAATGTGCGGGTGTTGTTTCTTCATCACCGCGTGGCTGGCTGCCTGCCTCGAACTGTGGCGCCCCCTCGGTGCAGCGATGGCGGGGAGAGATTCGTGAAGTTCAGGGGAAATCTGGGAGAGTTGGCATTGTTTTCTGCTGATTTCCCAGGGAGACGGAACAGCTGAACTCCAAAGGAATGGGGTTTCTCAGGTGCCAGCTGCAGAGTACGGGCACTGCAGCTAAAAACTCACTGTCATCAAAGAGCAAAGGATTATAAGAGCTGGGGGGGTGGGTGTTGGGTGAGGGGGTCGCCTCGGATTCCCTTTGTACCAATGAAGGGAGGGGCCGAGAGCAACCACATCGTGCGTGTGCCAAAGAACATGGACCTTGGAAGAAGTCACCCTCCAGCCCCCTCCATGAGATAGACTGCTTGGAGCGTGTGCTTTGCGGAAGTGCCTGCAAGGTCATTTTTGTTCTTGCGGCTGAGTGAGGTGCGCTGCTGGGCAGGATGGACACACTTTGTCAGTTTCTTGTGACTGCAGGAAAAGTTATTTACCAAGATGGCAAAACACAAACAAACAAACAAAAAGCCCCACATCAGGTCAGGAGCCTAATGTTTCCTGTGGAGTTGAGACCATGGGGCACTGTGAGTATGAAAAATCCAAAAATGCTTCATCAGGCCCCAAGGCGCTGACAAGGCAGCGGAGCCCAGATGCGACTGTGGTCAGCTGTCAGAGGTGAAATCAATGTCCGTGCTGAAATGATCAGAAACGTAAAAGGGAAAAGGTAATTCCCCCAATGGGGGGATGACAACCTGGCTTCTTTCCAGTAGTTTACAGGGAGGGTCTTGGACATGTGCCATGACGTGTAACACGATCACGATCAGTCTTGGACACCGTCTCCTGAGTCATTCGGGCAAATGCCCAGGGACATGTTTCAGGGGGCCATTTCTACCTCTTTTATGTTATTCCTCATGTGATGAGCTCAAATCATTCTGATGAAAGTCAGCTTTCATAAGCAAACACCATAAACCTATTTTATTACTTAGAGAATTTTAAAACATTTCAACAAAATCACCACAGTTATTTTTTTTTTCCAGGATCCTTTAAAGAGAGAGAGAGAGAGAGAGAACCCATATGATTTCCACATCTCGATTCTAAAAATCAGAATATCAGTTTGGATATCAGTAAAAAATGATGGACAAATCTTTTTGCAAAAAAGTTTCAAGCCGGCTTGCCTTGAAAAACACAGAGAGGCTTGCTGGCACGAGATGTCAGATTAATTGCAGGCAAAGTGTGTTACAGTAATTCACTTGGCAGTTTAAGCAAAACCAAGAAGCAGCATTAAACCGGGTCCCCGTATGCCAACGGGGCTCCGTCACTTTGCTCCAGAAGATGATATCTGACTGTAAATCTTTCCTGCCCTAACTTGGTCAGCGGCAGCACGAGGAAGATCTGTCCTTCTCTCTGCATTGTGCAAAATGGTTTATTTGCCCTCTTAGGAGGCACACTGATATATAAATCCCAGGTCTGATTATTATTATTTTGGACTATTATTATGAGTTACTATTATTACCTTCCTGAGGGAGCGGGAATGGGGCATGGGGAAGTGGCGGACGAGGCGGAACCGTGTATGGATGCTGAAAGGGAGGCCGTCTGTCTTCGTTCAGGGCAGTGTCTGTGATATTTCAGGAGAGAAGGGTCATCGATACCAACGGGTATCGATGTTCTGCTCCAGGCTTGTGTGAATACCGTGGAGGCATCTGTGAAAAATCACTCACTGGGCTACATTGGCTGAGCACCGACTGCGGGCCTGGGTCTTTGCTCTGACTGGAGACGCAACCAAGAGTTGAGAGGCTGAGTCTCATCAGCGACGGGGGTGGGGAGGCAAGCGGGTGCCCAGGATGGGACACCGTGACCGGACCTCTCATTTCGGCGGACGCCTCGTGTAGTTTGGTTGCCTGCACTGTACGGGAGAGTCTCCGGCAAACTCCCCCCCCCCCCCCGGGGGGAGGCACGAGTCAGGGCAGAGCTGGGATTCTCAGGCTGCGGTAGGGCTGGCCTCGTCTCTCGCGTGTCTGGAGTAGGGCTCCAAGGAGGAAAGAGGCAGCTCCTCCAAGAGGAAGGAGGCGAAGAAAGTGTCAGGCGGCCTTCACCGAGGTGGTGGTGCTTCGGCTGTGTCGGGGGAGCTCAGTCAGAACGCGGAATGGCATCCAGGGAGAAGGGAAGGCACTGAAGGGTGCCCTTGTGGATCCGGAGAAGTCCGCTGGGCTGGGAAGCGGACGCATGCCAGCCCCTCCGGGAGAAAGGATCATGACTAATTACACATTTTCCTCTGAGGACAGCACCTTGCTCTTAGAACATAAAGCCTTCCCAAACTTTAATGACTCCCTGAAACAACTTCTGGCCTTTGGAAAGTGGGGCATCCAAGAACAACAAGCAAGGATCACTTGGAGGCACACGCAGTGCGCTCGGGGAATTATTTCTGGCGTGGTCTCTGCTGCGGATCACAGGCCTTCGGCTTTCAATCACAAGGTTGGAAGGTATTAACAAGAACTCATGCGGTCCAGGGCAACTGTTTGTGTAAAACATTTTCCTTCCTTGGAATGTAAACGGGTCTGTCTTCATCTAGAATTATTTTTACCGATTTCATCGTCAAAACTTCAAAGTCCTCTTCCCCCTGATGTTGTATTTCTGTCGTGCCCCCTCCCAGTGCTGTCTTGTGTTTGTGGAGGCACGGACCCAGCCTCTCCAGGATGGGGCCCAGGAGCCCGGCCCACAGGCACACCTGGAAGTCATTAAGGGTACCAGGAGGGGGAGGAGGAGGAGGGCAAGAGAGGGGGAAGTGGAGGGGAGGGAAAGTGGGACAGGAGGGAGTGGGGGGAGGGGGAGGAGGGCAGAGGGGGAGGAAGCAGAGGAGAGGAAGGGGAGAGGGAAACAAGGGGAAGAGGAGGGCAGGGGGGAGGTGGGGGGGGAGGGGAGGAGGAGGAAGGGGAGGTGGGGGGCGGGGGAGGGGGCGGGGAGGAAACCACTTCTTTTCCAACACATTGACGCTCTTTTTCCATTATGGCCAGTCGGAGCCAAAGGTGAAGATTGTCCAAACAAACAGCTAACAGACAAACAGATACTTTCTAAAAACCCCACAGAGTCGCCTCGGGATAATGTCAGGAGTCAACCATGTCATTTTTAGAGAAAGGGAACAACCTGAACAGTGACCTAGACTTTAGGATATTCTAGAACATTCTGAAGGGAATTACAGCTGCTTGTCATTACCCAAACTTTTCCCAAGGTATCAGCTATGATAAAATGGGATTCAAATAAAACTCATACTAATTTAAGACTAATGTATATGAATTTTTCCTGGACGGGTCTTGCTGGGATTGTGAAGCTCCCTGGCTCCTGGGCAATTTGACCCCACCCCGCACCCCACACCCCCGGACTTTCTAAAAGGAGGCGCGGTGACTTTCATCAGGCCTATCTAGGAAATACACACGCACCACAGGTAGGAGTGCCGGGGCGCAGAAGAGAAACGCCTTGTTAGAAGAAGGGGAACATAACACGTTGCCATGTGCCTGCCACCGAGATCCGTAAAATTCAGGGAATTTCCTTCCGGAAGCCTGAGGATATTCATATTAATGAAATCGGGATTAGCTGTCGGATGGAGAAATGCAACCAACTCTTGGCAGTTTATGGAAATAAAACACCACAATAGTCTGAACTCAGCTGTGATCTACCCACTCCCTCCCCCCACCTCCGAGCTCTATTTTCCCACCTTTCCTTTTAAGACGGGGGCAAGGAGGCATCTAATTTCTTCGATTTGTCTAATAGCTCCTACTGTGTGGACACTTGACATATACAGTCTCATATGAGGTGCGGCAGCTATGAGTCTGTGCATTCTGGAAATGCTAAGAAGTTCCCCGCATACCGCAGGCATGTGCCTGGCCGTTGCCAGTTGCACCGTGTGCTGTAGGAGACACCGTTATTCCCGAAATAAACCAAGAAGCAGAGGCTGAGCCACATGCGGTCTTCTGCCTCAGATCACACCACCGGAAGGGACCAGGATTGTTTTCTGCCCAGACCTGCCCTGTCCACGCTCTGTCCGTCCCTCGGAGGGCAGAAGGTCAGCTGTCTACTGCTGGCCCTGAGCTCCTGTTACTTTTTCTCAGTGACAATTTCATATAAATGTGAGCATAATGACAATCTCTCCCTCGTGGCTTTCCTGACTCCCTCACTCGGATACGTTCAGGTGCAAGTATTTCCTGTTCTGCTGAGGCTGGCCGTCAGACATCGATGTGCTTTTGAAAATACAAGAATTAAATGGTCTTGTCCCCAGTTTTTTTTTTTTTTTTTTAGCACTTTTAACACAAGTGATGGTATGAATATAAAATGAAATATTTTCTGGTCTCTTAAAAAGAACTAGATCAATCTATAAAAATGGAAAGAAAACTTAATTTATAAAAAATGATAAGTTATAAAATCTACAAAGTTAAGGGGGCATGGAATGTAGAGAATAATGTATATAAATTGAAAGCAGGCGTGTAAAGTCAAAATACGTAAAGTAAAAATATATACACATACACATAAATATAAATGCAATTTTTTTTTTTTCTGGCGAGGTCAACAAAACACCATCAGCAGAGTTATTTTGAAGGAGGTCCTTTTGGAGGCGGTTAGTGGGTGGTTGGTGGGTAAAGAAGGAAAGAAAAATGTTTGTGTGTTTTCTTTCTTTCTGTGTGGCTTATTTCCTAACCTGGCGTATGTATCACTTGTACTTAATTTTTGTAAGGGAGAAAAAGAATTCAGGGAATAATACCAGTCCCATCTCAGCTTTGAATCGTCCTCGAGTTCAAGTGCACAGTTCCTGTGTATAGCCACGGACCCTGTTCTGAACTTGGTTCTGGAGCCGTTCAATCCGTAGGCCCACAGAGCACCTCCCCGGGGAACACCACTGCTCTGGGCTTCTATGCTGCCTCTGATGGTGACCAGTCAGGGCATGTGTGTCAAATGAAGAACAAGAAACAAACAAAACAAAAGAAACACAAACACAAACACAAACACGACGTAACTGGAACCAGTTGGGCCTCCCTGACTGCCCCTTCCCACCCTCCTAAGTACTGTGTACTAGCTGAGTTGCTTCCTTTCTGTGAACCCCAGTTTCTTTCAGGAACTGTCCACCAGGATATGGTTCCCTGTGTGTGTGTGTGTGTGTGTGTGTGTGTGTGTTCATGCAAAGTCTATTACACTCAGCAGGAGTTTAAGGTAAGTCAGATTCACTCTCTTTCTACCCTTTTGAAAGAGAATTAAACAACGACAGCTCTAAGACATTTCCAACTATCTCCTCTGCTGAGAATGGCAGATTGTGGGCTTGCCCAGATCAGCCCTTTCATTAACAGATTTCCTCCCTTGCTAGGGACAGCCGAGTCTCCGTGGCTCTGGCAGCTGTGGTCGGGGTGGAACACAGGTCTTCCAGGCTTGCTTGGACCGTCCGGCCTGACATCCCGGCTCTCACGTGTGCTCCTGAGGTTTTTCTTCCTGAGGACTTATTCAAAAGGATCCGCTTCTATATTCATCAGCTCCCTGGAAAATGCTGACAACCCCCCCCCACCCCCCGCCCCCGTGATTTTGCTCATTCTGGGCGCCAAAGCTTTTGGAAGAATCATTTGCAGGGGATCCTGACCGATGCCACTGTATTACTTCCTGTGTATTCACCTTAATTCTTTCTGCCTGGTTAAATAATGTGTTTGACCAGTTCCTGTTAGGAAAACCTCATGAACCGATAAAACATTTGCCGGCTTTCAAAATTACTGATACAATATACAGCTCCCCGGCCTGGGCCACGGGCAAGGGCAGTAGAAAGAGACAACTCTGCTTCGCTTTTATAAGCCCCCATTCCATATCATCAAAAGGGCTGCATCTCGTGCTCTATTAAAATAATAATAAAAAAAAATGAAAGAAGCAGGGAGAGAGGCCTATTTAAGGAGCTACAGTTGAAGTATAGTAAAAGGAAAACCACCCGCTCTGTACGTTGTCATTAGAAACCACTCCCCTTCTTTTTAAGGAGTTCTCTTCCTACCCACCACTCGAGCTGGCGTCCCCGTCCACCAGGAGCTGCAACCTTGGCACCCGTGCGAGAAGCAGATGTTAGGGTTCCTCACTAATTTTGAGGGGGACCTCAAATCTGGAAAGGTGCAGGGTTGTTAAGTGGTTGAATGGTCTCATTTCATATCTACAAAAAGCAAAAGACCGTGGTCTTGAGGGCAAGGTCAGAAGATGAAGGGCAGGAGAAACCATGAAATGCATTTCATTAGATCGATAAAATGTATGACTTCACTCACTTAATTACATAAATAAAGTTGTAAAAAAAAATAAATAAACTCAGGCACGTATCATGCTAAATTAGCAGGGGCTTTTTGTAAGACCGTGGAAATAGGAAAACAAAACAAAACAGCTCCTGGAAAGGTCACTCGCACGCCTGCAGCTTCTTTGTAAAAAGCTTGATGCACAAGCACAAGGAAAAACCTCGCAGCACTGTGTGCCTGCCAGGGAGGGTAGGATCCACACTACAGAATGGACCCAGGGATACCCAGGAGGCTGGGACTTGGAATCAGCCAAGAACCCCCCACCAGTAATCAGTTCTCTGTCCATCTGTTTTAAATCACGGTTTGAAGCATATTTATGTGATAAAGAATTAAAGCTGTTTCTCTTGGCCATGGGAATAATTGGGACACTCTCTTTTGGAAAACCTCTGACATCAGTTAGCAGGCATATTCAGAACCGAATTTAGGATTAAAGAGCCTTCAGCATGCTCCCCCCCCCCCTTTTTAAAGCATAATAGAGACCCCCCTTTCAAAGTTGTTTTTCTTTTTAAAACAGTGTAAGTAATCAACTCCCAAGGTCCTGAACAACTTCTTTTTTAAAGAGAAAAGGGATGTCTGAGGGGCAAAGAGAGCCCGGGAAACCACAGAGAGAAAGAATGAGAACATTGCTGCTGATGAGGCCAAGAAACAAATTTGGAACGGTCCTGAAAAGACCCCACCCTCTCCCCAAATCATGTGAAATGTGGCAAGTTACTGCCCTGATTAAATGCCATTATTTTAATAATGAAACACCACTGATTTATCCCCTCCTGGGGCTTTATTTAAATTACGTCTCATGAATGGCTTCTCCAAGGACAGAAATATTCTGCAGCAGGGGTCCCCCCGACTAGAAGTCTCCTAGTGCCAACACCGGCACATACCGTGCTCCTGTCCCAAAGCAGAGCCCAGGCACGCCTTTCCAATTCTGCCTCGCTGTCTTGTTGGTAAAAACCGTAATACCTACGGCCGACTGCAGTGTGGTCGGCCGTGCTCTGAAATGCGACTGCTCCCTGAACGGAGGGGCACACAGGAGTGTGGGTGGGTGTTTCCGCACGTGGCGGGTGGGGGGACACGAGGGGAGCCTGTGGCTTCATCACCTGTGCCCTGTTTTTGAGAAGTTAAGACTCCCGGAAGTCATTCACGGATGCCGAGACCATGAAAGGAACAAAACCTCAATATATCCTTCCAGCGTGACTTTAAATATGACAAGGTTATCATTTAATACACTATTGTTCAAGAATTGATTTATGGGCTTCTGGGTGTCCCCCGCTAACTCCCCCCTTCCCCATTCTCTACCCTAGACTTACGGCGTCCAGGGATATTCCTTAAAACTTTGTAACATCGAACGAAAGTATTTGCTAGACCTAAGTTCCATGGAATAAGACAAATGACGTCTTCTTTTTTCATGTGGTTGGGGGACTAGCTCCCGAAGCACAGGCGCGCACTCTTCAATTTCCCTGTTTCCTTTCTCCTCATGTGCAAGCTAATGTCTTTTCCAAGCATGCGTTTCCCTCAAAGACTAACGACTTTTCGGAGTTCGGCATCTTTCTCTGCGGCTTCACAAATGGACCTCGAGAAAGGGACTGTCCGGCGGCCGTCTTGCTGAGCCGTCTTCCTCGCTGATTTGAGGCGGCCTCATGCCCGCTTGGGAAGGGAGACCTGGAGGGGAGGGGTCAGGTGGGGGCCGGCCAACTCTCACCCGAAGCCCGTTTCTTTAAGGAGGGAAATCAGATAGAAAGAGAAGTCTGCTGGCCATCGTGGGGTCTGTTTGTGATACACTATCATCCCCCAAAGAAGTACATAAATGTCTGTTTTATGAAATCCTACACATCTCAGTAGTTTCAACTGATCACGGAGAATGCAGCGGTCTCTGGTCGGCATGCAGCCGTTTACCGCTCCGTTTCAAGGGCCGCAGGTCTTGCTTGGCCAACACACCAGCAGTAACTTGTCTCTGTGCCGAGAACATGGAAACCTCTAAGGGCTGCCGGGGAGCAGAGGCACACGATCACAGCCCAGCCAGACCACATCTGTCCCGCAGGGACCCCAAGTCCAGTTTGGAAGAGCACCGGTCCTGGGGTACGTCGTTGTACTGAATTGGTTCTTTCTTGCCGCACTGGGTTAATCTGCCCTTTGCTTGCTGAATGCTGAGACGACGTGGAAGTACAAGCCCATGATGTTGAGTGTTGTGAGCACGGCCGGGGCACCAGCACAAGGCACACGTTTGCTCTGCAGTCCTGACAGGCCTCTTGCATCTCAAGACTCAACCCAACAATGCCTTCTCTAGGAAGCCTCTGCAGACCCTGCCTCGAGGAGAACTGACCACCCCCCGTTCCACACCTGCTCTGGGCTGTACTTCTAGTCTCCTGTCCCCGTTAACACGAATGCACTTGCTTCTTACTAGCGTTAACCAGAATGTTGTATGTTTATTTAACATTGAATTAGCGAAAAAAATCTTTTGAGCGCTAAGTGGCAGGCACCGTACTAAGCACTTGTGAATTCTGTTAGTCCCTCCGCCATAGGGACTGCTCAGAGGAGTAGGAAAGTGCACAGGTTCCAGAACCAGATACCCTGGGTTTAACATCCTGAGTCCCCTGGCTCGTTTCGTGGCTGTGAGCTCGGGCAAGTTCCTTCTCTGTGTCTCTCCTGTAAAATGGGAATGGGAATGGAACTTTCCAGGGTTATGCTGAGAAGTACGTTAATTAATTCCCGCAAAGCACTAATGCAGAGGAAGGGCCCAGGAACCGTGAGCTCTTTCTGGGATCTCTGTTCTGCAGGTGACGGAAGTGAGATGTAAGAGGCCAGGTGACCCCTGAGAGAAGACCCAGCCTGCACAACGCCGAGACTTGGCCCCGGGAAGTCTAACCACCATCTCTTCACCAACAGAACCCGCGCCGTCCTTTTCTTTCCTCCGGCCCATGAGCAACTTGAGTATCGAACGGTCTTTGAAGCACAGAGTCAAGCACAGGGCCTGATGCATTAAAAAGACTAGATAATATTTTAATTCACTGATGAATGAATGAGCAAACCTATTAATGACTTTAGATTTTAACGAGGAGAAAGCACTGTGTCAGGCACAGAAAGCCATTTAGAGAGGATATTGAGATGCAACCGGTGTGAGATGAAAGGTGCCTAAGAATTTATTTTCCGCCAAGGCTGTGAACGTCCCTGAACATTTCCCAGGCGGAGTCACCCACATTACTTAAGCATAAATATTGGCAGTCTTTAACACTTTACTGCCATTTTCTCCAGCCTAAACCCCAATGTGTATAACGTTTTTTCCTAAAGATTTTTATTTATTTATTTGAGACAGAAAGAGAGAGAGAGAGAACATGAGCACACAAACGGGGCAGCGGCCCGCGGAGGGAGAAGCAGACTCTGCTGAGCAGGGAGCCAGATGTGGGGCTCGGTCCCAGGACTCTGGGATTGTGACCTGAGCTGAGGGTAGATGCTTAACCAGCTGCACCACCCGCGTACACAGCTTTTAAAACACAATCATGCACTCACTTGATTATTACTTAAAGCATTTCCTTTTTCTCCTTACTCTAAACGGTTTTCTCTTCCAGTTTTGAGGGACCCAAATTGTTCTACATGAGGTAGACTGTAGGATCACTGAACTTTAAGGCACACGTGCCCACGCAAATGGCCGACGCACCAAAAAGCGTGCCTGCCATTAGGCAACCCCTTAACATCAGTGAGTACCTTGTAACTAAATCTTTTTTTTTTTTTTTTAAGATTTTATTTATTTATTTGACAGACAGAGATCACAAGTAGGCAGAGAGGCAGGCAGAGAGAGAGAAGGGGGAAGCAGGTTCCCTGCTGAGCAGAGAGCCCGATGCGGGGCTTGATCCCAGGACCCCAGGATCATGACCCGAGCCGAAAGGCAGAGGCTTTAACCCACGGAGCCACCCAGGCGCCCCACCTTGCAACTAAATCTTAATGTTGCGTTGGGAGACTGTGCAAATGCAGGACGGGCTCGCTTCCCTCTACTCTGTCCTCGGGTCATCTGGATACTTTTGAAGGTTAAGCACCAGAACAGTCTCTGTGGTGATACACTTGGCGACATGTGGCAACCCGCATTGTTCAAGAACATTCCTATCAAGACCCGAACTTGCAAACTCTCAGCATAAAAGAAGAAACAGAGTTCTTTGTCGGGACAATGAACTTGGACTGTTGTTTACCAGTGAATGGAAAACAGCATTTCTAACCCAGAGGAGTGACACTCAGCCCCATCTGGTGACGCCTCGGCTCCCTTCACGCTGGGCAACAATGGTGCCTTTGTGTGGGGTTGCAGGAGAGCAGCACCCAAGCAGGCCTTGTTGCTTGGGCAACTGAATGACCGACCGCCTTCATACTTTGTGGCTTTTTCCAGTCCCATTGAACTAAAATATGTAAGGAGACCTAGTCTCCGCCACGGGCTCTATTATCCCTGACTTCAAATCGAATCTACTGGCTCACAAATGGACTTTTCAAAATTGGGCACAGTAGCCCCCGACGCTTTAGAAATAAATAGAATGCTGTTAGGAGATTAGAATTCCAGAATCAAGTAAAATTAGCCTTGGGAAATAAATGTGCAGACCCTTCTGTCCCACTGAATTTGCTACTTTAGTCAGTAAGTTACAAAGCTCAAGGTTTGTTTTTTTTTTTTTAAGATTTTATTTATTTATTTGCCAGACAGAGATCACAAGTAGGCAGAGAGAGGGGCAGGGGAAGCAGGCTCCCTGCTGAGCAGAGAGCCCAATGTGGGGCTGGATCCCAGGACCCGGGGATCATGACCTGAGCCGAAGGCAGAGGCTTTAACCTGCTGAGCCACCCAGGCACCCCACAAAGCTCAAGATTTAAAGATTTACCCTGGATCCAGGCCTTGACACCATTGCCTGGTAGCTGTGTGACTTTGGCTGAGCGATTCCACCTCTCTGAGCCTCGCTTTTCTTCCTTGCATGTAGCAGGAGGATGACAGTAACTTTACAGGGTTGCTGGGAGTATTAAAAGGGCATTAAAAAAAACAAACATGCTTAAAATTAAAAAAAAAAATAATCTTTCTGGCTCTCACGGGATTTGGAGCTAACAACATGAGGTGCTTACTCAAACCCGCAGGGATTGAGAATGACAGGAAAGATTTCTGGGTGGGATCAGGAAAAAGCAGAATTGCCACAGAGAATTCTGAGCTCTAGTTCAGATGCTTCCGGTGGGGGCCTATTATTGCCATCGAGCCAAATCCAATGTCTTCTTCCTAAAAACTCCTCCTGCCCCATCCCCCCTGGATTCCTATGGGATAACAGCATTGAGGAATGCCAAAGTCATCCGTAGGATTTCCTGCCTCATTCCTGGCCTCTAGTCACTCGTCAGCGGTGGTCTCTCTGATGCGTGTGTCCGTCTTGCTCCCCTGGCAGCCCAGGCCCTTTTACATTCTCACCACCGCCGCCAGCTGCACCATTCACCGCCCTCATTCCAGCCTTCTCCGCCGTGCAGCCCGACTTCCGTGCTCCCACCAAAATATTTCTCCTTGAAGTACGTTTGGGGGCATTCACGCGCAGCTTCCCGTCACCGTGGGATCTCCGTCCTCGCCTCCGGCCAACAGCAGAACATTTAGTTGACTTCCCACCCTGACCCTTGCAGCTGCTTACTGGGCGCACAGATCAGAACGCCCTCTGTGGAGGGCAGTGAGGCAGTATCAGTGAAAATGCCCCAGAGCTACTCTGCGAGCCGACACGGCTTCTGCCAGGACTCCAGCCTGCAAATACACTCACGCACCGCAGGAACGATGCGGCGCAAGGTTACCCGCGGCGGCACCATTTGTGATAGCAAAAGACTGGGAACGGTCCAAATGTCTATCAATGGGGAATTGGTTCAATGAATTATGAAGCATCCACACGCTGAAATGCTCAGCAGTTGTTAAAAAATGAAGAAATCATTTATATGCTGATTTGGAACCATCTCTAAGATGTATTGTCAAGAGAAAAGAGCAAAAGGTGTGAATGGCGCAGAGAAGGGGAGGGTAAAAGTATATAAACATGTTGTCTTGTAAATGCATCAACATGTCTGGGAGAATACACAAGGAAATGATGACATCGGCTCGGGGAGGAATCGGGTGCCAAGGGAAAAGGGTAGAGGGAGATGTACACACACATGGATTTGGGAGACAGATACAGGAATATCCATCCGTACACACACCGTTTTCTGTCTTCCTTTGACTTTGCACTATGTAAAGGTATCGCCTTGTAGAAAGTAAGTAGTTTAATTACATATATGTATTTTTTTACATCTCAGTTTAGAAAAATCGCATTAAAATAGAAAGAATTGCTATGCAAGCCAGGTGCCTATTCCCTCCGCTCTCTAGACAACAGCGATACACCAACGACTCCCCCTCCACCCCCGACTCTCCATCTCACACGGGGGTGGGGGGTCCATGTTGACCTCCTTGGAATACAGCTTGGACCACAATAGTTTCCTGTTCAAGACCCCCCACGTTCACGGGTCCACACGGACACCACACACCTCCCCAGCCTCTCACGCCCCCTGGGCGTCTTGGTTCCTGGGCCCCGGCTCCCAAAGCTAAGTCAGGTATGGTGATCTGTGCTTCTGTCTCAACTTCCTTCCTCCGTCCTTCCACGTGCCAGTCCCGCCAGTCCCGCCACCATCCCAAAGCCCAAGCTCTGCTGGATTCCAAACCTCAGTTCACACCTTCTTTCTCCATGAACTCATCCCAGAATCCACCACTCAACCTCCATCCCCCCAGGCCGGAAGAAATCCCTTCTTTCTTGGAATACCAGGCACACGCTCGCTATCTCCTTATGCTAGTTACCACTTTACGGGGGATCGCAGTTCATTTTGGACATGTTTATCCATTTAGCAGTAACTGTTTCCTTAAACACCGACCGTATGCCATGTACAGAAAGGGTGGGGGGCTGGGGACACAAGAAAAAGCCAGAGCCGCAGGCCTCCTGCTCTCATGGAAGGTGACAGTCTGGTGAGGAAGACAGGCAATAAACAAGAAACCAAACCTTGGATGATCGTTGTCCATAATTTCAATGTGGAGAAGTAAAAGGCTTATTCAGAATGCTCGGTGTTTGTCCAAAGCGACACCATAATGCCACACTGGCCCACGGCCCCACACCGAACTCTCAGCACTGCCCGAGTGCTACGTTACTCAGAGGGTTTTTCAACCTCACGACTGTAGACGTCAGGAGCCCGCTAATTTTCGTTGCTGTTGTTGTCACTGGGGGGGGGGGGGGCTGCCCTGTGCATTGTAGGATACTTGGCAGCACCCCCTGTCTCTGTCCACTGGATGCCAGTGCCATTGGCATTCCCATGACCGAATATTGCCTGGCAGCGGGGGCAAAGTCACCCGATTTTAAGAACCACTGCTCCAGGCAAATTCCTTATCATTTCTGAGCCTGAGTCAGTTTCTCTAGTTCCTGGCTTCTTTGTAGAAAAACCCAGTAAACACTCGAAACATGAAAAATTTGAGAAATGTAAAACAGAGAGACTACTACCTACCTCAGAAGATTATGATGGGAATTAAACACACACAAAAAATGTGTTTAGAATGCTTTTATAAAACCAGTAAGAATGCTAACACGGAGTTGGCTGCTTCGTTCCCCCCCAGCCCCTCGGCACCCTTAGGAACGTGGACAAGATCCCTTCTCAGGACCTTTCCAGTCTACACTAGTGTTAGGTCCAAGAACGGCCCGAATTGTGGACATGATTTTTGCTTGCATCCAAGAGGGTTGCTCTAGAATGATTGCCCAGAAGCTGACTCCTTGGGGGGATGCAGGAAGGTCTTGTGAGGCTGCCTTTGCCAGACTGGATTCGACTCTAGCTGAAGCCCAGGCTCCTGGCACTTGGATAGAGAAGCTAAAATAAACATAATCTGACACTGGGAGTTCTGGATCCTATAAAAATGCCACAGAAAGGGTGGCAGGATTACCTAGCTGTTACAATGTCAGGCTTTAGATAACACACTCTCTTCCAAAGCTTTATTTGCACATCCCAAATCATCCCAGTAAGCCATTTACTTCCCCATGCTAGTGGGTGCTGTGGGTATTTAAGAAGTGTTCTCAGGGTGCTGGGAACCAACAAGACAATTAGGGAGGTTTTTAAAGGAATAAAAAACACAATCAACAGTAATTTGGAAGTGTCAACAGAATTCGTGTCCTGGCAGACCACTGCTGTAATGTGCATTTGTAAGGGAATCTTAAGATGATCTTAAAATAAACATGCATCGTTCTACATTCCAGGATTTAGTTTCAAATGGGGAAATGGATCAAGGGAGGGCTGCCCCTAGCAGGATGCCTAGATACTTTGACCAAAAATCCGTCCTTCAGAGAGGGGAAAACTTGTGGTTTCGGAGTCAGGCAGACAAGGATTATAGCCCCAGCTGTGTGACAGAAAAGGGGTGATCTGGGGGAAAATCATTAAACCCTCTTTCCTTCAGCTTTAAAACAAGGCGGCAATGCCATCTTCAATTAAAATAGCTAAGTCTCCAGCAAGGTGTCTTTGCAAACCTTCATTTTCATTTCTCATCCCCTTTAGGGAACAGGGCACGGAAACATCGGTTTATATTTTTATAACACCTGCAAAATTACACACTTTCTAAACAATTTAGTTCTCTCTTGACCAAAATGTTTTAAGACACAAATGTTCCACATCTGTTTTGCTCCACGAAATAAAATAAGTCCAACCCATCACCTTTTCTTTCCTGCCACCAACAGTTAGTTTCCCTTACCGTACTCATCATTCCACAAGAAATCTCTCTTACAATAAACACATTTCTTTCTGGCCGCGGTGGGCGGGGGGGGGGTGCGGGTTGCGGGATATACTTTGGGCAGGGTATGAGAAATACGGAATGAGGGTAAGAATTAACTCCGTCCTTCTCGTAGCCGATCAGACAGAACCATCTTGGGCTGCCCTACACTCTGCTCCACACTCTTTCTTATCTTCAATGTATCGTGATAAGAAAACTCAAGTAGGGTTTTTAAAAAAGCACGATAATTACTTGTATTTTGCTACGGTTTCCAATAAACTGGCGGTTTCTCTTTTTCTTTTCTCTCTCTTTCTCTCTCTCTCTTTTTTCAAAAAGTCCATGAATAAAACAAACCCCGTCACCATTGGAGATGCATTTCCATGCCGGTGCGGATGCTTTTAAGACCATTTGCTGAGCGCTCTGCACCGTTTGACCAGTTCTGGGGCAGGGGGCACGCTCTAATTACTGATTGTGAAGTTCGGTATCTATAGCAACAGGCAGAATTGACAACAGGAAGCTTCACCCTCTGGGGCACCATCCAAAGTTTATAAAATCAACTTGAGGCCAAGGCTATAGTTAATCAGGAGGGCTTTCAGAGTGCCAGTGCTCCGAGTCCACACTTAAGAGGCAAAGAAATTATTTAATAAGACAATCACGGGGCTCGGGAAGGCAGAGTTTATTTAGCTTGGCTTTGCAGTGCCTCTTGTAGTAATTTATCCTAATGGTACCAATTCGCCTGTGATTTGATACAGCAGGAGATCAAGGGTATCGGTTTAATCAAACCTCGGCAAAGGCTGCCCGTTTCTTAACTACTGTTGCTGTATATCAATCAGTTTCATTTGATTCACTGATCGGATGGCACGACAATATGAATTTTCCCAGGACTCAGGGAATCAGGTTGACATAATTCTTTATAATGTGCTCACTTTTAAATGGCATTATTTCACCCAACTCACATTATTTCATGTTCCTAGGTGAAGGGTCTAGATTCTAGCAAGCTGTGGGTAAGAGGTACAGTAGGAAAAAAGTCTGGAGCATCGGGATCAAACCATTTTGATTGCTGGTTTTGCCGCCTATTAGCTGTGACCACGGACGAGTTACTAAACCCTCATGAGTCTCAATTTCCTCACTCCTTATTGAGGACCAAGAATTTCCGAAGTCGCAGAGTTACTGTGAAGCTTAATGAACCGGTGTGTGAGTGAGCCTAGAACCGTGCCTGGGAAACAGGAAACAGAACCTCATCAAACGTTCGTTTCTCCCCCGCCTGCCTTCATTTCCATCCCCGAGGAGGGGAGAGGATGTAGCTGCGTCATTTTTATAAGGTATGAGGCTAAGCTTTATAGTATTTTACAGGTCTGGGCTCACATGCTTTGGTAATCCTGGGAAGGCATCTGAACTCAACCTCATTCTCGGCTCTTCCTCCCCACTGCAGCCAAGGATTTCCCACGTGCTGGGTACCCGTGGCACTGGCCTGGCTGGGAAGAGTAACTGAAGAATGGAGTTTTCCTCACACTAAAGGGTGCTTGGTTGCTTTCCCATTCCCTCTTCTTCCGTATACAAGCAGAGAATCCAATTTACAACACGGTCCGGGTACAGATAAGAAATGATAAGATCAGACCTTTTCCCTTTGGAGGACAGACTACAGAAAGGGAGAATGCCTATTGGCACGTGTTGTTTGGGAGGGAGGAAGACAAGGGACAGTGTGAATCCCAGAGATGGAGACCACGACCACGCGGACGAGGCAGGGGTGGGGGGGGGATGGGAGGCATTTAATTCTTGCCTCTGACACTTAACAGTAAAGGATGGCCAATGTGATGGGCCTCAGCTGTTGCTTCTGTAAAATGGGTATATGAAGAAGGACTTTACTGGTTTGTCACGGCAATGAAATAAGCTCATTCAGGATCTCACGGGCCTCCACACTGTGAGTGGTGGAACTGCTGTTGGCTCACTCCCTAAGCAAAAACGGGCAAGGTGCTCCGGTCCCTTTCCTGAGAGGACACCTAGATCTGGGCTTGCCACCATTCAGCTTGGCTGGTCCACGCTTTAACTTAGAGACCTCAGCGGTGGTTTTTCCTGCACATGGACTTGAACCCTGACTGAGAAAGGACAGCAGAGGGAAGAGGGGGGAGCAAGGAGTGAAAGGGGGAAGAAGAAAAGAAAGAGAGCGAGAAGAAAGAAGTGTCCAGCTTGGTCACACCGCTCCATGCTCTGCTCCTGGGATTTTGTGTGCCGTCTGGAAGCTTTATGGCTCCAATAGCCGGGGGAAGGAGGCTAATGCCCCCTCAACAAGGGAGGCCTTTCTTCCTTCCTCCCACCTTCTCCCTTTTCTTCTTTGGCTCAGCCTAAATTTCTAACACTACCTGATGAAATGTATACAGCTTTTAATTGTGCCCAGAGGCAGTACAGCTTCGTAGAGGTCTTTAAGCAAGTGGCGGAGGATCTGAGACAGCTGTGTTGCGAGCACATGTGCTCCGAGGTGGAACAGCCCCGTCAGCACCTGTGCCCGCTGAGCACACACCCTCACACCCTACATGCGTGTGCACAGCTGGGACCCATCAGGGCTGTAAGGAATTAATACTCTTAACTTGGTATTTTATTGTACCTAGAGGAGCCTGATGCTATATTAAATCCGTAGAACATAAGTAGGATTTTGCTCAATCTTGGAGTTCCTGGGGTGGGGGCTTCGTGGGATATTAAACACACACACACACACACACACACCACCCGCGCGCGCAAACACGCACTTGCACACACATGCGCGGCCTCTTTTCCAGTGCTGAGAACGAATTGTTTTAATATCTCAATGTTTGGTTTATTTATTATTAGGGGGGAGTGACCGCCTTTAAAGAGTAATGGGCTTTTCCCGGCACTAACCTAGTTTTCCCAGTTCCACAGCTGTGCAAAGCCGCCAGTGTGGACTGTTTTTTCTGAATCACCTCCTTACCAACCTCCAGCTTCCCTTGGTGTCAGGCCCCAAGACACACACCCTTCCCATCTCTGGGGCTCTGGATTCAGTCTTCAAAATCCTACTGCCCCTCGCCACTCACAAAACACTGCCGCATGTTATTCTGGTGGACACTGAGCTGACGGCTGGAGATCACCAAGGTGTGTGTATGCCCATTTCACAGTCACACAAACAGACTCAGAGAAGCTGTATGTGCCTAAGCCAAGGGAAAAATGGACCTCAGACTTTAGAATTTATTCAGTCTACCGGCCTGCTGTAAATACTTTCTAAGGCACGTTGTGCATTCTGTTGTAAACACAATATGAAAAGATTATCCCGTGGTGGCTGGCACTGCACACAGGTCCCAAGACAGGTAACGCATAGGAGTTTGCACAGAGTTTGAATTCATGTGGTCGGCAATGAACTTAGGGGCTGTGGTGGGCAGAAAAAGGAGCCTCCAAAAGATACCCTTGCCAAGCCCCTGGGGATCTGTGAATGTGCCCTTCTTTGGGAAAGAGGTCTACATGGGTGTCATGAAGTCAAGGATTTTGAAATGAGGAGATATACCTGGATTTTCGGCAGGGGGGGGGAATCCAGTGAGAAGAGTCCTTCTGAGAGAGGGGCAGACAAACAGGACAGGAGGAGGTCTTACAGCCAGAGAACGAGAGGAAATACCAGCAGCCACTGGAAGCTGGCGAGAGCAAAGACAAGATCCTCCCGTGGAGCTCCCACTGGAAGCTGGCGAGAGCAAAGACAAGATCCTCCCGTGGAGCTCCCAGAGGCAGGATGGCCTTGTCAGCACCTTGGTTTCAGACTTTTGGCTTCCAGAACTGTGAGCAAATAAATGTCTGCTGTTGGTGGCCACTAAATTTGTGCTGCTTTGCCACAGCAGTCTGGGGTCTTTGGTTCTAGACATCACATCAGATAGATTTTGTCGCTAACGGGGTCTCTTGGCATGAAGAGGCCGCATATTCTGGGCATAGCTTAGATGTAGAAGGGATGCTGGAGACTGGGAAGAAAGGCCACACTGCCCATGGGTGCCCGGTCCTGCCCCGCCTTGGGGGTAACGGCTGCTCAACATCGTGGAGAAGCCAGCCCTAGTGATCCCATCGAGGGCAAGCAGGAGTCCGAGAGCAAAGCGCACAGAGAGGCAGAAAGCGTGCTGCTGTTTTCAACCAGCCTGGCCACCTTCTAACCTGTGTGTCTTAGGCAGGTCACCGAATCCGTGTCTCAGCGAAGTTAGATTCTCAATGTAAAACATAGTTTGAAAACCTGCAAGACCTTGTGTGAATGTTGGGTATTGTTTCAATGTGTATTTTCAAAGCAGCTACAAAGTATCAGACTCTCAGAGCCCAAGGGTACTAGGACTTTGAGAGAGGACACAATCTCTGGTAGGTATCACTGCAAAGTCCTCCAAAACATGCTTCCTCTTAAGTATCCACTTATCTCCACTAATACATGGAAACCTCTTTAGGAACCATGGGATCCAAAATGGTAGGTTAATGTAGTCCATAAATTTAATTTCTGCTGTTTCTTGGGATTATCCAAATTTGCCTCTTTCAAGCCTGGAAACAGTAAGACTCCAAGCCAACAATAACACGCCGTTTGTTTGTTTATCATATTAGTAATGATTCTTCTTAATGAGCACTCAATACTGGTTAGAAGAAACTGTACTTGCAAATGCTGCTTTTGATCATTTAAATCACTACGAACCTTTTGGAGAGCCATTTGGCAATGTGTCTCAGGAACCTCTAAAAAATGTGCTCAACCTTTGACCTAGTAATTCCATTTCTGGGAAACTATCCTAAAGACATAATGGGAACTATGGAAACTGCTTTATGCACAGAGATGTTTATCAGAACACTCTTTCTGACGGCAAAAGGACCATCTGAACGCCCAGAGACACAGGACTGGATAAAGACATGGTGACGTGTCCCCTCGATGGGCTGTCACAGCCACTAAGAATTGCAATTAAAAGGCATTTAAGGCAACGTGCCGAATGTGTAAGTTAGGAAAGGATGACCAGCAGTGTGCTGATGGCAGATGGTAGTGACCTCCAAGTGACACAAAGACAGTGGCAACCACAAAAAAATGAAGACTGTAGAAAAATGCATATATACTGTTACCTAGAGCCAGCAGAATTACGAGTCATTTTTCTCCTTCTTGAAGATTTTTAAATGTGTCTTCACTAAACTGCATTACTTTGAAAGAGAGAAAAATCCATTTGAAAATAAGAGCCCCCTCCTGCGAACACATCATAATTGGGTGACGGAAGCTTAACAGCACGTTCTTTTCCTTACGACTCAGAAACTCTGTACCAGCTCAGAGCAGCCCTCTAGCTCAGTCTGGACGTCCTCAGGGTCTCGAAGTTAAGAGTGGGGCCACGAAAGGGGCTGGGGGCGCTCTTGGAGCCCCCACTCCCAGCCCGGGAACCTCCCCACGGGTACACTATCTCACATCAGTGTTACCTTCTTCAGGAGAAGACCGGGGCTTTTCTTGAATTATTGGCTTATTTTGCGTTTATGGATGCTGCAAGCTGCATAAATGATGATCTCTCCCAGCCCGCAGGAGGCCGCCAGGAGGCCTGAAGATGAGCCAGCGGCCTGCTTGTGACAAGAGCACACGTGGTCTTGGGGTCCTGGCCCGACTCTGCGCTCCATGTTCACTTCCGTACGCTCAGTTTCTTTCCTACTTAACGACCACCTGCCACAAATCCTGATGGGCTCTTTCAGATATTTGTTGAAAGGAGACAAGGTGTGAACATTTTTTTTTTTTTTAAAGATGAGAGATAGGCTGTGTGCATCTTCATGGATTGTGTTCCCATTGATTATTGGAGAGAATTCGAGTAAAGACAGGGGCCAGTCAGAGAACGAATCCACCTTGCAACAGCTGTCTGGGATATCTAAGAGCAGCGGGACGAGGAAGGAGTTAAAGCCTTGCAGCAGCAGAGGGTAGAAGCCGGCAGCATTGAGGGGCCTGGTCCCTTCCTGCCCTGGAGGGACACTGGGTCATCAGAGGAGGCGGGAACTTGCACTTGGCTTTGCTGGGAAAGCAAATATTGTGCATATTGCAGTGTTCCTGTGGGCGAGCTAATTGTCTAACTGCCCTTGAGATGTACATAATTTGGTCTGCATTCCCGGCTCCTCCCTCCGTGTCATCGTCAATGGGCCGGGAAACGTGAACCACAACATCTACGCCCATTAAAGGGAGAAGGAGGCAGGCCTCCTCTGCCACCCACTGCCCGCAGTTGGGGGCCTCGTCCCTGGTCCTGCCTGGAGTGGCTGGTTCTTGGGTTCAAGGGCCCATCTTTAGGTGCCCTTTTGGTAAGCTGGGAAGGGGCACTGCCTTAGGTGTCCTGTGCTGCTCTCACAAAGTGCCACAAACAGGGTGGCTTTAAACAATGGAAATTTGTTCTGTCACCAGTCTGGAGGACAGAAGTTCAAAATCAAGGCATCCATGGTGCTGTGCTGCCTCCCCAGACTCTAGGGGAGGGCCCGTCTTGGCCTCTGCCAGCTTCTGGGGGCAGCTGTCAAGGCTTGGTGCCCCTCAGCCAGGAGCAGCACAAGTTCAAGTGTATGTCTGTGCCTTTACCTGATGTACTGGCCTGTGTGTGCACAGGTGCTGGGTCTCTCCAGCTCCCCGTCTCGTGCCCCTTACAGAGACACCGCTCACTGATTTGGGTCCCATCCTAATCCAGTATATCCTCATTAAAAAACTCTTAACATGACATGTACCCTCCCTACAAAACGTTCCGTGTACAACACTTCATCCTTGACTCCGGGCACCACGTGGTACAGCGGGTCTCCGGAGGGTATCTGTCTTGCTCAACGGCCTTGTCCTCGTTGGGTGGCACCTGCGAAGACCTTACTTCCAAATACAGTCACATTCTTGGGTACAGGGGGTTCGGACGTCAACATATCTTCACAGCGGACACAGTTCAAGCCACAGTATGTGTGTTTGATGATAAAGTCGCAGTTGGGGACAGACTCCAGAGCGGCCGGTTCCCAACCCTGGCTCTACACCTCACCAAGCAGGTCACCCAACCTCTCAAGACCTTGGGTGTCCCAGCTTGGGAAATGGGCCTGATCGCAGCACCTACTTCCTCAAGGCTGCTGGGACAGCCACATGGCTGCTGGGATAGTCACATGGGATTGTGGACGATGTGAGCCTCCTACCAGCCAGAGCCAGTCTTAGAAGCACCCCAACTTAGATGTCACTTCTGAGCACTGAGAGACCCTGGTTTGAGGTATAAGAGAGAGCGGCAGATTATTAAGTGGAACTGACTCTTTACATGCAACGTTCACTCTGCCTAAAAGTCTTTCTTTCCTCTGCCTTCGCCAACTCTTGTCTGCCTCCTTGGGTGAAAAGCTGGCCCCTTCCCAGCCTTCAGGCCTGGGCTTAGTTGACATTTATTCCCAAGGACCTCCCCTGTCACCCTGCTGAGAGCAGTTTACTGCTCGTCCCTTCCTTCCGCAAGCAGCTGTGATGCTGGGGACCCCCTTCAACTAGAGCTGTTGCTCAACCCATCAAAGGTGCCCAAGTTGATTTTGAATTTGAATTTCAGATATGCAACTAAAATTTTCTTAGTATAAGCACATCCCCAATATTGCAAATATTGCTCCAAGATGCGGGCCAGACTTGCTTGGAAGTTAATGCCCTGCGAGTGGTTCTCAGCCGGTGACAAGTGGGAGCTGGTGGTGAGCACCTCCGTTTCCTTGGCCCTCATGAGGACTGCCCTCAGAGGCAGGGCATTTTGCACAGACTCCCAGAATTGCCCAGGGGGACTCTGCAACACTAGGTCACCAGCAGCAACCCTCCATTTCTCCTCCCGTGATGGCCATACCCCTTCCCAGCCTCTTTTTCCTGCCCCTTGAGAACACAGCCCCCCTCCCCCGCCACAGCCCTACCCTCTTTCTAGGGAATGAAATGTCCCCCCTCCTTCAAATTCATATGTTGAAATTTTAACTCCCAGTGTGATGGTGTAAGGAGCTGGACCCCGGGAGGTAATCAGGTCATGGGGGATTGGAGCTCATGAAAGGGATGGTCCCCTTTTTAAAGGGACCCTGGAGAGGTCCCTCGTCCCTTCTGCCATGTGGGGACATGAGGAGAAGCAGGCAGTCTGCACCAGGAAGCGGGTCCTCATCCAAGCACGCTGGCACCCCCATCTCAGACTTCCAGCCTCCAGAACTACAAGGCAATAAATTATGTTGTTTATAAGCCACCGGTCTGTGGTCCTTTGTTACGGCAGCCCGACGGAGACACCTCCCACCACTGTTCTCCACGCAGACCTTGTTGATTTCCTTCCGAGCCCTTATCACGCTCTTCCATCACACGTGCACACGCTTAGCCTCTCTGCCCCCTCGGCTGTGAGCTCCGTGTCCTTCCCCGCCACATCTAGCACCGAGCCGGCACTCAGCAGGCACCTGACAGTGAACAACAAAACAAGACAGTGCACAGGGACGAGGCCGTCCACGCCAGGGAGAGCAAGACGGTTTCGGGCGTGCAGGAGTGCGCTGGACTGTCAAGCCTCGAGTAAGGGTCTCGCAGTGGCTGCCGTTTAAGAATTTGACCTTGGGCAGCAGCCTGGGTGCTCTTCAGCTCAGTTTCCTCATCTGTAAAATGAGGAGCCGGGACCAGATGATATTTCTCTCGTGTCTTCCGGCTCTAAAATTCTATGACTCTATATTCTAGGTAATAAACTTTACAACTATGAATAAATTAATGGAAATGAATATTTAAATGATGTGCAAACATTCGTGCAAGTGCTTTCTCAGTCTTTTATGTAGTGGGAGAATGAGGAATAAAACCGAGGTACCGACGATGGGAAGTATTTGTCGGCGGAAGAATGGCGCCTTGCTCCTGCGTTTCTGAGAAGAGCGTGTGGGAGGGCCTCCATTAACCAAGTTGCAGAGGAGGAGTTGAAAGAAAAGCAGGAAGCCGGGAAGCTGAGAGCCCCCAGATGGAAGGCGTTCCACGTCTGGATTTTCCCAAAAAAGTTTCCAGGGCCCAGACAAACAGCTCTCCGTCTGTCTTAGTCTCTTTGGGCTGTTACAACAAAATACCACAGACTGGGTGTCTTATAAACAACAGAATTTTATCTCTCATGTTCTGGAGGCTGGAAGTCCCAGAGGGTGATGTGTGGATGGGTGAGGGTCTTCTCAGGGGAGGCAGACTTCTCACCGTATCCACACATGGTGTGGGGCAAGGATCTCTCTCAAGCCTCTTCCGGGTGGTTCAGTGCTCAGAACCTAATCACCCCCCCCCCCCAAAGGCTGCACCTTATCATTAGAGAGCCGGTTTCAACATATGAATTTTGGGGCCAAACAACACTCAGTCATAGCATTGTGTCTCTCATTCCTGTGTCTGTCACGAGCTTCAGTAACACTCAGCATAAGGGGATGGCGCCTTGACATCAGAATGCCTCATTTATTTATCCGGATGAGCTCCTACCTACAAGTCAACTAGAGAACACTTCCGATGGGCTGGTCGGCTTGAACCAAAAAGCTTGAGTTGGACGTGTGCAAATCACGAAAAGGAAGGAGGGGCTGGTTATGGAAAGGTGATGCCACCTGAGCTCTCCTGGTGACAGCAAGCTAAGAAGGAGGCACCGAGGTAAGGGTCTCAGAGTCAGCCTGCGCTGTATCCGGTCCTGGGGATCAGGCAAGTCTGAGCATCAGGGATGGCGGCGAAGCTCGCACACCAGGAAGAGCTGCATTTGTGGGAGGGGCTTTTCAGGGTCCCATGAGACAGTGCGTCCCCCAGAAGAAGAAGAGAGACTCGCCTGATGAGCTTGACGTGGTTCCAATCTTGAGTGGATGGGCGGAACTAGAATGGGAGTTCAGGATAGAGGCTGTGACACACATCTGTTTCCTACCAGGCCCACGAGACACACATCTGGGCCTTCAGGAATTTGGGGCCAATAGATGAAAACAATAAATGTTCTCTGGACAAGACTCTATTATGTGACAAGCCTAAAAACACTTGTGTCTCTGTGATCCTTCATCTTTCCCTGTCCTCCCTGCCTGGACATTACCTATGCTTTGTCCCAGAGGTCACTGGGTTTTTTTTTTTTGTTTTTTTTTTTTTTTAAGATTATTTATTTGAGAGAGAGAGAGAGAGCATGTGCGGGGGGGGGGGGTTGGGGTGGACAGAGGGAGCGAGAATCCTTAAGCGGAATGCTTGCTTATGGTGGAGCCCGACACAGGGCTTGATCCCAGGACCTGAGCTGAAACCAAGAGTCGGCTGCTTAACCGACTGAGCACCCCAGCCAACTGCCAACTGCAAGTGTTTTATTTTGCTTGCTTTGTTTTTTTGTTTTTGTTTTTGCTTTTGTTTTTCAAACTTTCTGGCTTTCATCCCTACATCATACTCCTTCAGAAAAGTACTTTAAAAAGTAAAACCTTGAGGACCCTTGATCGCTGAGCTAAAAATAATACAGAATACGCCGAATACACAATCTCAATTCGGTTTTAAGTTTTCATTCCTTAACAATACAGAAGACAGAGTGTCTTCTTGACAGTGGATTCCGAGGCTGAGGGCCTCCTGAATGAGAAACTCCCGCGAAGCTGGGAGTTCTGTCAATACAGGGGCTTGACTTCCTGCTGTTTTGACAAAGAAAGTTAAAACCTGACGGAGAGACAATAACGAAGGAAAACATCTGCAGGTACCCAGCGAATTCCGCCTCCCGCGTCTCAATGCCAGGCTGCTTACGAACCACAGACCCTCGCTCCGATCACAAAGATCCCCCCTGCATCGGGGGACAGTTACATGATTTGTCACATTTACTCAATGCCGTGGAGACTCGCGATAGCCTCTGAGAGTCGAAGCGCCTGGGACCCCCCGTGACAGCCAAAGGCATACGTGACCCCCTCGCTTCTGCCCCTGTTTGCTGGGAACTTACGTCCAGGGAGGGCAGGTGAGGGAGCAGCTCTACCATTTCTTGACCACGGAGAGCTCAGGCAATGTGCCCGTTGCTTCTAGTATCCTGTTTCTCCTAACAACCCCAAAGACCAACCACAGTGTCCTCATGTCCCTGAGGAGAAAGCTCAGGGAAGTTAAGTTAGGTCACTCACTCAGCAGCGCCCGCCTGATAAAAGGTATTGGGCTGCATTTGGGGACTGTCAGACCCCAGAAATCCTTTCCACCCTGGCCTCCCTCTCAAAGCAGAACACCCCATTTCTCCTTCAGAATTGTTGAAGGTGGTCCTCATTTTTCTGCCGACAAGAACACGAAATAGGAGCTTAACAGCAATGCAGGGAAGTGTAGTGGAGAGAGACAGGGTCGGGATGGAGTGTGTGCCCGGGGTGGAGAGGAAGGACTGCTTCTCTCCCTTCACACGGGCACGAGAATGACTCGGGGTACCAGCCATGAAGTCTCTTCACCATCAGAACTGGGTCAGATATTCCAGCCGCGAGAACAGCCGGTTCTCTGCTCCAGCTGTTATCTGAGCTGCACAGCTCGGGGGAGGACTCCAACTTGCTTCTTGGGCTCAGAGCTCAGGGTTTCCACAGCTCTCCAAGCAGCCTGTGCTGGCCTCTCCCAGCTGGAGTGAGGGGGGGGCCGGGGGTAAGGGAGAGAGGGAGAGGGGGACAGTGGAGGGGAAAAGAGAAGAGCATTCTTGTTTCTAGCGGAGCAACTGATTATCAGGTTAGATGGAACCTACTGGCTGCATGGTTGCCAATCACTGAAAATTTCCTGCCAGTGGCTCCTGGGTGAGAAGCTGAATTCCTTGCATGAGAACTCCGAAAAAAGCCACGGGGATGCTGATGAAATGCGGGTCCAGGGTACAGTGAGACTGCTGTGATAAAGTCTGAAAGTCCTCTTATGGGGTCACGCCCTGTACAGCATCCACTCGGCTAGCAATACACTGGGATTTTCCAAAGCCCTACAGGCATAGTGGGCTGGAGTCCTTGCTTTGGAGGGTGGGCACCAACATTTCCTGGATTTGAAGCTCCCATACCACTCGCAAGCTGTTTCTAAACAATCCTGATGTGCACGAGGCCAAATTTTGGACACCTCCAACATGCTTGCTTGGAACACCTCCATCCCCAAACATGCGCTGTTGAGGAAATGCAGTACAGAGACTCACTCCGATTGCCTCCTACTTAGCCCGAGGCCATCGCTCCCTATTTCTGGGTTCTTGGTGAAAAAAGAAGGAGTTGTTATATGAATTTCATAATTTAGAGATAAATAATGAACACCAAACTCAGAGCGAAATACCCTAGTGTTCATTTTATTTAATATTCTCCATTGGTGGAAATAAATTAAAAATGAACAAGGCTTGTTTATGCCTGCCCCACATTGCTCTCCACTTTTGAATAGCAACCGCATATTAATTTGCCAAGATCCCATAAATTATAATTAGCCCGGAGGATTAACAACATAAATCCTTGAATTTAAAACCAACCTGCCCGGCTCTCTCTTCCCTATGCCCTAAAGTGAAAAAGAGCCATAAAACCTATCACCGCTACTTGATCCATTAAACTCCGGAGACATTCCGATTTCAGCTTAGCTGGTGGAGGTAGTCTTTGTTCAATCTTTTTAAAGTTACAGTAGCTCAATAGGAACTGAGAGACCGGGGGATGAGTGCCCGTGTCAATGGACAGGCCCAACGCACATTTACTCCGAGGAGAAGACGGCAAAGGGGAGCAGGAGGCTGTTTTGGCTTGGCACCGCTCTGCGAGGCGTCCTGGCACAGGTCTGAGGTTGCAAGTGCCCCCCGCTGACTCTACACTGCACAGTCCCGTACTGTCAAGAGTCCCGGAGTACTCGGAAGATGTGCACATGCCTGCACATGCGTGCGTGCACGCGCGTGTGCACACACCCCCACACCCACACACACGCACACTTGAGTCATGGTCTGAGCCTGCATCCAGCCGAGCTCCTGCCAGGCTGACCGGGGAGATGACGAAGGATAATGCTGCTCAGATACCTAAAGTATTTAACGCAAGACTACGACGAATTTCCAAACACTGGCTTTCCCTGTGAGGAACATGCGAAGTGCTTTCAAGTACTCGGAGTCTGTGCCCAGCGCAGCCTGGACACGCTCTGCTCCCAAAGACACCCCTGCACGCAGCGGGCAGCCTTCGCTCCCACCCTCCTCTTCCCTCGGGGTCGGCTGCAGGGGCCAGCTGCTGAGAGCTGAGCTCCAGAACCACATGTGGGCGTGCGGTTACTACACAATCTGCAGGTGAGCCAGCTGTGCAGGCGGCCACCCCGGACCCGGCATGTGCAGGGAAGGAGAGCCACTCAAAGGAAATCTGTGCTTCCTTTCGTTATTTTTCACTCTCAGTATGAGAGTGAAATCCCTGCTTTTTTGGCCCCCATGGGGGCTCCTAGGCCTTGCAACCCATCTCAAGACTGAAAAGATGGCAAAGACTCAAGAAAGATTCTATTTGAACAGAGGGCCTAAAAACGTGCACACCACCTACTACAAGGGGTCAGGGGCAAGCTTAGCTGGAGATTTGGGGAATGTGATTTACGTGCCCCTCCCCCGGAAAAGCAAAGTAAGGCTGGTTTTTGGATTCTCTAAGACGAAAAGTGTTCCGCAAGTTGCTGGGTGACCCGTCACTATCCCCAGTGGACCCCTGAGATTTCTGCTCCTTCACTCACGCATGTAACCAGGAAGAACAGGATGGCAAACATAAGAACCAAGATAACGAGTAGGAAGTCATCTACGGTCATGGACTTTGGGGAAAAAAATGACAACTGTACTTTCTCTAGAAGAATGCACTCAAATTCCAAATGTTGCTTATAATTTTAAGGACTTTGCAGACGCCCCAAGTTTATCCTTAAATCCCTTAATCTAGAGTAGGTCTGTAGAATTTAGAAAATGAACTGCACTTCCCACGAGAGTTCAGTGGGCGTTAACTACAAGAGCCTGAATTCCAAAGATCTCTCCATCTGAATTTAGGGAGCACAGGTAAAAGTTTGAGGTTCCAGCCAAAGATTCAGAATGTGCCCCCATAAGGATCACTAGGGAAGAGAGGTTTGTTTCCAAGTAGTTCTCAACTTCAACACTCCTCAGAATCCCCTGGAGGGCCCTTTAAACCCAGATTGCAAGCCCTGAGCCAGTGTTCAGTAGGTCTGCAGGTGGGGACCCGAGACTGCATTTCTAACAAGATCCCAGGTGCTGCTGCTGATCGTGGAGCCACACTTTGAGAACCATGAGTTTAGACTTATTACTGGAAACTGTATAATAGGATATTATGGGGCCACTGGAAATGCTGCAGGATAGTATTTACTGGCATAGAAAGATATTCACAACATCCTGTTAACAAAAGAAATCAGATTACATAGGATTGTATACAATGTAATCCTGTTTCTTTTTTTTTTTTTTTTAGTAAAAACAAAAGTGGTAACATGAGCATTTATATTAATATCTAAATAAATGTTTAAATAAAAATGTGGATTGAGGTATTGATACACATAAAATATGGCTACAGATAGGGATATAGCTACGGGCATGCATTCGAAAGGGAAGTGGTCCTTTTCTCGGAGTTTTGAGATCATGATTGTTCTGCTTGTTATTTTTTGCTTACCTGTATTTTCTACCTTTTCGGCATTGAACATAAATTGTTTACAAATATAAGGAGAAAATTCCTTTCAACCCTGAGAAACGATAGCAGACTGCCATTATTCAGCCCTTGTGCACCTGTCACTGCTCTAGGAGGTGCTGATCCTGGGGGAATGGGGACTCCATGAAAGTGAAGTAGTGGGACACCCTAGAATCCCTTCAGGAATTAGCAGCATATGCTTTTGGTCTACTTTCAGTGGGTCCCAGAGTGCCTCTCTGAGAACCACTCATGCTGGGCCAGTGACCTTGTTTTCATCGATCCACAAAAGGAATGGGGATGAGAATGTGACATGCATTTTAGATGCATAAACACACGTATGGGCATTCTGCATGTTCATACACATGTGTCTATACACGTGGGCTTTTACATAGGTGCACGCATGTGTAAAGATATTTTAATGGGAATAAATTGACGTCAGGTTGTCAACTGGCTTTCCCTGGGAAGAGCTGTGTTCTGCGCTGAGATTGCGCCCTTCCTATTTTCTGGCACTGAAAGACTGTTTTATTGTAAGAGGGATGTATAGATCAGGAACCTAGATAATAACATGGCGAGAATAAAAATGTTAATGGCCATTCACTGTATATATATTTTTTTCAACTTTGATGTATGTTTGTGAATTTTCAGAATGTTGGGGAAACTGATTTGTCTTATGAAACAATGTTGATAGCAGGTAACTGAGGCTCTACGAAAATCATTCATGTCCTATATCCCAAAATAAGATGCAGACATCCCTATGTGATTCCATTAAAATTTTTTTTCCGTGATATTTCAGGGTTCAGAAACCAATACCCTGGACGGCTCCCACTTGTGCGCGTGGGGCTTCCTTTTGATTCCAGCTTTGCAGCTCGCGGGA
The DNA here is from genome assembly GCF_011764305.1 of Mustela putorius furo. Classification (NCBI taxonomy): domain Eukaryota; kingdom Metazoa; phylum Chordata; class Mammalia; order Carnivora; family Mustelidae; genus Mustela; species Mustela putorius. The sequence continues at coordinate 35,918,808 of NW_025421304.1, read as the reverse complement.
GGGAAACAGCAGGAATTCTGATATCTTCTGCAAAGTCGTCTTTCCTGCGAAAAAGGTGCCACCCCAAGGCTGTTCCTATCTTTTCTCATGAAGGCCTAGGGACTCCAAAGCCTGAATCAGCCTGTTCACGGACTCCTCTCTTGGAATTTCACACATCATTTTCAATTAAGGAACACTTTGCCCACAGGACAGGCCACCTGGTATGTCCTACAAAGCAAGTCTGTAGACCGATGTGTAGACATGTGCCTGATATCATTAAAATGCCATTGCTTGGACATGGAGCACCGACTTGCAGCTCGCCTTAACCATTCTTTCTTTCTTTCTTTTTTTTTTTTTTTTAGGATTTTTTATTTTATTTGACAGAGATCACAAGTAGGCAGAAAGGCAGGCAAGGAGAGGAGGGAAAGCAGACTCCCTGTTGAGCAGAAAGCCCGATGTGGGGCTTGATCCCAGGACCCTGAGATAATGACCTGAGCTGAAGGCAGAGGCTTAACCCCACTGAGCCACCCAGGTGCCCCTTACCTTAACCATTCTTGATCATGCAGAAATGAATGTCTATGAAGGACTGAACCGTTAAATAGCAGATCTAGTATTAACAAAGACAAAAGCCTCTTTCTGAATAGAGTTTAGCACGTCTACAGCTGGACTTCCCAGGTCATTTTAAACATCGCTGGCTTTGTGAAGATCTTAAACATTCACTCCATTAGCAAAGTTGGGTTACAAATGAAACAGAATGGTCTAGAAGAAATCGGGACACAGCTCTTCGTTGTCCCTCTGTACTGTATTGCAGCTGGTGGGCTCCAATAAGTTTCCCCAGACTGGGGGGTTGGGAGAGGACCTCTAATCCGGGGCGGGGAGGGGGCGCAGATCCCTGTGGTTTTCCACTGAGCGGCACTCTGAACACTCCCCACTCAAGCTTCTGCTTTGTGATACTCTAAGCATTTTTCCTTACGGAGGATTTCAGCGGCCTGATTCCCCTAAAGGTACTTTAATCCCTGTGCTGGGAGGAGGACGGTCACTTCATACAGAAATTAAATACATAAATTAATAGATGCCTCTTCGGAAAGCCTTTCAAACGGGGAGTCCGGCTGCTTCAGGGACTCTGCAGTCAATAGGTCAGGGCCTCGGTTAATGTATAGGGAAAGGCAGAGGAGGGATTAAAATGGTCCGAGAGATTCAGCAGAGATCAACAAATACGTTCTGAGATTTAACCACTTAGGTGAGTATTTGCCTCGGTCAGGAAATGCCTCAGAAGGTTGTGCTAACTTGCCCAGACCAAGAGGCAAATGAAACTGCCGATGACTGGGCGTGTCCCGTCATCCTTTTCGCTCTGGTCTGGTCACGGTCTTGGCTGGTCCGTCCAGGTGGAAGAGGAGGAGGAGGGGAGGGAGGAGGAGGAAGAGGAGGGAGGAGCTGCCAGCCAGAATGCCGGAACGAGGGGGGAAGGGTGAGGTGCAGCCCTGAGTCAGGGGTCAACTCCGGAGAAGTCTTCCAGAATCGTCTACTTGTTCCACCCATGAAAATCTCCCATTCCCCCAGGAGACGCTCCATGTCTTACAAACCAGCCCTAGGGCACGTTTCTCTTACCTATCCTGTATCCCTAGAAGGAAATATCCAGTAAGTAGATGCAGAAGCAACAACTCCATAGTTTAAGGGCAGGTAATATGGGAGAGAGAGCGAGAGAAGGAGAAACGACCCCGGGTAAGTTCCTTTGCAAAGTTTCCATGGTTGGCTTTTTCTGGAAATCACAGAGTCCTGGGGGCATCTATTTTAAAGAAGGACTTTGCGCATTTGCCTGAATGAAAAGACTCACCGGGACATTTGCTGAAATACCAATGCCGGGTCCTGTTCCAGACGGACTTCATTGCGTTCCCCCAAATGGTCCTCATCATCAAGTAATTTGGGGGAATGGACCAAATTTCCATCTGCTGAGAGCACCTGACCTGACGAACGCAAACCTCCCTGACACGCGAAAGGGGTCTGGTTTTGGTAGTGACCCCACCCTTTTCCTGGGTCTAAAATATCCCTCAGGGTCTCTCTTCTTATAAGGGCATATCAAATGAGGCCGAATCCGGGTCCTCTTACCTATTTATCTTTCCTGTGCAGGATTCAGAATCAAGGACAGCACTTGTGACGTGCCGTTTTCGGAAGGACGGCTGAGGTCTCTGCCAGACCGCGTTCCGTGCCCCCTTTCCTCCCCCTGCCGCCCATGACCTTTCTACAGGTGCCAAGTCTGAAGAAGAAATTACATTCGGCGACCGTGGAGAAAGCCCCGTTGGGCGCAACACGCACGTCGAGCCCCTTCTTGCAAGTCGACGGTTTGTTAATAACGTCCACTGCCCTCCGCTCGGGAAGGGAGATCTTGACTCTGCTCCACGGGGGGACTGGAAAGTGCACCGTGTGCTCTGAAGGGAGGAAGGACTCTTTCTGGCAAGCCCAGCCCCAGTTCTGAATGATTTTAATTGCAGTCTGGTGATGCCAAGGTGCTGAGGCACCCCCTTAGGCTGAGTGCTTAGCCAAGAGGTACTGAATTAAACTGTCAGAACATGCAGAAAAATTGCAACTCGGCCTGTCAACAACATTTGTTAAGAGACACGGGTGAGGCTGGTGACTTGTGTAGGAAAAGAGCCGCCTTGCAGAGCCATCAAAGCACAGCCTGGAACTAATGGGGTATTCAGAGGCCTTGTTCTACTTCATTGGTCAAAGCCAACACAAGCCTGTAAGATTTGGGCCCGGTTGCTGTTTATTACTATGGTAATAAAGGCCACTTAAAGATACAAACCCATCTTGTGTTGGCGCAAACCCAGGGCTCCTTTTCTAAATCGGATCACTAATGCCTGCCCTCATTTCTCAGGCTCTTTAAAATGATCTCCTTTTTTAAGAAAAAAAGAGGGGGGGGGAAATATTAAGTCTCTTGTCAAAGGATGACATAGGGGTCTTGATCTTATTTATCTTTGGCTGACTATTTTTTTTAAACATTTCCCTGGGATGGCCAAGTTTGACGTGCCATTGTGCCTCCGGGACAGATCCCTGGGACTTAATTCCACACTAATCAAGGTGTTGCTGGGAAGATATTTGGTGGATGTGTTTCAGGTCAATAGTGAGTTGACTTTGGGTAAGGGAGATGATCCTAGAGAGTCTGGGTGGGCCCGATTCAATCAGTGGAAAGGTCTGGAGAGGAGAACTGAGTATTCCGTGCAAGGAGAAATTCTGCCTGTGGTCAGCAGCTTCAGGCCACACTGAGAGTTCTAGCTGGACTTTCTCGAGCGTTCATCGCATGGATTCCAGGCTTTCCCAGGGAACTCCCAGAATCACATAAGCCAATTCTTTGCAATAAATCTCTTAATATCTATCTCCTACTGGTCCCACTGCTCTGGCTGAACCCTGCCACTCACAGTCCCTTGTCACTCATGCTTCAGTTAAGTATCTTTTAAGCAGAAGGCTCGAAGTTGAGGCCCGTGGGCTGCAAAGAGCCATGTTCTTTTTGACCCACATCTAAGTATTTGGTACAATATATTAAAGGTGAATATAAATGGAATTAGTTGCTGATATTTAAAACTACTGAGGATCTTCCTCCCCCTGCCTACACACACACACGCATCTACATTTCTTATTTCTCTTAGAAAAGAAAGAAAGAAAGAATCAGACGATCGGACTACCCGGATCTGTAGCCCCATATGGCAACAATGAGCTAGAATGGAAGGTGGCGCCCCCTTTGTACAGAGCACGCACTCCGCAGTTTACCACAGTCGCCAGCCCTCCCTGTTGTGTCCCTCAGCAGTGAGGTTAATTATCATGGGCCTGTATATTGTTCTTCTGAACATAAAGAGAAAAGTGAAAGAGGGCTCCTACCGTTTGCTTTGTCAAAAGTGCGAATAACAGATAGAAGGAGAGGCTCATGTGTTTGAAGAAAAAAACAGGACGGTCTGTATTTCTCTGGAGAAATGAATGCTATTTCTCTGAATTCAGGTTTCCCACAAGGTGTATGTGAATTATTATTACCCACCTCAACTCATTCATGTATGTGACCTTGCTAGTAAACACTAAATGTTTGCAATGCCTGTCTAACCTTGCATATTTTAGACAGAAAAAAAAAACCCACTATGAAACAATTCTTTTTACTCTTCAATAACAACAACCACAATAAAACCCTCGAGACGATCTCCAAGAAAGTTTGCTCAAGCTGTAGGGATACTATGATAGTTGCCTTTTGGGGGGATTTACTGAGATGCAACCATGGGTACCCGAAGGGTGTGAGGACAGTGGGCAGATCTCATGGTCCCTCTTCCCAAGCAATTATTACAAGTATGCTTTGGTCTCTGGGGGTTAGTGACTGAGGCTCCCCAGGTTGAACATGATCCAGGAGAAACCACCACACACCGGGGACCTGGGGGTTTGTGCTCAGTCTTCCCATCCTCCATCTCACAAACGGAGACTCAGCTTCCCTATCTATGAAATCACAGAGGTCCCTGTAGTTATGAATCTGCCTCCGCCTGGAATTCCTGGGTCTAATCCTACATCAAATGAATGTGTTTCTTTGGAAGATGAGGCTCAGGAATTATTTTATTTTATTTTATTTTTAAGCTCCCAGATGATTCTGATGAGCGGAGAGGTTTGGAATTCACTGGAAGAGAGAGTATCTCAAGTTCCTTCCAGCTCAAAAACTTGATGTACCTAGGAATCAAATTCTGCAGGCGTCTCTCTGGACATTGGACAGGCCATGTTCCAAGCATATTAATGCTTTTGGGCCACTGGGATGTGTTTTAAAGACTTGAAGCATTGCCACGCTGCCTTAGTCACCTGGCAGGACCTGACTTATCATTTTGCCTGCAATTTATGGTGCCCGGTGGTTTGGAAACTTACTTGAGGTTCGGATTCGAGGCAAGATTCATTGGACAAAATCAATAGATTTGAACTGTGATTGCTGGATGGAACATTCGAAGCTCCTGAGTTTCCATCCTGAGCCCCTGCATCCTTGTACCGGGAACCACGGCTTATGGGAGGACACTTCCCTAAATAAAGGGAAGAAAGTGTCCTGTACTTTCTAAAGATCATTTGGAAACAGAATCAAACTCCATAGTCCTCACTCCTCGTACACAAACGTAACCCCCTTCAAGGGTATATTTTTGAAGGCCATCTTGCCTGGAACCTCCGGGGCTCGCTCCGGTTCTCAGTGGGAGAGGGTTAGGTTTCCTCCTCATGCAAACAAAAGGCATTAGAAAGCACGAGGGGAGGACAGCAGTGCTGCAGCGCCACAGTGGAAAAAAATATGGATCTTGCTTTTGTAATGTGTGACTATTAGATCACAGTGTTGGTTGCAATAAATTATCACTTTCGGTTCCTGCTAATTGCTAGAATCTTCTGCCATGGGCTGCAGTGATATGGGCCAAAAAAAGAAAAAAAAACACAACACACACAAAAAGGCAAACCACCACACGAACTTTTCTCTCTCTCTCTCTCCTGCTGGATTGTGAATGGCATCTCGGATCTTGAACACATGCCTAAGGAAACAGCTGGGGACGAGGGCCTGGGAATCAAAGACGTCATTATGCAATTATTGAGAAAAGCAGGCTCTTTTCAAAAGAGAATTCTGACTTCTCTGCAAGTTCCTTGACCTCGGGCACTGTCCTCACTCACATCATCGCTGTCAGTAACGAGAACCTCCAAGCTAAGGTGCGACCAGGTAGGTGAACTCCTAGAAGCTCACACTAAAGGTTTAAAAGTCCACGTCAGTCCTTAGATGAATCCTTCTGTGTGTCTGCCACGGAAAGTGCAACACCCACAAAGGACAGCGAGCCCTGTTCTCCCCGACGTCCTACAACCCCAACGAATCACCACAGATGTCCCCCGCCACGGCGATCCCTTTTGATCCCCCGGGAAATCTTGTGAACACAGGTCCCTACTTTAGACCCCTCGTTATGCTGGAATCCGGGGAAGAAAGCTACCGTAGACCCATGCAGTATTGTTAGGCACCTAGTAGGTTTCTGGTGATGGGAATGCAGCAATGAACAGAACAGGTGAAATGCCTGCCCTCCCCGAGTGTGCATTTCCATGGAAGGGAGAGGAAGCACAAGGAATGGTCTGATGGTGATGGCGTGTAGAGAAAAATAGAGCAGGTGAGGCCGGAGGAGTGGTGATGGGCGTGGAGGAGGCAGAGCAACTTCACGGACGGTATGGAGACAAGGTGAACGTGGAAGGTACAAGAAAAGTAGGCAAAGGTGAGGCCTGTGGTTAGCAGAGGGAACAAGGAGAGGTTCAGAGGCAGAGAGTCCCCCGTGCACTGGACCAGCCGGGAGGCGGGCACAGCTGGGACACAGTGAGGGAGGGAGAGGGCCCGGGAGGCAAGAGCAGGGAGCATGGGAATGAGGACAGCAGGAAGTATCCCACAGGCAACGGTCAAAGCCAGCTTCTATTAGGAGCGACACCTGGAGCCTCTAGAAAGTTCTAAGCAGCGGGAAAATGTGATCCCATTTATGTTTTCAAAGGAGGCTCTGGTTCTCTGTTGAGGAAAGACCCGGCAGGGGAAGCATGGGGTGCCAGGAGACCCGTGAGGAGGACAGGGTGGTCATCCAGGTGGAGGGTGAGGCTGGGTGAGGCTGGGTGAGGTGTCGGGCTTTCTTAGTCTTCATTTCTGCTTGTGGGGTCCGCTCCCCACTACCCTCCCACATGTTAACTGCACTGAGGCCAAGCCTCCAATCTGTCTCAATCACTGTGGAATCCCTGAGCCTAGCACAGTGCCTGGCACACAGAGCACTTGCGATATGAACAGTCCCGCTGTGGAAAACCTGGCAGGTGGTGGTCTACTTATTCACCAAGAAGAGTGACGAGTGAGAACCAAACTGCCCCCACTCGTTCTATCTCCTCTGCAACTTGAGCTCCTTCATGGCCTTTCTGTTGTTCTGTCTCAGTATCAGAAAAGGACAGTCTCAGGGCGCCTGGGTGGCTCAGTCGGTTAAGCATCTGCCTTCGGCTCAGGTCATGATTCCAGGGTTCTGGGATCAAGCCCTGCTTGGGGCTCTGGTGTTCAGAAGAGGGTCTGCTTCTCCCTCTCCCTCTGCCTACCTGTGCTCTCTGTCAAATAAAGAAATTAAATCTTAAAAAATAAAATAAAATAAAAAAAGAAGAAGATGACAGTCTGAGCAACGGCCCAGGATGGATGCCAGAAGTCCCTGCAGCCGTCCTGCCTCTTTCGCTGTCCCGGCTCTCTGACCTTCCAGGTGCCCTTTATTTCGCCCCTGCCTCAATTTCTCCATCTTGAAAATAAGAATAATACCACCGAGGGAACAGTATGAGGATTAATGAGGTAATAAGGCCATGCCTGAAAGCCATTTGAGCGCCTTGAAGAAACAGCCATAAAAGAGGGGTCCACTTTTTCATCTCTTCTCTCCTCTTCTGCTAAATAAAACTGCTGGAGGGAGAGCAGAGGGTCCTGCTGGTTGGGGTCCAGCAGAAAACAAGAGGAGACAAAAATGACAGGCGTTTCCTGGGCCAGGGTCACCTTCTGTCGAGCCCAAGGCACCCTGGAGCCTCCAGAGGGGTCCCCTTGGCAATAGAAGGGGCGGGATAGGAAAGACTGTCAGAGGAATCCTGAGGATTATTTTGCCTCAATTTGGGGACCAGAAGTGACCTCAAAGGGGCTGAGAAATAAGCCAGAACCACGCCGCCCCTCCTGCATGCCCAAAGAATTCAGAAGCTGACAAGACGATTGGCAAATCCCGCTGGCGGTAATGGGAGGAAAACATTGCCCAAGACGTCCATCTGGTTCGGGCTGATGGCACTCCTGGGTGCGCAAAGTGTAAACGCGGTGGATCAATAAATATCGGGCTCCTTTTAATGAAAGAAGCACTATCATTTTCCTCTTACTGCCTCCCTGATTGCCTCTTCAGGCTTCTTTACATGAGGGACACCTTCGCTGCTCCCCGCTCGCGGGCTGTCTTCAGATGGGCACTGAGTTTACACACGGACCTCGGTACATCTTTACACCGAAGCTTTCAGCAAATGTCAGCTTAGTCTCCCCACCCCCACCGCCCCGCCAAAGAAAAAATAAATAAAATTTCTCAGATGGATTTTTTAAAGGAAACTCATCAGTTGGATGAAACGCATTTGGATTGAGGAGGAGGGGGTAGGACGGGGGCGATTCAGGTCTAAACCCTGACCCTAATTTAGAGCGACTCTTCGGGGGCCTGGCCATCTGTGCACACACTCGTCAACCCGTACCACCTGCTGACGTCTTCGGTGCGCAGGGCCGGCCTGCTCCGCTCTTCCCCCTTCCTCCCCTTTCTCTCGGGGAAGACGGGCGCCAGGACGCTGTGGTGAGAGGCGGGCTCTAGCTGAGTCACCAGTTCCCCCTTTCTCTCCCATCCAGGCTTGTCATTCTCTGTCAAAGGGCACGGGGGGGGGGGGACAAAACTATCAATGGTCTGAGAAAGAGGAACAGGACTAATATCTGATTATCCTTTTGATGCTCATTCAAGTCACCAAGTAGGCTGCAGTCTCTCCCTTGCCTCTGGCCGGAAGCTTGTGGTAGAAATTAATGTCACTGCGTTTGTTGTGGGTGTCGCCCTGGTATTGGGTAAAAATGAGCGGGGTCCGGGGCTCTGCCCAGTGTGGTTGCTGAGCCGCTCTATTGGTGAGAACAGTTCCTTTTTTCATTGAGAAAAAAGAAATGAAAAAATAAAAAATTGTCGTAGGCATCGCAAGCAGGATTTTTATGCAAATAGAAGTTCCATCTAAATTAAACACAGAAGAATATTGGGTCCAAGTAAGCCACTGAATATTTCCTTTTGATCTCATGATGAACAGTACCTGTTTGTTTGTTTTTAAAGGAGAAAACGGAAAAAACAAAGCGAGAGCCTCATGTCGCCAACACACAACTGTTACAAATAAATTGGTGTGTTTAGTGTTTTGGTGCTTTTTTCCACTCTGAGAGCTGCCTTGCCCTCCTACCCTCTCCCAGCTTTGCCGTAACATTTTGTTTTTATCATAGATGTAAAAGTAATTTTTTGCACTATTTTCCTTTAGAAAGTGTCATTCTTTGTCCTGATGTAGACTAGTCTATTGGATGGCCATGCCATAGTGGTTTCATCAATACCCTAGCATCTTTCTTTACAGCTGGCAGCACTGCTATAAGTGCAAAGGAGAAGACAGCATCACAGTCCACAGCGTTATCTCAGAGTCATAGCTCATGTGTCCATCCTCAAGGATGGGGCACTGTATCAGGTTGAAACCCCACTTTAGGCCTATGAAGCCACTGAAGGAAGTGTTTTAAATAACATGTACATCAATTCCAGAGAGATCCTTAAAAACTATCACTTTTGTGTCCAGTCCTGGGGAAATCATGTCCCCGAAAGGTATATAAATCTGTCTCTGTTTCCATCACAATTCACTCCCTGCCAACCATTTCTTTAACTGGATAAAGGACATGGCCAGGTTGAATTAGATCAGGCTAAAGGACAATTACAAAACACAGTGACGAACATGGCAGTCAGCTGGCCTCTTCCCTTAGCTGCTGCTGAAACCCGCAGACCTGAGTCCTCATAGACCCGGTTCCAGAGGAAAGGGATCCCCGCTGCTGGAAGACACGAAGGTCCGTGTGGCAGGCAGGGTCTAATGAAAGAGGCTCACGTCCCCATCATACGGTGAACCAAGCATTTTGGGACAACTGAGTGACACCGCCTCTGGATTTATGAAGTTAAGAGGACAGGCAAGGTGGCTGCCACTTTGCTGCTCTGTTTTCAAGCAAGTCAGCACAACCAATTCCTTGCCCCCAAAGTCTTCCCTCTCCATTATCTCTTTGGATTTTAATACTGTTAAAGCCTTATTAATAGGTAGGCTAAACACACATGTAATGAATCCCATTAGTCATAAAAAGCTCCCTGCACCCAAGAAACCCAAGGGGGAAAATGCTCGCTCACGCAACCTGGAAGGGAAGCTGACCTGAATTATGCATTTTCTTAAAAATAAACAAATGTACCAAAGACCACTGACAAGTCTGTGCAGAAAGCCTCTTTAGAACACCAACTTTTATCTAGCGAAGTCCTTAAAAGAATAGGTAAGAATAGCCTTGAGTAAGTAGGCATCTGAAGTGCCCAAGGGTACTTCCCAACTGCCTTCTTGCAAAGGGTAGACTGACTGACTCCAGATTGATCTGGAGTATCCGTTGCTCAGTAAACCCTTTCTCCAAAGGAAGAGCACAGGTGAACCTCAAGCCAAGTCCTGAATCCCGAGAACCATAAACTCTAGACTCCAGAAGTTCACTTTAACAGAGATTGGGTATAATGGGCACCCTGTGGGGGAAGGTATATGTTGCCACCACCTGTTAGCCTTCAAGTTCAATGACACTCACAAAAGCAACGGAAGGGCTTCAAAGCAGGAATGAGATTACGAAATTGTCTAACACTGAGGTCAGCATATAGCAAGAAGTGAGAGAAAAAAATTAAAGAAAAGAAAAGAGGCACAGCATTCTTAAAAAAAAAAAAAATTAAAAAGCAGTGCTGTCTACAATGTACCAGGCGAGTTTTGTTTTGCTTTTGTTTTTTGCACCTTTCGTTTTGTTTTATGGGAAGTGAAAAGTTTGACTTCCAAGACTTCTAAAGCAGGGCACAGCCAGGCACCTTGCTAATAAGTACCTTCTCTGCACAGGCTCCTTGGTCTCTCCTGTTGGCCTCTTTGGCACTCCAGAGCCTTCCTGAGCACATGCCTGCCCCAGGACCTCGGTACTTACTCTAGACCAGTACCCCTCCTCCCAAATCGTGATGCAGGTGTCTGGTTACAGGCAGCTCATCAGAGAGACTCCTGCTGAGTTGCTCAGCCTCTTGTCCTGCCCTTGTCCTGCCCTTGTCCTGCCCAGCTGCAGATTACCTTCCCAGCACTTTACTTTCCCTGACATGTCCTGATTTGTTTAACAGCTCTTTCCACGAGGAGATGGGCAGGAGCTTTATTCCCTTGCACACTGATGTATCACCAGGGTGTGCACACAGAGGACCCTTGATAAACATTAGTTAACTGAATGAACGAGGGAATGAATGAATGAGTACATGAATACTGTATGTGTGAGTACTATATATATGAATACTGTATGTGTGAATACTATATATCTGAATACTCTATGTATGAATACTATATATAGTTATACACGCAGAGGGTGATTCGAGACACCTGTGTCACATGTGAGTGCACTCTCTTTCTCTCTGTCACAGACACACACACACACAAACACACACACACACACACACACACACACACACACACAGAAAGGGAATCAGTAGGGACAGCGTCCAGGAGGGAATCGTAACCTGACCCCACCCCATTCAGACCTACCGAGTCAAGATAGAACTCTCTATGTGCCTTCCAGTAACATTAATTGTTGGTCATGAAACTTCAAAGAAACAGATATTTATAGCTTGATTAAAGCCCTTTTTCCACACACACTCACCACAGCACTTTCCAACTCAGTTCCCATGAGCATACTGAAAACAGCATATTCTGCCCACTTCCTGTTAAAGCCAGGTCCTTAACCGCTTCAGTCCTGAAGCTCTTTCTTTTTCTTTCTTTCTTTTTTTTTTTTTTTTCCAGTGTTCAGGTCTTTCGGTTTCTCTTGGGTTTTCACAGTTGGGTTTTTTACTACTTTTCTCAGGCACCCAAGCCCCCAGTGAGCCGCCCCCACAGCCACCATGACAACAGGGGTAGCAAAGACACGCTACCCCCAGTGGTGTGAAAACCCCCTTCCCAGGGAAAAACCGGCAAAGGCTACAAAGTCTGGCAAGGTCCAGGCAACTGAAATGGTCATCCAGTTACCCAGGCCTGACAATTTGAGGGAATGAGGAGGAATACTTAGGAACTGAGCCAATTCAAAGAAGTAATTCCTGTTCGTATGTATAAACATGGGTACCTTGAATATTCGTGATAATGATCGTTTGCTATCCCCCATTTGCCAAAAAGTATGAATATCATTTCTAATCAGTACACTAATCTTGCGAGATGGGTAACTAACATGTCTGTAGTAAACGTGAGTGGATAGATTCCAAAGAGGTTAAGAGATCAGTCACCCAGCCACAAAATGGCAGAGCTAACCCTGGATCCATCACACTCTGTCTTCCTGATGAAAAACCACACCTAAAGTTCTTGGTTCGGGGTATTGGTAGCATGGGAATTGTATGAATTACACAAAAGGAAGGATATAAAAGTGCCCTAATTCGGGCAAAATGGAATTGGCTCCTTTCTTGCTAACAGCTATATTTAATATACATGGAGTCAATCATACACTCCCTTATTACATTAAACATCAGGACAAAAATAAAATAAAATAAAAAAGTATGTTCCAATAGTAAGGATGCTTTGGGAAAGAACTGATCAAAATGTACGTTCAGCTTTAGAGGATGGGGGTCAGATTGTATCCTGGACCTCTCTTGACGCTGCTGTTCAGTAGGCTATGAATTCCCTCTGAATATTTGGGGTATATCTCAGCTTCTCCTAGCAGCCCACAGTAAGTACCAGTTGTGGTAATTAATAAGTATCATGTGGTTGTAAACACGGACCACATGGCTGAGAAATGATGTAGCCACAGTGAAAGGAGCCCCTTTGTAGATGTTGTAGCATCTGAGAAAAATGGAAACTAAAGTGGTCTCCACAGGATCGAGTTAGAAAACCCCTCTTACTTTCAAAAAGAAACCCCCAAAGAAAGCATCATACTTCTTCAGGTCATTTCTCTGGTTCTGCACGCGTACAGCGGCCCAGATCATGCTCCGCTTATGACTCTGAAGTCGGCCTTTGCGTCCGTCACCATTGGCAGATGAGGGAGCTCGTCCACGCTGCCCACTGCTCCAGAGCCAGACCCACCGTGCTCCACAAAGCTTGTCTTCATCGAATCTGGACCCGAGGCAGGCTCACGGGGGCAAGCCCCGCTCTAGACTCCTGCCGCCATATAATTTCTGCACTGCTGTGCTGGAGAGAGTGTCCAGTGCCCTGGGATGTCCTGCTTTTCAACCTCCAAGTGCCCCATCCACAGGCTGTGCTGAGGACTGCAAGTCTAGGCTCCGTGGATGGTGCCCAGATAGTCTGCAGCCTGGCTGGGGACCAATGGCATGGCCTGGGAAGGGGAGCTGGTCCCAACAGATTTTTCTCTTTTAGGAATTTGATGGAGTCAGTAGCACCAGATGAAGTCATACTATAGAGAGGGATCAAAAAGGCCAAGAGTGGGATGCGTAAGTCCAATTTAAGAGCAAGCAGAAGAATGATGAGGAAGCAAAAGAATCTAGAATGGAGGGGAGCCGCAGGGAACTGGGCCGCTTCATGGTGGAACATTGGAATAAAGATCCAAGGTCAACTCTTGCTGAGGGTCCCTATGTCTCCTTGGGTCCAGAATATCCTGCCCCTTTCTATTCTTTCCAAGACTGGCTGTTCAGCAGCTCCTGGTGCCCAGCATGCACACTTACAAAAGGCTGCATATTTTATGAGGTGATTGGAGTGATACGCTTGCAGGCAAGAAAGTAGAAAAATCGCCAACCTCCAGAGAAAGTGCTGGTAGAAATAATTTAAGTCTCCCCTTCCAGTGGGACCACAAACTCAAGGGCTGAAGGTCCTTGACGTGGGCCAACAGCCAACTGTCGGTCATTCCTCTCCCCACCTAACAGGGAGGCAAACCCTCATCACTCAAACCTTCTTATCCAGCAAGGAGTCCTACTGTCTCTTGGCCAACTTCTTCTACGTTTCTTCTTCCCACATGGGGTGAGATGAGCAATCCTAAACCAGTTATTCCAGGCTTGGCCTAAAGGGCCCCGAAAATTGAGAACTGCCTGCAAACCATCCACTTTGATTATTAAACACAGTGATGTTTGCTGAGATAATCTCTATTTGATATGTGAGTGGCTTTCTTCTCCTCTGCCCACTCTTGCTTCTTTCCACCTCTTTCCTCTGAACATAGGAAGAACCAAGCTTCTTCTGAGAACATTCGAGATGTCTACATGGTACATATGCCTCTGGGTGGGAGAAAGAAGCACCAGCCCGCATTAGTCTTGAAGACTCAACCCAAGGGCCTAGAATCCTGGAAGCTTCCCAAGCGGTACCACAAAAGCTCATAAATCCACTCCTCACCAGGACACCTGCTCTCTCACCAACAAAGTGAGAACACCTGTCACTCTCCCTGCCCTTCCCACCCCCATCTGGTGCCTAGTCGAGGGTCTCAGGGCCACCCATGCTGCCTGTCAGGAGGCCAGCGGCGTCTCAGGGATCTGCCTTCCCTGGGCTGTATGTCTTGCCATTCTCCTTTCAGACGTGGGGCGTCGAGCTCTGAAAAGTCTGTCCTGGAGAGATGACCTACTCTGATGGGACCCGTAGACTTCTCATCCACACACCTGTAAGTCAGGGCCTACACCCAGAGGAGAGATGAACTCACCAGTTTGGAATTTGGAGAGTACTGACAATGTGTCCTGATTCGGCCACAATTTACGATAAGTTCATTTTCTTTCAGGAAGTGAATTCAAGTAAATCTGAGCTCTGAATCCTCAGAAAGTTTCAAGAACTAGTGGAAGACACTGTTTTACAGCTCTAAGCTTGCACATCCTCATACAAATTTGACCACTGTATACTGACTGAATTAAAATAGTAACAATAATGGATAATAAAACTTACTAAAATTTGCATTGTTGGTACCTACCTTTGGAGTTTTGCAAATAAAAGTTGAAGAAAGCTGCCTTGCCTTCTCAGATAAGAGCAGTAACATTTATTTTAAAGGTTTTTTAAAAATTTATTTATTTGACAGAGACCACAAGCAGGCAGAGAGGCAGGCAGAGACAGAGGAGGAAGCAGGCTCCCTGCTGAGCAGAGAGCCCGATGCGGGGCTCGATCCCAGGACCCTGAGATCATGACCTGAGCTGAAGGCAGAGGCTTTAACCCACTGAGCCACCCAGGCACCCCACGAATGTAACATTTATTAAACATCTACCGTGTGCTGGTAATTTTCACATTTACAAAGAAAAACAAAGGAGCAATGTGATTGTTTTAAATAATGTTGAGAATGGCCAGAATACAGAATAATTAGTTTGTCTTCTTTCTTGCTGACAATATTCCTGCTGATACTCCTTGAATCCCTCTGACTATGGGGTAACTATGAACCATAAAGATGATATAACTTTGTAATCTACATTTTAAAAACTCTCTTTGGATCATTTTCACTGACCAATCCTTGAGAAGAATCCGTGAGAAGAGAAAGCTACATTTCCAGTGGAACTTCCATTTTAGTGAGTTCAACTTCGTGGTGAGGCAGCAAAGGAGAAAAAAACACACAGCCCAAGTCTGTGCCCACATCTGCCCAGTAAGCTGGGAAGCCAAGCGCTTTCCCAAAGATCAGCTATACAGACCGCCCAGTGGGAACCTCCCGGACCAGTGAAAGGCCCAGTTTGTAGACAAGGCGCTAAGGCTCAGCTCAACCTCACATCAGTTCCTTGGCCGCTGTGGTCACTGTAATGACCCAGATAGCGGTGTGTTGGTGCTGGCTGCTGCGAGCATCTGAGACAGCCGCAGAATGTGGTTTTGAAAGAGAAGAGGACCAATGTAGCTCCCGAGAGAGCCCGGAGAGAGGCACAACACTTCAGTGCTTTTCTTCTTAAACCCAGTATATCCAGACATATTTACATATCAGTACAGAAGCAAATAAATAGCTGAATGAGCAAATGACAGCATGTTTGATTTCCTATCACTTAAGATACACTTTTTTCTTCTTTGCATAAAACACAGCAAACCCTAACTCAGAGGATTATTGTGAGGATTAAAAGAGATAATATTTACAAATTTCTCACTATAAGCTGGCAGCACTATTTATTTTAGAAATTATTTATCTTAGGTGCATTATTTAGTTGGGGTATCATTTGTTACTGTTTTTATCAGTTATTTTTATTACTTATTTTTGCGATTCCCTTTTGATCTTAGGGTTAATTTAGATGTATGCGTCTATATGTGAAGCTCTCGGGGTCAGTGTCCCTCTCAGACTAGTCACTAGGAATAAGAAAACCGTCTACAAATATGCATGGCTTTCTTCACGCTGGCTTGCTGACCGCCAAGAGCACCCCAGAGCTGTGGCCCGGCTTTCCTTGGGGCTCCCAAAACAGCGCCTTCCTGTTTCCCTCTGGCTTCTCAGACACTCTCCACCACAGTGTAAATCAAGAAGTTCACGATGGTCGGTTCTGCCCTTGGCGCCTTAAAACCAAAGCGAGTGGTTAACCAATCCAGGCCCCACAGAAACTACAGGGTGGGCTCCTGACGGGGAGTCAGAAATTCTTTCTATGAAAATGCAAAGTGCGACCTCATAAAAGAAACCCACTGCAGGAAGATGAAGAAATGTCAGTTTGCATTAAAACAAAATAGGAGCATGAACATTTTAACCATCTGGCAAAAGACCTTCCTACACAAATACATAAACGTTGCCAAGGAGTTAGACAAGAACGCCACACAGCTCCCTTGGTGCCTCTATAAAAACTCTGAGCAAATTCAGGCCCGGTGTTAGTGATTGGTTTACTGTAGCAGTATATTCCCTCTGTGCCACGCAATTGTCTTTGTTTTGCTTTGAACCTAATTGTCTTATCATGCTTCAGAGCCTGTAGTGCACTTGGAGGGAGGCTGAAGTCCTAAGCATGGATAAGCAGGTGAATAAAACAATACTGGTGCGAAGTTTAAGAGACAGAAAAGGTCTGTGTTAGGCAAAGATAGGCTAGGTGCTGCTGCAGTAACAAATGAGTCCAAGGTCTTTGTGATGTAACATAACAAAGGTCTCCTCCTCACTCACCCCCACATTCCATGACGATGATGAGAAGGAAAGCTCTGGGGACTGTGGTCACTCAGGGACCCAGGAGGACAGAGGCTCCCATCAGGGTATTTGCTCCCTTGATTGCCAGAGCACAGGAAGGAGCTGAGGTGGATGCACTGGTTCTTAAAATTTCCTCCTGGAACCGACACATGTCACTTTTGCCTCCATTTCATGGGCCAAAGCAAACCACAGGCCAAGGCCTATTGTCAAGGGAAGCAAGAGAGTGCACCTCTACCCTGTTTCCAAGTCGGGGAGCCACAGTGTTTGAGAGGAGCCATGATGACTCACACAGGGCTCCCAACTACTGAGTGCCTAACAGGTGCCAGGTGCCTCATTCATGATCTCGGGTAAACGTATCAGAAAGATGAAAATGGCTGAAAGCCACAAGCTCTGAATTCTAGTGTTCTCTTTGGTAAGAGTTGACAGAGATGCTTGTATTAGTCTCTGAAACAGATTTCAGAATGTTAAGAGGTGTCTTCTTGTATCTCTGGTCTTCCAAAATGAGCCCATCTGGAACTTTTTATTATGTGCACCTACCACCTACTATATGTGCCACGCTGGGCCATTCACTGGCCTCGATAAGCCTCAGTTGAAGGACCTGGTGGATGGGACAGGCCATAGCTCCTTTGGGCTACTTGCCCATAGATCTATAAAATGGCCAGAGAAGGGGGTGCCTGGGTGGCTCAGTTGGTTAAGCATCTGAATCCTGATTTTGGCTTGGGTTGTGATCTCAGGGTCATGAGATGGAGGCCCATGCTGGGCTCCACACTGGGTATGGAATATGCTTGAGATTCTTTCTCTCCCTCTTCCTCTGCCCTCCGCTCCTATATGTACACAGGCATGTGTGCTCTCTCTCCAAAAACAAAACAAAAATGAAAACTAAAGGCCAGATAAGGAGGCATTTCTGAGCACCTGCTTCTCCCAGCTCTGTGCAAGGTGACCTTACAGTCCTTACCTGATTTAATTTTCTTTGCAAATCCATGCAGTTTGTATTACCTGCATTATACAATAAGGCTCTGGAACACAAATAAGGTCCAGATATTAAGAAGTAGAGCTCAGTCGAGGCAAAAGTCCATCTGACTCTCAAGTGTTGGCTTTTCTACCCCTGCCTCCCTTCTCCTGAGATGATGTACTTTAATATCGCTTATGATTGTGCTTAATAAATTATTTCAGATGGTTGTCAGGGAACTGGATTGGTCACAAGCTCCCCAGGGCTTAGCCCACTAGCTGGTGCTGAGTTAGAGGTTCCAAGGCCTGGAGATGCTAGTTGATGATGCTGTATTTCCACCTGGCATTGAATAGCTTCATTCCAACAGACTGATTTTGACATAAACCACACTCCTGTGCTTACGGAATTTCTCACGAGTGGTCTTTTGCTTCTGGGGTATGAATCTGATATGAACCACCCCTTTGCAGTTAAGCCAAACCTTGAGGTTTTGCTAAGGTTTCACTCTGAGTGAACTCGCCAATCAGAGTGAAACTAGGGTAGAGAAAGGGGTCCTAAGTCACAGAAGTAGGAGGAAGCAATCTGCTTTGTCACCCAAGCACACAAGGTTTCTGCCATAGACCAGAGGCAGCCAGACAAGAAGGAAGGCTAGCGTGAGAGAAACTCCCACTTCTTATGGAAAGCCTTTACGAGGCCTGTATGAGGCACGCTCTGAATTCTCGCAGCTTGGTCTACAGGCTGTTCCTCATGTTGGGAATAGCCAGGAATCTCAATCCACTGGTACGTGTTCCTTTCAATCAGTATAGTGAGAAGAGATGTGGCCAGTCAGAAAACTAAAGCTCAGAGAGACTGGGATTCTTGTTCAAAGCTAAATCAATAGCAGAGAGCAGAGTCGAGAAGGTCTGATGCCCGAGCACACGGTCTGGCTCACTATACCACTCTGTCACGAAGATGACTGTCAGAAGCAGGTAACTCAGTGACAATGACCAACTTAGAGCTGGCAGAAGTAGCCTAGTTCCAACCAACATCTTTCTTATTTCTAGGCAGGGGTTGGAAACATGACCCCCAGGAACATACCCCTAAAATTCTATGATAGGTGTGTTCAAACCTATGGTCGAGAAATAAAGAAAAGACTGTGAAGGAATGTGTATATTTGTGTGTGTGTGTATGTGTGTGTGTGTGTGTATTCAGAGCTGGAAAGGTCTTTTTTTCTTTTTCAATCCCCACAGAACTATGCTGGAAGGGTTGACTATGGGATTCCATGGGACTTTCCTGTATCTTGATACACCATCATACCCTTCCCTCCTGCCCCTCCCCAAATTTTTTTCGAAAGTTAGCTCAAAAGATTCCTATTAGTTGGAACCGAAAGAAGCAGGGAAGACAATGAATTTTCTGTTTCCTGCCCTGCTGCGTATCCCACAAGCCTAGAATAGTGCTTGGTATATGAAAGAATAGCTACTCAACAAATACATGAGAAATAAAATCAGGAATCTTAACCAGTATCCTTGGGTTGTGAAGGGAAATTCTTAAGAATCTCTTTTAGCTTGTTTTCAGCTTGCCAAATATTCTGTGTTTGTGCACTGGGGCAAAGCTATGCCCAGAGCGGCATGTGTGGTAATCATATTTGTGTCTACCCCCCACGTCCTCATCCCAAGGACATATGCTTGCAGAATTTGTTGTGTCTGCAAAATAATGATCTAGTTTCCTGTTGCAAAGACTGTGTGAGACATAAAGAAATATGTTGTAATCACGTTGCAATCATTAAATACATAAAATGCCACAAAATAAGGAAGCAAGATGAGTGAAGGATGGTGAAAGAGTGAGTGAACAAGAGGTCAAGGCTGAGTGTTTAAGGAAAATTTCATATGACTACAGGCAAAACTGAAGCACCAGGTGACAAGAGGAAGTAGGAACGATGGGAACCAGATGGCTCAAAAATGCAGCGGAGGAAAGGGCAAGCAACATGGAGGGAGAGTCTGAGTCAAAGAGTCACACGGCTGAGACACCTGGCATGGATGGACAGTGAATGGATGAGGGCGTAGATGGATGGACAGATGGATGGATGGACGGACGGATGGGTGGGTGGATGGAAGGACAGTGAATGGATGGATGGATGGATGGACAGACAGATAGGTGATAACTCTCATTACATTTTCTTGGACAGCTCAAGAAAAAAAAACAAGTGCCTAGACTGACAGATTAAAGTAGGTTGCTGCTGGAAGGGGGGTCTCATGATGGGGAGTGTAAGGGAAGTGTGCTAGAGAACAGTGACCCCATAGCACTTGTCTACATATCGCTTCATAATCATAAAAAACTTGGCATAATCAGAGAGTATCTCATGGGAGAGGAAATAATGTGTCAATAAGATTCGTGGCCTTGTGGCCACCAAGATTCATGTGGAGAAAGGAAAGAACCAAACTTTGCTTAAAAGCAAAATGAAACAAGTCATAGTCCTATCTCTGAGGTGGCTGGTGGACCACCCCTAATCTAGGCCCATTTTTCATAAAGTAGAGGCATTGCTGGGACATTGCTTCCCAGTCAAGATGTACATTTCTCAGGCCCCCTGTGTCTAAATTGGGCCACACAACTACTTCTGCCCATACTATGTGATCTGAAGGTGACATATGTGACTTCTGGGCTCATGTACATTAAGTATCCACTGTCATTTCTCCATTCTTTCCTACTTTTCCTGAGACCATGGAGGCCAACAACAACAACAACAACAACAAAAACGGCAGTCATAGATGATGGAGGGAGCCTCTGTCCCTAAATCTCTATTTGGAAGAGAGCTTCACAACTAGGTACATCTATATTGGATGTTGTACGAGCAAGGAAATATATTATGGTAAGGCACAGAGTTTAAAGTTGTCTGTGAAAACAGTTAGCCTGCCATGACCAATGCAAGTCAAATGTGGTATATTTGTGCTTCATTGATTTCTCTGCCAAATTGCGGGGGCAAAAATAACTCTAGGGCCAACCCACTATGATCTGCAGTTAGGAGGAAAAAAATGATTGAAGATTATTTACTGAGCACCTACTATGTGCTGGCGATGGGATTAAATACTTCCGATGGACCATATAATTTAATACTGACCATAATCCTTACACGTAGGTCTCATCAACAGCATTTGAAGAAATGAAGACTAAGAGAGTTTAAGTGACTTGCTCAAGCTCTTGAGAGCTTATGGACGGAGATTTAGAAGGCATGATTGAAGGAGAAAGTATGGCTTCCACGTTGGATGAAAGAGCTTATGCCAGTTTGATTCTAAGAGATGGGCCAGGAATCATCACAATTGGATCCAGCTGGGCTATAAACTGTTCAACCCCCTCCATCCATCAAGTCCTTTAAATACTTTCAACTAATTCAGTTCAATCCAAAAAATACTTATGAATTTTTTACTCATGCCAGGAACTGTGCTAAAGGCTGGGGATTTACTTCTTGATTTGGATTTAATTCCTACCTTCCTCAGAGTCTCCTACAGCAAGAGAGTCAATGGACAGATACGATACTACACAATCAGGGTTAAAAATGGAGCTGTGGACAGTGTGCAGAGGGAGCCTAGAAAAAGAAAGTCCGTTTGCCTCCATGGGACTCTCCTCCCAACTCCTTCCACCCTGCATTACCACACTAGCACACACCGCATGTGTACAGTCTCCTTCCTGAGCCATGAGAATCCGAAAGTGATCCCAAAGCCATGCATGGCCGGGAGCATACCTTCTTCAGACAGTTGACTTGCAAGTGACAAAAGCCCAACCAAAATGAAGGGCAATTCGTCCATCTGTGGAATGCAAGGAAGAGCTGCGTAACAGAACCACGGAGAGGTCAGGGAGGCAGCCAGACCTAGAGGAATATGGGAGCCAGGGACTCAGCTGTTTAAATGTCTGACGTGCCCCCTCTCCACATGGAGGGAAACCCAGATGCTGACAGATGCCAGGTTTAATCCCATGGCCATGGTTTTGGGCAATGGAGAGAGACCAAAACTTCCCAGTTCAAAAACCCTGGGTGTTGTAGGGGTAGATTCTTGGCCATTTGTGGGAAGGTTCTGATCAGCAGAATTCAGGTGCATGAGGCCAGATCAAAATGGTACCTCCCAAGGAGAGGTAGTGATGTGTAGTGGGAATAGCTTCTGGGCCGGAGAGGGGAAGCAGGAGCTAGGAGACAACCCCATGCATGTCCATAAGAATTCGTCAGAGAGGCTAGTCAGGAGAAAGATCCAGAACATTTGGGAACAGTCCTTATGCAAGGGCTTCCTTATAGGAGTTCAGAAGAGCCCAAACTTCAGTTCTGGAATTTTTTTTTTTTTTTTTTTTAAGAATCCTATAAGGAATGATCATTAAACAAAAGAATCTGAGAAATACTTATTATCCTTAATATGCTATCTGTGTTACTATTTCACTATATGCTCTGAGAGATGAATCCTGTGGTTTAAAAAAAGAGATGGGACCATTTGAGGACACTGGGTGAGGCCCTTCCAACAACAATGGAACTTCAAATACTTGACAATTTGTATGCTGTCGGTATGTAAGCACTGAGCCTTGCAAACGCCACAGCTGCATGTTTACAGTTTAGACCATCTCTGTGAATTGCATCCTTATGTTCTGTATTTTAAAAGGCCATTTTCGGCTCCTACTTAGCTTCCACTCAGAAATATCATTCAAATCAGGTCTGCATGTGTTTTTTCAATCCACACGTTGCGAGATCGGCCATGGCAATTTTCCCCATTGTGTTTGCTCTGGGTACCCTGCTCCACTATGAAGTTCAGAATTCTGATGTTTGTCAGAGCGCAGGGACCTGGGTTGATCTTCGACTTGGGTGCGTTTTTGTGGTGCACGGGGTAGGCCAAAATAAGACAAAAGAAACCAGCGGCTTTGAAATCCCTGGTGTCTGCGAGGCTTGCTGCCAAGTATTTCAGACTCCAGTGGGACACCGGGAAGCGTGCGCTTCGGTGCTGGACGGCAGTAGGTTAAAATCCTGGTTCTACTACCTCTTCCCTAGGAGACCCGGGCACATAATTAGGTTGGACCCTATGAAACTGAGAGCAGTTGACCATTTGTACCCACAGAAATGACAATCTCATACAGCTCTACCTAACCGCTCACCTCTTTAAAAACCTCACCCACAAAATGGGAACGATAATACCGTGGAACTCTTAGGATAACAAGAAGGATGACATCCGGTAACAGGTGCAAGGTGTGATGGGCGCGGACCTTGGCGCGCAGGAAGCGTCTGATACATCGTAACTGTTACCATTGTTGCTGTTGTTATTTCGCAGGAAGCGTCTGATACATCGTAACTGTTACCATTGTTGCTGTTGTTATTTACATATATAAGTAATGCCATCTTCGTAACACCTTTCTGTGATAGGTTTCACTGTGCCCGTTGGGCAGAAAAGGAAACTGAGGCAAGAAGTTGGAAGTAAGCGAACCGCAATTACACAACCAACAGCTAGTGAAGTGTAGCATTCAGTCCCATTTGTCTGACTGTAAAGTCTCTGCTTTTTCCACGGTCCCTCCCTTGTGGCAGGGTCCCTCGCTGTAGCTGAGAGCCGAGATGAGGAGTGAGCAGCCTTGGTGGGGGAGCGCACAGGGGAGTAGGCTGGCGCGGCTGCAGGCACAAGGGTCTGGCCTGGAGTGTGGCGGGCTGGACCAAAAATGAGCCCGCGGTATCATTCTGCTTCTCTGAAAAAGATGTTATCTCGCGTCTTCCATAGATCCACAACAGCTTCATGGATTTCTGCCACCGGACAAGGGTGAGAACGAGGCCTTTGCGCAAGAAGATGAAAGGCGGCGCGTCTGGGTTTCTAAGAAGGCCTGCTAGATTGTAAGAAATCAAGTCATCCAGCTACCAGGAAAAAGTGATTCTTCTACTTAGATTTCTGTAAAGGGAGCAAACACGATACTGTGTGTGGTTATAAATAAGCCACAACTTTCACTAACATGTGACAGTTCGTTCCCTAATACTAAGTTGGGATGTGCTTCATAATAGCCCCCTGAGAAAATGATACTCAATAAATCATGGTGGCACTCTCTTAGAAATCACAGCCATGGATCAGGGGCTCAAATGTTTTTGACCAAAGATTCAATTTTTTAAGAACCCCCCCCCCAAATTCTATGTATAGAAAGAAAATGAAACCCACTCCAACAAATATCTTATTTATGATGCTGAAAATTGGGAGCTGTGCACTTAATCCAACATTAAAGCTGAAGTTAACTAAATTAAAGTCCGCCAGTCACCGCCCAGAGCAACAAGAGAAATACGATGGTGAAAAATAGCTTAATATATCTTTTGCTGTGGTCCTAAGGGAGAGAAGCAGGCTGTCAAACTGTGTGTATACTATGTATGGAAGCCTCTTCTTGCCTCAACGTTCCTGCCTGCGAAATGGGTATGATAATACCCATCGCACAGAGCTGTTAAGAGGAAATTAATGAACACATGTAAGTAATAAGAGGAGAGGTCAGCTCTACTATAGATAAAAACTTATGGATGGGGGGCTGGGGAGAAAAAGACTGAAAGGAAATAGTTCAAAGCCCTAAAGGTTTTAGGTTAGGGGCTGGGAGCAAAAGAGATTTTCGCCCTCCCTATTATTTGTTCCTGTCTTGATTGTACATATATTATTTTTACAATGGACAAAAACCAGCTATGGAATAAGTGACTGTACGGCCCAAGGGTTCTCAAACTTCAGGGTTCAGAGGGATCACCTGCGTTGTGGGATTCAAGTGCAGATTCCCAGGTTCCGTGCCTCCAGCTGCTAATTAAGTCGGTGGCAATCTCCTCAGTGACTCAGGAACTCTACTTTGACAGCCGGTGACTTCCACTCTCCCTGCGCGCGTACCGGCTGAACCTGAGCTGGAAATGTCCTCTAAATTCCTCATCATTTCAGCCCAAACGCATGCCAGAAAGTAGCTCCGAATATTCCAGTTCTAAAGACGCGCAGTTGAAAACAAGAAATCAAAGACTCAGCATGTGCTAAATACCAAGATTCTGTTGTAAGATAAATACACATGCGGCCTCAGAATTGCTGGAAGATGCGAGAGAAAAGGAGAGACTGTTCTTGTCCCTGTGATGATGCCGGTGACGGGGATGAACAAAAAGCTTTGCTAATTTTTGTCGTCAATAACTCGAGCATCAGTAAAAATAGTACCTAATATTTGTAAAGCATATTCGTAAGTATAAACAAGTTCAGCTTTGGAAAAGCACACTGAAATCATGGCAGATTAATGAGATCTGGGATGCCTGGTGTAACTTGTTCTCTGCCCAGAAAGGAGTCTTACTATATCCCCTGCACACGCTCTAAAGCCTACACAGCAGCAGAGCGATGCCGAGGTGTGTACCCAGAGAAAGTTCTCTGTATGGAGACCTTGTCTCTGCAGGAGTGGCTTTGCCGAAAATGTGACCTAAGACTTCCAACGGAGTTGGAAATGCATACGATAAATAATTTTATGTTAAGAAAAAAATGAACGAGTGAATGAATGAACAAGTGAATGAGCCCAAGCAAGGCCAGGCCTGGCCACCGCACCACCCAGTGAGACCTTGTGCAGTACCAGACATGGATTGGGTTGCAATGCCACTGACCACTGTCTCCAGAGAAGCGGACCTCCCACCGACACACTTGTCCCTGGGCAGAATCTGGTTTAACTCCTAGCCCTGAAATGGAACCACTCATTTTTCGGCCAACAGATCAATTACGTGAAGTAATCAAGGGACCGAGTTAAAGAGCTACATTTATGAAGTGAAGGGGAATGCAGGGCTGCAGGCCAGGAAGGACCGGTGAGTGGTTTGGAAGAACCGTCAGGGTTACTGAACGCAAGCCCGAGCCTGCAGCAGGGCAAGAGGCTTGCACTGAGCCAGCGAGGCCTTTCTGAGGACCTCAGGGACCTGAAACAGCTCGACTGCAAAGCAATAAAAGTTCTAGGCTTCAAACGAGAGAGAAAACAAAATGAAACCAGGTTCGGGCAGCTGTTGAACCCCCTTGGGTCCCAGGGGTCTGAGAGGTGGAAGAAAGAACTATGCATCCTCTTTCTCAAAGAGCTGGGATGCCTTTCCTGCTTCCTTTACCAAGTGCACCAACTTCAAAACCGAAATTTTTTTTTTTCAGATTCAGAAGAAAGTGCCGCTATCAGGCTGTCAACAATACATGTAGGAAGTAATAGTAAAAGGGCCAGTGGTTCTCAACCATTCACAGGTGGGATACACCCCTCAGCAGTAGACTTCCTGAGCTCCGGGGGTCTCAAGGTGGGCAAGGTCATGGGGATAGTAAGAGGTTACCTGTCCTGGAGGTGTGTTGTCAAAAATTCCCGTGCTGAGTGAGGAGGCTGTTTGCAAAAGTTCCCACAGAGATGGTGATGACTCACATGTCTCGTGCACTCCATACCAATATGGAATCATTGGTTTAACAGCACGGCAAACACGTGACTTGTGCTGCTTTAAAGAAAGCAACCAAACTCGTACCAACAGTTTTTTAAACGATCCTTTTGAGTTATCAGTTTGAATGTCGTACTATTGACTGATTCCCAGAGTTTTGCCATCTTTTGCCTAACTTGTCATGTGCTGAGCATTTGGTCTCCTCCTCCCCACCACACAGACACACAGCTTCGTACTTCACCGGTCCAAACCTATCTGCCTGGCTGTGGCTCTCATGCACCAGAGTTTTTTGCGCATTAGTTGTCCGAACTTGAGGGAGGCCAGAAGTGCCAGCCTTCCAGATTACAAGAATTTTCTAAAGGGGATAAGTAAAAAATCCTAGCAGTCCATCGAGAGATGATACATTTAAAGCATCTAGAGTTATGGCTTGTCATTGCCACCGACCCACTGTGCTGGCAGCCACTCTGTAAGCACGGCTCACTTTCCAGAAGTTTCCCTAATGTCTGGCCCTTGCTGGTTGGTTTCTGATGACAACCACCACCACCACCAGACACAGATTCCTAACACAGACTGGAGCATCATCTTCCCTGGAAGCAGGTGCTGGATCGGCAGTGCGGAGTCCTAAGGACTGTGGTTGGCCCCAAGCACGTTGGCATTAGGGAGCGAGCTTAACGTTCCTCTTTGGAGTCGGTTTGATCAGTCTTGGAGAGATCCTTCTTTAGTAGGCACAAACAAGAGACATCAGGAATATACTGTATTTATGTTGGGATAGGAACCAGGTTCTTTATTCACGGGTGTTTCACGATGACTCTAGGTGCTTGAATACAAATTCTAGAATTAGTGTGCCTTGAACAATGTGACATGGGTTTGGGTGACTTTTTGCTCATCTGCAGGATGGGGGCAAGAGCTTGAAAGGAAAGGCCTTACAGTGAACCTGTCTGGTGATACGAATCCGAGCTGGTCTACGCACAGCTCCTAGCCGAGGCCAACTAAGGAGCGCTGCTTATCAACCCTCGGGTTAAGCCCAGACACTGCTTCCTCTTCCCAGCGGCTGTGCTTTCCCTCCCAGCACGGGCGTGGGCTATCTTTGCTGACCACACACTGTCTCGTTTAACTAACTGCTGTTTTCTATTTGCACACTGACATTTAGAAGTTTTATTTTTTTTTATTCCCAGTTCAGAAGCCCATTTGCTTCAATAATGGTTGATAACAGGGTCATTCCCGTTAGCACTGTTTAATAGCTTTTAAAAATTTTTCAAATAAAGATTCTTTTTTTATGTGACCCTTTTCCTGCCAATAAGTTGTGATAAATAAGCCGGCCCAAAGTTCCAGGGTTTACGTGAACATGAGTGACTACAGTAACGTGTGAACGAGACAGAGACGTAAAGGGTTTTTAAACCACAGTTTAACAAAAAGGTCCTGTCCGTCAATGAAATAAAGCTGTTTTGAATTCGTTCCCAATCAGCTGGCTCCCTCGCCGGAAGCCCGTGTTGGCTCAGTGGTGATTAATGCACAGCGTGCACGGCCCTCGCCAAGCGCGAAAAGAACCGGCGACTCCAAGTGGCATTTGTCACACACGCCATCAGGCAGCTGCTGCACGCCGCAGCTCTCTTTGTGCCCCCCCAAATCCTGGGTCGCGGGGCGGCTTAGGTCCCATGCCCTTTGCCAAGTGCGGCACAGCGAGCCTCCCTGTCCTGGAGTGGCGTGTCGTGCTGTGTGGGGAGTTCGGTCCCCGTATTCGCTCTACGTAGCTCGTGTGCTCTGCACGTCATGGATCCGATGACGCGGAAACCCACCGGGTCAAGCTGGGAAGTCCACGAACGACTGTTTTGTGGGTGAACATCGACTAGATGTGGATCTGGGAAGTGGTTCTAGGTGGGCACCTTCTCCAAAGAACCCTTCTTCTGCCTCATCCACCCAGCTCCCCTCTGTTGGGCGGCTCAAGCGTGTGATGCTTTCAGAAGACCCGGGAAAGCAGGAGAGGGCATGACTCCAGACGCAGGAGGAGGGAAGGGGTAAGGCACACACAGTGCGCTCATAATCACTAGGTCTGGTTTGGGTCCTGACTTATCCCTGAAGGGACTCCTGCAAGTCCACACATTATACATGCCTCAGTTTCCCCATCTGCTTCACGGGGAGGCACGATCACCCTGGCCCTCACAATGGTTACAGGTCTGAAGCGTGCTGGGCTGTGAGAAGCACGCCATGGTGCTGCCATTCCCGGGCCGTTCATAAATGTCAGCGGTTACCGTCGGTACTATTTTTATAAGGATGATAGGGAGGCTCGCCCAGGGCTCCTTCCTCCGTCGCCCTCATCAGATTGCACTAAGGCTCCCAGCAAGTCTGTGCCCGGTTAAGGCATCTTCCACCGCCACCCTCCCCTGTCCTTGGGCGCTCCAACGGGCAGCTAATGGTGCCCGAGGCTTGCCGTGGCCAATGCAAGGACAGGGAGATCAATGAGAAAATCGGTGGCTTCTGCTCTTGGGTGGGTTCCTATCTCCAGGCTAATTATTTATGGGCTCGCTCTAAAGCCCTTCGCCTGGACGGCAGGCTCTCCCAGGAGAGGCTGTCTGAGGAGGCCGCTTCCTTGGGAAGCAGCAGAGAGGAGGAGGAGGAGGAAGGCACGGGACCTTCTCATTCGCCGACGACCTTACCTGCAGTCGGCCGCCCATGCCCTCAGTTCCACAGACCATTTGCCACACACATCAGTGCGCTGACCAGGCACTGTCGTAGGCACACGGGACGCAGCTGCCAAGGACTTGACCTTAGAGTAGAAAAGACCACCTCTCCATAAGCAAAAACACACTCTGTCTATAGAGAGAAAGACAGGTAGGCGAAAGGTGAGGGAAGCGTTATTTTCGATGGTGGTGGTCGGGGAGGTACGTGAGCAGAGACCCACGGCCAGGAGGGCCCCGGGGCTGACGCTGAGGCTGTGAGAGGACCCGTGACAGCAGATGAGGTCGAGGGGGCAGAAGGCTCTCACACGGGCGCCTGGGTGGCTCAGTGGGTTGGGCCACTGCCTTCGGCTCAGGTCGTGATCTCAGGGTCCTGGGATCGAGTCCCGCATCGGGCTCTCTGCTCAGCGGGGAGCCTGCTTCCTCCTCTCTCTCTCTCTCTGTCTACTTGTGATCTCTCTCTGTCAAATAAAAAAAAAAAAAAAAAAAAAAAAAAAAAAAAAAAAAAAAAAAAAAAAAGAAGACTCTCACGCCATGGAGGATGCTGTGCAGGGGTTTCGCTCTAAGCCAGCCTTTGGAACACTTTCCTCTGGCTTCTGTCTTAAAACAGCGGTTCTCAGATTCG
The DNA here is from genome assembly GCF_011764305.1 of Mustela putorius furo. Taxonomy (NCBI): domain Eukaryota; kingdom Metazoa; phylum Chordata; class Mammalia; order Carnivora; family Mustelidae; genus Mustela; species Mustela putorius. Next base: position 35,889,402 of record NW_025421304.1, on the reverse strand, counting down.
GCTGTCTCTGACCTGCACTGAACTCAAAATGGGGAGGGAGACCGGATCTGCGTTGTTCCCCAAGTGCCTTAGTGACTTCTGAGCTCTACCCAAGTCTGAGAACCAGTTTGAAAAGATCTACCCAGGCCGCTGGAGGGAGGACAGATTCTAGGCGGCTGAAGGCAGAGGCGCTGCCTCAAGACGGTGGCCGCTATAAGGACCCAGCCCAGGCGCCGGGCCATAAGCTGGCCCGGGGTGGCAGCCATGACGGAGGTCATGAATGATTCCATGCTGGGTATATCTTGGGGGTCGAGTCAACTGCAGTTGCAAACAAACTGGACAAGGAATGGAGAAGGAAAGAAAAGTAGGAGGGATAAGCCCAAGCGTGTTGGCCCAACCGGGGGGCTCAGAATCAACTGCCTGAGACTGGGAAGATACAGAGGAGGGTTTGGGAAGGGTTGGGAGCTAGAAATTATTTGGTTTCCAGGTTTGGAGAACTTATAAGCAAATAAGTGAAGAGGTTAAGTGGATGGGTGGATATATATAGCTGGGGTTTGAAAGAGGTCTAAGATGGGAAACCACGTTTGGAATTTGCTAGCATGTGGACGGCATTTCCAGCTGTGCAGCTGGAGAAGATCACCTAGGAGGTGATATGAGGCGAGGAAGAAAGTAGGTAGAGGTAGAGAAATGGGCAGCCCAATGTACAAAGGTCAACTGGAAGGGGACGGCCCACACAAAGCGTCGCAACAAAGTGACGTCCCAAGAAACAAACTGAGAGGGTGTTCTGGAAAGAAGTCATAGACTGTAGACGGGCTGAGTAAGATGCGGCTCCCAATGGACCCTTAGGTTGGACAGTGCAGGTCGGGGTGACCTGTGCAAGAGCCGATGGGAAGAGGGATGGAAATGAAAGTCTGGAGAGAGTTCAAGGGAGCAGGAAGAGAAAACAGGGGCAGGATATACAAACCGCTTATTTGAGGAGTCAGCTTTAGGAGGGTCCCAGAGAAATGGGGCATGAAGGGGAAATGGTATTTAACAGAGAAATGAAGCAAATAAGGCGCTACCTGCCGGGTTGATGCTGTATTCTCTAGTTAGGCTCACAGTCTCCACAGGAAAAGAACCCCCGGTGCTCAGAGAGAACAAGGCAAGACGGGAGAAAGCAGAGAAGGAATAAAGCCTATACATACCTATATTATACCTGCAGGTCGAAGTATTCCTATCTGCTGGATGTGACTCAGGAGAAACGACTTCACAGGAAGAGAGACAGGGAATTCTTACATTGCGTGATTCTCACATGCTCTTTCTGTCATCTCTGTCACACTCACACACACACACACACACACACACACACACACACACACACTTCTTTTTTTTTTTTTGGGTCTCTCCTGTTTTGTGTTATGTGATGGTGGCGGCCTGGTCCAATGTCTGGTCTCTCCCAAACTGACTGTTTCCTTGATAGAAACATCAATGTCGGGGCGCCTGGGTGGCTCAGTGGGTTAAAGCCTCTGCCTTCGGCTCAGGTCGTGATCCCAGCGTCCCGGGATTGAGCCCTGTATTGGGCTTTTTGCTTAGCAGGGAGCCTGCTTCCCCCCCCCCCCACCGTGCCTGCTTGTGATCTCTATCTGTCAAATAAATAAAATCTTAAAAAAAAAAAAAAAAAAGAAAAGAAACATCAATGTCTTCAGAGAATGTACCTAATGGGGGAGAGAGGGACCGAGGGGGGGGGGGGACAGCATAGGACACTCGGTAATTCAGCCACGTATGTATTTTAAAGAAACAGCGGATGAGCAGAGATTAGGAACATTGGTTCTGAAGTTGGATATTAGGACTCTTGCATTTGCTAAATAAATGACCCAGAAATAAATTAATGCCCACATTACCCCATCACATCTCTCCCTTTAAGGTATTTCCTGGAACAAATAGCTAGCACTCATACAGGACTTTCCTAAATGCTTTGTGTTTTACAACTCACTGCATGTTGATGACAGCCCTGTGAGATTGGAACTAACATCCTATTTTATAGATGAGGACACTAAGGCACAGAGAGGTTAAGTCACACAGCTAGTCAACGGGAAACAAACTTTAAGGGTACATGTTCCCTCCCCCATTGTCTGTTTCCCTGTTAAGACTAGAAGTCCTTTGAGGGCAGGGGACACGTCTGTCTTACTCACCTCTGTATAACCAGCTCCCAGCGCAGAGCATAGCATTGAACTCATGTTTAATAAGCATTTGTTGAAAGGATGAATCAACAAATTCAACAAAGATCAGTGTTTTTCAAGGAATGTCCCTTTTATAATAGGTAGGCTTTGACTTATTAAAAGGAAGAGGTAATGGCTGTACCTGGGAAGTGTCAATGACGCAGGAGCAGGCCAACAAGGGTCACTGTCAGTCTCCTTTTGGAGAGGACTTCTAGGCACATGGTGGCGACTCAGTCCCCTGGTGCATGAGCCACCCTCCTAGCATTGCCTCCCACCATAGGAGCACTCGGCCATGGCAGGCAGAAGGGAATCTGGGTAGTTTGCATGGCTGTTGACCTGTCATCTTCATTCACCAAGGCCTGGCCCCATCTGCCTGTGACCTTTCCAGCCACCACTGTCGTCTGAAATGAAACCGAGGCAGCAAGGACTTGGAGAAATTAAGGTAGAAAACACGGGGAAAAAAATATATTTGTAAGGCAGTTTGAGATGGACTGTCTCCAGGGACAATTTTTCAAAGCGCAAGGTCCTTCTGGTGGGGGCAGGTGGTCCCTGGAGGGTGGCAGGCCCCGGGAGGGAAATTCCCCTAGTGAAGTAAGAAGACACCTGCCCAGCGCCTCCGCGCCTGTTGTGCCGCTCTGCTTCCAGGGGCAGCCGCAGCGATGCTAGTCTTCGGGAGTAAGGGGGAAATAAACCCAGTGAGGTGTCCTACAAATCATTCATTCATTCATTCATTCATTCGACAAATCATGTCAGATGCAACCAAGTGCCTGATTCTGCACTTGATAGTGATGTTAAAACAGAGATCAGAGCAGGTTCCCTCTAGGCCCTGTTCAGAAATACTGAATAACTGAAATAACTACTACCTGTGGTAAGTAATGGAGCAATGGGGTCCAGTGGTTGAGAACAGCCGAGGGAGCTAGGGAAGATGGAGTGCCAGAGGTCTCCCGGGCACCTGTGTAGAAGTGGGGTGGGTTTGGGGGGGTGGGGATGGAGCACACGACCCCAGAGGACTCCTGAAGGTCATTTACACAAACACCAGATGTGGTGTTGGAGCACTTTGTTGAGCCCTAGGAAATTCTGTGCACTTCTGCAACTTCTAAGATACACAAACACGCAGCAACCTGTCCTCCAAAGACCTAGCTCTGGTAACCTCCCAGAAAACCCAGCTTCGCATCCATCCAGCGTTCTGGCTAACTGAACACTGTCATTTGTTTGCTTCTGCACCAGTGTCGTTCTCTTTGAAAGCCCTACGTAAAAACTGATTTCGGGCTGGGAAGCGACGACGCCTTAGATCCCACAGAAATGGAAGCTTGCTCTATCGGAGAGCTATTTTTACTCCGCTTTCTTCTGGCTCTTAGAGGCCTGTGGAATTTCACAGAGGTTTTTTGAGGTGTTGGTATGCCAGTCAAGGAGGGAAGGAAAATCTTGTTCTTGTGGGCAAGATTTGCTTTTTCTAGTGATGGCTTAAAAGGCCAGAGTAGACCCAAGCTTGTTTCTCAATCAATCTTTGGAATTCACATTTGGTTTTGCAGTTGTCCCTGGGAGGGCCCAGACCCTTTGGGCTTTGGCTTGGTTTTACTTCTTGCTTTTGTTTTATAGTTATTCTTCCTCCCGTGTATATTTACATAACTCTGCCTAACATTCCACGGCCAGATTGGCAACCTATGGACAGAATTCAGTCTGATGTGAAGTGCGGGGGCCAAGGTACGCCCCCTGGGAAATATCCAGATTTCGGAACTGAGCACAAGAACGTTCTTTGAAAACACTATTAAAAAGAGCAGAGGCAGCTTGGGTCGGGTAACCATATCTGAAAAGCAAACGCTGTCTCTTGTCCAAAATACCTTGAGGTCCGCTCCATATAATGCAAGCAATGTGACTATTTCCTATCCTGCTCTCTTTGCCAAAATGAATCCTTCTTCATCAGGGGTAGGGAAATCGCCCAGAAGTGCCTTACGGATCTGCTCTGGGGCTTTGGTGCGGCACCACGCTTAAAACACGATGATGGTTGATCAACCTCCCCCACTAACCCCTTCTTTATGCGTTCAACAAGCAGCTTACCTGCCAAAACCCAGCTAAAAATAGCCCCTGCATCTGTGGCCCATCAACCATCCCTGGCTGATTTGGGTGGGTAATTGACCTTTTGAGCAGGTGGAGAGCCAGAAATTTATTTTTTCCTGGATTGAGTCTAAGTTGACTTAAAACAGATGTTCCCCCGATGCCAATACGAGGTTTATAATGGAAATACTATTGAGCACTGTTTAAGGGGCTGTTCAAACCCAAGCCAAACAATGGGGGGAGCCTGAGTTCACCCCAGCACTGAACGAGTTAAGTCTTGCCACCTTTTCCCTGGGGCTGAAAACCCGGGAGGTGCCTCTGGTGGAGGGAACAGAAAAGGAGGCTGTCACTTTGTATTTTCAGGTTTGCAGAAAAGCCTTTTTTTTTTTTTTTTTTAATGTAAACATTCATTAAACTAATTTGAAGTTGTCATTACTTTCCACCCCTGCTGTTTTATATCAGATTATTCCTAAGTGCTTGGTGAAGAATCCCATAAAGCCACACTCGATTCCTCTGCAGGGGATAATCGCATAGTTTGCGCTGTGATTTACACCGTGTGGCACTGGGAAGTGTCCTCAACTTTGAAGGGCCGTGGTTCCCTGGCAAACAGTCTCTGCCTTCCCCACGGAAATAAAAGTCCAATAGTCCCTGCATGACTATTATGAGGTCCCCATTACCTTTTCTTCATCCAACTGAAGATAATTAAAAGCAGTTCAAAGCACATGCCAGAAGGTATCGGGCATTTTATTAATAAATGGAGAACCAAGGAAAAGGTATGTTCCATTATGGTTTTAAGCCCTAAGACGCGCTTAGGTTCCTTTTTGCTTTCTCTCTCCCTGCCCTCCACTGCCCCCTCGAACCCTCAGTTTGGGGCAGCCAGGCATTTTGTGCTCTGAGAGCCCGTGCAGCAGTGGGGGGCTATTTCAACTTTGCACCTTCCAACTGAAGCCCTGGCTGTAATGGCATCCAGGAGCCAGACTCCTTCTGAGGAGACACTGATGCTAAAGCAGGGAGGTGCCATGAAAAGGTTGTAGGCACTAGAGGTGGACGCCAGAGCCTGAATTCCAGCTCTGCTAACAGGACAGCCACCCTCCATTACCATGCGTCCCATGTATGCAGGAGGAACAATAATCGTGACAGGGAGCTCGGAAATTGATGGGAGGAGAAAGAGACACCCTGAGCCCAGCACAGCGCCTGCCAGACAGATGTGCCGGCTGTGATGGACACTGCTGCTGGCGCGTGCAAAACCATAACGATGATCCCAAGAGAAGTCGCCCCAAGCAAAATTAGGACGTGAACTGCTTGTTTTCAGCGCAGCTTCCACTTTTGCTCCTTTCCTTCCCTCATAGGCTCCTCACCCCCAAGAACCGATGCTGTCATCGATCAGTGCCCACACAGCCCAAAATGCACCTGCCCTCTGCCCCAACCTCTCTGGGTGGTGCTTTCTAAGTAAACGAACTCTTGTCTAAATGTCCACTGCCGCTAGTTACCGAACACATGTTCCCACAGGTAAAATTTGCATTTTTTCCCCCCAGAAACTCAAATGCTTTCATCAGGGATGGCAAACGTGTGGCACAAATACCCGTCCCTTGCTCAGTGTAGGCATTCCAATTAGATCGTGGGACTCGATCCTTTGGAAGCGAAACAGAACTCCGGAGTTCATCTTAGCCTTTCTGGCAGTCAAGGCAGGTTTTAGATTTGGGGTGCAAATCAAATGTAGGGATCATTTCTGCCTTCACCTAAAGGACTAAGGAGAGATTCTGAACACTGTGGCAAAATGAACATAACTGCCCTTGCATCCAAGAGGCACATTTCTAGGGTGGCTATCGGTATACGCCTTTGCAAGTCTGGATACCGGTCTGAGTGCTGTGCCATGCACGGGCTGCGTGACCTTCAGCACACTCCCGAGCTTCTCTGTGCACTGCTCTTTGGTAAATGGCACTTATTTCACAATGCTTTCCAGTGGGTGGAAGTTCTCAGAACCGCCCTTGGCACACAAGAAGCTCTGATCAACCATGGTTAGCTGCAAGAATTGGGCACGACCCCTCAAATCGGAGCACACACCTAGTTCCTTGAAGGTACCTACAGACAGATGAAGAATCTTAATGAGCAGAGAGAACGCACGCATGCCAACGTCTTCATCAGTTACATTAAACAAAGATGAGACTGCCCCTTGGTTTGCAATCAAGGTTACAAAATGAGACGAGGAAACGCCCCTCAAGTGCCCAGTTACTTTTGAAGAGGTAAGAGATTTTTTCATTGCATTCTTTTTGGTCTGCCAAGCCCTTAGAAAGCAGGTGGTAATCCTGCTATTAGCAGCCAGAGCCAGTCGGACGGAATGAGTGTCTGCTAGAGCACAGACTAATACAGCCCAGGCGGCACCAGCCGTAGTTTGAGCCTCCTGCCCTGTTGCAGGGACCACAAGAGGCTCAGCATCCCCGACCCAGACTGGCACTTTAGTTTTTAAGATTCCCACCGATCTACCAGCAGTGCCTGCAAGTCTCAGCGGAGAGGGGAAGCGTGCTGTGAAATTCAGCCCTGACTGTGTTCAAACGAGCCCGGGAGAAGCAGCTCTGCAGTTTCCAAAATTATTTTTGGAAATTACTGCAGCTAGAATCTGACCAAGTTCAAGGAAATGAACTAGAACTAGCGGAGAAATCAGGCTCGGTTTGTTTTTCCTTTTTTTTTTTCTTTTCCTTCCCATGTATAGGTGCGAAGGGGGATAGTTGACACAGGAACAATGATGGATTAACTGCACATCTGGTTTGTATCCAGAAATATAATCAATTTTGAGCCTGTTAGGTTTCAGTTATTTATCAGCTTTGTATAAAAAAAAAGAAAAGAAATGGAACCTGTTCAATAAAGAATTGCCAAGGACGAACTTTAAATGAATGAACTCTCAGTGTACCAAAAGCAACATTTCTGGGGGTAGTGGGGGGGGGGGAGTAACTGAACATGACAAGTTACAAACTTTGCTAATAAAGATGTTTTTGTGCCTGTGAACCAGTCCAAAGTATTCTTTAAGTAGCAAAAAGGCAATGTCTTCAGTAAATGTGGCTGGATTATTACAATAACTTTTTAAATTGTTTCAAGCTTACTCATTTGTCAAGGTCTCCATATCTTTTCTCAATGAGAAGACAGGGATGGAACAGCGAATTCTCAAAGACGCTTGACTGTCTACTTCCTAGATTGCTGATGTCAGGCTCAAACCCATCATGGCAAGCTGGTGGTTCAGGTGTGTTAGAACAGGTAGTTGACAATACAGTTAATGTTCTCACTTAAGCAATTACACACTAGATTAAGGACTGCAACATGAGGGTGTCTTTTACGCTTTATTTTATGGTTAAATGGTGCATTTCAGGATGACAACAAACGTAATAGTGTATTCATGTAATTTTAGGATGAAATCAATTTCTTGCAAACACAATTATTGTTATATAATTCTCCCACCTGTTTATGACTCCCTCTGAATTAAATTAAAATGCCATTTCACATTAATTTAAAATGTCATTTTCAAAAGAAGACATTTTCTATAAAGCAAAACACTGATAACAATCTCCAGAAACCAGAGTATTATTGACAAGAGATGTATAAATCTTGTTTAATAGTTACTGTTTTACACTGAAGTCGGATTTAAGGTGCAATGTGCCACCTTTGACTTCCAGTGTTTCCAGATTTTGACAAATCCAAAGTGTGTGGAGAAGAATAAACCCTTCTCTGGTTGTTCTGTAAATAAGATTGCCAGAGCTAGTGACTAAAACTACAGGATCTGCAGCGAAATTTGCATGAAATAACTTTTACTACAAGCATGTCCCCAAACTACATGGAATATATACTAAAAAAAGGAATACCTTGTGTTATTATTATTAATTTTCCTAGTATATAATAAAATAAAATTTGAGTATAAATGGGTCTCGTGCCATATTTGGGACATGCTTATACTAAAAAGTGATCCATTGGGTATCTGAAATTCAAATTTCCCTCAGTGTCTTATGTTTGCACTTGCGAAATCTGGCAACCCTCTTTGTGAGCCCTCCTCAGGATGGTGTCGGAAAGGCTGTCGTTATTCTTTGGGATCCATACGCCTGGCCCTAAATCCGGTTGTCTCTCAGTAGGCCCAAAGGCCCAGAGCTAGAAGTTCAGCCCAGGCAAAATAAGACCGTTGAGTGATCACATAAATCTTATACCTAATGACAATTGTCCTTCCAGGGATCAAGCCAAATTTGCTAAGGTCAAGCTACTTCAGTCACCGTGAAGACCAGGAAGTAGAATCTTTCGGTTCTCCTTACCAAGCCCGATCAGCTTCGTCCCTCCGCAGTCTGTCCCTGCTCGCTCACCCCTTCCTCCCCTTCCGCCTTCATCTCTTCTTCCTCTTCTCCTTTCTTCCCTTCTACCTCCCGACGCTCCTCTCTCATTCTCGCGAATAGTAAACGTGACCACACCCGCATCGTTCAGAGGAGTCTGCATTTATTGAGCCAAATAGGATGCTACAGGCAAATTGTCTTATCCTCACAGCAACGCTGGAAACTAGGAATTATTTTTTTTTCTCCCATTTTACGGCAAAAACAGGCCTAGAGGTGGGAAGGAAGTTAGCTGACGTCACACAGCTTGGAAGGGAGGCAGCACCAGTGTCTGCCTAGTTCTCGGTAACCGTGTATTTACTCGGAACAGCACCAAGTGAAAAAGAAGCAATAAACAAATTAATAAGGTCTATTTCCCACCCTGGTTAAGCTCACAGGTGAGTGTGGGAAAGAGAAGCTTTCAAAAATCACTTTTTTTGCGGCGTGAGACTTGTTGTCGCTATTCGAATGGCATCAAGAAAACGAGTGAGAGCAGGATAGGGGCAGACACAAAAAGCAAAGTGAAGGATCCAGCCGTTTATAAAGATGATGTGTCTGCGTTTCTAATACCGTGGAGAGATATCCATACCACAGGAAGGGCATGGGAAGAATTCAGATGATAAGACAGGTGAGGAAGCAAGGCTCTGTAGCACTTGGCAAGACCGCAGAGCTGGGACCGGGCAGAGCAGCACTGCAGGGCTTCTGGACCCTGACTCTGGCCTAACCTAGTAAGAGCTCCCTAGCAACGTCATTGGCGGGGCGGCCCGTGACACTGCAGCAGGCTGGGTCCTCTGGTTCCCATTGAGCAGAAACTTGGGGAAATGCCAAGTTACCTTTCAAGGACCATACAGCCCTAGCACTTGTGTACCCCAAAGAGTCAGCGACTCCCTGAAGGAGATGAGGGAGTTAACGTGGATCAAATCTCCAAATGCAGTTCTACTCCGCCACTGAAAACACAACAGCAGGGGCGCCTGGGTGGCTCAGTGGGTTAAAGCCTCTGCCTTTGGTTCAGGTCATGATCCTAGGGTCCTGGGATCGAGTCCTGCATCGGGCTCTCTGCTCAGTGGGGAGCCTGCTTCCTCCTCTCTCTCTGTCTGCCTTTCTGCCTACTTGTGATCTCTGTCAAATAAATAAATAAAATCTTTCAAAAAAAGAAAAAGAAAACACAACAGCAGTAATAATGGTGTTTACGGAAAAACCCTGACAGGAAGGGGCCCAGGAATTGAACACATCACACTAAACTAATGCTTAGCAAAGGCAGTTGATAAAAATGTGATGGCCGGTGAATTACAGCGGTCCTCTTTTCTCTCCGATAATTCGGGGCAATTGCGTCCAAATGTCAGTCCACTGGTTTCCACTCTACTCCATGCCCCCATGCTGGGGTGAGTCCACTGCCTGGCATAAAGAGAAGTTTGCCATTGGAAGACAGGGGATGTACTCTGAAAAAGATCCAGGCAATTTGTGCCTCCACCATTAAAAGCAGAACTATAATGCCACTTCACAAGAGCCACTAAAGGACTCTCAGCGCGTCAGAGAACCTGCTCTAGCACTCCCTGAGCGGCCATAACAGATTAGCGGGTTAAGCTCTTCAATTCAGCCCCATGGCTGCAAAAATCACTTCTGGTGTTTCTAGAATCCGTCATATTTCTCCTTCATACTTGTAATGTTGAACGATGATACTGACAATGAGATTTTCAGCAGTGATGAGTAATCAACGCCCGCTCCCTGTAAGCATGCTCTGTTCCCTTCTGAAAGTTAGCACCACTGTTTTATAGGCTGGACCTGCCCAGCTCATCTGAAAGGCAGTCCTTAAGCTTTGAACTGTCCCTATGGCATTTGAGAGGAAGTAGACATTTTTTTAAGAAAAACACGTTCAGTTTCCTCCTGTGTTTAAGGTCATATCAGCTTAGCGATAAAGATTTGTTGAGTCAACCTGGCGGAGGGGAGGGAAGAGTTACCATAGCCAAGAAAGTCAAGAGGGAGGCATCTGGCGATGTCTGCAGACATCTGGGGTTGTCTCAACTAGAGGAGGACCTGCTACTGGCATCTGGTGGATAAAGGCCAGACACATTGCTCGGTATTCTACAGCACCCACTGTGGCCCTTACCACAAAAAATTACCCAGCCCCATAGGCGAAGGGTGTCTAGGCTGAGAAACATTGAAGTCAACTGAATATGCTTATACCTTTGCCCCATGTAAACCTCAGCCTCAAATGAAAATGCGCCTACCCTTCAGTCACGGCACGGAGTATAGACTGCAGTCATGACGTGACTCTGCACGGGGCCAAGGTGGCTCCCACTTGCCTTACTGACATTCTTCAAACCCATTCTTCAGGGATCCTACATCCCACTTCCCAAGTTCTGGGGGAACCTTCCACGGAAAGAAATCCTGTTTTTCTTGGCCTGGTGAGAGTCCCATTATTCAGGGACCGAAGAGGGGAAAACTTTAGTACAAGGGTACATGTTGATAGGTGGTTTTACGGGATGGGAGTTTAATGGGGACGGTGGCTTTTTACAAACTGAGCTGTGCTAAGCTATGCTATTAAAATTAGTAATTCTACAATTAAAGCCTTCTATTTCGTGGCAAATACTTGCTAAATAGAAGATTAGGCAACAGATCAGAGAATAGGAGAATTACCAAAATGGAGCTCAAATATTTATGAGAAATTTACATTTGGGAGACTTCTCTCGTTTAATCCCTGCTTCCCAAGGGAAATCCATAAAGAGAATGTGAAGAGCATGATGGGCAGAGTCTCGCCTCAACATCTACAAGCCCCTTAAGTTCGAATCACGTTGAGGTTTAGGAAAGCAGAGATCTTTGGGCTGCTACAGATACTCCGTATCATCATAAAATAAAAAGACTGACAGCATAGACCTCTTTGAAAAATTAAACTCACATTCACAATTACTTGGCCTGAGGTGTTTGCTCTGATTATCTATACTTCCATAAGAAACAACCCAAAACGTCGTGTTTTAAAGCAGTAGCAATTATTTCGCCCCTGAATCGACATTTTGGATGGCGCCTTGCGGTGGGGGATGGAAAGTGACTCATCCCTGCTCCCCAGAATCTGGGCCTTTAACTGGAATGATTCCCGAGGGACGGCAGGGGCCCAAGCATCGGCTTCTCCACTGGGCATCTCCACGTGGTTGGTCTGGGCTTCCTTCAACATGGCAGCCTAGGGGAGTGAGGTCCTTGCAGGACGGCTCAGGGCTCCAAGAGCCAGTATTCCGAGATGCCTGGCCAGAAGCTCTAAGGCTCTTTGTGACACAGCCATGGAGGTGACAGAGCATCATTTCTGCCATTAGCCTGTTCGTCAAGCAAGCTGCTACTGCCCTGCCTAGATCCAAGGGCAGAGGAGTTCAACTCCACCTCTCAGTGGGGAAATCAGCAAAACATCTGCATTCGTCTTTAACCTATCACAATATTCACTCAGCTAAATATACAGTGTTAACCAGCAACGCTGGCTCAGAGAATAGTGTAAACCCAAATAACAACAGTCAGTCAGTTACTGTTTGCTTGATTCAATTAAATGATGCACGTCGGAGAAGGGACTCTTTTCTATCTGATGTTTCCTTTGCAGATTAGATAGCCGCAGATTCATTGGCTAACGCTGGGCATTTATGTCAGTTTACATCTCTGATGAATATATCCTTCATGGGAAAGCTGTTTACGGGGCATTTCCCCCAGCTTCTAGGTGAGTGGAAACACCTCACACATAAACTCTCAAAACATGGAAAAATTCACTTGGTATTTGTCGACATTATTTCTAATCCTAGAACTTACTACTGCATTTTATGACATAAATTCTTTGGTTAATTTTTCATCATGCTTTGAAAATCTGTAATTAGTTCCAGAAAATAATGTATTCTACTTATCAAGTCAGAATTCGAGAGAAGGGCCTTTGCAAAGTCTTCTCTCTATTGTCATCTTGAAATGGAAGTCATACCAAAAGGACGTTTCCCCCTTCTTTAGGAAGCAACTGCAACCTCGGTACAAAAGCCTGAAATTCCTAAAATGTCAAGTAGGGAAGCGGAGGAGCTGGGATCGCCAGGGGATATGTTTTGCACTCCTAACTAAAACAATAGCAATTTAAGTAGCAATCATATAGACACTTGATGAATCCTTTTATTATCGCTGGAAGATTCCCCCTGTTGCGGCATGCTTTTGTGGGTAAAGAGCTCTATATTGGTACATGCAGCTCGTAATTATGTCAGCCTAACCACAGCTAACATTGACAGCCTAAAACATTAAAGATTTTACACTGCTAGTGCTGAATACAGCTTCTTTTATTGGCTCCTAGAACAGGTATCAATTATAATGAGGTAATAAAATTTGCAGGCACTGCTCTGATTTCTTTTCCCTCCTTAAGATAATAAGAGCCGAAAAAGGAGAAAAATCCTCTTAGCACTAACTTATCACTGATTCTTCAAAAGCTCTCACTTTCCATGGCTGGAGTGCCATAAAGCTGTTTGCTTACTTGGGTTTTCATGCTGGCAAACTCTTCCTTCCTAAGTAGAAGCTGCAAATTTCCTGAAGCACACCTTGCCAGTCAGATAGTGGAGGCTCCTGGATTAATGGTTTCCATTTGCATAACTATAAACTTGAGGTGGCCTCCCCCAAGCCCACATCCTCTGAATTGCTCTTACTGATGAGATGCAAAATCCTCTAAAAGGGTTCCCCAACCTAAACCAATTTGTAAAGTTGTTTTGTTATTTAAAACATTAAAGAAATTAAAGTGATCGGAATATAATTAGATTAATATTCATATCTTCCAAGCTGCTTTAATTCTAATATTAAAAAGATTAAATATCCACTCAGAGGATTAAGGAAAAAGTCAAGTGGTAGCAACACATTTACATTACCTTACTGTGCAAATTATAAACCTAATTAATCTAAAGTTTCCTACAAATTGAATTGGATATTCATTCCCAGTCTAAGACAACTTTGGGTACTTAAAATTCACTTCGATATTGTTTCCTTATGTGTGCACTGAGGAGCAGGGCCACGTTTCTGTGATGTATGAATCACATTAGAATGGCTTCATTTGGGTTCTAATTGGTGGAAATTAAATCTCAACATAAATTTACGTAGGGAAAAAACTAAAGACTTTGTAATTATGTATGTGTGCAATAATAAAACACACTCCGGCCTCCCAATGTAGTTGCCGTAGATAAAACAGAAAAAGCTATCCAGTTGCTTCTTTACCATAGCTCGGAGTTCATGTTTTCCGCGTACATGCCAAAGAACATCATTTGGTGGTCTCCTCCCTTTTCTGCAGTCCACAGCTAAGGGCACCTGGGGACTCTGGTGAGTAACTGTGTCCCCACCAACTTCTACCACCTCCTTCACCCCTGAAAATGTCAACCATGATCCCAGGGTGATAACCCTTGGGCAATTCCTGTATTCCCAACTCCATGCTAGATTACTGGGATGAACTATTTGCCATTAGCCATTAGAATGTGTCCCAGAATGCAGGCTTTCTCTTTCCGGCACATGACAGGAGTTCATCTACCCTGACTTGAAATGAGGTGTGGCCACTCAGCTCCCTTTGACCAATGGGATCGCGGTTTCTTTCAGGCAGGCCCTTTTAGAACCGGCTTGGGCTTTGTCCTAGTCTGTCTTTCCTCTGCTATGGAAACTATCAATACTCTAGAAAGTAACTTTCCCATCAACCTAAGTCCTGGAGTAAAAAGAATGACTGACAATGGACACAGACTATGAGCAGGATAGGAAACTCTGTGGTTCAGTCCTGACACTCGGGGTGCTGTTTGTCACCTCTGCACACATAACCTATCCTGACAGGACACGCCCGTGGGACGGGGTACTGATGTCTTCCTCATTTCACAGCTGATAAAAGGAACTCAATTTCTCTAAGCCTTTATGCCCTCATCTGTAAAATGGGAACAACTCAGTCCCGTTTCCAGAGCTGCCTGGGAGGTCTGATTGAGGTCATGTACTTGCAGCTTCCTGCTCACGAAAAGCACGCGATAAATAGTAACTCTTGTTGTGTCTGCTTGTAGAGAAGTGAAACTTAGAGCACATCATTCAGTTGCTGAAATGAGAAGATGGCATTCATGGAATTTCTGGTGGAGACTGGCCAGCTGTCCACTAACCCTGCTTCCTCGCCTTCCTGGACACGTAGCAAACTACACTTCCCAGCCTCCCTGGCAGTTAGACATGGTCATGTGACTGAGTTGTAGCCAGTGTAGCTGGCAAGCATATTTCATGACCTTGATCCTTCTGGATCGAATAACATGGCAACCTTCCAAAGGTCTTTGTTGATCACGGTGAACCCACAGGATGGAAGGAGCCTGGGTTCCTGGATCACTACTTGGCAGAGAGTCACTTGCTGATGAGAACACCTGTTTTGGATTTTACGTTAATGAAAAACAAATTGGTATTGTATTTGAGACATTACACACTTATGCTGTATTACAGTCTTCTGTATACAATACAGAAAGTTCTGGTGAATCCATTTCCCAACAAAACCATCTTTTCCCATCAAAAACCAACACTCCTTCCGAAGACAAGATTTCCTCCCAATAGGTTCAAACTTCCAGCCACATACATATTAACTGATCGGCATGAAGCAAGTCAATGAGCAAGGGTGGAATTCATAGCTATTTATTTTATTGTTGTGATGATAATAAATATAATAGGTACAGCTTCCTTGGGAATAATCCTGCTATTAGTGATAATGGGTGAAAGGCTGTGGCATGTGATTTGGGTGAGTGTCCTGTGTTCATGGGGAACATTCAAGGCTGCTAATCTGGGCTGTAATTTCTCATTTCTCCTCAACTGCTTTGCTTTTTATGGAACTTATATTGATGAATGCAGGTGATAACTGTCAGTTCACCTGGTAAAGCCCAGCATGAGAAGTTTAACAATTTATCTCATGTGTCCTGAAGGCAGTAGGGGAGAGAGAGAGAGACAGAGAGAGAGAGAGAGAGAGGCTCTAGGCCTCAAACAGGTTCAGCCCACCCTTGACTCCCCACGTCCACCCTTGGCTCTCAGCCCCCCCCCCCCAATCTATTTTCCTCCTCGTGTTTTGCCAGATTTGTAGTTTTCTCATGGTAAATCAAATTATATCACTCCTCTTCTCAAAATGCCTCAATGGCTTCTTAACTAATTTAAATATAAGCAAGAAGTCTTCTTGGGATTTCCATTTGTCATTCTCCCGGGAGCCGTGCCTTTCGCTGTGTCATTCTGCAGTGTCCTCCCCTCTGAGTTCAGGCATGTGATACGTTTTGGGCGATGGAATGTGACAGAAAGGATGGATACACCGCTTCTGAGTCTGGACTTCAAGAGGCTTTACATATTTTGAGTTGCTTTGTTGTGCCGTGAGAAACTCGCACCTGGTCTAGCCCTGCTGGTCCCAGGAGGATGAGACACACATGGAAGAGAATCATCCTAACGAAAGCCCCCCAGCCGGGTCAAGCATAGGGCAGAAGCCCCAGCTGATGCTTCAGCAAACCATCCAGCCCACGGACACAAGAGGAAGCCCCTCCGAGGGGACCGGCAAGGCCAGCAAGATGGCATAGCCACACCCAGCCTGGTTCTGCTCAGCCCCAAACACAGGAGAGAAATAAACATTTTTTGCTCTAAGCCATCGGCTGGGGCACGCTTAGTTACACAGCCACAACAACCAAAGCACTGACCTACGGTTCATTTTCTAAGCTCAGATGACTTGCTTAATCTCATCTCATTCCAAAGTTCTAATATGCTCTCTGTTTTTACCAACCACACCGGCCTTCCTTTGGTTCCAAATGTGACAAGCTTTCTCCTGTCCTGAAGTCTCTGTGCGTATAGTTGTCCCTTAATGGAGCAATGCCACTGCTCTACACTCTTCCCACATAGTTGGCCACTGCTCACCATCTGCATTTCTACTCAAACGCAGTCCAAGAGAAACCCCTACAACGATGCCATCTGAACTTGGCCTCCATGGTCACTCTCTCTGGGGTATCCTGGCATGCTGCACATGGCTTACAGACACGGAATGCTCTGGCTCCACCTCGGGGTGTTGCATCTTCCAGGTGCCAGCCAGAGCCATCTCATCCATTAAATTCAGTTGTGCTGAACGAATTTTCTGTGTATACCCTGACGGGAAAAACCTGGCAATTGCTGCTTACATCACTACGCTTACTTTTTTTTCCATGTCACTTGCTACGGCCTCAAAGTATCCTTTTGCCTTAAAAAAATAATAATTTTTTCGTATAGATTGTCTGCCTCAACCCATGAGACTAAGGGCTGGCAAAATCATACCTGTTGCCTGTTCTTATAAATAAAGTTTTATTGGCACACAGCCACGCCCACTCATTTATGTATGGCTCTTGGCTGCTTTCATGCTACAATGGTAGAGGTGCAGAGTTGTTACTGAGACTGTATGGCCCACAAAGCTCCAAATATTTATTATTTAGTCTTTTCATGAAACAGTTCGCTGACCCCTGCATGAGATTATAAACTGTCGGAGGACAGAAATCTTTTTCGTTCGGTCACTTCTGTATCTCCTGCAGCTACCACGGCACCTACAATCTAGCAGACGCTCAATGCCTGTTTGTCCGGGGAGTGGAAGCATTAGGACTCCAACAGACATCGGCACTGCACTCTCGTCTTTGCACGCAGGCCCGGGGCCCCTTGGTTTTGGGGGTATGACAGCAAGGTGCCCAACTGCCGCTCAGCACAGAACATCAGGACAGCTATGATGCCGGTGACCACCAAGTGGATCTCGGATTTCTCGGAAGGAAAATACCAGGGCTACATCCACTGGCAGCAAAAGCAATGCTTGGTCTGCGTTCGCGGCAGCCATGACAATTTGAAAGTTTGAAGAAATGAGAAAGAACTCAAAGTTTAATTTACTCGAATAAGCAATTGATGCTTTAGAGTATAATTATCAGAAAAAAAGAAGGGAAAAACCCAACACATTGTTTGGCATACGTTATGTTAATGGCAGGTTAGGATGGCCCACTGTGCATAATTTAGCCAAACAATTGATACCAAATTTTAATATATATATATGATTACAGCTACAGAAACGAAGCACCAAGACAAAACACAGGAGAGCTCATAATAGGCACACGTGAACTCTGAAGGCCTAATTACATCACGGGGGAGGGTAAACAGTTGCTGCTGAACCAAGCAGAAAATGGGGGTAATTTGTAAACAGGTAGAGTGGCGGTCCAGGTGCGCGGCATGTGCGTGGGGCTGGAGGGGCTGGGGGCCTAGGGCTTCCATCTGGCTTTGCAAGGATGGAGAGGTTCAAGATCACTTTCCTCAGCTGAAAACGTGACCTCCAAGCCTTAGACAGGTCACCTCCCTCCTGGCCTGCCCTCTGGCTCAAAAATAGAAAGTTGAAGACCAGCTTTTCCAGGGAACCTTCTCCATGCTCTGTGAAATACAAAATGATCTCCATGTCTGCAGTCTGAGGCAGTTTACTGTGTGTCTTTGTTTGTTGCCCTTGACGACCTGAGCTCCTGGGAGCCTCAGGGAGCAGAGGGAGGCCAGTCTATAGCAGCTCGGCCCACAGGATGGACAACTGTCAGGACAACTCCCTCGTCAGATGCTCTAGATGGGACTCCTTCTTCTGTCTGACGCCCCTCTGTAGATGGAACATTGTGAATTAGGTGATTGTTCAAGTAGGCTCTGGCTCTGAACACAGAGTCTGTGAATCCGAATCGATGAGCTATCTGATTGTTTTCTCTTCACTTATGCAGAATTGTGATTCTGCTTATGTCCTGGTCATACTGTCCTGGCATCATACAGGCAGCATGACCTAGCTCGCAGACTGGGACCACACATCACCAAGGACGTGGAGCATAGCTGCTCTGTGACGCTACATGGCATCTGTGTCCACAAACAGCCCAACAATCAAAACAAGGAAGCAAGGCAGGTTTAAGAGAAAGTCACCAAATTCTGTCTCTCCCTTCTGAGGCCTTGTGTTCTCTTCATTGTGGAGGGAGGGCACATTTGGGGGAGTCTGGGTTACACGGGGCTGAATAGTGTCCCACCCCACACCCCAAGTCCTCAGAATCTCAGAACACGAACTTCTTTGGAAAAAGGTTTTTGCAGCTGTGTAATTACTTAGGACGAGGGTGGGTCCTGAATCCCATAGGACTGGTGTTCTTACAAGAAGAGAAGAGGCACCGAAACAAAAGGACAAGGGGGAATGTCAAGCGATGACAGAGGCAGAGACTGGAGAGATGTCTACAGGCAAAGGGGTGTCAAGAATTGGTGACAACCCCAGAACCTGGAAGAGGACAGGGAAGACTCTCCCCTTGGTCCTTCAGGGGGAGCGTGGCCCTGCCAACCCCTGACTTTAGACTTAAAGCCTTCAGAAGTATGGAAGAACACATTTCTGTTATTTTTATGCCACTTAGTTTGGGGGCACTTTGTTGTCATAGCCCTAGGAAACTAATACAGTGCCATTTCGAGAATAAAGCATAACAATTTTTTTTTTAAGATTTTATTTATTTGTCAGAGACAGAGAGGGAGAGAGAGTGAACACAGGCAGACACAGAGGGAGAAGCAGGCTCCCTGCCGAGCAAGGAGCCCTATGTGGGGCTCGATCCCAGGACGCTGGGATCATGACCTGAGCCGAAGGCAGCTGCTCAACCAACTGAGCCACCCAGGCGTCCCAAACATAACAATTTTAAGCTTAAGGCAGCATCTGAGGTATCATCCACAAACGCTTTCACTTTATGGGTGAAGAAGCTGAAATACAAGTTAGATGGGAAGTTTTAGGGGACCAAGTTAGAGGTGGAGGCCGGGCCATGCCTCACATAGCTAGGTCTCCAGGGGCAGATACCTTCCACACCATCCCATGCCCTTTGTTAACGGAGAGTCACACCCCAGACAAAAGATTGATGTAGTATTTCTACACAGTATGATAGGATGGTATGGTACATAGGACAGTGCCTCCCAAAGATGCCCATCTCCTTTTCCCGGGGACCTGTGAATATGTTCCATTTTGTGGGTGGAAAAATCCACTTTGCAGATGAGGAGATGATCTTGCACTGTCTGGGTGGGCCCAATGTCATCACAAGGGTTCCTGTAAGGGGCAGGAAGGAGGGTCAGAGTCGGAGAAGGCGATATGATGACAGAAGTAGACAGGAGAAAGAGGAGGCTTGGTCCCGGAAGCAGAGATTGGACAGATATGCTTTGAAGACACAAGAAGGAGTCGCAAGACAGGGAATGCACGTGACCTCTCAAAGCTGGAAAGGCACGGCATGGGTTGCTCCCTAGACCTTCCAGAAGTTTCCAGAAGGAATCGACCCTGATCAAACTTTGATTTTAAGCCTCCTGATCTCCAGAACTATAAGTGACTAAATCTGAGTTACTTTATACTACAACCCTATGGCAATTTGTTGAAGCAGCCTTAGGAGACTAACGCATGTGGTCACTCCAAGAGAAGGTTCAGGAGAGGATGAAGATGTTTGTGGATTAACTGCGTTTCTATCCCTCTGGTTTTCATAAACCTCAGTAGCCAAGGTTAACATTATTTACCTGATCAATTAATCAACCCACCAGTTGATCAATTTTCATGTGGGCTATTTCTGGCCTGGCCAAATCTATTATCAAAACCATCATAAGCTTTACAGCATTGCTGTTCAAGGTAATACAAGAAAATAACTCCGACTACAAAGACTTTCTCACACAGCTATCTCTGACCTCTGTCTGCTTCCAGTTTTGGGATGAAGCCCATGATAGTTGCATGTTTGCTCACTATGGCGCAGCTAGTAAGTGATTAAACCAAGGTATGAAACTCAGGCGGCTTTGCTGCTAACCAGTCTTTTTAACTGATAGGTTATGTGCACCAACTTATTATGTGGCTTGCAATTCTGCCTCCATGTCCTACTGGGACACTGAGACTAGTGATGGAATGTTCTCCCAAGCAAGTGAGGGAAACAGATAGCACCATCTCTCTTTCTAGAGAGATCAGCAGGCAAATCGGCCCGTTTCCTGAGCAAGCATAGAGGACGTCTCTGTGGAGTGGGTCCAGTGACACTCCAGACTACAAGCCAGAGATTGGGGGTGGCACTTGCCAATTGGGATGGAGCTCCCACCACTCATCATTTAACTCACATGTCCAGGGAGCTTCCAATGAGCCTCAGAGGCTATATCCCAGATTCTGGACCCTTAGAGAACTCCTTCTGAAACGAAGCACATGCATCCCCAAGCACTTCATTCTAATGCATGATCACAGGTAAATACACAAATCCTGCCAAATGTTGGAATTTGAGGCAAAAGTCACATTGATAGGAGCAGGTAACATTTTCACACAGCTTAGCATCTTCCAGAGCTCACTGGTGCTAATTTTAACACCTACCCTTTATTGGCACACAAGGAATAAGTCCCACTCCTTGGAGGAAAACTTTGCCTACACCAAAAACTATTTAAAAAAATTTCGAATTTCCGCTACCATGCCACCACCTCTATTCATCCGGTAGCCTTAATTCACAAAGTTCATTGTCAAGTTTCCTGGCACCATCACAGGAAACAAGTTATACATAGATTTTTTTTTCCTTTTTGTTTTAACTTACGCTGCCATTCAAAGCTACATCTCGCCTATGTTGAGATACAAGTAGCCAAAGTCAGCTCCTCTCAACCTGCCCACGTGTCCAGGAAGCATCTGCCGCAGAGGAAACGGCCATGCCCAGGTGTGATGGGAACTGTCTTTATAACAACAGAGGTTGTCCCATTACATCACTGAGCAGAAAGGCTCAAAAGAAAAGGACAGAGAGTGAATCGTGGCAGATAGGCAAGATGGAAGAGAAAATGAGGGGGCTTGGGTATTTGCTCACCATGGAATTCTGATTCATCATTAGAAAACCCCGGGGCCCATGAATGGAAGTATTCAAAGATATTTTAATATGAGCTATAATTCTGTTTTTTTGATATATAGATATTTGTATTTGTATGTTTCAACACCATTATCAGATAAAATCAGCACTTGAGAAAGCCGGATTAAGGGGGAACAGGAGGTGAAAAAACAAATCTGGGTATTCGGTTCCCCTCCCACAAATGCTTCCCGAAACGATTCTCGCAAACCCTTCTGCCCACTGGAACTGTGTGCATATGATTAACTGCACATGAGCCCAACAGCTTGCATATGTAGTTAATTTGCTCCAAATTTCCATGCTGCATTATAACCCTAATGATCACTAATAATAGACAAACCCACATTTTATTGAGTAAGTAATTTGAGACATTATGATTTTTATCATGCGAATAGGATCAGGCTGACCAATTTACACTGGGCAGAGGAAGATAAATAACCAGAGAATCAATTTCTCCAGCGGCAGACTCTGTCTCTTGGCAAAATGATATGCATTGATTGAGCAAGCTCTAGATCCTGATAGGCAATCGAGTCAATGAACTTCTGCATTCCAAACCAGAAGGCTGAGCAGGGAGTGAATTTCCACCCATGACCTGATGCAAAAGACAGTGGGGAAGGCCCAATTTTGGGGACAGTATAGAAGACCAACGGCTTTGCAGTCGACACACGAATGTTCCACCCAGCTCCGCCTTCCGCTCACTATGTGGCCTTGGGCAAGTCACTGAACGAGCCTGAGGCCCTACCTAGGAACAGACCTGGATACATGTGCATAAGGCTTCATCAGGAGGATGCAGGTAAAGTCACGGGGCACAGGGAAGGCAGGCAATGAATTAATTCTTCTCACACAATCCGGAACACAAAGGCCAGGATGGAAGAAGTACATATTATACATCCATATTGCAGAAAAAACCAGGACAAATTTCTATTTCATTTCCATAAAAGAAACCAGAGAGGTCCTTAGGAGAAGGGAAAATAACCAATGGCCCTCTCTAGGTTCTCTAAGCAGGTCTGAGCAACTGGAGGGAAGCAGAGCTTGGAAGTACTTCTTCATCACTTCCAGAATATTTGCCTGAATCCTGTCTGAAAACTGAAGCAAAGCTCTTTGAAATGGAAAAACAACCAAGAGAATTCAAGCCCTGGGTTCAGATCTAAGGTCTAGCCCAGAATGGCTCATTCCCTGGACCTCTGCGGGGACGGGTCTGTCTTTCTGAGTTGGGAGGGCTCTTGGTGGCCTGTTTCTGAACCCCATCACTTGAGATCCCCATCCTGTGCTTGTGGGGTCCTGCGTTCCTTCAGCCTCACAAGCCTCAGCTCCTCTGGCCCCACTAACCAGCCGACGATGTCTGTGGACTTAATGAGCTCATCCCTGTTCCAGTGTCAGGTCCCTAAGGAGGCTTGGGTCTGACAGGACAGGGTCCTCTTAGGGGACTGTAGAATCCTTCCAACGGGAAGTGGGCATCTCGCCCAAGGGTAGCGGGGGAGATCTGAGAGGAGGAGAAAACAGAGGCTACAGGACAAAGAGGGGAGGGGGTGGGGAGGTGACAGACCCTACGAGGGGAGGACGCCAAGAATGAAGAGACATCACACCTGAGTGTGAGATGGTCTCTACCTTTGTGATGGTTTTTATTTATGTTGAAGCAAGACCATGAGGCCAATATTTATATTGTATCAGATACTGCGGGGCAGTGGACATTATATGATAATCTTCGTGACACATTATGTGTATCATGGCATTGCGTTCTTGCCCTGGTTCTGTTCTAGATAAAAGATCAAGGTCCAGAAAAGTGAGATATACTCTGCTGATAGTCTGCTAGTAACTGGGGTGTGCGGTTCCACACCACTGTCCCGCAGATGCCAGAGTCCATGCACCCTCCAGGCATGCAGCATGGCCCCTTCTCCAGGTACAGCAGCTGGGCAAACACCGCCTATGTCACTTTCTATAATCAGAAAAAAATCCCCAATGCAACCCGTGATGGTGGGGAGCACAGCCTATGAGTGTATCAAGGGTGGCTGCCTGGAGGAAGCAGCTCCTGAACAAAATTTGGAAAGACTGGTAGAAGTGAATCAGATGACAAATGAAGGACAGGGAAATTCAGACAAAGAGAACAGCATGGCCGGAGGGTCGGGGTGGGGCAGAACAGCTGAGGAAACTGAGACCAGCGTCACTGGAACCAGGACCCCTGGCTCACCTGGTTCTTATGAGCTATCTCCCCACTTCCAGGCGCTCTTCTTAGAAAGATGGTGCATGGGACAATGGTTCTTTGTGACATGTCTACGGGAGGCCTATGTTAGGATGGCAAAACCAGCGTCCGTTCCAGCAGGGACCATGGACACAGCCATGAGTGGGGGGGATCGTGCCTGAGGCCCACACATCTCAGACCTGCCTCTCCTGTGGGCAAACGTGTCTCTTCTAGTTCTGCGTGGCCACACCCCGGAGGAAGTCACCTCTCTGGTTCCTGGGTTCGGCTGCCCTGTGGCTTCCTGTGCGGCCAGCGGGCTCCTTTCAAGCTTCTCTCAATCAGTCCTCCATGAACCCTCCTTCTCTGGGAGGTGAACCGGCTTCTGCAGGCAGGAGCTGAGGAAGCTGGAGGGCCCAGGGAGGTTGACGGCTCGTTCCCAAGAACAAGCAGCGCCTGCAAGGATCTGAATTCTGCAACCCGCAGGGAAAACTGTAGCACAGTAGCCAGGGTTCCAGAGGGTAACAGGGGTGTCACCTGGAAAAAGACATCCCCAGCTGAACCCCAGCGGCCAGAACTGTCATTTTAGGTTTGGTTTGTTTTTGTGCAGCAAATGCAGTTCAGTTTCTCTGCATTAAAAATCTAAAACCCCAACACAGAGGACCCAACACCAAGCCATTAATTATCGCCTTTGCAGCCACCATGAGCTTAGGGAAAAAATTCTAGAAGTAGCTCAGTAGCAATATGTTGATGTGAGACATGGCCCTGTGAGTTCTCTCTGCTTGTTTCACATCTTTTTAAATCATTTGTTTTTCTGACCTGAGTGTTATCAATACTTCAGAAAACTCTGATCCTAAAAAAATTTTAAAATCATTAGGCCACCTAGAGACCAGTAACATCTCTGTAAATATCTTTCCATTTTTTTGTTTGTTTGTTTGTTTACTGTACATGTCTGTTAGTATGTGTTTTGGTAATTTTTTTCTATAATTAAAACCTTCAGATTTTCCTTCCTTCATGTTCTACCTCATATTAAACCACGAGCATTTCTGTCCTTTTTCATCTTAAGCTCTATCTGCACTTTGAAATGTCCTTTCATGAATTTTGTCTTAAGGAGACAATCAGTGGCATCTTTATGGGAATAGCCACATAGATGAGTAAAGAAAGATATTTACAAAGGGCCAACAGGGTGCTGGTCTCTCTCTCTCTCTCTCTCTCTCTCTCTCACACACACACACACACACACACACACAGTGCAGGTGGCCTCTCACCCTGCCCTGAGGCTCCCTGGGGGGACGGGTCCTTTTGAACTGGATCCTGCTCTCTCGCAATCACGAATCTGAATTTATTGTTGAGGAGGGAAGCTGTGAGAATGCTAAGAGGGTCTGCACAAGGGAGCTGGCAGACACAGCAGCCTGCTTGCCATCATGAGTTAATTAGCTTTTACTCGTTATGGAGGAGAGAAACCGCACTAGAAAAGAAATGTGAGTCCTCTCGCTCTTCTCGAACGGAGAGCCCGTCCTCTTTTGCCGCAGCTGGCATTCCTGTTGGCATAGCCAGCCACCCGGAGGGCAGGCAGAAGCCTGATCTCTGGCAGAGAGACCTTGTGGAGAAAATGACCTTGGGGAGAAAAATGTCCTAGGTGACCTTGAAGGGGATGAAGCTAACTCAGCCTGACCAGAAATGCAAACCTGACCAGCATGCGACCTTTCTAAGCACAGTTTTACTGTCCTGGGATGGGGGGGGGGGTCTGTTTAATAAGCTTCCACTAGAAAGCGAGGCCTCAGGGAACAGGAGGATTTGGCAAGGTGTCCATCCCGCCTCAGCTGCTGGGGGGTGGCGGGGGGCAGCGGGGCAAGGTTTCTACTGCCGGGACCTTGTACACATGAAGATTTGAACTTGGTTTCTGCCACTGACTAGCAGTGTGACGTCAGGCAGGTGACGAGTGCTGGGTCCGCATCTCCTATGCCAACCCCTACTCCACAGGCTTGTCAGGCCTACGCACAGACCCCGAATCCAGTGCCTACGGACAGGACCAGTCCCTCTCCAGCCTCCTGGCCCAAGAGGGGTTCATCCTTTCTCTCCGCACTAGACTTGCAAATCGTAACGTACAGAATTATTGAAATCACTATGCTGTCCGACTAACATAACATAGTTTTTCAACTATACATCAATAACAAAAATTCAACAACAACAAGAACAACAAAAAACAGTCTGGTGTCACCCGTGTCCTGGCACTTGCCGGGCAAGGAAGTGTGGGGAAAGGAATGTCCTCCCAGAGCTGAGAACGGAACTAGAGAAAGAGCTGGAAATTCCAGAGCAGAGATTACTGTTGCTTTTCTGACTGGCCTGACTTTCCAGGCAGTCCTGTGTGCCTCTCTGCTCCTTGAGGGATGTAATAAACTGAACATCACTGATGTGAAGCCCCAGGTCCTGCCCTGAGTCTAAAAGGGGAGCCCAGCATTGTCAACAGGGTCTCAGAAAAGCTGTGATGGAAAACAGTCACCACATGAGCCACAATGCACCAGTCTCCATGCTCATATTCCTGCTTGTATGGAAGAAGAGAGCCAGGAAAACGAATTGAGGAAAGGTGATTTCAAAACCACTCACTGCCCGTGTGGGACACTTCCTTTGACATCTCCATTGAACCTGGAATCTCTCTTCTGGTGTCTAAAATCACCTGACACTTACATCTTCAAGGTCATCTCTTTTTTTTTTTTTTAAAGATTTTATTTATTTATTTGACAGAGAGAGAGAGGGATCACAAGTAGGCAGAGAGGCAGGCAGAGAGAGGAGGAAGCAGGCTCACTGCTGAGCAGAGAGCCCGATGCAGGACTTGATCCCAGGACCCTGAGATCATGACCTGAGCTGAAGGCAGAGACTTAACGCACTGAGCCACCCAGGCAATCCAAGGTCACCTCTTTTGAGATGGGATAAACTCAGAGCCCAGGGCACACTGGCTGCATTCACATCTATCCTTTCTAGTCCTCCACCCGCTGCAGACATTGCTAATCAATCCCAGCACTCTTACAGTCAAATATACATATAGTCTCATGAATCTTCCCAAAACAGAGCCCTAGGTGGCCAATGCCGATATAATGGAGGTAATAAGCCTTTCCTACAGGGAGAGACCAAGGTGTATCATTTGTGTCTTTTTCCCTCTTAAGCCAAAGTCTCCAATAATTCAGACAGGAAGGCCCTGACTCTGGTACTTCCACAGTCACTGCTCCAAGCAGGCTGCACCAAAGAAAGGCTTGTCAAAAGCCTAGCACATCATTAATAATGCAGAAAACCCAGACATTTATACGGAGATCAATTGGCAATAATTCTGTGGGACAAGACTGGGACTTAAATTGCAAAGTTGAAAATGAAGGGCATTGTCTCACTAATTCAGGAAGAATGATGATTTTGGATTTTCCAGCAAAAACAGGTACCATCTGATGGGCGCTATCTGGTGGGAGTCTGGGTACAGAGTGAGCCCCGTGATGTGGTTGTCAAGGGGGGTTGGGGACAGCTGCAGGGGATGTGGTATTTGAGAGACCAACGGAGGAAGGAGAACACTGAGTCAAGGAAATGCCCAATTTCTAAATCCGGGAATCTTATAGCTACCAGGATACCCCAGGAGCTGGCAGAGGGGAACTAGAAAGTGGGAAGACAGGAACAAAAAGCAAGGAGTGGTCTCAACAGCTCAACATGAAGTAGCCCTTCGTGACCGTGGGACATTCTTCAAGGATCCACAGAAGACAGATTCTTACTCATGTATTTTTCCAGGCAAAAAGCTAAGGGACACTGGTGGGAAGATATGCATGACCTTTGGGCTCCTGGAAGAGTCTCAGGAGACTTCTCTAAGGAGCTGTGACCTCTTGCCCCCAGACACTCCTTCACTCCCAAGCATGAGATATTTAAGGAACAGCTTGGGGCATATCCTCTACTTATGGATGAATCACAGACCACGAGACACGTCCCCGCTCCCCGCTCCTTAGCGTGGCTCTCTCGGTCACCTTCTGAGGTCAAGCCTCTGAGTCCAGCTATATGTTCTAGACAGTCTGGAATTCTCCTGGATCACCCTACTACTAGGCAGGGCCCATGATTGTCGAACAGTAAACTGATTTTGGTTTTGAAGAAGTACTGTGCCCCTAGTCATTATTACTTAGGGCACATGCAAAAATGGAATGGTGTTGGAATGAGAGGATTATAGGGTGTTCTTTTTTTGTTTTAAATTTATTTATTTGTTTGTCTTATTTTTCTGGATATTAGAGTAAATGTTTAATTCACAAAATGCTGGCTATTTAAAATAATCAGCAACACAATGAACCACTGATGAGTTATAGGTGATTTTCCTTCTGATTATATTCTTGTCTTTTTTATCTTTCAATAAGCCCACTAGCATCCTGTTTACAAAGTATATTTAATGCTGTAGTTCCATTCTCTTTTATCTTTAAAATAATAATTTTAAAAGACCATGCCTTGCCTAATAGACTGCCCAGGAAAATGGAAGGTATGTTGAGTGATACAATGAATAATTCCTTCATGTAATTTATGGCATTCCAGTAAGCGAGCGCCAGGAGTGAGCGCCAGGAGTACTGCAGGTAGGCTCTGATAGAGAAGCATTTTTGTTTTTAAATAATTAAATGTCTTTTTTTTTTTTTTTTTTAAGAAAATGACACAAAATCATTCAGTGCGCTTGATATTGAAAAGATAAATGCCTTTGGGAAAGGCCAGGAAAGGATAATCGTCCCACAGCAGAATAAATATCTGGGAATGAAGCCCGGGGCACTGGGGAAGCCGGGCTTGCGATCATTGGGCGAAGTCGGGGGACGGGATATTGAAGTCAGCAGCGTGTCTGAACAGAGCCCCGAGAACAGGCAGCTGCTCAAGACAAATGAGAGCGGCAGAGCACACCTCGGAGAAAATGGCTTTTGTGTTCTGATAGTTTGCATACAATTTCATTATTTATGTAATCCTATCAAAACATATAGAATGCCCAAATGGATGTCAGAAAAATTATTGTCATTACTAATAATGGTGCTTTTCATTTATATAGAGTGCCTTTTTTCTGAGACAGTGAAATATTTTTACATTGGGCATGAGGCTTTTTAGGAGAATTAATGCTGAAAATATCCCTTTAGTGTGGTGTGTGGGAAGTATTATAGATGGGAGAGAATAAAGATTAATATAAAAAATGTCAAGGGTGCATAATAAAAGGCATTCCATTCAGGTACGTAGCCCATTACCACCAGCCCTGCACACCACATGGGCTTGGCCACAGATGAGGTGGCAGCTGGCTCTCCCGACCTCATC
Source organism: Mustela putorius furo (assembly GCF_011764305.1). NCBI lineage: Eukaryota > Metazoa > Chordata > Mammalia > Carnivora > Mustelidae > Mustela > Mustela putorius. The sequence goes on along the minus strand of NW_025421304.1, from coordinate 35,860,523 downwards.
TCCATCTGCACGACTGAATCAGAGGTCCCCTGAATAGCCCCTTGGCCAGGCCTGTCGATGCCACCAAACTCCCATGTCCCAGTGACCTGGGCCAGGCCACACCTGCCTGATGGTGGAAAAGAAAATCCTCAGTCTCAAGGTTCTGGTTTAAAAGGTAAAAATCTACAACACGGATGAACCCTGAGGACATTATGCTCTGTAAAACACGCCAGTCACAAAAGGTCAAATATTTTATGTCTTAGATGCGTTACCTAAAACAGTCAAATTAATCGTGACAGAGAGTAGAATGGCGGTTGGCAGGGGCTGGGGGGAGGGAGACATGAGGACTTCCGTTGATAATGGACACAGAGCTTCAGTTGGGGACGATGAAGCGCTCTGTCCCCGAGGCAGAGGGGTGACGGCTGGACGCCGATGTGAAAGCGCTTTATGCCGCTACCGCAGACACTTGAAGATGGTCACATGAATGTAGTCTAGGACTCAAATCCATAGCTTCTGTCTCTCTCTGGACTGGTAGCCATGGATTTATCTCAGGCTTTGAGAATCACTGGGATATGGGATTCCCAGGAAATTCTAAGAATCCCTTTCGGCAGCCTACCTGGATACATCAAATGCCTTTGATTTTGCAGACAAACTCAGAAGGTCCAAAGCAAAAGATGGTCCCTAGAGGCTCTCAAAGACTATAAGAGGATGGCATCGTTGGGATGGAGACATCCATATGGTGTGCTCGTTGGCACCATGCGTGTCTCCCATGGAGCTACCCACGACACACAACCCCACGTATGGGCCTTCCAGAGATGGCAAATCCAGCTGAGAAGCTCCTGCAAGCCAAGATGCCCCCTGAAGAGAGGAAGAAGTCTGCCGCCTAACTTGAGAGCTGCCCTTCACAATTTAAAGAAACCCTAGTGTTGGTACACATTCCTGCTGGACTCTTCAGAATATCAGCGTCGGCACTGAAATCCAGCTGGCGTGCAGTCCGTTAATGATGCCACTGTCCAGGCAGCCAAAGGTCTTGGGGTCAGCTTTTCCAGGGCCAAAGTGTTGGGACCCCAGCACCTGATCCTTCCGAGCCATCCACGCGTTTGTAGCAGGGCACGTGTTCAGTCCTCAGAGGAGGAAAACCTAAAAGCTGATGGGCAGAGCCAGCCCTCCTCTGCCGTGACCCACTGCGCGGGGATCACACTCTGCCCTGAGTCCCAGCCTTTGCGGCAGAGTCTGTGTGAGGACCTTAAGCCTTCGCAGCTAGTGGGATTTGCCCCAGAACATCAAAGGGCAGGCCGGTGAACACTCTGGGGGAGAAATGACATGAAAAATATCTGAAGTGCTGGGTCGTCTTGGGGACAGTTTTAGAGACACGCAAGGACTACATCTGTCAGCTTGCTTTGCAGAAGGTCTGTGCATGCACCAGAGGAGAGAAACCATGAGCAAAAAGTAATGAAGTCATCATTACAAAAACGAAAAGGAGAACCAAAAAGGCTTTTCCCAAGTCATACAAAATCATTCTGGGGGCCTGGCAGGCAGACATGTGCTTTTAAACAACGGCTATAATAACGTAAGATTAGACTTCATTACTTATTCATAAAGTTTTGGTTAACGCCAAGCTTCATTTGTTAACAGTTTACTTTCATAAATCACATCTTTTGGGCAGATGCTAGTTTTGGGCCATATAACATCACAAAAAAAACTGTCTCGCTGGATTATGGAGCAGACTCCCCCTTGTCCTTGGTCGTAACAGTTGCTTACCCACCACCGGGATTACAAAAAAGTTATAAAACATTCAGGCTCTTGGCCCTACGACACCACTAAAGTGACTGTGTGCATTTATACTTCATCTTGGACTTCCTGCTTGGTCTAAAGCACTATTGAAATCTGAGGACAGCAAACAATGTTTGATGAAGCTACAATCTTTATACTAAAGAGAGAGTCAGAAGACCAGTAAATCCACAGCGGAATTAATAATTGAGATTCCTGGAAGCTCTAAACGGAAATACTAAATACGCAAAATCTTGTTGAAAAGCATAATTAAGTCCATCAATGCCTGCAGTTTAAAGGACAAGTGATTTCTCACTAATGTTAGAAACGTCAATTTCATATAAAAAGGTATTGTCCTAACAAGCGGGAAAACAGCCACCGACAAAGGAACACAGTTTTTCCCAACTTTGCTTTAGCCTAAATTTACAGTACCCTGTTCCATTTTCAACATCCTTCACTTCCCCAAGGTTCCAAAACAGACCGACTTTAGATGAGTTCTAGCTAAATAAACTTACTCATCCGAACCCTGTAAGAGTTCGTAATTGTTTTGACAGTGGTGCCCACTGGCTATTTTGGATTGCCTGTGTGTACGGAGGAAATTAAGAGGGCATTTGGATCGGATGCCTTATTCTCAGGGGCTAACGTGCATCTTTTTTTTCCATCTCACAGCCGAGGATGTGAGAAGTGTCCAGTTCTCGCAGGAGAAGTCAGAGATGTGGAACGAGGCTGGGCCAGCGGGACGGGGAGGGGCGCAGGTCTCCAGCGTATCTGTGCCCAGAGCCCCAGCCTGGGGCCGCAACATATGGGCTCCATTCTTCTTGGACCAAATCTGTTTATCTTGCTGCCATCCCGAGATACCTTGACTGGCCTGTCTGTCCAGCTGAATCATTTAAAATACGCCACCAGGCTAATCAATGCTTCCCCAGGTCATCCTCAAACGTATCTTTAATTGCGCATGTTTTTCGAGGAAGTGGGGAATGTTCTTTGTATCGTAAGCTTAAAACACATGGGCACGTGTGCCGGGGATGGCCAGCTCCCTCACTTTCCTGCTGAAGGCTATAAACTCACATGGGACATTTTCCCCCCACAGCTTAGGGAACTGTGACGTGATCTGTCACAAGTTCTCACAGTCCGTACGTTGGCTTTTAAAATTGGAAAACCATTTCTATGCACGAAAGCAAATGTAATTGTCCACGTAACATAGGAAAAAATTAAATTCTGAACCTAATCTTGGGGAAAAGAAGTTGAGACTATGGATTTATTCAGTTTGCTTTCATTGTGGGTATATGTGTATTTCCAGGGGAAACACAAAATGAAGCACATTAAAAAAAAAATCCCATTAATTCAACACAAAAATATCAGAAAAAAATCAGTGAGCTGAGAAGGGAGAGCCAGAGGGAGGAAGGAAGAGGGAACGACAGAGCGAGGGAGAGAGGAAGAGAAGCTGGGAAGGCACAAAGACCTGGGGGTGAATTGCGAGCCCACATTCTGGGCTTTTTCATTTCAGGGCAGGCGCTCGTTGGTGGGCGAGGCAAACAACATCTGCCAGACCCTGTGCCAAATCCGAGGACACAAAAGAGAATCAAGTAAACTACCCACATTTACCCCCTAACCTGAGAGGCTACCTTGTCCTAACTTGAAGACATGCAGTGTCTTATATGGTTTACCCCCATCTTGTGTTTGGGGTTCTTTAGAAGATACCAGAAAACCACAACACCACTTGGAGAAATACCGCTTCTTCTGTCATCAGGGCACGAGATACGACTTATCGTTGGCGAAGCAGTGAGAACATAAACACCTTCTGGTGGTATTCCTTTTGAAAGCCTGGCTTGAAGCAGTGATCAAATCCACATGATTCAAAAGGAAGAGATGTGCAGATCGCAATAAATCAGGCCGCAGGTCCCTATGACAGACAGCTGCTGAACAGAACTGAATGTTCTCCAGGATGGGGAATCGGGTTGTACAAAATGATAAACAGACAAAAGTTATCTGTCTTTGCTCAGTGGAAGGCTCTTCTTAGCATCAACAGATTGATGTAAAATGGTTAGGAGGGAGGTCTACAGGACAGATTACAACAAAGTGGCTTTGCTCCTGACACTCACTCCATGCAAAGAAGGAAACAATTAAAATACTATGGAGAAAGCTGGGGTTTTCACTTCCCATAGAAGCTATATGAAATATCACCACTGTAATTATCACCATGACCCATCTTTATCACTCAGTGGTCATCAAACTTTAATTGAGAGCCTACTATGTGCCCAGGCTGTACTCTTCCTGGAGGCAGGAAGAGCCTACTTTCTGGGTGAACACATGCACCATTATTTCTGGATGGAGACTGCTGTCTGAAGCAGAAGACGGACATTGATCAAGGATCACATGAATACGTGTGTAACTGCAAACTGGAACAAATGGTAAAAGCAAAAAGAACATGGCTGCAGGAGAGCCCACAGCACCAGAAGCTACCCTGGACAGGTGAGTCTGGGAGGGCACCTCAGAAGACATAACATTCTGGTTCAGTTCTTAAGGATCAGTAGGATGGTGCAGGGGAAAGAGTATCCCAGGCAGAGGATGTGCAAATGCCCTGTGGTTGGTAGGAGTTGATGAATGGCAGGCAACTGAAGCACAGAAAAGGAAAAGGACTGAGAAGAAAGAGTTGGATTACTATCTTAAATGGAATGAGAAAATGTAAAGAGGGCTGGATGGTTAACACAATCAGATGGTGTTTTAAAAAGGGCAACAAGATGGGTGAGGGTTAGAGGGTCACCAAAATGGATGTGGGGAAGCCATGAGGGGTGTTATTTCCTGGGGTTGTGTGGCAGCTTAAAGTAAAAAGGAAATGGACTCTCTCAGAGCCTGGAGGCCATGAGCCTAAAATCAAGGTGTAGGAGAGGTTGGTCCCCTCGGGAGGCTCTGAGGGAGAACCTGCTCCATGTCTCTCTCCTGGCTTCTGGCAATTAATTAGCACTCTGTGTCTTGAAGGCACATCACTCCAGTACCTGCCTCTGTCCTCAAATGGCTTTCTCTGTGTCTTCTCCCTTCCTGTCTCTACGATGGCATGTGGAATCAGATTCGGGATCTCCCAGTTAATGCAAAATGATTTCATTGAGACCCTTAGCTTAATTACATCTAAAAAGACCCTTTTTCTAAACAAGGTCCCATCCACAGTCTTGAGTAGACATACAGCTCATAACAGGTGCTACTTAGTTTAGTCCTTCACTAACAACTGAAAGACGCCTCCACTAATCTCCCTGTCCCCACAGCCAGCGACATCACCTTTGCGGGGAAAAAACCCAACCATATCATTCCTCTGCTCATAAAAACCTCTGAGGCTCCTCACTGCCCTTGGGGAAAGGGAAGGAAGTTGGAGAGACCCTCTGTCCTCCCTGGCAGCAGGAAGACAAGCTCCTCCCTATGGTGGGCTCTGCTCTCTTCACCTGCCAGCAGTGCCCCTGCAAGTTTACATACGGCTCATTTCCTAACCCTTTGGGTCACCAGCCTTCCTGCCAGCTCCTCTCAGCCTCCCCTCATGCCTGTGTTTGATCAAAAGGTGACCCTCCCTCAGGAAGACACAGAGTTAAGGAAGTGCGAGGTTTCACTGCCCTTGACAATGTAGGCACTTCCTTAGGAAGTTCCCAGATGGAGGGTTCTGGGGCCTCGCCCCAATGGTGGCTTCATGGTCAATGGGCACGTGTCCTGCACTCCGGTTCCTCCCTACGGTAGTGGGGGCTCACCAACCAGTTAGCTGCCAAGAGCATAGGTGTACACATACACGTGCACGCGCGTGCGCGCGCGCGCGCACACACACACACACACACACACACACACAGTATGTATTCAGGTCGGGAACCTACAGCCTGTCTGGAGGGGCCGTTTCGGCGTTTATGATTTGGGGGCATTGCTCACGATGAGGAGGGCCAGCACTCACAGCCTCCCCCAGGCGTGGCCTCAAAAACAAAAGCCAAAAAAACCAAAAACCGAGACATAATTCACATGCCCTAAAAATCATTCTTTGAACAATTCAGGAGTTTCTACTGTGTTCATAAGGCTGCGCAAGAACACCACTACCTCATTCCAGCACATTCTGGTCACCCCCGAAAGAAACGCCATTTCCATGTGCAGTCGCTCCCTCTCTCCCCCTTGCCCCAGCCCCTGGCGACCAGTAGTCAGCTCTCTGTTCACGGGGCTGCCCACGCTGGACCTTCCGCCCACGCAGAATCACGCAACACACGGTCTCCTGCGTCTGGCTTACTGCCTTCACCGTGAGCTTGCCGCGGCCCGTGTGGGTTGCAGCGTGTGCCGGGAACTCCTCCTTCCTATTGCCATTGCTGCTTGACGCACCCCTTCTTGCGCGCGCCGGACGGTCGCGGGCCTTCCCAGGCCGCACAGGAGGCTCCGCTCCGAGTGCCCAGTGCCGCAGCCGGCAGTCACGCTGGACACAGCCCGAGCACTCTGGGATGAGCGTTCTGCTCCTTTGGCCTCTGGAACCCCAAGGCGCCACTGAGTAAATTACTCAAGGAAATCACGCACATGCCTCCTCTCTCCCGGAATTTATACTGAGAGAATGCTAGAGTCTGATCGGTGCCCTATAAAGCATTCTGGATCCAACAGAGAAATGCGATGCATAAATGCAAAGAGAGAACAGTAATTCTTGGATTACACTGCTCGGGAGGCTTCAAGAAGATGGACGGTTGTGCTCCTACCCAATTGCTTTCAAGCTTTCTGTTAGGTCAAGTGTGTGCCATATATCTAATGAAAAAAGCCCCCGGGTCATATTCCCTCTCCTTAAACTGAACGAGTAGTTGAACATGATTGTTGTCGCTGTGATTATTGTGGTTATCGCAGGGGTTATCATTACTTTTTCAGTTAAGTCAACAGCAGCGAGTGCTTGCTATCTACCAGGCACAGTGCTAAACCTTTTATTTAGATTATCCCAATTAATCCTCCAAACCCCCCCTAAGCCACAGGTATTACGATCAGATGCATTTTTTCAGATGAGGAAATTGATGCTCAGGGAAAGGAAATACCTCACGGGAAGGTCACAAAGCGAGCGAGTGCAGGGCCGGGGCTGTGTCTCTGGAGCCTGCCCCGTGGTGTCTCTTCCACGCTGGACCCTGCAGGCTTCTGAGAGAAGCCGCTGACATGTGCCACCCCAGTTCCGAGTTTGGTGGCGGGGTGGGGTGAGGGTGGGTGAGGGTGGGTGGGGGCGGGGCGGGGGCTGCTGCCTCTGCTTGCCGCCCCCCCCACCCCCGCCTTGGGCTCCAGCCCCTCACATCAGTGCTTATTATCTGGCATCAATCAGCCCCCCAATTACATGAATGCCACAGCCACGAACACTTGTAATTAAAACTGGGACTGACATCCTGAAAGTGTGTTCCCTTCCCCATCCCTCTTTGTCCTGCAAAGATATTATTGGAAAGAGAAGGAACAATCGTCGGGAACATATGCTTTCGGAATATAATGGGACTCAGCTCCTAGGAGGAAAGGCTGTAACAGGACGCTGGGACAAAATTTAAAGTAGACAGCTTTATTTACTAGCTACGGGGGCATGTCCAAGAAATCATAGATAAGCCAACAGGCCTGATACCGACCGGGGGCTGCTGTGGGGCAGGTTGCCAGAAGGTTCTCTCCCCCCGTCTTGGACCCCCTCTCCCAGGCAGCGGAGTGTCCCAGACGGTTGCCATCTGAGTGTGCCGGAAACGGAGGCCAGCCTGAAGCTCCAACCCTCGTACTTGTGACTGTCCCCTCTTTCCTCCCCTGTTCATTCTCTGGCAAAAGCTGAGTGCTCTGTGCTCCTTGGCACTCAAGGCTCCCCCTGCCCGGAGGACACCTGCCACCTGCCACCCTCTCTGTCTCTGCCTCTTCCTTCCCGCTCATCTGTCACAGCTGGTCAGTAACAACGGACTGTGGATGAAGCGCCTACTGTGTACCTGCGGTGAGACCCAGACACGCGCATTTGTTCTCGGAGAACGGGGGTGGCGCAGGTGCTGGCGCTGTCCCCGGGTGCTTCCGGCTCAGGTAGCCTCGACCCGCCCCTTTGTGCTAACATGTCCTGCCAGGTTCTGCTGCCGCTGTTACCACGACACCAGCGCATGCTGGGGCAGGGTCTTTCCTGTGAGCATCTGTGGGTGCAGCAATAGAGAGAGAGGGTGGCCCAGGCTGGACAGAATATCGCATCTTTATTTTACAGACCCCACCTGGAATGCACCGCTTCCCTCATGCGGGCAACAAGCCGCGACGCAAGCCATCTGTGTTTGTCGCTGCAGAAATCACGGATATTTTCATAGGACACAGGGGTTGCAGCTGATACCTCAAAATATCATTTTCAACCACTACTTTGATAATTAGCAGTTAATGGACCCACCACTAGATGAGTTATTTAACAGGTTAATTAGGAAGAACATATATTATTAGATCACATGTTTTAATATTTGGATGACTGTATTTCAATATATTTCAATATAATTGGTTTCCTTTGTGATCCCATGTAATTTTTTTTGATTATTTTATTTATTCATTTGAGGGGCATGGGGAAGGCAGAGTGAGAGGGAGAAGCAGACTCCCCACTGAGCAGGGAGCCCAATGCAGGACCAGGAGATCAGGACCTCTGCTGAAGGCAGACATTTAACCATCTGAGCCACTCAGGCACCCCTGATCGTATGTATTTTATATTACATATTTAAAAACATTATTCTGGGGAAAAAAATAAAAACATTATTCTGAGGAGCAGTCTACAGGTCCCACTAGGGGCCCAAGGTTGTCTGCAGCTCAAAGAAGTGCAGAGCCCTGAACAGAGTGTGAGCTTCTCCAGAGCAGGGACCGCGCTCCCCTCGTCTCGGCAACCAGCAATGATTGCCCAGCGTGGCACCCAGAGACTCACAGATGTGTCGACTGGAGGAAGTCAAAGTGCCCGAAAGCCAATTCTACTCCACACAGATGTGGAGGATGCCTTCTCATTGTCCTTACAAACATGGCATTCACTCCTTCCTTCCTTCCGTCCACCCTTCCTTCCTTCCAAGTGTACAACAAACACCTTCTGTGTGCCAAGCACTGGACCGACATTACAGACACAACTTTGAACTGAACAACAGCAACAAAAAAATGCAAACACTACATCTCCTGCTCTCTCTGAGAACAAAGTTCTGAAGCTTCTGTATCCCCTTGGTCTTCTATCCTTGTAAACAACTTGGGGTGACCTATTTAGTTACCCACCATTTGATGTCAAAAATCCCCTTAGCTCCTTGTCAAGCTAAGCTCATTAACATATTCCTTCACTTTAAAAAAATCTGTAAACAGCAGGCTACCTGCTTTCTGTACGTTTGTGCTAGAATTAAATACACCAAGCCCAAAGGTGGCCACTTATTTTCAGAGAGATTCCAAAATGGCGGCACAAAGAAGGATCTACTTGGCGTGTGAAGAGATGCATGAATTTAGACATGGACACCCCTCCCTCATATCAGCATAGAGCTTCCCATTACAGCACTTCCCCACCCCTGACATTTTTTGGTCTCTTAATATAATTATCTCATTTGCCTGGGTGTCCTATCTCTCTCTATACCCAGCAAACTAGAACAATGATTTGCTAACGCAAAGGATGATAACAGTAAGTAGCACTTAGAGATGAGTTTCTACATGGCTGGCCTGTCTTTTCATGTTATTCCTGTATTACTGGTCCACGCAATCCTCCTCATTACCCTACAGAGGGCATGATCATCTCCACTTTACAGTTGAAGAAACTGAGGCACAAGAAATTAAGTTATTGCTCACTGTAACACAGCTAGCAGGCGATGGGTGTTCACCCACTGACCAGTGAGTGTTGACTGCTCCGTATAAGAATGGCTGACCTCTGGTCATGTCTCAGACAAGAAATGTGAGAAACTGGTTCCTTTCTTCGTGGGGGTCAGTAGAGAAGTGTCAGGCTAACCAGCCTTGACTAAGTGCTTGGTATAGACAGAGCTGCCCAGTGATTTAAATAACTTATTTAAATACCCTCATTAGATAGGGGAGAGAACATTCAGGATCAGAGAGGTTGCCTAACTTGCCTTAAATCACCTGCTTAATAATGAGGCAGTGTTTCAAATCTGATACGGAAATAAAAGTCAAGTCTTCTACTTTTTTTTTCCCCCTTTTTCCTTTTATTTGACCACTAACCAGGAGCTCAAGTCTGCCCTTCAGTGTACCTGCAATACATCACACCCTCAGAGAATCCAGAGTGCTCCTTGCGTATCCAATGTACTCAGGCAGCTCACAGATAAGGAGAATACCAGCTTGCCTACTTTTTTGGGTTCTTTTCCTCCCCTCTCAAAAGGAACTATTCGGAGCCTTGTGTTATTCCAACTTTTGATTTGAATATTTCCATCCCTTACTGCATAATGAATCACTGCCCTTGGGTCTATGGGGAACAGAAAATTCAAAGCACTGTATGTAGCATATAACCGTTTGCTGGAACTAGGAAAGACCCTGGTTTATAGCTCTATAGAATCAATCACTTTCTGGTTGATTTCATGTGGAGGAGGCAGCCACCATTGATTGGGTGAGCATTATATATTTGAAACAATCTCTTTGGCTTCGAAATGGTGGTGTCTTATAGACATGACCTCAGTTCTGACAATTATCTATTTAATTGGATCAATACAGACAGCCCACTCCCCCAAACCACTGATTCAATTAATCAGACTATTGTCAAATCTCTTCTTCTCTTGGGTTCTGTGTAGACGCAGACCAAGTGGCAATTTCTCCCAAGACAGGCATGGACGTCAATAATCTGCTTTTGGATAAAGTATCTGATCACTCACAAATTATACAAATCACATCGATTGCCGACAAATCATAATGTTTACGGAGCACTATTTGGCTTTAGCTTCAGAGCATGACTAGGTATTTAATTAACAACCGTCAGATATAATTTACACCATTACAATGACCAGAAAATGGCTGATCGTTGATTTTACATAGTAGAGCAAATACTCTGAGACTAGCCTTGGTGTGGGCCAGATAAAAGCTGACTCAATGATAGACAAGGAAATCAAATTGCTTTACCAGGTTTAACCCAGAAGGCCGTGGTACCTCCACCTCCCATGAAGAATTGACTTCCTTTTGCCCTAATCGCCAGTAAACAACGTAAGTGATTTTGTTTCCCTTTTTGCTTTGACTACCAGGAAACTCAGAGTCAAATCTTCAGTTCAAATGCATAATCTTTTTGGATACTATAGCCTGCAAATATGTGTTTCATTGTTATTTTTGCCTGGTTTTTATTTTTATGTATATTTTACTACTTCTTTGCTTATTAGCCAGGCTGTAGCACACTATGTCTCATAGGCCAAATCCAGCTCACCAACCTGTTATGTATAACTACTAATGATTTACTCTGCAAATAAGGGGTGGGGACATCCAAATTAAAACTAGCAATCATGGAAAGACCCAAAGGCTTTTACAGAAGGGCTTTAAAAAAAAAAATTAAAAGACAAACATGAAAATCAAATTTTAGTGCCCATAAATAAAGTTTTATTGGGAGGTGCCTGGGTGGCTCAGTGTGTTAAAGACTCTGCCTTCAGCTCAGGTCGTGATCTCAGGGTCCTGGGATTGAGCCCTGCATCGGACTCCCTGCTCATCAGGGAACCTGCTTCCCCCTCTATCTCTGCCTACTTGTGATCTCTCTCTCTCTCTCTCTGTCAAACAAATAAATAAAATCTTTAAAAAAATAAAGTTTTTTTTTGGGGACACAGCCTTGCTCACTAATTTATGTGTTGTATAGAACTGTTTTTATACTTCAAGGCTGAGTAGTTTCAACAAATACCATATGGCCTGGCAAGCCCGAAACATTTACTCTCTAGCCCTTTATAGAAACAGTTTGCTGATTCCAGCTCTAGGCCAACCCCAGTTTTTGTGGACTAAGGCACAGGATGCATAGGTGGACCCCTAACATAGATAACATAGAAGCAAATGATCTAGCCTACAGGGAATGCTGGAGTCTGCAGCGTTCTTTCCAGTGAAGCTTTGGGAGTAACACCCACCAGGGCCTGATCCAAACTCCATGTTTCTAAGGCAAAGTGCCACTTTAGAAGAAACATACAGCCCAACGTATCCATTTTCAAGGTACCGAAGGTAGGTTACTCCAAATGTCAAAAGGAAGGTGACAGACCCACTATTCCAGAAGGCACATGTGTCAACCAGGGATTCCTTGGGATAGAGGCGGGCTGGGCACGAGGTAGGATGGACACAGGCTCAGAGGTGGAAGCACCAGTTTTGGAACAGACAAAATAGTCAGATGACGAGAAAAGATACAAAGATGGGAACTGGGGGCTCCACGAAAATCCAGGTCACAGGACCTGAATCTTCTTTAAGAGGCAGGAGGTGAGGCCATCTTCTAAGAGAGACTGGTTGGGCCAAGATGGGCCTGGGGACCTGGGAAGAGGGAAAGTTCAGGAAGGGGAGCTCTTGCGCATGGGAAAGAGGGTGACCACGAGATGCACCGGTGCTTTTCTCCAGGGGGAAGGCGGCACTGAACAGGGGACTGAACAGCAGTTTCAATCAAAATGGATGGGGAGAATCTCTAATGACATTTCATTACCCCCCATCGTGATAGGGGGTGTTAGAGAAACGCTCAGTCTCTGTCTTCCTCTCTCAACCTTCCTCTCAACCATTCAGGGCCCGCTGGAAATAACTATTAACTTAATCAGAAGACTAAAAAGACAGCCTGAAAGAGAGAAAAATCTGGCCATGCGCTGTGTTTCCAGCTCTTGCTAGAGATGACAGAAATGAACCCAACCAGCAGCCCCTGAGCCGAGACAGGCTTTTTCCCGGAGGCATCTTCCCAATCCATCTGCTCTGCCGTTTCTCTCGGAAAAGCAATTGCTCATTGGAAGGGAAAGAAATCGAGACTTTAATGTTTATGGAGGACCTTTTATGTAGGAGGCACTTGGGTTAACTCCCGAACCTGTAAAGCCACTTGAAAGGAGAATACTGTTACTAATTTACCAGGAAATTTTCCCCCAAGGAAAACCAGAGAAGTTGCTGAAGATCACACAGCTGGGAAATATTGATAAAACTGGAATTTTTCAGCCAAAGTTTGACTCCAAAGTTTGCTTTTCTCCCTTAGCTGGAAGGCCCATGAAGTCAGGCACCTTACTGAGTCATTCCCTATTCCATGTCTAGGGCCTAAGCTTATATTCAGAATCTAATAGAAACCCAGGGAAAGCACTCCATACTGCAACAACCCAATGACAAGTTGTAGACAAGTGGACGGAAGCGTCCAATGGCCTCTTACATATCAACATTTTGGGGACAGAGGTCCTGGAGGACAGTAAGTGGGAGAGGAAGCTCCTAGCCTGTCATGCTTGGTCATCAGTTCGCCTTTCTGTCTTGGATCACTCGAGGGTGACTCTGCTACATAAATCTTTCTACTGGTTATCGTGGACCACTACAACCTCTTCCTCGGTGCGAGCATGGCTGCTCACTAAATAGATGTCTCCTGGAACAGTCGGTGCAAGTAAGTACTTGTAAAAGAGAACTGGGCACACGCACACTGTACAGAAGTAAGAAACAGAAAGGAAGGAAAGTATAACTGGGAGCCTTGGAGTCAGTCAAAACTGGATTGGAACCCACTTCCTCCCTGTGCATTCATGGGAAAGTGACTTAACTTGGTGCTTTACTTTTCCTAGAATTAGGACAGTCACGTCCCCTTTGAAGGAATGTCATAAAGTGCGATCAATGAAGTATGCAAAGTCTTGGGAATTCAGTAGTTGCTCAAAAAGCAGTGGCTGGGAATCGGATTGTTTTTGCCAAGTCGGGGATTCTCCAGGTGAAAGCATCTGGGGGACTGAAAATCTTAAAAGGATTTGCAACAACTGCCAGATTCCCTGAACCAAATGTAGCAACATTTACATTTTTCATACCATGGAAAATTGAGGGATGATCCAGGAAAACATAGACATCTTGAGAAAATTTAAGGGCTCCAAAGTGTTTTTCCATTCAGGGACAATAGAAAACAGGAAAGCATTAATAATGTCTCAGTGCCCGGCTGCTAGCGGAACCCTCCCCAGGAAAGGATCTTTTGGTATAAATCACGACTCGGGCACAGCGTTCTCCAGACCGATGTGTCATAACAACCCCTCCCACGACCGCCACCTCGGGAAGATGCTGAAAACCTTTCAAACTTGACAAAGCCCAGGGCCGTCCTTAAACAGGACCATCCCTTCCCAGAAAGAGCCTTTGCTGCGTGCCAGCTCTAAGACCCAACTCCAGCTGAATCCTGGCGATGCGGGCTACGGCTCCGCTCCCCAGCCACTCTCAGAAATCGACATTCCCTACGTCACTGCCCGAGAAGCACACCGCAGGCCAGCTGACAAAGGGAAGAGAGGAGAAGTCCTTGCAGATTGTGAGGCGTCTTCCTCTCCTCTCTGGGGAGGAGGTGTTTCTGGTGCTCATGTCAGCAGACCCAGAAGCCAAAGGAGAAATATGATTGTAAACCCTGGGAGGGAGGCAGCGCGAGAAGGAGAAAGAGAATAGAGAGGACCCCAGCCTTCCCCAGGTAGTAGGCATTTTGGATAAAAGAAAAATAGGAAGAGATGAGCTAATAACAGTAGCAAATGAACCTGCGATTGCTTCGATTCTGGGAACTCCCATCTGATCTCAGCTCGGTTCTCCAAGTAAACTTGGGCGGATTTGTGCATCCTGTGATGCAAACCCAGCTCTGTGGGTAGAGGAGACCCAGTGGCTCGCTGCAAGATTTAACCCTTTGCGGTGGGGCTGAGAGGGGCCGGTCCAGGAGGAAACCCCTATAATAAGCAATGTCCCTGGTCGTTGGTGAGTGCACGTGTGTGATGCTCTGGTCACAGATGCCTGGACTTTGAGTTATTTCATGGAAGACTTGTGTTTGATTTAAGAAAAGCACATAGCAGAAGAGTACAGGAAAAAAAAAAACACAAGCGGTGTTAGAATGAGGAAGGACAGGATGGGGGTGGGAGTGGGTCTGTGGGATCCGACAGATCAGAGCCCCCCTTCCCCCTCCCCACCAGAGCGTGCAGGTGTAACAGACCCCTCCGAGGAGAGGCACGCATGTGGCTCAGCGGTGATGCGCGGAGAAGGGAGAGACCAAGCACACAGCAAGTCCCACTGGCCAGTGCTGGCCAGGAGCCGCCTGGAAGCCTGCTATCCCCGCTGCCAGCCCAGGTTGCTTCTCAAACAGTAGCCAGAAGAGTCTGCAAACTCCTCCAAAAGGACCAAGGTCATGAGGCCAGGACGACAGTCAAGAAACAGTTCTGGGTGAAGGGGAACACAGGGGTATGAAAACCGAATGCAGCGTGCCTCTCAGCTGGGCTCTGAATCAAACCGGATCGGAAGCTATAGGGGACAGGTGGGGGACAGTCTTGGAAAGCCGAATACAGACTGCGTTAGATAGTACTGGGATAGTGTTGGTGTTCTGGGGCGCAAGATAATGGCATTGTGGGGGTGCAATTGTTATGTGGACGGATGTGTCCACTCTTAGGAGATGCCTGCCGGGGAGTGTTGAGGTCAAGGTTATAGAAATCTGCAACTTTTAGATGCTTTGAAGAAACGTGTGTATATACACAAAAAATACACAAAATAGATAACCATACATAGCGGTTATAAAGATGCAACACCCTATGTGTAAAGTTGAGAGAAGAGAGAATCGCAAGCTGACCCAATGGTCGTACTAGGAGGAGCTCTCATAGGGTTCCATTCAACTCCTTCAGGGCACAAGCCTGGCCCCTCTGCCTCCGCCTCCCCAACGCCTGCCGGAAGACCGACCTCCAGCCCTGCAGTCCGCTTCCCCTGGAGAACCTCGGCTTCCCTGACCCCTCTGCCAGGAAGCCTCCTCCCAGGCACCTGCAGGGTCCCTGCCCACCCACAGCTGCTACCCAGACCTCCCTTAGGTCCCTGCTCTGACCAGCCAGTGAACAAACACAACGCTGGCTCCTCCTGGCCTGCTTCATTTCTCTCCACCACACTCGTCAGCTTCTTATGCACCATCTCTTGCTTGTGGCTGGTCTGCTTCTTTGTCCCACCTGCCCGAGGTGGGTGTCTTATCTCCTCTGTTCTCTGGAGGATCCCCTGGCTGGGAGCATTCCCTGCTTTCGCTCTCAGATCTATCCCAGACCCCTTTAAGGGGCCAGGCCTGTGGGTCTCTGGGTGAAGACTGTGTCCTCCCAGATGCTGCGCTGAGTTAAAACCCTGGTTGCTGCCTATGCCCCAATGCTGAGGGGATCCCCTGTCTCAGCACAAGCTGCTCTCTGATGCCAGGGTCCCTCTCTTCCTGGGCATTCTTCTCATCTTTGAGTGTCCAGTCCTCACACAACAGGTGCTCAGTAGAGCCTCAGAGGGAAGCCAGACTCCTAAGTACCGTGTGCTTCATGGATGGATAGATTGATGGATGGATGGACTGATTTAGTGTAGGCATCAGTAAGGTACAGAGGAAACAAAAGAGGGTTTTGAGGACAAAACACAAGAACAGACAGCTGGGTCAGCCTTTTCAGGGAGAAAAGCTTGCTTAATACCCAGCATGCTCAAGACCCCATCGTTCCTTGGTTCCATTTTCTTCTGAAGAGGACAGTGAGGTTTGGAGAGGCTCAATGCCTTGCCCAAGGTCATATGTTAGAGAAATGATCAAACTCCTCTCTTAACCTGAGTAACACTACAGCTCAATCAGTTCATGCCTCATTTTCTCCAACAACCTTCCCAGACGAGGTCACAACTCCCCTGTTAGGGACAGTCTCCCGTGTATCCCTCCTTTACAGCTGTGCCCTAGTTGTAACAGCACGTGTCTTTGCCTGGCTATCTGATTGATGGCTAGCATGAAAGCCCCCCAGGGGCAGGCCCTGTGTTTCCTTACAGCTCATCATGCTTTCGCCAGTTCCTGGCACTGTTCTCAGGACCCAGTTAGAGATCCGTGTGTATCTGCATGTTGGGGCACTGGAGCCAGAGCACCACGGGGCAACAGCCCCACCACGGGGATTGTGGAAGCCCCCATTCATCTGCAAAGAGCGGGACAAAGTTCCAGGCTGTGAGCTCAAATCCCTTACAACATTCAAGCACACCGGCGCTCACATCACACCCGCTTCCCTTAAGCAGCTCCAAATAGTCCACGTAGTG
Source organism: Mustela putorius furo (assembly GCF_011764305.1). Lineage (NCBI taxonomy): Eukaryota > Metazoa > Chordata > Mammalia > Carnivora > Mustelidae > Mustela > Mustela putorius. The sequence goes on along the minus strand of NW_025421304.1, from coordinate 35,843,666 downwards.
AGGGGGCCTTTCCAGCAGATAAGGTGATCACCTCCTCGGTCTGGGAGAGCAAGGTGGCTCCGGATACCAACCATCCCCTCAGCTAGTTCCGCTGATTCCTCTAAAGAGTACGAGATGTGTTTGTGATCAAGTAAAAATGTGTTTCACGAGAAATAAATCTGACCCTGAATCGGTGATCGCATTAGCATCACGGGGCTGACTCAACACCTGGCCACGTCATTCCATTTTTAGAAGGTCATGGACATTTTTAGCTTGCCTTTTTGTGCATGTGCTGCTCATTGTACAAATATGGCTCCATTGAAAGACACTGGCGCCTGTTCAGTTCCTCTCTGCTCTGTGGACGCAGGTGGAAGCTGGAGAAGCTGGAGGACAAAGCCTGGGACAGGTACAGCTACCTGCACTTCTCTGGAGGCAGCAAACAGCAAGGTCAGCGCCTAGATGAAGGCCGGGGGACGCGTGTGTGATGGTGGCACAGCCTCGGGTTGGAAGCATGGACTCCTGAGCCCATGGGACAGGACCTGAATCCCAGCTCTGCCCTTCTGTGACCTTGGGAAAGTTGCATCCTAATATCTAAGTCTCACTTTCAACATCGGTGAAGACCAGGGTTGGCAGGATTCCAAAATGGCCTCCAAGATTCCCACCTCCTAAGATATACACCCTCAGAGTTCCCTTGAGTGTGGACAGGATTTAGGAATGTGATGGGATGGCTTGCTCCAACAATTGGATTAACCTGCCTGAAAAGGAAGAGATTCTGTATGCGCAATTAAGGTCCCAAAGTGGCTGGCTTTGAGTTGATCAAACAAGAGATGACCTTGGGTGGACCTTACCTAATCAGCTGAACCCCTTAAAGGAAACGGGCCCTCCCTGAGGAGAGACATTCAGATTCTCCCATGTTGTGGAAGGTGCAAATGTTGTGATAGCATCTATGGAAAAGGTCACATGGCCAGAAGCTAGGGACAGCCCCTAGGAGCTGAGGGCAGTCCCCAGCCAACAGCCGGCATGAAAATGTACACCTCAGCCCTACTGTCACAAAGAAATGACTTCTGTCAACAACCACAACCTCTGAGAAGACTCCAACCTTGGCCGACACTTGGATTTCCACCTGCTGAGACCGTGAGGGGAAGACACAGCTAGGCGGCCCTGCACCTCTGATCTGCAGGACTACTGGATAATGTATACGTGTTTTAACCTTGTTGGGTGGCAACAGGTAGAAAATACCCCACAAGTGACGAGCTCCTAAGGTTCCTGGGTAAATCACCCACATGCAGAGTACTTGGTAAAGCCTTGGTAAAGCCTGGAACACGGAGGCACTGAGAAGGGGCACTTTTATTATGATTTACTTTCTGTACTATTATTAGTAAGATGATAAATATTAAAGAGCTTCTGTATCCTGGAAAGAGCTGTCAGTTCACATCCTGGTTTTGTCGCTGAGCGGCGATGGGATCCTGGGCAAGTGAGCTGACTGCGTCTGTTTCCCCGGCTGATAACATGACCACCCAGGATCGTCTCCTTTCTATTAACTTTGCAGTGAGATTTCTGCGTATAATAATTTCTCAAGGCTTATTAGCTTATTTACAAAAGTTCCTACATGTTGGTGACTGCCCTGGCTTCCCTTAGCATCGTCTGGGCCAGAAACCGCCGGTATCTAAAGGTGGCATCCCATCGGTTGGGGGATGGGAGGGTATAAGATGACCTCCCGAGGACAAAGCTCACGGGGCCCTGCAGGTAGTATAAGGCCAGAGTGAAATTTCCTTTAAAGAAGACAAGGACTCAGGGATATATTTTTAAGCAGAAACATGAACCAAAATACCAGGCCTCTGAGTGTTTTTACCCAATCTGATGGTGTCAGCTCCCACCATTCACAGAGAATTCCCACATTAATACCAACAATTCATCCATTCATTCATTGACTCACTGATCCATTCATTCAGTGACTGCCTAGAGTTTCCAGGCCCTGGGCTTGATGCTGGGTCTTCAGCCCAAACCCACTGAGCTGCAGGCTCATATGCCCAGAGGCTGCTGGGCCTTGACCATTCGCTCAATCTCAACACACTGGGGACTGGGCTCTCTTTCCTCCCTCCGCTTCTCCTTCTCCCAGTTAACACCATATTCTCCACGCAGTCACTCAAGGAGGAACCACAGGCTCAGCCCGAGTCCTCTGTCCCTTGACTCTTCCCACACCCCCGTGGGACAAAGTTACCCCCACCCCCCAGCCTGCCCCCCCCTTCAAGGACTCCTCTCTGTCCAACAACGCATCCTCAGCAAGACGGGTGAGTGTCCTAGGGCCGCCGGGACAAACCACCGCATACTTGGCCGCTTAAAACAACACAAGAACTCTTCGCGTGCTGGAGGCTAGGAGGCCGAAATCAGTTCCTCTGGGCTAGAGTCAAGGTGCTGGCTGGGCCTCTTCCTCCTGGAGGCCCTAGGGGAGAATCAATCCCCTCGCCATTTCCCACTGACAAAGGCCACCTGTCTTCCTGGGCCCACGACTCCTTCCTCGGTCACTCCAGCTGCCTGCCTCTGGCATCACACTTGCTAATTCTGTGGTTAAACCTTCCTCTGCCTCTATTATGAGGACCTTATGAGTACAGTTAGGGCCCACCTTCCCATCTCAAGATCCTTAACTGAATCACATCTAAAAACACCCTTCAGGGCACCTGGGTGGCTCAGTCAGTTAAGCATCTGGCTTCAGCTCAGGTCAGGATCCCTGGGTTCTGGGACAGAGTCCCACACTGGGCTCCCTGTTCCACAGGGAGTCTGCTTCTCCCTCCGCCTGCCCCTCTCATAAATAAATAAAATCTTTAAAAACAAGGCCCTTTTGCAATAGCATGGGGAGTAGGGCCTGACTATCCTTGGGTAATATGATTCAACCTGCTATGCGAGGCCTTTGTCATCTCTCTCCTGGGTCACTGCAACCGCTACAATCAATCATCCTCACTCGTCTTCTGACATGTATTTTATGGAGGAAAGCTGGGATGATTTTTCTAAAAGCCTCAGGACCACTGTGTTTGCTGTTCCTTTTGCCCAGAATACCTTTCCCCGGTTCTTCATATGATGGGTCCTTTTCCATGCTTTAGGATTCAACAGGAGACTTTCCCTGATGACTCTATTTATGTGAGTCCTTCCCATCATTATTCTCCATCAAGACCCCTTTTTCTTCCCCCCACCCCCGTCACCCACACTACTCACATTTCCTGTAATTATAGTACTTGCTTACTGACTTCTTCAATGCCCTTCATCCTCACTAGAACACAAGTTTCATGAGCACAAGGGTCCTTTACTGCTGTCATTTACTGCTGTCTCAACTCTGCTTAGCACAGTGCCTGGCGTGCAACAAGGTGCAGGCAGAATCATGCCCCCACCCAAAAGACACCTTCAACCTAATTCCAAGAAACTGCAGATACCTTAGGTTACCAGGTAAAGGGAAATTAAGATCCCAGATGGAATTATAGTGCTGATCAGCTGATTTTAAAATAGGAAGATTATCCCGGATTATCCAGCAGGCCCCGTGTAATCACAAAGGTCCTTAAAAGTGAAAGAGGGAATCTGAAGAGAGAGCCAGAAAGATGTCAGCATGAAAAGAGCTCAGCCCCACGTTCCTGGCTTTGAGGATGGAACAAGAGGGCCCTGAGCCACGTGGGAGACCTCTGGGAGATGGGAAAGGCAGGAGCAGAGATTTCCCCCCAGGGCCTCCAGAAGGAACGCAGCCTTGACCACACCTTGATCTCTGCCTTGAGGCTTAGGTTGGACCGTTGCCATGGGGAACTGCAGGATAATAAATCTGGGCTGTTTAAGGTACTAAGCGTTTGATAATTTTTTACAGCAGCAACAGAAAACTAAGACAGGCCCTCACAAACATTTGGAGGGGCGTGTGTACAAGCTACAAAAGACCAAGGATTGCTGGGAAACACCAGAATCCAGGAAGCGTTCTCCCCTAGGATTCTCTGCAAGTGAGCATCGCCCTGCCAACACCTTGATCTGGCCTTTCCAGTCTCCCAAGCTGAAAGACAATAGATCTCCATTGTTTTAAGCCAGATACTTTGTGGCACTTTGTGAAAGCAGCCCTAAGGAAACTCACACACTGTGCCTCATCCCTGGCCACAGGCTAGATTGTTCCTGACTTTGCCCTTGAGCTCGGGTACTAGGTGATACTGAGGCATCACGCGTTCCTTCTCCTCCTTGGGTCAGCAGGCAGCCTTGGACTTCGGCCGGGAACAGGCTCCTGGGGACCTTAGCAGGAGGTGGGAGTTGGATGTGTCAGGAAGCACGAGGTCGGGCCCAGGGGCCGAGAGCAGGACGGCACTCAGCGCAGAGTGGACAACGGCGGGAGGCTGGGAGCTTCTGGGTCTTGCTGGGACCCCGTCTCCTTCTTCCAAAGGGTGTGCCGAGAATTAGCCGCGCCCTGTGCCCGGCTCGGGGTCTGGTACTGAAAGCGGCAAACGTGTACTTCCTCCCTGTCCCCTTTGCCTTTATGAAATTCAAGTGACGGGGAAACAACGATAACTACTTTCTGAGACAGAAGGGGAGACCTCTAAAAGCATGAAGGCCAACTGATCAAAAAAAAAAAAAAAGAAAAATTACAAATAAAATCTCACCTGGGTGCACGGCCCCGGCATACGTAAGGGAAATGCAAGTCCCTGCTGTGCCTTTTTATTACTTGAGGTATATGGAGTCTCTAATTTAAGGCTAAATATAAAACTAAAACATACACAGCTGGACTTTCAAGTATTTTCAAAACACATTTAATACCTTCCCGTGAAAGCCCCAGAATCTGAGCAGCCCTCACTCTGCACCAGTATAAACAGAGGTTGGGGCGGACTGAACATATGGGCTTCAAAAGGGTATTTAAGAAGGAAGAGGAAGGCGCAAGTACGGGGCGTCCGGAGGGAGGTGAGTGCTGACGCGTGCCCGCAGTCCCACCGTGTCCTTTGCCACACCAGGGCTATAATGAAAGCCAGCAGACCCTGGCTGATGGGGCCAATGCTGACAGGGTCTGCCTCTGACCGCAGCTTTTCCTGCCCCCGTGTACTTCTTGGCTCTGCTCCTACACTCCTGTGCCAGTGGAAAATTAGAAAGATTCAAGCCTGCCCGGCAGACATGAATAGATTCTCTGTTATCCCAGGAATTCTCCTTGGAGGAGGTAGCATCCACAGCCCCGGTCACCATTCAGGAGCGCCCCGGGCACTTGTGTCCACTCGACAATTACACGCAGAGTCGTCTGTGTGCTTGGCGCGGCTCCACGCGCGCACTCCGAGACGGCGGCAAGTGAGCCACGCAACCAGGGGCCGCGTGCCCAGGAACTGTCTCCCGTGGGTGGACAGACGGTAAAGATAATGCCGCTGGTGTGCGAAGAATCACATGGGGGCCTGGGAAGCCGGGGCATGTTGACGATGGGGCACACTCAGTGTGGATGTACTCTTTGAGGAGCCTATGGAAGGCAGAAGAAGCCCCCCGCCACCCCCAACGATCTACGTCCTCATCCCCAGAAGCTCCAGATGTGTGCGGTCACTAGGCAAAGGGAGATGGGGATCACAGGTGGAATCATGGTTGCTCATCAGTTGACCTTGAAATAGGAACAAATGAAAGAGCTTTGGAGACAGAGCACCCGGCAATGCGGAGATACAGGAGACAGAGGAGAGGTGTTTTTTGTGTGTGTGTCATTTGTTTGTTTGTTTGTTTTTTAACAAAGGAAAGAGCAACGGGCAGAGACCCCACCACAGTTCTAAAATCTGGCAGTGGAGTCTGTGTCCCTCCCTTTGAATCCGGTGGGTTTGGGACTGCTTTCCCCCATGAGGTACAGAGGTGATGGTTTCCCTCAGTGGCTTGCGGTGGGAGTAACCCCTGTCTGACTTCCAAGGCCAGGTTGGATAAGCCATGCGGCTTCTGCCAGTGTGGCTGGGACAGGGGCCTTCCAGGAATCCACGCACACGGAGCCCACCGTCCCCTGCCAGGCTGACAAGGCAACGTGCGAGTGAGAAGAACCATCCAGACCGCCCAGCACAGCCTTCCTGTCACCAGAGCACCACTATGACCCCAGCCAGCGGCACGTGGAGCAGGAGGCTCAAGCAGCCCAGCCTTATCCAAAGTCCTGCCCCAGAAAATCGTGCTATCTAGTAAAACAGCTGTTGTTCTAAGCCAGGGAATCGTGGGGCACTTTGTTTCTCAGCCAGAGATAAATGAGAGAGGCCCCACGCGGAGAACGGAGAGGCGGGATGAGCCGGTGGCTGTAAGGTTCCCGGTACGGAGCGGGCTGTCAGCAAATGTCAGATCACGTCCCCGTTCCTCCCATTCCTGGTGACAATAGAGTTTGATTGCCTTTCAGTGCCACGGCCTATTTTTACACTATGCTGCATTAAATCATAAATTACAAGCAGCTTATCCATGTCTGATTCCTACTAAGCACTCGGTTTTATTGGGCTCTCAAAGTTCGAGAATGACAAACATGTAAATTGGAGTGGCTTCTCTCTGCTCTCCGCAGAGGACGGCTCTGGAAGGAGGTTCTTCGGCAGCAGAGCGGGGTCCGCGCTGTCCCCTCTCAGACGTGTGCTCTGCGGCCCCGTGGCGTGTTCTCCGTGTCGAGCAGGCATGTGCACCAGGAAGTTTTTAAATGATTTTTGGAGCAGTATCATTTTTCTTCCCTAAACAGTATGGATCTGTGAGCTCTACTGTGTTTCTGCACTACGGAGAACAGGCAGTCTCCCGTGGCGTGTTTCATTGTGAAGTTATTTTTCAAATCAGCATCTAGAAGAAGTCATACAACTTCCCGATTATGGGCACATGTTTTGGAGCCAGATGGCCTTGGCCTGAAGCCTAGATCTTTTCCCTTACAGATGGAGAGATGCTGGGTGTGTGGTTGAACCTCTATAAACCTCAGTTTACTCCTCTGTGAAATGGGTATAAACATGGCGTCACCATCCTAGTTTGCTTGCAAAGAGTAAATTAAATCAGGAATGTGAAGCACTTAACAGTGTAAAAGCTCAAAATAATCTATCTGCTATAATAAAGTTCTCATCCTTAGTTCTGCTAGGGTAAGAGTTGTTAGATTTCACAAAGATACAAAAGGCCAGGGATACCTGAATTCATATAAACAATTAATAATTTGTTAGTACAGTACGTCCCCAGAATGCTACGGGATATACTTATACTAAAAGTCATTCATTGTTCATCTGACGTTCAAATCTGACTGGATGTCTTGTGTTAGTTCCTAGATTTTCTGTTTGATCTGGTGGGTGGGGATTACCCCAGGCCCCTTATCACAGCCTGTCCCCACTTTCTCCTTGTTAATAAAGCCCTACGTCTTTTTTGCTCCCTCCAGACTCACTGTAGATGCTGGTGATTGAGGAAGGGAGGCGCGAGGCTGCTCTAGAAAGACAAACTCGAACTTCCCTGGAAGAAACAGCTCTGCTCTTACTAAATGTAAGCGACTCCCTCCAGCAGCGCCCTGTCCTGTGCTGTGCCCCGGAGAGCCCTCCTGTCCTGTGCTGTGCCCCGGAGAGCCTGGCACCGCTTCCAGCCTCCTGCTGCAGAGCGCCCGCTCCCTCCACGCTTCCCCTCCCGCTCGCCCTTCCTGCCTGAGGTCTGGCTCCATTTGAAGCCTCTCCCCCTACCTTGGCTCATATTTTTTTTTTTTTCCACATAATATAGTGTAGTTTATTACATAAGTGATTTATTGCATGCACCTTAATGTATAAGGGGCAAAACTTGTTTAAAATAAATCCAACTGAGAGGATAATCTCTATGGGAAAAATGTACTTCGGCTTAATTTCTCTACTGGGTATTACACACTATATAATTGCCTTAAACAGAAGCTGCACACACAAATTTAGCTTGGCACCGATATCTGGCTTCACAGAACACTCAAGTTACATGCTGCGTTTTGCTACAAATCCTTCACTCCACCAGAAGAAACTCAACAGCATCCCTTAAAGAAATATTCAGCTTGACTCCCCTGCTGAGACTGGGCGGGGGCAGGAGGGGGGCCCTGATTGTGCACTGGATTTGTGTGTGGAGGCCTTTGTCTTGGGCGAGGAGGCAGAGCTGCCAGCCTGGGTCTCACCAGAACGGGTTAGGGACGACATCTCCTCCCTCCACATTGAGCAGCGTGCTCAGCAGCAAACCGGACCGCTGCTCCCTCGCAGGCACCGGAGGGGGGCGCAAGTGCTGAACTACGGCTGGCATCGGCTTGCTCTCCTTTCTCCTGGGGGCTAAGTAATGGACTTAATGGACTCCACCATGCATGCATTCATTCATTCATTCTACAAATGCTGAGGTCCTCCTAGGCTCTGGGGCTGTAGGGATAGCATAGTGAAGCATAAACCAGCCCTCATGGAGCAGACAGTCCAATGGTGGAGACAGGCGTTAATAATCGCACAAGTAAGTGTGAAACGGCAAACCTTGAAGGTGGGGTAGAGGAGAGGCTCAGGTGCTCTGACAGCCCCTGGGGGAGGTAGGAGAAGAATCTCACGAGGAAGGGGCTTTCGGAGGGCCCCTCAGTTTCCTATGGCTGCTCTGATGAATTACCTCAAACTTAGTGGCTTAAAACAACACAAATTAATTTCCCGACAGTGCCAGAGGTCAGGAGTCTAACATGGGTCCCACTGGGCTACACCCCAGGTGCCAGCAGGGCTGTGTTCCCTTCTGGAGACTCTGGGGTTGGGGAGGCGGGGAGCTCATTTTCTGCCTTTTGCAGCTTCCAGAGACCGCCTGCATCCCATGGTTCGTGGCCCCTTCCTCCGCCTCGAAGATGGCAACTGCAGGCCGTGACCTCCGCACTCTGCCATCTTTCTGGTTATGAGTCCTCTGTCTCCCTCTTATCTATTTAAGGAAACGTGTGATTAAAGTGGACTTAGCTGGATCACCTAGGGCAATCTCCCAATTTCAAGCCCAGCTGGGCAGCACTTTTATTCCATTCTGCAACCTTAATTTCCCATTTGGCCCAGGATCTCCCAGAATCCCAGGTTGTGGGGATTAGAATGGATCCACATCTTTGGAGCCGTTATCCTGTCGGCCTCAGACGGGATCTAAGGAGACAGAAGGAAGAGAATATTCCAGGCAGAGACAGAGCCTTGTGAGGTGAGGTTTGCTTTGGTGGAGCGCCCGTGTGGGTGCAGTGTGGGAAGCCAGGACTGGGGTATGGGGAGCTGGTGCTGAAGGGGCTGGAGAGCTGAGCTCTCCAAACCCAGGAGAGCCTAGCGGGTCACATGAGGGACTCTGGTTCTTACCCCAAAGGCACCAAGAAACTCTTTCAAGACTTCCATCAGGGGATAAGATACTGCATTTTACTGAATCTGAGATTGTAGATGGCATTATTGACTTTCCACTAAGGAGAAAGAAACGCTGCCGATTAACATGTGGCACCGTGCTTTCCTTTCACTTTGACTTCTTCTTTCTCTTATTGCAAGACCTTTTTTAGACATAATTAGGCCTCCACTTTTGTCATAGATTAATTCTTCTGTGTCTAATAAAAAGATAAGTAAGGAACAAACGACAAGGCGTTCCTAAAATTTCTTTACACTAAGTAAAGGTCTCTCTCCCTTGAATAACGTTTCAACTCTGAATCACTGATGCCGTATTTCTCTGTGTGCGGTCACCTTCTGTGCCACTGAAAGCGTGAGTGATGCAACTTTGCCTGGAAGAATCTTGTAAAAAAGGGGAAAACCGGCGGTGCTGGGCCCTTGAGCTCGCTCTTCCGCCACGCTCAGTAGTAAAACCTACTTTTGCTTCCTACTTCTGGAATGTTGCCAGACTCACCTGGCCCTCCACCCCAACAACCCTTTGGCTCCTGGAAGGGTATGTGCTCCAGCATTACCTCTGGGATTTTCTTCAAAGCCGGTGACACCCACCCTTCAAGTTCCAGCACTGCCTGGCACTGTGCATGTTTACGTATGCAAAGGCGATTGAGAAATTTCACATCACCACCGCCTGCCTAATGGGGGCTTGGAGATGTGCTTGGATTTCAGAGATGCTAATGGGAATTTTCAGAGACATGCCCTAAGGTCAAGAACAGATTGGTGCTTTCAAAAGCTACTTCAACTGAAGCAAGACCTGCTTCCACATTTCAAGGTGGAGGATGTTATCTACTGATCACAATTAAAGATCCCTTCATTTATGCTGAGCAAGATGCTGGCCAGTATCCTATCACGTCAAATCACCTCACCTCCCTATGAGTTCTAGAGGAAGGAGGTAGTATTATAGCCACTGAACACACTAAGAAACTGAGGCTTAACTACACTAACTGGTCTGCCAGCACCAGGCTCAGAGGTTACGAAGCCAAGATTTGAACTCAGAAGGCCTCTGGAATTAAGCACTCTGCCTAATCACCTCTATTTCTATGTTCCAGTCTGAGTCTCTCCTTGGAAAAGTCTTTAAAATCATGAGCTTCGGCAAGTTCATTGCACAAACACAGCAGGCTCTGCTCTGGGCCCAAGGACAGATACAAACCCTCGATGCTTCTCGCAAGGAGCTCGGAGAAGGCAGAGGGGGCCGGCACTTTGGACAACAGAGGGCGAACGGACGTGCATTCCAGCACGTTATGGGGCACCAGTGCGAGGGAGAGACGTCTGCATTTTACTCACATTGTGCAATTTTTCTTAAAGAATTTTGGAGGCTAAGCGTTAGGCTGCAAAACATCCAGAAATTCCCAGGAAGGCAGCGTGAAATGTGCATAGAAAATCTATCTCCGCCTCTATCCCATGCCCAGTTGACCTTACCAGCGCTGTCCTCCCTCAAGCCAGCCCGCATGTTTCCTTCTAGGGGAAGAAAAAGAAAGGGGGTATAGGTGGGATGAGCTGGAAAGGGAAGGGGAGGGGAGGGGATGGGAGGGAAAGGAAGAAATAAAGGGAAGCACAAATCCGCCATACATTCGGCTTCTTGGTGTGATCAGTCACACAGGAGTCAGTTCTCTAAGCACCACTGTACCTACACAGCGTCTTTCAGGTGAAAGCCAGAAAGAACACAGGATCGTGAAAGTTAAAATAAAAATAAAAATAAAAAAAAAATAAAGTAAAAATCTGGAATGGCAAGGTCAGGGCCCATATGGACATACAGATATATATATATATATTTTTTTCACTCTGTTGAATATTACCAGGATAAGAATGACAGCAAATTCAAGCCGTGTATCTCCCTGATTACTATAAACACCAAAGGAACATCCTCTCCAAAGTTTTGATCCGCATGTTTTTTCAGATGACCCCTTGAGGTAAAATTTCTTGCTAGGAGCACTCACTTTGGAATCCTTTAAAACTGCATTTCAGTTTAGTTCGGGGTTTCTCGGAGAAGTAGGCAGGGGCAGGCGTCCTCCTCGGGCCCTGGAAAAAAGCGCCTCCCCATCATACCCACCCACCCCTCCAACATATGTCTACACCGAAGAGCGGAAGATTGTTGAAACAGATGGTATAATGACTGTGGACTCTGACAGCCCGTGCTGTGGCAGTGCCGTCAGCAGACAGGACTTGCCAGAGATGCACATTTGAGCGAGGGGATGCCAAGGCGAACAGATCCGCTCCTTGCCCTTCGATCCGCGTGAGACACTTGTGTTTGAAAACAAGCAAAATGCTTTTTTGCGGGAGCAGCAAGTGAGGACACAGCTCTGCAGCGTTTACGGCACAGATGCTGGAGAGCGGGGAAATGTTGTGCAAGCAACGGCTCTATAAACAGTGCCCACTTTGGGGGTTTTCCGCAGCAGGCCGGTGGGAAGCGGGACGGGAACCGTCGGGAGAACTGCAGAGCAGCCTGTTTTCATGCGCTGTTTACTTTCTGTCCCTGAACCGCTGCATGTTCGCCAGACTCACATTCGGGGGATGCGACACACACCAGAATCCCCACGAAGGGATGTCACCTTAACGCGATCTCGTGTCTTGATGTACACTGGCCACCCTCTCTTCGTCTGCTCCTCTCCCTCTGCATTAGGTAGGGAGCATGGAAAGTGCTGGGGAGACAGGGAGAAGGGGGGAACGGAGCCGTTGGGGGTCCCTGCCCAGGGGTCTGGCCCTGCGCTAAGCGAATTCCGTCTCTGTCGGCTTGCTGCAAACTCAAGAGTAAACGGTTTTACGGGTGGGGAAGTTGGGGGTCAAGTATAAAGATTTGGCGGAGATAACATGACTCAGAAGTGACCCTGGCCTTGGAGTAATACTCTGTCACCCCGTCACACTTTCTACTCCGCTCTTGGGCCCGCCCCAGGGTGACCAAACCGTAAAGTATGATTTGCCTTTTAGGAAGCACTGGGCTGGGAAGGAGTGCTGGGGGGTCTGTCTTGCTGTTCAGGATGGTTACACTCTGCCCTTCTCGGGGTTACCTCTTCTAGCTGTGAGTCTTCAAATTTCTGAAGAGAGATTTCATAAAAAAAAAAAAAAAAAGTCTGTGTATGAACTGCCCTCTACGGAAGGGACTACATTCTAATTTCATTTTGTCCAAAGAACTTTCGGGAGCTGGGTTCTGAATCACCCGTTTCCCTCTTCCTTCGGGGAAATGAAAATGTCATTCATTCAAAGCGACTGTTTAAGGCGATGCCAGCCTCCACCTCCCTGCAATTCACAGCAATCTCGTTAATAAATTAACCCAACTGTCACAGATGTATAAATGCAAAATCACTTGGAAATGGTCCCATTTGAGATCACACAATCTCCCAAACCTACTGCAACATTTTTATAATTCCTGCAGGCCACCCTGGGTCTCCTCTACACTTGCAATGGTGCCCCTTTCAATTTGCATTTAAAAGACAGTAAATTGCAGGGTTCATAAACATTTTTATAGTGATTTATTGAAGAGTGGAATGTCACTGCTGTTCTTCACACTTTAGCGGTCCTGAGAATCAAATGCTGGCTGTCTGTGCAATCTTGCTGTCCCTGTAACCACAGAGGAACAAGCCAGTTTGGAGCTTTATGGTTTTTTTTTTTTTTTTTTTTTTTAATTCTTCTTTGCTTTCTGTCTTTCTCTCTCTCTCTCTCTCTCTCTCTCTCTCTCTCTTTTTAAGATGGTGGTAGCCATATTTATTGTTCAGTGAGAGAAAAGATCATTTTAATCAGCTTCCAAGTCCCAACTTGGGTTCCATAATTTACAAAAGAATTTGGCTTGCCCATCAGTACCGTGAGGAGGTCATTTTTAGTACAGCCGAGGACCAAAAAAGAAAGCCTTTCTTCTCATCTTCCCATTCTGCGCCTTGCCCCAAGGAAAGCCGCCCAGCCCAAGAGGACCCTTCTCAGGGTTACGGAAGAACCAAGGCTGGCTACCATGCTCCTGGATACCCCCGTCCCTCGTCCCTGCGACACAATTAAGAGCGGGGATGGGGCTTGGGCTTCGAAATTTCTTATCTGAACATAACGTGAACAGAGAGGAGCTGGGGTCAGAACATGCTTGTGCTACTTTCCAGCCGGCCAAGTCACAAAAGCAGGTGAGCAGAGCCAAGACAAACTGTTTATCTGAGGGCACAGTGAACTCCTTGGCATCCCTCAGCCTTTTTACCAGGGGGACTCGAACCCTTTCTGAGCACATTGTGCATAAAGGCAAAGAAGAGAGTCTGAGAGGAAAAAAAAAGAAAGAAAGAAAGAAGCAGCGGGGAAAGAAAGAAAAAGAAAAAAGGCTTGCACCTCATTTGCCCTTCCAGTGTCCAGAAGGGAGTATTTCTTTACACCTTTTTCACATTATAATAATGGCTTCACAGCTCCTGAAAAGAGCCCCAGTGCAAAGGCAAATGGTGCATGACACGGCGAAACCCGGGTCTTTGTGGCACCAGCTCCGCTCCGAAGAAAGTCCTTCTCTGCCTTCCTTTCCCTGCCATTAACTGAGATGAAATGAGTTTTTCCCCCTTTTGATTCCACCCCCCACTGTCTATTACAGTGTGACGCGATGGGGCTTCCTGGCCCATTATTTCATAGAGGATTCTTTTCTTCTGGTTCGGGAGTCCGCGCCTGCAAGGTTATCTGTGCGCAGAGCAACGCCTTGGTCTTGCATTCATTTTTGAAATCTGATCTCATTGATAAGAACAAGACCGTGCGCAGTGCATTTGTCAGATAAGGAGCTCGAGTGCTGGAGTCATAATTTTTGTGACTTCAGTCAGGGCTCCCTGTTAAAATACGTCAACCGATAAAAATGCAAGTATTATAAAAATAACCTTTGTATCAAAAGTGTTGTTCTCTCTCTTTTTAGACACATACGTCCTTTATCACATCAGGCAGCACCTCCTCACCCTCCCGTGACTAGTTCCTGAGGTACCACTGTTACAAGTATTTCTTAAATGGTCTCATCTGCCAGCATCTGGGGAGAAGGAAACCAACCAACAAACAAAGGGTTTAGGAGCAAAGACTCAATGCGGTGTGGGTTGTGGGAGAGGGGGTTTGATCAATATCCGTCCGGGTTGATAGGTAACATTTCCTGATCATAAAGAGTCAACGAACTCTAAGGGGCTCGGATCCTGAGCAGAGCGGAAGAATATTTAGGACAAGGGTCTGGCGTGTCCCTGTGGTAGGCATCTGGGGTTCTCAGGGACGGGACTGAGCTGTCAGCTGGCTCGGGGAACAATTCGGCATTGTTCCTGCGTGGGAAGCGCTCTGATACAGTAGGAATAATGCTCACGCCCAACGCGCGTGAGCACTGGGAGAGGCCCCCCGACTCCACAGTGGAGAACGAGCTTCTGGCAGGGTCTTATGCCATCAAAGCCGCCCCCCCCTGGAAAAGCCACCCCCACCCCGGCCCGGGTTGGGCCACGGGAGGCTGGTGAGCGTGTGTTATATAAATATTAGCACGAGGTGGACCGCTCCAGCCCCTGTGGGTTTCCTCCCCCCCGCCCCCCCAACCCCCCCTTGGTGGCAGCTACACAAAGACACCGGTGACAAAACTAAGCGACAGCCGTGGGCTCACAAGAGGCCTGCCAAGCTGCGCGGCGCAAGGTCCTGTCCCCATCCCTGTTTGGGGCCCCGTACACCCGGGCCAGCAGCTGATAACACTGTAATAGTCCTCCTTTGAGGACAGAGGCTCCTGCGTGCTGATTAGTCATTTATCACACCTGGCAGCCCTGCTGAACCATAATTACTCTTCTCTTATCCTGCTGCACTGTCATGTCCGAGAGGAGAGGCGAGGCAGAGTCCCCAGTTAATGACACATTACCCTCTTGACAAGCACTTAAAGGTTTTATTGTAAATATTCAAGATATAAAACATCTGAGATTCCCTTTTTAATTATAAAAAGCAATTTCTGGGCCTCCCGACCCCAACCTCCCCCCACTCCCAAATAGTAAAGTTTCGGAGCCTTATCCTCTGCTTACCGCAAACAAACTGATTTCCCTTTGTCACGGAAACTCATTGCTACAAGTTAACTCAGTATCTCTCCGCAATTATCAGACATATTGCCTATGAAATTGGTAATTTAAACACACATCACATTTCCACAAAAGTTAAATTTCCGCCCCGAAAGAAGGGGAAAATGTGCATTTATATGAAAAATTATATATGAAAAAAAGCCTAAAATGCAGCATAAATAGTCCGGTTTTCCTCATCGGAAAGAGAGGGAGGAAATCACTGAATTTTTTTTTTTTTTTTTAAGATGAGTCTCTCACTGAGGTTAAAAAAAATGTATACTTTTTTTTCATAAACTAAAAAATTGGAAATTTGTGCGTTGTTAAATCCTGATTGCCTACTTATAAGGTTTGGGGAGAAAGCCAGCTTAGCATTCAGTCACTCCTGGGGCTATTTTTATACCTCAAGGAGCATGCAGAGGACACTCGCCTCGTGGCAAGGGGGACCCTGGCAGACCCG
The DNA here is from genome assembly GCF_011764305.1 of Mustela putorius furo. Taxonomy (NCBI): domain Eukaryota; kingdom Metazoa; phylum Chordata; class Mammalia; order Carnivora; family Mustelidae; genus Mustela; species Mustela putorius. The sequence goes on along the minus strand of NW_025421304.1, from coordinate 35,827,917 downwards.
CTTCACCTTGCCACCTTCCTCCTGGATTTTATGAGGTGATCTTTCTGCTCCATGAGCCTCGTGGGTTACGTTTGAGGCTACTGTGGGCCAACTTTGATAACAGTCATTAGGACGGAATAATGGGAAGGGATGGGGAGCTGGTGGTAATGAAATCTTTCATTCTGACAGAGGAAAAGCACACCCCACACGGATACACATAACTACACTCACACGCAGAGGCACGTATGATGCGTAATGAGCTCGTCTGAGCCCCGTTGGTTTTAACCGCCCTCCCACACCTCAAAGTGTACGTATTTTCAGATCCACAGGGATGGAGACGGATGTTCGAGTGTGTTGGGTTCTATGGGTTTGAGACCATCTTGTTCCAATTGGTTGAATGCCATGGTGAGTAATAGCTCTTGGAGCGTGGGTCTTAGGGTTTAGGATCCAGGGTGCAAATGACAAAAAAACAGGAGAAGGTGCACTCGGGCTCCTTTGTTCCACAGATCATCAGAGTTGATCCTTAGGTGGGTGTCTCCTTCTTTTAGGATCCGTGGTCGGCTGGGTTTCCAAATGCTTTCAGTAAAGAGCATCCCCTTCCCAGAGAAAGGAAAGCCTTCCACTGGGGAAGTTGAAGCATAGCCAAGGGTTAAGAAAGGAGCTGATGAGCATTTGGAAATCGTGACTGGCAAGACCCAGGAAGGCATATGGTGGTCAAACCAAGGATATGAACACAGAAACAGCCGACCAACCTGAGAGCAGTGAGAGATGGTGACAACACCGTGTTTGGCTTCTGAGGACACTGGCAGAAGTCCATGGGGAAGAGGGGTGGGAATGATAGGAGGAGGATAAGGGAGCCAGCAAAATGAAAAGCAAAGATTCATCCCTGTTTTGAGAAATCTAAAAATGGGAGCACTTTATACAGCTGTGGTGGGCCACTGTCCCAGCACAGAACACCTCCCAGGCCATCAAGGCAGCTGGTTGTGCAGAAGAGGGAGACAAAGGCACACAAAGCCGAGAAGTACGCTGGCATCCTTGGAATTCATGGCCCAGAGCCCCAGGCAGGCTTCTTTAACTCTAAATGCTTCTCATTCATGGCTGAGTCTTTAGTGACTGGCGCACTGTAGGCATGTAACTTTCATGAATGGATGAAAGCGTAAATGCTGATGAACAGCCCAGCGAGTAGATGAAGATCCATGGAGGTGAGTTTCCTCATCACCTGATTTTTCATTTCTTCCCCTGCATCCACTAAGGAATACATGCCGAGGACGATTTTGTTGCAGGTATTAGGAGAACAAAGGGACTTTTTGAGGTGGTTGATCTCACGGCTCTGGAGCTGCACAAGGACAGGAGCCTGAAGCGGGGGATGCAGGCAATGAGACCCTGGTGTAGCTAAGGTCTGCTGGATGGCCGAGGCAATGTGTTAGATTCGTTAGGAGGCTAACTTTTCACCTTTTGTTGGATCTTCATATGGAGCCCTGGAGGTGTTCATCTGTGGCCTACATGTCACAGAAGAGGACACTGAGGTTCTGAGTAGGCAAAGAATCTGCCTGAGCCCCCACTGCTGGTAAGTGGAGGGACCTGAACCAGGCTCCGTAATCGAGGTCTAGTTGCCTCTCATTCCCTGAGGAGGCATGGTGGGGAAACCTTCTGAGAAATAGTTCAGGGTGACTCCCACAGCACAGTGGCAAGAATTTCTCCAACTTTCTTCTCTGACTTTGATTTCAAGGGCTGAATCTGCCGTCACGGACTCAGTCAAGTCTATTCCTTCAATTTTCCATCCCGACTTCTCCTCTTGGGGAAGCTGAGGGCTGCCATGTTCTGACTTGTCCCCAGAGCACCCTGTTCTTTTCAAAGGCACTTTATAAATCTAATGAAATAACTAGGATCCAAATAAGCTGTCCGTCCGAGGTTTTTGGTCTCAAGACAAGCTCCCCTTGAGATTTGTTCCCTTTTCTCAGCATGACACTTCCTTCTCTTAAGAGAAAATCACCCGTACTTGTTCATCACCTGCTTTGTCTCCTTTTAAAAAAACGCCAAGTGAATGTGGAGACGAAGGACCAGAAAGACAGGGACAATGGCTCAGTTAAGCGCAAAGGGGTCCTGGCAGGCCTGAAACCGCACGTCCCCGTGTCCCCCCTTCCGTCCGTCCCTCTTTCCTTCCTTTCTTTTTCTCCTTTTTTCTTTTTCTTTTCTTTCTTTCTTTTTTATTTTTTTTTTTTTACCGTACCCTGGACTGTTCACTAAGCCATCCCACAACTTGGGTGGTGATGGAATTACCCTGGGGCTCTGGGGGCTCCCCAGTGTTAACAAAGGGCTGTTGTCAGTGTGATGTGCATTTTGGCACTGACGGAACACAGTCCACAGCATTTGCAATAACACAGCTGTTGACCTTGAGTAGCTCAGGATTCTGAAAATCCACTGAAGCTGGACAGTCACCTACCCTAGAACGGGGTCGGCCAGAGTAGTTGGAGTGTCTTATGGTGCCCTTCCCAGGTAGGCCTCATGGAAAATAAAGCCAAGGATTAGAAAGCTGGAGGCAGAAGGGAGGTCCTTAGTCTGAGAAACAGGTCAGGGTCCTGATATCTCAATCTCTCTGTCACAGACAGACAGACACACACACACACACACACACACACACCCTTTCTCTCCTACTTTGCTTCCTCTGGCTCCCTCCTTCTTGGCATACCACTTCCTCTCTACATACCTGTTCCATTATCCTCTCTATTAACCAGCTTCCTGTTGCCCCATGGGTTCTGCTCTCCCAGTGCTCCTCCCTGAAGAGGGTCCCAAAGGAGACGTCTACTCCCTGAATCTACAACACTTCTGGGTTTCGGTATTTATCACCAACTGGCAGGTCTTTTTTTGTTTGTCTGTTCCAATCCTTGAGCACTGAACACTGCAGCAGGGCCCTGCTGGCCCCAGGAAACTGGACTGGTGGGAGAAGCATTTGTGCTATGGACACATAGACATATGTGTACGTTAAAGCATTTAGTTCATGATATTAAACCGATCAGGCTAAAAAAGAAGCAATTTCCAACTGAATTAAAATTCTTAAAACCACTTGAAGAAGAAAGGCAGGTTAGTTGCTGGGCCTGCCCAAGATGGAACACCATCCCCAATTAATTATAAACTCAAGAAATATATGGGGAGGGTGCAGTATTGGCAGAACTCTCAATACAATGAGAATTTTGTTAATTAAGTCATCCAAAAAAAAGAGAGGGCCATTGCTAGTCCCAGAGCTCTACAGGTTAAATGATTTATTTTCTGAGTCATTAAACTCAGTGCTGATAACTTCTTTCTTGCGCTTAGAGAGAATTTAGGTAACCCCTTGGCTAGCTCCTGATAGAAAATAAAACCCATCCCATGAAGTTGAAGAGAACCACACACATCTGCTCTGCTTAACTGCCCAGTGGGTCCATTTTTCTGCCCACGGCAGTGATAGAATGGTAGCCATCTATCAACATGCCAGCCATGGCGATGGACATGGGACAGAGCCGAGCAATGACAGACTGGGGCAGGACACAGACTACAGTCATGGCCTTTCTCTCTGGGAAGAAGCTAACATGGCAGTGAGTCTGGAATCTTCCATTTCCCTGTCCAGACTTGCTACTCTCCATCCCTTTGTACTCAGTCCTGGGGAAGCTGACCGATACAAGCTATCAACAAGGCCCTCTCACCATCTGATTTCTAGCTGGCCTTGCATGATGGTGCAGAATGTTGATTACCCTGAGACCTTCCCTGGGGAGAGAAGGGTATCACTCAAGGTAGGCTGAATTCCTCAGCAGAAGGTTGTAGCTCCTGCCAAGTGGCCCTCTTCACCCAGACATCCTCCCTCACCTGGTTCTAGCACCTTCTCTCTCTCCTTGCTTCTTCGGGCACTGGATGGTCACAGAGACGCTCCTCACGATCCCTGGGGAAATCCCTATCTCTTCCGGTTACTCTACGCCCTTACCCCACCTTTATAAATAGTCTAGTCCGCCACTAAATTGGTGTACCACCAACACAAAAGTAAGAGTTGAGGCTCTTGGCTTCCTATGGCCGTGCTCTAAGGAGCAGAGCCTACCGTGCTGCACTCACTATTTAAATGTTGGGGAAAGTCCTGCTGGAAATTTTCGGAGGGTACATTTTTGGAGAGTTGCAGAGTTCAGCCGCCCAAGAAGGAAAGGACACAGGGCCTCTGGGCCAATATACGGCAGCTCTCTCGTTAGTGCAAAATGAATTCACTTGACGTGGCTTCTGAACATGGAGGGCCCCGTGCACAGATAAAGACATATGTGCCGTCATACAAGAAGCATCTTGAAACATGAGGGGGCACAATGAGAAGTCCTTGAAGAGATTTTTTTCCAATTTTTCTCAACCTACATGTTTTATGGGGAAGCTCTAAACTCTCACGGAAACAATGGATTAAAAAACGAGACACCTTCCAGCTTCACAACCCATTTGTCTCCGCGCTTCAAGATTTGCTTGAAACAGGGATAAAATAAGTTGCGAGGGTTCAGGGTGAACAAACTTGAAAAACCTTGCCTTTGCGGGGAAAATATTTTTAATTTTCAAATGCATTCCAACCTAGCCTTGCTACAAGGTAGAAAAACAGCACTGTCCAAAAAAAAAAAAAGAAACTACTCACATGACAACAATCGCGGTGCCTAGAACAACAAAGCCAGAACTGGATTAAAAAGCGCAGCCCACATCCAGATTTATTCGCAGCTGGGTTTGCAAGACAAGGAGATCTCGAATCACAGAGGCTTTCTGTGTGTTTTGGGGAAACAGGCAGGAGAAGGAAGGGAGGCCCGCAATGCGATCCGGTTGGAAAGCTGGTTCTCTCTGAGAGCTGTACTTGAATAACCACGGTGGGAAGATCACTTCCCCCAGCAGGCCGCCTCTCTCTCCACTCGCTTTTGGATAAATACGCCTTCACGGCACTCCCGGACCACCCTTTCTGTCGACCCTTGTGGCATGACCTTGAAAAGCCGTGTTTTCCTGAGACCCCGAGGTCAGAGGGAATCTTGTTCACTCTGAAATCCTGATGCTTAACATGCTGCATCCTATCTGAGATGCATCCAGCAGATCCTTGTGCAGTTAATGTTTAACTCACAAAAATAGCTACATCAAAGCAGCAGGACTTTTGAGTCTCCTCTGGACTCGTCAGGGGAAAGCAAGTGAGCTTCCGCGTGTACGTGGAGCCCGGCCAATGGAGAACTTACCAGTGCACTGGATTAGCCAGGGCTTGGGAAGAAAAGAGCATATTGACGAACTGCTAGAGCCGCCATGGACCCAGAAGTGGGGAGTGATGTCCAGATCACCGTGGGTTTGCCCTCCCTGTTCTTACTCATCCGCAATTTCTGCAGATCACTTACATGAAACAGTACCAAGAAGACTCGCTAAAATGCAAAAAGTGGTAAAATCAGCACAGCCCCAACCTATTTAGGGTATTATGGGCCTAGAGTCTAAAAACAGAAACCAGTTCATGTCCAAACCAATTGTTTTTCATGCAACACAGAGACCATATTAGGAATGTGCCTTCATAAAGCTCTGAGTCAGACTGGTATCCTCCAGGTGACTTTCAAAACTGTCTCGTTCTGAAAGCACGTCCGCCTATGGCGTCTTTGTAAAATTGATTAACTATTTTCAATAAGTTTTTCTATCATCCCGGCCTGAAAATTGCAAGCGTGTTGCATATGTAAAAATATAAATGTTTGACTCATCTCGCCTGGGGAAATGCTGACGAAGCCAGGGGGTGTGTGTGCTCCTGTTTTGGTAAATGTCTCCCTAAGCCCCAGTTAATCGTGACGTATTTGCCATGTTCCCATGCCATCCTAGAGAGGCCTGCACTGGATATCCTTCAGACCCTGGGATGGCCTTCAAGTCCACTCCTCAAGGAGAAGTGGAGGTCAGCATGGGGCATTTTTGGTTCTTAGCCATGACCATTTGACACGGCACCCACATTGCTTGTGGAGTCAAGGTGTTTGCTTCACGTGGATCCTGGCTGATGGAGCCTGAGAAGGCAGCAGGTTGGAACTTGGGCCTCAACTGCCATTTTAGTGCTTTTGCTGGAAGGATCCAGATAATTCATCCGCACCTGCCTTGAGCGTAGTCTGGTGACCCCCATCACTGGTGGGGAGACATCTGTACTAGTCAGAAATGTGAAGTGATCAGTGGCACAGGGACCGTGATGTGACTGTCAGCCCGGCCGTGTTGACAACCACATTTGAGACAACACAGCACCACACCCTGCGTGCCGATGACAGAGATTCACAGGCTGAACGGCTTCCTCTTTCCTGACATAATGGGCTGTGACAAAGTAACAGAACAGAGCATTTGTGTGTGTAAGACCCCCATGATCAACAGGAAATGGAGAGTTCTCCAGACTTAAGTCCTGGAAAGAATCCCGGCGGGGTGTCATGGAGGCCTCTGCTGCTAGGGCTGAAGTCATCTACAATTCAATAGTTGTGGAACATCGAGTCACCAAGTCCCGACAATGGGTGGCCAGTGTTTGGTTGCTGCAAGAGTGATGGTGGAAGGACTTGGAGACGCTTCGATCTGTGTTAGAACCTGGGGTTCTTTCTTTAACCCACATATCAGTCTGTATTCTCTTGAAATGGCAAATAAAACCAGACTTCAATACTGGAAACTAGATGAGCAAACTATAAAGAAAATATGAATTCTCCCCTCTTCTCTCTATGGGATCCTTGTTTCTCCTCCTTCCTTGTTTTCTGCTCTTCTGTTCCATCCCCTGCACACACTCGTGACCCAAAATACCAGCTATGGGTCAACAGATACCATGGTGGTGATCATGAAAACAGACATGGGAAATCTGACCTCTTCCAACTGAGGGCTACTATAAAAACATGAAGACTGGCAAGGTAATTTTGGTAGCAAGATCCTGAGGGTCAGCTGTATGTTGTTAAATAAGCCAGCTGACTCATTTGAGTGGAAGTATGTCAGTGTCATCCTGGAAAAAGCTGATGTCGGGACTCTGCCAATAGGGTCATCACACAGGGCAGGTGTCGGCAAACGATAACCCACAGGCCAATTCTAGACTGCCTTGCCTCCTGTTCTTGTGAATAAAGTTTTATTGGTACACAGTCATGCCCATTAGTCACTTATTGACTATGGATCTTTTTATGCACCAATGTCAGTGTTGACTGTGTGGCTTAAGAAGCATAAAATATTAAATGCCCAGCCATTTAGAGAAGAAGTTTGCTGACTCCTGACCTAGAGAGGGCTGCATTTGTGTGGGGCCTTCCAATTTACCTGTTAAATCTCCTTAGACCTCCTAGCTCTGCCATTTATTGGTCTCTGCCAAAGGCCAGACTTAGGGCAAAAAAGAAAGGACAGTTCTCAGAAAAAGATGGAATGCTTCACCAGTGTCACTTTTCTGTATTAGCTAAGATAACTCTACCTGCTCTACCACATAAACTTCAATGTCTTGAGGCTTTGATACAAAGGGTGTTTATCTTCCACTTCTGTGAACTCTACTGACCACGGGGAAGTCAGCTCCAGGAAGTCACTCAGGGATCCAGGCCAGGTCCATCCTGAGGCTCATCCCTTCCCCGAGGACTCAGTCACATGGCCAAACCTAACAGCAAGGACATGTAGGAAATATAATCCAGTGGTGATGGCCAGGAGAAAAGGGCAATAGGCCAGGGAACATTTTGCTACATGACCTCCTGCCCCCTTCATAGCATCATGGTCTGTCCTATCAGAAGAGAAGCCACAGGCATAATAATTGCTCTTCCGTGACAGACACACAACGTGTAAACCTTCTTAGGAGGTTACCCATCCTAACAGAGGATTATGTAATGCTGAACTCAAGATGCCACAGGATCAAGTATGTTCATCATCATTTTCATTGTTACCTGTAAAGGATCTGTTCTGGGCAAAGAAAATATTTAGTACTTTGACCATGGCATAGCACAGGGAGGTAGTTTTCTTTTAATAACAAAATTACCATAGGTTGTTATTTGCAGCCTCTCTGCATAGTATTGGTCATAGTTAGTACTATTTGACACTGAATCCTTAATTAGGAAACAAACCCAATTCAAACATTTTTATAATGTGCTAAGTTTTTTTTCCAGGAGTACTCAGAAGCCAAATGGGTAAGCTGCTTGGAGCAGCTTGGCTTAAAGGAGCCACGTCCTGGAATGGCTGTGTTCCACATGGTTCTTCCCTGGACACCTGGACACGCCCAGCTGCTGCCACCGCCAACTCTTCACTTCTACAGCCCACGCTACAGTCTCTGCCCTCAGCCCATCCACGGCAAGGCCGATGCTAAAGCTGACCCACCACTTACCCCTTACCTGGGAGGAATCAGAAAATCAATTACGAAGATTACGCTCTTAGGCAGCACAGATATTAGAACAGCTAAATAATACTGAGAAAGGGGAGCGACTGGGTGGTTCAGTCAGTGAAGCATCTGACTCTTGGTTTCGGCTCAGATCACGGTCTCGGGGGTGTGCGACTACGTCGGGCGCCACACTCAGCATGGAGTCTGCTTGAGATTCTCTCTCTCCCTCTGTCTCTGCCCCTCCCCCTGTGTGCTCTATCTCTCAAAATAAATACATAAATAAAATCTTTAAAAAATAATAATACTGAGAAAGGGAAGGGAAGGCAAGGCAAAGCCATGTGAAGAGCCCAAGACCAGGCATGAGGAGATCCCGGTTCCAGACCTTGTTCTCCCACTAGCTCATCTCCAAGACACCCTCCTTCTTCAGTCTGGGTTTTCCTATGTATTTACATGTAAACACTCCGGGCATCCAGACACCCAAAGACACTCTGGGTGTCTTTCAGCACTTTCTGCCTCTGTGATTCTGTGGAGAAATCCCTGGAGGTGAAGTTTGATGTCTCAGTGGGAGACAGACTTGAGGATGCCATTCTCAGCATTCACCCCCAAAAGCAAAACACAGTCCACTTGCAGATCATACTCGGGCTAAAGGAGAAGCCACGGTAAATAAAACAAAGGAATATATTCTCCTGGCAGCCAAAGGGAACGACAGCCCCAATTACTGCTTCTCCAGTGGCAAATGGTTTTATAAGCATCTGCTCAGGGTAATTTTATTACTTCAACTACTGTTCACGACATCACCACGAAGAAATCAGAATTTGACGCAATTAATACAGCCATCACAGGGAGGATAAAGGGAAGCTCAGAAGGGTACTCATTGGATAAATACAATATATTTTAGGAGAGGAATATTATGGTAATCACTATTTATCAATGCAAACTTCTTTAGGGTTTGCAAGATTTGAATGCACGTTTTCTCCTAACGAAATAAACATACATATTTGAGGAGCCCTGTTGAAAATATTAACAGTCCTTCTGCACCAGAAATATTAGTCCTTCCCTCCTTTTCTGCCTGCTTCTGTCAGGAAGCCACAGAGCATACAGCCGCAGCGCCTAGCTAACCATGTAATTGATAACTCCCTACCCGACTCACTGTGGGAATCTGTCAGTTAAGGTCTGAAGATACATACACGCCGCTATGAAAATGAACTTACACAAGTCTGTCTGCGGACCAGGAAGGGCCTGAATGCAGTCAACATTCTGCTCCTTAATTGGCTGGGCTGGTTTACCAGCACACACGTGTGTTCTAGCAATGGCTCGCTGTACTATGTATGACTCTTTTTGACAGACCTATTTAGTGAGCAGGAGGTATTTTTTCCCCCAGATAATTGCTCAAAATCATGCTTTCAAAGTCAAACTGATTCAAGCTTGCCTGTCTGTACTCTGCAAATACACAAGGTTGGAAGGAATGCAAATACGCACTCCTATTTCTAAGGTGGATGCGCAACAGAGGCTGTTGTTTTGCTTTTTGTTTTGTTTTCGGTTTTGTGGGTTTTGTGGTTCTCTTCTTTTTCTCCTCCTCCCTACCCCCACAACCCGGCAGAGCAATGGAGGAGAAGGAATGCAAATCCCACAGAACTTAGTCCAAGCTCGTCCGGGCTCCTATGGGGCCAGACCCTGCAGAGGGCAGGTTTCACCCAACATGGGTCCAGTGCTCCTCAGCGAGAGATGCTCCATCCGGGATCCCACGCATCCAAAGACGAGGGCCTTCAATGCCAAGAGCACGGGGCTGCGGCACTCAAATCCGAGGGATGTCTGAAGGAGCCACTTCACTTTCTGGGTGGCCCCTGGAAGAGTGGATAGAGCCAGGACTTTGAAATCCAGCCCTCCTTCCTGCACTGCAGGGAAAGGACTTTGTTTCTCTGTCCTGCTGCTCATCTAGAGCTGGTGGTATATACGTCTCAGGTATGTCGTGTACTTTAAGGACGAGGCTCTGTACGACATCATCCCACGTGTGGATGCAAGACGTCTCCCTCCTTTGTCCCTGCTCCCCCTGTGCCGCTTGGAAAGCCTCTGTTGGTGTTCCCTGCCCTTTTGGGGCATTTTTGAATATTCATAGAGGATCATGAAATGGCTCAGGCATTATGCAAGCAGAGACTGCCGAATGAGGGCACAGGAAAGAGTTGCGGGGATGTGTGGGTGAAGCCATTTCAGACAGCCAATGCACCCAGGGATGTTGTATGGACCACAGGCAAGAGGTCAGGAAAACCAGCTGTACAGGCCACTCCCGCCTAGGACAGAGGCTCCACCCAAGACACATGGATCCATAGAAAGAGCTTCATGAAGCTTCAAGGGGCCTCGAAAGTAATGCTGAATCCCATACTTGGCACGGATCCCTATGTACATCAAGAGCTAAAATGCAGGGCTCCTGCCAGGACCTGATAGGATTCTATCTTCCTGTTTCTGAAAGCAAATAAAATAGGCAACGTCACCTCTACATATCATCCAGGGAGTCAAGCCCACAGAATCAAAGAACGATGCTCTTTAAAAACTAGAGAGGACTTGGGACGCCTGGGTGGCTCAGTTGGTTAAGCAGCTGCCTTCGGCTCAGGTCATGATCCCAGCGTCCTGGGATCGAGTCCCACATTGGGCTCCTTGCTCCGCAGGGAGCCTGCTTCTCCCTCTGATTCTGCCTTCCACTCTGTCTGCCTGTGCTTGCTCTCGCTTCTCTCTCTGACAAATAAATAAAATCTTAAAAAAAAAAAAAAAAAACTAGAGAGGACTCATCCGGATACTCTCCTACTCCTCCTTCTCAGAGGTTGAGAATAAGCGATCTTCCGCAAAATACCTGAAAGTCAACAGGTTTAGTAGCTAAACCAGGAAGGACTTCAGGGTCTTTGGGAGGACGGAGAGTAAGTAAATCTGGTCCCACTTTCAAAGTCAAAATTCTGATGCTGGTTTGAAATGGTGTGCACAATTCCCAGGACTCTAACTATGGAATGATCAGACACATTGTGATTATCCCGCCGGTCAGAACACCCAAACAGAATCCTGCAAGATGGTCGCAGCTCTGGATGCTCTGTAAACGACTAAATAAATAAATAAACTATTAGTATTTTAATTGAGGCTAGATTGCCAGGCAATCAATTTAATTAACTGCAGCACAATTAATTGCGAAAATTGAGGTTTGACTCTGACGTTGCCAATTCAAATGGCATTGTGTAGTCTTGGTGAGAGCCAAGAGAACTAAAACGATTCCAGTGATATTGCTGGAGTAAAATTAGCAGCGAAAGTGTTTACCTAAAATTTGAGCAATGGAAATGCTGAGGGACGTGAGCCGTGTTCAGCAAACCCTGCCTCAGTTTCTCCATTGGTAAAGAGGAGCCAAGACGACCTCCTACGCAATGACGATTAATGATGCTTGGAAAGGTGAAGAGTAATGACGGTTGAGCATGGATTTGGTGTGCGAGTCTGGAGACAGCGTGCCCACGTGTGGACTGCTCCCTCCACTCCCGGTTCGATGGGATCTTTGGGATGAAGGAGAGATCACCCACACAGTGGTCCTGCGGATACGCTGAGTGCTACTTCCAGAGCAAAGAAAGAAAGAAAGATGGAAGCCGTGGGGCACCGGGGACCTCCCAGATTCTTCAGTGTTTCACGTGTCATACATACCCCCATGTGCTTGAGAAAGGGGCACTTGTCCTCATCTTAGAGATGTCTGAGGAGCCAGTGGGGGCTGGAGAAGGATGTGGAGAAGCTGGGATGCTTAAACAGGGCTTAGGGAAATGTGAAACAGTGCAGCTGCTGTGGAAAACAGTTCAGCAACTCCTCAAAAATTGAAGGAGAGGCCTGCCAACTGACCCAGTGCTGAGGATACAGCACTCCCAGGTCTACATGCAAACGAACTGAACACAGGACTCAAGCAGACCCTTGCACCCAAGTGTTCACAGCAGCACGGTGTGCACCAGCCGAAAGGTGAACAGGACACAGACACCCATCAGTGGATAATCAACATGTGGTAGGAACACACAACGGGATATCATTCCGTCATAAAAAAGGAATGAAGTGCTGATGCGTGCTGCAACGTGGAGGGACCTGCAAAACCTTCTGCTTTACTGAAAGAAGACTGGTACGGAAAGTCACCTGTCGTAGGATTCCATTTATATGAAATGTCCGGAAGAGGCAAATCCATAGGGACAGAGAGCAGACTGGTGGCTTCCAGAGGCAGGGAAGACACATGTTATGGCAGGGTAAGGAAATAATCTGGAACTAGATAAAGCTGGTAGTTGCCTAAAAGGGTGAATGTTCTAAATGCCATTGGATTGTTTGCCTGAAAATGGCTAATTTTATGTTATGTGAAATTCACCTCAATTAACAAAAATGTAGAAAAACAAACGTGCCTCAAGTTTCCTTGCTTATCCTTGCCGTGTGTCTGCTACTTCTCAGAGGAGAGCTGGCAGGCAAGGAGGGAGTGTGCGCGTGGAACAGAGCCAGGAAGGGTGTCCCACAGGACAGTCGCAGCCGGGCAGCCCACGCTTCTGCCCTGGCCCCCTGCTTCCATCTCTCTTCCTCTGAGCCTCCCTCAGGCTCTGCTTTCACCAAGCTCCTTCTTCTATACCCTCACTCCTACCACGTTTGTTTATATAAAAGTTGTAATAGTAAGCCCCTCAGAGAAACAGAGATAACAAAATTCCCCTACGTGAGGACGCTTGCAGAGAGGAGCTCTGGGCGGGCTTCCGGGAGGGAAAAATAAGGTGGGGGGCATCCTTTAGGGAATCTCCTTATGGCTCCTGGTGTTTGGTTCATGTGAGGGCCAGGGCAGAAACAGGGAGCTGCTATGGTCAGCACTAATTAGGCACATAAATATGATCTGGAGGATTCCAGGCCCTCTGAGGACCCTCCAAGGACCCCATTCCCCCTGGGAGGCCATTTAGATTCTGGGACTGTACCTTTGTGACAAAGACCACCCTTCTGCCCCCTTCAAGAGCCCTTGAGTCCTGAGCCAAGTACCTGAGTAAACCTTACCAAAAGGAGCTGTTCGAAACAACCTCTTGATTCAAAGACGTACAGGGAACCTGAAATACCACATTTGGGGGGGTGGGGTGGGAAGAGGAGGATGTTAGCAGCTGGTAGGAAACTGCCTGAAGGCAGCAAAAGAGCTGCTTGGGTGATGTGGGTGTGTGAGCCTCCGTGAACACCTGATTCTCTCAGACCAGGGGAAACTTCCCTGATGGGCGTGTGCGCCAGACTCGAGAAAACAGAACAAACAAAAGGAAGAGCCCTTTGAACCATGGCCAGACACCTCCATTCTGGTGTGCACAGGGTCGGTGGGGTGAGCGGCATGTGCTCTTGGGATATCAAGCCTCTGCCCTCCATTATTACAGCCGAACCAGCACTGAAGAGACATTGCGAACACCAGCACTGAGGTTGGCTTCATGGAAAAAGTCTTTAAAATGGAAGTTGCAGTGAAGACCTGGTATCAGGAAGAGAGAAGTACCCGCTACTGAGTCCAATCCCCCACCCCCAACGCCCCACGTATGTTCTCTTTGTATTCTCTTATTTCAGTGTCACCCTGACCCAGGAGCCCTCTGATGGGTGTAGACGTTAAGGCCTGGAGATGCTGAGGCCCTGGCACTCTCCAGCTGAGGGCTGCCAACCTAGATCCTTGACCCCACACACTCCTTGGGACCAAGATGGCACTGCAGTGGCCAAAGGTGTGTGCTCCTTTCCCTGCATGGCGCCCGCTCCTTCTCCACCCTGTGGGTAACTTCTTCAGACATGACTTGCTTGGCTGGCCTCTCAGGCTGCCTGGGTTGCGTGCTATTGTGGCTCTGTTACCTTCAGGCCCACACACATCACGTGCGCTGGATCTGAGACTCTGAGCACCCGGCCCTGGCTGCCGGGAGTGCGTGAGGATGGGGCGCACTAGAACAAAAGTGTGCTCATTGGTTCTTATTTCAAAACTACCTGATAATGAAGATCAGAAAGAAGTAGGTGTGTTTCACAAGATGACAGCTAAAGTGTGCAAGGAGCTTTGCAAAGGAAAAAGGCCTCATTCATTCATTCATTCATTCATCAAAAAAAAAAAAAAAACTGATCAGTGACTTCTCTGTGTCAGTAACTGTGCAGGACATCCAAGGGTTCACTAGGAAAACACAATCTTGAAATCTGTATTTGGGGGAATAGCATCCCTTAATGCTGCAGGACCCCAGAGCAGGGAAAGGAGATAAGAGATAGGCTCTCCAGAGAGAGAGGGCTTCCCAAAGGCTCCCCAGCACTGGCAGCTGGTAAGTCAGGAGGATGTCAAGTGCCCGAGAGTAGCAGGGGCTCAGGGCAGGGGAGCAGGTAACACGTGGCTGCGGACATTGCTAGAAGAGGAAGTTTTCTCCCATATGGGGGGAGGGCACCTTCATATCTGGGAACCATGGGTTTCACCCACACCCTCCTGACTCTCTACGTGGCAGCCTGGACTGTTTTAAAAATTGAATCCTATCAATCACTACACAAATGCCCTTGCTCAAAAGCCTCAGTTGGCTCCATGTTTCCTGTAGACAAAGGCATTCTCTAGACTGTGTGCTCCCCATGGAGGGCCATGACTCCTCCACGGGGGTGAAAGTTGGTTCTGGGAGGGGGAAGGGAGGAGAAAACCTTTTTACCCCTTTAGCGTGTACCACACAGATAGGTGTGCAGTATGAAACAGACACGCAGTACATTGTGGTATTAAATTCTCATGCGTGGGGGCAGTTAGGAAAATCATGTCTGAGAAGACTCCTGGCGGGGTGACAGTGACAATGAAATGAATGGCTGAGAACCTTGCAAGGCCAGTTTTCTTGCCTCAACACTACGGATACTCGGGCCTGGGTCGTTCTTGGTGGTGGGGCTGTTCTGTGTGTTGTAGGATTTTTAGCAGCATTCCAACCAAGAATGTTTCCTGCTTTGCCAGATGTCCCCTGGGTGGGTTGGGGGGTATAAAATCAGCCCCATTTGTGAACTCCAGGACAAGATGAGGTCATTCTTGTAAGTGCTCATGAAACGGTAATTATATCACAGAGATTAACAGGGTTGGTTTTTGTTTTTTTTTTTAAGGGGAGTGAAGGTGTCTTTTATCCGGAACAATAAATTCTGAGGGGGCCAAGCAGGTCTAGGGTTGCAAAGTCGAATGGGCAGAGCAAAGAGAGAGCCCTGGCTGTGCCAGCATTAGAGGCCTATGGGTGAAGGTACCATCATGAGTGGGGAGGGGCTTAGGGACCAGTGCCAGAGCGCCTGGAAACGTCCATCTCTCTCTGTGTCCGGAGAGGCCTCATTAAATTTCGTGACTGCGCTGGTGGAATTTGACTTGCAGCTGCGAATTTCAAGGCCTCCCTGGGCCTCTCGTGGACGGGAAGCCAGGGTAATAAATGGCCTCTGCTTCCCGGCCTGGGTTGCAGGCCTTGGGAGGTTACACCCTCAGTGTCCCGCTCCAAAGGGTGGAGAGCTGGGAGTCCCTACACTGGGGGCGAAGCGCGGGTCTCCGGGTTTGGTCAGGTGGGAGCTGCCAACAGCATTAGCTACACGCAAGCTGAGCGATTTCCATCAGGTAACGCTGCCTGGGAGTTAGGAATGTTGGGCTTCTGCTTAATCAAAAGCAAAATAAAAGCAAAACTGAAATAATCCCTTGGGCAGCACATGATACTTCTAAAAACTGAAATACAGATTATCTGGCTGATAATCGGAAGCAAGATGGAATCATCACACATTGCACCTGGACCCGGTTCTAGAGAAAGAAGCTTCGTCTCCCTGAAACACTGGAGTCTGAGCGATTTCTCCTTTGCTAAGACGCTGGAAAGCTCGTGCGGTGTGAGGCATGTGTTAGGGGAGAACCCACGTGCTGTTCAATTAAGATGTTTATTGATGTGACACATAAAACTCTCCTATTTTATTATCTGGACTGGGAGGTGGTTATTTATTTAACTGCTTTGCTTCCGTGCTTCTGGGGGTTCCTTCGAGATGGTTTTTCTCTAACAGGAAACCAAAAGAACAAGCTCTGGTGAGTTTGTCTCCCTTCCCCCCGACTCCTTCCTGTTTCTAGTACTAAGGAGGTGAACTGGGCCTGCTACCTGCCACGGCTTCAGGCCCAGAAGTGGGGAGGGAGCGCTTTTTGAATGCAAGATGCTTTTGGAAAGGTGAGAGATTTTAGAAAATCATTTTAAACATTTGACATAACTATTTTTTTTTTTTTGAGTTTGGCCTTGCCAGGGAAAAGAACACAAACCAATAATACGGTTCTCTTGAAATAATCCTTGGATGGGTAACGTTACATGAAATAAGGAAGCTGAAGGGAAAAGCAAAATTCTACACATGCACATTTTTCCCTCGTTGGAGACGGACATTACCTAGTTCTGTTTTACCCGTGGAAGTGGGGGCCCTCGCTCAAAACCCTGGAGGTGCTGCTGCTCCCACCCTCTCGCCCCTGCTCCCCGCTTGGCATAGGAGTTCGTGTTGGAAGACACCCAGACATACTTTCATTTACTTTTTCCTCAGGGACAGATTTCTCAGTCAAACTCGGGACTGGAACGTTCATTTGCTAAGACAGTGCTTTGGGAAACAAAACAGAGCAAAACGAGGGAAGGCAAACAATAACAATTTGGGAGACTGAGAGAAAGAAAAACACCCTCTTCAAAGAAAAAAAAGAGAGAGAGAGAGGAGGTGAGCCTTTCAGTTCATCAGACACAGTGTTACAGATGTTCGAGGAAATCAGCAGATACTTTAAAAATGTACAAAAGTTCATTTTTGGTTAATTATTTAGTAACTCTGTTTTGTGTTGTTAAAGAAAAAAGAAGTGGAGATCATTCTCGAGAAATTCTATTTTTCTTCCCTTTATCACCTTCCCAGTCTACCCAGCTGCTTCCACCAGGGAACGTAAGTACCCAAATGCCAACACGGCAGCCCGACTTTTGCAAAGCAGCTTAATTACTCATTACGAGATTCCATCAACACAAGCTCCGGTCTGTGGTTTTGTAATAAGGGCCGTTATCTTCCTTTGGATTTTCACTCCTTCATAAAGGGGGATGTGGCAGAGATTTCCGCAACCCCACTTTATATGGGAAGGGAATGAGAGGATTTTAATGCATGAATTTGATGTCATTAACAATGCTGACAGCTGTTTAATCCCAGTGGAAACAACAGCTGAGTCCCAACTGCAGGAAAAATAATTAACTCTTCAGTGCGTTCCGCGGAAGGGATCGTATGAATCAATTACGTGTCTCATGCCTTACCTGCAGTTTTTGTCAATTACTCAGCTGTTTGGTCGGGAGGCTGTGGCACTAATAAAATGACAGGAGGCCCTTGCAGGCGCAGAGACTTGTTAAGTTCAGAGAACAGATTTATTAAATGGGCCTGTTCTAAGTTTGCCATTAATTAAAATTAAGAACCATTTTTTATGTTTCCACTGAATCACAGAACATAATGAACTAAAGTAAAAGGAAATAATAAAGTAGGAGCCCTGGGTGACCCGGTGTCGGGAAGGAGAAGGTGGCTGAGCTGGAAGGGGAGAAAACGTAGGTTCTGCGGCTGAAACAGAGCCCAAGGTGGGATGTGCAGTGCCCATGCGACTTTATGACATGTGCCATTATAATTTAAATGGAACATTCAGACACCTGCCAATGATGGTAAATTTGCTACTTTTTCACCCTTCCTCCCCCAGAGATGATCAACCTCTCTCTTCTAGGCTTCAGGTTCTTTTTTTTTTTTTTTTTTTCACCCCTGCTTGCTGACATCCTTCCGGTGACTATTTCTACTGCTTTTAATTTGTAAAATATTACAGATATAAATAATGTCTGATTAAGATCCTGCTTTGAAATATGTGGCGCTCACTTAACGGTTCCCATTTAATAAAGCACTCCTGGATCCTTTCCATTCATTTATAATGCGAGACTTTGAGCAGATGTCTTAAGTATTCAATGTTACAAACAGCAACATTACATGAATTTAAATTTGGCTCTTTGTCTGAACACCCCTTCAAGCATGGCAGCTGATGTCCAGGGAGCCCTGTTTCATCTGGAAACGATGCAGCTCTGCTACCAGCCCTGAGCTCCTTCCTCGCTGGTACATGCAGAGCAACCTGCTCTCTCCCGAGAGGTCTGAGGCTGCTGGGTGTAAGGGTAGACCTTCCACCCGATCCGTTTGCCGTAGTGACAGGTGGAGGGAGAAGGTCCTGCATCAGCAGCAGGTGGACACACTCCCACCCTGGCCTGGGAAGAGCAGGAATGCTCTTCGAGTATGTGCTTGCCATTCCTGGTGGAACATCAGGAACAGCCTAAAGGTCCCCACTATTGCCCCGATTTTGCTGATGAGGACACTGAGGTCAAAAGAAGAGAAATGCATTAGTTCTCTTTGTTAATATTCTACCTGATTGGAATCTGATGCATGTGTGCATGAAATCCTCAAGTAAGGTTTAAAACCCAACATTATAAGAATAGGATACTGAAAATGTAGCTTAATGCCTGAATTTGCGGGGAAAAAATCCTAGGGGATATAAGAGCTAAACAAACTATAGTTTTTCCCATCTAGCACACTGGTCCTTCCTTTTTCTTCTGTTTTTCTGGGAAGCATACTTGACTCCATCTGACTCTGTGGGTCAGTTGGAGTGTTCTACTCTTTTTCTACACATCACCTTGGCCACCTAATTAAATAACCTGTCTCTTGACCACAGTGTTTGGATCAGAGATAAATTAAGTGATCGAAACAGGGCTAGAATCTTCCGTGGGATGCACATATTCTAGGAGAAAGGTCTCCTGTTGATATTAATATTACAAGAGAAGGGCTCTGGGCTCTCTAGCAGCCATCTCTCCCACCAGGTAGAAGAATGCTGTAGAAGGGAGCCACACAGAGACCACCCTAGCCAAAGGATGGAAAGAGACAATCTGATTATATGTTGGAGCCATGGGTCCTGCCCTGCCTAAAACCATAGTGCCAAGACATTCTAGTATGTGAACCAACATATCTCTTTTGTCATAAGCTAGGTTTAAATGCCACCAAGAATTATGGCTAATATGGAAGCACTGCTCGATGAGAGTTCTAGATATGGCATATCCTATACTATCTTTCTAAACTGTGACCTCAAGTTAATTCTCAGCAATTTCTTCATGATTCTGGCATCTTACAATGTTCTTTATTAACTCTATGACATCCCCTATGCTGTTCCTTCTACTGTGAATGTCTTAACTCTTCTGCTTTTATATTTGGAGACTCGAAAGGTATCATTCAAGATCTAGCTCAAACAAAAGCTCTTGGTTGAAAACTCTCCTGGTTTCAGTAGACAGTACAAGTTTCCCCCCAAATAAGCCATGAGCTAGTTAGAGTAGGAGTCACGGCTCATTCATTGTCTGTTCTCAACCACAAGTACCATGAGCTTGCGGGAGTGAGGGCATCGTAACCGATAGCATTAAAAAATCACAGTGAACTGGAAAACTAGGTCGTTAGGAGGTTTACACTGTATAGGGTAGAGACAGAGAATCAAATAAAAGTATTACAGTGCAGGGAAGAGTCTGACTTTATAATTGAGTCAACTTGGTGACATGGTTACCAAAAGAACTAATGGCTTCTCAGGGGGCAGTGACAGAATTCGGATGCTTGGGGTGAAGGTGGCCGGCCAGTTCCACTGCACGCTGCTCAGGCCACATGTGGGTTTCTGTCCCAGTCCAGCCTTAAATGGGTCCATCTGGGGAACTCAAACCTCGGACTGGTCGACTTACATCACAGTTTTCACACTGTTTTTAAGAGCTTTACTGAAATACCATTGGGTATCATACAACTCATCCGTTTAAATGTAACACTGTTTTCAGTATATTCACAGACTGATACAGTGTTTCATTTTAGCACATTTTCATTATCCCCAAAGGAATCCTACCCCCTTAGCTGTTAGCCCTTAATCCCTCGATGCCCTCTTTAGCCCTAGGCAACCACTAGTCTACTTTCGGTCTCTATAGATTTGCCTCCTCTGGACAATTCACATAGATGGAATCATAGGTCCCTTTTTGACTGACATCTTTCACCTGGTACATTTTCAACATACTGTTTTGTTGTTGTTATTAAAGCAGCAGGAAGTCCTTTTGTCATGAGTTATTGTAACACAATGGAAGATAAATAAAATAAGGATGGCTCTGGTGGAAAGAACAGGGCGGAAGCCCTGCATTTTCCTTTCTTGACTTTGTCTTCTGAAGTATCTAAGGACAAGGGCCACTGGGACAGGGTAGTTGGGCCACTCACCAGGTCCCAGGCAGTTTATCTGGACGTTGAGTTCTAATTCCTTGGACTTATTTGAAAGCAGAAGAAGCTGTGCTATTTCTAATCTTTTCTTTTTTTTTTTTTTAATTTTAAGAAACTGCCTTCTCCAGGAAGGGGTATTATGTGACAAACATTCCAAGTCCCTTCTTATGGTAATACTGCACTTTGCAAATGGCTGGGATCCAATCCAATTGAACATAATAAAATGAAACAATCTGTGCAATCTCCAATAGCTTTAATCTTTACCATGCTAATGATTCCTAAAACCAATGAGCATGGTTAAAAAAAAAAAAAAGGAAGAAAGAAAGAGAGAAGAAAAAGAAGAAGAAAGAAAGAAAAGACACATTCTGCTCTCCCGTTATCGGCCTCTTGGCAGCTGGGGCTGGTGCTTATTGTCACCATCAACAAGGTCCTTGGGAAAAGCTCACCCTCCTGCTCTGAGGTCAGAGTTTACATGTGAAATGAACTGGTCCCAGCCATCATACTGTCCCTCTGCTCATGATGGTTAACAATGAAACACAACTGCACCCGTAATTAAGACTGCTGCCCCATTTTGCAATGTTGGTGAGAACCCCGTCGGGAATGGCTTGGTCCCACCAGAACCTGGCATCTTTGCCAATTAGCAAATGGCAATTTCTGTCCAGCCACACTGAATGCCGAGGGTGTAGAGCCCTGTCCGAGTATGGCGGCCTCAGTGCTCTTAAAGAGTCTGTGTGGGTAGGACCATGGGGTGTAGTTTCAAGATAGTCTGGAAATAACCCATTCATTCATTCACTTGCCACACACTCATCTGCAGAGACAATCTCCTACAGGCCATGCACTATGCTGGGAGTCGGAAATGAGGGGATGAGTAAGACCCATTCCTTACTCTTTAGAGAACTCAGAAGAAAGGGACATTAAACACACACACATGCTTTTGATACACTGGAGTAAGTGCTACATGACAGGTAAGAACAGAAGCCTGAGGGTCGGGGGAAGCGAGTTGTAAGAAGGCTGCCACCTCCCCCTCCTCACCCTGCTGCCATGACTGTGTCCCAGGACGCAGCCATAGGGCCTGTTCATGTGAACCCGCTCCCATCCGGCCTACCCCCCACCTCTTGCTTCTCTAGACAACCCCTGGCCCGGCCCAGACTCAGAGCTCTATGCCACTGCCCGCAGCAGCCCGAGGTAGCTCGGGATGGTAGATCAGACTCTTCATCTGATCCTGGGATATGGGGATGTGGGGACCCAACACCCACCTGAACCTCGGGACTCAAATCTGTTTGGTTCTGGTCTTGCCCCATCCTGCGGCCAATCGACCTCAAGAACGCGGGTGGCCAGGAGGGGTTCACTTCCTAATGGTTCAGGGGTGGATCCGTCTGCTTGGAACATTATTTTTGATTACGAGTTTGCCTTTCTTTCTCTAATACCATTCAGTATTGACGAGCTTTTCAGAAAGTCAGCTAACCTTGGGAAAACAGGCTGAAACCCACCTGGGATATCTTAGGGGCAGGTGTGTAACTATGGGGAAAGTTCTAGAGGGGGAGAAATGGAAACAATGGATCAAGGGGAGACTTTGGATGAGTTTTATGTCTTCCACAGATCCTTCCCCAATTAAGGCAGTAATAGTAGTTAATAATAAAGTCACAGATCATATTTACTAAGCCCTGACTATGTGCCAGACACATTCTACAAGCTTTATCTATATTAATTCATTCAATTCTCACAATACCTCTGTGAAATAGGTATTATTTTTCCTATATCACACATTTGGAAACCAAGGCACAGAATGGTTCAGTAATTTCCCAAACATAGAATAGGCAATACATGGGATTTGAACCCAAAACATCATTTTCGATGACACTGACACATCATTAAAATAATTGTGCAATATATTTAAGTCCCTAAAAAAGTATATACTCTTTGACATAGGAATTCCATTTCTGGAAATCTAATCTTAGGAAACACTGGAATATTATATATTTATTAATTCAAAACACTCACATGCTACTTTTTAGCTTTATTTATAATAAGTAAAATCTGGATGCTATCTACATTTTCAATATTAGGGGAATGGTTCAATAAACTACCGTAATAGCCAATAAATGGAATTTATAGCCATCATTAAAAATGATATTCATGAAAAGTCAATAATATCCTGGAACTGTGTTGTAATGTTAAGGCAAAATGCAGAACTGAACCTTCTCTTGGTATGATCAAATTATGTTTGGGTGCTGGGGTGGGGGGCATATAGTGAAAGAAAAGAATCATTTTCCATTTGGTTCCATCCAAAGCAACTATCAGGGAACAATTTTTTCTGGCATATCTACTATCTCCTCTTAATCCAGTGCCTCAAGAAAACTCAACCTGGTACTTTATTATTTTTTTTCTGAGATATTTCACGTGGAAAAATAAATTATATCAGTGGGTTTAATATCTCAGTTGGATAGGTAAAGCTAGGTTCTTTAGCTCACAGAAAAGAAAAGAAACCAAGCAAAAAAAAGCTCTGAATTCTCAGACCTGCTCACGCAGTATATCTGGAATTGATGAGGCACAGAGATATCACCTGGAGATAACTTTTTTCCACTTGTTCGCAGGCTCAGAACCGAATCACCGCTCCTCCTTCCTCCAGCTGTACTTTGGAGCAAATTGAGTCCAAATTAGATCACCCGTTTCGTCCAATTGTATAAACCACGGCAATACCGTTTGGGAAAATCTAATAGTCTTAATCTAAAAACTGCTCCTGTGCCCACAATAGAATCAAACAAATAATCAATAAGCCTCTAGATATTATAACATCACTGAGTGAACAGATAGAGAAGAGCAGAGTTCGTGTTTGCAGAGTACTGCTTAAATGGAATCAAATCACAATTCAGCGAGGACGAAACAAACAACAGCACCAACAAAACTAGGCAGAGTCACAGAGTTTGCTCTAGAGACTTCAAGGGTTCCAGAATCTTCTACTGGAAAGTGTGAGATTGTGAATCTGAAGGAGGCTGGTATTTTCCTAGACATTTACAAGTGTCCTTCAGTCATCAATTACAACTTCGTGGCATTGTTACTATCATCCCCATTTTACTCTTGGGTAAATTTCAGACTCAGGTTAGTTCACTTGCCCAAAAACACACAACTGGTAAGTGGCCGAGGTGGGCACTGAATCCAAGCTTTTCAACTCAAATTAACGTGCTGGCAAACTGGCTCTGGAGTTCAGCCCCAAGCCAGGGTTGATCTGCTTTCTCCGTAAACGTAGGCAAATCAATAGCACCTTCAAGACTCCATTTCCGTATCTCAAAACGAAAGTAAAAATATATGTACGCATGTTAAATGCTTAGTGCAATGCCTGGTGCAAAATTCATACCCAATAAATGCTGGTTCTTGATAGTTTTATCATTATATCACTCTAATTATTAAAAAAAAAAGTGTACCTTCAACAAAATTGCACACAAATACCAAACTCTAGTTCAATAATGCAATAATGAAACACCTCCTCAAGTGTTTAGGAAAAAAGTGACTGATGTCTGCATCGTATTTGGAAATGAATGGGGAACTAAGATGGACTGATGAATGGGTAGAGGGACGGATGGTTAGAGGGATGGATAAATGGGTAAGGTCTGAGTAGAGAGACGTTAATTGTCAAATCAACTGTCAAATCGATGAGTGTTCACTATGTAATTCTTTCTTCTTTAAACATGTTTGACTTTTTCATAATAATAAAATAAATATATAAAATATATATTTTATACATATATAAATAAAATGTTTGACTTTTTAATAATAAAATATAAATATAATAACAAATAATAAATAATATGCTGGATGGATGGCATACTACACAGCAGTAGAGAAGAATGAAATACCATGGATGAATCCTACAACCCAACGAGGAGCAGAAGCAGCCAGACACTAAAGAGTGCATGCTGGCTGATTCTCTTTATATAAAACTCAAGAGATGACAACAGTGGTTAGCTCTTGGTAATGATGGGATTTATCGATTGGAAATGGGTATAGGTGAGCCTTCTGGGATGGTGGAAATGTTCTCTATTTGGATTGGGGTGGTGTTTACACGGATGTGTAAATAATTTACATGGGTGTACAAATTCTTTGAACTGGCTCTAATGAGTGTGCCCCTTACCGTGTATTTGGTACACCTCCTTTTACATTCTGATTCGAGAAGCTCACATTTTCTGAATGCCCTCCTCTCCCCGTGGCTGGCATTCTTTCTAGGCACTTTCTGATGCATTCACTTGGAAAACCATTTCAGAGAATTGTCTGACAGAATACATTATTTAAGCCTTTAAACGCGATGTGAAGCAATCTCACTTTCTTGGAAAATGACTGTCATCCCCGAGAGTAAACTTGGCCTACAAGGAAATCACGAATGTGTGAAACTCCTCAGCTATCTAGTAGCCCTTGTCCAGCACCCTTGGGCCTTGTCTTCTCTCCTTCATAATCAGATTATTCCCAGGAAAGAAAAATGATACCCCACTGACCCCAAATTCCTGTCCTCTGGCATGAGATTCAGCCATCAAGAAGGAGTATGGAGAAGCCACGTCCAAACCACACCACATGGAGAGTCACCTAGAGGGTGAAATCCTGGTCAAGGGGCTGCTTTCCCTCTTCTGGGAAATAATCCAGTTCAGAAGACAAACCTCTCATTCTCATTCACCCTAATATAATCCCTTTCCAAAGCTTCCTTTTGGACTGGCCCACCGGATCAAAGGTAGAAGGCACCCCTGGGCTTCTTCAGGATTATCCAAAAGGAGGTGCCAGTGGGATAGCAACAGACCTGGCCACCAATTCTCCCCCAAATCCCTTCCAAACTGCCTTTGATACAAACTTGAATGCAGCTCCTTCAAAATGCAGACAAAATGGAACTACATAATGATTTCTGCAAAATCAATAAAACAGAAGTCAGTGTAAGAATAGAGATGAATTAGGATCCAGAAGGGCGAGACTACCTACCCATACCATGATAACCTGGGGTACTTGTTTAAAAAACACAGATCCCCAAAGTTCTCTCCAAAACTACTGAGTCAGAAAATCTGGGAATGACACCCCTAAATATTTTTATTTTAACAAGCTCATACTGGGGATTCCCTTGCATGTGCAAACTGGAGGATCAGGACTTCTTTGTGAAGATTTCCTTAAGGGGAACAGGACTGTTCAGCCACCCCTTTACCCACCCATCCATCATCCATCCATGCACCCATCTATCATCCAACCATCCATCCATCCATCCATCGGTCCTATAACTCCATAGCCATAGAGCACTTTCTGTGTGCCATGCCACAGACTGCACCTTCCCTGAGGGTCAAAAACAAAATTTCCTTACACCAGTGAGTTTTACAGAAAACACACCAACTTAGCCACGTTTAACTATATGATCAACAGTCTAATCATATAATCATCACCGCCAAAAAACACTTATAATGGTAATGTCCCCCTTTTTCTCACCAGCCTATATAAACCTGTTTTCAGATATCACCCATCCTGTATGAAAGACTGCCTGGATTTTAAAGAGAGTATGATCTGGAACAAACCATTTTGGCTTGAGTCTCTTTTTCAAGGGAACTTGTACCTTCAGCTAAGAACACCCAAGTCTCACGGGTCTGCATGTCGACAAAGTGCCAATCTATGCAGCTGATTACTTTCTGAGATGTCCGATTACAAGTGAGCAATTTCCTTCCCCCCAAAGATACCCTGTGGAGAATATGTTATAGATTCTTTGTTATGAGGAAGTTAGGGGATTTGGATACCAAAGCAAATCCACAGGTTTTGAAGTTCTGTACCTTTAAAGTAAAGTCTTCAAAATGTCCGTGTGTGTGTGTGTGTGTGTGTGTGTGTGTGTGTGTGTGAGAGAGAGAGAGATAGAGAGAGAGATAGGATAACCAAGACAGAGATTCAATAAAAGATTATGCCAATTTAAAAATAAATAAATAAATAAATAAATAAAGCAACTAAATTGAAAAGAACTCCCAAAGCTAGATATGCTCCTTTTAGATTAACTGCTGTATACCTCTGTCATAGATCCATACAACAGTGGCTGGTGACATAGGAATTATTATGATTGCTGCACTGTATTGAGTTTCTTTATCTAGCCCCCTGTCCCCTCCATATTGCAATATCTCAGAAGGCAAAGACCATTTTTCTCTTTCTTACCACTGAATTTGTTCCATGCCCGTTAGTGCCTGACTCAGTAAATATCTGCCAAGTCATGGATGTAAGTCCTTCCCTGGAAAGAATGTGACAAAATGAGGCATCTTTGCAATTTTCAATGTCTTCGACCTCAGCCAAGTGAATGATTTCCATTGGGTAAGAGTTGCCTTTCATGCTAAGTAGTGAGGTTGCTACAGAGTAAGCCTCTGTGACTGAAGAGTGATGTCAGCCAGGCACTTGGCCGCAAACACTGATTTGTTGTTGAATGTCCCAAGGTGAGCACTAAGCAAGCAGATAGGAAGCTCCAGTCCTATCATTTTCTGTCATTCCTAATCAGAAGTAAGGGTGTCTTTGACCTGTGACCCTAATTATGGCCAGTTTTGCTCAAACATTACAAGTCAGGTATCAGCAATTCTCTATAACAAAACATGGGTAGCTGGGGTTAGTCCTGCTACCTGAGTCTCGTCTCTGTTGTGCAATTCAATGACATACTGCCTTTCTCCTCACCCTCATGGCATGTGCCCCACCAGCTGCCCATTAAACTAGTCTCCCTCCTCCCATGCACAATATACCCACTCACCAAAGTCACAGACACCACTGGCATCTCCTTTGATCATCCAGGAAGATTTCCCTCCCACATATCCTTTATTCCCATCTTGGTTGCAAATTAGAGTCACCTAGGGAGCTTTTACATGCTAGAACTTAACCTAGTTAAGCTGGGCTCCCTAGAGGAAGAGCCTGGGCACTGGGATCTTTTTTACAGTTTCCGAGATGATTCCAGTAGGGCTGAGAACCACTGATGGAGCACATCTTTACCCCCACTTTTCTCAGATTCATCAATTTGTGACTCTTGCTTCGCAAGGTTTCCAGACCTTTTCATGTCATATTTAGATGAGGTCTCTTTAGTATCCTGGACCTCCATTTCATTCTACAGACTTTGACAAGTTCTTTGATTTTCCAGAGCCTTCATATTTCACTGTGATTTGGCACTGATGGTTCGGACATCCTAGAGGTAGGTAGGTAGATAAATGGATGGATGCATGGATGGATGGATGGGCGGGCAGATGGGACAAATGAATGGTTGACCCTGTGAAGACTTTCATTCTAACATCTGAATTACTTCATCATTCTCTTCAAATGTTGTGTTCCCTACTAGACTTTAAATTCCGTAAGACAGAGACCTTGAACCTATTTGTCTTTGTTTCCTCAGGGCCTAGCATGCAGCACTTGGTTGGTGGACAGGTACAGCAACAGGTGAAAAATATATGCCTTTGGAAAATAAATGATTGTAGTTCCACACCCTTATTTGTAAGTCTGCCCAATATCCTTCTAAGAATAGAATTTCTTGATAGGGAGATGAAAGAGAAGTGTACCACTGATATTTTAATTTTATACTATACAAAGAAGTAGCTAATGGCAAATTCTAATAAAAAAATTCTAATTGGAAGATGGCATTATTGATCTCAATATAAATCTCAGACAGCATTTTTAAAATATTGGATTATTTGGATAGTAAGTGTCTTACTATCATAGAACTCCCTCTTTACAGTGATAAGAAAACTAAGGCCTAGCAAATGACTTGCTCAAAGTCTTGAACCCAGAACTCTTGTCTCCCAGTCCATGTTATTCTCTTGAATCAAAGGAGGAATTTTTAAATTGCACAACCCTCTTACCCTTTACCCCTGCCCCAAGCATGACCTGTTTTCTGATCAAATTCTCCAAAATGGCATCAATGAGCTGGTATTTTTCATCAAGCCACTTGGATTCCAATGGTACCTGAAAAACTATTTATGCTATTATGTTTGGGTTGTTTGAGAGAAAACTAGCAAGTCCTTGACTGTACCACCTATGGTGTGAAGACTGACGCTCGTTTGTAATGGGAGAGGTACATCGCTGTAAGAAATATAGTGCAGGTTACTTTGGAAAGTACAAGGCACCATAACTTTCCAAATTGGCAAAAACTACCTGCTATGGATTGTAGTAAAGTGTGTTTTTAAATTATTTCAGAACCATAAAACCTCTCCATAGAGAGTGCTTTGAAACTGCAAATTAAATATAGAACATCTATGAACTGTATCCATTTTTACAGTAAGTATATATTTCCATGGGGGTTTGTACCATCTTTTTTGTCTAGTTACACTAGTTAATAATGCAGTGAATTTGCAGTAATAGAGTAAATGTTATTTTGATGACACTATTTGATTAAATTAAAGATGACATTAAAAGGACCATTTCAATAAAGAACTGAAATATCCAGAAGTAACCGGGGCTGAGTGTTTAAGTCAGCGAGTCTGGCGGTCTTAAAAGGACCAAATGGAATTTCCTTCACTGTGTGAATGATGAGCAAGTTAAGGAACAATAGGACCAAATAATATATGGGAGAATATGAAGGCTCTGATGCCGAGACCCAGGCAATTTCAGTTATTTGAGGCAGGTATGCTACTCGCGAGAAAACAGCTCCTGTGGCCTTGGGTAAACGCAGAAACGCATTAAGTAAAACGAAAGCGAGAGGGCACTGAGATTTCCAGCAAAATGTGCTGATGTGGTGACAGTGAATTGAGTTGTCGCACAAACAAAAGAAAGTGAAGAAGTGGGATCTGCCATGCCGCACCGCAGCCCCTCCTACCCCCCCATCTTCTCTGCAAATTCACAAATGCACCCTGTCCACACCCGTGCAGGGAAACCTTTGAGATTAAAAAGGGAGAAGGGAGTCCTAATTCTTCTTTCAGGCCTCTGTTCATATGGTGCTTGCCAAATAAAGTTCTTTTCCTGAGTGAGAGGTTCACGTACATAAATCAAGTGACTGTTTGAAAATCCTGTGACTTAAGTTCTTAGAGATAAAATCTATCTGAAGAGACAGCCCTCAGCAACGTGACTGAGTTATGAATCACGGGCGTTTCACCAGAAAGAAGATCCAAGATTAAAGGTGCACAGTGGCTGAGGCCCCCGGTTCCCACAGAAACACCTGCTCTGGAGTCTTGGCCCCAAAGACAGGTGACATCTCTATCTCCACAGCAGGCCACTGACTGTTGACAAGTTCAAGCCCAGAGCACTCACATTTGTGACTGTTGTTACAACTGCACAGGAATAGGAAGGAAGGAAGGAAGAAATAGGAAAAAAAAAAATACCTTGGCTCCAGAAAATAGAATTCTTCCTTGTGATCTCAAAAGAGATCATTAGATGCTAAGTTTTCCTCAGATAATTCATCTGGCCATCATGCATGTTGATAGTTCACCGCAACCACTTATTTGCTCATAGAAAGGGATGGTGGTGTGGTTTGTTAGGAAATTCAAGTGCCCCGGTGTCAGTAAATATTTCCTCTTAAAGTGCAAATACCTCAGAATGCAACTATTCGTGGCATATTTGACTTTCTGAGTATAAACCTGGAGTGTTTACTATCTTCCTAGCAGCGATTCACTTAGAGACAAAGGATGATATAAAGCGTCACTTGAGACGAGTCTATTAGGTAAAGCACATGGTAACAAGCTGAGATCTTTAAGACTGAACAGAATCCTCAAGCTGCCGGCAGATTTGTTCTTGTTAAAGATACTCACGTACTTGGAAGGACCACAATTACTCAGAAATGATGGCAAACCTTCTTTAGGAAACACCCTATTTCTCAGAATGTTGAGCAGCTCAAACTTCTGAGTTTGAGACAGGTCCCTTGACGGCTTCTGAGCCCACCTGCCCAGACCCCGGCTGACTGTCCTCTTTCTCCCCAGGGATCTGGGGCAATGCTTAGGAGAGCTCAAACTGTGTTTGTGGTATACTTTCAAAACATAAAAACTCAAAAAGAATCTCTGATGCATGTCCCAAACACACACACACACACACACACAAACAGAGGATTTTTAGGGCAGTGAAACTACTCTGCACGATACCGCAATCATGGGTTCAGGTCACGATCCATTTGTACAAACCCCCAGAGTGAACAATGCCAAGAGTGAGCCCTGATAGAAAGTATGGCCTTTAGGTGACATGTGTGTCGTATATGTGACAATGACGTGTCAGGGTAGATTCTTCGATGGTAACAAATGAATTTGGTGGGGGATGTGGGTGGTGGGGAGTCTGGGCATGTGTGGGGCGAGGGGGTATGGGAACGTCCCATACTTTCTTCTCAGTTTGGTTTTGAACCTAAAATTGCTCTAAAAAGTAAAGCCCATTTAAAAAAAAAAGGAAACAACTTTAATAAAAAGCATATTTGAAAAATACCATGGTAAAAACGTCCAGTTATTAACTGCAGTTCAGTGTCCCTATTTGAAAAGAATCTTTTACTGTCCTCACCGGAATCGGTATTCACATGGTCCAGTAAAAACAAAATCTGAGACCCTAGACCTTGTAACTCCCCCTCATCTTGAGCTTGCTTGCCCTGAGTGTCACAGCACAACCCTGACCAATTTCCCGGACACGGTGTGTGGAGAAAACAGCTCTTTCAGATCACGAGGGACATTGGTGGCTCATTCTTGAAGATGAGCAGAACATCATCGCAGACTACCTCTCCTGCTCATCAGAAGCAGCCCAGGTCTGTGACACCTGCAGTCTCTCCTCCTGACCCTGATGCCTCCCCTCTTCCATGGGGCAAGTCCTATACAGCCTCCAACAGTCATCTCCTCTCTGCAGAGTTTCCAGATCAAGAAGGAACAAACAGAGGGAGTATGTGCATTCTGTGGTGTTTACATCATTGGTATCATCATCCCCAGACCCACCCCCATTCCCATGTTAAGAGACATTTGCTTATGTGCCTCTGCCCCTGTACTAAGAGGTCCTCAAGGCCAGGGTGTGTATCTTAATTGTTCTTATTTGTGTGTCTAATCTCTGGTTCCTGGCATGGGCTTGGCACGTCGCTGATGCTCACAAGTACAGAAGGGCAACTGGACATTTGGGCAGCTATGTTATTTCTAGTAAGCCAGTAGAATATCATTACAGATTTTCAATAAAATATAAAAATCCCACCATTCATCTAACTATGCATCATTTATCCGTCTATCCAACCACTCATCTGTACATGTATCCATCCATCCATCCATCCATCCATGTAACTGTCCATTCATCATCCATCCATCCACCCATCCATCCATCCATCCATCCATCCACCGAAAAAATGTGCAATAATACCTACTCTGCCATGCCTTTTTATGGGTGATAAAAAAAAAAAGATGTCTAGAAAAAGAATAAGATAAAGTCCTTGCCTTGACATATGGCGCTGCTGAATCGGAGAAATAATACATGAAAGCAAGGACCATATCTTGTCCATCTTTTTGTCTGCTGCAGTGTCTTGCACAGAGACTTTATTCAGTAGCACTCAGTTAAGTGACTGGTGAATTAATGCATGAAAACAAATACAATACAGGACAGTAAGTGAAAATTGTCAAGTAATACAATAGACAAAAGGCTACAGAAGAGTGGAGGGTGGGCTGATCACGTCCAGCTGGGCACCTCAGAGAAGGCGGAATGTGAGTTGGGACTGAAGGGCTGGCTCAGATTTGGAACAGGGTGATGAGAGCAAGGCATTCCAGAAAAGCTCTACCCAGGCATGCGTGCAATCTCTACTGTCACGGCCCATCACAATGCTTGGCACAGAGGAAGACCTCAATACGTGTTCCTGTTTTGAAGTGAGGCATGTGCCGGGCTGAGCTGAACATTAGGCAAAACTGAAGGGGACAAAGTTTGTGCCCTCACAGAGTCCGCTGGGGCCGTACTGGAAGCTCGTGCACACTGGGTGAGAAAGGTGGTAGTGTGCGCCATCCAACAGCACAGAGGACAGTGGAGGTCCTAAAGGGACTGTTGACGAAGAGGTTTCTAACTTGATGAAGTTCAAAGCTTGTGTTTGCAATTAGCAGCATCCATCTGCATATAATTAGTGTGCAAAGCCCTTAAACAGAGTTCGTTCTCTAAAGTAGGTTAAATATGCATACATACCCCCATGCAGTTGTGCCGGCAGTAGAGATGGGTTGCACGGATTTATTATTCTGTGTTGACTAAAGATGGACTTCAGTCCAGTTTAGGTCCAAAGGACAACACTTGCATTTTATTTGGACCATCTGTTCAGAACAAGGGCCGGATTTTCCAAGGGCTCTAACTTAGGGGGTCTGAGTGTCAGGGCTGGTCATGTGTGGTTCAAGTGAACCAAGTGGTTCAGCATATGGTCAGTTTCACCACAACCACTACCACCACCACCAACTACTACTGGAAGAAAAAAAAAAGTCCCTAGGAGACAAAGCAAAAGCATGGCAATGAGTGATTCATCATGAATATTTGGGGACCTTTGCTGGCCCATGCAGCCATGATCCAGCTTTCTCTTTGGTTCCTGCTTCCCTCTGCAATGCCAGAATTATTCTGGAAGCCCAAAAAGTACCTTAGAAGCACAACCTAATTCACTAGCTCATTCCATAAATATTTATTGACTGATGAGCCCTCGTTAGGGCATGAGGGAGACACTGGTGACACCTGGCCTATGGAACTCAAAGTCTGGTGGAAAAAATGGGAATTGATAAGGGAACAAAAATATATGCAAAATCACAGCATTGTTCTCAAGAGGAAATGTGTGGACCTATGAGAACTTATAAGAGGTTTAATGCTGTCCAGGAAGGCTTCCCAGAGGGAGTGACAATTAAGTAGAAACCTACAAAATGAGAAGAGACAAAGAAGGGGAAACCAGCATGCATAAAGGCCCTGTGGCGGGAGGCAGAGGGGGACGTTCCAGAAACTAGGAAAAAGTCAGCATGGTAGGGCAAAGAATTAAGGAGAGAGCCATGAGCAATGAGACTAGGGAGGGGCTAGATCACGGCGGGGATATGTGTGTGTGTGTGTGTGGACGGATTGCAGGTTATGTTCAGGGGTCTGTCTTTATCCTAACAGCTATAGAATCTCATTGGTGTGATTTAATTGGGGGTAGAAGGAGGAGAAACAGCACACTTAGATCTGAGTTTCGAGACGATCACTTTGGCTGTAGTTTGAAAACCATCTCCACATCTCCCTGCTGGCTTCAGCTGTGCCCTGGCTCCTTCCATAGCAAGGATGCTGCTACTCGCCCTTGGCATGCTTAGGCCAGGGACTGCCTCTTGTCCTGTCAGACCGTCCCTGCCATCTGCAATGCTGGCTGGACTCCATCAGGACTCAGTGCACGCCCCTCTCTCCTCTCTCCACCCGCTTCCATGGGCCCATGTCTGGGGCCCCTTCCTCTGACTCTCCATCCTCTGACTCTCCATCCTCTGACTCCCCGTACAAGAAAGGAGTCTCTCCTGGGAGCAACAGTCTCCAGTTCTAGTGGGGGTGAGTCTAGAGCAAGATCAACATCAAGTAAGATTTTCATGGTCTCTAGGAATGGGTAGAGCAGTAGCACCATAGCTGCTGTTAACGGAGGTCTGCTGTTTTCATCTTTCTAACACACATCCCGCTTTTCCCAGAGATGGCGTGCCTGCTTTGCACCATTTCTCACAATCTGTGCAGCTTGTGTCAAGTGACGTGATCCTCCAGCTGGAAGGGGGCCAGGGCCGCAGGGATTGGCTTGGCGGCTGACATGTGGCCCGCTGAGGGCCAATGAGAGTCAGGCACGGACTCCCCACTGGAGCTCTCCAGAAGGAGCCCAACACACACCTTTCCCACCAGCCACTTGAAAGTGAAGGATGCGGCCCCATGTTGGGCATCTCTGCCCTCCTGGGCTGACACTGCCTGAAAATGAAGATGACACAGAGCAAAGCTCAGCTGAAGGACGGAGAGAAACAATCATGCCAGAGCCGTTTGATCGCCTGGGCCCGACAGTGACAGATCTACCCCTCCAAGCTTCCCAATTTTGGGAACGCATTAACTCCCCATTCTGCCTCTGCCATTTTTGGGTGGGTATTGTCGCTCCCAGCTGGAAATAAAAACTTCAGTCTCATCTGGTCTCTTCTCATTGTCCTCTAGTGACTGCTACCACCCTACCCCCTCCCCTTCTTGTCTGGGAGGAAGTTAAGTGGGGGTAGAATTAGGAGAAGGGCTTGGATAGGGTGGAAACACCTCCCTCCAGAGCAGCCCCTCAGCCTTCCGCTACCAGGCCCTGGGGAAATGCACACTGGAATCCAAGGACACACTCAGACCCATGACTGTGAACGCCTGGCTCCCTGCAAAGGTGTCAACTTTCTCCGTTTCCCAAAGTCCAGGGCACCATAATTGCAGATTTTGGATTTTAGAATTCTTTTGAAAATTCCCAATTTCATAACTGCAAGTGTCTTTTTTTTTTTTAAGATTTTATTTATTTATTTGACAGACAGAGATCACAAATAGGTAGAGAGGTAGGCAGAGAGAGTGGGGGGGGGAGCAGGCTCCCCGCTGAGCAGGGAGCCCGATGTGGGGCTCGATCCCAGGACCCCGAGATCATGAACTGAGCTGAAGGCAGAGGCTTTAACCCACTGAGCCACACAGGCACCCTTCACTGCCAAGTGTCTTAAGAGGAACTATTACTAAAATGCTTACAGAAAGTGTAACCCAAGCATAAAGGATGTTAGCTCAAATTTTTACCCCACATTAATGGAAGTCATGTTAAGTTTTATCATTTATGGGTTTAGAAATCCACAAATCCTAATACCAAAAACCTGTGTATGCATATGTATGCGTGTGGTATGCCCGAAGAGGGAAAAAATAGACCTTGAAGAGCCAGGGTTTTTGCTTTGTGTCTCCCTCTCGAATTCAAGTGCACCCGCTATAACTTAGCTTTCCAACCCAATATCCTATTTCATCAGGAGCTGATAAGACAAGCCCCTTCCTCTTGGAACAATGACATGTCACTGTGCTTTGGCAGGAACGAATACTGAAAGCAATCTACTGTTCTCCCTTTTCTTCAAGGAAGTAACCACTAACTCCCCGTGCCTCACCCATCTCTCTCTCTCTCTCTCCCTCCCTCTGTCTCTCTCTCTCCCCCTCACATACACACACGCACACACACTCTGTAATGCATCTGGGTCGGAGATTACACACGCAGTCCACAGACTGGGAGGGAGTTTTGGAAAAGGATGTCTCAAGAAGAAAAATACTGGGATCTCTCTCTCTCTCTTTAAAGGTTTTATTTATTTACTTATCTGTCAGAGAAAGAGAGAGAGCACAAGCAGGCCGAGGCAGAGAGAGAAGCAGGCTCCGGCTCAGCAAGGATCCCGATGCCGGATTCAATCATGGGGTGGAATGATGCCATGATCACGGGGTCATGGGACCATGACACAAGCTGAAGGCAGTAGCTTAACCGACTGAGCCACCCAGGTGCCCCTCTTTCTCTCTTTTCTATCCAAAACCAAAACAAACCCCCAGAGCACACGCAGTATTCCGTAGTTAAGAACAAAGTCTCTGCTATCATCACCTGGGCTGAAATGTCTAAAACTTAGAGCTACTCAGCTCTGAAAAGTCCATGAACCTCCGTCCTCTCATCTGCCAAATGGGGGTATTGTCATTAAGTCGAATAAAGCCTGCAAAGCCCTCAGCCTATGCCCTGCCTGGCCTAGGGGAGACACGAAGGAAATGCTGCCGTTGCCACTGAGAAGGCAGGTCCGGGAGCGGACGGTCATGGAGATGTGGGGCGGCGCGTGCGATCTCCAGGCGAGCCTTCTCAGGCCAGCGCGACGAATTCCGCACCGTAAGGCTCTCGTCACTCAAGAGGAAAACCTGCTCCTTGCTGTCCGGACGCCGCAGGGTGACTCTCGGGCGACTATGGCATTCAGCTCGGAGGAAGCCGTACACACAGCACACCTCAGCGCTTTGTCCAGATGGAGTTAACACGAGACTTGGAGAGGGGATTAAAGAATAGAAACGTGTTCATCTGTGAAATTAAAAGTAGTACAGCATGACACACAACATTATGTGTTGGGGTTAGTCAAAAGCAATAATTAGGCTGAGTATGACTCTGAACACACTCATAATCAAACAAAAGCAATTCCACCGGATGAGGCGCAATGATTCTCCCGGGAGGGGAAACAGCCGAAAGGGGCAGATGTACTCGGGAACGAGCGGAAGGGCCTCAGGGCCGGGCACGACCTGCCCCCCAGGAGGCCCCAGGGGAGCTCAGGAGCTTTGTTCATGGCCAAGGCAAGTGACCAGATTATCGTCTTAAACAACACACCCGTTTCTATCGCTCAAGTCCAGGCACAGTGGGGCTCACCAGGCCAAGGTGCTGACCTTCATGGCTCCCGTCTAGAGGCCCCGGGGAAAGAATCTGCTCCCAGAACACTCCAGTCGGGGCAGAAGTCAGTCCCATGCAGTTGTAGGACTGAGCGCCCGTTTTCCTGGCGGCAGTAAGCCTGAGGGCCGCACTTCCCTCAGGGCTGGAGAAATGAGCTCCCCGTCTTCCACGTGGTCACAGGAGTGAGTCCCCACTTCCTTCTGGCTGCCAGCCAGAGCAGGCACGCAGCTCCCGGAGGCCTGTACTTCTCGCCATGCAGGCCCCTCTGTCTTCTAAGTCAGCAACAGAACGTGGAACCCTTGTCGCGCTCGCCATCTCTCTGCACCCGTCCCCTCTACGCCGCCACGGCTCGCTCATTCCCTCCGCTGCTTCCTCTTCTGCTCTGAAGGGCTCCGGTCATCGCCCTGAACCCGCCCTGGGAATCCAGTCGTCTCCCTACATTACTCGGCTGATTAGTTACCTTAATGACACCCGGAAGGGCGCTTTGCTCATGGGACGCAACCACGGGAGTAGCAGCAGAGTGGAAGCTCACCGGCCCAAAGCGGCCGACCACAGCCCTAGCCGCGGCCCCCCTGACAAATGGGCACTAGCTGGCACGTCTCCCGGACTCGATCTCCCATGGCTTCTGCAGCTTGGCAGACAGCACAGCTGGAGAGACGAGCAGGCAGTGGGAATCAGGCTGAGCGGCAGTGGGCATCCGTGCGACAGGGAGTGGGGTCGCTGTGGGGGCTGGGACTGTTCAGGATCTGGGAGGTCCTCAAAAGCGAAATGCCTAGAGCCCCACTTCTGGCCCTCTTGGAAGACTGTGCACTTTTCAGCCTGGCCACCCAGAAGACACAGGCTCTGAGATCCGTGAGGCGTGAGTGCTCTAGGCGCCATCACGAAGTCATGCAGTGAACTAATAGGGCGGCAGCCAGGGTTTGGGGGTGGGGGGGGACAGTGTCAGGTCTCCCAATCAGTGACAAGAATAGATAGTAACTACCACTGCAGCCGTGTGTGGACGAACCTCCAGCCTGCCCGGTGCTGAACAGAAGGCTGCCTTGCCTTGCCTTTTTTTTTCTTTTCTTTTTGGTTAAGATTTTATTTATTTATTTGCCAGAGAAAGAGAGAGAGAGCACAAGCAAGGCGAGAGGGAGGCTCCCGCTGAGCAAGGAGCCTGATGCGGGACTCGATCCCAGGACTCTCCACGGGACATTGACCTGAGCCAAAGGCAGATGCTTAACCGAATGAGCCACCCAGACACCCCAAATGCTGCATTTCTAAGGCCCGCAACACATCCATGAGGTGGGCAGGATCCCCCCCACCTTGAGTGGCGGACGGAGGCCCAGGGAGGCTTGAGCAGGACACCCAGGAAGGACGATGGAAGGTCACTCCGTTTAACCCTAAAGCCACCACTCACCCTCGCAGCCTCCTTGGCCCGTCCTGCGTTTCTCTTCCTTCCTCCCTCGGCCTGTGATTTCCTCTAGAATGTCCTTGGACCCAACACCCAAGAAATAATGATTTAATTGCCGATGTTTTTTCAATGACATAATTAAATATCCACCGTGAGATAAATCAAGCTGAACCTGTTCAGGGCCGCCCTGGAATATTTTATTTTGAGGCTTCTTATACACATCTTTTGGCTTTCATGGATCTAAAATTAGGTTTCCAATTTTGGCCCTAGAGGCATGAGGTAAAAATGGTTATAAATAGCATCTAGGTGCCACATTCTTTTTGGCTCTTTTTAAGGGGCTAAGTGAGGGGACAAAGTAATTACTTTATTGAAAAATGCAAGGGATTATCCTCTGGCTTACTATGGTCTCGGGTTATCTGATAGCAGCGTGTAGTGGAGAGACACTCTAGGGTTGCCGGGAGCCATCCCAGAAAGCTCCCTACCCAGCCCGGCATTCCCGGGGTCGGCCCCAAGCTCCTGCGAGGAGGGAAGGGAGCACTCCCTCCTTCCTCTCGCCTCCCTTAACGCTCGAGAGCTAGATGCACCTGTGCTGTAATAGATGCAGGGATACAGCTTGGGGGAGGGGGGGAATAATAAATGCAGCTAGGAGCTAAAAAATGGTTTTTGAAGCTAATGACAGTGTTCCTGCCTTTAGAGCTCCAGGCAGAAACAGGAAGTCAGAAATCTAAGTGGCTTGAGAAAATATAACATTTAGCAAACTCATTTGCTGGCCTCCAGTTGTATTATCCTAATTTATTTCATTGTTGTGGGGTTTTTTCTTTTGGGTACTTTTTTGATCTATTTTTAATGGAAGACTAATGTGCATTTCTCCCCCACCCCACCCCCTTTTCTTCCCACAGGGATTTATTGAGCAGTAAGACTTTTTTTTTTTTTAAAGAACTTTTCTTTTTTAACCTACTCCTTTATAGAAGCAAAGATGGGACTGAGGGGGAGAAATTCCCGCTTTGTAATCCATATTTAATGTCTCTGTTCCCAATTCCTAAAGCTTTATTTCACTTGAATCTTCTGGGAGGGAAAACTATCCTAACCAACTTGGAGGAGGGCATCAGGTAGGACCCCAGCCCCTTGTGGCTGGGGTTCTCGGCTCGGAGCCTGGCTCTGGGCTACCTTTCCCCCAGGGCCCACTGCCAAGGCCCGTGGAGTGGACCCCTTCATCCAAACGGCCCACCCAACTATATCGACAATCTGATAAATAAATGTGTCGGTCGTGTTTCCAGGCCTGCAATACGTCTGCAGAGTGGAGCCAGTAAAGTTATATTTCTCCAGTGCCCCAGGATGGAGGGCGAGAGAAGCTGCCTCCTCTGGGCTGAGGACTGACATCCCTTCATTGTACACGGAGGTGTGTGCGAGGACTGATGTGCTCACATGCTGTCAGCCTCGGAACTCCTGGACTCTTCAAACACAGAAGGAGAAAGTAGGCTGAGTTGTTCTGGTGTTCTTGGATGGAGGGAGAGAAAAGGAAGTAAAATTAGTTTGAAGGACTTCTCGAACAATCGCCTCATTTAGGCAATCAGTGTGATGACCCAGAGTTTCCAGAGCTCAGCTGAATTTACAAGTGCCGTGCAGTGTGGGTGCTCTTTTGAGCTGCCCAGCAAGCCTGTGAGGAAGGTGGGTTAGGCACTAATTAGCCTAAAGGGACGGACGACAACGAAAAGATGGAGGGACGAAAAGACATGTTCAAGGTCACAAGGGAAGTTAAGGGAAGAGCCAGGATTGGCCTCCACACACTGCGTCTATGAGATAAAGTCTACCGGGTGCTCAGGCCATGTCAATTAAAGCCAGCTTCTCTCTCCCCAAAAAGACAGCACACATATAAAGTGAGGTCTAAAGAAAAAGAATTTTCAGGAGTTTTGAAAGTAATGAATGAAACAAGTCAAAATATGTTAAGGCAAAGGGGAATGTGTACACAGGGAGGGTGAAATGAAGACGCCAACTTTAAAACAAGTCCTTACAGGGGTGCCTGGGCGGCTCAGTCGGTTAAGCATCTGACTCTTGATTTCAGTTCATGATCTCAAGGTCATGGGATCAAGTCCCAAGGCTGGCTCCATGCTCAGCACAGAGTCTGCTTGAGATTCTCTCCTCCACCCCCAACCTCAAATAAATAAATAATTCTTAAACAAACAAACAAACAAAAACCCCCCAGTAGTCAGATCAAATGAGGAGCACAACTGAATGAACAAGAAAGGGAGAAACCAGAACACAGAACACAAGAAGTCCAGGGTGTGTGGGGAGGTTTGGCAGAGTACGGAAGGAGTAGCAATGTCAAAAGAGATTTTAAAAAATAACAGTGGTAAAACAAACACACAAAAAAACCTACTTTTGGTTAGAGTATATAGACTTTCAAATCTGAGGTTGATACTTTTGGCATGAAAACTTCAGGTGCATTAAAATTAGGCGACAAGTAAATTTCACAAGTGCAAGGACAATCAGCCTCATTCTGAAGGCTGAGGTGACATACTTAAGAAAAGCAACCAAGGGTACCTGGGTGGCTCAATTGGTTAAGCGACTGCCTTCGGCTCAGGTCATGATCCTGCAGTCCGAGGATGAAGTCCTGTATTGGGCTCCCTACTCGGCAGGGAGTCTGCTTCTCCCACTACCTCTCTCCTCTCATGCTCTCTCTCTCAAATAAATAAATAAAATCTTGAAAAAAAAAAAAAAACTTCAAAAAAAAAAAAAAAAAGAAAGAAAGAAAAAGAGAAGCAACCAAATGACAGAGTCCAATTCTAAATGCAAACTGCCTCTTTGCTCCAAAAGATGTCCACCTCAGGATGTCACCCTTTAAAGAAAAGGACTAACCTCAATATTCCGTGGAAAAGGAAAGAGGAATTATTGCCAGTGAGATTGTTTCTTACTAGTTCTAGACATTCAGGCAAAGCTTTTTCAATTAGAATCTCCCTCTTGTGTTTTGGATCGAGCGGAATCATCAGCGACATGGCTACCTGGCAGTGTCAGGGTGTCTCCTCCTTCCCCCTGCAGGGCCATGCTCACGTATCTACGGAGGTCAACATCCAGGTTCATAGGCAGCAGTGGGATCCAGGGATGTCTCCAGAGGACCTGTTCCAGATACTGTGACTTGCAATACCCACATCCTTGAGCAAACATCCGGACTGGTGACTTGCCACTCGTTCCAGATTGGGAAGAAGTCCCTGAACTCAGAGTATTTACAAGGATGTTTATCAAACTCAGGCTACTTGATTTGGTTACAGCAAGTGAGATCCACTGTAGTCTACAAACATCCACCAATGTTTGTAGATGTTTCAGGTTTAATGTTATTGTGCCCTCTGCTCTCCTTACTTGTGTGTATAAGGTGATTCTTTTCACTGATGCAACAAAGAGTTCCTGGGCACCTTGAAGATAACATAGTTCCTGTCTTCAAGGAGTAGTCTTGTAGGGGGACAAAGACAAGAAATTATTCCGATTCAATGTGACAGCACTTGAAAATAGTAGAAGCTGATAAAGTAGAAGAGAATCTCAATTATGAAGGTCAACTCTGTCTGGGAAGGGGGAGTAGAAAAGATTATTCAGAGGAAGGGTTGTTTTGTGCTGAGTCTTGAAAGACAAAAATCAATCCAAACTCAACAACAATCTCATCATGGGCTGACAGTACCATCGCCACGAGAAACTCAAGAAGAAGTCTCAGAAATCAATATATCCTTGGTTTTTGTTTTTTCTTCAACCTCCTTCTCTTGAGGACCTTCTTAAATATCTAAACACGGACCTGGAAACAGACTCTTGGAGACCAAAAAATCAGGCTTTGGAGCTGATAGTGGATATCAACAACCCAGGGCTTAGTTAATACGGATTCTAGGTTCCCTGTGACTGATGCCTCATATTTGAGAGCACGTGCCACACTTTCTCTCTTGGGTCAACAGAGAGCCACTGAACAAACCAAGTCATGCTCTGTGGTGGGAAAGAGTCAAATGGTGGAACTCAGAAGGAGCTATAAAGACCTTGAGAGTCCTGGCAGGGCTACTGTGATGGCCAGTTCACACCCAGCTTCCTTTAGGTATCCCACTCTCATTCTAGATTTTTCCATTTGTGTCCAAGGTACTGAAAGGTGGAGCCATTTCCCTCCTTTCTGTTTATTTTCTGGATCTGATCCAACTGTGATGTGTCTGAAATAGTGAGAGAGAAAGCTCTAAAGTAGCCCTCTAAGCATCTAGCTTAGATGTTCTGGTAACTCAGCTGCTCTTGAAGTTCATGTTCCTGCATCTTCCTTGTCTCTCTCTCTCTCTGGGAGTTTCTTGTCCTGGACAGGTGATCTGACTTGGGGGTAAGGGATTTGTAGTCCCAGGGGTAGGACCATGGAAGAGAAATATGTAATAAGCAAGAGTACAGTCTTTGCTGTCAACGAGATCAGAGTTTGGAATTTTGGCTTGATTTTTATGAGATGAATGACTTACTATCCCTGTACCTTAGTTTCCTCATCTAGAAAATGGGCATGATAATGCTTATGTCACAGGATAGTTTGAAGATTAAGGAGAAAAAGACAGAGGTTGTCCCCAAAGTACAAAACTGAGTTCATGTCCTATAGAAAGCCCTCAATAAATGACTATTATGTGTCTTAGGCGCCTCCTCTGTGGTCCCACCTTGATTCATTATTTCGCTACATCTTTACAGGAATTTTGAATGGTTGCCTTCATTGTCTTTTTGTTGTTGTTGTTGTTTGTTTTTTGTTTTTTACAAATAGGAAACAGAAGCAAAAAAGGTAAGGAAAAAAGAAGGCAGGCTTCAAGCCAAGGTCCATCTGATACAAATCCAAGACTGCTCTATTACATACATGAAAATAAACACCTATTTCCGTGGGTGAAGAGAGGGGGTGGGCAGGCAGAAAAGGCACAGGCACAGAACGTGTCCTTCTGGAGAGCTGGTTTTCGCCTGGGACCTCAGCCATGGTATTTGGCATTAATTCCTTCCAGGCGACCACAAAGAAGACCATGAATAGATTTCTCAATTTCTAGCTCACGTTTTCCTGAACAATGATGTCTCAAAATATCTCAACAATGAGATATTTTCCCTCTGTGTCTTGTGATGACCGTCAAGTTCAGTTAGTCAAGTTCAAGGTCCTCTGAAGTATCCACGTAATTCAATTTTATCTTGGCATGTCACATGTGTGGAAGAAATGCTTCAAATTTTCTGAGATGAAGCTACCTTTAAAATGTGACTTCTTCCTCAACTGTCTGATATGATACATGTTGGCAGGTTTTTGTTCCTTCCTCCCCCACCCCAGGGTTACAGAGGTCCGTTTTTCTTATGTTCTCTATTTTGGGAGGGGGGATGCTATTCCGGGGGAGGTAGA
Source organism: Mustela putorius furo (assembly GCF_011764305.1). Classification (NCBI taxonomy): domain Eukaryota; kingdom Metazoa; phylum Chordata; class Mammalia; order Carnivora; family Mustelidae; genus Mustela; species Mustela putorius. The sequence goes on along the minus strand of NW_025421304.1, from coordinate 35,784,356 downwards.
CTTATCTTCAGGACTTTTCAAACCACTGTCATACATTTTCATTACCTCTTCCCAGACTATTCTCTAGGGCATCACGGGAACCTTGGACATGGGGTAGACTGTGTTTGGGACTGTTGCCTTCTAATTAGAATGGTGACTTTTACCACTGAAGTATAATTCTGCCAGATGGGCCGGGAGTGTGGGAAGCAGCTAGACATATGTAAGAAGCCTAATTCTTTATGGGGAATGGACTGTTACTTGGTAGTTTATGCCAAGGGCAGACAAAGAAGAATCCACTTTGCCTCTCCATGCAAATTCACCCAAGGTACCAGACAAGAAGGGTTCTCCATGTCAGAAACATAACGATCCATAATTTGGGCTTAGACATACTAAAGACTAAGTACCTGCCGGTCCTGAGATGGGGAAAGGCAGACAGAGGCAAAGGAAATCTCAGCCACTATTCCCATCTACTTGCTTTCCTAGCGGAGCCACATTCCTCTCCATGATCCTACAGAATACAGCACGAAGTCTTCAGTGAAAAATAAAACCAAAGTTCTGGGCTAATGCCATCATTAAATTGAGGCCCAAGTAAGCAGAGGGAAAAAAATCACCATGATTTATAAAAAACCAAAAAAGTAGGAAAAAGCACAATCCTTGACTTACATGAAGTACTCTCTTATTTTACTAGATTTCTTCCTCTCTTTACAGGGATTAATTGGCTTTTCCAACCCAGGAAAGGAAACCTGAGAATTTCTTCTTTCCTATGATTATGGGGGATGCAAATACAATGCAGAGGAGGAATAACAAATGCTCTGTTTTCTGAGCGCTCTCCCATGATTTATGAAAGGTGTACCTCACTGTGGGAAGATAATGCCATTTGAAATGGTCCATTTCATAAATCTATCCCCCTCGTCCCCAGCCGGATACAGGACTCCTATGAACTCCTGAATCCAATAATGTTTTCATCCTCTATTGACAAAAAAAAGGAAGAAGAGAAAAAAAAAAGGACTTTGTTTGGAGCGAGGTAATGATGCACTTACAAGGGAGCAGCGGCTAACACTCTGTCTCCAGGGCTTTCTTTGGCAATGGCCACAGAGCTTCCAAGGCGGGGAAACTTGGATAAACAAAATGAAGAAATAATCAACACGCGCGACATCCCTGATGTCCTTTTACTGCTAGTGGCATTAATTATAGCACGGGCCCAATCCTCTAAGCGACCGCGGAACCAAATGTTTTGCCTGAATACCCTCTCCACCACATGATAAATTTATCCTTTGGAACTGGGGTATTTCCTATTCATTCACGCACCGCTTCGGTGTATCTGCTTGTTTATCTAACTGCAAGATCGCGGCCAGCAGAGGAGTCTGTGCCAAGCGTGACAGAGGAGGCAGTCGGGGACCAATCATAAACTTTCGTGAAATTCATGGTTGTGAGTTTTTCTGGCCATACGGAGGGACAAGTGATATATACGTATCAGGGCTATGCAGGCTCCGGGAAACCGTCATGAAATATGAGCAGAGAACAGAGGAAGGTTCCTTGGGATGCAATGACACGGACAGCATCGGCACAAGGAGCGACTAAAACACATGCCTGAACGGCACAGACGAGTTATACGGCAGACGGGGGCAGCATGACGCATGGCACCCTGGTGTCATGGACACTGAGAAGCAAAGAAAGTAAATCCGCTAGGCAGGAAATGCTTCATGTTCATTAGAAAGTGGGGAAAAACAGTTAAATTAAAAAAAAAAAAAGTAGGAGAGGAAAGCAAGCCATACTTGCATACATTTGGGTTTTTTAACCTCAGTGGGGATAGCTGCATTTGGGAAAACCCATACACCCACCCCTTAGATTCTAAGGGATTAGGAAGCAGATAAAGTACACGATATAAGACGGAAATGATGTAAAAATACGAATTTGAAAGAACTCCTCACATCATACTCTCCCTGATACTCTGGTATTTGCATATTTTGACTTGTATTTAAAAAGTGATTTCAAGGTCAGCTTCAGTGGAGAAACACTAAGCTAAGATGGAAAGTAACCCCATTAAAAGTCTACCAGTATTTTGCATATTTATTTTTCTTCTTCTATAGTGAGCAATGACAACAAATAAATCAAAAAATCAGGGTAAACAAATACCAGAGAAGTTATTTTATACAAAGTGTATACTCCTTATTCTATTTATATACACAAACATTTCTATTACTTGAATTTACAAAGTGTGTAACACACGCCTGCAGGCCTTAAAAATCTGCATGCATTTGCATAAAGAGAAAACATATTATTGTCCCAAGTCTTGGAAGACCGTGGCCCAAATAAAATGATGACCTCCTCAAATTAGTTTTGTATAATGGGACGGAAGTAATGTGCATTTTTAAAATCTTCAGGACCATGATTTTAAAAATATAAATAGATTTAAATTTTCCAGTTATGTAGGTTCCATCATTTAACCATGAACATCCTGTGGGTGGAGACGCTGAACAGGGTAACCTTGGGTCTTCCCAACCAGATATGGAGAGCTTCAGCAGAAGCACAGACAAATATCAAAATTAGCATCTGTATCTCGATGCCAAAAAGATTATCAGGCTTATATCTCTTGAAGGAACAGGGAAGTGGGACGAGCTGCATGGGGGCTGGAGATCAGAGGATTGTAAATTGCCATCAAAAGGCCAGGGTGACCGCCAAATAGGGACCTCTCCCAGCAGACTTGGGTACTCATAAATCCGAACACTTTTCTATGTCAAGGAACATCTTTGAGGTGATTTGATATTTGAGGATGTGACAATTAGATGAAAAGGCATCCTGGGCCATTTTAGAAAAATGAAAAAGTCAACCTTGTTTATTTATTGACTTGTTTTCTAAAATCTGATCTCCTACTTTATTCACAAAGAGTAGACTTAAAAGAACTACTGGCTATTTCCAAAAAAGATTAAGCCCACCCTCAAAAGACAACCATTTGCCACCAAGGAAATAATTAAGAATTCCAGCAACTGCACAACCAGGCGTTAGTGCCTACATGGAACGCGTTATGGGGCCTGGTGAACACCTGCTCCAGGTAGGAAGCCTTTGGAGGCCAAGTACTGCCTCTCATTCATCTTTAAAGCCCAGCAGCCCATTTGGGGTCCAACGGACAAAAGATGCTCAGAGAATATATGTTGACTCTAATACGCAACTGTCTCTGTTCCTAGTGGCATCGGTAATGAGCCTCGTGAACTCAACTTAGAGTCCCCTTGATGGGCACAGATCTGATGGGGCCTTTGTCTTGCCCAAAGCGCTTAGAAATTCTCAATTCCTTACTCAGGCTGTGAGGGCCACCTCTTCAACCTCATCAGATTTCACTCTAAACCCACACCATTACACTTCATCTCCTTTCTGTTTTTCAGCCGTGCCAGCGGGCACTGAGCATTCGTGTTCCCCTGCCTGCCCCTCTTGCTTTCAGCACCCTTTGCTGCCTCTCGCAATTCAGGCCTCAGAGTCATTAAGGGCCTTCATGACCCCAAATCAAATTAGCCTAGTCTTATCCCCAGTCCCTTTCGATCGCTTTACCCAGTGTAATTGGCCATACATCACTTCTCTCCAACTTGCGCCTTGCTCATTCATTCCTGGTTGACTGTCTGAGTGCACTGAACAAAGAGCCTCCATCTGCCTTCGCGGCTCTATCCCCACAACTGGTAAATGGGAGGTGCTCAGTACATACCTACGGAATGAATGAATGTACTAAAATATCCAGAAATAACCTTACTATTGGCTGCATGTAAGGGAATCCTGCTGATGGGGATCCTGAACATGATGGCTCCAACAGCTGAAAAACAAGTGGGTCACACCCACTAAGAGAGCTTGTGGGGACAGAAATATGAGTGAAGCAGAGCCCTTGGCACTGAGAGGGTTCCTGCTGCACACAGTGTCCTCAGGCTTCTTTGTGTTTATGCCTTGGCTGCTTCTTCACGACTGGTAATAAGACCATCCCCATAACCATCGTCAGGGATACCCCGGATTCTGACATGGAGGTCAAGCTCTGAAGGCTGTCCATACCCTAATCTGAAGGAGGGAGAGTTAAGCAAACGCTGATCTGCATTCTCTTTCCCCACCGCACCCTAGCTCACTTCCAGACACACAGAAATCTGGCCTGAATATTTTTTCACTTTCCTCTGAAAACAGAAATCCTATGTCTTTCCTGTGATCCAGGAAGGCCCTGACACATAATGTCAGATGATGACATTTCAGGGACCCAGGATTTGAAGTCACAGGGTGTGAGTGTGCTGCCAGCTTCCCAGCTTTCAGAAAGTCACCGAGCCTCTCAGGGGACAACAGGGATGACAACTCCTCATGAGAGGCATGGCAGGACAATTAAACCATAAAAGACAATGCCTAACACAGAGCCTGGTGCGTGAGAAAGCTCAGGAAATGTATGTGCAGCACTTCCACAGAAAACACCCACTCGAATAGAAAGGATCATTTTGTTAATGTGTAATCCTTATACTTGTATCGAATTAGCATCATTAAAAGCACAAGTTTATTTGTGAATCTGGGTAAAAAGTTGTCCATACTATTCTGGCAACTTGTTGGTAAATTTGAAATGCTATTAAAATTTAAAGCTCTTCCTTACCCCCAAAGCACACCCCTAAGTGTGCCCCTCTTCGTGGAAATTTGAGATACCATTTATTAAAAAAAAAAAAATCTAGGAACAGGGATAACTAGAGGAGAAGAAATTATTGGAAAACCACTTCCTAGTGCCTGTAGCTTAAAACTTTATTTCTATCTAATTTTCCAGGACCAGGTCTTAAGCAATCTGTGACCATATTCCAAAACTCAAATGGAATACTAATGGATTAATGTGCTTTAAAAAGCATCTTCATAAGATTTAACCATGAACAAAACTCCTTGCTTCTCTTAGCTTCCAGTTAACATGCAATGTCCACTGATAGTTCAAGTTAAAGAGCTACAAAAGCCTGGAATTTTATATGAACCTGACAGTGATGGGTGAAAACCATACTCCAGACATACCTCAAACAGTAACACTTACTTTTTCTTACTTAACTCATGGTTGACCTACTGGAGCCATTTGCTGGTGAACTGTTGTCAGAAAACCTCCTGGCCTGCTCTGAGTGGCTTTCTAAACCAGGAGGAAATAGTACAACCAAGACGTGTTCCAAAACCCATGCAGCCTATGGGCTCCGCCCAAGAAGGAATCTGAGAAGTTCTCATGTTGTGAAAGTTTTACTCAGAGCAGGTGAAAATTCAAGACTGGTACATCCACGTTCATGGTAGCCTTATCCAAAACAGCTAAAACATGGAAGCAGCCCAAGTGCCCATCAATGAAGCAATGAAGACGCAAAATGTGACATATATATGCGATGGGTAACAATTTAGCTGTAAAGCGGGAGGAAGCTCGGACCCAGCTGCAGTGTGGACGGACCCTGAGGACTTCATGCTAAATGAGACGAGCCAGTAACAAAAGGAGAAATAACTACAGATTCTACTTATACCAAGTACTGAGATAAAGGCAGAAAGTGGACTGGTAGTTGCCAGGGGCTGGAGAGAGGGAGACAGGGTAGTTGGTATTGAACAGGTATAGAATTGGAGTTTCTGGTGAGAGTCACGGGAACAGATGACAGTGGATGCATTTCGTACTATGGAGCTAGACGCTTAAAAATGCCCAAGACGGTCCAACTTATGCTATGGTTATTCCAACACAATGAAGATCGAGTGGGCTGATTTTTAATTAAAAATGTTTAATCTTTTAAAAACTTAACGGGCGACTTCGACTACTTGGCAGTATCCACTCACGCATCCTTTACTCATGGGGGGGGTAAGCCTACAGAGGAAAGGGCTCCAGCCAGTAAGAGCCTTATCCACCCTGGGGTGACCACGCAAAACTTGGGTTCCCAGATCTTCAGAAGGCTCAGAACCATCCAGGATAGACCTGGAAAAACCTGCTTGGGATAGACCATCACAGGCAGTCACCTGGAGCACAGTCCAAGGAATGAGAACTGAGCTCGGAGGTGAAGGAGGCGCGCACTGCAGATATCCAAAGTCAGCCCTTAAACCCGTCACCACTCTCCCTTCCAGCTACTGACCCTGCCTTCCCTCTTTCTGTCCATGGACCACCATGCTCCTGGTTCCCTGAGACAAAAATACAGTCGTCACTTCGTAACTTCTTTCCAGGCTCCAGCTGCTTCTTCCTTGACATCTGCCATCTGTCTGTCTGTCTATCTATCTCCATTTGAATCTTCTACAGTCACCTTTGTGAACATGTTATTGTCCTATTTAACAAGCCTGCTGTGGCCCCACCACCAATTATATAAGATTTTAAACTTCTGGTTCTGGCACTAGAGTTCCTCCACAAATGACCCTGCGCAGGAGCTGTGGGGGAGCTGGGCACAGAGAAAGAGATGCCACCCTCTGACCGCCCCCACCACAGGCCTCAGGGTATGGCCAGTGAGGATTCATTCTGTTTCCTCCAACCGATCTTAGCTAAGCCATCCAACCACCTTGGTTTTTGCAACCATCACGGCACCTTTTAAAAAATCAAAACTCGGAAAGAGTGTCCCATGGGAGAAAGCACTCAGGCGACCAAGTGGCCCCTTTGAGTCCCAAGCCCTGCTCCCCCGATCTAGCTAGACATTGTGTAGAGAGTCTTATCAGAGAGTTTGATGCGTCTTGTTCCCACAGAACGTCCAGGTTGGGCTGTAGGTGGTCCGCTCTTTACGCTGCTGGAAAGGGGACATAGTTCCGTCTTCACCGTAATCTCCCACTGGTTGACATGGGAACCAAATGTGTCCTCTGGACCCAGCACTGGACCGGTGATTGCCGGTGCCTCCTTGCTCCTTACCTTGTCTGTTCAGTCTTCAGGAGGTGCCTGGGACCAACCCGAGTCATCAGCCTTCTGGGAAGGTTCCTCCTACAAACCACCACTTCCCCAGCTGTGAGCGGTGGGCCGCTGTCTGTGATGTGGATTAAGTCTGTTCTGATCCCACAGGGCCCTCCCAGCTGGGGGGAGGGTCACCCCCGGGGCCGCAGCTGCAGGCTTCTCTTTCAGGGAGGTCAGCGATTTCAGCCCTCGGTCGGCATCTCTTGAAGGGGGTGCCAGGAACATTTCGAGGACAGCATTTTCCTTGGCAGGTGTGCCTGCTGGCAGGGCCCACTTCAAGGTTTGCGAGAACAGGGAAACGGCATCTGGGATCTATCTGTGGTTGTCGGTTTGCACATTTTGAGGGGCGAAGTGAAAAAGAACTGTCTTACGCAGCATGTTCTTATCCAGCCCTGGGCTATGTCCGTACGAAGAAAAGTGCCAGAGTGGAAAAGCGGCCGCGGGGCACCTGGGATCGTCTCAGGGGCTGCCTCAGGTCACTGCCCGGTCAGTTTAAGAAAAACCTCTCTACTTGGTGGTCACACCAGACATCTTAGTTCCTCCTGAGTTTGACCCAGCACTTTAGAATCAGCTCAGGAAAAGGGTTGCCTCTGTGTTTGGAGGGTAGGGCTAATGCCTCTTGGACACACCAGCAGCTCAGAATGGTATTGGCAAGCTGGAACTGCCTTCCAACTTCTGCCCAAGTATCTTTTCCTCTGTGAACACTTCAATGTCTTCCCCAGATGGACACAATGAAATACTTGTCCTGCTGTATTCTAGCCAGACCTGTAGATGATCCCATGACTGCCTGTTCTGTGCTATACTACGCTCACTGCCTTTTGTAGCTGCCTCTTCTATTACACCACAGGCTTCTCAAGGTCAAGGATCATGTCCTAATTGCATTCATATCCTCACCTTTGTCCCCAGAGCGGATGCCCAGTAATACTCACTGACCAGCAAGCCCCCACCCCAGCGATCTCTTCTGACCACGCACAGTTGGATATTCCATTTCTGGCTCAACCAACAGGTGCCAAGCGCCATCCGTTTTCCATCGTCCTTTGTCAGAACAGGCTCCTTCTGGTCTCAGAGTAAAAGGGGACCCTCCCTGGCTACCCCTGCTCCCTCCAGTCCAGGCTGAGAACTCCTACCTGTTCCCAGAGCACCCGACCTGGGCTCCCGAGTCACCCATCATACAGTGGGCCCGGGCTCTTGCCGGCTCCCCATGATTCCTATGTGCAAGGACTGTCTGCTCAGGCACTGACAGGAATCCGTCTTCCTTGTGAGACTGGAAGCTCCTTGAGGGCAATAATTGAACATTTCAAACCAAAACTTAAGTTCTCATCTACCATATGCTGGTCACTATATGAAAGCTGTCACGTGCATTCCCTTGTGTGACGTCCACATCAACCACGGGAGGGATATATTATTATGGCCACTATATGGATGAAGAAGCGGAGGTGGCTGGTACCATGCCCGGGGCCATATGGGAACTAGTTAGAGGTGGAGCCTGGATGTCAGCCCAGAAATCATTCATTCCCAAGCTACTTCCACACTGATCTGCCGTTTGTCATGTCTGTGTCCCCTCAGTGTCTAGAACGGGGCATGACCTATGTCAACAAACTTGTGGGGTGGATATTTCAAAGGCACCACAGAATATTTCTAGGCTTTTCAATTAGTGCTTCCCCTTCACTTTACTCATATTTTTTTCATTCTACTACTTGTCCTTGATAAATCTATTAGGTAAGACTGGCTGTAATTAACAGAAAACCCTAAAATACAGTGACTTCAATCCAAGAGAAGTTTGTGTCAAAACAAACAAACAAAAATCCTAGAATAATCAGTCCTAGGCATGACAGAATTTGGGGCACCTCCGCTTTCTCCGCACTCAACAGGGTGCCTTTATCAGCCCCTGGGCCGCCCTCCCAGACTTCAGGAAGGGAATGTGGCACCTGAAGCAGGCAGGGAGGCCTGGGACTTCCCGACCATCCCGCTGGACACATATCACAGAGCACAGAGAGGGCGGGTAGGACCTGGAGCTCTTACTCTGAACCAACATGTAACCCTCAAAAAATTCTGTTGCTAAGAAAGAATGGATTGGCTATTGGGGGACAAGCAGGAGTCCCCAGGCACCAGCATCTGCCGAGTCCCTGCCTTCCTTGGCTCTGCTGCACCGCCTGAGGTCAGACTCTGGCCATCCCTCCCAGACCCTTAGGCACTTTGTCCTTCCATTTTCTTTTTAAAGCCACCTCCCCCACGATGGTTCTTCCCCAGACGAAGTGCACTGCCTGTGATGGGGGCGCTTGGCTGACCGTCCAGTCCCCCTCCCCCACCCTCCCCTCACCCCCAGAAAAGGAAATGGAGCCTGGCAACCCCATTCTGCCCGCCTTCTCCACTGGGCTCAATCAATATTTTGGGATGATAATGACTCAAGGTATGGCTGTCTCACTCAGATCCCACATCACACACTGATACGATGCCAGAATTTTGTTTTTCTCTCCTTAGCACTGGAAATAGATTTTTAAGCAGTGTTATATAGCAGTTCCTCTTCAAAATCCTTCTTTCCTTTTCTTTAGTAATGTCTTTATAAATCACTGTTATAAAAATAAGGCAAGCAGAAGGAAAAATATGCAGTACCTAGAAACTGAAAATTCAAGTATTTGCTTTTTATGGGACACTTGAGGCTCTTAAAAAAGAGAACTGCTAGAAAAGTTAAATACAAAAAATTCACTGTATGATAACATAAAAGCCCAACAGAACCGAAGAGTTTATGAAAATAATTTGAATATTTACACTTCAATTTATGGTCTGAAAATCACCCCCAAACCACGATCTTATTCTTAAATGGGTTTTTTGAGAGAGCATTAAATACATTTTGATTATTCTGACACGATGTCTGCTTGGATATTCTGTGCAATGATTTGAAAGCAAGGAGGAAATCCCCTAAAAATCGAACGTTAAGTACATGTGACTATACATTATATATACAGAGAAGCACATTTATATGCTTGCGTATATACAAAGTTGAACAAACATTTCAACTTAAAGGCATGCTTTGTATTGTTGTTATTGTAGGCAGAAAATACTGTAAATTTAACTCGGATGAAGCTGAGGGCTGAAACACATTGTAATTCTCTTGACAGGGAAGCTTGGGTTCAAGTTCATATCTTTTTATTTTCTAAGACTGAGGCTGCATGATCACTTAAACTGTGTTTTATTCACAACATTACAGAAACACAGCAATGCGGGTCCATAAAAGTGTTGACGAGTGAGAACCAAATGTGCTCTCATTTTGTCTTTCCTATTATTTTTTTTTCCCCTGTAAGTCAAAGAAACCCCTTCTCAGGATTTCTTACATTTCATCTATTTAGGAAAAGTCTATACCATTATTTTAACAGGCCCCAAAGCATCAAATATCTGTACCAAAAAAGAAAAAAAAAATCAGGATCCAGTTCAAAAGGGAAAACATTTTCAGAACAAGAAAAGTGGTAGGAAAGCATATGTCTAAACACTTTATTATTAAACTCATGGGTTTAATGAAACCCAAACATGGAGAATGCATTATGTAAATACATACGGACAAAGGGCTTTTGAAGTCCAGATGACCACAGTATCCAGGGTCTATGATGACGATTTTTCTTTTTCTTGTTTATGCGTCCTAGTAAGACTTCATCTCTCTCTCTCACACACACACACACACACACACACACACACACTACTGAGACTGTTTATTTAGTTTTAAGCACAAATCTCTGCAAGCTTAAGCAAAAGGGATGGCTAAGAATATGTAAGTGTCTGGGCAGAAGAATAACTCACTGAGGCTTCAGAGTTGGGAACGAAAATAAACACAGTAAGAGAAATCCCTGCTTAATCTGTCTTCTAAAGAAAGACACTTATTCAAGGGGACATGGGCAGATTCCCCCACACTGGGGCACTGAGATGAAACTAAAATCAGAGTCAAAATACACAAACCTGGGCACCAAGCACAGTCAATAAATAAGTACTTGATTAAGTCTCATAATTATGCCTTAATTACCTTTCTTCTCTCCGGTTTGGATTTAAAGAAGAATGCACGACCGCAAATAGTCCATCAGCTCATGCAGTGTCACCGTGCTGGTGTTTACGTGATTTCAGAGATCAAATAACCAGTGTCCATCTATCAAATATCGACTGGGTGCCTAGCCTGAGTCACGCTCTGGGCTGCACGCACGCTGTGTGTTCATTTCTATCTCCAATGAACTTAGAAACAGACACATATGATAACAGGAGAAATAATCACATTCCCTGGTGGTGCATTCTGCACCAAAAACTTCAATAACCCTTGGCAGGTGTTATCCAGGAGAGTCCTTGAAACAACCCACTGAGTGTGACTTATTATTATTATTTCTGTTTTATACCCGAAGAAGCCAAAGCCAAGAGAAATTAAATGACCTGCCCAAGGTCACCCAGATAAAAACTGATCTGAGAGGGACACCTGGGTGGCTCGGTGGGTTAAGCACCCACCTTTGGCTCAGGTCAGGTCTCAGGGTCCTGAGATGGAGCACTGTGACAAGGCTCCGAGCTTAGGGGGAATCTGCTTGTCACTCTGCCTCTCTCCCTCTCTCAAATAAACATACAAAATCTAAAAAAAAAAAAAAAGAAAAGGCCTCTGTTCATTCCACAAAGCTCAAACTCAAGTGACTCATGTCATAGTAACAATTGGCCACGCACTGACAGTCCTGTTCACAGGCAATAGATTTCTTATTCCTTCCTCAAAACGAGACTCATATTATACAGGAGGAAACTCAGACTTGGAGAAGTACTACAAGTCTTCCCCAAGTCCCCCTTGCTACTGGGGCAAGGTCAAAATCGGCACTCTATCTCTTGCTGCCTAGACCCGATTCTTCCAGAACTGCAGGCTGATTCTATCACATCTTTCAAAAACTGAAGCAATGTTCCCAACAGCTTTCTGGAAGATAAGAGGGTGGAGAAGGCTGGCTAATGTCCAGAGCCCCAGGCAAGGCTGCTGGGGGCTGGACCTGGAGCTCCTTCCTTCAGACGCCTCTCTGTTTCTTGAATCTTCAGAAGTCAGTGATTTGCTTGGTGTCTGTGTCTCTGCTTCTGCAAACACCGCAGGGCTCTGCCAGATCTTCCCCTAAACACCTTGAACTTCAGTGTTAAACCCTCTTCCCCCCAGTACCTGGTGGCCATTCTCTGATCTGGGCTAGAATGCACCTTGTCTGCAGGCGGGGGCGGGCAGGTGCATTGCTCGGGGAACACACTCCAGCACAGGGCTCCTGACCCAGTAAGAATCTGGGGATGCAGCCGCCCTATTTGAAATATTACACAGCGTTTATGGCACGAGCATTGGCCATTCAGAACAGACACAGCTGTTAAAGTCTTCACACTGGAGCCCAGGCCTCTGCTGTGCGGGGTGTAACTCTTTAGTTGCTGGATCGGGGGAGGCTTGTCCCAGCTATTATCCACCGGCACTGCAGGCTTCTAACATGTTAACAACCGCTAATGGACATAACCGGCACATGCTGCCTGAGCCATCAGGCCTGCCGAATGAATGGACGCAAACTACTCCAGCAGCCACAGAACATCTGCAAAGAAGAATGTTTGCTTTCTGCAAAATGAGCAAAAACAGGTGTCTAAATGCCTCTAACGTAACTGTGCTTCTGCCCCTCGAAGACAAATGCTCCCCAAACTAAACTTAAAACTCAAGGAACCGAAAGGAGTGACGGATAACTGCATTAAGTTGAATGGGCCACGCTTTACTTTCTCAGGACCCTGTACTGTGTGCTCGAGAACAGCAGTCTGTCCTTCCTGCGTCTCCTTCCCTTTGAATCGATGGTAGGATCTATAATCCATAGTTAGCTTTTTCTCTTCCCCTACCCCCTCTCCTCTAGGCTCGGCTTCTTTCTGCCCAGCCACGTTTCCTGATTGGAAACAGTTCCGTGTTTCCCCTTCACTCCTGAGTAAGCAAGAGTGTGATAAAATGAAAAACGAAGGGACTGAGAAGTGACCAAACACCGTTAGGACAGGGCCAGGGCCTGAGCCAGACTGCCTTCGGGAGACCAGTACTTAATTGCTGGCCAAAGCATCGCTCTCTAAAAGTGAATGGTATCTTCACCCTCATAGAGAAACGAAATATCACCAAAGGTCTTGAAGGTGGAAACTCCCCTTCTAAAATCGCTGGCAAAGGACAAGTATGAAAGCCTGGTTCTCATTGGGAAACAGAGTTCTTTGCAGTTTGTGAAGCATGAATATATTAAAAATGTGCACCTCCTTGCTGTAATATTATCCTTTCTGTTTTACAGTTATGGCTCCTCAGTGAACATATGCAGGAAACAACACATACAAGTGGGTTCCTGGGTAAGATGCTGGGAACTAAACACAGGAGATTTTAGGGCATTTCTTAACACCAAGGAAGGCAATTATTACCCGACTTCATTGACATACTTGTCCCTGGAGCTTTTCTCTCAAACTTCATTAACATATTTTGCTGAAGAAGCCCGGATCTCACTTTGATGCCATTTTAGAACTTTATGTTTACAAGTCGAGCAGTTGAGGGGTTGTTTTCTCAGTCCTGGTATGCTGCCACCCAGTGGCAGCAATGATCAGCCTTGGTCACGTGGCTTACACAAAGCTTAGCTAATGAATACACTTTTTATAAGACAAAGATGAGAAATGTACTTACTATCAAAAAAAAAAAAATGGAGAGCCCATTGCTGCTAGAATATAATGAGAGAGATATCTACATTCAGACATATGCCCATACATTTAAAATACATTGCAACAAAGTGGTTTTAAAAATGATGAACAGGAAATATTATAGGATCACTTAAACAGACCACCCTAAAATAACAGCAAAAGTTACTGACCCTTAAACATCAGACCTCACGGAATGACCAGATTGTAAGCTTATCAAACACTTAAACAGTTATACAAACACTCAGAAACCAACTAATAAATGTTGGATGAATACTAGGGGAAGAAATTAACACTTTCTAAACACCCCATAGGGCTGTGACACGTATCTTACCAACATCTGCTTCCTCACTCTCCTAACGACCAGGGTTTTACAGATTAAGACTCTGGGTTGCAGAAAGTTTTAGTAATTGACGCAAAGTCAACCAGTGAGCAGATGGCAGAGACAAGTTTTAAGGGAGATGCTTTGATTACAAAGCTTGGATTCTCTCCATTATGCCATTATCCTGATTTGTCAATAAATATTTCTTGATAGAAACGATGACAGCAAGTTCCATTTTTTAAACACGCTTTTTAGAAGCAACCCCCCAAAACCAAACTCAAAAGGAAAAAAAAAAAGCACAGTTGATCTCAAAAGTGTTATACCATCCCTCTAACTACTTCAAAAAGTTTCTTTCTATAAAATGCGTATGAATTCTGAACTTCAAGTCCAAATCCTTTTAGAAGGCACAGGGTCGTCAAGCTTGCTCAAAGCAAAAACCCTTACAGAAACTTTCCTTTGGTTACCGTTCTCTAAATGGGGCCCTCTCGATGGGATAATAATTTGTAGCAATCAATCTGGCCACCACGTATGAAACTCCTGAATCGAATCCTCCCTCTGACACTTCTGAGGCAGGTAAAAGCTAAATTATTCTGTAAGAATAAAGTTTACATGACTGATTTTCTCTAACAGGAAAAAGTGATCAACTACTTGATTCCATGGAAGATTGAGACGTCCGTCCTCCCTCAAGAGATTTCTAGATGAAAGCTGCTAGCATACTATGAGTTGAAAATTTGTGTGTGTGTGTGTGTGGCATTTCCAAAGCTATTTCTTGAAACCGTTGCTATGTTGCCTCTCACCCCCAAGGAAAGATAATGTACAACATATAAACTAGGTATTAGGAAAGGCAGGTATAAAACATAGCAGCATGGGTCAAGGGGTCACATAGAAAAAAACTGCCCCTTCTGTTCTGGAATAGTCTGGTCTAGAAATAAAGATGCTGCTGCTCTTTTGGTGAGGTGTAGTGCAAGTGGGCAAGGTAGTAAGAGAGGAGGAAGAGACAATTTTGACTTCCGGATGTGGAATCTTTTGTTTTCCCATACAGATTTTTAATATTTTGAGCCAAATAAAACCTTAGTTTTAAGTTCTTGCTTTTAGTATTACTACCTGTATGCAGAATACATGCCTGATAGGAGGGTCTTCTTTGGCCTGGGGCCTTGGGTCATCCTGAATAGTGTTGACAATGCAATTCAGGGTTGGGAGCAATCACACCAAGATGGCCTTTGGGTGGGGTGAACCGTTCCAGAAAGGCCAACAGTGCAGCAGTATGGGGACCGCATCACATGGTATCAATTGACCTGGAAACTAAGATCCACTGTGGGGCAATCCATCACCCAGTAATGCCTACACTGTGAAGCCCCAATGAAAGCTCACAGAGGCTCGGGTGAGCGGCCACAGCCAGCAGGTGCTCACACGGCAGTCCCGAAGAGCGACAGCGCTTCACGGGGAGAGAACCATGGAGGCTTTGCATTTGCCACTGTGCGCAGACTCTGCTCTGGGTGTCTCCTGCTTTGATTTCTTTTAATTCATGTCCCTTCTTTGTAATACATCATTGTTGTGAATATAATGGCTTTCAGGGTATTCTGTGAGAACTTCTCAGACCTGGGGGGGGGGGTGTTTTAGGGAGAACACGCCACCCCTCCCCCGCCGCCAACGTGTAGATGCTGTCAGAAGACAATCTGGGAGATGGCGGCTGACCCCCAAGTCTTCCCGGGCCCCTGCTCAGCGTTAAATGGTCAGTACTTGGACAGAGCTGGCAGCAGAGTCCCTGCGTCTCTCTACCGCCACCATGACCGACACACACCCAGCCAGAGTCCACACAAGCACCCTGAACTCCAGTCTCCTCGCCAGGAAAATGAGGAATTGAGTGAGTTGCTCAGTCTAAATGACAATGTTATTATGAGACTCGATTAAGGTAATGACTGTGAAAATTCTCTGAAACTCTTTTTCCTCGATGGGGTATTAAGAGCGACGGTTCCTCTGACTTCGGTGTTTTGGGGTTGCAGGATGATATTCACTCTCCCTGCTTTATCGTTATTTCCCGTGGCCAGTGAACTCCTCTTGTCTTCATTGGCAGGTGCTAAAATTATGTCAGCTAGAACTTTCATTAGCAAACGCTGTGAGTCGGGGAAAAGTCGCAGGGAAACAAATGCAGCATGTTGACGTAGCCGTGTCTATCTCAGCACAGTGCGGTTTCCAGGCTAATGTCTTTTCAAACAGCTCTGTTTTGCCTGCAGACTTGAATACCCTCATTATAGTGTTTGAAAAAAAAGTTCCCTTATGTTTTTTTAAAGAGCGCCATTCTTCAAAAAGATGTCAAGAAGCTCTTTTTTTCCCCCCTCGCTATAAGGTGTAATGCAGGATGAGCACAAAATCTGGTTGGAAATGTGACCTATATTGAACGGGCAGAGCTTACTATCAAGCAAACAGCTAGTTTGGGAGCTGGTTTCGCCCCACCTTGCGGCTGATATTTGTAGAAAAGTGCCATATATTATTCGTGGGCAGTGAGAACAGTTTGGAAGTCAATTATGATTTTAAAAAATTGGAATCATTTGATCAAAGAGTTGATCAGAGTTTTGAACAAGTCCCTGGCCTTTCTCACGACAGCCAAAGCCAGGTCTTTGGGAAAACATTTTATTTTCATGCTCAGTGTAATCAGAAGAGAAAAGTCGTGTTTTGCAGATGAAATGGGGCTGATAATAAAAAGTAGGTCACACTTTCTCTATCTCCATCTCTCGTTACTTTCTCTGAAAAGACAAAGGAGGGTTTTCTAAGATGTGAATCAAGTGGGGTCAAGCCTCTGACCTGAGTGTTCTTCGCATTATGAGTAAAATTAGGCGCACTTTCAGTCCCTGGCTGATGTTTAATGAGGGCAGGGGCCATGAAACAGTGACTCTAAGGGCTGGGGTGGGTCTTGAAGACAGCAGATCATCCAGGCTTTGGGGACAAGTAAGAGCCACAAGTTTAAAGGACAGTTGGTGGCTACGACCTCGGGATCTGGGGCGGCAAGGCAGGAAAGAGGCACATAGAAGAAATGTCATATTAGCCCCCAGAGGATATGATACTATTGTGCATGATTATTTAGTCTCTGCACCAGGGGGAGATCATGCATCCCTGCCCCAGAGTGCTCAGGTCACTTCCTTTGGCCAAAGAGATAGGGCTCCAATGACAGGTGTCACCTCTAGCAAGAGGCTTTCAGAGCATGTCTTATCTCTGTGTCCCTAGGAAATGAGTCCTACAGATAGGCTATGCCATCAGCCCAGATCTGTTCTGTGCACGCAGGCCCCTCTTTGTTCCTGTAAGCCATGGAGATTGTGGGACTGTTTGTTACAGCAGCACACCTAGTCTATGCGGACTGATAAGGGATCCCTTCTGTTCTTCCTTTCTGAAAGTGTGTGAGAAGGATGCAATCAGGGAGCAAGCCTATGTGCATATTGGTCTGTATTCCTAAATCATTTCCTAGTTCTAGAGCAGGGCATCAACCTATCCAGAATCAACTGCTCAGACTGGACTGGAAACACAGTAACACAGGGCATCTCTCCAAGATCCCCATGTTAGAAAATAAAGCTGCCTACGAGCAACAATGGCTGTTCAACAAATGATAGTAATGGCTTTTAAGGATCATCTAGTGCTGATCTCAGGGTACACTGTGAAGCAAATTACATAAGGACAAAGTCTGGATTCAACCGGCTAGATGTAAATTCAAGAATCTACCATTTGCTCTCTGCTGGCTCTTGAATGGGTTGCCTAACTTTCCTGAGCCTTTGATTACTCATCTGTAAAGTGGGTTCACAAGGGAGCCCCTATCACATACAACTGATGAAGGAGTTAGATAATTTCATGATCTTAAAGGAATAGCACAGAGGCCAGCCATATGGTAACTGCTCAAAGTATGTTGGTCATTGTGGTTCGTATTTCTCTTCTTAGCCACACCACTGTTAATTCTTCTCTCCCACCTACTTAGTGACGGACCTCAGGTGTCCTATTAATTTGAGGTGGAAGTGATAAATGGAATAACCTGTTGGCTGCTGACACCATGACTGCCCTTAAGGAACCTGCACAGGAAGTGCCACCATGACTTAGACCCAGAGACTTTTTCTCTGGGCCCCTGGGCCCAAACAGAAAGCTAGTCTTTCTACTACATGTAACAGAAGGAACTATCCTTCTGTATTCTTACAGGACACAGCTCAGGAAGGGAAACACAAGATGCTCACTGATCACAATAAGAGCAGGTTCTGTGACACAGTGCTTAGACAAATAAGTTGACCCTTATGAGCATGAACTTCTTAATCTGTATAATGGGGGTGGTGGGAAGAAAAGCCACCAGGGCCTGAGGATAGGATAAGGTAAGATATTCAGACTTTTAATACAGAACTAATCTCATCAACCTCAGTCAACATGAGCTGTTATTATCATTATTAATACAACTAATAATACTAATACTGCTAGAAATCCCCCAAACCATAGCAAGCATAATGCAGCCCATGTTGGGAGGAAAAGAACAAGCCTTCATAAAAGCCAACCTACCCTTGCAGAGACCTCTGAATACATACATAACAGAGACAAGGATACTTGTCCTAAAACCGAGAATGACCAAGCCTTCCTGCAACCCTGCCAGAAAATGATTGTGGGGGTTTACATCAAGGAAAGCAGAAAAGCAACAAATTTACACATATAGATTGAGAAAGGGCTCCTTTGAGCAGATAGGAAATGTAGTAAAATTCCACCTAGGTTAGCAGCTATTTCTTGATCTATACATATTGCTTGATAAATGATAAGTAGCATTTTCATCCCATAACACAGATCTTCTCAATTGAAAAAAAAAAAAAAAAAGCCATAGATTTTGGGGAACCACAGCCTCCCCTGGTCTTGGTTTATGACCTTTGGAGGTCTGCAGTACATATTCTGGGGTGAATCCTATGACTCAAGCTTTGTCAAACTTCCAAATCTCTCTAACCAAAGAGATTAACTTAGGATGGGCATGTAATCAGAGCTAGGTCAGACTGAATCCAAGAGGAAAAAGAGATGGTCTGGTCTTTTCCCACTGGTTTGAACCTAGAAAGATGTGGTTTTTGAGGTTTTTGTCTTGACATCCAAGAATGAGCTTATCAGAAAATGGTGCCAATACTGAGGAAATAAAAACAAGGGATGAAAAGAGGGAAGTCATGTACTGATCATTTAGCTTCTGGATCAAGCTTTACCTGATCTCCCTGTCACAGCTACATTTTCCAGTTAGTAAAGCTTACTTGGGTGAAGTTTTCTTTCATTTGCAATAGAAAGTCCTAAACACTGGCAACTCCATACAGTGGAAAAGGAAAAGCTATTCTTGACTTTGAGTTGTTACAGTTTGAAGTAATTCCCCCAGAATCCATCAGTCATTTAAGTTAAA
Organism: Mustela putorius furo; assembly: GCF_011764305.1. Classification (NCBI taxonomy): domain Eukaryota; kingdom Metazoa; phylum Chordata; class Mammalia; order Carnivora; family Mustelidae; genus Mustela; species Mustela putorius. The sequence continues at coordinate 35,765,132 of NW_025421304.1, read as the reverse complement.
GACTATCCCAGGCAGTGCCACTTTGATTTTTTTCAAATCTGCAAATGGTGGCCATTCATCCCAAATGGTCTGGGACAATCCTAATTGATGCCTGTTCTCCTGGAATAATTCTTACTCGCCTCTACTTTCATTTTAAACAAATATCCAAGATTGATAAAATGGCGACTTGTAAGGTTACTCTGTTCATAATTTGTTTTACAAAGTTTTTTCCTTTAAAAGTGGAATCCCACACCCCTCCCCCAAATTCTTTTCAGTGATAATTGTAGCTAATTATACTCAGCAAATAATCTCATCTTGCCAGTCTTCCCATGTTTGACTTTTGGGGGATTAATCACAGCTTTCTGCTGTCGAATGAGGTTCTTGAGAGCACGGTATTATTGTTTTATCTAAAGGAAACCCCTATGAAACAGAACCTCCATCCATCATACCCCCTGGAGTAGAAAGAACTGATTAAAACTTCCTGGCTTGAAAACTTGTTTGTTAGCGTGTGGCTTCCTCCCTGCCGTCAGCACAAGATCTTCCTCGTGCAGCGTGTTTAGGATTCAGCTAAAGGCATTGTTTTATCAAGATGGGACAGTTATCCGTGCGGGAGCGCGCTGTGCTGGGAACCTGACCATGCTGTAAACACAATGATAACATCGTGTCTGCACACTGGGAGAAGACAATGCTCCCCGATTCCCTTTTCCTAATTAGAGTCTGGAACAATAGGTGGGAAATACGAGGCCCTGTTATCATTATCTATTGGCCTTCATTTCTGGGCATTGATTGAGCAGAGGGTGTTTTGTGTGTGTGAAGAAACAGCAAATTAAAATTCAGACTTCTTCCATTTTTCTTCCTGGAGTGTTCCTCTTGTTATAAAGCTGGGGTGACAGAGATTAAAAGTCGGAAGTGGAAGAGTAGAGAGTTATATACACTTGTGAACAGTAACAAGTTCCCTTTCAAAATGATTCCAATAAGCAAATGTTTGATCAAGGCAGACGCTGGGATGTGAGGTCATAAAGAAATTGTTTCGACAATTGTTCCGGTCAAGAAAAGACACAGACAAGCACCTTCCCTAAATGGCGGACGAGTCAATTAATGGTACATCATCTGTTATTTCGCTAATGGGAATCAGCAATGTCACAGTGTGACTTTTTTTTTTTTTTTTTTTTTTTTTTTAATTTGCAATGCTCAGTACCCTGGTGATGTTTGGTGCATTGATCTGCATAGTAGCATTTGCCCAAGAATTCTGCATAGGACTTACCTATCCAGAAGCATCTTTGGAGAGACAAAAATCATCACTAGCAATAAGCCATATTAAGCCAGATTACACTTTGTGACTGCCTTACAGGGTAACAGTGATGCTGGTTAAATGGAAAATTCTACAGAGTTCCTGCAAAGGGGTCTTCTGTACTGCAGATACGCAACATTTAGCTCTTATGGAATTCCACTGGCCAAAATGGTGGAGGATCAGGTGACCAGGTTACCAAATTCTATGCTCAGTGAACGGAACGATCCTGCAAAGAGAACCCTCTCAATCTCTGCAGGCCACATGGTAAAGAGGGGGATGGGGATGAGCGTAGAGAAGACAGAAAGGCGGTATTTTCAATGCAACCCCAGTCCAACCTGCCATGTGATCTTCATTGAACACATGGGTTAAGGTAAGTATCAGGCAACTTGCCACATTGTTATTGATGTGTGAAGATACTTAGGTGAAGAGTCTTATAAAATTCCAATCTTCTGTCTGTCATGCGTCCTTTCATTATCTGGTTGTCCCATCATGGCTCCCTGACCTCAGCTCTGGAGATCCTTGTCCTCGTCTTCTGGCCATCGGTCTCAGGACAGCAAACCAGAACCTGGCACCACTCAGACCTTCTCTGTATTGAAAATCCTAAACTCCAGCCTCTCCTGCTTCGGCTGCTCCATTGCTGGCATCTGATATGCAGCCTCTTGGTCTGGTCGGTGGGCTCTGTCAGCAAACGGACTGCCCGCCAGCGCCTCTAAATTCTGCCTTGCAGACGGCCGAACTCCCATCAGTCCGTGGCGTGCCATCTGTGCCCCTCATTCCAGCTATTGGGGGCCAGTAGAACCCGAACTGCTTGTGGTACACAGCTTCTAAACTGAAAGATGCCAAGTCAGCCTCCATCTCTGCAACAGAGCTGCTGACGGAAGCACCGCATAGGGCCTCCTGGACGGCTTCCGGAGAGGACACTCCCTTCTTGCCCCTTCCTCCTTCCTGTTGCTTGGGATGGCTGGTGTGCGGGGTCTTGCACCGTAAGGGAGAGCTGAGGACAGCAGCAAGAAAAGTCCCCCGGGGAAATACAAAGCCATCCCAGAGCCTGGATATCCTCTGAACACTTCTGGGTGAGAACAGCAAGAGCACACATGTCTGTCTCACTTAGGTTGTTTTGTATTACATGTAGATCTGGTTAAGGCTTATGAAAATAGTGGTGGCCGTGCTTTATGCCACCTGCTGTGCTCAAATGTTTGTGTCCCCAGAAGATTCATATGTGAAAATCCTAACCAAACGGGAAAGCCCTCACGAATAGGATTAGTGCTATTATTTAGAAAAAAAAAAAATCTTGGGGCGCCTGGGTGGCTCAGTGGGTTAAGCCTCTGCCTTCGGCTCAGGTCATGATCTCAGGGTCCTGGGATTGAGCCCCACATCGGGCTCTCTGCTTGGCAGGAGGCCTGCTTCCTCCTCTCTCTCCGCCTCCTCTTTCTCTGCCTGCCTCTCTGCCTACTTGTGATCTCTGTCAAATAAATAAATAAAATCTTAAAAATAATTTAAAAAAGATCTTAGGGGGTAAGTGACTTAGTCCCAGTGACGAGGATTCAACAAGCAGTCTGCGACCCAGAAGACGGCCCTCATCTGACTGTACTGCCATCCTGATCTTGAACTTCCAGCCTCCAGAACTGTGAGAACTAATTCCTGCTCTCTACAACCCCCCACCCCACCGTCTGTGGTATTTGTTATAAAGGGATGGCACCTGAGTGAAATGGGAGGCAATGGCTAAGCTTGCAAGTCCTACTGCCAACACCACTGGTCCCTCACCGGGTCTGCTTGGGCCCTCCCTAACCTCTCCTTCCCTATTCTCAGATGACATTTGGCTTCCTACTTCCTTGATGCGCTTGAGGCCACCATGGGTGAAGTATCTCAACTTCCTGTCCCACCTCCCACCACCACTGACACTGGCATTCATTCTCACTTTCTTCCAGCCCATCAGAAGAACAACTTAATCCCACCTCCCCACCTCAGAGTAAAAGATGTCAAGGGACCAATGTCCTATTTATTTCTCTAGCCTTGTTGCCTATCTCTTCTGAGCTGTAACTCATGCTCTAATAAAAATAATTGCTCGTACCCCCTTGTATATACCAAGTGGTTTCAATTGTTGTGCCTTCTGCCCAGAATAGAAGTTCTACCAATATTCCTTGTCTGCTGAATTTGAATGCTTTAAGACCAGCAAGGAGTTCTCCATCTTCCTCCAGAAACTTCCAGACCAGGTCGAGTGCTCATCCTCCATATTTCGGGTATCAACCACTACCTTACACCCTAACAGATGACCTAGGAATTGCCCGGTTTTGTCTCTCCACTGTAGCCAGACCAAAAGCTGCTCAAGGGCAGGGTCACATGTTCTTCTCATGACGCCTAGCACATTCAAGCATTGTTTCTGGCTCGGAGTTGGTACTGCATACATTCTAATTAAATAAAACACTAGTTCTCATTCTGTGACTTCTGTAAAGATAAAATCGCACGAAACTGGAGCTTTCTCAAAAGTGCAGCTGCACGCTGCCACGACCGTTCGTTCGTTCGTTCATCAGCAAATATTCCTACAGCTCCGCCTAGGAATAGCAGACACTGTTCTACGTGCTCAAGACCTAGAGTGGACAAGAGAAACATGTGGTCTCTGCTTTCCTGCAGCTTACAGCCCGTGGGAAGAAAACAAAAACAATAAGCTAGCAGGAAACGAGTGGATGGATAGATGGATGAGACAGTGGTAAGTGCCGGGCAGGGAAATAGAGCAAGAGGAAGCGCGGGTGGTTTCTTTGCATAGCATGGCTGGCGGGGCGGGGGGGGGAGCGGTGAGGAGATAATGTGGCCACAGCAGAACGATGGGGCCCTCCTCCATTTCCAAATGGGGCTGGCAAGTCTCAAGCTCTCACGTCTCTCAGACTGACCAGCAATATCAGGGAACCTTTGGCCATAATTCCTTGCCAAAACCGGCAGCATGAACACCTGTGCGAGCAGGGTGATGTGATAAAAGGTGCTTTGCTCACGTAAAGTCCAAAATTTAATATTCCTGGCCAGTGGGTGGCTTTGCTCTGAGCGGTCACTCAGGCCTGTCTTCATCTCATGGCCCTACCGTCTTTACCGTGTGGCCTGCAGACCTGCAGGGGTGACAGCAAGGAGCATTGTGCATGGCAGGTTTTTGTGGGGCAGAGCGAGAACGGCCAACATCGCTGCTGCCACTATGCCAGTGGCCAGGACCAGCCGTGTGGTCACAGCTAGTGCCGGAGAAGCTGGGAAACGTGGTCTAGTTGTGTGCCAGAAATCAGGGAAAGTATGCTCAGGGCTTCTGTTTACACAAAACAAGAAGCACACCCCTCAGCAGAGTCACTGCGAGTTTTCTGTCTCGAAGCCCAAGCTCTCAGATCTCCTTACACTGCCTCAGCTACTTGCAGTGACGCGATCAAACAATCTATTCTGGCCGGATGTCATGTGGGATGTTGGATGCGGGAAGCAAAAGCTAAGAGCTGAAATCCAACGGGTTAATTCACTGAAGAAGGAAAAAAATAAATAAACACACACAAAAAACACAACACCCAGACCTGTTGTGCACTCAGACCGTTCCAGAGCTCGAAGGCTAATCGTCCTTCTGGGACGTTGAGTTCTTTGTGGGGCCCTCAGAATGGACTGTTCGACCTTTTGAGGTTTCTCATTGCTCTGATCTCTTGCTAATGGATAATGTTTTCCAAGCTGATGGTGTTTTAAAGATACGGCCTCTAACCAAGATAATATGTCTGACCTCTTAAGGGGGAGCCTTGTGCATCTTCCTGTCGTGGCCTCCCTTATTGGCTAATTACATAACTTGACTCGAAGTTGGTTTTAGGGAATCAATTGTACCATTGCCCAGTTACAAGTAAAGACCGTAAAGTTTTACGAGAGCCAAAGGGACTGCCTTTTATGGAGGGAAACTTAAATGAAAATTAAAGGGGGCATAAAATGATAAGAAATGAAATTCTACAAGGTGTTTTTCCCCCTGGACTGCCAGGCTGCATTTCCATGCCAGGAGTGCGCGTCTGCTGGGGGCCTCTCCCCCCAGGCACCAAGGAACAGGACAGAGACCTGTTCCCTGGTCACCAGTAGCACAACCAAGGGCATTTCAGGAGGCGGTTTCAGAAGGTACAGAAGAAAAACTCTGCAAATGACCACCCAACAGCTGTGTGACCCCGGGCCCGTTCTGCGAGCCTCAGACTTGCCAAGTGCAAAATGCGGGCAATGACGGTGACCGCCTCGTGGCATTAGCGCCCGAGTTCAGTGGGACAACGCAGGTCAAAACGCAGAGCACAATGCCCGGGAGTCTTCCGTTATCACCACCACTGTCACCTCCGTGAATGATAAAACAAAGAGGAAAGACGGTTTGGTTCGGTTTGGGTAGACGAGAGCTAACACGGGTTGCGCGCCGCGTGCCAGCCAGCCGGCCTCGAACCGCCTGCCTTTCACAGGTGAGGAAACGGAGCTTGGGGCCGTTGGAAAACTCGACCACAGCAACGCGTGTGATGACGCCGCAGCTGGACTCAGCACCCGACTGCTCGGGCTCTGGGAGCCGCGCGCTTGACTGCCCGCCCAGTGCTCTACAGTGCAAGGCCCGCAGCCCAGGATGGGGGGCCTGTTCCTCATCCGGACTTGCAGGCCCCACGCTTCTCTATGGACTCCGAATCCCCGGAAGCAGGGGCCGATTCTGCGCACGTGGAACAGGTGCCACCCAGGTGACCGCGGCACATGCTGAGCTCAAGAGCAATGAACGCGGTAGTGCCTTGTGAGCCGGACACGGCAGGCAGGGAGAAGGGCTCGCCATGCCTGAAGAGCTGCCCACTCCTCCTGCCTCTGTCTCTGAGCCATTGTCCTTTCTGGCACTTTCATGTCTTCACAGAAAGCAGGGGTGGATGAACCTATGCTACCAAGAAAAAGGAACGGTCGTTGTGAAGGGAAATGCACTTTATTTGGAGGAAAATCACCCCTTTTTGCTATGAGCACGGAAGGCCTCATACACTGTTGTCCCAGGAAATGGGAGGCCCTGCTCCAGTCAGGACGAAGGTTCTGCTGAGTAAGGAACAGCTCCCAGAGCTCAGAGGCTTAACACGGCACAAGCTTAATCTTTGCTTCAGACTACGAGTCCAGGCGAGGCTGGCAGGGGGCTCTGTGACTCTTAGTCGCTCAGGGACCCCGGATGCTGGAGAATCTGTCTCATCAAGTGACCCCATGATTCTACTCTTAGAGAAAAGCATCGAATCCCCACATCCTGGCTTTTAAACATGCTCCTTGGCGGGACACGTGTGTTCATGCTTTCTCGGCCGAAGCAAGTAGCCTGTCTCCACCTGATTCTGAAGGGGTAGAGGAATGTCATCCCCAAGGACAGGAGGAACATTTGGAACACCACCAAGGGCAGGTACACGTATCCAAAGGCAAACAAACACACAAAAAAGGTAATATAAATTCATGGCATCTGGGTTTCCTGGGGATTAAATAAAACATAAGCATACTCTGTACAACCACATCCCGATGCCAGATCAGATGGCATTTCGTACTTGCACGCACCTGAGAGGGACCAGGGAAACTTGGGAAGAAATAACATGAAAACTAACTCGATCTCCTGTTCTGCCAAATGAATGCCTTAGAGATATACATGCAACACACGGGGGCCGGGCCATGCTTCTCCTGGCCTAGACACGTAGTTACTGGCTTCAGACGCGCCTGGCCTCTTCCCACACCCTCCTCTGCCTGCCTCTTTGCATGCGGCTGAGCGGACGCGTAGAACCATCACACGCTTCATTCAAAACAGGGGCCACCTGTTTTCTTTTGGAGAACGGACTATGCGCTCCTGGTCAGAAATATATTGGGGCAATGGGAACAGAGTTAGGGAACGTCAAGATCCCAGCCCTTCAGAAGCTGGGCCCTCCACCTAGATTTCTGCAAGGGCATTCCATCGAAGAGGAGTGTCATTTCCAGAAAGCCTCTGCACCAACTGGTTCGCTCGGAGGCAAAAGAGAGGCTGAGGGTTAAAGCCAGTCAGGAGGCAACTCCGGGCTTGCGGGAGGCCAACCGTGCGTACTTTTCAGGCCATGAAATACGGCTCCTGTTTTGACACTCTTGTAATAGCATGGATGTTCACTCTCCTTGTTGCCGTGGGGTTTATGGTCCATAAAGTTTAATAACAATCTTAACAGCTGAACAGAGAGCACACGAGGCTCGAAGGCCACTCTTACCAAAGGGGATCTAGATTTTCCATTTTTCCCCCCTTGGGCATCTCGAGGTACACAGCGTGCCCATCCCTCTCCATGGGCCAGACGGGATAAAGGGCAGGTGAAAAGGCATTCAAAGGGGCACTGTGTTGTCTCTGAACGAGCGAAGGAGCCACACGCTGGGCCTTCAGAGTAGTTCGGGCCTTGGGGATCTGGGGGTTGGGGACCTGGTTACCCTGGAATTTGGGCACTACAAGGGTCCACAGGGTCAGCGTGCCAGGGCTGGGTCAGACTGATGGAGCACTGGCAACGAGCAGCAGCACATCCCTTCCCCAGGCCGGCGACGCCGCAGCCATGCACACAGTCTGCGCTCACGAGGCTCTCAGGCTGCCTCTTCCTCACCTCCTCTCTGCGTCCAGCCTCCTGCCCCGTGGCTCTGTAAGTACACCAGCCCCGGCCCTGCCCTGGGCCTCAGCACCGGCTGTCCCCTCTTTCTCTGGCGACGGGTCTCCTCTTGTCTCCTTTGTATAGGCTTCATGTCATCCTCTGTCCTGGTGAAAGGTGACCTCAGAGAAGCCCTCCGGACCCCAACTGAAGTAATGCCCCCGGGCGCTACTGCCCAACTTTATTGCCTAAACTGCACTTACAAGCACTTCTAATGGCTGATGGCTCATCTGTGCACTTGTTTCTTTGTTTATTCTCTCTCTCTCTCTCTCTCTCTCTCACACACACACACACACACACACACACACGAGATTGCGCGGAATCTGACATACTATCCTATTGTTCCTGTTTCATTCAGTGCTGGTTCTGAGCGAGGGAACAGAACACCTCGGATAATAAAGGTAATGAAAGGTCAGGAGACCTTGTCCCGGCAGAGCTGCGGGAGCGCGGGCGGTGGGAGGAGGCGTGCTCTCACAGAGGAGAATCCGCTCCTTCCAGCTTCCTTCCAGACCTGGAGCCAAATGAAACTTCTGTCTTTCCTGAAGCATTTCTTCAGGATCTTCCCTCTCCTGCTTCCCTCATCCGCTGGAAGACGTAACCCTGGACCGTATCTTGTAAACCTGGCCTGATTCTGCAGGGGACGGCTGATGGGGCCAAGGCGGCAGACAGCTGACAGCAGGGCTCAGGACTGGAGGGGCCTGGAGGGACCTCCTCTGGAGAGAATTCATTCCAGCCTGGGGTGGGGGATCAGAGGAAGTCCTTCTCAGGCTACCTTTACACTTCAAAGAGCCCTTCTGGCTGGGCTTGCACAGTAGTCACAAAATCATCATCTCCTTCAAGGGCCAGAAGCTTTCCTCTGAAGCAAAATTCTGCCCTTCCTCTTCCTCCTCCCTTGGGGAGATAAAATAGTTGTGTCCCAAAACACCCTGGGACAGAATTCATCTGGAAGGTTGGTTTGCTGTTTAGGTGGCTGAAGCTTTGCTGAGGAATCCTTGGTTTCCAGGAGCTACGTGGGATTCGCCTCAGACACCAGAGCTTACCCAAGGCCTGCGACCAGGGCGACAGAAATACTGCAGCCCAGGTCACTCACTCACTCACTCACTCGTCCGTCTGTTCACCCACCCACCCACCCACTCACCGTCCCACCCCACAGGCATGCACTGAATCACCACTAAGTCCCTAGCACAAAAGCTTTTTCCTCCTTTCTGGACCTCCGGCCTTCAGTTGACTAAGGCATGGGAGAAGGGGTCTGGGATGGCTGAGGTGGGGGCGTTCCAACTAACCTCCTGGGCCAAGTTCTGACACTTTGGGTGGAAATGTGTTTGATGCAACTGATGGGGTTCAGGACAAGCTCCCCCCCAAATATGGCATTTTGCAATACTGAATACTTAAGCTGAAGGAGTTTGACAAAATGGCAGAAACAGGAAAGTTCCTGGGACTTTCTCTTGCTCGTCTATCCTGAAAGAGGTCATAAAACTCTCATAGGAGAAGTACCCTCCCTAAACCCAGAAGAAAAGAACATCCTTATCTCTGAAGACAAAGGAATGTTTTTAAAAAGCAGGACTCGCCACTTTCCCCCAGTTTAATACCCGTACTCACCTCCTCAAACAGCCATATTTGTCCATGTTTGCCTACTTTCCTCAGATCCACCATGAAAATCCCCAGGTCTAACTGCTCCCTTACGAAGGCTCCCACGTCACATAAAACTTATATTAAATAAATCTATGTCTTTCTCTCGCTGACCTATGTTTTTCAGTTTAATTTTCAGACCCAGCCGGGGACCCTCGGAGAACTGAGGAAAACGTTCTTCTCCCCTACACAACTAACATTTGAAATTCTGAGCTTCTTGGCCTATGTTCCTAAGAAATTCTTTTTAAAAAGGAATACTCTTCTTCTTGCATTCAGGTGACTAACATCTTAAAGCTCAGGGCCCCTCCTTTTTATTAATGGAAGGATTCTTTCCGGGGGCAACATTAACAGTCTATTGGCTTGACTTCTTTTTGTTTGTTTGTTTCTTTTAGATCCGAATTTTCCTATCTCAGATTTTCTTCAAGTTGGAAGCAAATACATCTGGACCCAACACGTAAGCGAAGTCAGCAATTAGTCCTTCTTCTCCTCTCTTGGGGCCTGCCGTCAAGCTCACGCCTAGAGCAGCAGTTTGGTGACGGAGGGTACAACCCGTCATAGAGGGTTGGTCATAGGATAGGGCCATGGACGACCTCAATACACAGTACTTCCAAATGACCCCGAAGATACACATCTCAGTGGTTCACAGCTCTGGTTCAAAGAAGCAGAGGAGGACAATATATTTTATCTTACACACTTGTAAGGACACTCCAGGGTGGGGTCCTCAGCTGGGAGGTAGGGGTAGGATGTGCAGATATAATACAGAGAATCAGTGGGAGCGACAAGCAGGAAAGAGATGTGATTATTGTGCTTTTTTTAAAGGCAGGAAAGATGGTTATTCCCCTTGCCCCTACTCAACTGAGAAGGATTCACTTGAGTAGGACCAAAGTTTGACAGAAGGGCCAGATGCGAAGACCCCAGAGTTTTAGAAAGTAGGATGGGTCATAGTTAGGACGACCAGGTGTCCTAACTTATGCCCACTGTCCCCTTGCTCTCTCCAAAAGGTCCTGGACTGGGTGATTAAGATATTGCCACTATAATCATAGCACAAACACTTGGAAGGCAGACCGAATGTGTGGCAAAGGGACTAGTTACCTTCTTCACAACTCTCACACCCAGAGAAAAGATTTACGAGATCATCTAAGTGATGACATTTTAGTGCCAGTAACTGGCAACTTCTGCTTTTGAGAAAAGCCCTAACACTGGTGTTCAACTTTGTGTCTATTGCTAGTTTGTTGACTATTTTTTGTTGTGCTGCTGGTGTTTTTTGTTGTTGTTGTTGTTGTTTTTTGTTTTGTTAACAGAGGGTTTTCCCACTTTGCTGTCATCAGTGGGGGGCCCTACTACTCTCAGGACAGAGAATAATGTTGATGATCAGATAAAGGTGTTGCCATGGACAAGTTCAGCTCCTCCTTTGTAAATTGGGAATGACGACAGACCCAGGAATGGGCAGCAGCGTAAAAGGTGTGGGTAGTATTGCTGGTTAAGTCGATGCACACATTCGTAAGAGGTGCTTACTGACCTAGGAATTTTTGAGAAATTATTGGCTAATAACCACCTGCCAGGTGATGTGTTAAGCCACTTCCACACTTCTTTGATTCCTCAGACAGACCAGAGAGGCTGACCATATCCTTACCTCCCACGGCTGGGGCTGAAGAGGAAGCAGGCAAAGAAGCATAAAGCCGAGTTTCTTTTCCAGCGATCGTCAACGGAGCCAGAGAAGCAACTGATGTAAAACTAATGTAACATTTAGCATAGGCTTATGTTTCCTGAATTATGCTTTCAGAATAAAGTATCTACTATTTAAAAAATTAAAAAAGCTTCAATACTTGAAAAAAAAAAAAATTCGTGTTGGTCACTACTCATCTTTCTTCCCTCCCTTTTCCTCTTTGTTCAAAAGCTAATGAAGCAGGTGAGAAATTCCCATGTAAGTCTGTTTTCTTGTGCGACTCCAGGAAGGGCTGAGAGCTCGGGCTAGGAGTGGTCTTTCTCTGTCCTTCCTCCGCATCTAGCTCAGCACACATGGCTGAGGCCATTTGGTATCCCACCCGCGGGTTCACAGAGCCTCCCTCTATTCTGTGCCAAACCCGTTTTCTACACTCCGGCTTGCAGATCTATTCTCCTCAGGCTCAGCAGCTCTCTCGGCACACGGGGCTCTCAGTGAGTGTTTGTTGAATGAATAATTATCGCACCTGGCAAATTATATCACAAATGCCCTGCTCTACTGGCATGACTAGAAAGGAGCTTATGGTGACCTACCCCACTATCTTCATGTAAGGGATGAGGAAAGGCATCCTGAAGAGGCTGTATGCCCCGAGTGAAGTGTCCTGGGGGGTCCAGAGGGCAAACAGAACTGTTAAGCCCTGACCCAGCAGGGATTCACGCTTTGCAAGGCCCTGGGAGACACAGTCCAGTCCCTACTCATTCTTCACTTTTTCCTCAGTTGGGAAGCTAACCTGAGATGGAGAGTCAGAGGGGCAGAAACAACCACGCAGATCAAGGCTGAAACTGGAGAGGGAAAAAAAAAAAAGCACAAGAGATTTGCTTTCATTCTTAGAAGGCAGTGGGTGGGAAAGTGGATTCCCACTAAGAAAAGAGCTGGCCTTTCTCACCAAGCAGGAAATATTGAGCTGCTCTGGTCCCAACAGCCCCCGCAGAGCTGGGCCTGATGGTTGAGCCAAAGCTTGCGGGTTATAGCCCAAGACACGGAGAGAACGTTTGGAAGCTGGTGGAAGATTTTCTGCTCAGGGCATAGCCTTGGCCCAGGCTCGTGCTGCAGTCACGGGGAAGGTCTGATCTGCCGCAGTCCAATGGGCTGCCTGACATTTGAAATGCCTTCACCCCAGCTGTGCACCCACCTCTCGGCCCTGGCCTTCCCTCCCTGCCCCACGTGCAGCTGCGGGAGGCAAGGGGCTTCCAATGCGCAGAGAAAAAGTCGCCATCCCCTCGTCCTTGAGGTAATTAATCAGCGGTGACTCTTCACTTGGTGAATAATATTACTCAGAGCACTTTTCCTCCCTGTAATATCAATTATGCAGTGCAGAAGCAGGTCCAAAAAAGATACAAAGGGATGTGGTGGGGTTTTATTGCAAAGGAACAAGGCTCAGCTGTTGACAGGGTAGAGCAGAGAGCACAGAACAGGCAAGACTGCCTCAACAGCTAGGTCTGCTGCCAGCCTGTCCCATTTTCACCAGGGGAAGTATTTCTGGCGTTTCCCGTAAGACTTCGAAGGATGGACAGCCAGCCAGCCCTGAGACAGGCAGCAAACATGCAGCTCTACACCAAGAGGCTGTCACCCCCTTCTCTGTTCCAGGGCTTCCCAGAAGTCACTGGCAGAGAGATGCTGCTTGCTGCATCCTGGCTCCGGGTGGCAAGTGACAAAAAGGGGATTCCTGCTTTTCTGGCTGTGCACCCAGCAGGGACAGCATCATACTGTACCCGCAGGTGGGCGTGATAGGGGCTGGCGAAGGGATGGCCACTAGTTTGGCCGGGGCTTGGGGAAGATGGGTACGGACCATACAAAGAAGAGGGAGAACCGAAGAGGAAAAGGAAGAAATCAAACAAAAATGCCCAGTTCCCATCACGACAGGGCTCTTGAGCACCCCGCTCTAACACGGGAGCTACTCTACGACCTTGCTTAAACAGTTCGGCCCTGCACATACACAACCCCCGATCTGTCGCCCTCCCACATTTAGCAAAACAAAGGGAAGCCTTTGGATTATTGCTAGAATGGCTCCTTCAAAGTTCATCTCTGCATCTCTGGGTCTCTTCTCCCTTTCTTGCTGTCCTCTGGGGGAAGCCCAGGAGTCTGAGAGTTTTGCACTTGGGACTTTGAAGATGGACTTTGAACACTGTGCTTGAAGGAGAAAGCAGGGCTTCTGGCTGTGAGCAAAGTCTCACAGCCAGGTTGGGTCAGAAAAGAGAGGGGTGGCTCCTTCTGTCGAATGAGTTCTTTGAAGCTTCAGGATATCAACGCTTGTGAAAACTGGTACTTTTCTGGAGAGATTAATCACCAGGCTTCTCGGGAAGAAAATGCCGAAGAAAATACACAACAGGGTCTGTGTTAACGGCAATCTCCTGCAGTGCACACTGTATTTTTTTTTTTTAATGCTCCCGATTAAAAGTATAACTTTATTTAATATCCTTGAAATAAAAGAAGAGACTAATAGGGTAGCATGAGCACCATGAATATTATTGAAAGCAGCGCTAATGGAGTTGTTTTTATGATTCCATTTATTCAAAATGAAAAATGGCACAAGCCAAACATCGGATCTGATGAGTAATAAGATTTATAAAGCAACCAAAGAGGAAAGATGAACTGAAGAGAAAATCTATTTTGATTAGATGATTTTGTGGTTTGTGTACTGGTTACAAATAATCTGACAGTCTCAGAATATTTTCCTGGTGCTCCAAACAAGGATCTCTGTTCCAGAAACTCCAGTGGGAGCAGTTACTGCTCCAAGAGCTTTTCATTTTAAAATTCTACCTTCTTATTAATAAAATGTCTCATTTTTATAAGAAAGAAAAAAAAGAGCATAAATTACTTGACTGCTGAGCTCATTACATGCAGAGTTTTTAATGACAGTAACGTACATTCTTAAGTGATAGTTCATTGGGGTTTGAGGCACCGATCTGGGCATGTTTGGCATTTGGGCAAGCCAGGCTGGAAACTTTCCACGTCAGTGTCTGAGCTGACACAAAACAGGAGAAGAAAAAACTTTAATCTCATCATAAACAAATGTACAGATCTCCTTCAACATTTATATCCAGCGTTTGTACAACTGTGAAGGGTTTGTTACTGACTTCTTCTTCATTTTAATACTAATACTAATAATACTCATACTAATAATAATATTAACGGGATAAAGTGGAGAAGGAGCAGCAAAGCTCTCTGCAGGAAAAAAATAAAAAAGGTGGGGGAGGGCTTGTACGTTGCACATCTCCGTTTTGGTAGCCCAAAGAGGGAATATAAGCTTAAAGTCCTGAATTTAACAAACCTAATTATCAAGGCTTAATTAGTACCAAGGGTACAGCTTCATGGAACACCTGCAGACTTAATTTATGTCCTGACAGAAAGGAACAAGTGTTAATGGGCTGTATTTATGTTAATACCTGAACCTTAGGAGCCAGTGGAATAAAACAGACCATGCACTAGCTTTCCAAGCTACAGAACAAATATAAAAGATTTTCATCTGAATGCTGGTTTGCATATAATTCTACAGGGATCGCACAGATCTACTTAAACTTTTTAAAAAACTAGAAAAGTGGAATGTGAAAAACTCGCGTCATCTGGGGGTATCTGTAAAGGTCTACCAAGAGCATTTCCAGAAGCCCGTGATTTTATCTTGCCTTCGCCGCGGACAGTGGCCAGCAGGGCTCACGTTCTCAGTGTTCAGGACAGCTGCTTTTCATGATGCTGGGACACGCACCCCGTGTTCTCCCATAAATGCCATATGAAAAGACTGGCTAACATTTACAGAGCGCTCACTGTATGTCAGTAACTATGTGAGCCCTTTGTGGATATTTTCCAGTTAAAAGATGAGGACACTGGTTTACAGAGGAAGTAAGCGACTTGCTGCTGGCTGTGTTTGTGGGCCGCTCAAAGATCTGGGGCTAGGTTTCCTGCACTGACCCCTTGTACCAAGGAGTTAAACTACCTGTAATACACAGGTAATAATAAGAAGGT
This sequence comes from Mustela putorius furo, assembly GCF_011764305.1. Lineage (NCBI taxonomy): Eukaryota > Metazoa > Chordata > Mammalia > Carnivora > Mustelidae > Mustela > Mustela putorius. The sequence continues at coordinate 35,749,933 of NW_025421304.1, read as the reverse complement.
AAAATATGTGTAACTGCCTATTTATAATAGAACTCCCAGCAAATTGAAATAAATACAAAGTTTTCAATCTAATAAAGAACATGTATAGTCTACAATTAGCATCATACCTAATGGAAAAATACTAAATAAGGCAATGATGTCTCCTCTCTACACATCTATTCAACATTCCTACTGGCTCTACAAGTGTATTAACATAAGAAAAAGAAGGTAAAAATCCCAGTGGAAGAAGTAAATCTATCCATTCGAAGATGTAGAAATTCTTATGGAATGTTAAAAAAAAAAAAAGGAAGAAACTAATAGGCTTCAAGGTCACAGGATATAAGATCATTTTCTAGAATCTATTTTATTCTACGTATTAGCAAGAGACAATTAGGAAAAACAAACTTCAAAGTATCATTTACAATAGCGTAAGAAGAAAAGGTTTAAGAATAAATAAAAAGGTACATGACCTCTATATTGAAAACCATAAAACATCACTGAGAGAAATTAAAGAAGACCTGAATAAATAGGGAGATACAGGCTTATGGATTAAGATACTCAATATTGTGAAGATTTCAATCCTCCTCAAAACGATCAGTATATATTTAATACTATACAAATAAAAACTCAGCAGGGCTTTTAAGAAAAGTTGAGAAGCTGACCCTAAAATTTGAATAGAAAGCCAAAGTATCTAGAATACCAAGACAATCTTGAAATAGAGCGCAAGATCACAATCCTTATACTACGTACTTTCAACATTTACTGTAAATTCACAGTCATCAATAAAGTAGATATAGACATAAGAAAAAAACATAGATCAATGGAGTATAATAGTCTAGAAATAGATGCACAAATATATAGTCAATTGATTTTAGACAAAAGAGCCAGGGAAGTTCAATAAGGAGATCAGTCTTTCAACAAATGGGGTAGGAACAACAACTGAAGGTCCATATGGGGGGAAAATAAACTTCTACCTTTACCTCACACCATATACAACAATTAATTTGAGATAGAAGATAGACCTATATGTAAAACAAAGTGGAGCTTCTAGGAAAAAAACAAACAAACAAACAAACATAGGAAAATACCTTTGTGACCATAGGATCAGTGAAGATTTTATTAGAACAACAACAAAAACCCACTAACCATAAAAGAAAAAGATAAACCAGACATTATCAAGATTAAAATGGCTTGCTTTTCAAAAGTCATCATTAAGGAAGGAATAGAGAAGATACAGATGAGAAAATTCACAATGCTATCTGATAAAGACTTGTATCCAAAATATACATAAAGAAGCTCTATAGCTCAATAATAAAAGGAGAAACAACCCTTTATTTTAAAAAAAATGGCCAAATATGTGAATAATCACTTCACAGAAAGAAAACATGACTGGCTAATGAGATCATAAAAAAGAGGCATTAGTCATCAGGAAAATGTAAAATCAAACCAAGAGATACCATTTCACACCCACGAGAATGGCTATAATTAAAAAGACTGAAAATACCAAGTATTGGCGAGGATGTGAAGTGATACAAATTCTCACACACTTCCAGTGGGAGTTTAAAATGGTAAAACCGCGTTAGACAACAGCTTGACAACATCTTAAAAAGTTGCACCCGCATGCCCTGAGAAGCAACCATTGTACACTTCTGTTTTCAAAAAGAAATAAAAATTTAAAGGTGCAAAGGATTCATAAAAGAATATTCACAACAGCTTCACTCAAAATAGCTAAAAACAGAAAGGACTCTGTCCTAACTGACAAGTGCACGGATACACATATTGTGGGATATTTTCAAAACAGCACACTACTCAGCATTGGGAAAAAAAACAAAAACAAAACTACTGATAAGCACATCAACATTGATGGATCTCCAAAATACAGCATCAAGCAAATGGAGCCAGATGAAAAAGAAGAGGTATGATTTCCATTAAATGAAGTTGTAGGATAGGTTAAGACCAAGTCAAATGGTGATAGGAACACAACAGTGTTTGCCTCCGGGAGTGGAGGGATTTTCTGGAAATAAGAATGATGGAATTTACTGGGGTTAGGGGAGCGCTCTACATCTCAATGGTGGTGTGTCCATATGCACATTTGTTGGAATCCAGAAAACAGTATAATTAAAATATGTTAACTTTATGGTCTGAGAAATACACCTCACTAATATGTGCATATGTGTGTATACCTATTCTCCCCACCACCACCTCACACACTGGCCTCGAGAGTCACTGCACAGGTCAAATTTTACATTTGTAAAATGTACTTTATGTTTTAGGCTTAGAATCCTATCCACCAAAGGGCTTGGAAGTTTTATCTTAAGATTGCTTATGAAATTGGGGCACCTGGGTGGTGCAGTCAGTTAAGCTTCTGATTCTTGGTCTCAGCTCAGGTTGTGATCTCAGGGTCAAGATCTGAGCCCCACGTGGGGCTCAGTGCTCAGCTCGGAGTCTGCTTGAGATTCTCTCTCTCTCCCCACCTTTGCCTTCCCAACTCATGCTGTCTCTCAAATAAATAAATAAATACATAAATCTTTAAAAATTTTTAAAAAGAGATGACTTAGGAAATTGCTTTATAACTACTATTCGAGTAAATCATGCTTTGTGGGAAAAGAACGAGCTCAGGAGTCAGGCGTCCCGGGTCACTGTCACAGCTTTGCTTCTCCTGAGCAGTGTTGATCTTGAGCAAGTTAATGATCAGCTTCAGCAACTTCTTCACCTCAAGAAGCCCAGGAAGCAACCTGGGTCTCGCAAGACTTTGGTGGCCCTTCAGTGTGATGGCTGATGCACAGGGCCCAGATTAAGGGGCCCAGTTCTTGTTATTACCATCGGCAGCCCCAGCCCACTGGTGATAACTTCGTGAAGGTGAAGTGGCTTCAGGAAACCAGTCACTGCATAATCCTTTTCTAAGCTCTCATTTCTGAGGATGACCAAGTGGATCTATGAAAACAATTTGGTGACCTTTTTTTTTTTCTTTTAGATGGGTAAGTACATTCTGGAAGTAATTATTTTTAAAACATAATTTAGCATGCCTTTTTGCAGGGAGGGTGGAAAGGAGTGGTATTTCTATTTCCTTTTCTTATAAAACACAATGTTCCTAACTTTTTTTTAAAAGAACAATTGCCTGTGTGTCTTTGGTGTCCTTTCAGAAATATCTTTGGTGATTACTCATCTGTGAAAAAGAATTTTTATACCAAGCTAGATAGCTGTTGTTTTCTTAAAGGAAGCACCAAATCAGATATCTATGGCCTAGGATGTTAAGTTATTGTTGGGACCAAATTCATGAGATGATTTTTTTTTTTCCCTAAAGAGAACACAGGGGTAATGTGAAAACAAGATCGAGGTTTTTCTGAACTGTGGTTATCAGCTTCCTGACACAAGAGCATGCCATTGACCTTGACAGAGCCAGGTACTATGAATCAATCGACATGGTTCTTCAGAAAGTTATTTTTGCTAGAATCCCTGAATTTACCAGAACTGTTTTATGTCGAAGTCTTGTGTTCTTCCACCCGGCGGCCGAGGCACTATTTAAAAGAACGGTGGGATAAGAACGAAAGAGGAGAAGTGATTTAACTCATAACAGTGGTGACTTGCTTGGGTCCAACTGGGCAGGGTCTCAAAAATGGAAGTTCCCAAATGCCCCCCTGTTACACTTTACAGGGGAGCAGACCTCCTCCTGTGTATGGTGCAGGGCCAGCAGCATGGTGGGCTGAAAGGGCAGCGGAAACCCCAGGATGGAAGCCTTGTGGTGAGAGCAAGGCGGCTGCCACCAGCACCATGTGACAGGATAGGCAGTGCCATGAGGCCTGGCCTCAACTAAGACAACATACAACTTCTCTTTGGTGAACCACCGTGTTTCCAGCCAACCAGGAACCAGAATGGGAGATATAGCGTGCATTGAAACCTGGGTCCTCCGGTAAATAACACTTAATTGAGAAAAGAAGAGAAGCCCACAGGCGAGTAAAGCAAACCCACTGATGAACAGGCAGATTTTATTTCTCTTAATTGGTTAAGTCCAGCTCTTTAAAAGTGTTCTCAATCCAGTGATGCTATCAACACTGAAATGTGGTTTGAAGGAGCGGATATTACGCTTTAGCACATGGCTAATAACTACCCTCACGATGGAAACAAAAATTAAGCCAAACCAGTGAATTTATTTTCCTGATCATTCTGCTCAGATAAGACACATACTTAGAACCCAACCCCAGTGAGTTCTTGTAAACAGGTGCCTGGTGCGTGGTGGGAAGCGCAGGCGCCCTGGGTCGCAGCGAGGATGCGTAGGATCTCGGTCTTCTGCCTGCCTCGCCACTGAGGGGCCTGGGTTGGTCTGCTCAAACAGCGGTGATCAAAATTGGTCCAGTCATCAGATAATTTCGGATCGAAAGTTCTGAGAAGTGAGTTACGCACTGTGCTGGTTAGTCACCGTTTTTCTCAAAAGAGCTGCAATGTGGGAAACCAAAGCCGCCCCGTCCTAGGGTCTGAAGGTCAATGTCAGGTGCTTGTAAACACTTGCTAGGCACAGTTTCAATCCTGTCTTCTTCCTCGAACCTGTTCAGCTCTAGCGTGGCCTTCACCCTCTCTGTTCTTCCCACAGCTTCCCCATCTGTCTTGAGAAGCACACTATGGGCTGGGCAGGTGTGAGTGAGTCCCAGGCTGTTCCCTGGGCCCGTGAATCAATTTGCCTCATGGAAATGACAAGAAGACAATCCTTGCGAGTTAAAAATTAGACTCAGACTGGACTGCGAATTTGGTAGAACAAAGAGTTAGGTCTCCAAAGTCCATGCACATCCAACTGGTAGAAATGTTGACCTAAAACACAACCTAGACCCAAAACAGACAAACTAAACAAAACAGACTATGGCTTTACTCTCTACGTGCTTAAGCCCCATTGAAAGTCTGGCATTCAGTAATGCATCTGGTGAGGGCCAGGGGGTCGTGTACCGGGTTAGAGTTGGCAAAGGAACTTTGATAGGCTTGAATCCAGAGGATCCTGTTAACCCAACAGCACAACAGTTATGTGTGTGTGTGTGTGTGTACACGCTTTAATTAGAAGATAAAAAGAAGACAAAATTGAACTGGGGAATGTAAAGTAAATATGTAAAACTGCCACAACCAGAGAAATTACTTCGCGGCATTCAGGAGTCCTTGTTATTCTACTAGATCACCAACGAGACATCAAATTCGCCAAGGAAAATATTGTGCATCAGCTCAAAATACCTGTCTAGATAATCTTCTGTTCTGGGTTGGTGGGAAACAGAAGACACTCTCTGACTCTGGTTTCCTCTTTCCACAGAAAGTATGATGGGTGGCATTGAGGCAGGCAGGGAAAGTTACGTTAAAAAGTAATACGGAAAGGGCATTTTCTGGAATAAGAGGTATGCTAATGAGTTTAGAGCAGCGTCAGAAAGGCCCTTTGGGACTAGGAGGGAGTCCCAAACAGAGCAATATCCCAGACAGGGAAGAGAACAGAACGGTACGTGAGACAACGGCTGCAAGCACAGATGAACACGGCAGCCGTGTGGGATGAAGCAGGGGAGGAGTCTGAGCTTGGAGTGCAGGGGGTAGAAAGCATCTGGGCAATAACCCCATCCTTCACCATTCCTGGCATCTGCTTTACCACAGAGATGGTTTCTCAAGAAGCCAAAGAAAGTAAGAGAGAAGTTAACCTAGATGGTGCAAAAATTAAAAAAATATACTGACAATGGTGAGCCCATTACGATAACCTCAAATATGCAAATTAGATACAAGAAGGGAAAGGCAAGGGGTTGACATTTTTCATGCCCTGACTCTGTGCCTAGAACAGCACTGGGAGCTTGAAAGACAAAAGACAAGGCTGTTCCTCATTTTAGGCATGGGATGGTCAAGAGGGATCTCTTTTTTTTTTTCCTAGTTACAATCTTAGGGCTAGTCATTCCATTTCACTTCCGTGTGTCTTTGTGTGGGAGGCACCTGTCAGCCTGAAGAGCTCCCTTCTTTGCCTGGGTAACTGCTGAAATGGGGATTCTAGAAGCTTCTCTGACCTTACAGTCTGTGTTGAGGGCCCCTGCTATGGGTAACAGAGAACCTTGGAGTCTCCCTATTAGTCTCCAAGGGAGAAATCCAGAGTATTGCTTGTTAACCTGCCATGAGTACCTGAGGGTAGAGAATGGCATCTCACCGGGCACTGGACCCAAGCATAAGGCCTGGCTTAGAATACTCAAATGAGGGAAGTACTTTCTTGACTTCAGAGCTTGGCTCATCTCTTGCATCACTTCCATCCCCTGAGTTTCCCTTGCCTGGTGAAATCAGACAGGAGACAGGGGTCCCAGATGGGCAACTTCTTTCTCATCCTTGAAGGTCCTGTATAATTGTCTAGATTCCACTGTTCTCATTGCTAGTGAAGAATTAGTGTGGAAGAGGAAATGATAGCACACAATGCTTAGATAGAAACGGGAGGCATTAGAGGCATCTGGGTGGCTCAGTGTGTTAAAGCCTCTGCCTTCGGCTCGGGTCATGATCCCAAGGTCCTGGGATCGAGCCTCACATTGGGCTCTCTGCTCCATGAGGAGCCTGTTTCCTCCTATCTCTCTCTCTGCCTGCCTCTCTGCCTACTTGTGATCTCTATCTGTTAAATAAATAAATAAAATCTTGAAAAAAAAAAAAAAAGAAAAGAAACGGGAGGCATTAATTAAGCAAAGAAAATAACCCATTTTGTCAAAGGCACACTTTTTTATATTATTGCAGGCCTGATTTTTTTGTAAAGATTTTTGATTGCTTAAATATCATAGATCATGACTTCTCAAGCAGGTTAAGATTTATCTAACCTACTAATCATATCAAAGAACAGTAATACAGGGCAAAAAACCCCCAAAACAAAACAAAACAAATAAAAAAATTTTTTTAAACCCCCAAAACAAAAAAATCCAAAACAAAATACACAGAACCACAGAACAAACCCAAGTCTACCTATGCCTTTGCTAAAATTGATGAAGAAATAAAATCAATTATTATTTAGAGGCTCTTTTTTTTTTCTTTTGCCTTAATATATAAAATTTCTATTGGGCATTTCAGCGTCCTTACAAGATTATCCCACCGTGGTTTCAGAATCATTTGTCATCTTTCAAGATCTGAGAGTCTTTCTTGACCAATTTAGAAAAGAAGGATGTTACAGCAAACAGACAGCCTCGCTGCTAATGATGGGCAACAGTTCAATATTTTATGCCACCTTAAAAAAGTTTCAGTAACTGAAGGTGTTCTCACATTAATTCTTTGCATCAATTATTGACAGAGAATTTAATTTAAAGGCAACTAGTCAGTAACCTAGGGGTAGTGTTTTAAATAATTTATAATTGCTGCATGGGTGTAATCATATTGCTATTGATTACCATCCAGTCACTTCTACGGGTCCAGCAGGTCTTATGCTAATTACTTTTAGTGAGATCACCTTTTTAACTCTGTATTCCCTGGTAACAGGAACTCATTATAAAAATAATTTAATGAAGTGCAATCTTTAAGAGTCCTTGCAGAGCTGGGGGTGGGGTGGAGGAGTGCATGAGCTCGGGGTTGGGGGGGGGAGGCAGCAGTTGAGAAGCATTACGCAGAGATTTACAGATAACAGACCCTAAATCTGGAATTACATTCGGGTATCAGATGGGATGAGATAACAGGGGTGAAAACCAGGGTGGATGGGGGGAGTGCAAAAAAAAAAAAATTTTAAGAAAGGGGATTTAAATAATGTCATTATTTTTTTATGTCAAAAAAAGTCTAAATTCCACTGTAACTATTCCTCCCCTGGGATAAATTTTGAAACAGACTAGCAATCATTTGGAGGGATTTGGGAAAGGCAACCTGTGATTTATGGTGAATTTAGAAGAATGAGGACCACTGCGTGCTCCCCCTTGAAGCCTCGAGCAGTGAGAACCAAAGAGGAGTCCCTTGCCCTGGCAGAAGGAGGTTCTAAGATCTTCATGAGAATACCTCTGAGTGCATCTTACCGAATAGGGACCAAAAAGCATAAAGCCCAGGATTTCCTATACAGAGTTACCTTGAACAAGAGTTACCTTTAGGTAAAACAGTGGGTGGGATACGGGGGTACTCAGCTCAGGCCTGATCTTGATGAAGAAATAAAATCAATTATTATTTAGAGGCTCTTTTTTTTTTTCTTTTGCCTTAATATATAAAATTTCTTGCCGAGAGCAAGAATTATTACTCTGAGACACGCGGACTCCACTTGGGTTTCATAGCAAACCCTAAGATGGGGAGCCCAGTTCGCAAGGTTCAGGCTTCTGACCCAGGGTATTAATCAGGGCTGGCAAACATTTTCTGTAAAGGGCCAGAGAGAAAACATCGTGGGCTCTGTGGGCCATATAATCCCAAGATACTCAACTCTGCTGTTGGGGTACGAAAGCCCTAGACAGAACATAAGCAAATGAGCATGGCTGTATTTCAACATAATTTTACTTATAAAAATAGATAATGGCTGGGGGAAGACTGACTTTGGGAGATACTGGTGCATGAGCAGACCAAGCCCAGACACCAGCGCTCTTCTCTGTCTCTCACTGTGTTCACCCTTCACCCAGAGAGAGGGAGCAAGGGCGGGCTGGCTGCAAAGGGAAGTGAACACATCAGCATCATTTCAGGGAAGCCAGGAGGTCTGTCCGGCTCCCGCAGAGACCTGGGGACAAGCGGTCCTGACCACAGGCAGCGGGGCAGCCTCAGAAGACCGCAGGCGGCGGCAGGGATACTCAGTAAGAAAACAAGGGTTAAGAATGACAGTGAGCAAGAGGTCAAATGACAGTGTCAGAAGAGGGTTTTTAGCTACTTATTCCATTTGTATTCATTCATATTTATTTTTAGTGACTTCATTTTTAAGCAGTCACATTTCAGTAGCATATTTTCTCTTTTACCAAATGCATATGGGTTTATGTATGTCCATTTGCTTCAAAACGGCTATGACATTGGTTTTGTTTAGAAGTGTGTGTGTGTGTGTGTGTGTGTCCTGGATACAATTTTGTTAATAAATACAATGCTTTGGTGTCACTTGGTTTCGTATTTCAGAAAATTCCTAACACTGAGGAAAGGGAGCGGGGGAGAGTGAGGAAAAAATCCTTATTTTTGCTGGAAGAAGAGATATAAACCTGTATACATCTACTTTTCTAATTTATTCCAAATAATTTCAGTGACTTGTAAACAGTGGAAGGTAATAGAAAATTCATCCTATAGTATGGACTTTCTCCAGAGACTGCAAAGGAAACCCTTTTTACTGGAGGTGAGAATAGCATGTCTTTAAGCCTTGGGGTGGCAGCTATTGTAAAAAATGTGGAACAAAACACAGAGCTGCATTTGCACAAGTTAAAAGGGAGGAAAAAAAATACCTACAAAAATTGTCACCTGCCCACACTGAGAGTTTGCTAAAAAACATAATTCTCACTTAACCTTAACGAAAAGGAAACAACAAATTTCTAGCTTATTCCATTTCCTCTGGGCCCGCTTAGAGCTTTCAGACTTGGCCCGCTTTTCTCCTGCGTGGAGCCACGTGGACATGGGCCAGTTCTCATGGCTATTACGGCGCACTAAAATACATGCGACGCTGCAAGAGTGAGGCGTGAGCTGCCGAGAGCAAGAATTATTACTCTGAGACACGCGGACTCCACTTGGGTTTCATAGCAAACCCTAAGATGGGGAGCCCAGTTCGCAAGGTTCAGGCTTCTGACCCAGGGTATTAATCAGGGCTGGCAAACATTTTCTGTAAAGGGCCAGGGAGAAAACATCGTGGGCTCTGTGGGCCATATAATCCCAAGATACTCAACTCTGCTGTTGGGGTACGAAAGCCCTAGACAGAACATAAGCAAATGAGCATGGCTGTATTTCAACATAATTTTACTTATAAAAATAGATAATGGCTGAAATTTGCCAATCCCCGGCACAGATCCTGGTCTCTTTACTGATGAAGCCGTATTCCTGAAGGCCAGGACTGAGGGTGGGGTCCACAGCACAGGTGGCCCACCTGACCCCCAAACTGAATCCAAAGAGAGATTCTCCTCACTGTGAAAGGCAGGGAAGCGAGGACAGAGGGAAACGTCCGCGACTTTGCAGGGAACTGAGAGTAGGGAGTTGGGGACTGTGCTGGGGGCTGGCAAGTGAGGTTTCTTTGATCTCAGAGGAAAGACAATTGGGAGAGGTGGCAAATTATGGCGATTGGAGAACATGCAGAAGCTTGAAATAAGCACTGTGAGGAAGCAAAGAGAAACCAGGCTCAGTAAACAGGATTGCTAGGCTGTCTTCAGAACTCAGCTGAGACCATGAATGAATGAATGAGATGAATGAATGAATGAATGAATGAACGAACGAAAGAAAGAAGAGAAGAAAAGAGAAGAAAGGAAAATCAATGTTGGCTCACAACTATACCAAGAGGCCAGGTAGTGGTGAAGGGCGTAGAATTCACTGCGGGCTATTTTGGGGGAACAGATTCTGTTGTCTGTGTTGTGTCTGGAGATGAGCTGAACGATTCCACGCCGAGCCACACGAATATCTCAGAAAGCTCTTAGTGGCAACGTAAAAATAAGTTTTGGCTTCTTGAGTGGGGAGACACTTAAGCCACTGTCAGAATGAAAGCTTCCTCCAACCTCAAAACAAACAAACAAACGTAAGTGGTCTCCCAGACGAGATGAGGGGATGCTGGGAACTGCCTGGGGAGGCCAGTCAGCACCTGCTAAGAGCACCTCCTGGGTCTCAGCCTGCTGGAAGCCAGATCACTGAACAATGAGCAGAACAACAGCGACGCCTCAGACCCAGGGGAGCTCAGTGGCCAAAGTGGCTGCCACTGGGTGGTTACCTGGAATCTGAGTTCCGAGAAGAGAAGCAGTGAACCAAGGGAAAGTGTTCTCCGCGATGCAGTCATGCTAACTGAACTGAGTTCTCAAGTCACTTTCAGATAGGGAAGGGAAATGCAGAGCCCCAAATTGCCCCACACCTCAGGTAGGGTTAAGCATTTTATGCAGGCATCAGCATCTTTATGGCGCTCACCTTTTAAAAGGAGCCAGCTTTTTGTTGTAAATGGCACTGACACTACAACAAGAAAGTTCATTTCACGAAGATGATTCATTAAGAAATAAAATATTCATGGCTGACAGCTTGAAGGATCGCCATACAGTTATATTCTAATGCACCTGTCCTCTCTGTCAGGTCCAATGTAGGATGTCATGTCGCCAAAGTTTTATTTAGAAATTGTTTGTCAGAGTGAGCTTTCTAATGTGAATGAAAAATTCATCCCCTCATTAAGAAGATTTTACATGAAATGTCTAGGATTTTCAATGAATGCTAGGACATGAACCAATTACTGTTAAACACTTAAAGGGACAGAGTCCTAAGCTCACTCAGCAAAACCCTTAATTGCACAAATGTGAAGAAAACTCAACACAAAAGGCAAATGGGAATTTTGATTTGGAAATTTTCTTTCCTTTTGTCACATCCAGAAAACGCTTATCTGTAAAAGACTTGGGGGATTCAAACACAACTTCTGTATGGAAGTCACCCATATATCATTATATCTGACCCCTCCCTGCAAACGCACACACTGCGCAGTCGGGCTTGAGATTTTCAGCCACTTGTTCAACGTCCGTGGCCAATGATTAAAATGTCCTGGAAAGTTCTGCATTGTTTCTAGCCATTTCTTAAGGGTTTTTGTTGTTGTTTATTTATTTTTAAGTACATCTTGCTGCTGGTGCTTCATCCCTACTTTATCTACATAATTTGTGTAAATATCAAACAGGTGACTTGGAAGCAAATAGATTTAACAATTCCAAATGCTGGTAGTTGCCAGAGAGGGGAGAAAAGCCACAACAGATTAAAATAAAGTTGAGCTGCATAGGAAGTCAGGAGAAATCCACAAGGGAATTGCTTGTATAATGAAATAGCATTTTACAGCTGTGACAATGGATTAAGTTGACATTGAGACTCTTTTTTTGACATACGGTCTAGTTCAACTTAATCTATGGTAGAAAATAGTTCACTTCCCAAAACTAGCACTAGACTCAGGTTCCATTCCATATATATATATATATATATATATATATATATATATATGCACTATATATACACATGGCTAGACTGTCACTTCCAATTTCAGAAAAGGCTTGAGATTAACAATATGAAAACTGAAATTTCTCCTTCTCAACCCAGCAAACTATAAACTTTAAGGATTTCATGTGTGCTTTCATATTATAGAGGCTTTAGTGAACTAGTTCAAGGAAAAAGTAGTTTTGACCCTATAGTGGTTCATTGTCATCCTATAAGATTCTAATGATACTTTCCAAAAAAGGGAAGACTCTGGATAAGCTCTTTAACCATCCAGCAAATGTAAATGGAAACCAGAATTTCAGAGTCCTTGTGTTAAATTATAGCTTCCTCTATATTCTTCCTATATTTTGTTTTCATTGATCTGTATTTTCCCTTTATATATATGTATATGTTTTTCTTTATATCATCTTTTACAGTTTCTGGAAAGCAACTGGACAACATGTACCAAGAATCTCAAAAACAGTTTAGATGGGAGATGGAGTTATAGGCACCTATCTTAAAGAATCTGTAATTCAGATAAGGATTTTTACACAGAGGTGTTCGATGTTGTATTATTAAAAATCAGAAGCAACTTAAATGTCTAAAAGAAGAGGAAATGTTCCTTTGCTAAGTCACCATTCAAAAATAAGAAAAAAATTACATATACAGAATCACCAATTTCTCATATAATATTGAGTTTAAATAGTAGGATACTAAATGTATTGAGTGTAATAAGAGTTTCATGACGAAAAAAATGCATTTTCTAAAAAAAAAACAACAAATATTTAAAATGGGCATATGGACAATGTTTTATTTTCTTACTTTTACTGTTTCAATTTTCTACCATCATTCCTATATATGGGTGTAATTAACAGACAAATCTAAATACAGTAAAACTCTACACACTGCAAGTCTTTGTAGTAGATGAATGAGCTCTTCTTTAATATATAGGCTTTTGTAAAAAAAAAAAAAAAAGAAAAGAAAAACAAATCTGATCCTTCTACTAGGTAAATCAAATTCTCAGTTTAAAAAAAAAAAAAAAAAAGATTCTCCTTAGGAACAAAACCAGTGTACCACTGTCACTACTCTTATTCAACATTGTACTAGAAATCCTAGCTAGAGCAATCAGGCAAGAAAAAGAAATAAAAGGTGTCAGAATTCAAAAGGAAAAAGTAAAACTACCTCTGTTGCAAATTATATGATTTTGTATATATATAAAAAAGAAAAACCCTAAAGACTCAACCAAAATAACACTGTTAAATCAAATCAATGAATTCAGTAAAGTTGTAGAGTACAAAATTAATATGCAAAAATCAATAGTGTTTCTACACACTAAGAGTGAATTTTCTGAAGGAGAAATAAAGAAATCAATGCCATTTATAATAGCATCAAAAACAACAAAATCTTTAAAAATAAATTAAACTAAGGAGTAAAAATTACCTACTCTGAAGACAATAAGACACTGATGAAAGAAACAGAAGATACAAATAAATGGAGAGGTATCCCAAGTTCATGCATTGGAAGAATTCATATTACTAAAATGTCAATACTACCAAAAGCAATATATTCGATGCAATCCCTAGTAAGATCTTATGGATTTTTTTTTTTACAGAAGTAGGAAAAACAAAACAACAAACCTACTAAAATTTATATGGAACCACAAAAGACCCCAAAGAGCCAGAAATCTGAGAAAGAAAAGCAAACTGGGAGCCAGCACAGTTTCTGATTTCAAGCAAAGTAAAGCTATAGTCATCAAACCAGATGGTACTGAGATAAAAATAGACAAACAGACCAATGAAACAAAACCAAGAGCCCAGAAATAAACCCAAATATATATATGGTCAATTAATATTTGATGAGAGAGCCAAGAATACTCAATGGAGAAAAGACATCCTCTTCAATAAATGGTGTAGAGATACTAGGATATTCACATGTAAAAGACTGAACCTGGAGTCATATCTCACACCACTTATAAAAATTAAGTCAAAATGGACTAAAGACTTAAGTGTAAGATCTGAAACTATGAAACTCCTAGAAGGAAACATAGAAAGATGGCTCTTCAACATGGGACTTGGTAATGATTCTTGGTAATGATTTTTTCTGATATGATACCTAAAGCATGAGCAACAAAATAATAAAAAAAAAAACTCAGACTACATTAAATTAAGAACTTTCTGCATAGCAAAACAAACATACACAAAACATCAACAAAATGAATAGACAACCTACAGAATGGAAAAAAAAAATTTGTGAACCATTCATCTGATAAGGGGTCAATGTCCAAAAAATATTTTTGGAAAAAATGCCTACAAGTCAATAGCACAAAAACAAAAACAAACAAACAAAAACAATTAAAAAATGGGCAAAGGACCTGAGCAGATATGTTTCCAAAGAACATATACAAAAGGCCAAAGGTACAGGAAAAGCAGCTCAACATCACTAATCATTTGGGAAATGCAATTCAAAACCAGAATAAGATCTCACCTTACGCCTGTTAGAACAATAAGATAAGAAATAAGCGATATCAAAAGATAAGAGAGAACAAATGGTAAAGAGGATGTGGAGAAAAGGGAACCCTTGTGCACTGTTGTGGGATTCTAAATTGATACAAGCACTATAGGAAACAGTAGGGAGGATTCTCAAAAAACTAAAACTAGAGGTACCATATGATCCAGCATTTCCACTTCTGGGAATATATCCAAAGGGAATGAAAACACGAACTTGAAAAGCTATGTGTACCCTCATGTTTGTAGCAGCACTATTTACAATAGCCAAGATATGGAATGGATTGAAGAGTCCATCTGTGGATGAATGGATAAGGAAGTTGTGTACACACACACACACACACAGGGAATATTATTCAGACATAAAAAATGAGGGGATCCTACTATTTATGACAACATGGAGGGACCTCAAAAGCATTAGGCTAAGTGACATAAGTCAGACAGACAGAGACAAATACTGCATCATCTCACTTGAATGTGGAATAAATAAACAAATGAGTAATAAAAACAACTTCATAGAAAGAGGTCAGAGACCAGAGGTGAAGAGTCAAGAAAGAGAGAGTTGAGAAGGTGCTCAAAGGTACAGATTTCTAGTTAGAAGAGAAATAAGTTGTAGGGATATAAAGTACAGCATGATGACCACAGTGTACATTCCAGTAACGCGGGTAAGGGCGTAAATCCTAAGAATTCTCATCACAAGGAGAATTTTTTTCCCTTTTCTTTTTATTGTGTGTCTATATTTGTGAATATGAAAATGGATGCTAGTTGAACTTATTGTAGTAATAATTGCAATACATGTAAATCAAACCATCATGCTGGATGCCTTAAATTTAGACACTGATGCATGACTATTATTTCTCAATAAAACCCCCCAAAAAGGGTCACCTGGGTGGCTCAGCCAGTTAAGTGGCTGCCTTTGGTTCAGGTCGTGATCTCAGGGTCCTGGGATCGAGCCCTGTCTCAGGCTCCTTGCTCGGCGGAGAGCCTGCTTCTCCCTCTCCCTTTGCCTGCTCTGCCTACTTGTGCTCTCTATCTCTCTAATAAATAAATAAGATCTTTCAATGAAACAAAACAAAACAAAACAACCCCCCCCAAAAAACTAAATGCCACATCAACAATTTAGTAACAAATCAAGCTGGTTTTGCTGTCTATGATATCATAAAATCATTACCGTGTTATGTATTTAATACTATATTATTTATCAGTGACCATTTAAATATAAGGAATCACTAAAAAAAAAAAAGTTTCCCCCTTCATCTTCTGCCATATACAAGACATTAATGTATAGAGTTATCCCTATGGAAATTGCAAAAACTATTTACATATATTCTCCGGTCTACCAAATCACAACTTGCTCAAGTAAATCAGACATTGAGCCTCTGGTTTCTGTGAATTTTGGTTAGCAGAAATCTATGTTGGAAATCACTTCCAATACATTTTTCACAATCTGCCCATAATTAGTTTCACTGGGAAAACTGTGAAGAACTATTTTGCTGCTTTTAAATTCATAATTTTGGTTCAAGAGCCCAGAATAAGATGTTTAGACAGAGTGAAAACTATTTTCTAACAAATCAATATTAATTTATCTGACTGTTATGGTCTCAGGAGCCAAAAAGTGTTCTTGTACTGAGCTGACAGGAAAGATTTTATCCTGACCAAATGTTATTCAAATATTTATAAGACTGGATAATTTAGTAAAGAAAATACAGATGGAAGAAGGCAGGAGTATTTTTTTTTTTTTGGTGCTCCTTTCCCATTTGCAAATGACAAGAACTATAAAAAGTGGTGCCGAGTGATTAGTGATATCCGCCTCCCAACCACCAACACCAAGAATGAGCTCCTGGAAGAGTTAGTTGACCACGTGGTATATGCCACACACTGGGGGAGGTCTTGAGGCCTTTGGGCGTTGCCATGACACTTGTCTTTGCACCTTGGGTGCCATCTGGGCCAAGAACCAAAAACTATTACGCTGGGGGAGGAGTAACTTGAAGACATGGGTGACAGCCAGAGGACATGGCAGGGTCTCTGAGGGTGGGGACTGAGACTGGAAACAAACAGCGGAGAAGGAAATGGAATGTAACGAGTATGCTTAACATTCATCACCTTATAGGATTCTCCCCACCGCCACTGGAGAAGATTATGTTCCAGTAACTTTTTATTGGAGTAAAATAGACATTCCAAAAAAAAAAAAAAAGTATAAAATGTATGTGAGTTACTAAATGTATTTTCACAAGCAACACCCCCAGAGCCCTGATCAAGAAACGGAAAATGAGCAACATCTGAGAGCCCAGCTCAGGTCCCCATCCAGTCTCTACCTAGGGCTTAGAAGCGTGGAGAGTCTGCTTTCTTCCTGAACTTACTATAAGGGGAGTCACATGGGACGCGCGCTTCTGCACCTGCCTTCTCGCTGCCAGCATCGCTTCGGGGAGATTAATGTGTGGGTTTGGTTGCGGTGCCCTTGAGCTCACCAGCGTGTAGTGTCCACTGTGTGAAAGTACTGTATTTATTTGTCCATTCGGCCTCTGGTGGACATCCGGGTAGTTCACAGTTTTGAGTCCTCATTAATGCTGCTGTACCTATCCTTTCACTTGTCTTTGGGTGAACACAGAGTGGAACTGCCAGGTGCCCAGAAAGGCTAATGTTTAATTTTATATGTAGATACTGTTAACAAGTCTTCCCAAATGATTGTACCGTTCTGTTATTGCTATGGACTGAAACGTGCCCCTCTCAAATTCCTCTCCTGTAGCCCTAACCACCCCCCCTCCCCTGGCAATGTGACTGTATTTGGAGATTGGGCGTCTATGGAGATAATAAACGTTAAGTGAGCTCATAGGGTAGGACCTTAATCTCCTAGGATTGGTGTTCTTATAAAATAAGAGAGAAGCCAGAGCTCTCTTTCTCTGCCATGTGAGGACACGGGGAGAAGGAGATCGACAGAAAGCCAGCAGGAGGGATCTTAGCAGGAACCAAATCGGCCAGCACCTTGATCTTAGACCTCCCGGCCTCCAGAACTGTGAAAACACAAATTTCTCTGATTTAAGTCAACCAATCTGTGGTCTTTTGTTAGGGCAGTGCAAGCTGACTAATGCAATTATCATGAGGTAAGTGGTTTTTTTTTTTTTTTTTTTCCCTTCAAATGATCTTTTTATTTCAGAACAATTTTAGTTTTACGGGAAAGTTGCAAAGATAGCACACAGAGTTCTCGAATACTCTTCTTCCCATTTCCCCTAATGTCAGCGCCCCACATGACCTATGTGCCTTAAGTGATTAACACTGGATCCTGACTATTTGGTAAGCAACAGACTGTTTGGATTTTCCTAGTTTATTACGATTTTCTTTCTTCTGCTTTAGGATCTCATTCAGGATATCACTGGATTGCTTTTACTGTGTTTTATCTCTATGTCACGGAGGAGAAAGAGACTCCAGACAGATTCATGAGCTTACTCATGTTCACGCCCACAGCCTAGAGGGGAGGCTAAAATAATTTCAGCAGCAAACGCTAAAATGAAAGTCGAACCAGGAAAGTGGTTCCTTTCTTAAGACCTACAGTTTAGTTGTGATTCCTTGTGTTGAGAGCAGCCCTACAAGCTTGTTGGCTGCTCCTTCCCCACCCAGCCCGTCGCTACACCCTGCTCACGTCTGGGGCGCCCGTACAAAGCAGGCACTCAACAAATCCCTGCTGAGTGTACGGATGCCCAAACATGAAAAAAGAATACCATGGCCTTGTGAAAACATGATATATTTTTTAAAGATTTTATTTATTTCAGAGAGAGCACGAGTGAGAGGAGCAGCAGAGGGAGGGGGAGAAGCAGGGTCCCCACTGAGCAGAGAGCCCAACTTGCGGCTCGATCCCAGGACCCCGGGATCATGACCTGAGCCCAAGGCAGACCCTTCACCGACTGAGCCACCCGGGTCCACTGAAAACTTGGTATCGAAGATACATGGTGTCAACCTGACTCTTCTCCATCTCTCCGCACCTGGGATACCTTCCAGGAGGCACGTGTGATGAAAAAGAACATCAGATCATTTTGGCTCTGCCAGATTGCTGTGCCATCTTGGGCAAGCCACTTTACCTCTCTGAACCTGTTACCCAGGAGCTATAATATGGGAAGTCTTAGCCCCCTAGACACACTTGTGAAGAGCTTTGACCACTATAACCTACCACACATACATTAGGAAGTATTGGCCTTATGACATTTATTTTTAACAGTAAAAAAGAAACCACAGATAACACGGAGAATGCTATTTACTGCCAGTTCTTTCTAATTGCAGAAGAAAAGATGTATAACCATAGAGGCACGATAGCAACCAATCTGGGCAACAGAACCATTCTGGGGTAGAAAAGCCACAAGAAAAATCACTGATCATTCTATTACTTCTTGAATGATTACTAGAGATCATGCATATCAGGTACAAACATTTTCTAGCTAGGTTTCACATCATGGAAGTGGTAAGAATTCAATGCAATATGACAAAAATGCTCGACACGGAGTCCTGATTAGGCTTGGTCCAAAGCCAGACAGTCATTCCCTGAAGGACATGGACTACCCCCCTTGTGCCTAGCAAATAACAGGTACAGGTATGCCAATGTGTTTACTGAATGAATATCTGATCTTCCAGTCTAAATGGGTTAGAAACTTGGATCTCCTTATTTTCCTTGAAAATATATTCTGATCAAAACCTATATACCAGTTTTTGAGAAGTTCTGGTCTTCGGGAAAAACCTGGTTGAATCAGACTGCACCATTTTTCAGATTTTGCCTGGGCGTGGTGGTGACGATGCTGACAAGATGTGTACAAGAAGCTCAAGGGGCCTAAAGAGGAAACACCAAATGAGAAGGAGGGTTCAGAAAAACAGAAAGGGGTTTTATAAATACTTCTGCATGTCATGTGCAGGAAAGCAGGCCAGTTCTCTGAATTGTGAACCGATCTCAACTTTAAAAACCCACTCCCGTGTTGGGGGAAACACTGTCTTTCCACTCTCAATATATCAAGTTCTTTGAAATCCTCCTCTCCCAATGGTGTGGTGTCCAAAAAACAGCGGCTCGCACTTATGTGAACTCTCAGATGGACCTCCGGCAAGAGCACATCAGCAAGTTAGGCAAGTGAATTCCCTCGCCAGTAATAAATAAGGAGCAAAGGGAATGAAGATGGACACTCTGGCTGGATTCCAAGTGCAAAAACCTGCCTATCCACCTTCAAAATGATGCAAGATTGCAGTTTGTTTAATGTTCATCTTATGTGCTTAATTACCGATAGTGCTTGACTAATTATTTCTTGTTTTGTAGACTATTTAAACAGAGAAGGAAGGCAGCTACAGACTTTTGTATACTGAATGAGGATTTGTAACTCATTTTTGTAATCGCACGATTCCCAGAGGGCTTCATTACAAACACGAAAGAAAACAGGATGCTAAAAGCAGGTGACAGTCTAATTTCCACAGGTACGGGTTAAAGCAGCAGAGTGAAGTAATGGAAAATAAAATAAAAAATAGCCCTTAGATGTTTCCAACCATGTAAAGTGTTTTCATGTTAATAAGAGAGAAAACTGCAAATACAGCAAAGTCACCTCCGTTTGGTGCTGGCTTTTTTTCTGACGCCCGATTTGATCCAACATCTCTGCAAGATTATGAAATAAGCCACAGAATAGACCCTGGTTTTCTAACTCACAGAAACAAGTGTGTGGCGGGTTGCATATGGCACCATGAACTTGGGTCATCCTCTCTATTTTCACCCTTTTACTGTATCAACATTTTCATATATATCCTTGGTCTGCTGAAACCACTGGACGAGATTTCCAAATGTTCGGGGAAAAATAAAAGGCTTAGCTAAATAATAATACAAGAGACCCTAGAGATTCCAGGCTGAAACCTGGCTAGACACCACTTATAGGAATGCCATGACAGTGTTGCCTCTTTTTTTTTTTTTTAATTTTTAATTTTTTATAAACATATATTTTTATCCCCAGGGGTACAGGTCTATGAATCACCAGGTTTACACACTTCACAGCACTCACCAAAGCATATACCCTCCCCAATGTCCATAATCCCACGCCCTTCTCCCAAACCCCCTCCCCCCAGCAACCCTCAGTTTGTTTTGTGAGATTAAGAGTCACTTATGGTTTGACAGTGTTGCCTCTTGAACAGAAACTGGATTTAGTGGTCATGTGATCCATCATCATCATCATTATTATTATTATTAATTTTTTTAGAGTGGACCCAGTGTCCAGGATGGTATTAGATGTTCAAGGATGGAGATCCTGAAACATTATGAGCCATAACCTGCCCTTAAAGCATCAAGACACTATAGTTGGGAATTTGAAATAAGACAGATGAAAGAAGAGCGTCGCCACCACCGTGGCCGCCATTACCACAGCACCCCCCACGCCCGATCACGTACTCGCTGTGTCTCAAACTGAGACCAAACTTTACATACCCCACCATCGTTGTAGCAACCTGCCAGGCAAGTGCTATGGATCCTTTTCCAGGATAAGGACACTGAGCTCTACATCCTTGAAGGCCATGTTCTTTGCATCCAACCTGCTTGATTTTCCTCCCTGGGTTTTCCTGCCTCAACAAATCCTTAGGATTGTAGAAGTTGTGGCTGGTATATTTTTAGAAAGCAACTGCAGGAACATAGTTGGGTAAAAGCCAGAGTGCTGGGTATTGGAAGGAAGGGGAATATCGAGGCAACTAAGGAATAACATTGGTAACATTGACTGAACGCTTACATGCACCAAGCAAGGAGCTACATCCTTCACAGGCATTATCCCAAGTCCTCATGGTGCCCTTATGTAATAAGTGTTAATAATAATCACAATAATAGCTACCATTTTAGGAAGCATGCCTCACAGAATGAACTGAGCCCTTTCGATGGATTCTTCCATTTGACCCTCCTCCCAAACCTTAAAACATTGTTAAGGTTGCTATCACCCCCATTTAGTAGAGCAGTAAACTGAGGCTTAGAGAAGTTCATTTGCCCCAGAAGTTGTGACAAGCTACTCAATGGCAGAGCTAGGGAACAAACCCAGTGGCCTTCCTGCAAAGCACACACTTATCAGTGCCTTGCCAGACCACCACCCAGAAGGCCCTTCTATTTACGGCAACTCAGACAGGCTAAGTTGTCTGTCCTCAGTCACAGAGCTGATGAGTTGTGGCTCAGGATTCCCTTCCTCAGACTGCCCTCCTAACATCATGCCACATCACCTCTTCAAATAAGGGCCACTCAAGAGTCAGGTGATGAGATCCAAAACCCTGGGGGATCATTCTTGAACCAGCAGAAGGAATACTAAGATATCTAGGGAGGGCAGCTTCCCCTCTGTAGACAGAAACAAATGACAGTGGGTCTTCTGGAGCCTTGTGGAGCACAAGGAATAGCACGGAGGACGTGGGGAGATGGAGCGGAGAAGGGGGTTGGGGAAATCAGAGGGGGAGACAAACCATGAGAGACTGTGGACTCTGAGAAACAAACTGAGGGTTTTGGAGGGGTGGGGGTGGGAGGTTGGGGGAGCCTGGTGGTGGGTATTATGGAGGGCACAGATTGCATGGAGCACTGGGTGTGGTGCATAAAGAACGAATGCTGGAACGCTGAAAAGAAATAAAATACAATAAAATGGGGAAAATCCAATTTATTGGACATCTAAGAAACAGACGAGGAATCTGGAATGGAACAAAACCGGTTTAAAACCCCCTCTCATCCAGTTATCTTCGGGATCTTATGCAAGGCACTTAACATTTCTGCCCTGTTTTGCTAGCTGCAAAACACCTAACAGACCACCTGTGTGGCTGTGGTAGAGTGAGTTGGACGGTATCGACCCGGGGATCTCTCCAGACTCACTTATTCAACAAATGTTTACTGACTGTCTGTCACGTGCTGAGCACCCTTCTAGGCGCAGTGAGCAAAACAGAAACACCTCGTGAACTTACACTCTGGAGGGCAGGAGAATGAACGAAAACCTCCTATGTATCTGTATCTACATCAGCATGACGTACTAAGAACTCTACAGCAGGGGAAGGAAAAGGGAGTGCAGCGGTCAGGAGGCAGGTTGCCATTTTAAAACAAGTGGTGAGGAAAGACTTCACTGAGGAAGTGACTTTTGATCAAAGCCCTGAATCGAGAGAAACAGCCCAGGGTCGTACAGAAGCTCATTCCCGGCAGAGGGAACTGCAGAAGCAAAGCCCCAGAGACAGCGGCGCACCTGGTGCCTTTGAGGAATGGCTAAAGAAGGTTGAGAGAAAAGAAGATGGAGACAAGTCGGAGAGGGGAGGCGGGCAGGTGAAAGGGAGGAGGCAAACCGAGAGAGAAGGTGGGCAGGGCAGATGTCAAGGCTCCTGCATCCTGTTGTGAAGACTTCGTCTTTTAATTGGCCTGAAATGGGATATAATGAACAAAATCCTAGATGGATAAAGTAGGACTAACTTCTCTGGCTTCCTCCCTCCTGTGGGTAAATCAGAAGATGAGGGAAATGTCCAAATGCAAGACCTTCTGTATTCCTGATCTGAGCTCATGACTTAGTCGTGACCTGGGAAGGCTTTAAGGCAAAGTATTTGTTTCTAGAAGAGGTATTTAAATGTCCTGGGGCTCTTCGAACCATCAGAAATAGGAACCGCTTAAGTTAACAGGCAAAGTAATAAGACTATACAGAGGAAACTCACATTTTCATACTTTATGCCTTAATTTCAAGTAGCGTTACAAGATTTCCTGTAGGAATTCAGAGTGTTATCTTATTTTATGCCCCAAACTAGAAAGAGCATTCCACTGGGTTTGCCAAGCTGCTAAGATGAAAATATCTGTTTGAGCACAGCATAATAGATGAGGTGTTTAAGGCATTTTCCTTTAGATTTTTGGTTAATCTTCTTTTAGTTAATTTTCTGAGATAAAATCCAGTTATAAATAACCTGAGGGTACCCTAACTGGGCTGTTCTGAGAATGGCGAATCTTTAATAGCCAGAACTTCTGCCTTTTAGAGATCTCTTGGGGGAAGTGGTTCTTTGAAAATTATCCAAAGCAAAGTAAGTCGAAAGCATTAACAAATTAAAGAGTGGGAGAGAAAGAAGAAAAAGGTGAATGTGAAAACTTCTTTGACGTTCACAAGACGGCAGGTCTTACTCTTGAAAATCCTTTTACTATTTTTTTTCATAAAGAGTAAAACATTCAAAATCTATTTGTTGATTACAACAGAGAATTGGTGAGTTTCTGTCACAGCAGGGTAAGGGGAAATGTGCCCTTTTTACAAAAGGACACAAACACACGAGAGAGAGAGAGCGCGTGCGCACACGACCACAAATAGCCATTCTTTACACTGGGTTTGAAGGGTATCACCTTAAAGGAAGTTTGAGAAGAGCCTGTAACGATAGCTGGTGGGAGAAGGGAGAGGGGTAAAAAGAAACAGAGCCTTAAGTGTTCTACGTTATTACAATGTAAACCAAGATTTGTAAGAGGATTATAAGGTAGGATGCGCAGGGAAGTCATGTAAACTAGTTGAAATATGAACACTTCCTCAGCCCAGAAGAGGGCACGTTGGCTGCCATCCATCTGGAGTGTATATATTATCATGGAGTCTGTTTATGAAAATAAGAGAGGGCGGGAGGCCCAAAGTGAGCATAACTCAAAACAAAACCGATCTAGAGGACCGGATGAGACAGCTTGATTATTCCCAGGTACTCACAGGCTAGAGAGTACCAGGGGAAAGAACTGAAACAAGTTTCTACAAAGCAGTAAGAGGGTGGGAGAAATCTTTAAAAAAAAAAAAAATGAGTAAGATGCCCTAGAAACCTGTAAGTCAATAACCCTGTCCCCAATTGCGGGATTATCCAGGACAGGCAGAGCCTGCGCTGACAAGCAGACGGAGCGGGTATCCAGAGCTGTAATCGAGCAGGAAATTGCCACCGTGGCTTAGGAAACCCAGGTCTTGCTTATGGGTTTGCCCGCATCATCCTAAGCTTCTGTAAAAGGTGGCTGGTGAAATGTACCGGGATTCTTAGGATACTCACCTTGAGATAAGGAATACGAAGAGTCAGGAAGATGGACAAAGTGAATTCTACATAGCCAGGAAACAGATGGGGGGGGAGGGTGAAATAATAACCGCAAACACCCTCGCCCCTTAATGTAAAGCCTGTCAAATTGAGTTGGTATTTCTTTTTAATCTCAGCCAGGCAGATCTGACACTTGAAAATTAGAGAAATACTGATTTGGAATAGACACCGGGAGACTCTCTTATACTGGGAGAGTGATACCCAGAGAGAACGGCTTACAGAGCAAGACTCTGTCACTGAGACCAGCAGCGGAGGCCTCTAACACAAACCTGCTACCCGATTTACTAGCAGCAGTGGAGCCCTCAGAAAGTGGTGAACACAGAGCAATGAAACTAGCTGCCTCTTCCTCCAGAGGGTCTCCTCAGCTGCTTAGTATCATGCACTCTTCCGCCAGCCCTGGATTCCAGCTAGAGAAGTGAACGGTGGTCCAGTACCCTCTTCAGAGCCCACTGATTCTGCTGGGTAGGAAGACAGCATGTCTGAGCCATCTCACTGGAAATTAATAATGTCCTGAGAGGTGTGGGGCACGGGGAGACCTTTAAGAGGTCAAATCTTGAAAGGCTTTCATGGAATGGAAAGCCACTGGTGTAAAATACATGGTTCAAATGACCGCCCCCTTTTTTTTTAAATGGTTCGATCTATGTGCTTAAACAGGGTTCCTGGCCTAACTGAGGTGTCTAAGGGATCACTGACCAGGCTCTTTAGGGAGGTCCAGTGGAAATCACTTCTCGTCTTGAGACTTGACTCAAGGCACGCCCATGTAGAAGACCTGCCTAGAAGGGGATGCTTGGAATGGTTGAGCAGATGTTTTGTTATCCCCCAATTACCCTTCTGAATTACTACATTTAGTGGCAGGGAAGGGAGAAGAAAAATTCTTTTGCGTCCAGAGACACTGAAGACATTGCAAATCTTCTCCGCTAGCCACTGCTAACATGTAGCAGTCACTTGCCATCGGAACCTAAGTGGAAAGCATGCGGACGCCTTCTGCCGTTAGTAACATCGAGTTTCCCCGCAAGCCAGGTACAACTGCAGGCTCTGCTCCGGCCCAGAGAGCTTCCATGATGTGCTGGAAGTGGCCCAGTCGGTGGCCAGCAGAACCAGGACGGCAAGGCAGAAGACTGAGACTCTAGAGCCTTAGCAGATGCTGTCCTTTTCCTCTGGTCTACCTTACTCAGCCCCCTGCTCTCCCCAGGCCATGTCCGTTCAGGCTTCGGCTCTCCATCCAGGTGCCTCATCCAAGCCTCCTTTCCTGACAGGCCTCCTTCCTTATGCCCTCACGGAGTCTTCTTGCCTTTTGAACACTTAGAATGCTTACGCTGTGGGTAGTGGCACCAGAAGGCAGGGTCGAGAGAGACTGGGACCTTCTATGTAATCGTCCCGTCAGATACATTCCCACTGCCTAACCACAGGGCCTGGCAAAGGCAGAGAGCCCTCCCAACATCCTAATGAGTGGATAGCTCCCCAAAGCCAAGTTTTTGTAATTGGATGAACAACATATGTTCTTATCACTTCTGCTAGATAGCAAATATTTGTGCCACTATTAAAAAAAAATCCGTGTAAGGAGATAGTAAATTTGAAGGGTGATGACCATAGCTCTGATAATGAGAGCTCGTCCCTTCTCGATCCAAGTAAGGAGCCACAGGTCAGTAACTAATGGTATTCAAATCGTTTTACCTGCAAACATAGCTTTGGAAATCTTTTTTTTTTTTTTTTTAATGGAAGTATTATATACATGCAGGAGAGTACACATATAATAAGTGCATATCTCCAATTTTTCACAAAATGAATATACCCCATGTAGCTAAGACTGTTCAAGAGACAGAGGAAGAGCAGCACGTGAGCCTGTGGTAAATGACGATGCTTTTGTGACAACCAGCATCGTGGCTTTGGAGGATGAAGAATGAGGAGCTCAGACAGTATGTCTGTTGCCTCCAATGCTGGCTCCAAGCAAATGAGATGTAAGAGAATGAGAAAAAGAAAATGGGAAAAATGGAAACTTACTGAATTCCTGCCATGAGTTCCACGATATTTTCATTAAGCTTATTTTCACACACACACGCGCGCGCACACACACACACATGGAAATTGGGGTTCAGAAAGGTTAATGCACTTGCTCAAGGCCACAGACACCGAGTCTATGTGACATCACAATCTTGTGATTCCTGCTCTAGCTTCCTGCCTCACCTTTAAACAACTTTTTCACCATCGAACTTCACCTTTAAGCCCCTTCTTGAAAGGGGGGTGGGGGTGAGGGGCTGGGTTCATAATGACAACACTGCTGAGAGTCTTAATGATGCGATGGCTGAGGGTTTGCCTGGGAGCAGGCATTTTCCCTCCATGATTTCATTGTCCCCACTTCATGTATGAGGAGACTGAGACTTGGAGAAATTAAACACTGAGGCAATTTTGCCAAGCCCTTACCATGCACAGTGACAAAGCTAGGGTTCCAACAATGGCAGCCTGACCCTGGGGATGCCCTGTGACCATGATGGACAGACAGTGTGCCCTGTTTTCTGTTTTAAATCTTCACGGCGGGGGGCGGGGAGACATGCAATAGAGCGTCCTGCCTGGAGCACAGAGGCTGGTGGGAAGGGTCAACAGAGACGACTCTTTCTTGCCAGTTGGCCTTGAAGAACAGCATTCTGGGACAAGGCTGCCAGGCCACTGCCAGGATCTCTGTCTCTGCAGGATGTGACTGGAAACAGACAGGCTGAGGAGCCTGAAAGCACGGACCCAGGCAGCCTGGTAAGAGCCACTTCTCTGGAGCTGCCTCCTGATCTGTTTCCTGGTCCCACTCAATTCGAGTTCAGGTGGGACTGTCGCCACAGGCAGAGTCATCCGTGGGTGAACTGGTTCCTTCAAGGCGGGTGTCACCCGTGGCTTACAGGACTCACTGCAGACTACCCAGCTGCAGAAGCCTCAGAATCTGCAGCGGACAGAGCCTTGAGCTTAACCAAAGCCTGCACCAAGGGCTTAGTTGCCCCCTGGTGCTTCAGGAACGTCATGCGGCTTTCCTCCCTGCGACCAGGCTCAGGCTCATCTGCCCCCTCCTCCTGCTGCAGTGACAAGGTCATTGAGGAAGTTCAGCAGTGCATACAGGTTGTGAGAACAAGGACAAAGACACTGGGGAAGAGATCCCCTTCTCTCTTCCTGTCTCATGACGGCAGCCGGGTTATTATTCCTGGCTGCCTCATTGAAAAAAAGAAAAAAAAAAAAAAACCCTGGAATGTTGGAAATGATCACATGCATTGTAGAAATGTCATTTGTTCATTCATTCAATATTTGACAAATATTTACCGAGTTGCTTCTATGTGCAGTTGGAGGTAATGCTTTTAATTGCTTTACCTCCAAATTAGTTTCCCTGAAGAATGAACCATAACTAGGAGTCTATGGGACCCTGGCTAAGGGGACACTGGAGACTTGTGAGGTTACATTTAGGCAGAATCCAGCAGACAGTTTCAGATTTAATAGCACCGATTAGGTTGGTGGATGAAGAGGTAAGAGGAAGGAATATTAAATATTTAAAAAATCAGATTTTTGTTTGAAGCTCAAAGAAAAATGAATACTGAATCGTAAGTCGGGACATACCATGTCTGTTGTGGCCTTCATCATGATGGTAAGTCATGTAAGCTTGACCTCAGTATTCCTACTGTAAAATGGGAAGGTCATAGGAAATACCCTTCAATGGGCTCCTATGACTCTAACATTTGAAAAGCTTATGATTCTGAACTTTAGATAGCTTTCTTCATAGGTGAAGTTACACGTTTTCACATACAGACATATCTATCCCTTTAACTAAAAAATGTTTTTAAGAACAAAACTGCTGTTATACTACAGAATATGGGCTTTTTTACATGAGACACTGGTTTCTGAAATACCGAGAAAATTATTTTTATTTCAAAATTAGTGAAATGCATTAAATGTATTAAAATCTATTGTTTCAAAAAATTACTATTCTTTTCAATGTACTTTGAATAAAATTAAAACTACAACTATTTAAAACTTCTTTTTTAAAAAAGCATATGATTCTTAGAATGGACAGAAATGATTAAATTTCATACATTTAGTCAAACAGAAACGGGGTCATTCTCATAAAACAAAATAGAAATCAGAGTCCTGGATGCATAGAGAGAGAATCTTGAGGAAGCCTATCACCTGACGCCCAGAGAGCCTCTGGCTTAAGAGAAATACTGGGATCTCCCCTCCCTGTCAGATGCTGAAGCCAGGCCCTGTAAACACAGAGACCTGGTCTCACGTACGGATGGGTGACAGACACTTTGATCAATGATTACTATATCGTTGACATAGTAAGTCCCCTGGAGGACTGGAAGACAGATCTGTCCAGGACACTTTGATCTGTATCACTCAGCTTTTAAAATCTTAAGCCCACATAAACACAGAATCCTATGATGGCAATGTCAATGGCAAACACCATGTTCTCCAAAATTGGTGGCCCCTGACTTACTTGGACAAGAGAGTCTGTAAGATGGAAATAAACAAACACATACAAACTCACTCTAAAGCAAAAATGGCAAGTCTCTCCTCCACTGGCTTTTGGCTCTGCTAAGAGTCTGTCTTGGGGCAATTCCTACTGTTGTTCAGGGAGTAAGAATTTACAACTGAGCAGCACACATTCATCTAAACCAGGGTAGGTGATGCACTGAAAACAGGCCACCACCTCCCACATCCCCACAGATACAGCAGAATCTGTAATCTGTAATGACATGCTTTCCCAAAGAGCACATGTGCTGCTTCAAAATCCCTTTCAACACACCACTTTCACTGGCCATGTAAATGGACCAGACTTGAGTCATGAAATGAATCTGACTTTGCCTCCTTGATCTAAATTGTTACTGGGTAAGATGGGAGGGAAGTGTGTGCATGTTTCACGGGTATGTAGAGACTAATGTTTGATGACTATCGTCTACACAATTGTCAAGTAAGGATGTAACCTGTGGAAAACCATTAACATTATGGAGACATGTGGCATGGATGTTTGGGTGAACGGGCACAACTGGGGGCTACTGAAGATTGTCACAACCAGCCCCTGGTCTCTCCTGGAGATCCTTCCAACCCTAGAGTGTCTTCACCTCAAACAGGGTGCTGGGGTGGAGCTCTGTTGTGACAGGCTTTTTCAAGACTAAGAAGGCTGTACTCCACAGGACCTCTGCGGTCCACGGGATCTAATAAGACAGAGGATGGTTGACTAAAATCTCTATATAATTTTAATTATCTATACTGACACATAGATAATTATCGTCAAAACTCATGTAAAGAAATAAAAATGTTTACAGTGACTCTGAGTGATAGGATTATGGGTCATTTTTATTTTCTTCCTTGGAAAATTGGTTTTGTTTTCTTGACTTTCTAGAAATCACTTTGCGTGTGTCCGTGTGTGCAGGTTTGTTTTACCAGAAAAGCACATTTCTTGGAGATGCAAACATATACTAAAAAAGAATGAGAGAACCAGGTTATATACATGCTAGAGTGGTCATCGCTGTTTCCTTCCTGCCCCAGCAGACTCCTAATGGTGTGAGGTCTAATGGCGTGAGGGAACGGGATGTCAAAATTTGGGGTCTATGCAGTGCGCAGTGAATGTCTGCACGTGCATCCTTTCTCAGCTGTCATTCATTCCAACCCTCCTCCTCCTCCTCCTCCTCTTCAATCTCAGAGTCAGTCTTGCTCAACTGGACACAGGAGCAGAATTTGGCCCATTAAATACATTTAGTGAAAACCTTCCTACATCCCTCTTGCTATTGGCTCAGAGAGCTGGCTCAGTGTCCTGGGGTTCATTTTTTTAATGACGTTACTGAAGCATAATCTTCACACCATACAATTTAACCATCTGTGAGTGATTCGATGATTTTTAGTAAATTCGTATAGCCCTGCGACCATCACCACAGTATAATCTTAGAATATTTTCATCAACCCCAAAAGGTGAATTTCAAGTTTAAAAGCCCAGTTTCAGTCATTCCTCCCACTCATTCCCAGCCCTGCTTTTTTATCTCTGTAGTTTGACCTTTTCTTGAAATTCTGTATAAATATTATCATACAGTATGTGGTCTTTGGGACTAGCTTCTTTCACTGAGAGAATGATTTTGAGGTTCACCTATGTTATTAAATGTATCAGTAATCAGTTCCTTTTTATGGCTGAATAGCACTCCCTCATAGAGCCACAAGTGTTCATCCACACACCACGCAATGGACATTAGGGTTGTTTCCACATTCAGCTATCTGAATAACACTGCTATGAACACTGATGTACAAGCCTTCGTGTAGACATAGGTTTTCATTTGTTTGGGGTGAATTATTTGGAGTGGAACAGCTAAGTCATATTATGTGTGACACTTAACTTCTTAAAAAAAAACTGGAAAGCAGTTATCCAAAGTGGCTGTGCCATGTTCCATTCCCACTTACAGTGGGTGAGAGCTCCAGTTCGTCTGCCCCATGCGATTCTGGGTCCGGTCATTCCTGCCGATTAGGGCCATCCTAGTGGGCGTGTAGTGGCTGGGGCCTCATTTGACAATAGCAATAAAGAGATGAGAAAGGACCCCAGAGTAGTAATTTGAGAAACTTGTTTCTACAGCTATTCATTCATAGTCTTCCAGGGTTAAACTTTAAGTAATTCATTTCAGTTCTCTGAGTCTCAGTTTCTCTGTCTATAAATTGGAAGCCATAATACCTACAGACTATAAAGAGTCACTGAGACAATATGTGTAAGGACTGTATTGAAACTCACATTCATTTCTAGAACAATATATCAATGGATATGAAAATACTTGGCATTTTTTTTTTTAACCAAGCAAAGATGTCCACTCACAGTTTTCCTTGTACTTAAAATTCTTGTTTTATCCCCTCTGGGCAGTATACAAGGAAGACGATTTGCAATTTTCTTTGTTTCACCCTCTCCATGTTTCTTGACACTGACCCTTTGTATCACTAAGCATTCTGAGCGAGCCAAGTGTACAAGGGACGGGGCCCGTCTTCGGTTGTGAACGCTTACTCAAGCCCTCTTCCTTGCCGAGCGGAAAGTCAAGAGGGCTACGTCCAGCCCACAGTAGGAGCCTTTATGACACAGCACAGATTTGAAAGCCTTTGGCTACACATTTGTGGAACCCATGGCCAGATGACAGACTGGAATCTTTACACCAAAGAAAGACTTAGCTTAGCCTCTGAGGACGGTCATCTACTATTTGAAGAAAAACATGAACTGCCATGATTTGGCTATGATCCCACCTTGAGGTACAGTACAGACTGCTCGGACTTCTCCGGATAGCTCATGGCTGGCAACAGTGTATCCCTGGTTGACTGCCAATGCCCTTGAGCTGCACGATCTGCCATTTTCTCAGGAAAATAATGCTAACTTGCAAGCCAGGGCAACAAAAACACCGCCAGGAGCCGACCAGCTCACAAGGGATGCACGGGTAGCTTGGTGGCCCTGAACACTTAAGTGATTTTGTTCCCCTTCCAATTTCCTGTGGTACATTAACTTTTATTGATGGCTTATAGCTTCAGCAACTGGTCTTGATTTTACTAACCTGAAGGACAGAGAAACAAGAGGCACCCACACAGCTGACGTGCAAGACAAAAATCGCATGGAGCGCCTTGAGCAGACTTTTCTTTTTTGCCCCTCCCCCTTGCTACAGTTTTCCTTTAATGAGAGAGTCACGGTCATGGCAGGTTGGTCATGTCTCAGCCTCCCGCAAAAGGAGGGGCTGAAATGACCATGAACAAATCTGCCCGTGGCTCCCTCCAGCAGACTCCTGAAGGCACACCGGGGCACTGGTGAAAGTGCAGGCTGTGACTTCCGTGACAGCTCTGAAGACGGAGAGGACGATGTTTGCGTGTTTTCATCATACATGTATTAAACAAAAGTTTGGCCAGGAGATAGATGGAAAAATCTCTGTTGTGGAAGATGGAGAGACCAATTTTTATCATTGCTTTAAGGAGCCTAACACTTCCAACTAGAATCCGTATTTTGGAGCAAGCTGGTGTGTTTTTGACTCCTGGAAGCTTCAAATGGGATAACTGTGTTTTCCTTTCTCCGTGGCATGTTATCAGCTTCAGCTTTAAAAAAAATTAGTAAAAACACAATAATCGTACATAGAATTTGGTGGGTGAGTATCTGTTAAAGGCCACGCACAGTTCTTTGCACATTGCGTATGTATCTTGCTTCAATTCATCCATATGGGAATTTTAAGAAGCTCACATTCGTACTGCCATTTCCTAGCAAAGCAAACTGAGGTTCCGAAGGTAACTGCAAATGGTCAAAGTCTTCAGCCAGAAAGAGGAAGAGTCAAAATTTGAATCAAAGTCAAGGGATAAAACTAACTGCATCCTATATCCAAATCCAAAGTCAAGGGATAAAACCAACTGCATCCTATATCCAAACCCAAAGTCAAAGGATAAAACTAACTATATCCTATATCCAACTATATCCATCCTATATCCAACTAAACACTTCCATCTGAATACGTACACAAGCCACACCACTTTACAATGTATGGTGTTGATTTTAACATATAAAAATGCTAGTTTTACAAAACATTGTCTGAGAGAAATACCAACACACCTCTGTTTTTATTCAACCAAGATTCCTGATCATCTAGTATGTGTCATACTCTGTGCTATTAACTCATCCTACTTGGGGAAGCTCAGAGCTGTGCCTATAGGACCTTAGTAATCACAGGCTGAGTCAATGTTCTGCAGGCTGTGTCCAGGCTTATTTAAAACACACACACACACGCACACACACGCACACACACCAACACATCCTCCAGGTCATGATACTCATTCGGACACTGTGATGTTCAGAGGTCTACAGCGATGACATGAAAGTGACCTCATGCCGCCACAGGAATGGGGAGGTCCAGGAACAGGTGTTGTGACAAAGACGTCACAGGGTGTTGCTGGGTCTGTTCTTTCCAAGTCAAGATCAAATTAGTATTCTTCCTTCTATTTTTATCCTGAGGTCCTAAGGGGTATGACAACTTCTGTTCGTCAAGTGAAAAGGTTCTATTTTGTACTGTCTGTGAATACACTACATCAAAAATTAGTACGAGGGTTCTCTGATAAGCTAAACAGAATTATCATATGACCTGGCAACTCTATTCCTAAGTATATATCCAAAAGAACTGAAAACAGGTGTTCAAGTAAAAACTTGCACAGAAATGATAGTCAAAGGGTAAAAACAAGCACTCATGGCCATCGACAGATGAATGGATAAACAAATTGTTTGGAATATTATGCAGCCTTACAGGAAACGAGGTACTGACAAATGCAAGAGTGTCGGAAACCATAAGCTGAGTGAAAGAACCGGGTTTGACAAGCCACATGTTGCATAACACTTGTAGGAGACAGACATATCTTTTGGAGGGCCACCATTCCACCCCTTAGAACCACTAACTAAATCTGCGATTATTTATGGAGCAAAAGGAAATGAACAGCAATCATTTGTTCATTTATTCGTTTACTGGCTGGTTCAACAGACACTGCTAAGTGGAGGCACTGTGCTTGGCTCCAGGGACAAAGAGCAAATAAAGCCGACTTAACCTCTCCCTGAGTTGAACTTGTAGTCAGGGGATTTGCTCATAGGTGCTCCTCACAAAAGGCAGTCACCAAGTTCAAAGTTCCCTAGGACAGACAATAGCTTCAAGCAGCGATACTAAATCATCAGCGGCCAGTGGGCCCTTAGAGAATCTGATGAAAGACAGGGATCTTTTCTCTGAAAAGTGTAAACAGAATATAATGTTGCATATTATTTCAGAGGATTCTAGGACACGCAGGGCCCTTCCTCAAGGTCTATCCCTAAAAATACTTGGTTTAGAGATTCTTGAGATGCCTCTTTGATAAAGAAACCTAACAAGGAGAATATGCACTTGGAGTACCCATGCATTACTTCCAAATAAATCTTACTCAACATCATCACTGAGACAGTGGCTAATCTTATTTGTCAACTTGACTAGAGCACAGGGGGCCTGGTATTTGGTTAAGCATTATTTCCCGGTATGTGTGTGAGGTGTTTCTGGTTGACATTAACATTTGAATCCATCCACTGAGTTAAGAAGATTATCCCCTCAGTGTGGGTGGGCCTCATCCAATCTGTGGGAGGCTGGAATAGAATAAAAGGTGGAAGAAGGAGAATATTGTTCTCTCCACTTTGTTGTCTTTGAACTGGGGTATCTATCTTTTCTTGCCCTCAGACTCAAACTTGGACCTGAACTTGTAAGACTGGCTCTCTTGCTTTTTAGGCCTTCAGACTTGGACTGGAACTATACCATTGGGTCTCCTGGGTCTGGACATCTTGGCCTTCATAATTGTGTGATCTAATTTCTAGTAATTCTCATTATTATATATGTATAAATGTGTGTGGGACGTGTATGTATGGTGTAATGTGTGTGTACACATGCACTATTTCTCTGGGGAACCCTGACCAACACACTGACAAATATCAACAAAGCCAAATTCTTCTTAAAACATTAGTCCCAGAAAGCAATTTTAGCCTTGTGCTAGGTGTTACAGCCTTGGCTAGAAAACATGGAAATGTGGAAACATGGTGCATTTCATTTCTTCTCTTCTTTCTTTTTTCAGCAATTTCCAGATTTTTTAAGGAGAGCGAGAATTCAACCAAGTCTTGGAAGACCAAAGAAAAAAAACAAAACAAGACAAAACAAAACAAAAAACCCAAATCCTGATTCAAACAACAGTTTAAAAAAAAAAAAAAAAAAAAGGAAGTATCATTTATAGTATTTAGGGGACGATTGGAAATAGGAACCTTCAGAGGGTATTTAATCATATTAAAAATTTGCATTATTTTGCGGGTATGATAATGATATTGTATATGTGTATATACCTGTCTATCTTGGGAGAGCTCTTATTTTATAGTGAGTCATAATAAAATATCTACAGATACAAAGATGTAATGGCTTTGATTTGCTTCTGTGAAACACTGGACATGGGGAAGTGGCCGTGGGTGGAGGTAAAACAAGACTGGCCACATGTGATAGTTACTGAAGCCCGGTGATGGGGCGATTGGGGCTAATGATACTCCGTCACCTACTGTAAATGTTTTTACCTTTTCAGTAGTAGATAAGTAAGTGGATGGCAGGAGCCAAAAATAATTCTTAACACAATACAAACAAATTAATAGAGATGGATATAGAGATAATTAGAAGAGAGATAAAGCCTGGCAGAAAAATCTTCCCTAAACACTCCAGGATGGGTCACTGTAAGTGCCTCATGTTAGCAGGTTTCCAGACATTTCTCACAAATGGATGTCCACATATCTGACAGTGTGGCAGAGAACTAAAGAATACATATTTGGCAGCACTGACAGGAAGAACATCTCTTTTTAGCCTGCGTCATTACCTGAAATTATATGAAATATTGATGCTTTGTTTATTGCTTATCTCCCCCGTGATAACGTAAGCTCTACAGGCTTAGGCATTTTCCCTTTTTAGCTGTGTTTTTACCTTTTAGAACAATGCCTGGCACATGATAGGGGTTCCATTTTGGTTTTTGTTTGTTTGTTTCCTCTTTTGAGTGCCAGACGATTTGTGTAAATGAGTCTAGCCAACTCATGGGGACCTCGCTGACTGCCCGTTATCCCTCAGGTCTTATGCGAAACGTGGAAGTAGCGTGCCCAGAACAGAAACTGTACAAATGAAGGGTGCAAAGTGTGGGAGTTCCTCAATTCCTTTCACAAAATGAGACTGCCATTCATTCAGGGCATTCAATGAATGAGTGGGAAAAAATGTACTGAGCGCATACTATGGTGGCGTGGCCACACAGTATATAAATAGTGTCGCAGAAATAACAGTGTAAGAGGAATACACATTTGGCGATAATCTCTCTAATAATGAAGTTTACATTTCAGGCCATGAGGATGGAGTAAGGGGGCCCCTGCAGAGCCCACAGTTCCAGCCAAGGATTTATGTATTTGGCAATAATGCTAATACATGGCTGAAAATTGATCACAACTTTTATTTTGAGAATTAACTGAAAAGTTTACTTGTGGAAATGCTGTTTATCTAAGCCATTAGTGCTGTCTGCTACCGCTGTCAGGATATGCCACCACATTCACCAAATTCGTTATGATTTCTCACTCACCCAAGAGAAAAGTGTGGTTACTTGGAGGCCACCAGTTTATAAGTAAGCGAAAAGAGGAGACGTAAATGCTGTCTTTAAAAAGCAAGAAGGAAACATTCAATGGGGCATCGCATTAAATTGTTCCCATACTGGTTTTGCTCCTTTGGAAATAACTCTCAACGTCTATCCTTTGAAAAGAATCATCAATAACTATCAAGATCTATTTGCCAGCTGTTATATCCTCCGACACAGGAGACTATGGACACATTTGTGAAGATGATATCATTCCCTCCTTCTCCCAACCCAACTGAGTCACAGAGGATCGTGAGTTTTAATGACTGACACATAAAATGTTGAACGCTAAGGTAATTTCCGTAAAACCAAATCTATAGCGACAGAAAGGATTTGAAGTTTTACCAACAGCAACTGGCCCTCTGGAATGGGTCCTAATGATAAAAACTGAGCTTTAACACATTCCAGTTTTAATTAA
Source organism: Mustela putorius furo (assembly GCF_011764305.1). NCBI lineage: Eukaryota > Metazoa > Chordata > Mammalia > Carnivora > Mustelidae > Mustela > Mustela putorius. The sequence goes on along the minus strand of NW_025421304.1, from coordinate 35,712,811 downwards.
TTTTTAATAAAAAAAAAAAAAGCTTTCCTTTCCACCACAAGACCCACTTCTTCCTGGTGAGATTCCCAAAGGGATGCCTACTCTTTTCTGGAAGGCATCGTTCTTCTAATTAATTAGAAATTGGGGGGGGTGGGGGTGGGGAAGGGGGGCAGGGATGGAAACCAGCAGGGGGTGAGAGAATCAAATTCATTCCTGCCTTCTCCACTTCCCTTCTCCCCAGCCTCAGCCCCAGCTCTCTCTTTGGAGACAGACAGTTGAAATCAGTCGAATGGATTCCAGGCCAGGTCATCCTGCTTCTCTGCAAGGCTGGCCTGGTTTCTGTGCCTCAGATTGGGACACATTGTGGGGTCCTGCCTCCCAGGGCCACCTCATCAGTGATATCTGTGCAAGTTGGCTCTTTTGCCCTTTTGTTCTAATCTCAAAAACAGAACAGACTGATGGGAAGAAACACTCAAACATGACAGGATGACATAAAGAAAAAAAAAAAAAAACGAAAAAAATTAAGTTACCTCTTCTACAAAACCTTCCCATAGCTCATGCTTCCTGTTAAGGAGCTGTCACTATTAACAGTTAATGCCTATCATTACAATCTCAGATCACATGATAAGCATATGCAAATATACACAAATATAAACATTCAGATACATGCACAGCTTTCTTAAAAAAAAAAAGAAAAGAAAAAACAATCTAATAATACATGTATTGTCCCGAATTTGCATCTTCTCACTCAGCATTGTATCACGGGCAGCCATTAAGTGTGTGTGTGTGTGTATGTGTGTGTGCATGCGCACATGCCTGTGTGTATTCCATAACATGTATATTTAGATCTATCTCTTTAATATCCGTCTCTCTCTTTCTCTCTTTGTATATAGTACTTAAAACTTTGGAACAATTATAACTCAATTAAAAATTACTCTATTAATAGGAATTCAGAATTCACAGGCTGAACAAATAAACAAATGTGTCGGTGTGTGTGTGTGTGTGTATTTACATATTCACATACACATATAATGCTAAATAAATCATTGATTCTTCTAATTGGGACACCTTGCACATTTATTCAAGTATCTGTATTTTCTGATTCAGAACGGAAATGGACAAAAGGCTTAATTTTAATGAAACTGCCCACTTGCTGTCCAAAAATGACCAAAACCGACTTATGCTCCTTTTAATAGTGCATGTTCTTTTTCCCTGTTAAAGAAAACTTTTTAGGAAGTCTATTTATGTGCATGAGTCAAGGTTTTATTATAATTTTGCTACGAGGGAAAAGGACTCTAGCAAATCAATTCAGAGATTCACTCCTGGTGGAGACATTTTATAGAAAAATGGAGTGATAAGACAGTCAATGTTAGGCTAGATACAAAAAGAAAAGAACATTTGGTTTAAGGTCGCTAGACTCTTGACTGACAGCTGGCTAGATGGGTGACTGATTTTTCAGAACAAGCCTTAATCCCATTAAAGTTTATCAGAAAATTGCTTAAGCAATTTATCGGGAATGAGGCTGTGAATTACATCATGCAAAAAGGTTCTACTCTAGACCAGATTTGGGATCACTGTTCTTTTTTATACCTTTTATACTCTACACACTCAACAACATGGGAAGTTACCTGTCTTCTTAACTCCTGCCAATGTCGTGGTGCAAAATGGTATCTCATTGTTTAATTCCCATTTCCATGAATTAAAAATAAAGTGGAGTCTTTTTTCATGCTTGCCAATTTTCTTCAGTGAGTTTCCTGTTCATTGACTTTGCCCATTTTTCTACTGGGAGCTTCACATTTTTCTTTTTGATTCACAAAATCTCTTTGCATATTTGGGCTAAATTATTTAAGTATGTATGTGCATGTGTGTGTGTACACATAAATATGTGTGTATATGTACATTTTTTTATCCTGCTCTATATCATAAGATACTAAATTTGAGAAAAGAAAAAAAAAAGAGATCACTGAATTATAAGCTAGTTTCTCATAGTACCTGGAAGAGACTTATTCAATTTCTGCTTCAATATGAAGTCACTAATATCCTACTTCAAAGCCTTCAGTGCCCTTCTGGTATAACAAAAGTTCAGGCCTGTTGCAGGGCTTTTGCCCTGTGGCCCTTGCCCAAGTCCCTAACATTATCCTTGACCACTCTGTTCTGGCCCTGAGAGCCCCAATGACAGTATTTCTCGTGTCCAGAAAGACTGCTTCCTCTGCACACCTCACACATGTTGATCCCTCAACAAGAACATCTTCCCTGGATACTGTCTCCTGAGTAAACTCCTATTTGTCTTCCCTCTTCGGAAGAACATTCCCCTCATTTTGTGGGGGTAAATCAGTCACTCCTTCTTGGGTACCATGTAAATGCACCAATTTCTTTGTGCAAACCTCTTTTTAATTTACTTGTTCCCAAACTGGCCTTCTGTAGAAGATATTGAGCTACTTCAGGGTAAAAGTGAGCTAAATTTTCCTAAGCCACCTGAGCCTAATACAGGGTCTGAGTGATCCAGGGTAGAAGCACGGTGAGTAACTGTTGAACAGAGAGAGACAGCCTTTCTCATCTACACATTCCAGGAGAAGGAGATGTAGGAGACGAGATAGTCAGTGCCCACTTTCCTCCCCCTTGCTTCCGCCAACAAACAAAAATACCCTTCAATTCGAAAATGATTATGGCTCTATAGATTTGAAGCTGGGAGAGCACAAGTTGCCTTCCCAGTTTTGCTGGCTCAGTTTCTAGAATCTGCACAGGAAGTGTTAACACAAACATCATCGAAGTGCTGGGGGAAATTTTATTGTCTGTCAGATTTACAAATTGGGATCGATCTACATTCAACCAGTTTCACCAAAGTTTCTGCGAAGTGAACATAGCAAAAGACAGGTGCCTTTCAGATCACCTGTGATTAAACTCACAGCATTGTCTTCAAACAAAAGTGTTTTTTTTTTCCCTGCCCGCAACATATAATTTTAGTCAGCTAACACTAAATTAGACACCCACTCAGATTTATTATGATAAGAACATTCAGTAAGCTAATTTCAAGATGATGACTCCTATAAATTCTTATAATTTATTATTTAGTACTTTGGTTTTTAATCATTAAGTACGTGAAGACTTTGTAGGTCAAACCTGTATTAATGAAGACAGTAATCTATTTTTCAAACTCTGCTCCTCACCCACCTTTCAAATTGTAAATTAACAGAAATAGATTTAAACACACTTGTAAGAACAAAGGCAATAATTGGGGGGTGGGGGGACCATCACCCCCAATTTCCTAATCTTTCTAGGTAGACTGTCAATCACAGTGCTAACTTATTTAAGACACATCATGCTAAATCTTTAAACGAAATAATGGAGTCCAAATTCGAGAAGCCCTTAGCTCCCTAAGAAAATAAAACCCATAACCCACATTTAAAGTTTCATTAAAAAAACAAAGCTGTTCAAATATTAGCCAGTGCAATTTCATTAGGTGTTAATCTTAACCCAATGCAGCCATTTTTATTGCTTTTTTGGTGAAGTGTTACAGTTCTAGAGATACACAGACAAGAAGTAAAATATTAACTAAATAAATATTTTAGAAAGCTACTGATGTTATCTAAATGAGAGTCATCTTTATCTCCCAAATTCATTGTCGAATTAGAACCTGTTTCATAATTTCAAACATTCAGTGCTAAAAGACTTCAGGGCTATATTTTGCTGAACAAAGATACGCTTTTTTGATCAGCTGCATGTAAATCATAAATAAAGTCACCTGCACAGTAATGTCTTTTCATTTTCCCTAAAATAAAATTAATCTTTATTACGGTAGAGTACAAGCTCAACATAAGCCAATTGAAAAACAGAGCAGGAAAGAAGAACAAGGTTCACTAGTATAATTTTCAGAGAAAAAAAGTACCGGGATACAAAATGAAGCAAGTGTCCAGTGAAGTCACAACTATGTAAAAACCATCGTGTATATGTTGAGAAAAATCGAGAAGGAAATATAGCAAAGTAATGAGAGTGGTTATTTTTAGGTGGTCGTACAACAGACGGTTTTATTTTTCATTTCCTCTGTTCATTTCTTAATCGGCTCTTCTGAAAAGTCCTTCAGAAATCAAAAGGCGTATGTTTGCATCCGTAATATGGAAAGCATTTTAAATTACATCAGTGTCTGAATCTTCACAGGATAGACAGTCAGTGTCCATTTTAGCAGAAGACTTATTGCTGAGGGGTTTGCTATTGAATTATTACATCAAGGACTGCTCATGGCATCTCTTGGTTCAGTAAAAACCTCCCTGGGATACGTGTATATGCTTACAAGCTGGGCTTCAAAATAGGAGGCGAGCTACATCCACACTGTGCTTTCAGAGCGCATGCTGAATTGCTTCAGAAGTACATTTCCACCTCTCCTTTCCACCTAGGGAAGGGTGAAGTACGGCAGGTTTTTAGATAAAAATCCTTGATGAGAAGAACATACAAAGATTGTGCCTCATGGTCGAAAGGAGTCACGAAGAACAGAGATCACTGAGGGGGGTTTTAGCAAACTGGGTTACAGAGAATTCACTGCGACTGGATTTCTGGGTTTTGCTGGTCATTTACTAAATAAACAATGATTACTGGAATAGCAAAAATATTCATGGAAACAGCACCTACTGTCTACTACCTGTTTGCCACGGCTACATGTAGCACTGAGTCAAACATCTTACAGATCTTAAGTCCCCACCCTACCTATATGAATTAGTCTTATGTCACAGATGAGCAGACCAAGGTACAACATTACTGGTTGCCTGTGTGTGACTCCAGAAGGCAGCACCACCTGACTCAACCTTTAGATGTCTTTTAATTATGAAGAGAAGGAAATTTCTGCCACCTTTTTGAGAAAATGATCAATGCAGGAGGAAAATGGACATACCAACTTGTAAAAAGTTTCTATACACAAATAACAAAAGTGTTGTTGTTAAACTCATGGAACAGGTGAACATTTTTAGGCACTTTTAACTCTTAAGGTTCTTGGTTTATTTATCCTGTAGGCAGTGCAAATTGGCACTGTATTAATTTCGATGAGTAACATATCACCCCAAAATTCAGCATCATCAAACGAACTGTAAGTATTTAATATCTCTCGTGGCTTTTGTGGATCAAGGACTCTGGGGCATTTTGGCTAAATGCTGTGCCTCGGGTCGGACTGCAGCTGCAGTCTCATCTGAAGGCCTAACAGGGACCGTCGGGCGTGCTTCCAGAATGGTGCTCTCAGACGTCCGGCAAGTCAGTTCACTAGCTTCCCCCAGAGCAAGTGATCCCAGAGAGAGCAAGGCAGACGTGACCATGTCTTTTGTCACTTAGCCTCAAGAGTCATGCTCTAACATTTCCCCTGTCAGTCCTGTTCAGAGTAGGAGAGGACCATACAGGTGCATGAAATCTGGCAGGCCAGGGTCTCTGGAGGCCATCGTGGAGACTGGCCACCACAGGATCACTTCTCCCTTTGTCTAGAGAACCCCAGAGCCTGGAACTATATAAGGTTGCACTCCAACATTTCAGCAATGAAATGAATTCAAAGTAGGCCAGGTGGAAGGGTGAAAAGCCACCCTGAAGTAACGCAGAGTCACCCAGCTCAAGTCACTCCTGATTATAGGACAAGCACGATACATGATTCCAAAAATGCTATGTTTCAAACAGCTAGGGGAGAAGTGAAGTGGGTATGTTTGGAAAACTCTATTAGGCGGCTCCAAAAGATGTTTCAGGGATGATGCTGAAGATGAATATGAAGAGTCTGAGTAAAATTATTTCATAAAATGCGAGGATGAAAAAAAATACCCTCTAATATTTAAAAATTAACATATTACTTATGAAAATACATTAATAAATTAAACCTTAAAGGTAAAACTTTCAACCCTTCCTCTATATCCTCTAAAGTTTGTAAGTTGAGCAAAAAAGGCAGGGGAGCACCTCTCTGGGTAAATAAAGAATCATTTTGTATTTGAGGTCACCTGGTATCTGGAGATTCACTGGAAACAGATATGTGCTTGGTGCCTCTATGTACTTGACACTGGCTAACCTCAGGGACAAAGTAATGAGCAAGACATAAGACATCCTAGTGGGAGAGATGGACAATAAACAAACAGAAGTATACAATACATCCTCATTGTGAAAGTATCAGGCAACCAAATATTTTGAGTCACTTGGCCAACTGACCTTTGGCTCAATTATTTGCCCACCAAGTAGCTTATAATTTTACTTGTCTCAGTTTCTGTAATTCTACCCATAAAGAAATACTGGGTTTTTTGTTTGTTTGTTTGTTTTTGTTTTTTTTTTCTGGCCAAACTAACAAGAGCATTTCAAGCTGTGTTATAATTATGGTCCTCCTTGAAATTTATAGTTTGGGCACTTGATTTATATATCAGTCTGTATGAGTTTGATTATTGTGAGTCTGCATCTGTAAGAAAGATCTGTTCTTGGCAGCCTGACCAAGATTTATTTTTTTTGAGATAGCAAGCTTGAGGGCAAGATTCATATTATTAATGAACTCAACAACATAATATGACCTGGCAAGCTTTTAGAAAGTTATCCACCTGGCTTTCACTGTCCATAACTGTCCTCTTCTCTCAAAACAAAACAAAACAAAACAAACAAACAAACAACCTCAGACATTCTATACATTTTTAAAATTTCCTCTGGAAACTCTAAAGAAAACATACACTGAAAAAACAGGATACTAGAAAGGGTGGCATGAATGTGACTGCTACCCTCTGAATCCTCATTCAGAATTGATATTAATAATTGATCACAGAACTCTTCTATGTTGAGCCAATATGGCGTCAGTATCCTACTCAACATTGTGCCACAAACAGACACTAACAATTGATCAGCGTTCAAAAATGGCAAGGCTTAAAGTCTGGGATATCAATATCTGTTTGTCCCTATAAAATGAGTTCTTTTTCAAATTGAGTCCATATGCTTCACGTTCACAGGCACTGACTGATACAAGAGGCATAAACAAATCTGGGATGAGGCTCATCATTATACAAGCCTTCAGCAATAGTGGACGGTGACAGCATCTGGTTAATGCGGAGTAAGGGTGGGACTCTAAGATTTCCTATGTGATGGGGGAGACAGAAATAAACAGCTCCATATACCAGAGTTGCATTGCAACATTGTTTTAATAGTGAAGAACTATAAGCAGTGTAGATTGCCAACTGAAGAGTGAATAAGCAATAAGAACTATCACTTGATAGCTTTTTACCTGGCTGATGCTTAACATTAATAAAGACTACGTTGTAATAGGGGAGAAACTTGTGCTACAAGTAAAATACTCGGGAGTAGCATCAGCTATAATGTCGCATAAATAATGGTGTAGGAAAAAAACAATAAGCCCATTCATGGCGAGGGTGGATTTTAATGGGACTAGCCAAATATCAACAGTGACTGTTGTCTAAATGACGACATATTGGCTCGGTATTGCTGGTCTCTTTCCTCCTCCTCCTCCTCTTTCTTTTCCCTTTTCCTTTTCTTCTTTCTTTTCTCCCTTCTCTCCCGCCCTCTCTCCCCTCCCCTTTCCTTCTCTCCTTCTTTCCTTCCTTCCTTCCAAGTTCCTGTTTGGTATTTTGCACACACATACATATATATAGGTGGGAACTGGGAATGAAAACTTCTGTAGAAAAAAAGTCAAGTTCCCGCACTGTTTTCTATAGGGTCTCTTCCGTCTGGTAGAAAAATGCAAACTTCCCCCTTTGCTCACTGCATCAAGATTACAAATCTAGTCCACAGAGAAAAACAAGCTCATTGGGTTTTGTTGTAACATTTGCCCTGGAAGGCCTTTCTCAAAATTTGGCTGTGGTTTTTGACATCTTCATGCGATTTCACAACTCCTCACAGTGGGCGGCTCAGTGGCAATCTAGTCACGGATGACCGCTCCCAGCGGGAACAGAGGTTTGCGCTGACCCCCGAGTGTGTGGGCAGGAGGGTGGCAGAGATGGGAGAGCCACACATGTAACGGTGGCTTACTATACAGATTGATTTTGTCTTCCATGGGATGCCTAGTAGACTCTGGGCAGCTGTGCCAAGATGGCTGACCTTCCTCCAGGTGACCAAGCCCACAGCAACATGGTGGCCATCTGTCCTGCTACTGCTCAAGGCAACTACGCCTCTGTGAGTGATTTCAGCAAATGGTTATTAGCACTTCTGCTACCTAGTGGAACTCCGACCACAACCAGCAGGACTAGAAGTGCCCTAACTTGTTTGCGGGTACTAAAAACTGCTAAACAGATGGATCAGGTCATTAAGGAAAGACAGACTCTCAGAGGAAGAAAGAAAAATATGGGTCTCTTTGTCTAACTCCATCTATTTTGGGAGTCTTCTCTGTGGGGCTGAGAACTGGTGGTTCAACCTCATTGTTACCTTATTGGTAGGAGGAGAGCGAACTGATCAAGGTTTCATTTTCTGCTTCAGGGTCAGCCCTAGGCAAATCTGTTAATTAGGCTAAATTCGGCCTGCTGAGCTGCTCCCCTGCTTTCCGTCTCGGCACCCTCTCTCCTCTCTCCACCAGGCCAGGCTCCAAGTCCCCCCAGGCAACACCATATAAAGGACTTTCTGTTCCCCGGGGTTCACAATGCTCACCCTACCTAACGCCCAACGTCCTGAAGCTACTCAGCTCTGTCTCTACTGTGGTGTGAGTCCATAAACACACTGAGCCTTGCACTTAACAGTGTTTTTTGTTTGTTGTTGTTGTTGTTGTTGTGTTTTTCCTGAAGGCACTAATCTAATCCAAAGGACTGGTTCCTGCAGTTAGCAAAAACAGTTCTTTATAAGTGTTAGAACAGCTGGGAAGGTATTTGGGGGCAAACAAAACTTGAAGTTTTTCTCAAAACTAACAGTATCAATAACAACAAGCTGTACTTCACTTAGATGCCAAAGCGTTCAAGAGATACTGCGCTGTTTGTTTCCCAAACACCAATTCCAAGCCTTCTGTATTCATTACCATTTTTATTTTAACAAACCATACCAGAACTCAGTGACCAAAAACAGTAATCACTTTCCTTTTTAAAAACAAAATTCAAGATTCTGGTCATGGGACAGTAATCACTTTCCTTTTTAAAAACAAAATTCAAGATTCTGGTCATGGGCTGGGCTCCATCTCTGGTGTAAACTGTCTTGTCTGTCTTTGCTGGGCTCACTCACCTGCCTGGGCTCAGCTGGTAGGTTGGCTGGATGACTCCAGAATGATTTCGCTAATGCACCTGGAGGCCGACAGGGGATCTACTGGAGCACCACAGCTCCCTCCATGCGGCCTCTTGGCCTCTGGCAGGCTAGCTCAGGCCTGTTCCCAGGGTCTCAGGGTTCTAAGCAGCAAGACAGTCCACTCCAATATCAAGTGCCTTTCTTGCCTGTGCGTGCACTGTCCTTGCTAAAGTCCTGTTGGCCAATGCCAACACCTGGTCAAACTTACATTGGTGGTGGAGAAACAGGCTCCACTTCTTAATGGGAGGATGGACAACCTTATCAGAGTATGGGCCTGGATGTAGCAGAGGGAAGAAACATATTTCTTTTCTTTTTCTTTTTCTTTTTCTATAATTCACTACTTTTACAATTTACCATATCTTCCCCAATTCCTAGAGGGTGCCTGCTATTGCCTCCACCTAACAGAAGAACATGAGACTTAGAATGGTCAAATAACATCTCCAAGAAAAGCAAGAATAACCCCAGTTGTGTTAGACTGGAATCAAGTGCAAATTCATATTTAAAATACATATGTGTCAGGGTGCCTGGATGGTTGAATATCGGGCTCTTGGTTTGGCTCAGGTCATGATCTTGGGTTTGTGAGACTGACCCCTGTGTCAGGCTCCATGCTCACTCAGCATGAGGTCTGCTTGAGATTCTCTTCCTCTCCCTCCCCCTCTCTCCCACTCACATGCATGTGCTTGCTCTCTCTTAAATAAATAAATAAATAAATTTATAGTGTCTATATTTTCAATCTATATTTTATTTTATAAATATATAATTATGTTATGTATTCTAATATTATAAATATATAAATAAATATAAATAGCAAAACTTAGTTTACATATAAGTGAATATGGATATAAATGCATTAAAATATTTAATGCATACACACAGGCACAGAAATAGAGATATGTTTGTGTGTATGTGTCAGTATCCATACAAATATTTCCAAACTCCGTCCATGGAGAAGTTTTGGAGGTAATGGTATCCCAGTGGTAACGAGCACACCCAGTACCCAGATCGTGGTTTCTAAAGACCATTCTCTGCTACGGAACCAGGGCTCCTTGGGAAAGTAGTTGATTCTAAGGTTAGGGTAAGGAAATAAGTCTGTAATACCTTACAAGGCAAAAAGGATGAGGTGTGTCAAATGGGCACAAGACCCAGCCTGAAAGAGCTCTCAGTGGTTAAAGCTGGAACAATCTGAGTGACAGAATGTGTAACAATATGACTATAATAAAATTCAGAGTGTAAAATGAATATTCACATGTCCACACTGATCCAAATGAATATATAATTAAATAAACAGAGAAGAAGGGACAGCCTTCAGCAGAAAAGAATTTGATGATAAATGTAGACGGCACGAGGGAAATAAAAAACTGCCTTTAGAACATGATAGCATGAATTGTTGTAGGCAAGATCAACAGAGATGCTAACTTCAGCGGACGAAAATGTTAGAAGGAAGAGTCTCAGAGTACCTCCCCCAAGATATTTATTAGTTATAAAGGGGAAAATGATTATTTTTAGCAGCTAAATCCCGTAGACAACACTTTTGCTAAGAGATCATGGTTAATATCACCAGTAATAAGACATTTTGATGCTATGTACCCTCTGATACGTTGGACTGAGAAGGGCAGACCAGTTCTGTGGGTTCTGATACAGTGAGAAGAAACTATCAGAGAAACCCAGGTCAAGAATTTTCTATAAAAGAACTGACTTCAAAAGTATCAAGACCATTAAAAAAATAAATAAATGAATATATGAAGACTGAGAGATTGTGGTGGATCAGAGAGGACTGGAGGAGCCGGACCACAGATGTACGCTCGGTTGACTCTCGGAACATCAGAAGAACATGAATGGAAACACAAGTGAACTGCAAAAGCTGTTGGTGGTCAACTGTTAACAGCATCGTACCAGTGTTCATTTCTTACTGTTGGAAAATGTATCACGTTAGTGGAAGCTGGATGCAGGATATACACTGCACCCTACTTGTCACTTTTCTGTAAGCTGAAATTAATTTCAAAACAAAACAAAACTGGGGCGCCTGGGTGGCTCAGTGGGTTAAGCCGCTGCCTTCGGCTCAGGTCATGATCTCAGGGTCCTGGGATCGAGTCCCGCATCGGGCTCTCTGCTCAGCAGGGAGCCTGCTTCCTCCTTTCTCTCTGCCTACTTGTGATCTCTCTCTGTCAAATAAATAAATAAATAAATCTTAAAAACAAAAAACAAAAAACAAAACTTTCCTAAGGTCATAGCTCCTCAAGGCAAAACCGTTTTGCCTGATTTCAGAGTCTATGCTTTCTCTACTCTGCCTTGCTTTCTCCATCCACGTTGCACAGAACCGCCTTTCTCAGAATTGGCTGAGTCTGGACTAGGACACTCCTTCCAAGTGAATTACTTTATGGGAAAAACTGGCGGCACAATTAGGCATAAACCCACTGACTTTAAATGGGGAAAGTGAGGCACAGGATCATTAAAATGTAGACGGAAAATATCCACGTTCAGTTCCGTGTCCCAACTGCCCATATCTGCCAGTTTATAATGTCATTTCTTGATTCCCCACAACTTGGTTAAATTAGTACAGGACGACACATCTCAACCTTCAACCGTTTTGTCACTTAAAATGAGTATCTGAGAGGCCATCCTTCCGGGAATATTAGTTACCTTGTCCATTACTTACTTAATCATAGCTTAGAGTTATTTTTTGCCTTGTGGAAGCTGACTCCAAATTATGGGCTACATCACAGCAAGGCCACACTTAGCAAATTATATGGCATGGGAGAACCCTTGCTTTGGGGAAAAAATTATATATTTCTTGAAAGATATGTTTTATACAATATTATATTAAGCCTATAAAACAAAAGGCACGAGCACATTCTGTGGCCCTTAGGACCTATTCGGCAACTCACTCAAGTCTCTGACCCTCTCCTTAAACAGGGTCGGAGGGGAGGGATTCCACTCAAATTCACGTCAGTGGAGGCCACAGTCCATGCATTTCTGCACACAGACCCATAGGCGGAAAGCCTAGAAATCCTGTTGGTCTTTGCACATGATGCAGTAAATAAATTATCCAAACGGTCTTAAATTTCATTTTGAGCAGCAAGAGCAGACTAATAAGCACTGTTTTCTCACTGTGATAAATGGATGCCTTTATTATTTTCTTAAAGAAGTCCCCTGAAGTACCTTGGGACTTGATCAAATGACGGCAAGATGAGAAGAAAGTGCATGAATGTATGCAGGGCTGTTAAATAGGAAGGGACCATGGCCCTCTGGAATGAAGGTTTTCTGTTTGCAGCTGTGCCAAGCGCTTCAATGGGCTGTGTCTGCGGGGTTGGAAACAGTCTTTGAGACTGGTCAAGAAAGTTAGGCATCCTGCTTCAAGAGGCCATTCTCTGCCGCACGGTTAGGGCCGAAGATTCCAAGGGTCAGTCACGCCAGCTCCAACCTCCTTACATACTGTCTCGGTGGGCCAGAGTGAGATCATCGGGCCGGCTGGGGGGCGGGGGGTGACGCTGTTAGCACCAGGGCTCCGGCCAACTCCAGGCAGGGGCACACACGGGACTGAGGAGGGAGGATGGCTCTTGAGTTCCTGGATGAATCTCATAAGACATCCAGTGGCCAGACTGAAAAGGCTGGGGAATCTTTCTTTAAAAACGTATGTTTTAATTTGGGGACATTAATTGCATGGAAATTATTGGACTCTATGATTTATGACCCCGCCAGAATTCTGCAGGCTTTCCCTCCATATGGGCCGCTGCCATCTTCCTTTTGTATACCTATCATTTCCCATTGTTTATCTCCCCTGATTGATGTTCAGGCTTGGGATGTTTTCTATTATGAGATTCATAATTATCACTGGTAATAGAGAAGGCTTCCCTATTATCTTCAGCGAGACTGCCCAAATTATTCATTGTAGCCCACTGGTACCACACTGCAGGAAAATAAGAATTTATTTCCCATCCCAGGCATATGGTAGATAAGAGGATGTATTTATTTCTCCATGTTTCAAAAGGATTAAGCTTTGAAAAAATAAATATCACTTAGGCTGTCAGTTAGCAGAACTTTATGGTTCTGAGTTTAGAGGGCCTCTCTTGGGCTAAGAATAGCGAATCTAAACACTGTTTTGTTTTTCGTTTTATTTTTTTTAAAGGGGGTGGGGAGTAAGAAGGGAGTAAGAAGGTAGGGAATCAATTATGCTTTACTTGGCTAAATAAATGAATGCTATACATTTCAACCATTATATTGGTCGACAAGGCACCCAGCACCACCTTGGACCCCAGCGTTAAATAACGCACTGGCTTATTTATAAAAATGTTAGTGAATTCCAACAGTCCTTGACCCCTGGCTATTCTGAGAGCACGCTGAATACATCATCTGGGTTTTGCCTAATTACACATAATTAGGAAATGTAATTATGCTTTTCAGTGTTACTCTGCCATTAGGAACTGAGTGGACGGCTTGAAACACTAGTAAGGATTCAGTGCTTCAGAGAAAACAAATTAAAAATATGAGCCAACCTCTAAAAATAGGGATTGCACTGAAGGTTAGTAAATCAAACTTATAAAAAACATAATAAAAAAATTGCTCTTGGCTCCGGCTAAATATTTGATGCAACAGTTATGCTGCCTGCCTTTGTGTTGGGGACTTACTTAATGATACATCATTTGCATCCATGCTGAGCCAGGGAGAGGGAATGAATTATTTTGCTCCTCAATTACTTTGATTTGCTAACTTTCTCACATATTTATGCCTTTTCATTTTTACTTCCTCCTTTACGCTGGATTCCCAGCTCTAGCTGAGCAAGTGACTTCCAATTATTCCATAGTAAAAAATCACAACATTTCATTCCTGGGTTTGTCACATGCAAAGGCTGCTAACACCCAGTGCTCAGGCAAATCTCAGTCCCTGAGCTGGGTATTCCCATCTTAGCAATGGAGGAAGGAGCGCTTGGCTTTGCCAGTCTACAAAATAGCCACCGTCATAATGAGCGCACCCTAAATTTCAGTGGACAGCTACTATCAATCAAGTGCTGAACCAGGTGGCTTCGCCAATCCAGAAGCTAAGAATTTCATAGGTGAGGAAAGAGAAGGGTTATGTGCCTTAAAGGTACAACCTCATGAGGGATGTGGAATTGGAAGCCTTCTATGTTCAGATCTTAGCTTTCATGTTTATTGAATTTTCCTCTACTGTTATGGTAGCTGACAGCAATAAAGCAACACACTCCCCTAAATGCACTATTTATGGAAACATTTCCGTGGTGCCAAAAAAAATGTAAAAGAGGAATGACTGCCAAAAGCAAAGGCCCAAGCATTAGTGTGATGTTTGCAGCACTTCTGTTCCAAACAGAAGGCTGCAGAGAGATAGCCAGCCCTGTTAAAAACTGCCTCTCCACCTGCCAGTCCTCTGAGGGGTGTGTGTGTGTGTGTGTGTGTGTGTGTGTGTGCGTGCACACGTTTTCTTCTAAATCAGGTTTCTAGTCTATATTTCTTTCCTTCTGTCAAGTAAAACATTTCTTTTATGCCTGTCTTCATCCCTCCTTGTATTTTATATACAGTTTCTAATCACCTTAGATGATGTCTGTGGCACCACTTTTCACCTTCGGCCTCCACTGTCGCCGCCGCTACCTCCTCCTCTTCCCCCCACCCCCCCGCCTCCCTCTTCCTCTCCTTCCCCCCCCCCCCCCCCCGCTCCTGCTCCCCCTACTCCCCTTCACAGTTCCCTTTCCTCCTCCTCCTCCTCCTCCTCCTCGGTCTCCTCCCCAGTGTCTGCATTGCTGAATCTGTTTAGAATGAACTCCCCTTGGATTATTTTATGAGACACACTGCTGCTCATTCCAATCCCAGATTACAACACATTTCTTCTAGGCACCTTGAAGGGGAGATGCTGACTATGACTTGGCTTTATAGTGAGACTCTTACACCCCTTCTCCCAAGAGGAGACCCGTCTACCAACACTGCCTCGTGATTAATTAAATCAGTGCTACTCGAGCCCAAGATCCAAAACCCTTATTTTAAGAGAAATATTTTATAACTCCTTACTAGGGTCCTGAAATAAAATTAATGAATAACATAACCTATCTACACATAAGCAACAAAAATTTATATAATATCCCAACCAAAAAATACAGAAAAAAATTGAAAATATGCACTGTAAAAAGGGCAAAATTGTACCAGAAGCCCATAATAAAAGTCAATGTTTGCACCTACTTGCAGGTTTGGATTCAGGAAACATAGATTAAGAGTCACCAGAAATTTGTTGATACGATCTCTTTATATTTGGCATTTTGAAATATGGACTAAATATATTTTTACAAAGACATGGTATTATGTTGGTAAACCAGCTCTCTGGAAAGAAACACATACACACACACACAACACTTACACATATGCACCCAAATTGGTAGCATTTGCCAATTTCCACAGTGTAAATACTCTCATGGTGGTCAAATCCCTGCTACCAAAATGATATCATGAGATCATTGAATGTGGATTTGGGAAGCAATGGGCAAAATCTGCTCACACGACCTGGTAGGAGGCACCCCCACTGTTTAATCACCATGAGTATAATAGCCCCAAATGTGCACAAGCCACACGTTATGGTGACTCACTATGAAACACTGCATGATTTTTCAAGATGGTGACCAAATCTTAGTAGAGTTTTGAACAAACACTCCCCTTGATTTAGAAGGTCCTTGCATTTCTAGGAGATTCAGGATACATTGTGTTTCTGTGCAAAGTAGAGTGAATTCTGGGCTCAGGTCACTGCAAACAAGTTTTTCCACTGGTATGAAGGTCTAATGGCACATACAGGTTACCAGGATGTGGGCAACTCTTTATTGTATCGGCAGGTTCATCGGATCACAAAATGGACTTATGGACTCCAAACACTAAATGCCCAAGCCCACCAAAACACCTCCCCAAATTTCTGCAATTTTCTCCTCTGTTGAGAACTACATCTACACCTTTGCTCCTCAAGCTGTAGCCCTTGCACCAGCAACATGGCATCCCTCAGAGCTCAACAGTTTGTAAGAGACACAGACCCGGAGTCTCCACCCAGACTTAGTAAACCAGAATTCAAGTTTAATAAGATCCCGGGGCCCTGGGTGATTTATAGACACATTACAGGTGGGGAGGCAGTATGTTAGTGAGCTTCATGACTGACTGACTGATTGTACAGGAATCTGCTTAATGCTCAAATGGACGATGCAAAATAAACCACTGGCTCCACAGAAAAACTACATGACACGCCTCATTTAGGAGTGGTACCATAAGGCGCCACCATCCATCCTTCCTTGTGATAACCATACTGCGCAGCCATGAGCTCTACTGCATTAGCGGTTTGGAGGATTACTGAATGAGTCGATCAAAGATATACTGAGTCCTTACTCTGTGTTATGCCTTACACCGCCTCCCACATAATCCACACAACACTCTCGAAGATAAGAACAAGAGATGAGAAAGCAAGGCACAGAAGGTTCAAGACTTTGGGCAGTGTCACAGACTTAGGAGTGTGTCCAGTCAGGATTAGTGATGGTAGTTATTTTACATTGTAAGATTGTTCCACGAGCACAGAACGAGGGTCAGCCGGGAGGCAAGGTAGACAAGGGGGCCTTTCCATCTCATACTGACGATGACTGACTTTTGCAAACAACCGTGTATCTGCAAAGCATTTTACAGGTGTCAATTCATCTGAACTTCCAAACACCCAGTTACTTATTAATTCCACCGAAAGATAAAGAGACTGAGGCTCAGAAAGGCAACGGATGAAGGGTCAGCAAATGAAGAAACTTGCCCAAGTCACTCAGCTAATAAGTAGTAATAAAGGAAGTTAATTTAGGTTTTCTGCTTTTCCTTGTCTAGACAGGAAGCTAGCTCCTGGGGGTGGGAGGTTGCTCCGAGCAGCATGGAAGTAAAGGCACTGGGAGAAATGATCTCCAGTGCACCATGGATGGGAGGGCTATTGGCAGCTGGGTTTTTCAAGACGTCCGCCTACCTCTTCCTTGGCCCCATTCTAATGTCCCTAACCAAGCAGATGCTTGGTAGGAACACCAGCCAGGGATGTAGATTATTACATGTGGGATATGTTGCCCCGCCCCCCACCTAACCTAATTCTCTGTGCGCCCCCTCCATAGCCGTGAGAAATCAGAGAAATTAAAATGAGAAAACAAGCATGTCCTGACAATCTGGGATTCAGTTCAATTAACAGCCATAAGCAATATTTATTGCAAAATCTTAACATCTATTAGCGATTGTGGGGGGGATGGCTGTAGCTCTGCTCATAAACATGCTTCCACTCCTTACACACAGCTCCTAAGCTCCTAGGAGGGGGTAGCTCATCGCGTCTGTCCATCAAAATCAATGCCAAACCAGCAGGTCTAAACATTGCCTTCAGACCTCTCTGAGAAGATGCAGAGGCTCAATGTTACCAAGCCTGGAGACAGACAAGGTGTAACTACATTTTTAAACCTCTCCATTTTATATGTATGAACAGGAAAGAACGAGGGAGAGAAAAAGAGAGGCCAGAACAAAATGGAAATCGTGGCTCTCTGGGTGGGAGGTTCATGCTTGATTTAAATTTTCTTTCTGTTACATTCTTCTCCCAAATATTCTGTCATTTTTTTAAATCAAATTTTTAATTTCAAGATAATGGCAGATAGTGAGAAATAATAAATAATATGGCAATCCCGCATCTCCTTCACCTAGACTCCCCCCATGGCACCGACTCACAGACCTAGAGTGACATATCACAACCCAGAAAGTGACATCGCTATAGTCTAGAGAGAGACCGTGGTCCCTTGTGTTGCCCTTTATGGTCACCCCACTCACCCTAGGTCCTCCTTACCCCCTGGCGATCTTGATCTGTGCTTCATTCCTATAAATTTGTCATTTCAAGAATGTTACGCAACTGGAATCATGTAGTATAGGACCCTTTGAGACTTTTTCCCCCTTCACTCACAGTTCTTTTGCAACCAAAGAAAATACTGGGTATATGCATGAAGCCTCACCATCGTAAGACTAAGTTGTTCCTTGAGTTGTCTGCCTCATTCAATCTCTAGAAACCACAGTCTCCTCTCTCCTGAGAGGCACTCCTTGACCTCTGGGGACCGTGGAGTGTTTCCGTCACTCTGCAGTGCAATGGCTGAACTGGCCACTTTCTGGTAGCACTCTGCCTCGCTTCTGGGGGTAACAAAATCACACCTGCAGCTCCCCGACCTGCTTCCCTCCGCTTCTCCACCATCCACAGGATGTGAAAAGCTGCCTTCCAAAGCACAGCCCGACAAGGAGGCACCTAGCCACCTGCATTCCCCACAACCCAGACACGGAGAGAGAGAGGGACATGGCCCACCTAGGTCTTCTGGTGTCTCAGTTTGGTAGCTATTCTTCAAACTCAGCACGGCACAATAGAAAGAACTTTGGAGACACTTGGAGTTCATCTGCGCCCTTGAGTGAGTCTCTGAGACTCAGTTCTCTCATCTGTAAATGGGGACAATAAAGCTTGCCTTTATATTTACAGATGTGTCTACATACTACGTTTATGAATAGTAATTAAACTAAATGTAATGCTTGTAATGCCCCTCTGTGATAGCCCCAGATATATGTGATCGATTTGGCTATTATTACAAATAAATCAGCACAATAAATACAAGTCCACCCTGGAAATTCACTTTGGTCTCTAATTACTCAATCTTTTTCTCTCTCCTTCTCAGTATTTACAAAACATTCTCTTCCCCGATAAATTCTTTCCAGTCAAGAACCATGCAGACGCCTCCCTGAGGGGTCTGTATTAAATCTCCAATCTTACAGCGCTGAGGGAAAAAAAGAGTGTTTCACTCTAGAGAAGTAGTCAGGCTTTGAGTGATGTCAAAGGCCTTTGAACAGGCCTTATAAATGACATCCATATTTGTCCATTTTTGACTTAAATTGCTTTTGGTTCAACCACTGCCGTGAATTGCCTTGATGCAGTATCATACAGAATGACACAAAACACAGAGCAAGAAGCAAGTTGCTGGCGAGGATTAGGAAATGAAGGAGTCACTGCCTTGTTCGCTTCTCCAAGCGTTGGAAGAAATGAAACTGCACTGAAAGGTAATCTCCACGAGCCGTGATAAGACCAAGTGACATTTTACACAGCTCAAGTCTTCTGGTGCAGCCTTGCAGTTATAATAAAAGCCATTTACATACAGCTCCCGATTTTATAAGTTTGCACGTGCGGGTTCTTTTCTTTTTTTCCCTCCTCTTCTTCTCTCTCCATCCCTAAGTGGCAGAGAGCAATTTGTGATTCTGGAACATCTCGTTAAGATGCCCCGGCTCGGGTTTCCTTTGTGTGAGTCGGAGAGGCAGCACGTGCCGTGCGTTCTGGGGCAGAAGCTCGACTCTCCCCACCTTCCCTTCCGGCAGGCCTCCCCGCCCTCTTCCCTCTCTTCTTGCTAAGTCCGGATTCGGGGGGAAATATGGGCTTGGCAAAGGCCCATCTACTGCCTGGCTCCTTAAGCTAAGAAATTCTATTTCATCTCAGTCCTGTGATGAGTGATCCAAACCACGGGGGTCTCAGATGTGTAGAATAATTAAGTAGACTGAAATGTAGATAAAAAATCTCGGGTTCCAGCCTCATCTCTGCCACTTACAAGCTGCTCGACCTGAGGCAAGCTGCTCTAATACCCTTGCTTCTCACTCTCTGTATCCAGTAAAAGGCCTAACGCCACCCACCTCAAGGGCTTTTGGGAGGGCTAAAGGAGGCACTGCGTTCCCAAGGCCCTGGCGTAGCACTCGGAGGTCCCTTTCCTTCCCATCCACAAGCGTGACGTGTTGACTGGGGTCACTACGCTGGTAGATGCTGTCACTCAGCCGGGGCCCTGGTGGTGTACCCTTGGGTGAGCTAGCATGAGGAAAATCCAGTCCTGCGGAAGCCACTGACCGAATGGCAAAGCGAACCTCCGATCTCGGGTCAGCACCATGGGCTTTTGCAAATGGAACACGGGATTCCAGGCCCCACATTCGTCCTCTGCCAGTGTCCTCGTGCAGGCCACACCGCTCGGCCTCCTGAGAAGCCTTCCCTGGTGCTCGCGGTCAGCGCAAAGGAAGAGTGAGGTTCGGTGTGAAACGGATGCCTGTTATCCGGGGCTGTTCTCATCTCCTTACAAAGAGGCCAGGCAGTATAGATCTCTTCATTTTCATGTGTACATACAAGGTCACTTTCTCAGCAAATCAATAGCACAATCTGAATACACAATTTTCATGTCATGGTGTATTTTGGAGTTGAAATACATCGAAGGGAACAAGAATAACAAGGCTTTGAAGGAGGGGCAGCATAGGCAGGAACATAATTTCATGCTTTCTTGCTGCTGGTCTCAAATACATCTGAGGCTACAACTGAGATCCTTCCTTCCCGAAAAGTCAGAAATAAACAAACCAACCAACCTAAGAATACTGAATTATCAGATTTGAATTTTGCCTCTTTTCCTACTAAAAAAAGCCCGAGACAATTTTCTGAACATCTCCTGGCAATAGTTTGGCAATGTTATGTTTCTTTTTTCCTGCCATGTGGATTTCTCTGTCCGGCCTGGTTTTCCCACCTCTTTATGAAGTCAGACTGGTGAGGGATGAATCCTGGAGCTGCTGTGGGACTTCAGATTAAGTCACTTAACTTCTCTGTTTCTTTCTCTATAAAGTGCAGGTGTAATAACTGGGTTAGCCAATAGGAATGCTGTAAGGTCCAAAGCTGACTTACATATGAAAAACTGTGAACCTTCTTCAGTGTCTGGATTGTTTGATTTCACTGTGTGTCCGACATAAGCCCACCTTCTCTTTCTTCCCATACAACTGCTTCCTCAATAAGCTCAGGAATGCTTTTTATTTTATTTATTTATTTTTTAAAAGATTTTATTTATTTGGCAGACAGAGATCACAAGTAGGCAGAGAGGCAGGCGGGGGGAGGGGCGGAGAGCAGGCTCCCCGCTGAGCAGAGAGTCCAATGCAGGGCTGGATCCCAGGACCTTGAGATCATGACCTGAGCCAAAGGCAGAGGCTTAACCCACTGAGCCACCCAGGTGCCCCTGCTTTTTATTTTAAAGGGAAGTTTCCCTTTTAAAGCCATGTTCCCTGCTGGCCCCCTTCAGGAGGATGTGGCCAATATTAATATGTGGGTTTTAGAGAATCTGAGGGCACTTTTTGCACATCACTTGAAATGTTGTAGCTAAAAGAATAAAAGCTAGATTAAAGTATTAAATAATTTGGCTGGGCGAAGGCATTTACCAGCAGGCTGGCTCTTGTTTTCTAGATAATAAGAGCATTGCAGTAATGAGAGGCAATGCTGGATAATGAAGAGAAGGATTACAAGAAGAGGAATAGCTTTTGGAATGAGATAAATCCAGTCAAATCCGTGTGTTAGCCCAGAATCCCTGGGCTTCATTTTTGGGAGTCTCACTCTCCTCTCTGTAAAATGGGTGCATGAAAATAAAATAAAATGGGCATATGTATGGCAACCCCTGCAAGGATGAGTCTTGGAAAAGCCTGGAAATGATGTTTGCAAAAACCTCAGCACAGGGTGCGGTTCCTGGTAGGCCCTCAATAAACTTGAACGGTCATTCCGATCACTCAGATGAATGCGGCGTGTGTAGGCGATTACTGTAAATAGTCACTGTATCCATACAAACTAAAGTTTCACGTTTTTAGACTGAGTAACATTTTTGGTTCTGGCTAAACTAGTCTCCTAATTTGACACGTGCAAAATACTGAGGTTGCCATTCCTCTGTCTGCACACCCTAAATTCCCCCTGCAATACACAAAATATTTAGTCTATTAAGAAGTCAGGGGAACATTCAGGAATAGGACAAGGGTTCTTGGAGCCCAGTCTCTGCAACAAAGGACACTGTGCTTTCGAATCCGCAGCAGTGGGGACTTTTACATTTCGGACCCATGTTGCATCTGCCAGCCTTCGTACCTTGTTTACAGACCTCCCGAGGATACACTTTCCTCATTTACTATGTTTCTTTGGATGGCAACCTATACACCTCCCAATAAATTTTGGTTTACCTAGGCGCTGACGGATACAGAAAGCTATATTCAATTTGTGCCGATTTATGAGACATGGGCACAGCAGTCCTGGAAACTTTCCTGTGGCTCACTTTATAAATTAACCCCTTATTTAAATATTCTGCAGACTTCGCACAGGGCAGCGTTTGATGGGGATGCTGTCCCCGATCAGCCTTCTGGGCCTCTTGGTGTTTGCTACCACGACACAGGGGCCCTACTCGGCACAGACAATGCTGATTTACAAGATTTACGAGACAGGACAAGTGTTTGCATCCCGTTGCTATTCAGGCCACGGCATCTTTGGTCTTGCTGGGCTTCGTAATACTAATGGGCAGATGTCCTTAACTGAGGCACACGTGAAAGCCAAACTCTGGGCTGCGCGTGTGAGCAGCGTCTCGATTTGATGGATGGCTGCACCCATGCACGTAGTCTCTCCTTCAATTGACATGTTCCAAAGCCCTAATATGTGCAAGACACAACTGCAAAAGGCAAAGTGATGCAAAGTGGAATGAGGCAGGATACCCACCCTCGAAGAGCTTATATTCAACCTGCACGGTACTGTTTTAAGAAACAAACAAAAACAAACAAAAAACAAAACAAAACAAAACAAAAACCATAAAATTTATGAGCCAGCAGACTCGGGCTTGAGAGCCACCTCATTCACTTACGAGCTGTGTTAACTCTGGGCAACTTACTAGATCATCTTAAGCCTTAGTTTCTTCCTCTGCCAAGTGGATGGCAATTCACACCCAATTTTACAGAGGATGGATAGAGGTAAAAAAGCTCAGTAAGTTGCTGTGAAAACTCTAAGGGCCACGCAAGGTGCGGATTCTTCCACACGTGTCGGTACTGGCACGTGCAGTAAGGGACAAAAGAGGAGTCACAGGAAAATCAGAACCAGGAGCTGAGAGCCTCAATGGGTTGTAATTCCCCAGGGTTGTGGCGGCATGTCTACATGTCTGGGGAGCTGTGCTCCGGTGTTCCTCCCTCCCAGTGAAAAATACGAGAGGGATGGGAGGCAGGGGGAGGAGAACAGGGCGGCCAGACCAGACCGCTCAGGAAGGAGAATCAGGGCTCTGCTGAAGGAGAAGGCAGAGCTCCAGAAAGGGTGTGATGTAAGGACTACGGTTTCAAGAACAGGAAAAATGCTGAGCCCGGCCCCCTTATGGTTGTTTTTGTTTTGTTTTGTCTTTTGTGGCTTTGTTTGTTTGTTTGTTTGCATGCCCCAACAGTCAGTTGAAGACACCGATGGGGGCGCCCACCACACTGTCCAAAGGAGGCATCCTTCAAGGCAGGTTTCTTGCTCTTGGGGGTGAAAATAAGCAAATCAAATTGGTGAGTTCAAAAGGGAGGGCTGTGATGATTGTAAATGGATGTAATATGTATGTGGTGAAGTCCTCTAACATGATGGGGAAGTTCAAGGTTCCCCTGGGAAGTTAGATCCTGACTACATGGCTGCAGATCGTCCCGGTGGGCAGCCCTCTTTCCAATCAGAACCACCCTAGCAAGGGTGATGACTTCTCGGCCCAGAGAGGGAAGGGGCAGCTGCGTTTTCCCACAGTTCAAGCCTTTTCCAAGGGCTGGTCCAGTAAACCAATTAGGTGTTCAAGAAAGGTCAGGGGACACTGAACTTGCAGGTCATGGCGATTTAAAAATATGCCCACAAAGTCCTTGACAGTATCTCCCTTCAGATAGTGGAGCGGGTTCCCTCTACTTAAATACGGACTAGACTGGCTCACTTCCCATGAACAGAACGAAGCTGGGGTTACGGCCTCGGATGGCGTGTGATGTCCCAGACTGATGTTGAAGAGGTACCGTGGCACCTCCTCCCTGTGCTCTCTCTGATGTCACTCCAGTGGCTGACTGGCACGCTGTAAGGACACTCAGGCAGCCCTGTGAAAGGTCCATGTGCTGCAGAATGGAAGCCTCCTGCCAGAAGCCATGTCACACACCAGCTCGGAAGTCACGGCTCCGGCCCCGCCAAGCCTGTGGACCCTCAGCTTGACGGCAACCTCAGGAGCAACCCAAGGCCAGAACCGCTGATCTAAGCTACTCCCTTATTTCCGATCCAGAGAAACTGTAAGATACTAAATATTTATTGTTTGAAGCCATAGTGTTGGGATAGTTCGTTAGGCAGTAACTGGTGACTGCTACAAAGACACAGGGATAAATACATGAATTCAAAAAGAAGAGAAAGCAGCAATAGAAACAGCTATGCCCTGAGCGAGACAAAGGCCATTTGAGAAAGAAAAATTACACAGGGACCTGCCACACGGGATCCCCCACCTGGAGCCGAACCAGCTGCTGTGACTTCCAGCAGATTCCACTCCCGGGCTTGGCATGCAGTGCTACAAATCGGTACTTCTTAAGAGCTCTCACGGTAACTGTAGTCGTCATTGTTTTTAGCTGAAACTTACCGAGCAGTTACTATGTACTGGGATTATGCTCTCGGCCTTCTAAGAGTTATCTTATTGGATCCTCTCGATGCTCCTAAAAATGTACATAGCATTATGATCTCTCTTTCTCAGAAGAGAGAAAACTCAAGAAGAGAAAGGTGAAGTGACCTGCCTAAGGCCCAGTGCCTATTCAGCATGTGGCCTGCCTCCTGCTGTGGAGGTCAACAGTGTGGCTCCAGGAGGGGGACCAGGGGACATTTAAAGCTACAGGATAGACCCAGTGTGTCCTCCCAGAGCCTCAGTTTCATTCTTGGCTAAGCAAAGTCACACACAGTTTTTACATGTACGTGAGCACAGATTATTTTGAGTAGGATGCAGGCTTCCCCTGGAGCTTTTAAGGTAAATCTTAGAGGCTCATGGAGGGCTGCTTCAGGTGGTGTCCCAGACCCCAAGAAGCACATGTGTGTTCTCCGTGGAAAGCACTGGCTAAGACACAGCTTGCAGATGAGGAAATGAAGCTGGGACAGGGGCTGTGACTTCTTCCAAAGTCTCCTGTCAATCAGAGAGCTGAGCTCCGGCCGCCCCAAATCCAATCCTGAGTGCCCGCCTCCACCCCGCCAGCCCCTCCATCAGCCAGGCTGTGGCAGCTGCAAGGCCTGGGGAGGGACTGAGCTCCTACTTCTCTTGGCCCCACTCCCCAAATATTACAACCTGCCCCTCCACTCCGATGGAGATCCTGATTATGGCTGCATCATTAGCGTCCCCAAAAAGAACAGTTTCCAGATCCTCGTAAATGTATTTGCAACAATTGCAATGTCGTTTTTGATAAATAATTGAGGACCAGACGCCTGACCTGGCGACGGGAGGGGGTGGGGGCAGGGCTGGAGGAGGCAGAAAGGAAGCTCCGTGAAAAGGACAGAAATAGTCATTTGCAGTGGCAAGGAGGGAAGGAACTCTCTGACTCCCAGGGGGCCCGGGGCTGCTCAGATGTTCCCTCCAATACAAGCTGATGCCGTCCCACTCGGCCAAATCGACCTGAACAGCCCAGAAAGCTGCGCGGCCGCACCTGTCAGCCCCAATCGGCGCTGCGGAAATTTTGTTAGGAAAATAGATGTACTGAGATTCAATTTTTCGATTGTCTGAAGGCTTAATTTAGTGACCTTGGAGAATATCTCCTAGAGGTGAAAGAAGATGCTGGGAATCTGCTGGGTGGGGGAGGACGGGGCTTCCCTGGTAATGGGTAATTTGTTTACTGTAATTCTCAGGCCTCTTCAGGAAGCCAGGGAAATAGTCAGATCGGTGCTCCCATTTTCTTAATGAAAAAAAAAAAAAGGCACAGGGGCAGGAGAGATATGAGAGAAAGAGAAAGAGACAGACAGACAGAGACAGAGAGAAGAAAACCCC
Organism: Mustela putorius furo; assembly: GCF_011764305.1. NCBI lineage: Eukaryota > Metazoa > Chordata > Mammalia > Carnivora > Mustelidae > Mustela > Mustela putorius. The sequence continues at coordinate 35,686,821 of NW_025421304.1, read as the reverse complement.
AGCCGTGTACGCTACTTCCTTAGAAGGAGACATTAAGGTTACACACACACACACACACACACACACAAACACGCACACAAAGAGAGCATATAAATAAAATAAGTAGATGTTTATTATGAAATTATAAAATACACCCTGAAGTAGAGAAAAGGGCACACCATATGCCGGTCATCTAGACACAAAATGACTCCGTCCGTCCCCTCCACCGCCTCCGCTGCTCCCCGTTGCTGCCGCCGAAGCCCACACCTCACGTCACTTCACCTCTGCTGACTAGGCATGCCGGCCGGTGTCTGGAAGAGGCTGGGCCATTCTGGCACCACTGGTTTGCCTACTAACGTAACTACCCAAAGAAACGTGCCGGCAGGCGGGAGGGGCTCTGCACTGGGCCTTCTGATTCTGTCTCCGGCCCTCAAAGGTACTCTCCCGACTTCTGGAAGTCTCAGCTTCCCTAGACTGGGGAGGACAGTGGCGCATACATCTATGAGGGGACCGAATGGGAAACGATCCCAAATCCCGTTACAGAACTGGGTACAGGCTAAGGGAATGGTCATGTCTAAGTTTTGCTGCTTATACCCTATGTGGTTCCAGTGACTTTAGTCAGGCTGGGCCTCTAGAAAATCCTCTAGATCATGGGTTGGCAAACTTTTCCTGTAAAAAATGAAACAGTAAATATTTTGGTTGGCTTGGTGGATCTCTGTGGGAACTACTCGATTCAAGCTTGAAACTCTAGCTTGAAAGCAACCATACACAAAAGGGCATCAATCAGGCAAGGCTGTGCATTCCAATGACGATTTATTTAAACCCAGGCAGTCAGCTGGATTCGGCCCACGGGCTGCAGTCTGCTGACACTTGCTCTCAGACCAACTGCACTCAGGATACGATCACCCATCTCCAGCGTCGGGGCCCTGTGCGGCTGGTGAATCACACAGATTCCTGGATCCCATTCCGGATCAACTAAATTTTACAGAGTCAAGAAATCTGAGGGACGGCCCCCCAAGCAATCCTGACTCTTGCTGAAGCCTGGGAACCTATGTTCTAATCTGATTAAGGGGTAAATGGAAGTATGCATGTGGAATGCAGAAAACACTCCTCCAAGGACAGTAACCACCACTGGATCTCCAATCTGGCCCTTGGTGCCCTACATAGCTCAGTTACAAAACAGAAACAGAAACAATACCCAAATTGGCACCATTTGTTACCCAATGATGGTAACAGCAATTAATAAAACATAAATGGCACAGAGCATAGTGTAACTGATAGAGGGCACAGTTGAGGTTTGGCATACAATAATAGACAGTATTGTTCATTATTAATCCATGTGTCTGATAGCATTTGGTGCACTGAAGAACCCAGATAAATAAGATGCATTATTATAAATTAAATTATTATGTATAATTATATGCTAGTGATAATTACAAGTGGCCAGTGCAGTGCTGTGCGTATCACAGACACCTGGCGGACTGCTGATCACAAAGGTGGTGACACTGATGAGGTCAGAACCCTGTGCGCGGCAGGCGTTGCCGGAATGTTAGTCCTAGAACCCCTCCTTCTCTCTCGCCCCTGGCCTAGAAGCTGTTCTTTCACTGTCATCATGGCTGAGGCTGTGACAGGGAGCAGGAGCCTGGCCCGGGTGTCCCCAGGCCCCAGGCCTCCGGCAGCCCTCTTCCCTCCTGCTACCTCTGGTGTTGTGGGCAGCGGTGTCATTAAGGCCTCATGGCCTGAGGAGCTAATAGAGACACCAGGGCCTCCCAGTCGCCGACGCCTGCAGCAATCTGCACCTTCTGGCACTCGGCAGCTATCCCCCGCCCCCATGACCTGACAATCGCCACTGCGGCTCTGTTCCCGATCCTGTCAGCCAGCCCGGCCCCCTCACTCCGGCAGATGAATCCATCCAGAGCCCAATTCTAACAAGGAGGCTGGCGGCAGGCGTGCCTGGCTCCTGGCCCAAAATAACCACGCAGGCTGGTACCCACAGACCTTCCCTTCCCTGGTTCTCTCAGCCCAGGAGTCTCCCTGCTGGAAAATGAAGCGAGAGAGATGCGTGAGGGGAAAAGTGTGGAGAACAGAGGAGGGTGTTAGAAATTATAGGCCTGGTGCTGGAATGGTACCCACTTCAGCTCCAACAGTTTCTCAGTGAGTTTATGCCAGTGACCTTAACTCTCCTCATCTGCAAAATGGGCCTGGCTGGCAGACTTCTCCTCCAAAGTCTACCCTGATGTCACTATGCAAAGCTCTTGGCACCCAGCAGTGCTCAAAGAGGTCAGCACTCACTGGTTTAGAGGGTCAGACATACTGGTTTCCATTCCTTTACCTTTTCAACTGATGCTTACTGTGCTTTGCAGATAAATCCGCTGCAACTCCCCAGAGACACCTGCAGCCAAATCCCCCTGACAAAGCTGTTTAACCACAAGCTCTCCGGCTTCCTTTCCACCAGCTGTAAAATAGGGGGGCATCACTCGAACCCGGCTGGCTAGTCCTCAGGAGGAATGGTATCTAGAACCTGGCTCCGTGTCTGGCCCATTGTGGGCATCCAGGATTCCAATTTCCACTTAAAGAGGGAGACCAGGGCCAAGAGAGAAACAGCAAGGCTGAGGAATTCCTCGAAAATGCTCTGTCTTATCTTTTTCACACCAGCATGCTCTGCACTGTCCTTTAAACACACGCATTTGTGGGAATGGATGCATACATTTATGCAAACTTCCTGACACCAGGGGCCAGGCTGGTTTACCAAACCAGGTCTGTTATGTCAGAGGAATGGACTCTCTCTAGCACAGTGTAGGGGCTTACGTGGACAAGTGGCCCCTTTCCTGCGGCGTCCCAAGACATGGGTCATCCCGGCAAACAGGCGATGGTGGCTTCCCTCACCTCTCTCTGCTCTAGGAGGCACCTGCCTCCCGTTTCAACGTGGAATGGGGCGGGGGTGGTGGTGGCGTGGGAGTCTGTACTTCCTCACACACGCAGGCTGCTGATACAATAATGTATCAAGCCCCTCCCCTGCCTCTGTCCCCCACCACCCAGCCGCCCCAGCTGCCGAATGCAAACATCTGCCGGGATCATTAAGGCGTTTCTATACAGTGCCGACCAGGGGCTGACCCTGTGACCATTTCCACCATTAGATCTGAATGACCTCAGCAGCGGGGCTGAAAGGCCGGGGTATTAATTCACAGAACCACAAGCTCAATTTAAGATTTAATTTGAGATAACGAAGAGCTACTGAAAGTGTATTCAAACTTCTAAGCATGCAGTAAAAGGCCTCTCCCTGTTTTTCAAGTTGAATATGAATCCAATATTTCTGTAACAGGATTTATTTGCAAATTTACAAACAACATGCAAGCCCCTTTTCTCTTCTTCCAGTTCCTTCTGTTTCATCGAGCCCCTTTATAATGTTCCTTTCTAGGAATCTTTCCCCCTTTCATTTCCTAATTTACAAATGGCTGCCTCTTAGGGATTTACTTTTCCACAGGCTTTCTTAGAATCTTCCCCAACATTCAGGTTCCCTTGGATTCCAGCTTAAAAATCCCAGTTGTTGGCTCAACAACGATAGTCTCCTATAAAAAGCTTTGGCCCACAAGGTAGCTAACTCTCTAGGAGGGAAGGCGATGACAGGATCCCAAACCATATGCCACCCATTTGGAAAACTATGCTTCCTGGCTCTGCTGAATGTCTAGACGTGAAAGATTTTATTTCTAAAATATTTACAATTCTGTTTGGAAATGGAAATTGGTTCAAGTATGTTTCAGGATACCAAAAAGATATTTTTTGTGTGTGTTTTTGTTTGTTTAGTATTTCAAAATGGAGCTGAGGATGGGAATGGCATACTTTGGACTCAGAATCTTCCCTGGTATTTACTGAGCATCTATTTTGTGTCTGGCACTATGCTGAGTACTTTCTTTGCATTTTCTCAAAGACTAAGTCCAGCTTTAGAAATACAGAGATTTGAGCTTAAATCCCACCAAGTAATGCATCTCCTCAAGCCTTTTTTCCTCATCTCTGAAACGTCACATACCTTGGGGCTTCCTGAAGTCAACTTTGAAAGCTATAAACACATAAACGTAAGGGCATAAAAATACCACTGGGCTCAGGGGCAGCTGAGCATGACCCGGGGACACCATCGGGAGTGAGGAGTCCTTCCACAAGCAGCACAGCAAACATTCTGATTGCTGTGAAGATGGCACAGTGGGCAAAGGTGGGAAACCGGGCACTTCACAAACTTGCGATTCATTTACTTTATTTGGCTTTGGGTTTTCAAAGTGAAAAGCAAGAGGTGGGTGGGCCGGTAGAGGAAGGATAGGCCGGGAGACCAGATGTAGCAGGGCTGGCTGGCTTCCAACCCAGCCCCCAGCTGCGGAACCTTGGGCAAGTCAGTCTGCGTGTCTGGGTCTCAGTTTCTCCACTTCTATTATTCTTTTGCTCATCAGGCAGAGATGAGGCTCACAATAGGGGATGGCTGGGGAGATGTTAGACCACAATTCCTGACATGGAGAAGACGCCCAGGAGAAAGGGTTTGAGAAATGACCCACGTGTGTGTAAGGCTGTGAAATGGGTTGACTAGTATTCCCCCCAACTCATGTTCGTTCACTCACAATCTTAAAATGTAACCTTCTTTGGAAATAGGGTCTTGGCAGATATAATAAAGATAATGCATAATAATATACAATATATTATTATATTTATATATAATTATTATAATATATGTATATATATATATATATATATAATGTATATAATAAAAATAAGGATTGAGGCTTAGTGAGTTAAGTATCTGCCTTCGGCTCAGGTCATGATCCTGGGGTCCTGAGATCGAGTCCCACTTTGGGCTCCTTGCTTGGTGGGGAGCCTGCTTCTCCTTCTCCCTCTGTCTGCCACTCCCCCTTACTTGTGCTCTCTCTACATATCCAATAAATAAAATTTAAAAAAGAAAAAGAAAACAAAATGTTTCTAAAGGATTAGTGTGGGTCCTACATCCAACGACTGGTATCTTTATGAGAGACTGAAAGGAACACATATGGACATGCAGACGAAGGGACTGTGAAGACACAGGCAGAGATTGGATGGTGCATCTGCAGGCCAAGGAACAGCAATGATTCCAGCAATGCAAGAAGCCAGAAGAGAGGCAAGGAACAGATTCTCACTCAGAGCCTCTGGAAGGAACTAACGCTGCCAATTCCTTGATTTTGAATTTCTGGCCTCCTGAGCTACAGGAGAGTAAATTTCTATTGCTTTAAGCTGCCTCGTTTGTGGTCATTTGTTACGGGAGCCCAAGGAAATGCAGCCAGGCAGTGCGGTTAGTGTTAAAACAGGAGGCACTTTCCCGACGACAGACTTGGTATTTTTACTTTCACTGAGATTCCAGCATATCTTTCTGGGGGTGGGGGGGGGGCGGTCGGTACACTACTTCTGAGTCTGTTCCACTGATCTACAGAAAAAACTGTCCAGATAGGTAGTCAGTAGTCCATTTTACTAATGTGAATGAGGCCCAGTAGAACTTCCCAGTTCATCAGTTTGGAAGATTTTCTTTTAAGGATGGAAAAGTGATTTGGGTGTCCCCAAACAATACCCTTGGGCCTTACCTGATGCCATCACGATTTCTAGCATGGGGATGGCATCGCCTGCGCTGGTCTTGGGCGTGGAAGTCTGCGGGGGCCAGAGCTTCAGCTCGCATGTGGGAAACTATCCCTGCACCGCGCAACTGGCTCCTTGGCTGTTAAAACACAGGGGCACCCATTATGGTTCTTCTCTATTCAGCCGTGGGCTTCAGTGGTTGGGGGCTTCTCCTACATCTTCCGCCAACAGGGACTGGATCTCCGCGCGTCTGAGTGCCCAGCAGAGCACCGAGTCCATCCCAGGGGCTCGGAGGTGTCCGAGGAATGGAAAAGGTTGCACGTGAGAAAGAGACCTTACTTGCTTTATTTTGTTTCCACCACATTGCCACGTTATCATCCTAATTTTACAGGTACGGACACCAAACTAAGAGCAGAAGCGACAGACCAGCCTATCTAGGAAGAGGCAGACCCAGGGCTGAGCTCAAGCGTCACTGCTTCAAAGGCATGAACCCTGAACCATCCTCAGAGACGCCCCCAAGCTTCCCCTGAGGGATAAAAATGCCAGGGGCCTGTGGTTCTCAAGCATACAGAGGTCCCCAGCAGCACTGAATGACATCGGCGAACAGGGGCCGACTGGCCCACTCCCCACGAGTCACCTGCCGAGCTCGGCTCATTTTGCCCGGGGAATTGGCGGGCGGAGAAGACGCAGGAAGGAGCCGGACCCTGGGCAGCCGAGTAGGTGGGAACACACAGGGGTCATCGCTCGCAAAGGGACGGTGAGTGCCATGGCACTGGGACAGTGCTGAGCTCCTCCCCCACTCCGACTTCCAGCAGTTTTCACGACAGCCCTCCGTCCAGGCAGGGCACGCTGGGGTTTATGGAGATCAGGTGACTTGCCCACGGACATTCTACTTAGGAACCAGATTGCCAGACCGGGCTTATCTCACACATTTTACCTCCGCTTTATACTCCCCCTCCCCATGCTAATGTATTTTTTTTTATTTAATTTTTTCAATTTATTTATTTTCAGGAAAACAGTATTCATTATTTTTTCATTACACCCAGTGCTCCATGCAATCCGTGCCCTCTATAATACCCACCACCTGGTACCCCAACCTCCCACCCCCCTGCCACTTCAAACCCCTCAGATTGTTTTTCAGAGTCCATAGTCTCTCATGGTTCACCTCCCCTTCCAATTTCCCCCAACTCCCTTCTCCTCTCTAACTCCCCATGTCCTCCATGCTATTTGTTATGCTCCACAAATAAGTGAAACCATATGATAATTGACTCTCTCTGCTTGACTTATTTCACTCAGCATAATCTCTTCGGCCACAGTCGCCAAACTATGGAAAGAACCAAGATGCCCTTCAACGGACGAATGGATAAGGAAGATGTGGTTCATATACACTAAGGAGTATGATGCCTCCATCAGAAAGGATGAATACCCAACTTTTGTAGCAACATGCTAATGTATTTGTGCCATTATCCTCCCTTAGACATAAGCAAACCTTGCAATTAAGAGTGAAAGGCTCCACTTTGGAGAAGAAGAAACTGAGCTGCCGCCCAGTTAACGTGTTGGCCGGAAAGCCAGTTCCACGGTAGAGACAACACTCCCGGGTCTGCCCGGAGGGCTTTCTACTGTACTTCAAGGCCTGGCTCAGCTGGGGCTGCAGGACAGCTCACAGCAGTCCCGCAGCAAAGAGGAGAGCTGCGTGCGCTGCAGATGTTGACGTCTGGGGCGGGGGGCGGGCCGGCTGGAAAGTAGGCAGACCCTGGTGTGTGGCGCAGGTCTCCCTTCCAGGAAGGTGTGGCCTTCAGCTGTCAACCCCCCTCCCCCGTACCAGGGCTGCCTGACTTGCACGGACTGTCACCCTCCTTGGGGCAGTCTGCCCAATGACTGGTCAAGCCAGGGGTCTAGAGGCCTAGCCATGTTAGCCCGATGGGGGTCACCACTGTGATGGGCCTTCTAGCCTCCGAGCTCTCCCTGAGGCCTTATCCTATCAGCGTGACTGTTCCCTCTGCCCACGCCAGCTTCATTCCACAGGCAGTGACCCTTAAAAAAAAAGTTCTGCAGGATACACCTCCCTTCAGAGTCAGCTCCCTGGAAAGCTCAAGGAGAAGAGTTCTCGTTTCTAAAGAAAACCATCTAGCCTAATAAGAAGGCTTGGCCTGGGTGACTGGAATGTCTGGAGACCCTTTTTCATCCAAGTCAGAAGGAGGAAGCACATGTCTCCGAGGAGCAGAGAGGGTTGGGGCCTGAGAGCTCCTGCGAGTTACAGAGGGAACCAGGGGAAGACAGAGCTCGTCTGAGCAGGACCTACTTGCCTATACACCAAAGACTCACCCCCGACGCCCACAAGTGCAGGACACAACAGGGGCTAAACTTGAACTTCTTTGTTGACATAATGAGTGCTGGCACCAAGCAGGTGGTTTTGTAGCCAACTTGGCGTGGGTTTGTGAGTTTTGATTGGCAAATTTGAAGCAAAGTTCAGCCAAGTTCTATATCTATTTTGCACTGTGCCTTATGCACAACTAAAGAAGCCAACTCTTCCGATAGGCTTTCAGTTTTATGGCTGTTGGTAGCTGAAGATATTAGCTCTTTAAGTGGACAAATGCTTCTGGCAGCCTGGGCTGCACTAGGAAGAGGAGAAATGCCTTCGGGTTCCTCCGAAAATTAATGTAATAAGATGCATTAATCAGAATTCTATCAAGTCTACACATTTGGCCTGGGCTTAAGAGGCAATACTTTGAAATTGCAGTTGGCTAAGCTTCCCTATTCTTTGCAAATCAGAGTTGGGAAAAAAAAAAAAATGGAGCAGAGCTAATGTTTAAGAAAAACTGGCAATGGGAAAAAGGTTGAAGCAACTTTAATTCCTTAGGTCCGCCAGGGGCTACGGAGGGTAATGGACAATTTGACTTTTGTATTTCCGCACAGGTACTTTAGACTGGGACCAGAAACAGTTGGTTGGACCCCTGGCCAGCTCAGGACCCGTTTGGGCAATGGCTTGGCCCCAAGTTAGTTACTTGTTCACTTTTGGCTAACAGTAACTTACTTTGGGACCTGCAATGGAAGCTTGGCTCTTGTTTGCCTTCAGATGTTTGTAACCCGGTGATGAGAAATTCTGGAAGCTCAAACAGGTTACACAGATGAGCGTGTTGGCACTGCGAGACTCGGGACTTAAGGATTAGCTTCTCAGGAAACCAAACACTCTGAGCCACAAAATCAGAGCCAGAAACAGTTTCTTCCTAATTGTGCACTTTTAGGTGACACCACGTTTTAAAGTGACATGACAGTGCCCTGAAGATTGTACTACAATTTGGTTGTGCTTTTAATGCGAGACAGCTACATCTGTATTTACCATTATAACTTAGTACCCAAGAGATGAATATTTTTAAAGACAAAGGGCCAGGCTTTTGTGGAAACATTTTTCCCCTTGTATTTTAAAAAAAAAAAAAAAAAAAAAAAAAAGTGGCTCCTTCTTGTCTGGTAGACTTCAGTAATTGGCAGGATTTTGAGTAAGCTCTTTTAAGAGCCCTCTGTTTCTATTTTCACATTAAACACACTTGCAATATCTATTAAAAGCACAAATACTGAAGCACACACCAAGACTATCAATGAGCTTACATCTGGAGGCCTCAATCTATCAGGAGAAATGAAGCGAGCATTCATAGGGCTTTATTTCTTGGGGAATTCACATGTTGGAAGAGAAGAGGGTGCCCTCTTTTTCTTTGCCTCCTGGACTTGGCCAGTGTCCCACACTTTGTATCAATTCCATACCCGAGGGCTTATCAGAAGGGGTCAAGTTCAGGATGTGATTAAAACAACAAATACTGGATTCTGCCTTCATCTTGAGGAGTATTTCCATTAAAGCCTGGGGGATTCCACAGGGGAAAGGCAGAACAGACACACGGATAATTCCACCATGTTCTGGCTGGGACCCTGTGGCCTTATAATTCTAGGATGATTGAGCAATATCCCAGGAAAGACACACAAGGTCACCCGGGGGACTTGGGAACATCTATTTGGGAGACAGGCTCTGAGGCCTGAAGAGATCTTCAAAGTCATTCTCAAGGTTATGCCTGAGCATGGATGGGGCCAGATGTGAGCGTGGATTTGCAGGCAGCCAAGCAGCAGGATGAGAGGTCTGCCAGCAACGGCCCTTGGCCTCGGCCTGACAGTTGCACATTTAGCTCTTTAGCTCCTTTCCAGATTTTGTTTAAAGAGCAGGAAACAAAGAAGGATTAAAGCCCAGGGGAAGAAAGCAGAGCCATAACTCAATGGCAGTCTTCCTTCACAGTTTCCCCCATTCCATAAATGTGTTTTGTATGAAGGTGTATACACTGGGCAAGAAGAGGACTGTGGTCTCAGATTTTACACCCTACCCATGGGTCAGGCTCCTGGCAGATACAGACGGCGCACTCAAGATGGATAATTTGAGGAGTATTTAATAAAGGCGCTACTGGCCAAGATCAGCGTAGGGTCTAAGGAAGCAGTGAGGTGTTGTGCAGTGACCTGGGGTTAGTAACAGAAGGAAGAGCTCCCTGCCCTTGCCAGCTGGCCAGGGAGAACCTGCTGTGGAATGAGGCTGTCCACCCGCACCCTGCTGGGAGCAAGCCTAGGGATTGAAGAGAATAACCCTGCTTGGTTCTGAATTCCTGTGGGTACAGGCCCACCACTGGTGAATCCAATGTGACCATGAGAGACCAAGAAAGCCCACTGAGGCAGCCTCCCAGGACACAGGGGCAGGATGGGAGGGACCCTGAGGGAGCCTCCCAGGACACAGGGGCAGGGTGGGAGGGACCCCTAGGCACAAAGATAATTAGGGCACAAACCATACTCTAGAGGGGCTTAAGGGGCCTTGAGACCCTACTGTCCAGGCAAATGAGAGGTCAAGTACCCATTTTTCCCCAACTTCAACCAGGAGAACCTGGCTCTTATGGTTATACCACTGATCCTTAAACACCACGGGGGTTAGGCATTCCAAACACACCCTCCTGGGTGCAGAGGAAAACCTGCATGTAACTTGCCTCTCTCAAACCTTCACTACTCAGCACTGTTGACCAAAAGGTCCTACCAGTAATATAAGCAGTCAATCAACATGTCTCTTGTATATTATACTGCCTTCCTACAATGCACTAAGTTAGAGAGAAGAAAATGTTATTAGGAAAATCATAAGGAATAGAAAATACATTTTCGGTACTGCACCGTGTTTATGGAAAAATTCCACGTAGCTGTGGACTTGCACAGTTCAAACTCAAGTCGTTGAAGGGTCAACGGTGTGTCAGCATGCCGCGTGAGGTGTTACGTGAAGGCACGACTCTCTTCCCAGAAAGATCTCAGCTGGAAACCCCTAGCCTAGATGTTCTCTCTGGTTTCTTCCAGGTCTGCTGTACAGGATTCCAAAGGACAAACTGGAGGTAGTCCACACGGTGCACATCTCAAAATCCGTAAGGTTAGCGAAGGGCACTGACACCTTCCGCTCAAACCCATGGAGGCAGCGCCTTTTGTTTGGTGTGTACATAGAAAAGTCAACATTTTGAAATAGAGGTTTATTTTAATCTTTGTCTTGGTAGTTTTATTAGACGGTGGGGCATATGGGATCTAAAGACCAGAGAAAAGAGATAGGACCATTTTTAAACAGCATTCCATTGAATTAGCATAGGAAAAGGAATATTCATTTTAAGATTTCTAGAGAAAAGGAGGAATTTCAACGGGAAGATAAAAAGGAGGAAGGGGGCAATGGAAATGAAACTCCATGAAGATGACAAAATTATTGTCTTAAGGACACACAAAATGAAGGCACATTTTCTGCTGAACTTCTCTAGGAGAAAGGGCTAGAAGGCTTCCCAGGATTGGCTCCATTGGCCTGTAGGAGTGGGTCTCGCGGAACTCGGCCTCCCGTGTGATGGGTTCTCTGTCGGGCAGAGAAGCTTTAAGCTAGTGTGCCAGGCAGTGTTATCGAATGCAGATATTCCATCAGGAAGAGAAAAGGAAAACTCACCAAAGAAAACAAGAGGTACCTAAGCCAAGGGAGATCTAATATAACCCACAGATTGGGGGTGGGGGAGGCCAGCCTAGGAGAGGTTGGAATCGGGGCCCTGCCTTTCCTAATATAGATTAATGACTTGCTCAGGCGAGCAGCTACAAACTTGCCAAATGTGCTGACTGCCTGAAATTAGTGAAGGTGGTGTCCACGGAAGGAAGGAAGAAAAGAAAGTGAGGGGAGCCTGCATGCGCCTCACTCATCGCGGCCTGACATATGACAAATGAAATTAACGGTGACAAAGAGAACAACGAGTATTAGGTAGTAGAAAACAAACTCCGAATGAATATGGCTGATCTCAAAGGGGCCATCCACTGTGGTTGACAAGACCCTGGGATTACAACAGACACACGCGCTCACAAAGCAAAGACCCACATGCAGCGCTGCTCACATACACACACCGCAAGCCAGGCACGGCCGAGTTACACAGGCACGGCCGAGTTACACATCCCTTTCAACCAGGACAAACTGCATGTCCCTGGGAATCAGAATAGATTATCCTGGACTGTGGCAAAACTCAACTCAAGTGTCTCACTCTGTTCTGGTCACCTGATAAAAATTATATTCACTGGACACTTGAACGGTATTAGGAAAAGCACAGACGCTGGTTCTCAGAGTTGAAAGTCCGAGTGTTCATAAAAGGGCTATGTACATATAGTTCAGGAGGTGAGAAAAAATGGGGAAAAAATTCAGTGAAAATTATTTTTGGCTTCAGACACCTATGTGAGGTGGGTTACTCTTTGTCAGCAAAATAGCAAAAATCAGGAGCAATATTAAAGGTGAATTCGAGCAGCTGAATATTTTTTTCTGAAAAACAAAAACAAACCCTAATTATCAACTGACCATGGGGAGGGGAAGACAGATGTATATACAAATTGCAACAACAACAATAAACAAGCAAAAACAAGTATCTCGGTATTCTCCTATAACATAACGAAATGAAAGAGTTTTGCATAAATTTAAAAGGAAACAAAATATGTAAAAGGAATTTAAAAGGAAAGAAAGAGAAAGAAAGAAGGAAAGGTAGCAGATGGAGTGAACATACGCGATGACAGTTGCTAAAGGGCACTCTAATGACATCAATATACTAGTTAATATATTTCCTAACAGAGGAAAATCCAACCCAGAGAGTCTATGAATCAGGAGAGCATAGAAGACCATGAATTAATCGACAACTGCGAATTCTTCATGAAGATTTACCTGCGTGTGTACGTTCTGAGTATGTGTGTACACACAGGTATGTTCCAACCCGAGCGGACAGAGCACTAACTGTCCCAGACTGTGAGTGACCGAAGTCCCTCCAGCCTTATTTAAGTGGTTGTGCACACGCCTTCTGGTGCAGGTCAGAAGACAAGAGAAGCCAAATGTTCCCCCTTAGGTCACTGCATGCCTGTCCCTTTCTTTGCCATTCTCTGAAACATGGCAGAAGTTACTGAAAGATCAGGGAAGGCTCTTGACGTGCCTGGAGTTCCCTAGCCATGCTTCCGGCGTCGGAAGCCCGTGCTCTGCCAGTGATATTTTCCATGTCTGCGGGTTCACGCAGCAGTACTGTCTCTCCTGGCATTATGACAAAATGACGGAGCACTTGTCTTTTTGGATCTTGTGCTGTCATTTGTCTTTTTCTATGGAGTTTTTTTTTTTTCCCCTCCTGCATAAGATGATTTGTCTCCAAAAAGAAAGTCTTAACATAGTTATTCCTTGAGAGGAGAGCAAATCTGGTTGACATCCCTGCCCTCTTCCACACTTGCTGCTCTGGCCCACTTGGGTCGGGATTAGGCAGGTCCGACAATTAGAACCGAATGTCCTGTTCAGCAGACAAGCGGACACGGACGGGCAGAGGGTACGATTACCCGCCGCTGCAGACTCCATCCAGGCAACCGCAGCAGCTCTGACTCCATCCAGGCAACCGCAGCGGCTCTGAAAGACGCTTTAATCACTTGTTGGCCGATTTTGCTAACAAATATGCCTCTAGGAGACCTAGGTGACACTGGGGCTTCCCTGATACGTCCTAAGGATGTTCTCTGGGCCGGCATGTCACAGTAGATGGCTTACTACGAACTGCCATAGTGCTGCGGTTCCCTTACATGGGAAACAAGGGTGGCTATCTGGGGGGACGTAAAGATATCCGCTTACTCTGTGTCGTGGGGTGTGCAATTAGGCAGAACCTAGTATTTCTGAGATTAGCTACCATTTAATGGATCTAGGTGGAGGCTTCAAATCAGCAGGGAATAAAACTACTTTCTGCCAGGAATTTCTTGAGGAACTCAGCATAGTGTTGAAGACGCAGGGCAGTGAGCCCCTACAGCTTTGAAGGAGAGTATCCAAGGACCACTAACACAACTGCGTTGGCCTGCTCTTCCCACGACTCTCAAGTCCCTGGCTAAGGGCTTTGGAGATTTTTATAAGGGGCCGAGAGATTGCCTGGAAGCAAAGGAAATAAGACCTTAACTCTGTCCCTCTGCAGGATCCCTGTTCTTAATGCTTCTCCAGTACTAAGAGATTTGCTAAACAGATTTCCTTGTCTTCAAGGAAGAACATGCCTTGAGGGGGGTGAGCGTGGACTGCGGACCCAGGGGAAGAGGGCAAGTTTACGGGCATGTCTGCGTGTGACTGAGCTGCCCCAGTTCCACTTGGGAACGCGACCCAAGAGCTTCCCAAGAGCTTCACAGGACATGGACGCGGCAAGATGATACCATCCTCTTCCTTCTTCCTTCCCAACTGAGTTTTAAGAAACTGTCACTGCACTCACTCACGGGGACAAAATGAAGGCAAGGCAGCCGGCTAAGCAGACCCATTTGTTCCCTTACTGGAAGGCAGTGGAAACAGTACGAGCCCCTGTGTCCTGGATTAAATCTCTGAAATTCTTTAAAAAAAAAAAAAAAAACAACCTGATGGGAGGAATAAAAGAAAAGAGACACCCAGGAGAAAAGCTGGACTTCCACCTACGGGACAGGACAGCGGCGGGGGCGGCTGGGAGCTGGGGTGGAGGGACCGCTTTCAGCTACTAGCCTGAACGTTAGGGATAGATTATCTTAGTTGTACCTGCTGAGGAAGCAAATCATATCAAACACAATAAAAATATTTTCACTAGAAAATGATGTTTTGGGGGCTACCTGGCTGGCTCAGTTGGTAGGGCATGCAACTCTTGATCTCCAGGTTGTGAGTTCAAGCACCATGGTGGGTATAGAGACTAAAAAATTTTCTAAAATCTTAAGAAAACAAAAAACGATGTTTTCCTCTCCAGATTACTATGGTGGATTTTTTTTTTTTTTTTTTTTTTTTTTTTTTTTTTTTTTTTATCTTCCTAGGCTTGGCTTTGCTTAGGTTTCTGTTCCCTCTTCCCCCAGAAAATGTCTAAAAACATTCTGTTCCAACATCCATTCCAAGTAATGGGGCACATGGTCCAAACCATCCAGGAAAAGCATTTGTACATTTTCTCATCGGACTTAAGATTGGCTCTGAAAATGAATGAGGGCAGGGGGAAGGGGGAGAACTTACTCTCTCCACTCGGAACACCATGTATCCTTGGTGCTTCATGGCGTCCGTAGCTCATTAGCTACAGTTAGTAAGAATCCTGTGACCTGTGGGGCCATAAAATTCCCCATAATAATTCATCAGGTCCTGAGAGTTCCCCTAAGTACATTCAGATCAAGTGCATGACATTTCCCCCTAATGGTGGCATTGGCTAATGGCCTAACAGAATTTAGATGGCTCCACCAAGCCACACAATTATATTACGTAAGTTCAACGAGTGGCTATCGTTGGGGTTGATGGGTAGACTCGGAA
This sequence comes from Mustela putorius furo, assembly GCF_011764305.1. Lineage (NCBI taxonomy): Eukaryota > Metazoa > Chordata > Mammalia > Carnivora > Mustelidae > Mustela > Mustela putorius. Next base: position 35,671,448 of record NW_025421304.1, on the reverse strand, counting down.
CAGCATTTAGGCTAGTGGTCAAGAACACACACGAGAGCCCTGCGAAAATTAAACTCTTGGAACATCAGTCTACTCATTTTTCGAGTAGGGACATTAATACTGACTGCATAGGTCTGGGCTGGGGATTATATGGGCTCAGGAAATTAGACATGCTGGCTTATTTTTCTGTTGGAGACTATGTTGAAATTAATGATGCACTGAAGAAGACACCCCTGCTTCTTACAGTCATAAACAGACTTGTCTCCTTTCCCTAATGGTTGCACGCTTTCCTACTACGAGAATACCTTTAATGGCATCAGAAATTCAGACGCCCACACTTTTTGTAACCACTGATTGCATAATACATAATGATCGAATAGCACTATGCATTCCGTAACACAGCAAAATAATTTCTCTTTACACATCACAATTGCATTTCTCCACATTTGAAAACCATCGTTACCCACGTAAAGACAATTGTTTACTTCATGTAGAATACCATCCTCACAGCATACATAGATTTAAAGAAACCAGAGAGTAACTCTGTAGTCCAGAAGGTTGAAGCACTGAGGTCTGGATTCTTTGAGGGTGTCCAAGGAGGAGGACATGGAAAGGTTGGCAAAGGACAGAAGACTGAGGCTGGATGTTATGGGTGCCAAGAAAAAGGTTGGGGGGAGGGTAGTTGCTGCAGGGAGTTTAATCAGTTGGGCCACGCCCTAGAAGGTTCTCCAAATGGAGTAAGGGAATGCCTTTGGGCATCAGGGAATATGTGGGAAGATGAAACATTTGAGCTGGTTGATTAACCAAAAGAAGATGGTAAGGAAAAAATGGAGAACCAGTCTGTAAGGCAGTGCTTCCCAATAATACTTTTTCCAACGATGAAAATGTTCTGTGGTGAGCTGCCCAATATGGTAGCCATGTGCAGCTCCCAAACACTTGAAATGTGGTCAGTGTGACTGGAGTAGTGACTTTTTAAAAAATTCATATAATTTAAAATCATTTGAATTTAAATAACTACATGTGGCTACTAGCTATCATGTTAGACAGCACTGCTCTGAAGTTTGCTCAGGGCTGCTTAAAGAGATCCTGATTATATAATAGTAAGTAGTTCCCTCTGTCTGAGAATCAGCTAATGGCTGATAAAGGCTGGGACCTTTCAACCCAAGGAAATATGTCTTTCTAGAAGCCATAAAAGCCTTCTAGGTGAAACCGAATTGCTTTATCCCATGGTGCCCTGCTTTTGTCACATCTGAATCAAGTTTTAGCCACTGTTATTAGTTAGAAACAGGGTAGAAGCAAAAACATTTAAAATAAACCCAAGCCCTGGATGTTAAAGCTGTCATTTTTTACATGGCCTCATGATTCAACGATTAATGGACCTTAAAACAATCATAAAACATCAAGGCCCTTGCTCAGGCTTAGGAGAGCAAGAATAGCTTTACTGCTGCTCCAGTCTTCTTGTTTTAGATTCACTGGGTGTCACCAAGCTCTGTAAACACTTTTAAGTATTTTGACATTGTGGTATGAGATGCTGTTAATCTGTTTCCTCCCTGACCTTCATTGGCCAGCAGCATGTTGCGACTCAGAGGAAAATTCATGAAAAACAGCAAGGATGTACTTGGTGACATAGATTAGGACACAATAAAACTAAATAATGGCTATAATGTACAGATTCTGATTCAATAAACTAACTCACCCACGATTTATTGAGCACCCAGTCTGTACCAGGCACTTGGTGGACACTTGCCCATATAACATATTTTATTTGCACAATCCTCAACATAAACACATGGAGCCAGCATCAGTGTCCCCATTTTATAGATGAGCACAATAAGGTCCAACTATGAAGTTAGTAATGGACAGAACTGGGATTTAAAACCAGGTTTTCTAACTCCTAAATAACATTTTTTTTTCCTAGCATGCCATTTCAGGATAGTAACCTTTTGCTTATGATCTGTGGCAGACTGTGTTTTTCAGAAGTGGCCATGGCAGTATTTCTAGTCCCACATTCTCTTCCAGAACCCTTTCATCGCCCCATCAAGAGGTGGGGTGTCTCTCCTCTCCCTGCATGCCTGGAAAGTCCTGTGTAACCACCTGCACAAAGAGAATGCAGAAAAGCCAAACTATGTGACTTCTCTGGCTAGGTCGTAAAGGGCAACAGAGAGTTAAGTGTGGCTCTCTCTTGGAACATTCACTCCGGAACCCAGCGGCCATACTGTGAGGAAGACCCAGCTGCCTTATTGCAAGCAAGTGTAGGTGTTCCCCGCAACAGTCAGGATCAGCCTGGGACTCACCTGTGAATAATGTTCAGATGACCTCCTCACCCCCTCCACCCCCTCCCTGATTTATAAGCTGCCGCAGCTAACGCTCACTGGAACAGAGACAAGCTGTTTCTTCCAGCCCTGCCGAAACCACAAATTCATGAACAACATAAATGTTGTCATCTTAGACCACTAAGTTTTGGTGTGGTTTGTTATGCAACAATAGCCACTGGAACCTGGTCAAACTTTAATCAAACTCTACAGAATAGGCAAATGCTTTAAGTTCCTCATCAAAGACGTCCAAGGGCTAGATAATGCGTTCCCATGAAAGAAATCCTGAGAGAAAAAGATAAAAGCTTGGCTATGGAGAGACACTAAGAAGTTGGAAGTCTTACTATACAAGGGAATTGAAAAGAACACTTGAAGGAAAAGAAAACAGAATGCCTAAGGAATATACCAGAAAGCTCAGATTTATGGGACTGTACATTTATTGCTTTGACTGCTAAGATCTATCTAGAGCCTCCAGTGGCTTTGGACTCATTTCCTAGTTTGGCTCTCAAAGACTTCATGGCTTAAGTAGATCTTCTACTTTTATCTCTTGGGGGTATGGGATGGTACTGGGTTTATTCCACAATGTTCAGAAGATGGGGAAAATATTCCCAGATGCTAGAAAGGGGACCCCCCACAGGGTACCCGACAAGGCAGGAGAACATCTTACTCATTTCTGTATTCACAAACCCTGGCACCGTCCCTGACAGTTTTTAGAGGAACTGAGAAAAAAACCCAGATATCCTCATGGACCTACGGTCATAAAACCGTTAAAGAAGGTTGGCAAAGCATGACGGTGACTTCTACTTGACACTTAACACATTTCACCAAAGTGAGAGGTTATTTACATCTTAGCAACCAATCACCTAAGACCCAACATGGAACTCACCACTTTCTAGATACCCTCAAGGTGGCCCCTATCCATGTTCGAGGGTTCAGAGGTGCTGACTGACGAATTGGGCACCCCACTGCCCCCAAATACATTTTTCCTTTCCTGCGTAAGATTCCTTTGCCTATCTTAAAAATTCTACAATCTATCTCCTAAACTTTGATGTTTTGGTAGTAATATTCTTAACTTCCACTGATATGACCATATGCACACATATATCTTTATTTTTAAGATATCTTGCAAATATCAGGAGAAAGAGACATTTTGTATGAGCTTCCCAAATACAGATGAAAACCACCCATACTTATCAGGAGCAATACTTAAATCTTTCAGGAGCTGTTACCTTTGAAGAAATTTAGATTAATCGGGCTGCTTTTAAAACGTGTAATACTTTCACGGTTACATTCTTAGAATCACAGAATGCCTAAGGTATAAACAGGATTTTTTTTTCCTCTTTATGGATGGCTGTGAATTTCCTGTGCACACCTGTACTATCAAGGTAACTTTTGCTATAAACAGCATTTTTAAATTATCACATAAAAAACTATCAAGCACTAAATTAGAAAAAAACAGAAATTCGAAAGTGATAGTTAAATTTATGAAGCAGTTCTGCTACACTCAAAGGCTCATTGCTTGACATGTAAAAAATTTTGAGCTGTGTGTAAGGCCTGAGTATGAATTTGACTCCAGCGGGGGAACCACAACCCACACCAGGCTCCAAATGAGAGCCACATGCAGAACATATGCGCTTCGGATGCGTGCTTGTTTGCATGACTAATGGTGATAATATTAAAAGTCTTTTCTCATCATTTCAATTCTTTCATTTTTTATTTTTTTTTTTATTTGGCTGAGTGCCTTTTTTGCTACCTCCAAGAGCTGTTAATTTTGCTCGCTGCCGAGCAAAAGTCAAAGTCAGAGTCTAAACAGCTTGTAATGAGTTTTCAATGGCCCATCTCAATGAAATTGAGGGCAAAGACCAGCCGGCTCAGGCAATGTCAGCCCTCGGAATTTATTAGTGAGGGCCAGGAGTGTTGGGGGGAAGGTGCAGAGGAGGGACAGAAATTCCTGAGCTCTTCGAGAGGAGCCCGGCCCTTATTAAAAAGCGGTGACAGCAGACGGTTCCAGGCAGGACACACAAAATCAGACCCATCTGCCATTAGCCTCCACTGGGGCCGGGTCACACTCGGTTGGGCAATGAACCAGAGAGGGGTCTCTTGTAAGAAAAGGAGAGTTTCCATCTCACTGGGGATGTGGATGTGGTGACGCCTAGCCCTCACGTCCATCTCTCCACAGAGAAGGAGATGCTCCTCCCTTTCTCCAGACCCTCTGCACACCACCTGCACACTCATGTGCACGCACACGTGCACACACACACACACACACACACACACACATGAATCTCAATCCACTAATGGCGGTTTAGGCAAAACGGGGCAGTATTCAATTTCCGAGTTCTGACTTTTATTTGTTCAATTCTGTTTGAATTTCTCCATCATACACGTTTCCTACAGATCCCTTATGATTTTACTTCTAGGAATATCCTTTAAAATCACACAATGCTTTTCTGCACAAGCACAAAATCTCCATATAAAACAGAATTCTGCATGAGCCTGACAAATAAATTCTACACTTGAGAGCAGAGATCAACTTGACAATAGCTTCTTTGGCCACAAGAAATGTACTGTAAAGCCACTAAAATAATACACTTGAGCAAGGTGGTGGTTTGAGGGAGTAAAAAAGGTCTTATTTCTGCACAGACACACATTTTTTTATGTTAGGAGGGACCTGGGGGGTATGTGCTAAGGGTTACATATCCTGCAAGTGTAATAAATTAGGACTGTTGGATCTTCTAAGTTGGACTTTATAGAATTAATATTATATATTAATTGATATTAATTATATTGATTGATATTGATATTAAATCAATTGTTATTTCTATTGAATTATATTTTGATGCTGAGATTAAGATTAAATTATCATTGATTCCGATTTTTTTTCTTTTCTTTTTTTTTTTGATGGAGCACCTACTACATGCCAGCCCCAATGCTAAGCACTGAGAACACCGTGGCAGGCCTGGTGATGGAGGTCAGCTCATTTTTCTTACCACCGACTTATTTCCTCAACGATCTGTCATCTACTGATGCAGTGCTGAATCATTACAGTCACTAAGTACATACAAAGTATGTACGTACGAAGAACGAAGCGATGGGCTAGGTTCAGGGGAGAAATGCATGGCCTCCATCCTCAACTAACTTAGACTCCAGCGGCACAGAAAATTCCAGATTAACATAGTGGATTTGCAAATCTTTCCACAAACCACTACCTGGTTCTTTTTTTAAACAGACTTGTTTTCCCAGGATTCACTTTGTTACTCTCACTTGCCACTGGCACTCACGGAACTACGCTCCCTCTCTTTGCACCAGCTCATGTCCCTTCCCACAAAGGGAAGGGAAACTGGACACATCTTGAATATCTCATAGAGAATCTACATAAAGAATGGGTTTGCATGCATTCGACAAATAGCCAAAAAAAAAAAAAAATGGGCTTTGTGTTTAATATAGCTGTGTATTTAAAAAGCATTTGTGATCCAAGAGTGAGAATTACTCGTGGGCACAACCATAGTCATTTTCACAATGACAATCATGCTAATAACAATAACACTAAGAAGAGGCAGCAGCAGAAGCAATTACTCTGGGCCAGACTTCATGATAGGCTGTTTACATGCATTATCTCATTAAATTTTTATTTAACCTGCAAGTCAGGTACTATTTTTAACCCATTTTGCTGATAAAAGGTTGACAGGTGTTAAGTGATTTCCCCTAAATCACAAAGCCAGTGCATTTCAGATCAGGGGAATCTGACTTCAAAAATCTATGAAATAACAAAATTCTTGTTTAGATCAGAAATCCAACACAGCTTTAATCTTTGAATCAAAAATTAAAAAGTCCTTTTGTCTGAAAGTGAAATATAACTGACCCATATACCGTAAGAAGAGGGCCTGAGGGTGTGTGCGTGAGCTCGAAAGAGGTCTCTACCCAAAATTCATTACTGCCGACTTTAAAACTGCTTGATGGGAAACCAAGTGAAGGGAGAGAACCACTCCCCACCCCACGCACAGCATAAGTACTGATTCCTTATCAACTTCAACCGCATTCAAATGACGGGGGCGTAAATATCCTCGCTGGAAGTTAAAATGCCAACAGTTCTTGAAGAATAAGAGCGAGGGGGAATTACATACCCAATTACCCAGAAAACTGCACCGGGGAAGAAAGAAACTATTACATGAGCAATATGCATGCCTACAAATGTTGTATTTTATAAAACTTTCCTAACACAGCTTGCTGCTTGATGCTTTATATTGGGGAACACCCTGCCACAGTGGTCTGAAAAACACCAGCTCATTTGTTGATGAAGAAAAAGAGTCCAGTGAGTGCAGAGGAGAAAATGTCATCTAGAGAGGAGTTTGGCTACAGCGCAGCGGCCACAAGCCTGATATGGACCAGACACACCCACCGTAGCCAGCTGAGCATTTGGGGTTTTGAACAATTCTCTCATTCTGAAAAGCGATCTGAAGTTAGGAGCACTTCCACAGGAACCCCCTTGAATATCTGCAGTTTTATCTTCGTGGTCCAGCTGCCCCACGGGTCGTCAGCTGATGTTGCGAATCTTTTAGCAAGGAAGTGAATGACGAATCCTATCGGTGAGGACAGTCTCTGCGCGGCGATGCCTGCCAAGGGCTAATTCTCATCTCCCACGCTTAACCCTGTTCCCCAAACCCTAGAAATTCTTAGGAGAAGGAAGAAGCTGAGAGCAGTACCTCCTTCTAGGTCATTTTCACCCGGTGTTTAGAGGGGCCTACAGGAAATAACCAGCACGCGCCGCACTGCTCCATCGGCTCACCCCTCCCCAAGCCAAATGTCAGTGCAACATGCTCGGCTTTGTGCTGAAAGCACATGGCATGGGTTTATGGGAAACCCAGCAATTCCCTGGCATTCTTCCGTAATACTGTGGCTGAAAAGCACGACTTTTTTTTTTTTTTTTTTTTTTTTTTTGCCACGGAACAGTGAACATTTATACAATCATTAAAATCGCATCTACCACCATATTTTTTCTCCTTCTCAGTTTTAATACATTTTTATAATTGCACTGAAGATATTCTAACCCTGTTTTTAGTGCAAAGATAAAATTTATGAACCGTGACAAACGTATCATCTCAGAGCCAACCCAAAGGATAACAATGTGTGTGGTGAAACCCAAGTGTTAGCTCCCTTCTGCCCATTTTAATGGGATGGGAGAGAAAAAGAGTTACTCCGAACCCCAATCCTCAAATTCCATGTGTGGGAGAAGTTCCCAACTCATGCCCTCGAGCCAGGGACAAATCTCAAGGAAAAGTATTTATTCGCACAAAAACTTTTCTAAAGGTAACAGATGTATTTGAGACTACAATTAATTAATAGGTACTAATAGTTTTTATGCTGTGTATAATTTCTGCAGTTTCTCCCAACACAACCAAAGGTATTCAACTATATTTGTTTCAGAATGACTCGCGCCCCCTTCCCCCTCTATCTTTTTCCTTATTTCCTTTAGAAGGTGTTTTCGAAGGGCATAATGGGAAGGGCCCACATGGGGAGCAGGGAGGGTCAGCAAGTAAGTGCTCAGCTGGGCCACCAGGGAGCTAGCTGGGTGACCTTGAACAAGTCCATCTCTGGGCTCCACTCTCCTCACCCTTATAAGGAAGGATTTGAAGTAGGCTTCTGAGCTCTAAAATGAAATGTTACAAAGAGATTATTTAAAATAAATAAAATAAAATACCTCCTTTTCTCAGATGATATCATTGATGAGACCATCACTTTTAAAAGGAAAATCTTAAATGTTGATGAGTTCTTAAAAATGTAGCCAACGGATTTGCATGAACGTGTGTTTCCAAACCCAAATGGACACCTTGAAGTTAAAAGAAAGGAAAAAAAAAAAAAGGCATGGAGGGGATTTTGGTAAGCACCTACCCTAGGGTTTTTCTTCCTCCCTGTAGAGTGCACCCTGGCCGTGAACCGTCCACCGATAAAGAGCACCAGAGACCAGTCTAACTCCGACGAACTTTTCTGTACTGCCTCCCCCTTTTCTCTTCGGGAACACAGAGTTTTAAATATTTCCCAACTTTACATAATAGCCTTGAATAAGACACCAATGCTAGGGACCATAATGAAGTGGAGGTAATCTACACAATTTAAAAACACTTATTGTGACAAAATGGATCGACGGGGCGCGGGTGATACAAGCGCGCATAAATGAAACGCGTCCCACCGGAAAAGCATTTTGCTCACATTGTCATTTACGGCTCCTGAATTAATAGACCAAGAAAGGCACCACCGGCCCCAACAAAATGCCGTAAAACCACCGGCAGCTAGTGGTGTCTCAAACTTTAATTCCCCTGGGGAGAAAAGGACACTGCCTAATCTGTATTCAGTCCTGACATTGGCCACATCTGATATGGAACATTAGCTTCTAAGTCTCTCAATAGACTAGTGTCCTTCAGTTTATATTACTTTATGTTAATAGTAGAAAAATTACACAGAACATCATTTATCATTGTTATACTCTGCTATACATCCCATAGCTTAGTTTAATATATTTATTTACCCCTGAGACGATGAGAAATTAAAAATATATATGTATCAAGAAAAACCCTATAGGAAAAGAGTCATTGTAAATCTCTTCAGGGAAAAATAAAAAACCTCCCTGGGTGGGGGAAAATGTATTATATAGCTAAGCTGGTGAATGATAAGGTGCTTTCTGCCTAAGGACGTGGGTACGGTCTGTACAAAAATTCCTGGAGGATGAGTACATAACAAAAAGCAGAATATTAATGATAACATATCTTTTGTTCCCTCATCTCACTGTTTGTTTTTTTTTTCATTTGTTGATTATATCCTTGGGTCCCTCTCCTTCTGTTATTAGCTTTTATGACATCTGACCTCCAGCTAGGGAAAGGCAAGTTTTGTTTTGTTTTGTTCTCCATTTGAAAAGCACCGTCAGCCTGAACCTGACTTTCACTTCACGTGACCCCGATTCCACAGGAGCACCATGGAACCTCGTTTGGACTGAAAAGGGCACTGATGTCCTTGTCCTGGGAGCCTTCCTCCACTTCAAGCTCCAGCCAGCTCTCCCTGTGGAAACGGGCAAGTCCCCCGTCCCTCTGGGCCTCAGTTTCTTCAGAAACAAGAGCAGTTTTGATTTGATGAGCCAAGATCTCTTGCAGCTCTGGTGATTTTTCTGGCCCCGTGATTTTCTGTTCTATTATTTGTCCTCATCACAGTCTCTCAGAGTTAGATGGATCTCCTCATTTTTTAGGAGAGCAAACGCAAGTTCAGAAGCATTGACCTGACTAGAGTCTGAGGATGGAAAACAGCAGAATCAGGAGTGGGATGGAACCTGGGTCTGTCTGGCCATCACTCTTGCCTGGATGTCACGCTGCCTGGGGAATGTCCCCTCCAGGGAGCGTCTCTGCGAATGGCTCTGCCATAGAGATTTGGGGAAATGATCTGATTATCAGCTTGAGGCTCAGGACCACCCTGTGTACTCTGATGTTCATGGATTTCCACCACTTTGGCCCTTAAAAGCAAAAACGCATGTCTTGAGTAACACATGGTTATGCAACATGTTCTAATTGTGTCTTATTCAGGCTAAGAAGCTGCTGACTTGAGACAGTCTCTCCCCTGCGGCAGCAGATTTTCTTGGTTACAAGGTACTTTCGCAGATTATGTTGTGTCATCCTCACCCAACACAGGACTCGGGGCAGGTACAATTTCCTCAGTTCTACTGATAAGGAAACTTAAGACAAAGAGATCTCCCGCGATGAATGGCTGAAAGGCTGATCTGGGAAGTGAGAGCACAGTTCTGGCTTCTGGCCCAGGCAGGGTTCTTTCTAATACATTGCAGTGACACAAATAAACAGATATATTTGCAATGCACATGGACAATAATTAATTATTTTCCACCAGGCTGAAGCTGCTGTAGTTTATATAAGACTGTACAATCTTATTGAGCAACAGAGTAGGGGTGCCTGGGTGGCGCAGTCAGTTGAGTGTCGGACTCTCAGTTTCAGCTCAGGTCTTGATCTCAGGATCCTGAGATCAAGCCCTGCAGTGGGCTCCAAGCTCAGCCGGAGGTCTGTTTGAGATTCTCTCTCTCCCTCAGCCCCTCCCACTTATGCTCTCTCTCTCTAAAATAAGTAAATACATCTTTAAAATAATAAAAATAAAAACAATGGAGTAAGCAGCCGATGGCAGAGAGCAAGGAGGAAAAGACAATGTGTCCCTGAAAACATTTCTCTTGACTCCTGGTGGCATCACAAGATGACATTTCCCAGACTCCCTTGCAGCTGAGTGTGACCAGGTGGTTGAGTTCTGGCCAATGGAAAGTAAGCAGAAGTGGTCTCATTGTGCCTAGGCTTGCCCCATAAAAATCTCCTAGGAGCCCTGCTTTTTTTTCTTTTCTCGTCCAGCATCTGGTTTGGGGGATACAGGAGAAGATCTGGAGGCCTAGGGGATGGTTGACCCCAAGATGTCATAAGCCTGCGTCCGAGGATCACAGCTGCTGAATGCCTACACTGATTTGTTACTTGAACAAGAAATGAAAGTCATCTTTTGATCTATGTGTCTGTTTTTGTGCCAGCAATTGCACTACTGGGTATTTACCCTAAAGATACAAACGTAGTGATCCAAAGGGGCACGTGCACCCGAATGTTTATAGCAGCAATGTCCACAATAGCCAAACTATGGAAAGAACCCAGATGTCCATCAACAGATGAATGGATCAAGAAGATGTGGTATATATACACAATGGAATACTATGCAGCCATCAAAAGAAATGAAATCTTGCCATTTGCGACAACATGGATGGAACTAGAGCGTATCATGCTTAGTGAAATAAGTCAAGCAGAGAAAGACAACTATCATATGATCTCCCTGATATGAGGAAGTGGTGATGCAACATGGGGGCTTAAGTGGGTAGAAGAAGAATCAATAAAACAAGATGGAATTGGGAGGGAGACAAACCATAAGTGACTCTTAATCTCACAAAACATACTGAGGGTTGCTGGGGGGAGGGGGGTTGGGAGAAGAGGGTGGACATTAGGGAGGGTATGTGTTTTGGTGAGTGCTGTGAAGTGTGTAAACTTGTTGATTCACAGACCTGTACCCCTGGGGATAAAAATACATGTTTATAAAAAATAAAAAATTAAAAAAAAAAAAAAAAGAAATCAAAGTCAGTTCTGGGAGTTGTCTGTTATGGTAGTTAACTAATCCTGATTAAAAGAAGAAGGTTCTGGAAGGAAGCTGAGAAGTGCTTTTCAATGTGATAGCTTGGTAAACGTTCAAAGCCATGCTCATCAGCAGCAAAAAGTATTTACCACACCCTACTTGGGAAAGCATAAATAGGTCTCGGATCCTTAAGATATAAACATTCACATATAAAACATTTTCCCCCCTTATCCTAGATCACCTGATTTTCTTTTTCATCAATTATCTTTCATTATTTCCACTAATTTGAACCTTATGTTTCTGTATCCATTTGGTGGCTATGGTAATGATGATGATGATGAGAGCCACTATCTATTGGGTTCTTAGTATCTACCAGTCACTTTGAGTACATTGTCTCATTCTATATTCAAATATATTGTGTGGATGTCACTGTTCTCCCTATTTTATAGATGAGAAAACTGAGGCTGAGAAACATAAGGGATCTGCCCACTAGACTGAATTCCCAGAGGCTGGCCCAATGAAGGTTGTGTACTTGGTGAATAAAGGAATGCAATTCAAGAGCCTGGTTTGGAAATCAGTGTTAAATGGACAAGTGAGGCTTGGTGCTCCCTGGCAGTGTTTTTCCAGACATCTGTGTGCACTCTGGATACTGTTTTAGAATCAGGAAGGACCAGGAGTGGCCTAAAGCCCCAGGTTTGATGTAGAGGAAGTTTTTTTTTTTTTTTTTTGAGATTTTATTTATTTATTTGACAGACACAGCGGGAGAGGGAACACAAGCAGGGCCAGTGGGAGAGGGAGAAGCAGGATTCCCGCTAAGCAGGGAACCCAATGTGGGGCTCGATCCCAGGACCCTGGGATCATGACCTGAGCCGAAGGCAGACGTTCAGCAACTGAGCCACCCAGGTGCCCCTGATGTAGAGGAACTTGTAAGTACTCACTCCACTGAGGCTGAGGTCAGAGAAAACACTTTGTTGAAGTCTGCGGGTGGCTCTCAGAAGGGCTTCCTTCCCACTCTATGCATTGACAAAATAGCTGCACAGAGAGAGGGACACACTGGTCAAGAGCCAGCTTTCTGGGGTCAGACTACTGGACTCAAGTTCTCTGCTTGAGTTCGGGGCTAAGTTATTTAAAGAGTTTGTGCCTCGTTCTCCTTGTATGTAGAAAGAGAGTATCTGAAATGTAAATGACATGATGCCTGTAAAGCATTTAGCACAATATCCACCATCTTTTGAGCACTTGATAAATTCAGGCTCTTATGTGATCACAATCAACATTATCACTATCGGTGCCACAGGGCCAGCACTATTCTGCAAAGAGGGATCTCCTTAGCCACCAGCATGCACAATGGGTTGACTAAAGAAACTGCCAGCTCAAGCATCAGCCCGAAGATCCCAACTCCTATTATTTACAGACTTATCAGAATGCTCATATGATAATGTCAAGATTAACCGATCAGCGGTGCGCACCTGCAGTATGCCAGGAACACAGAGTTAATATACAAAAGGCAAGTCGGTTTTTTGTCACTGACCTAGCCAAGGGCAGACGGGGACGAGCAGCCACAGCTGACATTTCCATGCCCTACTGCTGAACCTTCTGCAATGGGCAGGTCCTCCTTGGGCTCACTGTCTAAAGAGACGGGCCCCCATGTTCCCCGGCCAGAGCGGACCAGCAGCGCTGCAGTGCGTGAGAGTAACGAGGACAAGAGCAGTAGTAACAGCAGCGGCTCCGAGCTGCTGGCAGTTCAGGATGGGTCAGGCATTGTGCTGGCCACACGAGGACCTTCCCTCATTCACTCTCCAGTCAACCCTAAGAGGTAGGTAAGTTTACCTTTGGGGGGGGGGTGGGAAAATTGGTATTCAGAAAGTGTAAGTATTTTGCCCAAGGGGACACGGGGACACAGGTAGGGGGATTCGAATCCAGGTCACTGCTACTACTCAAAAGCCTGAGATATGAAGAACTTAACCATACGGCATGAGCCTTTCTGAGCCCTACCTGCTGTGGGCTCTCTTTCTTGTCAAAAATTTCCCTGTCTCTGACCTGATTTCCTCTTAGGAACTATTCTGGGCAATGTTTACCCCCTGAAATGATGAACTGTATTTGTAACATTTCTGAATGAAATCACAAGTCATTTCCATAATGCCTGAATAGCCTGAAAAATATAATTTTGCTGTGCACCGTGTGAACACACTGCATAGTATTTAAACAATAAAGGTTACCTCTCATGTACTACAGCTGTGTTTTATGCTAATAACCAGAATCATTTAATCATTACGGGCTAATGACCTGCAAAATTTCATTTTAAAAATGAAGTCATATCTGGGCCTCTGGAAGGCCAAATTGGATAAAAAATGAGGAAAGCCAATGTTCAATTGATATTCTTGAGTCAAGAGCAGCTGAACGGTCTGTGTTGTATCATTCCAACTTTGAGTAGTAAAAGAATTTGTGCATTTGAACTAGAAACAAGCTGGAAATTCTACACCTTACGGGTCATCCTGGTATCACCAAAGTGTCACCAGAATACAGAGATCCCTGTTCCAGCATCCTGGTTATCAACAGATTTGGATATGTGTCTTGCCTCTTCTCTCTGCAGCAGCTCTCTGTCCTTCTCAGCTGGGATCTGTTACTGCTAAGCCTCAACCGTGCGGGGAGAGCAGAGCACAGAGCGAGGGACAAGCCAGCTCTCTGCTGGGGATCCTGAGTGGCTTGGCCTTCCTGGGCATTTCCTTCCCTGACCACCCTCTGCTTTTCTGGGAGAGCTACCAAACGCATCCTCAGCCATCCCACGGTGCTTTGGTCAACCTTGATCTTGGGTTCCTATAGGTAAAATGCCCCAGCAGACTTGTGTTAGAAGCTCTGTTCACTGCCTGGCTGAAGCTGTCCTTTCCCTTCCTTGCTAACAGAACTGTGATTCTGTTCGATTGCCGAAGTTCTTGGGGGATGTACTGGAGTCAATCCAAGCCAGTCAGGGTGTGATAAAACTGTAGGAATGGCCCCAACTCTTCACTACACCCTTACCGGTACCCTCTGCCATGAAAATGTAGAGTGTCTCAGTCTGTAGGTGGGACATAATTCCTCACCCCCGAATACAATCATATGATTTGCTTTGATACATAGATATGACACCAAAAGCGACAAAAGAAAAAAATAATAAACTGGACTTCCTCGAATTTTAAATTTTTGTTCTTCAAAGGATATTAACAAGAGTTAAAGGATGACCTACAGAATAGAGGAAAATATGTGCAAACCATACATTTAATTATGTTCTAGTATCCAGAATAATACAACTCAACAAAAAAGATATAATAATCCAATTAAAATATAGATAAAGGACTTGAATAGACATCTCTCCAAAGCAGACATGCAAATGGCCAGCAAACACATAAAAAGATGCTCAACATCATTAGTCATTAGGGAAATAGAAATCAAGACCACAATGAGATCCTGCTTCCCATCTACTGGGATAGCTGTAATAAAAACAATTAAATAGCGAAGGTTGTTTTGTCAAGGACGCAGAGAAACTGGAACCCCCTCCCTTGTGAGTAAGAATATAAAATGTTGCAGACATGGTAGAAAATCATTTGGTGATTTCTCAAAAAGTTAAGTTATGTCCTGTCATCAAAAAATTCCTGTCCTAAGTATATACCCACTAGGACAGAAAACAGGTATTTAGACAAAGCTTGCATATGAATGGTTATAGTAGCATAATTCATACCAGCTGAAGTAGAAATAGAAGAAACTCGACATTCATCAACTCGTGAATGGATAAAGAACATGTGGTATATCCATACATATGATGGAATATTACTCAGCTGTAAAAAGGAACAAAGTAACTGAAAGATGCTACCATGTGAATGAAATTTCAAAACATTATGTTAAATGAAATAAACCAGACATAAAAGGCCATGACTATGAGATATTCTATTCTAAACAGGTAAACCCAAGAGAGATGGAAAGTACTTTCGTGGTTACTAGGGGCTGGAGATGAGGATAAAGGGAATGACTGCTTAGTGGATACAGGGTTTCTTTGGGGGAAGATAAAAATGCTCTGGAATTTTTGACTGTTCAAGTGGTGACTGTTCATAAGAAACAGCACTGTGTATATTACCACTATTTGTCAGTTATGGGCCGAACGTTTGTTCTCTGAGCACGTTAAACTAATGTTGCACGTGTGTATATCCATAGACGCACACTTCTTTTCCTCCAGGACAGCCAGCTGTTAAGCACTCACCAGCACACCTCAGCTGCAGGGCTCTATGCTCCAGAGTGAGACCTCCTCAGGCCACCTAAAAACAGTCTTAACAGAGTCTTTCTCCTCCCAGCTGGTGCCCAAAGAAACATTCAGAGCAAGGTACCAAAAGCCCTCCAGAGAGGTGAGAATTCCTATGGCTGGCCACAGGTGGCTCCTGACCTTCAAAGATGGGGCGGGGGGAATCACTGTGGCCCTTGAGCTCCCCCGAGGGCAGTGTCTGCCAGTGAAAGACATTTCTTACTTTGCTGACTTCTAGACAGCCAGTCACACTTGGTTACTGTTTTTAGTTGTACATACTAGTACTGAATTATTTTTTATGGATGTTGTTCCTCAATTAGTGGATTCCCTGGAGACCGAGCAAGCCTCTGGAATTGAGCTTCTCCTGAGCTGTAATCACTGCTGCCACATGGACCATTGGGAGCCGGTTTTATGCTCCTCCACCTCTCCTGCCCAGACTAACCCATGGGCCCCTCTGACCAGCGGCAGGAGGGGGACATGCCTTGCCCATGTGGCATCACAGCTTGCGAGTGGGATCTCAAGCTTGTCAAGAGGTGGTGGCTGGACACTGAGGAGAGAACATATAGGCACCTGCAGCCCTGAGTACTCTTTGGCGGTCCTTGGAACTGACAGACGTTGGTCATCAGGCACAAGGTCAGAGGCTGACCTCGGAGCTGCTTGTCTGTCATGGTGATTTCAGGTAGCCTACTTCCAGACTACTCATAAGGCTTCCTACCTCATGAACTTTTTGGCTAAGAGCAGCTAAACAGCATTGCCAGTGGCAACCACTGATTGAGAGCTGAACACTGCATCTATTACCTCATTAAAACTGCTGGCAGCTCTGAGGCAGTTGTTATTATCTGTCCCTGCTTTGGAGATGAGGAAATGGAGGTGCATGGAGATACAATTATTTGCTCCCAGTAACATGGCCAGCAGCTTGCCTCCAGAGGCCATTACGCTCATCACTACTTACACAACCTGCAAATGGGCAAGAACATCATCACCAGCTTCATGAGGTCTCCTGGATGGGGAAAAGCCAGGAAGCACCACGGATCACCCTTCTCTACCTTCCAGCTCCAGAGAGGTCCCTGGAGAACCATGGTCTGATCAGGGTCACAAAAGAAGTCAGGTTGACTTGCCCTCCCATTTTTGTCAGTGAACCTGAGCTTCTCTGCTCTGACCCTTGGTTTACTAGTCTACAAAAGGGAGATCATGGTATCTACCTATCATGAGGAATGTGTGGTTGCATGGTTTCTGTGTAATATGGGGATCATAATGGCACCATTCTTCCAGGGCATTGTGAGGATTTCGTGTATTCTTGCATATAAAAGGTCACGAAAATTGCATGGTATAATATAAGTGCTCAGGACATGTTACCCATAGATATCACCATGATCACGACCACCACCACCACCACCATCATCATCATCATTATTTTGAAGGCAGTATCATCATCATCATCGTCATCATCATCATTATTTAGAAGGCAGTATTTATATCTTGGTAAAAGACATGGGGGGATACCTGGTACATCATTGGCACCCAATAAATAGCAGTTCCCATTTCTACCTCCTAAGGTCCCAAGGCTTACAATGTCATGCCTACCAACCTTGCACAGACCCCTTCCACACTGTCCCAGTTTTCAGCTGGAGGCCCTGGCTTTGGTGAAGAGTGATCTATTTCCCACCAAGAGTTCGTACAAAGCACAGCTGGATGGTGGAGGCGGACTCCTTCCTCCCTCTCTCTCTTTGCTGTGGTGTGCAAGAGTGCACCTCTTCGTCAACGTCAGGCCCCTCCACCAGCCCAGGCCTGTCCCCAGTCGCCGCAGTATGGCTCACTAAAGTGCACGATGTCACAGAGACAGAGGAGCTTAGTAGAAACTTGTTGTTTAACAGAATACTTAAGTAAAATCTGGCATATACACACCCAACTAACATATAGCTATCATGAACAATGGACTACCTTTGATCCACTTTCAGATTTCTTTTCCTGTATACTTGTTCATAACTGAAATGCTCCGCATTTTAATGGAAATACGTGCATTGTTGGCTCTATCCACGTTGACTCTGAGTGACATTTAAAGATGTCTTCAAGAAGATCATGCAATGATTCAGTATCGTAATTTTAGTGGAACACAGAATAACAGCATGTCTTATAATTGATTATATAATCACAAAATACATTACAGGAGGCCTTTCTAATGCTGTAATAATGCTGTCAAAAGTACATCACAAAATACATTACAGGAGGCCTTTCTAATGCTGTAATAATGTTGTCAATAGTACCTTAAAATTCTCTATATGACATGATTATTACTACAACTAGAAAAGTGTACGACAACAACAACAACAACAACAAAACACAGGGTATGGAAAAGAAAGACTGGAAAGAAATAACCCTAAAAGTTAATGGAGCTTATATTTGGAAAGTAAAATAAACATGGAATCTTCTTTAGCTGGCAGAGAGAAGGAAATGCATTAACAATTTTTGGTCCATCACTCTTAAACTCAATTACAAAGCAGTTTGGATGACTCTTCCTTCCCAAACTGGGAGAGTTTTCAGAATCTCTGGAGTGCTGCAGAATACAGATGTTAGAGGCTTTACTCCAGGATAAAAGAGGTGAGCTCTATGCTCTGTCCTAATCCACACAAAGGGGAAGTCCACCAGGGGGAAGTGGAGACTGTGGCAAAATTGGGGCTTACAGAAAAGAAGGTAAATGGACAGGGAGCAGGAAGCATTCATGGGCAAGCTCATGTACCTTGAAGGTAAATGCACAGTCACTGGGAGAGAGTTGAAAACAAAACGTGGACACGTCTAGCTGGTGGTTGGGTGGTGTGAGAAGTGCATATAGAGGGAAGACAGAGTGGTGGTGAAGGCAAAAGTGTCAGAAGAGGGAAATTAAATGAAGGTGAAGATTTACATCTGCTACCAAATGCTCCAGCCCCACTGATTTTCTTTTTCCAAAAAGAAAAAGAGTTCAATTAAGTTTGCTGGTGATTAAGAGATCATATTTTGAGCCGTATCTGAAACCCCTGCCTTGTTTTACATATAAAATGACGATAAATGGTCTTCACTTTATGGGGTTGGTGTGAGGATTCAAAGTTATTCCATCTAAAGAGCTGTGAACATTTCCTGGAGCAATATCAGTGCTCAGTACAGGTAACCCACCGATATCATCATCATCAACACGGCCATCACATTCATCATAATCAACAGCATCAGCATCACCACCACTGTTTACATTTTTTTTTAAAGATTTTATTTATTTATTTGTCAGAGAGAGAGCGAGCACAGGCAGACAGAGTGGAAGGCAGAGTCAGAGGGAGAAGCAGGCTCCCTGCAGAGCAAGGAGCCTGATGTGGGACTCGATCCCAGGACGCTGGGATCATGACCCGAGCCGAAGGCAGCTGCTTAACCAACTGAGCCACCCAGGCATCCCACCACCATTGTTTTCAAATCTTCACCACCACTGTCATCATAACCACCACCACCATCACCACCATCACTCCATTATCACCACCATCATCATCATCACCATCACAATGACTACCATCTCACGGCCATCATTGTCACCATCACTGCCATCATCATCACCCCCACCACCGCTGCCACCACCATTATCACCACCATCACAATTACTACCATCAGCATCGTCATCCTCACCATAACTACCAGTCATCATCACCACCATCACTGCTCCTCTGAGGGTCATGTCATCTATACCTTGGGACCACTTGGTCATGAAATAAAAGTTCTCGGAATGAATGTGGTCTCCCTCCTGGTGAGGACTGTGCAGAGGTACAGCAGAGATGGGACAGTAGAGAAAGGCTGATGGAATCCTGCTGGTAGATAGCAAGGTGGGGTGCATAGTTCTGAGACCTAAATCCAGCTCCCCTTTCCTGAACGTCTAATTTTTTAAAACTGAGATGCAGAACTTTCAAAACAGCTCTGTTTATAGCCAAGTGCCCAATTACCGGCAACAACGAAGAAGTCCCAGACACGTAGGCTTTGGAACAAGCCAAGGGTCCTTAACGCCCAGCAAACACTTCAGTTGTGGTGAATGTGTCATCATTTCCCTGTCTTCTTTTACCTTTCAGAAACAATAGCATTTGTTTGGCTTTAGAATGCTATAGGGTATCTTGGGACAATCTGTTTTCACAAGGTTGCAGCTGCAAAAGATTCCTCCAGAAGGGGAGGGTGTGGCAGAGGAGCGTGGGCAGTTATTCTGCCAGTCCAATCTCTAGCCTGGCCCTGTGCTCATGTTCTAAGTCATCTGTGTACTTCCACTCTCCACCTCTGAACCCAGGCTCCCTAAAGCAGATAGACAGACACAAGTCTTTGGATCCTGTCACTCCCCTGCTTAAAACTCTTCAGAGGTTTCCTGTATTCCTTTAGAATAAAGTCCTAGCTGGTGACACTGCTCTCCTAGCCCATCCTACTTCGGCCACGTGGGCCCCTTTTTGCTCTGGCCCACATTGTCCAAGCTCCTTTCTGCCTCAGGGCCTTTGTACTTCTGTTCACCTTACCTGGAACATTTACTGTTGTTCAGTCCCCTTTCTGGTCAAATACCACCTCCTTTAGGAATAGGACTTCCCTGACTTTCTTCCTTCCTCCGGCTGATACTTCAGGGCAAGTTTAGCTTATTTATTGCACTCGGCACAGTTTCTTATTACCATGATTATGGGCTTCTTCCTCCTATGTCTCCTAAGTCCCCTTAAGACAACTGGCTCTTCTGGTATTGACTTGTTTACTATTTTATTGTAGTACGTGGATCAGCACAGCATCCAAAAGACAGCTTAATGAATCAACCATTCATTTAATCAGTGAATGAATGAACCAATTAATTCATGAATGAATGGATGTGACTTTAGCTTCTGGAGGTAGGGAAGACAAGTCCCCTTAAACCCCATTCCACTGACCCCCAGCCTCCAAAAATGTTCAGAGAAGGATGTTATGTGTGTCTTGTCTTGAGAAGGGAAGAAAGCCCCAACAAACTTCACCAGTGAGAGGAACTGAAGAGGGGATTCGGTTAGGAAGAGCGTGACTCCAGGATTCAGGACCCTGGGACCCCAGGAGCCCGATGGGGGCCTGAAATACCAGGAACACTGGCTACATCATTAATTCATTGCAACAATCAAACCAAAACAAAACAAAACAAAAAATGTTATTGAGCTCCTACTGTATACTGCCTCACTGGCTGTGTTCCAAAGACACTGATAAAGAAGCACACGGTCTAACTCAAACAAGGCTTAGTCCAGTGGCTGCTCACTATTGCTTTGTGCTGCAACCCAGAGCCTTCCTTTTAATCTACGGCAGGAAGGACAGAGCTGGGAGAAATGGTTTTTCAGACCCAGCCAGTTCCAAAGGCCCTCCTCCTTCTTTTTCCCTTCCATGGGGCTAGAGATGGTCCAGACAGAGCGCCTCG
This sequence comes from Mustela putorius furo, assembly GCF_011764305.1. NCBI lineage: Eukaryota > Metazoa > Chordata > Mammalia > Carnivora > Mustelidae > Mustela > Mustela putorius. The sequence goes on along the minus strand of NW_025421304.1, from coordinate 35,650,342 downwards.
GTGTAGGCCCCACCTCTGCCGCCCGCTTGCTACATGGGACAAGAGCGGCTCTTCCTTCCCAGTTAGGAGAACAGGCTCCTGGATCAGACCAGCTGTGTGTGATGCCCGCTTCCATCATGTCCCAGCTCCATGCACTAGGGCTAGCTGCTAAAATTCTCTCGGCTTTGATTCCCTCATGCCTCAAATGGATATAATAATGCACTCTATTCATAGACCTGTGAAGATTAAATAATCTGGGCAAAGTGCTGAGCACAGAGCCTTGTACAGAGCAGGGACCTCATGGCAGCCACCCTTGGCAGTGGCAGTGGCAGCGGCTCACTTTTCTGGGCCTTCGGACCTCACTGGTAAAAAATGAGATGGGCTGGAGCCTCCTTTGTGTTTGCCAACAGTGCGCCGGGTAAAGAGATCATTTCAGGTGATACTGTGATCTCTGTGATTCCCTTCCGGGTAGAATATCCCACAAGTAGACGGAGCTCATTGGTTTAATTTCAGGTCTGTCACTCTTCCAAAACAGCAAGAATCTGAAGGAGGTTTTGGAAGGAGTCAAGCAGGGTGACTGCCAAGGAGGGGGGGGGCTCACATCCCGGTCAAGTGCCACCATGTGGGAACTGCACCCTGCTGGGTAGATGCAGGTGTTTCCTGGAAGGGCAGCCCCAGAGCAGAGAAGGGGCACCAGGGGTTTAGGACCCCATAAGCATGGCTCGTTCCAAGGGACACAGCGGCACTAGTCCGGGGGTGGGAAGGGAGACCCGCACAGTCACGGAGCTTTTCAAGAGAAGTCTTCCTTCAAACCAACATGTGAACCTTCACGAACACTCAAAATGGAGAAGGCGGGTAGATGGGGAGTGGTGTTCTCATTTTACATACTGAGAAAACACAGCAGAGAAGTTGTTAAATAAAATGACTCTGGGGCCGCACCTTGAATTTCATACCTTGAATTTCTATTGCGTTGGTCTTCTGAGAAGCTTGGAACGCTCACCCCAATTGTGAAATGACTTGGCCCCGTCCTCGCAGTCATACTGAGACCAGGATCAGGGCAAAAACATGTGACACCCTCGTCAACAACACACGCATCAATCACACGGAGGTCCGACATTATGTAAATACCGGCGTATGCATTAGTTTGTGGTCTGCTGTCATCTCATTCCTGGCCAAGCAGCGAGCCAGCTATGTGAAATCTGGCACCAGTCGAAAGTGCGGACAGATGGGGGCATATCAGTGGCCACTGATCACCAGAACGCCAGGCCGAGTCCAGTGAAGGGGATGGAGGAGAGGGAAAATGAAGACTCAGGGTGCCTGGCGTGCTCCGGGAGTCAGAGCCTGACTGAACTGTACCCTAAGCTGTGTGACTAGACAGGGGGGAGAGACACTGATTTGAATCTCACACTTTCCATCTGTGGAATGGGTGGCAAAGGAACGATAAAGGTCAGAGGTTGACAGCACCTGTGGGAAGTGTCCCCGTATCCAGCACCTCCTCGGTGCTCACAAATGAGTACCCCAGGGGAGGTCTTCAGGGAGAGGCCAGCACTGTGCTCCAGTCTGCTGTGAAGTCATCCGTGGGGAATCTGGCAAGGTTAGATCCTACTGTGTCCTGCTCGCTCGGCAACTCGTGCCCACCGCCATGCAAATGCGTATCGTGCCGACTCCGACTGTCCCTGTAAACAGCAGCTCCCAGTGTGACCAGGAGCTCCTCATGGGTAGGCACAGGGTCCTTTTATGGCTGTATTTCCAGGGCACGGCTGTGCTGTCTGGCAGGACAGTCACTAGCCACAGGTGGCTATTAAGTGAAGCTAATTTAAATGAAACTTCAGTCCCTCAGACACACTGGCCACATTTCACCTGCTCGGAGCGACCATACTGGACAAGACAGACCCAGAACTTCTCCACTCTTGCAGAAAGTCCTAGCGGACAGCCCTGACACAGGACAGCGTGGAGTCCGCGGTGATGCGGACCAAGCAGGAGGGTAGGCAGGGAAGGAGGGGCTGGGGCAGACCGTGCCCGGCAGGGCCCCATCCGGGCTTCCAAACCCAGAAACAATAGTCCTTACTAATACTCCCAGAGGCTTTCCTGACCTTACCTTCATTCCCAATTTTCCCTATTTTCTTCACATTTGTCTTAAAATGTCACGTAAAATTTGAAAATACACACACTGTGTAAAAGTAGCATTCGGTGAGGTACACATCCACGCTGGTTCCAAATTGTTCAATTCATAAAGATCACAACTCTCAGCACAGCACGGACCACTGGTGCTAAACGAGTAATAGGAGCCAATCTCCCTGGTACCGCTGGCCAGGCATTGCTTGTGTATCATCACACTGACTTCTCATAATACCTACTGGAATGCCCATTTTACAGATGAGAAGACCAAGGAACAGGAGGTCTGCAGGTCACAGAGTGAGCAAGTGTCAGCCATGACTCAACCCATGGAAGACTGGCCCTGGATGCCAGGGTCCCCACCATTGCTCTTCCTGTTCGGCGAGAGTCAGGCCAGTAGGCTCTGCTGGGGTTGTTCACCCAAATCCCCCCACACAAAGATGGCCTCTAGAGAAGTCTGGAGGAGCCATCCTGGGAGTGTGGGATCCCTTCTCTGAAATGGCCAATCACTCTCGGCATCCCCCCTTCCCCCCCTTTTCCTTCCCAGGGTCCTGTCAGATTGGAAGCTGGTGAAAGGTTTTCAGAACTAGCCATGATGTGCTCCCACAGACCCAAGACCATGTGTGGGGCACAGCTGGGTCCTCCGGAGCAAAGTAAATGGAGAAACTAGTGCACGTCATCACTTGGTCTGGCGGTCAGAGCAGTGACGGCTGCCCACCACCCTTGCGTCAGGAGGACTCACTGGGGCTCCTGCGAGGCTCCTGGTATTCTGTATCAGTGAGACCAGAACAAAAGGGAGATGCCTGTCCACTCATGGTTTAGCACAAAGCAGTGGACTGAAGGCCAATGTTCTACTGCCTAAGGAAACAAAAGGTAGAGGAGGAAAAATAAGCCTGCTTATCAAAACACCCAACTCTATGAGCACCGGCAGCCTAGGTGACATGTGGTGGCTCCATATGGCGGAGCCACCGGAAGTCTGCTCCGTCCTGGCTGGGGCAGGGTGGGGCGGGGTGGGGTGAAGGTGATAAGCCCGGCTCTCCCTGGCCATAAGCGGGAGCTGTCTGTCCTAGACCTTCCCCCCGTCCCCCACCCCCGGGGGTACCGCAGTGACTTCTCTGTTTCAACAAGAGATGAGGAATGAGTCTGGGTATTTCAATTCTCGGAGTAGACAAGCCACAGAAGAACATCACTTTGGGGTAAAAGTCAGGTCCAGGTTTACTCATCAAAAAGCTGCCACAGAACTATACGGGGAGATAACACAATGCGACTCTCCAAGGCTTTGCTGTGAACAGTCAAAACACTCCTAAGTCTCAGAGCCTTGAGATATTTTTGTTTCGTGATATTACTGGAGAGGGCTGAATATAGCTCTCGTATCTCAGTTCGCTGAACGGGCAGGAGAGAGGCAGGGGGCTAGGGAAGCAAGAGGAATTGAGGTATTTCAAGACCAGATGCTTCCAAAAACATGGCCAGGTTTGTTGGAGGGAGTTGCCACTCCTTTTCCCTGAAGCCTGAGATGGCTCCCCGCTGTCCTGACGAGGGGGGTGACGCCTCCCTATCCGCTGACTTCTCTGTCTCTCCAGTGTCACCTGGAGCTCCTCTCCCCATAGGAACCGGATCCACCACCTGTGAGGATGACATGATGTCCCCTGGATGTGTCACACGTACCTAGGTTCCCCGGGCTGGCACATGTGCTCGCCTCCGCCAGCAAAGCCCTTTCCCTTCCTTGTCCGATTGGAACAAAAATCCATTCATCTTCCAGGCATGCTTGGAATGTGGCGGCCCATGTGAAGTCTTCCCAGGCTCCCTGTCGGTGCTGGAGGCATTGATCTCTCCATGCTTCTGCTTCGCTGACCGCCACGGCACATGACCCCAGCATTCTATTTAGTTGTACATGGCTCTGTCTCCCTCTCAAGACCCATGAGCGCTTACGAGCAAGGGTGACAATCAATTTATCTTTGTACTCTGAAGTAAATATTTGCTGAATGAGGAAATAGATTTGTTGGATGTCTCTGTGATAGGAAACACAGTCTCTTGGGGGTACCCCACAGTCCCAAACAATGCCACGCACTAGCAACTGCCTTCTTCTGCAGCAGGCGCACACATGCATGTGCATACACATACCCACACAACACACACACAACGCACACACCACACACACACACACACACACAGCAGTCTCTCAAGGAACCGGCCAACAAACTTTCAGACATGGCAAGAGAGATGCCAATGCCTATCATAATTTAGAACTCGTTTTGAATTTAAATTCCCAGCCCTTCTTTTCAGAGGATCCGGAATGGCTTTTTTTTTTTTTCTTTTTCCGAGAAACAAGAAGAAATTAAGTGGGACGAGGATGCAGACACCAAGATATCCATGCCCAGTCTTCAAACATTTTGAAAGGATCTCATTTCAACCGCATGCTTTCAGAATTATGTTTTCAAATTCCGTTAGAGGCCTGGAGAAAATGTGTTAAATTCAAATTCTGGATTTTTTGGTAGAAGTATGTGAAGTATGCCAACAAAGGTTGAATACAAGAGTAATTTTGCTGCCAAGCTCCCTATTCATCATCCACGTGCGCAGGGCGGCCTGACCCCGACGAGCTCAAACTTGCTCGTGCTTTTCCTTGCTGGCGCCCGCTGCCCGCTGCCCACCTTCCTGGGGCTCCGCGTGCCGGGCTCTTTGTTCAGACTTCAGCTCCAGACACACCACTGTGATTTCCTTTTTAATAAACACTATCCAGCGAGTAGCGGAAAACAATGAGAGGCACCTGCACTCTATTATAACTTCTCATTCCACCCACAGACGCGGAGCTATGAATAAGTGAGAACCGCCACCAGCCTAAGAATAGCAACAGCATTTTCCCATAAACACAGTATCATACAACTTCAGCTCACACGGAGCACAAAGTACCCCGCTGCCCCATTGTATTCAGTGGGGTAGGAATGCCACGAGGAGAGCCCAGTGTCTGTAGTCTGTCTGCGGCCAATGACTCCGTCAAGGGTGGGGCTGTGGGACAGTCCAGTCCATGTTAGGAAGCAGCTGAACGTTCCTCAAATCCTAGGGACGGAAGCACAGTGCTAAGTCACGGCAGCCCAAGCACCAGAGGCAGAAGTTGCAGAGGACAGAGCAGGAGGTGGGGAGTCACCAAATACACACCCAGGTTTCAAACATGTACGTACGTGACGCCTCCCGTGTGTGCAGACGCTGTGCTCGGGGCTCAGGGTGAACACCGGTGAGCAGCAGCCCAAGACTTGGGCCCTCGTGGGGTGTACGGCCTGGCCACTGGCTAGCTGTGCCGCTTTGAGCAAGCCACCGAACCCCACGGAGCCTCTGTTTCCCGCCTAGGACGCGGGCTAAGAACAAGCCAGAGTTCCCGCCACTGGAAGCCTGTAATGACCCATAGAGGCAATAACGCTCACACTCTCTTGGTAAAACTGCCTTCAAAGTACGTATTACCTACAGAGAGGAAGATGGAAGGTCCTCCTTTACCAAGGAGGACCCAGCAGACATCACACTGACCCGGCGACCACGATGAACATGACCAGTAACGCGGGCACACTATTAGTCCCTCAGTACGACGCGCTGAGAAGCAGAACACATAATTTCTGTAACAATCTTCTTTTTGTACCTTTTTAAAAAGATAACATTTGCCGTTTTAACCCTCATTAAGTGCACAATTCCATGGCGTTAATTACATTCACAGTGTCATGCAACCAGCCCCGCCAACTACCCCCAAAACTCTTGCATCGCCCCAGACAGAACGACAACCGTTCTGAGCCGGTATTTGTGTTGGGCTGAGGCTCTGCGAGCGAATGTCTGCTGGCAACTATGTTCAGTCACTCAAGGCCAAGGTGGTGCCAACGTGCCAGTTGCTCTTCTGGCTCCATTCCACTTCTGGTTCACTAGCACAGCTCTCCGACCCCTTCTCAAGGCTGTCATTGCTATTTCTCACCCAAGCCACCTTCGTCTGTCTCTTAGGTGTACCACAGCAGCTTCCTCACTGGGTCGCTGCTTCTGTCCTCACCGCCCGCCCACAAATCTATGTGCCACACAGCAGCCCAGGTGATTCTTTTGAAGTACAAGACAGTTCATGGTGCATCTCTGCTCAAGATGTGTCTCTTAGCCTACCTGCTCTGGCCAAGTGCCAATTCTCAGGCACCCTCTCTTCCCTCCACCCATACCCACTGTGCTGCACCTGGCTCCCTGCTGTTTCTCAAACATACCATGCCAGCTCTGACCTCAGGCCTTTGCACCTGCTGTTCCCTCTGCCTAGAATGTTCTCCTTGTAGCTATGACTTCCTCGGGGCTCTGCTCAAACAACACCTTTCCGGAGAGGCCTTCCCTAAACATTCTCTGTAAAACAGCACATCTGACCTCCCTGTCCTTCCAGTCTACTTATTAGCATCCGTGCCAGTCTTCCAGAGGTTCCCTCTCAACACCAAACTCAAGGACCATAGCCCTGCTGTGACAAAGGCACCCCTCCCTTTTGCCACAGGGCTATGCCAGGCTTCACCAGTAGAGGGCGGGGGAGGGACACTGGAGGATCCGTTCTGGTCTCTTAGAAGCACCCTCCCTGTGGGCAGCTTACTCCTACCCCAGTCCAGGGCCACTTTCCTGGCACATCACCCTCACTGGCAGAATTACAGTGACTTTAATGGCAGTGCACCTTCCATTCATGGCCTTTCCCTGCTCCAGGCTAGGGTGGCTTCCTAGGGAATCCCACTAGTACACACCCGCAGGGCAAACTCTGCAACCCATGGACCATGGTGGCTGGATTCCAGTGCTGGGGAGTGGGAACCCCGCTTCCTAATTCCTTCCTTCCGTGGGTGTGCTGGCTCAGCCTTCAGAGTCGTGGCTGCTCCCAGACCTGCATTCCCTTTAGTAGCCAATAATATTTTATTGTAGTTAATAGATCTTTATATTAAATTTTCCTGATTAAAATCTCCAGGTGGTTTGTTTCCTGATTGAATCTTGACTGACATGGTAACAGAAGGCAAGCAAAGACTTTGCTGTGCTTCCTAATTTACTAACGACTTCATTTATATTTACTACTTTTGTTTGCTGTGCTGTGCTCGACATGTTACAGGCCCTTGGAAAATCCTGGCAGATAGGCAGGTAAGAAGGAAGGAAGGGAGAGAGAGGGGAGACAGGGAAGAAAGAAGGAGGCGGACGGACGGATGGACGGACGGATGGACGGACCGATGGCTGGATGTGACCCCCACCCCCACCCCACGTGCATCACATGGTTTACAGCAGGGCCTGGGATGCAGTAAGCACTCGTGAAATAGTCACTGGCGTCTCCAAAGACCTTCCGGGGCTCCTACGGAAGCGCTTCTGTCCTTCCACCAACTACCTGGAATCCTGAAATGCCCTACTATCAAGTAAATGCCAGAGCCTCAAGTCTGGGCCTGCCTTGTGACTCTCCTGAAGAAAAACAGCAACAACAACATGAACAGAGGCAGGAGGAGGAAAGAAAGCCTCTTGGGACCAGATCTGGAACTTCTGGTGCTTGTTTTCAGACTGATGATCAAAAGAGAATGGAAACAGACCGCCGCCCCTACACTGTGGTGCAGCCAGCTTCCTGCTTGCAGAGATGTGCTCCTTTCTCTTTGATTGGAGAGCTTCGTCTGGGTCAGCACCTGATTTCTGGTGTGAATATTCTCCTTCCCATTGTACAAAAAGACCTACCAGTAGGCTGTGAAATGAGCATTTCACGAAAGCATAAAATGCGCTTGATAATTAAAATGCTCAGCAATTAGAGTAATGAACTACACTCCAATCTCCTGAGTTAATTTCATAACCTCAGAAAATTATAAAGAAAAACTATTTGGAGATTAGAAACCTCTAAAGGATTTTTTTTTCTTGTTGACTCATCTATCATGTTTCGCTTTGCTTAGAATTTCATTCTCCTTCAACTGTTTTTCTTCTGTGGCCCCGTTGCTTTGGAATCAAACTGGTCATCCTTGTCTGCTCACAAAATAAACCAAGGAGAAAGCTACAAAATCCCAAAGCCAAGAGTTACGATTAGCTAGTAAAACACATAATAAGAATATAATACAGCTAATGGAAGAGCACAAGGGTATTTAATACCAAACCCCTGATGTAAATAACAATTGTCTATTTCAATTACTGTTTTTACTTCAAATTCCAAACAGTACTAGAAGAAATTAGCACAGTAGTAACTCGTGGTGCTAAAATGTAGCCATGAACCCAAAGAAAACAAGAACAAAAAGGCATCTGAGTGTCAAAATGGATGTGGCTTTCTTCAAAGGAGACACACGACTGGCAAATAAGCACATGAGAAGATGTGTTCAACATCATTAGTCATTACAGAAATGCAAATCATAATCACAATGAGATATCACTTCAATTCACATTAATAGAAGGGCTATCATAAAAAAAAGGAAACTAACAAGTTTCAGTGAGAGTGTGAAGAATGACATATTGCCGGCAGGAATGTGAAATGGTACAAGTGTTGTGGAAAACAGTTTGGCAGCTTCTCCAAAGGTTAAGCCTACAACTACCACGTGACCCGGAAATTTCATTCCTGGGTATACATCCAGAAGAACTGAAAGCAGGGACAGACATTTGCACGCTGGTGTTTATAGCGACATTATTCACAATAGGCAAAATATAGAAGCAATCCAAGTAGTCACCAGGAGATGAACAGATTAACAAAATGTGGCATAAAGGCATACAACGGTATACTATCCAGCCATAAAAAGAATGAAATTTTGATATATGCTACAACATGGATAGACCCTAAAAACATTATACGTAATGGGGGTGCCTGGGTGGCTCAGTTGGTTAAACATCTGCCTTTGGCCCTGGTCATGATCTCAGGGTCCTGGGATTGAGCCCGAAGTCTGGCTCCCTGCTCAGTGGGAAGTCGGCTTCTCCCTCACACTCGGCTCCCACGCCCCCCACCACTTTTGCGTAAGTTCTCTCTCTCTAATAAATAAAATCTGCTTAAAATAATTCTGTGAAATGAAATAAAATAGACACAGTTGGACAATATTGTAGATTCTACTTACAGGAGATATCTAGAATAGACAAATGCATTGAAGCAAAAGGAAGAGGTCAGTGGGGACCTCTGGGAGTGGAGAAGGGGGAGTTCTTGTCTAATGGGCACAGAGTTTACGTTTGGGATGATTAAAACAAAACAAAACAAAACCAAAAAAAAAAAAAAACAAGAAACAAAACATTAAGAATAGACAGTTGTTATACAACACTGTGGCTAAAATTAATGCCACTGATTTGTACACTTAACAATGGGTAAAATGAAATTTTTGTATTATGTATCTTTTACCACAACAATGGATGCCACATGCAGGCACACTCACATCTATGTACCGTCTCATGAAAGAGCTTGAGGCTCTTACCCGGGGCCTGTTTACTCTCATTTTACAAAGAACTCTAACGAACTTGATTAATTAGATTCCTCATCTTAAAGTTCTGGAAAGAGCTCACTCACGAGGCCCCTGCATGATTTCGTAAGGTTGGCAAATTGCTGGGAGGGAGGAAGAAGAGCGGGGCTCTCTGCCAGTCCTGAGTGAGTCAAGTGTATCTGATGAAATCCTTTTTAGAATAGCCTGGGAAATAGTGTTTTTAGAATAGCCTGGAAATAGCCCGGGGTGAGGCATGTCGTCTGTCTAATCTCCTGCACCTGGCATGTGGAGGCTGACCCGAACAGCACCCATCCCATCAAGTGTGTGTGTGTGTGTGTGTGTGTGTGTGTGTGTGAACTTCTTGGCCTCAGTTGTTACCTACCATGGAAAGGCTTGGAACAAAAAGTTCTGGAGATGTGAAATTTCTGAACAACAACAGCAAGCAAAAAAATCTCCACCTGGTGACCAGCAGAGAGCTCTAAGTAGAATAGAAATAAAAAGACCCAGCGAGAGCAGCAGGATCAGTGGGAGAGGGACATGAGGCGGAAGGCGGGCTGCGAGGGCTCTGCATGCTGGTCCAGGGGAGTCCCCAGGCCGGCAGGTGGGGCTCAGCAGGAGCGTTCAGGCTGTGGTGGTGGTGGCCGGGGCAGGGGCTAGGGCGGTGCCACTCGCCGTGGGGACCACCTCCCCCAGAAGCTCGTGAGAAATGCAGGTTTCTCCTACAGAGGGGATGATGCTTTGCTGCTGGTTTCTCTCCCTGTCAGTTCCTTTTCAGGGCCACCTCCAGGGTGAATCCACTAGAAGCTCTCCTTTGCGTGATCTGACTCTGACTTAGAGCCTTCGGTGTTCTCACGTCTCAGTGAGCAGATGTCTATGCCCTCAAGGCACAGCTTAGATATGTGACCACTTGCACGGGCGGCAGTGAATTCCTTCAGAACGCCGCTGTGTCCCACGGAAGGCCAGTACATCTCTGCTATGAACAACAGCGAGGAACCGGCCATGTGTAGAGCGGCCGCCACTGCGCCCCCCATGCTGCAGGCGTCGCCTCAGTGAACGCGCACGGCCTCCCCAGGTCGGTCCTAGTCTTGCCCCCATTTTGCAGCTGGGGGCACTGAGGCTTAGAGAGACTCAAGCAGCTTGTCCCAGGTTACTGCGGGTGACGGGCAGGAGCCAGGGACCCAACAGGCAGCGCCCTGGGGCCGCGCGCGGGCGAGTGAAGGATGGGAGGAGAGGACGTCGGGGCAAGAGGGGGGAGGGACGAGGGTGCGGTTTCTGCAGAAGCAGGCAGCGGCTTGTGCTCCTCCAAGCCCACTCCCAGAAGAGGCATCTCCCAGCAAGAACAATTTCCGCCCACCAAGGGGACAAGGAGGCCCAGTGGGGCTGGCGGAGCAGGCGTCTCGGGTCAAGCTCCCGGAGAAATCGGCACTTGCCAAGTTCTGATATGACTGAAAGGCAATGCTGGCCGGGCTGGAGGCGGCCCCCGTCTTGCTGGCGGGAGCACGGAGCTATCTCACACCACCCAGCCTCGTTTCGAAACGGGCCGAGGCCGGAAGACCAAAAACACTATGGCCCCCTGTAAACTGCTGAGTGTGCGAGAAGCACAGTGACTTCTCAGCAAAGATGGTGAAATGATTTTTATCCTGGAGCACCAGCTGATCCTACTCACAGTGCCACTTCTGGACTATTTGGAGCAAATATTTCACATACCCTGTGCAGCTGGTGCCACTCCAAGCATGATCTGGGCAGAGGCCCAAACATACAGTGGGCAGGAGGCAGAGGGAGAGAAGGGCTTCCCTGGCTCCAAGGTGGGAAAGGAAACAGATCAGAGTCTTCGGGTGCTGGGGAGTGCACAATCCCACGGACACCTCCAGAGCACTCAGCAGGACAATTAGACAGAAGAGAGATAGCTCCACTACACTAACAATTAACATTTGGACATGTCATCCCTGAATATTGGGGAAATTAGTCAAAATCAGATGAGTTAAGAGAATAATCAAAAGAAGACAAAAACGCATGGGTACCACAGAACAACTCTGTTGAACAAACACTTAGAAGTACCTACTATGTGCAGGGCGGCGTGCTAGAGGCTGCACGTACTGCCGTGACCGGAATAAGGCTTTGCTTCAAAGGCAGCAACTGAGCAATGAGAAATTCTTTGGAAATCAGAGGAACTGGGGCTGAGAAATTTGGAATGGAGACTTCTGCTTGTATTGTACTTGAAAAGAGTTCATGTCGGTCTTCCCAAGCTAGACGATGCTTCCTACAAACTCCCGGAGGCCCGAAGCTGGGCCTTGCCACCGCGTGGCAAGTACTCCGCAAGTGTCGGCTGGGCTGAACAGGAATGAGTACACGTGAACGCAAACACGCGAGGGCCCGAGGAGACACCACGGGAAATGCCTGCGATGGCTGAGGACGGACACAGCATGCCGGCGCGGCTGGGATGCTGGGAAAGCAGGACCGAGAAGGAAATGTGAGGCTTTCTCATAACCGTAGGAATGATGCCCGGTGACCAATGGCTTTCTGGCCCTATACTACGAGTCCTTCAGGTGGAGAACTGTTTTTCAGAAATTCAGTTTTGTGTCCTCAGAGTCTTTGGTGGACTGGGAATGTTCCATGTGTTTCCCAGATGGCACACTCAGCTGGGCTTCTACACGGGGAGAGCTGTTGCCCCCGGGTCCCCGCTGCCTGGAAAACCCTTCCCGGCCTTTGTGGTGGTGGTTTGTGGAACATTCAGCCTTCAGTAGCACCTAACATTTATTAAGCTAAGTGCAGTCTACTGGGTCCCTCACGAGTATCATCTTGTTTCATCTGCACAAGAAGGGGGCACTAATATAATCCCCCAGAATGATAATAGTACTTGCTTGTTGTGCAGACATAGAAACTGATACAGAAACTGAGGCCCAGGGAGGTTAAGTGACTTGGCCCACATCACACAGCTGGGAAGTAGTGGAACTAGGACTTGAAACCAGACAATACGAATCCAGAGCTGCTGTTCTCAACCACAGTGGGTTACTGCCTCCCACTCAGGTGAAGAGGAAGCTCCAACAGATAGTTTTCCTGGTAAACTGCCCCTCCTCCGAGCTCCGTGAACAGCCTGTGACTACTGTTATTACTGCTCTGCCATTCCCACACGGTGGGTGGTCTGCGGCCTCATGCTCTGAGTTTCTCATGCCAGGGGTGGGTCTCACTGCCTCTGTGGCCTCACTAGAGGCTTTGTGCGGGGATACCCAGTCACTGCCTGCTCAGCTCAGCTGGAGGCGGGGGCGGAGGCACACAGCTTTTCTTAAGCTTTAACTTGGAGGCTAGTCACCTGGAGATTTTGTGAAAATGCGGATTCTGACTCAGCAGCTCTGGGGTCAGCAGGAGGCTCTGCATTTCCAGGGGTGCTGGGCCCGCGTTTGGAGTGGCGATGGGGGAGATGGCAGGGTAGTAACAGAGCTGCCTTGGGCCCTTAACTGAAAAACTCCTGACTCTGTGATCTTGGGCAAATCAATTCATGGCTTGGCCTCAGTTTCCTGATCTGTACACAGAGAACAACTGTGCCCACCTTATAGTGACCGTGGGGGTAAAATCAGAGAACTCTTTAATCTGAGGAATTCTCTTGATATTTATTCATTGACTCATTCTCTGTTGGAGTTTCTTGAATCTCTCCTAGATTGTCTTTTGTGTCTTGCATGGCACACGCATGTACACAGGCACGCCCACACACACACACGAAAATGAAGCAGCAATGACCCCCTTTCAGGTTGGCCTACCCTGACCTCGGCTTTACGGCAGGCTCCCTTCCCTAACTCGGAGGCAGTTCTCTTTCTCCTCACACCAAGGAGGCGGCTACGGGAATTCAGCAAGGAATGTGCAACTTTAAAGGTGATCTTGCGCCACAAAGAGGCTATAGCGCCACCAAACCCAAATCCACAGAGGCCACCAGTGGTTCTTGTTAAAGACTAAATGGGGGGGACCAGATGTCAGGAGGAACCCAAGTGTGTCAAGCTGTCAGCCGTCCCAAACCAACCAATCTCGGCTAGACTGGTGGGAGTCCTGAGGTCAAGAGCTGTGTGCCCACCACAAACCACAGAGAAAGTCTGGGGTAGCGAGTGGAGAAGGAAAAGCAACAGACCAACCACAGGCTCAGCCGACACACATTTCTCCCTGGTGACAAGAGGCATGTTTGTTGGTCCTGGGGCCGAGAGAGGGCCGTGGACAGGTAAACAAAACTGGATGAAAAATTTAAATGCTAAAGAATTTGCTCTGAAAACTTGTGTCTTTTAAATTTGTGGGGAAACAGGCTGAGAAAATGCAAACAGATTAGGAAAGACAAGCAGATCAAACTTTTCAAGGGCTTTTCTTTCTGGCCTGTTCTGCTGATGGCCCACTGCACACCAAAGCTGGACAGGATGGGTCCCTTACCCCCTTCAGCGGCAGTGTAACAGAAACAGCTGAAAACCTTTTGGGACAGAACAGGAAGGTAATAATTGTTGTAAGAACAGCACAAGAAATAAGCCCATGCTAGCATTAGCCTATCATGCTCCCCAAGCTGATACCGGGCCTCCCAGAGTCTCATGGGCTAACTCCAGAACCTGGAGCTTGAGGAGAGGTGTCTGACCCTGAGGTCAGGATCTTGGCTCCTGACCAGACACAAGGGCAACTTCTTGGAGGGGAAATGCAGACACAAGACCCCCATACCATTGTGGGCATTCCCTCTTAACCGTGAGACTGGGGAGAGGGGTATATTAGGCTAAAGAGTGCCTCCTAAAAGGTGTCCATCCACGTTCTAGTCCCCAGAACTGAAGAATATGGCACTTTACAGGGCACAAGGAATTTCGTAGATGGGGTAAAGTTAAAGATCTCGAGGTGCACAGATTATCCTAAATTATCCATGTGGGTTCAATGTGATCACAAGAGTGTTTATGAGAGGGAGTTAGCAGGGTCAGAGTCAGAGAGATGTGAAGATGGGGGCAGAGGTTAGAGGAATGTGGCCAGGAGCCAAAGGAAAGCCACTAGCCTCTAGAATCTGGAAGATGGAAAGAATGGATTCTCCCCTACAGCCTCTAGAAGGAAGCACTCCTGCAGATACCTTGATTTTAGCTCCGCTGGACACATTTCAGATGTGTGACCTCCAGAACTAGAAGAGAATCAACTTGTGTTGCTTTAAGCCACAAAGTTGGTAGTAATTTGTAACAAGAGCCATAGGAAACTAAGGGCGAGAGCATACAGTCCCAGGCTCAAATTTTAGCTCTGTTTCTTTCAGACGGAGGACCGTGGGCCTGTGGCTTAACTTCCTCCCATGTCCATTTCCTTGTCCGCAGAATGGGGATTCTGTGGAGGGTTAGTTGGAAGAATCCAGTGAAGACCTGGGTTAGTGCCTGAAATACGGGCAGGCTCCCCGCTGCTCCTAGATGACACAGTGTGTAAGAAGGTTCAAAACCAAAACCTGAGCCAAAACCAGTGCTGGCTTTGTCTACAACAGGTGTCCACTCTCAGTGACAGTGAGGAAAGAAGGCACAGAGATAAGAATGGAAAACAAACAAACAAACAAACACTCAGATCCTGTCCACTGGGAACAGGGAACGTTCTTATCAAGTGGCGCTAAGGGACTAACCTTGTTAGTCCCCTAGCACGCCCACCATCAAACTGCCTTGGCACTTAGACGACATGTCAACCAGTTCTCCTGTTCTTAGGACTTCTTCATGTATTCTTCACGCATTTTCCCTTAATCACCACTAAGCATCACGCATGACCTCACTTAAGCGTACTTGGATCAGCCCTCAGATGGCAACCATATTCAACGTGCATTATCTTAAATCAAAAGTGGGAATGGGGTGATGCACAGATAGAGGGGTGCACTGCCAGCTCCCAGCTAGAGATAACGGGACCTAGGGACGCAACACATCTAACATATGTCCCTGGTTTTATCTGCAGAAGGAGCTTTTCTTCTTTGAGAAAGAAAAAATGCACGTCTAGGAAGAAGAGTCTCTCCCAAAACTTGAAAACAGAATCTTCAAATGGTGATGCAAACACAGCAACAAGAAATAGCCTCTTTCCAGCACAAGTCAATGTCTTACACATATCATTGCCCTTGACTCCCAACATCCTGAAGAGTATACACCATCGCCTCCTTTTATCGATGGGCACAGAATCAGACAGTGAGGAGAAGAGGCAGGATTGGAACCAAAGCCAGAGCTCTGAGCTCCATGCTGAAGGACAGGGAAAGGCAAGAAAAGAAGGGAGCCGCATGGCGGATGGCCCCTGTGGAGATGGCACTTAGAATGGTGTTGACAAGCCCGAAGATATCGGCACCACAAGGGAAGCACGCTTAGGGGGAGCCTGTTTCTGATCTGAGGCATGGCACTGCCTACCAACCTACAGGAGATCACAGCTGGCTCACAGACCCTGTAGCACGTTATTTTGGTGAGATGCTTATTCCTTTTGTCTTGTTCAATGCTTCCAACTGAAGAGAATCTAGGTTTTGCTTGAGTTTATCTTCAATGCCTCTCTGCAAATTCTTCAACCCCCATTTACATAAAGAGGTTCAGTGTTTTCTCTGGTAATAAAACTACTAGGAATTGATAATATTGTTCTATCTCCACGGTATGTAGTTTTACCCTCATCTATTTTTGGCCAATCATATTGGTTTTCCCTTTATGATGGTGATAGGAGATTTCCTTTTAAAACAAAGTTAATGAAATTATGAATTGACTTAAAGATAAATTGTAATGTTAATTAAATATTAACTGCTTTAAATGTTAATTACGTAATAACAGGGGACACCGTGAAGGTGAGAGAAGAAGACAGTGGTTTGGAACAGGGTGGGCAATTCAGCACAGGGTCAGCCATGACTCGGGGTTCTGATGATTGTGAAGTTATAAATGTTTCCCTTTTGGAATGCGTTAAAGACCAGCTGACAGGCTGGCATTGGAGAGGCATGGAGAAGGCCTCCAGGGCTGCCATAGAGAATGATACCCGCCTCCTTGTCCACAGGGTGTGTCTCTGCCCCATACTGCTTGTACCTTCTACTTTTCCTGCCCACACTTCAGACCTCACAATAATGGTAAATCTGGAGTCATCAAGCTGCAAGATGTGCTCTATTTGGGAAGGCAGGGGAGCAGGTGGTACATTTTAGGAAGACATAAAAGCTAAAAAAAATTTACATATTTATAATATGGTCCTTTTAAAGGATTAGGCCAACTATCTGTTAAACGTTAAACCTCAACATTCTACAAAATGTAGCAGTGCCACAAGCTCACGTAGCCAGGGTTGGGGCCATCTCAGCACGTCACCCCACAGACCGATTAGGGATGGGGTCCAGAAGCAATGGACGCTGTCTGATAAGGTCACATTTGCCAGGACAAACCTCCTTCTATAGGTGAAGAGGGAAGAGACCTCAGATTCATGCCTTTTTCATGAACTCGGAACTAAATGGTGCTGAATAAATAATCAGTAGTTTGGACCCTGAATGGAAAGCTAAAAATAAGTTTTTCCAATTGTATTAGTTATCGATTGCTGCATAACCAGTTATCCCAAAATTATGTGGGCTGAAACGATCATCAGTGTTTACTAGTTCACACGGTTCTGTGGGTCAGAAATGTGGGAGCAGTTTAGCTTGGTAGTTCTTGGCTCAGGGTCTCCAACATGGCTCAGGTCAAGGACATAGCCGGGTCTGCAATCATGGGAGGCTTGGTGAGGGCTGAACATTCAGCTTCCGAGATGACCCTCACACAGCTATCGGCAGGAGCCTCGCGACTCCTTGCCACAGGGCTGCTTGAGCATCCCTACAACATGGCAGCTGGCTTCTCCCAGAGCAAGTGATCCCAGGCAGAGCAGGGCAGAAGCCTCAAGGTCTTTTCTGGCCTCTCCTCAGAAGCTACACACTGACTTCTGCCCCCCCCCCCCCCGCTGGTTACCTACAGAGGTCAGGACTACTCCGTGTGGGGAGAAGACTACCAAGAAGTAGGGATCACGGGGGCCACAATCCACAGACTTTATTCGATGCCTGGTCCGCTTCTTTAAAGTACAGTTTCATGGAAGAGCGAATTAGCAAACAGGGTGAAAGTGTGGGCCAGGAAGAATTGTCAAGTTTACCCTACTGCCCAAAGGGCCAATAACTCACTCAACTCCCATGGGGATATTAAGGTGGTGCACTCTCAGGGCACTAAAAATAATCCCTCCCCCAACTTTCCTCTTGGGTTTGACAGTCTGTTTTGGCAAAAGCCCATCTAGTAATGATCTAAGGTGAACTATTGCCTAACTAATCTTTTTTTAGATTTCCAGACTTAGTAAACTCCAGAGCTTCTTGAATAAGGTCTGCGAGTCCTATGGAGTTCTGTGCTTTCTCAAACGCCTTCACTCTGGCTTCTAAAGCTGCTCCTTTTATTGACTTTTCTTTGTTCCAAATTCATTAATAAATGGAGTCTTAAAAGTGAGTAAGATTGCCCACAAGCATGACATCTGCTTTGCACTTTAAGCGAGGGGCCATATGAAAAGGGAGGGAAAGTGCGTGTGCCTGAGACACTTATCTGTCAAGGTGGTTCACACCAGAGGTTCAGGTTTCCTCAGTCCCCTGCTCCTGGGTCACGGACTCTACCTTTCCACGCTCTACCAGTCTTCCCTTCCTCGGGCAGAGGGCTGAGCAGGAGGTGAGTCCCAAGACTTCTTCCTCATGCCCAAGATTTCATACATGAGGCCCCCTCCTTCCAGGCATATTCTGTCATACAACTTAAAAGCCACCGCTTCTAACAGATCCATGGTATGTCGGGAATCTGTTATCCTTGGCACGTGTTCTTCTCAACATATAGCCCTGAGAGCAATCCCACGGTGCTGTAATAATTATCAATATGACCACTGTGGAGAGGAAAAAAGACCTGAGGAATTGACTCGAGGTCCTAAGGCTATGAAAGGCCAGAGTTGGGGGCTGGAACCAGGTATGTTTTGGCAGTTACTCCCACACTCTTTATCGGGGATGACACAGAATGTATTTAACAATTGTCACTGGCCAATCTGAATGTTTGTCCCAGGGCCAGGTCCCTCCTCCATGAAAGCAGGCATTACCCCTTCGGGGGATGACTCACTCTGCATTCCCAGTGGCCCGCAGACACCTGAGGGGCTTGCAGCAGGACCACTTACCAAACAGTGTGGAAGACTGTGATATTCCAACACCAGGATGGCCACCCTGGTTGGTACTGGCTGAAGAATGTCCCTGTTTTCTGCATCATGTTGCAGCTTTAAAATGATTAGTATCACAAGGCCCCCTCACCCCAGTATAGGAGGACATGGTTCAAGGGAAGAGGGGCAAGTCCTGCTTTACGCAAACCCGGCATGGGGGGCCACCCACTGTGTTATCACTTTTGGCAAATGTCTAAGCCTCTCTCCTCAAACTCCTAGGATCGGGTCCTTCGAAGAGAGCCCTCCTTCTTGCCCGTGTTTTCTCTGATAGTATAAATGGTGCGCTCTCTCAGACAGCACCCCTCCCTGTGCTCGGCCACCTCACCCCAGCAGCCAAGGGACCCAGCAGAGACTGTGGGTGGGTTACAGCCAGTTGGCCAAGTTAGCACAGCTCCCAGTCATGACTGTTCAGCTCTACAAAAGGACCCGAGAGGCCTTCTTATTCAGAGTTGCCAAACTCAGAGGCCCTGGTGATGAGGGACAAGATCTCTTTTCTCTTATTTCTGAAAACATAACCAAAACGGTGCATTTATTTGTGTCAAGGCTGTGCTCACTAGTTCAAGTATACAGTCTCCATCCTTTTGTATGTAATTAAAGCATCTATAAGCAAAATTAGCCAAACAGGAGAAACAGCGAGAGAGTGAGAATGCTAGAGTACGGTGCTACTTCAACAGACATCATTAAAAAAAAAAAGAAAGAAAGAAAGAAAAAAGTTGAACTCCTAGAAACAGAGAATGGTGGGGCCTGGGGAAATAAGGAGATGTAGGTCAAAGGGTACCAAATTTCAGTTCTAAGACGAATACACTTTAGGGATCCAATGTGCACCATGGCGAATACAGTTAATAATAATTGTATTTTACACTTGAAATTTGCTAAGCCAGTATACGTCAAGCTTTCTCACCATTAAAAAAAAAAAACAACAACAAAACAGTTAACTAAGTGAGGTAATGAGGGTGTTAATTAACTTGATTGTGGTTATCATTTACAACGTACATGTATATCAAGTCCTCATGCACACTTAAAGATATGCAATTTTATTTGCTGATTTTACCTCATAAAGCTGGGCGGGGAAGGACATAAAGGAGATGCAAAGGGAAACTGCTTTAAAAAAAAAAAAAATCCCAAGGCTGCTACCCCTGGTTGATATGTAAGAAAATGCATCTCTATTTAATAAATACCATTTATTGGTAGAAAAAACAAACAAACCTAAGAACATGGAATCCATGAAGGGATTAAAAGGAACTGGTATGTGCAATGAGCACACTGGCTGTCACATTCTGGGCCAGCTTCCTCAAAATAACAATCTGAGAAGTCTTAATGACTGGGCCATTCATTCAGTCCTCCATTCAATAAACATGACACGGGGATTCACCAGCTTGCAGTCTGATCTTAGGCTGTCTGAAATCAGCCTGAATGTATGGATTGTCCCCTGAAGATTAATGGAGCACTCATCAGACGAAGGAACTCCAAATGTTGGGAAGGGAAGTGGTGCTCCCAGAGTTTCATATCCAGCAAATGGATACAGGGAAGATGGTCTCTCCAGAGGCCAAGTCCTCCGGAGAAAAAGCTGCCACAGAGCAAAAGAGAATGCCTGGCCAAACCCATTTATAATCACAATCTAATAATGCTTAACAATGCCCTATGGGATGAGCCTAAAGAAAATTATGGGAGTAATTACAAGGGTTCACATTAGTGATAATTTAATAATCATCCTCCTTGGCATACCTCTCTTCTTGAGATGGGGAAGTTGGGTTGCATTAGACAGGTTTTTTCTCTCTCTGCTACTTACAAACCATGTCACCTTGGAAAAGTCCCTTCGATTCCAGGCTTTCTTGCATTTGCATCATCTTTAAGTAGGAGGATTTACTGCAGTGAAATTCTATAATAATACTTGCTGTGATAAAGACACCTTTGGAGAACCTAGAGGAAGAGAAGCGGATGGCTCCCCCACCCAGGATGCCTTCTGCTCCTTCTCTCTCCATGTGGCTGCTGAAATGAAATTCCTACAAGGTTCCTGGAGTCGCTGCCACTATCCTGACAGAACCAGCCAACCAAAGGGCCCAGAATTGTCCCCACTGATACTAAAGCTGGAGTGGGCATCGAGGTAGCCCCAGGTGGCATCAAGCCAAGCTGGAACCAGGATGGAATTTGATCAGAAAGCCTGACCCATGGGATTTCTGGCCTGTGAGCTACGCTGGCTCACCGGCCCGTTTCAATAATTATGTGACTGAATTTACTGAATGCCACTTATCTCATAAAGTTGTCGCTGAAGAATAAGTAAGATAATGCATATACAGCCCTTAGCATATAGTAAGTGCTCCATAAATGTTAACTAAGATGTTTATTATCATGGGACAAGAGAAGACAAATATGTTTATCTTACAATTTTTATCATGATTTAAGAGTGAGTATAAAAATCTGTTGCGTGTGTTAACTAAATTGTATTAGAAACAACAGTCTTGTAATCTGGCTTAGTACCACGAAATCTATTACATAACATTTATCAAGACTTCAAGTCACTCAACTACTTAGAGGTATATTTTCAGTTATGGGTCCAAGTGAGTCCCTCAAGGGCAGGTGTTGTACAAAGGATGAAGGGTGAGGCCAGTCAGGTTATTCCTGTTCATGTGGGCGACCACAGTGCCTCGAGTCCTAATCTAAAACACGTTCATTCTTCCCTGTCTTTCTCTTTTTTTTTTTTTTTTTAAAGATTTTATTTATTTGACAGAGAGAGATCACAGTAGACAGAGGGGCAGGCAGAGAGAGAGGAGGAAGCAGGCTCCCCGCTGAGCAGAGAGCCCGATGTGGAACTCAATCCCAGGACCCCGAGATCACGACCTGAGCCGAAGGCAGCGGCTTAACCCACTGAGCCACCCAGGCGCCCCTGTCTTTCTTTTTCTTTCCTCCTCTTTCCTTCCTCCTGTCCCGCCCCGTCTCGTCAGTCTCATGACGCCGGCACGCCGGGAAGGAGCGAGGCCTATGTATTTGCTACCTCTTCGCAGAAAGGACTTCCTGAGCATAATTGAATATTACACCCTATTTTTTACTCTAGATAAATACAAGGCAGGCATTAATGATAAAAGAATGTTCTTCAGCAAACTCTATTCTAGGATACTGAATCGTCCCCCAAATCTGTCTGTCTTTTTTTTTTTAAATAAATGAGGGTTTACATGATAAATTCTTACAATCATGTTCTAGAATAAAAGCCTGTCACTATACATCCATGCATCTTTGTACTGGTGAAGGAGAACTTTTGTTTTAAAGACTCCCAAGAAACCCAGTTGGATTTAACGTTGGTTGATTAAAAATAAATTAGTTATGTTCCTGGTAAAATGCACCTCATTTTTTTCAGTTCTAATTAGTTTCTAATAGGTAGTTCAAAACCAAGAACAAATACGTCCTATCGTCTTTTCTAGGTACTATGCTATTCCCTTTTGAGTCAGTGCAAACCTACTTTGCAGGAATGGGTGGTGTCCATTGTCTGAAATGGCAGGGGGCTTTGTCCATGTTTCTAAGTCATCTGGCCCCTCCTGGCCCTGATGGGCCTTTCCTTCTCAGGTCACACAACTAGGGGTCCTGGTGACATCCACCTCTCACGGCCCATAGGAGCAATGGAAGAACAACGGAATTCTGTGCTTGGCATATCTACCCTCCAGACGGACTGAGTGCAGGAGGGACTCGGTGGAGGTCACCCAGCGGCCGTCCGGGCTGCGGCTTCTCCTCCTCCCTTCGGATCAGGCTGCAGTCGACCATACAGAGACAGAACCTGGCCGAGAGTAAATGCTAATTTCTCTCTTCTCTTTCACTTCCTTTCTTCTTTCTTGATGTTAAGACAAGGAAAGGGCACTTAGAAATACTTTCCACTTGCTGTCTTACTTCTCTCTTGATTTGGCCCATTTTGGTCTGTTTACCACTGAAGGACAGAAAATAAAGGCACGGAGCTGCCTCAGTCACTCTGCCCAGAGCTTTTGGCTTATAAACCATGACAGACCTTCAAAAGCCTGCTTTCTGATCTTCTTTTTTGAGGATCCTCAAAGGGAAGAAAGTCAAATTCGGTATTAAATAACTACCCAAGATGGGGCAGTCATTTTGAGGGTTAAGAGGCAAGGTTTATAAAAAGCCTCGTTAAACACAGGGAGTACAGTTGCAGTCCAGGCCACCTGAGACTCCACTCCCCCAACATGACATGGACAGAGGCAGGCTATCTGGCCCATTTTCACAGATGTGTATTACACCTATTTTAACATTGCAGTGTTTCTTCCCTAGAAATAGACCTTTCTCACGTAGACCAGCAAACACTTCCTTTAGCCCAAGTCATGCTTCATTATCCTCCAGAGATGTACCCCCACCTTTATTTTAATCGTGCAAATATTAATACACTCATTTTAACATATTTTATACATTATGTATGTATTTTTAAGTATGATACACACTCTTAATGTTAGGGGGAAAAACACCCCCAAACATTAAGTATTTTGTTATGATTTAATATTCTACTGGAATCCCAAACTTCAAGAGGTTTTTGGTCTTTCTTTTCTTTTTCTTTCTTTTTTTAAAACTTAAAATAGCAATTTCAACCCAATAGTCTTTGTGTAGTTTTTCGTAACATTTCAATGTTTGTCATTTTCACTCTTAAAATTCCAGTTTTTCGGGGCGCCTGGGTGGCTCAGTGGTTTGGGCTGCTGCCTTCGGCTCAGGTCATGATCTCAGGGTTCTGGGATCGAGCCCCGCATCGGGCTCTCTGCTCCGCAGGAAGCCTGCTTTCCTCTCTCTCTCTCTCTCTGCCTGCCTCTCTGCCTACTTGTGATCTCTGTCTGTCAAATAAATAAATAAAATCTTAAAAAAAAAAATTCCAGTTTTTCCCCTTCTCTCTCTGTAGGACAGAGGCTTTGACTTCTCTGGGGTTCTGTTTCCTCATCTATAAAATGGGGATACTATCTGTCTTAACGGTAACGGTAAGGATTTAAAGGTAACCTAGCTATGATGCATGAATAACATGCAGAGAGCAGGTACCCCACAAAAGCATAGCTGTTTCGCATTTGCCTCTCCAGGCAGGCAGCCTCAGCTGTAGTCCACCCACCCCACAAGGCCTAAAACACACCTAGGCTGTGTGACCAGCAACTGATAATTTTAGAATGCACTTGGCTAATTTCTCGGATCCCACTGCTACAAATAGGCCCCGGTTTCGCCCAGGTTCGAATTTCATGATGGCCTAGGGGTATAAAGATGAATTATTTGATTCTGAGAAGAAACAGGAGACCCTGTGTCAGGCTGGTTTACAAATCAATTCACCTCCCCCACCAAAGATGCTCCTTGCCACGTAAGATGTACGGCTTTACAAGGATTTTGGCAGCATGCGTGTTTGCCATGTCAGAGGGCAAGGTGCATGCAGATGGAATATCACCAAGCAGTGTAACCCGAGCGCGCATGAAACCTGACTGCAGAGGGCACGCCTCCAGCCTGGGGGAACTCTCCTGCCACGGGCCCTGACAGTGCCTCAAATAAGCACCTTACCTAATCTCCCTTGTTGATTCCTATCTGTGCCCAGTGATTTCATGCAGCTGCCATCTGCACACCGGTTGGGGCATGTGGATCATTGCTGCGCTGTAATTAGAGCTGGGGTCTCGGATGGTAACATGGACTGTCGGCCTGTTGCCGCGATGGGGCAAGACCCTTACGAGACCAGAGGGAGGGAGCCAAAAGGTGAATTTTATAGGCAGCATGGCTGGGTTCCACTTCTCCTATGTTATTTAACTCTCTATCCCCAGGGCTTGACATGGAGGCATGCCCAGTAAATACTTGGGATAGAAATGATTAAATGACTGCCCAAATAACTAAGTTCTTCCACCACTGGGCAGCGGTAATTATCTGCATATCATCTTTGGGGCTATTTAGTAGATATGTGTTATGAGCTGCTTGTAGTGAACAGACAAGATTCATTCATTCATTCATCAGATATGTATGGAGTGGCCACTCTGCCCAAGGTCTGGTGACCTTTGTGCCATCACATAGCCCAGGATATGGGGTGGACCGGAATGAGTGAGGCAGGTCTGGGAGAGGAAGAGCCAGGTCTGCAGAAAAATGAACCGTGGGAAAGGTAAAGAACACTTCTGTCATCCCTCTAGGGTCTGCAGAACCCAAGTGCTCTGACCAAGTTCAGCACTTCGGTGCAGAAGGACTGATTACTTCCTGGGCTGCTGTCCATGAGGGCTTCCTGGAAGGCCTGCTATACTGGCTCGAGAGTCTTTGGGAACCAGGGGATGTCCAGTCACAGAGCGACCCAAGAAATCAATGACAAGCCTCTCTCTGACAGGTGGGGAAACCGAGACCTGTTACAGAAGTGTTGCAGCTTACCCTCGGTCATGGAAGGGACTGAAGATAGAATCAGGACTAGGGGGGCATCTGGGTGGCTCAGTTGGCTAAGCGTCTACCTTCAGATCGGATCATGGTCTCAGGGTCCTTAGACAGAGCCCCGCATCGGGCTCATCGGGCTCTCTGATTAGTGGAAAGCCTGCTTCTCCCTCTCCCTCTGATGCTCCCCCTGATGGTGCTCTCTCTCTCTCTGTCCAGGGCTCAGATGTTGAACTATCTTCCAGCTGTGGCTACAAGGCCTCCCTGGAAGCTATCCAAGCTCATGGGCTTACACTCTAGGGAAGAAGACACAGACAGTAAAGGAAGAAATGGATGTACCCATACTCAGATAGTGAGAAGTGTTCAGAAGAAAAGAAATAAAGAGTGAGGAGGGAGGAGGAGGGTTTGAATCCAACTGCACCGCTTATTAGCTGGGTAACACAGACAACTTGCTAAGCCTCTCTGCACCTCAGAGCCCCTCATCTATACCCTAGGACTAATTAGAGTACCTGTCTCACAGAGCTTTATGAGATGCCAAGATCAAAGTCTGGAGTATATCAGCACTTAGTACATGATGAGATGATGATTACTGATAATGCTTTTATTTAGATAAGAGTGGTCAGGGTAGGCCTCTGAGGAGGCGATATTTAAACTAAGTCAGAAAGATTTGAAAAGAGCAGCGTGTGCAAAGGCCTGGAGGGAAGCTGAGGTTTTGGTGCCCCAGGAACAGGCCGAAGACCAGACTGGCTGGAGGGAATTTGGCAAGACTGTGCACCATGTGAAGAGAAGTCTGAGAGGAAGGTGGGGGTTCAAATCTGCAGGGCGTGTAGGCCCGGGTAGAGAGTATGGATTTTTACTCTAAGTGGAATGCAAAGTCCCTGCAAGGTGTCTTAGTCTACAGGTGCCACAATACGGCTGCATAACAAATGATCTTGAAAACTCATTGAGTCACAAGAATATTTACTTTTCTTGCTCACTGGACTAGGGGTTGGTTGGGGCTTGGAAGATATTGACTGGGCTTGGCAGAACTTGGCTTCAAGTTGTCACTCAGGTTCTGGGTTTCCTGAATGTGCCTCACTCTGGGGCTCGAGCTGCAGATGCACTGGCTATAAGAAGTGCAAGGGAGCAAACCTAGTCAAGCCAACACATTTCAAGACTCTGCTCACATGGTGTTGGCTGATGCTCCCACCTCACCATGGGGAAAAGAGAATCACATGACCAGGGCTCTGAACCCAGGAGCAAAGAAGTTCACACCACTCCCAGCGAGACCATGGCAAGGGATGTAAGA
The DNA here is from genome assembly GCF_011764305.1 of Mustela putorius furo. Taxonomy (NCBI): domain Eukaryota; kingdom Metazoa; phylum Chordata; class Mammalia; order Carnivora; family Mustelidae; genus Mustela; species Mustela putorius. The sequence continues at coordinate 35,624,065 of NW_025421304.1, read as the reverse complement.
TATAGTATTACTATCATAGGCTATGGCTGGGCAAAGAATCCATATACACATAGGAAACTAGGCGGCTTTCCCCGGGCATCCACTGTGCCCATCAGAGTCAAGGCTTAGCACACGTTCGACTGCCACTGCTCCACACCCCCTTCCCCTGGTCTCTGAGCACCAGCCTTACCTTGTCCTACTTTGGACCAACCTAGGTGAACTTCCTGATGGGTCTGGCTTTAATGCGCAGCCAAACCGACCATGGATCATCCGATCAGAAAGATGGCCCTTGACAAATCACATGCTGGCTTGTCCCATCTTAACACTGGTCTTTCCGGGTCTCCTGGCTTTCTCGAGTCAGCCCTCCTGGAACTCTGGCTGGGAGAGGAGACGCACGTGAGGCCTGCCCAGCAGCCTACACAGGCCTGGCATAGCGTGCAGCCTCACAGTGGCTCACGTTGGGGCTAGAAGGAGCAGGAGTGTTTGCAGAGCTCTGGCACGCGCACATTCCTCGCCGGGTTAAAGTATAGTGTGCTTTTTCGAACTGCTGCCTTACATTGCCTATTACATATTATCTGGAGTGGAGCCCCCCGAGCCACCCTCAATGTCGGTCTTGGGACTGTTTGAAGGGAAAGAAAGAGAAAGAAGCAGAAGAGGAGGAGGAGGAGGAGGAAGAGCAGTGGGGACAGGGAGGGGAGGAGGAAGGAAAAGCATCTGAGGAGGGTGTGGCAGCGAAGGGTCTGGTGACTATGAAAATTTACGCGCCAAAAAGCAGCTGTAAAATGTTTAATGTTTCAATGAATGTTTTATATTTACAATAAAAAATCCTCTAGCCAAGAAGGTCTTTAAAATGCTACATTTCCAAGGAGATCCACAGAAAAAAAAGTCAAAGGGAGAGGATTCCCACCAACCCTTCTCCACGGAGTGAGCCCCGAACACTAAACATTCAAACGAGGCCTCTCCACGCTATGCATTTTAGCAGCCAGTTCGACCATGAGCAAGGAGGGAGTAACAGCCCTGATACACGGCGAGACTGGCAACGAGAATGAAAAACACGCTCGTTTTTCTCAAAGCCAAGTACCCATGGCATGAAGCCTTGGAAAGTCCGGCTTTGGGACAGGATGGCAGGCATGGGGGAGGACGCCGGGCTCAGCCCAACGTTTGCTGAAAGACTCGATTGTTATCAGTCGGTCCAGAGACCAAGTTCCATGAGGCCGGGTTCTTCCAGGAAAGAGCCTGGCTTCCACACAGAGGTATGGGTTCAAGTCCAAACCCCTCTTGGAACCGGTTCTGTCTCTCTTTGGTACGTTCTTAACCTCTAGTGACCCCGGTTTCTTCACCAATAAAATGCAAATGGCAGGGATCGTTGGCCAGAACCGAAGAAATGACAGGAACTGGGGAGCCAGACGTGTGATCACACGGGCTCAGGGCAGGCTGTGCCTAGACGGGGTAGAGGAATTGAGACTTGATGTGGCAGGAAGCTGGGGGCTGCTTAAGCTTTGAGAAAATATGTGAGTTCTGTTCTTCCTTCTTTAACTGATGACTTCAGTCAAGTCATCCTGTGGGTTTTCAGGTGAGAAGCCAGTTTTACTTTTTATCTCCTCTGTAATTCATATTTTCCACACTGCATTCAGGTAACAGAAACGCGGTGCAGCCCACAGCCCCCTCCTCATCGGGTCCCTTCTTGCCTTTTCATACAATGCTCACGCAGCTGCTCAGAATAAACAAATATAAATAGACAATCATGGTCAGCTTCTCAGACCCACGCTGGAATATTGAGCCTATGAGCTTGATAATTCCTGTCCCTTCTGCTTATCATGCTCTTCCCCAAGTCCCTTCTCCTTTAGCAAATTCCTGCTCGGGCCTCAAAGCCCAGTTTAAGCACCACCTTATCTGTGTCAAATACCCCCTTACAGTCCTCTGACAGCACATGTGGCTTTCTGTACCCTGCTACTCATCAAACCACCTTCAAAGCACCTCTTACTTTTCTGATTTCTCCTCTACATGTTGTCTCTTGAGAGCAGCTACTGAGTCCTAACACCTTAGGTGTAGCACAGGACAAGATGTGGACGGACTGGGTCTCCCGCAAGTGTTCTCGGTGAATGAAGGAATGAATGAGTGAATGGTAGAAAACACTGTTTCTTTTCTATGATGACAGAAGATGGGATTGTGACCTCCAAGGGACAGACGGGGGGGATAGGACCACTGTTCTTTTCAACTCATGTCTGCCATCACGCACCCAGAGAGATGAGATGCCCTTTGCTCTCCTGGGCAGGAAGAGTGGTCTTCCTTTGCCAGCCTCCACCTGGCACCTAGGTACAAATCAGGGACTGACTTGTTGTGTAGCAGGAATCCACTTTGACCCCTGTGGTCCCAGGACAGAGATGCTCGGGTGCCTCCCCCCAGGAGAAAAGTGGCCAGTGCAGCTCACTTCCTGCTCCTGAGCCTGAGGGTACATCTGTGGACGGGGGCATGGTTTGCTTGGGAGACCCCCAAGCAGTAGGCCCTTTCTCTTCTCCCAGAAGCTAGGACCCCGTCCTTCCTCTCTCTGGGAGGGACATCCAGGAAGCGGCCACAGCCTGAACAGACTCCAAGCTGGGGAGCCCCCTCACTCTTATCAAGAACCCTGACAGTCACGGCAGTGGTGGCGCACTGGACAATTTCAAACGAACCCCCAAAGTTTCACAAGAACCCCAGGTACAAAATAGATGAAGGATGGAAACTCACACGATAAACCAAAGTGAAAACAAAACCGTGTCACCAAACCCCCTGTGAACTGAAACCACAGGGCAGAGTGCTCTCTCCTGACACAAACAGCTTGACCCGCGAGTGAGTCACCAGCATCCCCAGAACAAGGCTAGGTAGAGAAGGCCCACTTTGAGGGGAAGGGGTTCACGCCTGGTGTTGCAAGGACCTTGGTCCCTTCCATCCCCTACAGATTTGAGAAGGAAAGAAGGCATTTATGAGCCCTCCCCTATGCCATAGGCTCCGGGCAACACCGTAGGTACAAATAACCCACTGGGCTTTCACAATAACCCTATCTAGGAATGAACCTAGAGATCAGCCAGCACTAGAATTTGGGATCTTTCCTCCCGAAGTGAGAGTCACGGGAGCAGGAGCTGTTCCTGCTCCCCTAGTAGCCCTCAAACTGCTTAACGCTCGACCACGGCCAGCCAAGTTCAACTTTGAGCACACCCTCAAAAGCTGTCCACGTATTAATCATATGTGATATCAAATATCATATATCATTTCATACATCACCCATGACGGCATCTGCCATTAAATATGGCATCACAAAACATTCGAAGAAAAAGGGAGTGAGATGAACTGAGATCCAAGTTAAATGTAAACAGAAGCTGTAATTTTTCTTTCCCTTAGCGCAGTTCAAGGGTCACAGGGCATCCAGATTAAAGGGAAAAAATATATATATAAGCTGCCCAGTTAAATCTAAGGTCCAGTTTTGCTAAAAAAAAAAAAATTATGTGCTATTTATCTTAAAATTTAAACGAGCACCTCGTATTTCTATTTGATAAACCTAGCAACCCTAAAGTACGGGGTCAGCAAATGCTTTCTGGTCAAGGTCCAGAGTGAATATTCTAGGCTTTGGGGAACAGATGGTCTTTGTGGCTACCATTCCAAACTCCACTGCAGGGTGAACACAGCCTCAGGCAAGTCCTACACAACAGGCATGGTGGTGTCCCAATAAAACTTTATTTTTAAAAACAAGTGGTGGGATAGTCTTGGCATGGGCTGTCCTCGGCAGACGCTACCCTCGCGGATCACCACGGGCACATCTCACTGAGGAGAACCCCGGCCTGTAAGAGAGAAGGGCCTGCATCTGTACAGTGCTTCAGCTACATGGCAGAAAAGAACAAGCTCTTGTCTTGTGTTTTCTCTGGGGGCTGGGAGCAGGGACCGGTGAGTAGCCAGAGGATGGTTAAGGATAACCTCCTGCATAACAAGGCAGCGCCAAAGGAGTGAAAGCAGGAGTGTCCATGCGCCGCAAACACATGGTGCACATGCACCCGGAGAAAGGGCCGTCCCCGACACGCCAGCCCCGTGGTCCCGCATCCAGCATGTCGAACTAAATGCTTCCCCTGCCCCAATTACTAGCAATTCAATCGGCCAACTGGCAGCCATAACAACACATTAACCTTTTTGCCAAATCAATTCCACCAAGTCCCCTTCCAGCACTAAGAGAAATTAAATGGCACCCCCACGCCCAGGAGTGGGGGCACACTCTCTGTTACCACACACATCGGAATCCTCTCCTGCACCTGGAGTCCTGAGCCGGGTCTCCGCGCCATGGAGAGCACCGGAAGCCAGTGTCCGGAGCCCACCGCCCACTCCCCGCAGCCTGCCGGGGCGCAGAGGTCCAGGCGGGCAGCCCCTGCCAAGCGCTATTAACAGAACCATCTTCACAAACCACGCATGTGCTCTGCACCAAATGAAGCTGCTTGGCTCAACTTTCAGGAGCCACCGGTGGGTCATTTCACACTGAAACACGTGGGCACAGCACACCTGTGAGTCACGTCGGGGTCTGAAGCCTGCCCCGAGACCCCGGCCCTTCCCGAACCTCTCTTTCAACTGCAGCTTGAGGCTTGGGCGTGTTTTCTAAGAAACAGAGTTCCTGCAAGACGAAAGTTTCTAACTCAGAAGCACGATGGCTCACGGGGTCTAAGGCAGAGGTGGCGCGTGACTGAGAACAGTGGGAGAAGGCCCAGGCAGAGGCCCCCCCGGGGGGACGAAGGTGGGGCTATGCCGGCTGCCCCTCAGTACTTAGCTCCTGAACCAGGATCTCATTTGGGGGACAATTTGGAAGGAGTGAGTTGTCGAATTTCACTGATGGGAGAGGGGTGTGTGTGTGTGTAACAAGAGATGCACAATTCTATTTTGTCTGATCCCAATTATTCAAAAACTCAGTCCTTGTTTCTTCTTGTGTAAGATGGGGTCTCTCCCCATCCATGCAAGCCCTGTCCTCTGTTCATCAGACCCACTGTCATGCGGCTCACTTCGACAGAACTGTCTCGGAGCTTAGAGGAGCACCAGGACAGCTGAAGATGGGTAGTTTCCTTTCTGAAAGCACGTGGCATGTGGTCACTCCTCGGTGACAGTTAGCTGAACACGGTCTGCTGTTCTCCGCAGGGAGGTGCGGAGAGGAAGGTCTAGCTACCAAAACCCACTATGACCAGCTTGCTCTGAGAGGCTAAGCAAACGTCCTTCCTTGAACTGCTGTAAGAATGTTCTTCAAAATCAAACACTCATTCAACAAATACTTCTGGAACAGGTACATAAGCATCCAGAACAAGACTTATAGCCTTAGCCTAGAGGAGGTTCCATGTGGCTGGGAAGTCACCCCTGGCCTGCCGCAAGCCCCCAGGACTTTTGGGCCGTGGAATAGAATGCCAGGCCTTGTACTTGAGTCCTGTGATGGAGAAAGTACAGCCAACCAGGAAGCCATGGCTCCTAGCCATAGAGTTATGTCCCAATGTTCTATGTCTTCCTAGGGTCAGGACGCCATTGGTGATAGAGAACATGGCATTTAGGGGACCCAGCAATGAGGGCAAAGCAACAGCACACTTGAATGAACACAAAGCCATGGAGAGTGGCATAATGTTTAGAGGAACCTTCCTGTCCGCCTCCCACCTCGTGGTCTTCAGGGTGAGGGGAGAGTGGCAGCGTGGGTAGGGGCACAGACTCCAGGACCAGGCAGCCCTGCTCTGAGCCCAGCTGTGGCCTGTGCCCACATGAGCCCCTGTCAAATGAGATCATGGCTGTGAGGAGGCTTCCAAAGCCTTGAAGTAGAACCAAAAATGGGAGGAGTGTGAAGGGGCCAAACACGGAGCTGTCTTCAGCAGACATACACTTACCTAGTAAAAGTGAGAAAGATGCGGATCCGTTCATAGTGTGATAAGCCAGTCATTCCAAAGTGGTGGAAATGTGATTATTTAAAAATTCCCTTTACACTGTGACATCTCATCGGCCAACTGCAGCCAGATTCTGATTTGTAAAGTCCAGAGTCGTACATAGGGATAATCTTCAGATTAGCAGTTATACATAAATCCCGATTTTGTGCCCAATTATTTATAATAATGAAAAAGCAATAATGACAACGCTTCTATGTGACCCGGTGGCAAGAGCGCACTTCATATATAATATCAGGAAGGAGCCACTTATCTTTTCAACTCCGGCAGCTCCTGGAAGCTTGCGATGGCTGCATTCTCCTCTCTGACAACCTCCTGAACTTGTATGAGTCTGACACACACACGGGGGCTTAAAAATGTCACTTTTACCTAATAGAACTGTTCCTCAGAAAGACATACTCAGAACCTCGAGCTTTCTGGCAGGTGGCAGCTGCCACTTAGGAGCCCACCTGGAGTTGCTCAAGGCCACACAACCCAGCGTGGGTCTGACAGTGAGGTCTCTGCGACAGGAGAACTCGCAGAATCACGTTAGCGCCTTTCTCCTGGGACAGGGGAGACGGATTAAAAGCAATAAATACTGATAAAAGGAACTGACTGACTGGGAATGTGAGGCCTTGGGGAGGGACAGGTGAGGGGAAGGAGGGACCCTGAGGAAAGTCCACCTAGGATGCGCCCCAGGGCCTTACAGACGTCTCTTCTGCAAACGCTGCGTATCTGTGTCTGCAAGATGGAAGTGAGGAAGAACTAAAGGAAGTCAGAGAATGACTGGATAATCATCTATGATACCCGGAGTTTTATACCTTTTTCTCTTCCAACAGAATCCAGTAAATTTAATTACACTGAGGCCTCTACTCGCCACTGTGCAAATCTAGTTTCTGCTCTCGAATCTGTTTTATGGGCCTCTGTGACTAAGGCAATAATCAAATGTACAGTAGATATACGGAAAACATCAAGAGCTACGGATGACCATAAGTTTGAGTACATGTCCACTTCTGTGCATGAAAACAGGAGACACCAGAGATGGCTGAGAAGAGAGCCAGGGATGGACCAGAGCGGAGATGCAGAAGATGCTGGTGCCGCGGGCAGATCGTATGTCATCAGCCGTTAGACCATCTCTGAGTTTTGTGACCTTCTCTGGGGAAGTATCCTTGGCCACTGTCTCTGCTCGCTTCGCCAGAGACACCCAGGAAGGTGAGGCCCCCACCAGGGGATAGACTGTGATGTCACGATATGGGTGTTCATAGCCTGGCCCTCTGTCTCTAGGTGGAGTAGCTTTAAGGTGCAATTTACATGCCAGAGCCCCCTAAGCATTAGGATGTCACCCGAGGTCACACCTTCTCTTGATTTCTTTCCACTCTCCTCCTTTGTTTTCCTCAGCCATTACTTCTGAGAACTCTCCCTCCATCAAGTATGTGCAACCAGATCCCTGTCTCAGGCTCTACTTCTGGGTGACTCAAGCGAAGCCAGACTCTCTTGATTACCAGGTATTGGACAGGTAAGTTGAGAGGGTCCCTCTACTGAGAGGTAAGAAGAAGAGATCAAGTGGGTACAGGACTTAGAGGCGGACAAAAATGGGTTGAGATCCCTGGTGCAGCTGTGTGTGGACTCTGTGGCGTGTGGAGCAGCCTGAGATTCACAAGGCCTGGAATAGACATGGCTCCAGAAGCCTGGCAGGCTGGGGACTGGGCTTCAGTCTGCGAACGTTCTGTGAAGTTTGAGACCACTGGTGCTGTGCTAGAACAGGACTGGTGCACAGGGCACTTACTGCAGAAGCTGAGGAAGGCATGGTAACTCTGTGAGAAGATAAAGGTGCTAAGGACAGGGCCACTGCCTGCTCTCTCTTCAGGTATAAAGCAGGTCCATCCAGGCCTGCAAACCCTACTAATATGTGCTCTGAAGACCCATATGGCTGAGCATAAAATTGGTATGTTTATAGTTAACATCTAAATGACTCTTAGAATCAAAGCACCTCAAAGCAGGATATTGCCTCTGTATTAGTCAGGGTTTGGCAGAGAAGATGAATCAATAGGATGGAGAAATTGGCTCGTGTGATTATGGAGGCTTTGAGGTCCCCAAATCTTCAGTAGATTTCAGATCTCTGGCAAGCTAGAGAGCCGACAACATCAACCTTGGTCTGAAAGGCAGGCTTGAGGCCCAAGAAGAGCTGATGTTTCAGTCTGAGTCCTGCAGCAGGAAAAAGAGCAATGTCCAACTCAAGAAACTCTGACAGGGGGAGTTCTTTCTTATTCCTGAGAAGGTCAGCCCTTTGTGCTATGCAAGTCCTCAGCTGATTAGATGAGGCCCACCACATTACAGAGGGCAATCTAATTTACTCACTCGACAGATTCAGATGTTAATCTCATCCCAAAACACCCTCACAGACACTCCCGGAATACTTTTTGGCCAAATAGCTGAGCACCCCATGCTCAGTCAAGCTGCCATACAAAATTAATCATCACAGCCCCAGTCACATATAATCTAGCTCCGCCCTCAAGCTCAGCCAGCTCAAGAACCCTAGGTATTTCCTAAATAGGTCCAGAGACAGTTACCTTTGCTAGAAATGTCAGCCAACAGCCCTTTAGGAATGCAAAAGACAAATATGTTCATTAACACAACAAATATTTAAGAAATTCTGATTAGGAATATTATGGGAAAGGTGTTATGGGCAAAATAGGCATACAAATATTGAAGGTAAAATTAAGACTCCTGAGACTATACTCTTGAGACATACATGGAGGGGGAAAAAAATACCCTTTTCAATTCTCTTACAATTCTTGTACTTAACATAAAAATTGACAAGAATCCCATCTTGGTGCATCTTTAACACCTAGCGCGTCAGTTTCACTGGCAATTCTAAGTACCAAACTGGCAATCCTAAGTACCGAACTAGAATTTAGTATCACTGATTTCTTTCCTTGATATTTATTTTTATGAATATTTTGTATTTATGATAAACAATACTGCTCTTCCATTTACATTAGGAATACAAAATTTTCCTTATAAATAGCTTCACATAATAATGTAAGTACATATAAAGATAGGTTACAACCGAAAAAATGTGACAGAGGAGCAAACAGGCCAACCATAGTGAAAGGGGATAAAAATGAAGCTTGGGAAACACTATTTTACATTATTAATATCTGAAAATTTAAAAAGTGGGGGAGGGGGTAGGTAAAGAAACTGGTCCTGGAAAGTCTAGCAAGAAAAGATAGGAAGAAAACAAAGAGCCATCTATTCAAGTTCATAATGACACAGAATAAATGCTGCCTCCTTATTCTTGATAAAACATTACCATGTTACTCCCCAAGAAGGGAGGGAGTCAAAACTAATGCAGGCGGCTTCTAAACCTTTGCTAAGAATTACAGAAACAATTACTTCTACCTGCCAGAGATTCAAAAGCCATAGGGAAACAGGCCAGCTCAGGAGTAGCTAAACGAATTTCCATTGATTTACTTCTATTTTATTTAAATTAACTAAAGGATTTGAGTCAAAGTTCCTTAAAGTCAGATATGCCCATACAATATCCAGGTGGTTAATTAAGTATAAAGGTTTAATTTCTGATTTAAAAAATTAGCTAAGAATATTGATGAGAGTGTATTCTAGGTACTAAATCTTTGTATCAAATTATCCCAAAACTTGGAGGTGTAAGACAACCACGTACTCTGTTCATACATTCCGTGACTCAGGAATTTGAACAGGGCACCAACGGGGCCATCTGACATTTAGAAGGTGGAATCGTCTGAAGGGTTGGCCATTCCCCTCACGTCTGGGGGGCTGATGGGGCCTCAGTTCCCTGTCAGGGGGGCCTCTCTGTGTGGCCTCCACGTGAGCTAGACTGACCTTCCTTACAGCATGGCAGCCAGGTTCCAAGGGTAAGCATCCCATGAGTGAGACAGAGCCAGATGGAAGCTGTATCATCTTTACCACCTAGTACTCAGAAGTCTCACGATGTCCCTTGTACCACATTCTAAATAGTTGGAAGTGGGTCCATAAGGGTAGCCCGGACTCAAGGAAGGCTAGGATTAGGTTCTACCTTTCGTGGGGAGAATGTCAGAGAATTTTCAAGCAGCCAGAACAGAGGTGTAAGAACAGGTTTCTCTGCAGCCGGGCCTTACCGCCCTCTCCCTACAAACATCCCGCCTAACGGTGGCCATCGGCCATCGTGGTCCTCAACCACACGCCGTATTACCTGCCTGCCCAGCCAGAGGGCCTTACTCTGCCTCTTCCCCATTTCAAGGGCCTGAACCTTCACAACCCAAAGCCCAAAGAAATGAGAGCTTAAAGTAGGTGAGAGAAAGCCCAAGATGAGAGAAAGAAAGCAGGAACTGACAGAAAGCAGGAACGGGCGGGATGAACAAATTCAAATCCTTCTTCCTGGTAACAAGTGGATGTTCAAAGGAATCAGTGCCACAAAGACGCCCTGAGGGGACATGGCATGGACGTGCATCTTTGAAGTCACACATTCTATAAAAAGGCCTGGAAAGCAGTGAGTTGCGCCTTAAAAGGGAGAGCCCCTGGCGCCTGGATGAGAGCGCGCCTCTCGGCTCAGAGCTGGAGCCTCAGCTTGGCTGGGGCAGGGGCCGCCAGGCTGCCACGCCAAGCGCCGGGCCCTGTCTCTGATGAATACAGGCAACAAAGTATCAGCCAGCGGAAGAGCTCCGTGAGAAGAGATGGGAGGTCCTCCCGGGGCTTATTCAGCTCAGTCAAGCCAGATTCATTTAAAAGGAAGAAAAAAAAATTAAAAACAAGCAACTTCCTACCAATGATGGCAAATAATTTCAGCATTTTCTTAAAATACTCCCAAACATCACCTGTTGGATGCCAAGGGCATGGGGGGGACCTTGTCGATGATGACCATTTGTCATTCCAGGGGAACAAACAGAGTGACTGGAATTTGGTGGCCACTGCCCAGTTTCTGTATCTCCTGAGGATACTGAGTTCCCAGGATCCATGAGTTCCTGGCGGTTCTCTCACGGAGCACGCTTCCCACATCCTATATGAGGAGCCAAAAGAGAGGGCTGCTTGTGTGCTTTTCCTAAAAGCTTTCTTTCCCCTGGACTCATGTGAAGGAGTCGTAGGAGAATCTGCGTTGTGGAGTTGGTGCACTTAGCACAGCCAGCACGTGGGTTACAAGAGGAGGTTGGGGGGAGGGAGGGGAGGGAGGACAGGGAGGGCGGGGCAAGTGCGGGGGCAAGTGCGGGGGCAAGTGTGGGGCAAGTGCAGGGGCAAGTGCGGGGCAAGTGCAGGGGCAAGTGCAGGGGCAAGTGCGGGGCAAGTGCAGGGGCAAGTGCGGGGGCAAGTGCGGGGCAAGTGTGGGGCAAGTGCAGGGGCAAGTGCAGGGGCAAGTGCGGGGCAAGTGCAGGGGCAAGTGCGGGAGGAACGGATTCGAGGGACTAGGCTTGTCATTAAAATCATCCCAACATATATACTTTTCGGTAAGCAGTTTGACAATATGTAACCGGAGCTTTGAAAACAAGGCAACTTTATATTCATGGCCCAAGGAGTTCCATTCCCCCAGTGCCAAGAATTCCTCAAGAATTTATGGTAAGGGGTTAAAAACAAAAAAACAAAACAAAATGAAACAGACAAAACGTAGGCATCCTAAAGTCACCATGCGGTTTACCACAGAAACACCGGAAGCAGCGAACGCCCAGTCACGTGGCTGGCGACCTAGAGTCCTGCGGGGTTAGTAAGAGGGGAGCTGCAGCTTGACCAGCTCTGCGTCTGGCATTGCCATGCACCTGTTCCCGTTCCCAGTCTTGTTCAGACCTACCTGGAGTCCCTCGGGTTTGGCACCACAGCGGTTTTACTATCAGGGGAGACGCACTGCACGGTGGGCTCAGGAGTCAGAGCCCTGGGTTCCGGGCCGGTCACTAACCCTCAGCAGCTGGGTGACTTTGAGCACAGTCTCTAGCCTCTGTCTGAGCTCCCTGGCGCTGCTATAACAGGGAACCACAAATGGGTGGCTTAAAACAACAGCAGTGTATTCTCTCATGGTTCTGGAAGCCAAGAGTCCAAAATGCAGGTGTAGGTGTCGTCAGGGCTCTGTTCCTGCAAACCATTAGGGAGGATCTGCCCCTGCCTTGTTCAGCTGGGGGTGGGTGGCTGCAGGAGGTCCTGGGCTTGTGGCCACATGACTCCCTGACCTCCTCTTCCTCCTCTTCTCTCAAGTCTCCCCCTACTTTCTTCCTGACAAGGACACTTGTCCTTGCACTTACGGCTCACCTGGATAACCCAGGAATAGCTCCTCGCTTTAAGATCATTCACTTGATCACATCTGCGAAGTCCTTTGTTTTCCAAATCAAGCCACATTCACAGGTTCTGGGAACCAAGGACATGCATGTATCTTTCTGGGGAACCACCATGAAACCCACTACATTCTTCCTGAGCCAAATTTCCCTCATTTATGAAATAGAGACCATCAGAGTGGCCCCTGCACTTGGGGAGGACTAAAGGCCGTGACCCCCGCACCATTTCTATTCTTCCTTTGACTTCCACCTTACAAAGAGGGAAACAGGACGCAAGAAGGTTCAAGCGGCAGATTTAAGGCCCCACAGCCTATCAGCGGATGAGTCTAGATGAGGACCCGCTGGAGTTATCCTCAAAAGGAAGGTTATTTTTCCTCTTGGAATTAGAGAGAGGAAAAGCTGGAAGACTCCAGAGACCATGCAGACCAGCAGGTCTCAAAGTGTGGCCCAGGGACCCTATCAGAGGCTCTGTGAGGTCAGAATTTTTTTCATAGCCATGCGAAGATGTTATCTGACTGATTTTATTTTATTTTTTTCATTTTCTTACAAGTAGATGTAAAGCTTTCCAGAGGCCACATGACATATGATATCGCAACAGACTGAATGCAAAAGCAGATGTGAGAGTATGGCTGTTTTCTACAAAGTCAAGTGTTAAAGAGGTTTGCAGAAATATATGATGACGCTACTCTTACTCTTCATTCGAAAAGGCACTTATTTTTCATAAATACGTTCTTCATGATTTTTAAGTGAATAAATAACAATGTAATTCAAATGAATAATAATATAACCATGCAATATAATAATGTGTTTTCTATTTTAATTGCTAAGATAATAAATAACAACAGATATAATCCACATAAGCAAAAGTTCTTTGAGGTTCTGGATAATTTTTAAGAGTCCTGAATCCTGAGACCTGTGTGTTTGGGAAGCGCTGATACAGACCAAGGCTGGCGGGCGGTAGGATGCATGCTTTACCTTCTTAGGTACACAAACAACGGCTTGCCTGGCCCCCATTCTCCATCAGTTTAGCCACCATCCCACAAAAGAAACAAAAAGCAATATTGTGTCTCCACCACAGGCCATACAGGAGTGACTCCTCTTTCCCCCTGCATCCTGCCCCAAGTTCAAAGTCCTCTCCACATAGCATGACTAGTAGCCAGGGCTCTTTCCATTGCTAGTGAGAGACACTTGACAGAAGCAAAAGAAGAGAAAAATTCCGGGAAAGCTACAGGAGAGTGCACAGAACTGCAGGAAACAGTTCAGGAACCAGAGCAGCCCCAGGGAACCCCAGGGCCTGGCACCCTGGGCTCAGGTCTCCTTTGTGCCCCCCGCCCCGTCTCTCTCATCCCTGCATTCTGCAGGGTGGCGGAGGGCCGGGAAACGAGCCCCTGGTGGCTCCGGGTGATGGCTTTCCATCCCCAGGACAGAGGCACGGAAGTGCTTCTGAAGAGCATCACTGTCTCCACCCCACGGACGCACCGAGGAGTCTCTCGTGAGTCAAACACACACATCTGTGGCTGAGAGCCTGTGGCCTCATGGCCTAGATGAGGGAAACACATTCTCAAATGAAGATGCAGGTTGAAAGACAAGAAGGGGAAAGCATGCCAGGATGACTAAAACCACGCAGGCCCTCTGCTGTGCTCAGACCGGCCCAACCAGCAGGGCTACGCCATCACACCAATGAGCGCCGCTGGGCACTACTATGTCAGGTCCACCTCCCCCACCCTCTTTTCACAGATGGAGAAACCAGTGTCTGCTGCTTCCACAGAGCTATTCTGGACTAGCTATTCTGAATTCTTCATTGCCACATGCAACTGCCACAACAGAAGGGAGATAAAACCCCAGCAGCCCCTGGTGCGTAGAATCTGGGGCCTAGGATCTTAGGTACACAAACAACGGCTTGCCTGGCCCCCATTCTCCATCAGTTTAGCCACCATCCCACAAAAGAAACAAAAAGCAATACTGTGTATCAAGTGATGATCACATAAAAGCCAGCTTCAATCCAGCTAAAGAACCACCCATTCCATATCAGGGGAGGGTTACTGAAGGCAGGTTACTGAAGGGCAAAAAGAAACTAAAACTTCACATACCAGCTCTTGTCCATTCCATTCACAAATGTCCACTATGGGAACCTGAAGTACATTTGTGTCTTGGGGCTTGGTTCTAGACATCACTAGGAAAGGTAAGCGATCCTGTTTCCCTCTTTGTGTACTCTGCCAGGAAGCTCAAAGGCCCCCTTTACCTGATTTAAAGGCCCTTCTGACACTTACTTTATGCACTAGCTTTGGTCTTGATTTTGTGTTGTATTTCCTACTCTCCTACTACCTCTCCTTGATCTCTCCGTGTTCCCCCCACATTTATTACACTCCTATTGGGCTGTCTAACTGTTTTTTACTAATCCTGCAAAAGCCAACAGCTCCTTCCTACATTTCCTCATTTCCTTAATGCACCTACGTGTTTAATGACAAAGTAAAGCTGACTGACCCAGCAGCAACGAGAAAGCCCTGCATATCTAATGCAACCTCTATTTTCCCATGAAGGCTGTGTTAGCAGCTGTGGAGAAACCAAGGCTAGTGTGCCTCCCACTTCCCTGTGTGCAGCTGTTCTGGAAACCGGCTTGCCAAGGAGCTTTGCCCAGGAGTTAGCGCAGTCAGTGATTTGACGTGGGGAGGGACTGGCTCAGAAGAGTCACAAAATCTGAGGGTCTCTTGCCTTGCCTCACCCCTCTGTTGAAGCACTCAAATCCAGAATAAAATACAAAATAGGATAACAGATGCCATTAGTGAAGACCTCTGTTAATGCACTAATCTTGACAGAACTAACCAACAAAGCAAAGGATGGGGGGGAGGGAGGCAACATGGTGCGGTGCTAGCAGCAAAACAGAGGACTGAACAAAAGACTGCTGGCAATTTCCAGATCACCCCAGGGGCTGTGGATATCTCTTAGTGGCCATCAGGGGACAGGACAGAGCCCCATCTGCTCCCAGGACACCGTGCTCCTCAAGGGCTCACGCCACAGCTAACCCATGCCGGGTACCGGCAGCAGACCCCACGTTCGGCACGGAACTGAGATACCGCTTCGGCGGGAAGATGGGAGTCTCTGGCTCTGCAAAGCCCTGGGCTCCAGGCACCGTGACAGATGCTCTACACACATCACGCCACTGACACTCCTGACGCCACCTTTCGATGAGGCAAGATCAGCTGCAGCCATGCTGGGGATCCTGTCCGAGGATGAAGGACGCCACACGTGCCGAGCAGACATTCAGGCCCAGGAACGATGGGGGCACACCCTGGTCTGTGCGCCATACAGCCATGTCCCTGAGGAAGCTTTCCCAGACCCCCAGCCACCCTGTTTCTTTGCTCACCGGCTCCTTTGCTCCCCCACGCCCTCCTCCATCAGACAGGTGTGAGCTCAGGTACGGTGTGCACTATCGGGACTGAAAGGCTCACGAGGCGAGGTACTTCTCTGAGACGGGTGCTGCATGTCGCAGTGGAATCGTGTCCCCACAAGTGACACACTGACGTCCTGACTCCCCCTATCTGCAAGTGTGACCTTATTTGGAAACAAGGGCTTCGCAGATGATCAGGTCAAGAGAATACCATACTGGAGTGCAGTGGTTCCCAATCCAAAGGCTAGAGTCCTTGTCAAAAGAGGAGAAAAGACAGAGACCCACAGGGAAAAGGCCATGAAATGCCTGCAGCAGAGAATGAAGTGATACGTCTCTAAGCCAAGGAACACCAAGGACTTCTAGCAATACCAGAAGCTGAGAAAAGCCTGGAACAGACATCCCTGAGAGCCTTCACAGAGAGCAGTGCCCTGCCAATGCCTTGATTCAGGAATGCCAGGCTTCAGAATTCAGAGCATGTATTTCTGCTGTTTGAAGCTGCCCAGTTTGTAGGACTTTCCTAGGACAGCCCTGGGAGGCCCTTGCAGGCCATCGATGCAGAAAGCACCTGCAGACCACCTACTTTGTGCCCAGGCTGGTCGCTGGGTGCGCAACCTCCTGAGATGCAAAAGGAAACAGACAAAACACACCATTACCTTGAGAGACTCTTAGGGGAAAGAAACAGGGATGAGATACATCTAGAAAATTCCATACACACACAAAAGCTCATCCCATCACTTTCACTGCTCCCCAGAAAATGTCTCCTTGAGGGAGCAAGAAATGGTTGTGTCATATTTATTCAGAGCTTACAGAATGTGGTTTTCAATCCCAAGGGCAATGAGATGATTTCGATGTAAGCTGAGGGGGAAACTGCATGGAAATGCTTTCTCAGCTCCGGGGATATTCATCATTTTACCAGGGGACTTCACATGAATGCATCTGCTTGTCCCAATTCCCAAAACCAAGGGGCTTTGACCTGCCCCACTGAATAACATAAGGGCATGCCGATAACTCCGATAATCTGTTACAGACAGACGATGCTCATCGTGGGTACAACATGCTAAAAACTCTTTGCTTTAACTTCTGGAAGAAGGAGGGGCATGAATGAAGGAAAGAAAGATCATTCTCAAGAGCTGTTGCTAAAAGTCATGTTCCTGAAAACTCTCTTGTTTTCAGAGAACTCAGGAAAAGCTGAGCTGCAAGTTATCGCTGAGATAATGGAATCCAACTGGGATTTATTTTCTCAGTGGGGACTTTGCTCATTCCCAGTAACCAGAGCCCCAAGAAGAGTGCCCAGTCTGTGACAGGCACTCCTGAAAGATTTAATCCCAGATTAAAAACGTGCGTTCCAGAACAGGGGATGTGGCCAAGACAGGTTAGATCTTCACTAAGCCTGTTTCCTTCCTGGACATCCTCAACTCTTACAGCGGAATGAGGGTGGACAGGAGGTATGCTGCTTCCAGGCCTGGCTCAAAGAACAACCCCCATGGTTCTACATTTCCTTTCCCTCCTCTTCTGCTAAGCCTAGATGAAAGGGTCCCTAGGGGGATGAGTGGTGGGTGAAACTCCTGGAGAGGTAAAATTTAGGTCTCTGAATGACCAACAATAGACTATGACCACAGCAAGAAAGAAACCCTTATTATATTAAGGGTTAATATGTGAAACTTTGGAGTTTTCTGTTACATCAACTAACTTACTCTGATATAAGGAACAAAGAGTAAATCCCATTTTTGACCTTGGCAGAGACAGAAAAACAGTAAGCACCTGTGAGGGGTAACCTCAGAGGGAGTGCCAATGGCCAGATTAGCAGAGATGCTGCGGACATTACTGAGAATCCCTGAGAGACAGACCAGGGGATGCTGGCTGCGGGTAGAAGGTGGTCTGGGAGAAGCAGGAAAGAGTAAGATGGAAAAAGGGAAACATGCAGAGAAGAACAAGGAGACAGATTCATCTTCTGGCTTATTATGGTCATTTCTAACCACAGCCCGGCACAATCTGGGCTCCCTACAGTCACCTGTACCTCTCCTACCTCACACCACACGGGGGAAAGTGTTTTAGCAAAGCCCAAACTGACGAATATGGGAAAGAAATGGGAAATGAGAAAAGATACCCAAAGGTCTCTTGCGTTTATGTTTTATGGGGCTCAGTTGTTCAAAATCTTCCCAGGTGACCCTAACGTGTTGCCTGAGTTGAGAACCATTGCTACAGAGTGAACCTGAAACATAAAAAAGACAATAAGGGGCCCTGGCTGGCTCAGTTGGTACAGCATGTGACTCTCGATCTGAGGGTCTTGGGTTCAAGCCCCACACTGTGTGTGGAGCCTACTTAAAAAATAAAAATAAACAAAGAAGCAAATAAATGTCCTGTAGCTACTAAGAAGGCCTGACAATCACAGAAGGATACTCAGTTCTCCATTTCCGTTAACCAGCACAAGTGGTGGGAGACCAGCTTGGTCTCGACTTTTCCTTGCTCAGAATCTAGTTTCACCCAGATGCACACAATTCCCAGCTTCTATCCCTTTGCTTATTGTTGAAAAAGACTACAGTTTTTGTTTTTTTTTTTTTTGTAAACCTTGCCCCAGTTACAACCTCTACCTCCAACTCCTGCTAGTCTCTCCACTACAGTGGCCACTGGTGGCCTCCGGTGGCCCTCAAGCGCACCGCGGCCACTGGTGGCCTCCGGTGGCCCTCAAGCGCACCGCGGCCACTGGAAGGCCTTCTTGCTTCGTGCACTCACTATGTCCCGTGCAAGAAGTGGATGGTGGCTGCCAAGTCTGCCACTGATTATGGATGCCTCCTATGTGCCAGGCACTGGGACAACTGCTGTTTATTTCAGAGTCAGGTTCAGATGTTATCTCTCTCATTTGCCCCTCAGACATCTCCACGAGTTAGACCCTGTGATCACTGCCGTGGTACCGATGAGGAAACTGAGCCCGAGAAGACTGATTAAAACTGCCCAAAGTCATGCCATGCAACCAGCAAGTGGCAGAGCTGGTCCTGGACCACAAGTGTGCCTGACTACGGAGTCAGTGGCCATGTCGCCTCCAGGAGGCTGTGGTCAGTACATCTGTCCCCATGCCTTGTCGGTCACCTCTGCTAGGAAAGACAGGGAGCACACCCCATGCAGACTGCTTCCTTGGTGTTTTTTGCAAGTCTGGGCATGCTGGGGCTGCTCGGTCGATGCCGAATGAATAACTGAACGAATTGCTCTTAATTCTGACGGGACCAGAGTACGCATAATCACCATCTCCATCAGCATCTGTGAAGGAAGGTAAAGTATTGTGAAAACTGCAGTTTCTTCGGGTGCCTAGGTGACTCAGTTGGTTAAGCATCTGTCTTTGGCTCAATCATGATCTCAGGGTTCTGGGAACAAGCGTCGTGTCATCGGGCTCCCTGCCTAGTGGGGAGTCTACTTCTTCTGCCCGCTCCACATTGCTCGCGCTCTCTCAAATTAATTAATTAAATCTTTAGAAGAGAAACTGTTTCTTGATTGAAACACACACACACACACACACACACACACACACACCAATATCCGAAGTGCCACCTTCTAGGAAAAAAGTGGCTAGATCCTAATTTAATAATTGATCTAAATAGCTCCTTAATGGACAACAGGCGCCAAAGGTCAGTCCTGGGTCACGGCTGGGCTGACCGGGATCACAGGGATGGTAAATTCTGGCTTCTGCACCCATGTTCGTATCTGCTCAGTATGCTTTATTCACTGGGACAGGAAGCAGGGCCTCTTATTTGCCGGGATTGAGAAGGGACAATCTGTGGGGCACCTGCTCTGTGTACAGCGGGGGCACCGTCGCTCACCAACCGTCAGCACATCTCTGGGAGGAAGCAAATGGCCACTTGTATTTCAGAACGGGCTTGGGCGGGGTGAGCTCTTCCGCTAAGGTCACAGAGCCAGTGACCGGTAGAAGCAGGCTTCGAATCCAGGGCCTTCTGATTCCCAAGTACATATAGAGCATACTTCTAAAAGGAGGCGTTCGGACTGCCCCGAACTTAACATGCAGGGCTTCTGAAGAAGAGAAATGCTCTGTGCTCTCCCCCTAGCCCTCGGAGAACACGTGGCCGGCCTGACAGGTCCACAACATCTGGTCTCCAACATCCCCACGTGGTAATGGCAACAACTGTTATCACCATACAGATTCTGTAAAAAGGACCGAGGCACCAACAAGGTAAATGTAAAAAGTATTATGACACATATAAAACCTGGGGGGGAAATGTGAGATAGAATATTGGGAAGAAAAAAAAATCATTCTTTTCATTATAGGAATATACTATTTTTTTTTCCCCTTATAGACACAGGACATGTCAGTTAGATCCGATGAGCTGTGAGATACTTATGGCACTCGCCGGCTGAGAGACACAGACCATGTGGTCCCCAAATCAAGAACCACAGTTTAAGGAGATGCAGGACTAAGAGATTTATATAAATACACATCCACGAGTGATCACCAATAAACCACCCCAATCACACAGACTAACAGGAAGCAGGCGCTGGCAACAGTAAATCCAAAAGCTGAAAGGGAGCGCTCTGGGCACGTCCTCATCAGGGATCCTGATGGCTTTTCCGCCACCGGAGACGAGCTCTGGGTTTCATTCCGAGAACTGAGGGGGATGTACTTATCTTTCAGTTAGGACCAAATTAATTTTAATGCAGCTTTGTGGCTCCTGCTTAAACAGCTGTTTATTCTCTCCCCAAGAAATTATCTAATGTGCTTTTGGAACGGCCACTTGGACGCTGCTTGGATAACAGACTTGGGGAATAACCCTAAACCCTGCAAGAGACAAACAAGTAGAAGCCAGTGGAAATTTATAGCGTAACCCAAGCTTGCAGAATCATAAAACTCGAGTGTTTTCCTTAATATAGTCAGAGTCACACATTCAATTCAAGGGTCAAGAATTTGAAACATTGGCAGGCTTCCTATGACAAATATGGTGGTCTGAAATCTTAAACATCTGGCTCTAGTTCTCAAAGACACATTATAATAGCAGATCCTGAGGTAGAGTGACTGGTTCCTAAGGACTTTCCTAGAACAATAGTGGCATTTTAGAAGAGGAGAAAGAAAAGAAATAAGAGGGAAAAAATTCCAAACAATGACAACAAAAAAACATTGCAAATTTTGAAACATAAAGTGAGGTATAAGGTGTGTGCGCATGTGTGTGTGTGTTTTACCAGATATGGCCACAGGCAAGCAAAATTTCTTGGGAAAAGAAAGAAAATAATTTAGAAAGAGCCATATACCTGTCATGCTCAGACTATTATTAAGATTCTCCCTGTCTTACACTTGCACATAATCTTCAAGTCTATCAGACAAATCACAGTGGGCCTAGAGCCTTACTGGTGGGGTCTAAAAGAAACACATCAATTTTCAAACACTAACAATTTTAAATTAGGACAAGAAGGAATATTGTTAGTAATACCGAGAAGCAAGAGGGAGGCATTTCAACTTGCAGAATAACAATACGATTAAATTGAAATCGTTGTTTTCCGAACAGTCATTTTATAAAATGTACAGTAACGCTTTTATATGTAAATTATCTAAACTCAAAAACCTTTCACTTTAAATTGAATTGAGACTAGCTTAAAGTAGAACACTTTGGTGAAAACGTGCTCAAAATGAATAAAACTGCAAAGTGAAACAAATAATATTTTGCAGAAAAATACTGCAAATAAATGCTAGGTTTTTCTTTCTTTTTTGTTGTTGTGGTTATTGTTTATTTGTTTTGCTTTTGATTGATGTGTGTTATACTAAGAGAAACAGGTAAAACTCCTGCCTGCAAATTCATTTTTACCTTTGCTACTGTTTAAAGTTAAGTGATATTTTCCAGTTGGTAAATTATAAATGTTACTAATACATTTCAGAGTAGGTGAAAATATTAGGAGCCAGTGTAAGGTAGGACAAACTAACTTATTTGAATAAAGATGCTTATTCCAAAATGTCCTTTCAATGCATCCAGGGTTCTCATTTCCTTTGTAGAAAGTCTTATTTAAAACCCCTCTCTCAGGGTGCCTGGGTGGCTCAGTTAGTTAAGCATCTGCCTTTGGCTCAGGTCATGGTCGCAGGGCCCTGGGATCAAGCCCCCCATCGGGCCTCCTGCTCAGTGGAAAGTCTGCTTCTCCGTCTGCCTCTCACCCCGTTTGTGCTCACTCTCCCTCCCTCGCTCAAATAAATAAATAATAAAGTCTTTAAAAAGAGAAAACCCTCTCTCTTTCCTTAATTAACAACACGCGTGTCCCCCATCGACGAGCATCTCGTCTTGATGCTCTTCCTTGGGTGGCTGTTACATCTGCAGTCTTTTTCAGTGCACGTGTGACCATCTCCCCAGTGAGACCGTGTACTCTTTTAAGGCAAGCTTGGCTATCTTTGGATTTTTGCTCTTTCCCTGAGCTGACACAACAACCTGATAGAAGATTTAGCATCTGGTGGTCTCCCAAGAATGAATGAGCAGGGATGGTTGGTGAGACTCTCCGGGGACTTTCTCCTCCACCACAACCACTCCCACCATGGAGATAGCTAGGGGCCATGTACTGTGCTTAACACAGTATGTGTCGAGACTTAGAAAAATGGGCTTCCAGAGGAAAGTGGTTACCCACATAACCAAAGACTGAGGGGCGCGGGGGTGGGGGGTGGGCAGAGCTTGGATCTGAAACCAGGTGTGTGTGATGGGAGGCTCATAATCTTAACCAATCCCCTTTAGATCCGTGGGTCAGGAATTCTGCTTGTCCACACTACTGTTTTCTATAGTGCCTGGTACCTTACAGATTTAAAAAAAAAAAAAAAAAAAAAAAAAAAAGGAGTGTCAGTTCAAGGTTTTTCAGAAGAGCCCTGGATGATATTTTCCCCGAGTCATGGACCATGACCATGGACCCACACTATCTCCCAGTCTTCAGCTTAGCTTCTCGGTTCTCTCAACGCCTTGTTTCCCTGCTCCCCCAAATCAACCACCACAACATTTGAGAAATATTTGTCACCCACATAAATACTTCCTTTACAAAAAAAAAAAAAAAATTCTTACGAAAACTGGGAGTCTCCTGAGCTATATACCTTTTCCATGGAGAGTATGTAAAGCAGCAGAGAATTTTCTACATATGTATTCACCAATTCATACTGTGACAAGTAGTAAAAAACATGCTTTCCATTCAGGTATGGAAAATAGGCAGAAGCTACGCATTTAGTTTTAAAGTCTGACTGTTAACTCTGAGGTTGGCAGAGAAAGAATCGAATTCATTTAACTCCAAACACTGTAAAAACCCTGTGATAACTCCTGAGCCAGACTTTTTTTTTTTTTTCCTTTCCTTTCCTTTCCTTTCTTTCTTCTTCTTTCTTTTTTTTCCTGTTTGGCACTACAATAATTCTTTTATGATGGTATCCAGTGAGAATCCCTCATGGAATTTCCTCTTACCATGGAAATGCATATGGCCTCTGTGGTACAACAGCTGTGTAACTACATAATTGTTTACAAATGCGCAAAATAAGTACCCAAACCAATAAAAAATAATAACTCGGGCATCCATAAAGAAAAGATTCTATAAACATGCAATGGCCCATACTTTCTCTATAAATAACTGTTGAGGCAAAAACACAACCACCAGAACCCCTGATTTCTAATCCCTTTCCATAAAGTAAATAGCACTGGCAGCCTGGCAGCCTGATACCATTGTGCTTTTCCAAGCAAAAATGCTTTTTTATTAACATTTATCATTTAGGCACCATTAAAGGAACTGCAGCAAAAGTGGATCCATTTACAGTAAGACACTTGGTGTTGAGACCACTGTGTTCTGAATATGCTTCCCACCAGCACACGGCTTCCCACCATCACTTAGGAGATGGGGGGCCACAGAAAGGGAAATACTAACACGAAGTGATGGTGAGGAGGAAGGAGAAGAAAAATATGGATCCTTTCAAATATGCTTCAGGTACTGCCCATCAGAATCCTCCACTAGATCCGCCAGAGTCCAACCCTAAGGAATTCTGTACTGAGTCTCTAAAAAGAAATGAAGTCTTGTCCTTCAGGGCGTCTGCCTGGAATACTCATCCCTCCATCCAGCCCACCTCCTCAGTGTGTCTGGGGAAACTCCTATTCACTCATCAAAACCCAACTCGACTATCCCCTCTCCCAAGAAATGTCCCTTGTCCAACAGCGGAGAGAGGAAATCATGCCCTTCACAGCGGCACCTCTGCATCTTCTAGCAAACTGTCCTCGATACACAGTTGCGGCCATCCGAGCAAGACTGGAGCACTGTTCAAAAGGCAGGAGCTACACAACAATGAATAAGATGGACAAAAAGCGAGTTGTCTATAAACATATGGCTAACTACATACATAGGATACTATCAGGTAGGGTTGTAGTATTTCAGCTTCTGTACTTTTTGCAATTATTACGCTCTGTCTCCCAGTAGAGACTACTGACTACTGTGTTTCTATACTCACATGGTTTCTCAACTTAGCACTCTCTACTGAATTGAGTTAAATTTTAAAAAACCACATCAACTATCAGCACAGTGTGGGTCAAGTATAAGGCCTAGAGACAGGGACTGGATTTGGACAAAATGTCTCTGCCCTCTCGAGTCAAAGCCTGGGCAACAGTGGTCATGATAGTTTTGACCACGATGTGATAAAACTGCTTATCCTTTTATACTTTCCAGAGCAAATGTTCTTTCCCATCATCCTCACAACCAAGAGAGGTGTCATCAGTTCGACTTTACTGAGTGTCAAGGAATTCATTCCCTATTCCCTGATCTGGAGCAAGGGTACAGGAGATACCCCTTCTGCAACAAAAACAGGAGAATGAACATGAAGCTAGTAAGACTGGTTAAGGAAAGCCGACTAAAGGAATGGTCGCCCACAAGAAGGGTGGTGACCACCCAGAGGGGGAATGAGGATACAGACCAAGAAGATGCTGGGTCGAAAATCCAGAACAAAAGAAAGGCCCTGCAGTTGGATGGGGCTCCTACCTGCTTGTGGCCCATACCTCCAATGAAATCTCCCTAGAGACCGTCCCCTGGGCTCTACCTTGATGTCACCGGAAAAGTAGCATGGAGACGTGAGAGTTGCCACAGAGCTACAGACATGTCCAACAAGGGCGGGGAGGATAATGGCGTGGAGGTATGTACAGGGTAGCACGGGGACCCCAGAGTATGGACTTTGGTGAAACTGAACGTGCATCGAGGACAAGGGTCTTGGGAAGATTCCTCTACATGTGATTCTAGTCTTGAAGGGCAAGCAGAACTTGTTGGGTGCACTGGTTCCTAGAAAGGCTACAGCAAACTACCAGAAACTGGCTTAGAACCACAGCAGGGTTATTGTTTCACAGCTGTGAAGGCTAGAATTCTGAAGCCAAGGTGTCGGCAGAGCCACCCTCCCCCTAAAGCTTCTAGGGGAGAATCCTTCCTCCCCCTTCCAGCTTCTGGTAGCCCCAGATGTTCCTCAGCTTGCAGCAGGGTGATACCTATGTATGCCTTCGTCTTCCCATGACGTTTTCTCTGTGTCTCTTCACATCATCATCCTGCTCTAGGTTCACCTCTGTGTTCACATTTCCCCGGTATATAAGGACACCATCATATTGGATTAGGGCCTACCCAACGACCTCATTTGAACTTGATCACCTCTGGAAAGATGCTATTTCCGAAGAACGTCACATGCTGAGTTCCTGGAGATTAGGCTTCAACTTGTCCTCTGGACCTTTATTTGGGTGCCACAATACAACCCACAGCAATAGAATAGTGACAAGGGCAGGGCAAGGGGGAGTAGTAAACAACATAGTAGGGAAAGGGCATGTTGTCCTTTCCAAAAATATCTGTGTTGGGACCTGTCTCTTCCACTTATTACCTGTGCCCTAGGGAAAGTCTCAACAATGTCGTCCCTGTTTTCTCATGCGTAAAATGAGGGGGTTAACAACATACCTCATAGCCAGTTATGAGGATTAAATGAGCTAACTCAAGTACCAGGTAGATGAGCAATTGATGGACTTAAGAGATTCTCTCCATTTCCTTTCTTTTAGACCTTCCTCTTGGTGATAATGTTCATTAACCAGCATCCTCTCTAAGCCCCCATGCTTTCTCACTCAGAGCCATGCAAGACCTCCTATGGCAGATGCCGTGGTTGGTTACCCACCAGCCTTCTCCCCTGCACACTAACACATGCTACCCAGCATCCCCTGCTGCCCAGAAGGCCATGTGACAAAGTGCACCTGCGAATTAGACGTATGCAAAAGTCACTTGGGGGATTCTGGAAAGCTTTTGCCTTTCCCATTAAAAGGGTCAGACCCTTCTCTTTCTTCCCACCTGGAACCCAAATGGTATGTCTAGTGCAGTGATGGCCATCTAAGAGCCCAGAGAAATGACCTAGAGAATCACAGGGCTGGTGACCCCGAACTCTGACAAGTGTTGTGCTGCTGAGCCAGCTGAGCCACTGCCAGCAGTTGCCTCCCTCTGGGGTTCTTGTTAAGCAAGAAGAGACAGAGCCCTATTTGTTTAAGCTAATTTTACTTGTGTTTTCTCTAACCTGCCGCTGAACTCACTCTTCGATGATAAACCTTCTAATTGGTCTCTCTGTTTCCAGTCCTAAACCATGATGATCCACTCAACACCCAACAGCCATCGTGTGGGCTGGAGTCACATCATAATATACCACGTCATAAGTGATACCTTATATCAAACATATATATCATATTATCCTATCGTATCCTATCCACCTCTCTCTAGCTGAAAACTAGCCAGTGGCTCCTTACTGAAACCAGAATCCCGTGTCAAGCCCTCGTATGGTTGACAAGGCTCCGTGTGATTTGGCCCAGGCCTACCTCTCAGCTTCCACCTCGAATCTCCCCCTTGATTTATTCTGTTCTAACTCCACCAAGTCTCTCTGCTTCCTCAAACATGGCCAAGCTCCCTCCCACGTCCAGAGGTCTCAGCCATTGTTTCTTCCGCTTGAGACACACTGCTGCTCCGTCTCTGACTGATTCTGTCACCCTCCATGTCCCTCCTACAACAGCACCCTGCATGGACATCAGGTGCTGTCAGGACATGACGGGTGAATGAAGGAGAGTAAACCTGACATTCTTGAGCACAATGGTGTGACGTGGCCGCACTGTAAGAGGACCCCACGGAAGAGTTTTGGGTTTGTCCCGTTACCCAACGTCCCCCATTTTGTTTTCTTTTTCCCACTTGCCTTCTCCTCCCATCAAGTACAGTCTCCTGGAGATGAAACCCGGACCTACGCACACAGGTACCCACAGAGCCCTCCTGCTCAGAGGTGCAGCCAGGTGGTGGTCCCCTGCTCCCTGAGTCCCAGACCTTAGGTCTTTATTCTTCTCCCACTACATTCACATGGGGACCAATGCATTAGTCTGCCGGGGCGGCCATAACCAAATACCCACACTGGGTGGGCATTTTCTTTCTCGTCCTGGAGGCTGGAATTCCTAGGTCAAGGTCTTGGCAAGTTTGGTTTCTTCTGAGGCCTCTGTCTTTGCCGCATGGATGGCCGCCTTCCTGCTGCGTCCTCATGTGCTCTCCCTGCTGTGCATGAGCACACCTCCTGTCTCTTTGTGTGTTCAAATTTCCTCTTCAGAGAAGGCCAGTCAGATTAGATTAAGGACCACCCTCATGGCCTCATTTTAACTTAATCACCTCTTTAAAGTCCCACTTCCCAAACACATTCACATTCTGTGGTAGCAGGGATAAGGATTTCAACCTATGAATTTAGGGGAAACACAGTAAACTCATCATAGGTGCCAAAAAAGCAGCCTCAAAGGACAGAGCTTTGCTGGTCCAGTTAGCACGAATGATTTGTCTCTTACGGCTCACATTATGACCTGTCTGTCATTCTTAGCAGTCTGTCTCTGGAGATGGCTAGATGGTATTTTATTATAGAAAATTTCAAACATACCTCACAACAGAGAAACTAAAACTAGTTAAATGAGCCCATAGTGTCCCTAAGAACTATAACATTCTCTAATCTTGACTGATTTACCTTGCCCTCCAACTGTTTTTTTTTTTTTTGTTCCTAAAAAACAATTATTTTAAAGCAAATCCAAGACATCTCACTGGTACATTTTTTTTTATTATGTCTCTCTCATACAAAATGAATTTTTATTTGAAATATTATCATGCTTACCAAATTAACGGTACTTTCTCAAAACTATCGATTACCTACTCCACATTCAGATTTCACCCACTGCCCCAGAAAGTTGTCTTTGATAGTAGATTCATTTAAATCCAAATCAAAACAAGCTTCACGTATTGCTGTATCTCTCACGTCTCTTTTAATCCATGGAACATTTTGAAGTCAGATGTGTATTGTCTTCGCACTCAGAGCACTTCCTCACTTAAGACATCATGGCAAAGCATCCATCATCCAAGATCCAGGAGCCCGAGAGCACAGCCCCCCATGAATGGGGGTGGGGGTGGGGTTCAGGCTGCTTCTTCACCGAGCGCACACAGATTACGGATGATTTAATGTCCAGGAGGGAAGCTGCTGAAAGACAGGTTCTTTCTCTTTCCAAGTGGGCTTTGTTCTGAATTTGGATTAATTTAAGTGGCACGTGCACAGAGGGAATTTGTAAGATATGTTTACGGAATAATTGTGATCGATACTCATGCGTTTATCAGTGGGAGTGTATGCGCAATAAGCTTCGGGGAGACTCCTGTGGGCTCACTCTTTAGCGGTGATCAATACTCATAGTCAATCACCAACAGGGGAATCGGAGCACACATTTATATTCGAGCTGGGCTGGGTCGCCTTTTGGAAAGTTCTTTCATTTGGTCGGTTAGTTGCAAATACATTTGTCAGACGATGTTATAAAGGGATGGAATTATAAAATCACATTTTTAAGCATTAAAGGTTTATCATTCCATCATCTGTTCACACTTCCATCACCAAGATCTTTGGGGCTGGTCTTTCAAACCATTATTCCCGAACAGCTGTATGCTCTAAAACAGATAGTCTTCTTAGTTGACGGATCCATAGAAAAAAATTTTAAAGATTCCACAAAACTCTCAGTGGCCGCAGCCACCTAGTCCCAACACTTCCCTTCAAAGCATATACCCCAGTGTGGTAAGAGCCTCTTACTCTTATATGGTGAAGCAATTATTTAGTCCACTTATTACCAAATAAGCCCCAGAAATGGTACCTTTCTTCAAAGGGGACAGTGATATATTTTACAGTGCAGATGCCTGCACATCACTTTGAACGTTACCATTTCCATGTAACACTGGAGGATTCCTGATCTATTTGTTTCTCTAGCACACAAAGGCCAGACCAGCAAGAACAGAGCCAGGCACACTCTCTGGCTAATTTAGCCAGCTGGCTTTAAAGAAACTCATTTGAAACACTCCCCCATCATGACCCTCCATTCTCTAAATTTGTATCCAGTGGTCATTAGGTCCTAAAATCTGACCTCGACAAACAGAGTAGTTACTTGTCAGTAAATGCACAAGCAGAAAATAAAATTACACAGACACAAGAAATGCACACACACTACAGCTTTAAGCATGTCAAGAGAATCTGAGTGCTCAGTGGTCTCCCCAGCATGACATCCCACCAGAGCGGTGCTGGAAAGGCTGGGTGGTGTGGGCATGTACTGGCGGGGACCAGCCAGAGGCCAGGGCAGCCGTCCCATTTCCTGAATGTGCTACTTCCATAAGCAAGTCTCCGGGCAGTGAATTGTGCGTGCAGTTTGTGGCTCCCTGTGCCGCCCAGGAAACAAGTCCCCAACTGCCCCCAGATGCACATGCCGCTTGCTGATTGGACGCAGCGCTGAGAGGTAAACACCTGTTCTCAGGGCTCCGGGTGGGAAAGACAGGGTCAAGGCAGGGGACACCGCGATGCGAGAGCCACTGCTA
This sequence comes from Mustela putorius furo, assembly GCF_011764305.1. NCBI lineage: Eukaryota > Metazoa > Chordata > Mammalia > Carnivora > Mustelidae > Mustela > Mustela putorius. The sequence goes on along the minus strand of NW_025421304.1, from coordinate 35,594,678 downwards.
GGGGAAGGAAAGGCACGGACGGCATAAGATGAACAGGGCTCCGGGCTTGGGCTGGCAAGGAAGCACGCTGTCTCTCTGGAACAGGAGGCCACTCGGAGCACGTCCCGAGGAGCCAACAAGTGCTGAATCACACCGCACTTTGGTTTTGTTACTTGTTAAGAGGCCCAAAACACGAAGGGCACAGCAGCACGTTCAGTTGAGAAGCTCCTGGCAGAGCCCCACAGACAGGCAAGGGCTATAAGATGTTCTAATGAAGAAAAGGCAGATAAGGTGAGAGGGGCTGCGTGGGAGATGAGCCGAAGTCCCTTGCAATACATGTATCCCGGGAGGGCCCCATTGCTTCCAGCAGGCTGGGCCTGCTCCCCCGGCCCTGTGCCCCGAGGGGCCGGGAATCTGCAGGCTCTCCTGCAGCCAGACACCGCCAACACGCCAACACGCTTCTCCCTGTGATCACTGCTTAGTTTAAATGAGTTAATCTTGTTTTCCAGATGAATTGTTATTTTGTCTTCCGCAGGCTGTGATTACCGGATAAAAGTATTGTGTTAACAGGAGGGCGGGGAGGGGCTTTCAGCACCGCATCCCAGGCCAGCAGAACCAGCTATACCCCACTCACCTTTTCTCCCCTTACTGCGTTTTAATGGGGTTAAGAGAATGGGGAGAGGAGTGGGGAGCTGTGGGATGACACCTGCAGCGGGAAACCCTTCAGATGAATTATGGCCCCTCACAAGAGGTCAGGGGGCCAATTCATCTTCAAGTTTTGAAACACAGTTTATAATCCTGACAAAATTTAAAACACATCTAGGGCAAAAGATGTGTAAATGACGCTGAGTTTTCAACTCCTCCTTGTGAGTTGCTCTTGAAACCCAGCGGCCAGCAAACAGCTCTCACCTGAGGGTCCAAGACATGGAGTGCATTTTTGCTGGGACACTGTCAAAGTTCCTTTGCCTGTTTGTTTGTTTGTTTGTTTGTTTAGAAAGGCCAATGCCTGGGCTCTCCCCTCACGGAGCTCAGTGCCTCTGTGACTGATGGTGAGAGCTACTTCTCTTCTTAATTTTTAAATAAATTACTTTGGAGTGTAGAGAGTAATTCATGCCATTGGAATCGTAGACATTTGTCCTAAGTTCATCCCCCACCATCTTTCACTGTGAGGTCTGCAAGCCGCTTATTACGCCCTTTGAGCCCTGGCTTGACAACTGGTAACAATTACCCCCAGCTTCCAAGGTGATTGTAAGGATACGCAATAAAGCACGCAACGCTTTCAGCGGGTGGCGAGTGTTTAATGAGGAGCAGCTCTAAAAGCTATTATTATTTTCTAAGGTACTTACTAAATCATAGACTGATACCAAGACTGTGTGGGAGAGTAGGGGAGAAACAAAAAGAGGTCATGGGTGGGTGTCAGATTTTGCAACCCCAAAAATACTGGATGCTTAAATTCTAATTTCAGATAAACAACAAATAATTTCTTAGTGTAAGTGCATCCTACACTATGTTATAGTATTTTAATATTTTATATATATAGTATTTATATACTATAAGCATATATATCTATTTTTTCCATACACACACACACATCCTATACTATATAGGATACATAGTATACATACATTGTGTGTGTGTGTGTGCATGCGTGTGTATAAACACACACACACACACAGTACAAGCATGTTTCAAAGACTGCATGGCTGCATTTATACTAAGAAACTATTTGTTGCTTATCTGAGATTCAAATATAATCCAGTGTCTTGCATTTTATCCGGCAGGGCTAGCTATAGGATTCAAGGTCAGAAGGCCAAAACTGAGACTTCCTTACCAGCTATGTAACTGCGGAACAGATATTCTAATTCCTTGGGCCGCAGTTTCCTCCTCTGTGAAATGAGGCTAACTCTAAGAGTAATGCCTGCATAACTGACACCACTGGGGGTGGAATCAAGTAATGTATGTGAAAATGACTTGTAAGCTGCAAAGTATCATTCTTTTTCCGCTTCTTTCTTGTCCATTTATTGCTTGAGACTAGAAACAGCCTAATCAGGGAAATACAAATCACAACCACAATGAGATACCACCTCACACCAGTCAGAATGGCTAAAATTAACAAGTCAGGAAATGACAGATGCTGGCAAGGATGCGGAGAAAGGGGAACCCTCCTACACCGTTGGTGGGAATGCAAGCTGGTGCAACCACTCTGGAAAACAGCATGGAGGTTCCTCAAAAAGTTGAAAATAGAGCTACCTTATGACATAGCAATTGCACTACTGGGTATTTACCCTAAAGATACAAACGTAGTGATCCAAAGGGGCACATGCACCCGAATGTTTATAGCAGCAATGTCCACAATAGCCAAACTACGGAAAGAACCTAGACGTCCATCAACAGATGAATGGATAAAGATGTGGTACACACACACACACACACACACACACACACACACACAATGAAATACTATGCAGCCATCAAAAGAAATGAAATCTTGCCATTTGCGACAACATGGATAAAACTAAAGGGTATTATGCTTAGTGAAATAAGTCAATTGGAGAAAGACAACTATCATACGATCTCCCTGATATAAGGAAGTGGAGATGCAACGTGGGGGGTTTGGGGGTAGGAAAAGAATAAATGAAACAAAATGAGATCGGGAGGGAGACTAACCACAAGAGACTCTTAATCTCACAAAACAAACTGAGGGTTGCTGGAGGTCGGGGGGTTAGGAGAGGGGGTGGGGTTATGGCCATTGGGGAGGCTATGTGCTATGGTGAGTACTGTGAAGTGTGTAAACCTGGTGATTCACAGACCTGTAAGCCTGAGACTAAAAATATATGTTTATAAAAAAATTAAAAAATTAAAAATGTATATATAGACTAGAAACAGCCTAATGTGCCACGGGTTTTGTAGAAGGCCCTTGAACCTGATCCCAAATGTGGAGGGAAGAATCTTTGCCCAAGGCTTCCCTTCACAGGGAGGGCCAAGGTATCCTCCCTCTCACCAGGAGGGAGTGAGAGCCTCCTCCATGCTTCTGTGCCGAGGTTGGCAGCAGACAGCCAGGTAAAGAGGTATTTCCCATCAAAACCACAGATGGCACGTTTCTGAGAATGGCCTTTCCAAGGATGGTCTCCAACTCCTAAAGTCTGAAGTGGGTGTCTGTTTCCCAGTGAGAGGCGCCCCATGGTCCCACACAGAAGCTGCTGAGAATGAACGAGGCCTATAGCCGTTACGCTCTCCTCTTCTCTGAGATGGTGATTAGAATCTTCATTAGAATCTGGAGAAGTTGGAGGCTTCAGAACGGAAAATGCTGACACATTCTGAGCATTTCCACCGTTTAGACCATCCTGGTATAAAGCCCGGCTTCACCTGCCCCCTGGTTGCGCACTCTCCAGCAACATGCGTCATCTCCATGAACTTCCGGGGATGCGACAGGCATAACCAGGAGGCCTGGCTGACGGGGTCATATGAGGAGATCATACATGGAAAGCATCATAGGCGTAAAGCATGATCTCGTCGCCCTCTTTCCTGGCACGTGCATCGGTGTGAAGTGACAGCTTGCAAAATGTGGGAGAACACACCGACCAGTGAACTCGTAGTTCCTTCCACGCGGCACTTCTCAGTCACCAGGGATAAGAGAGCGCCACGCGCAGAAGACGGGGGAGACGCCCTCCCACCCGGGAGGCCTGAGAGCCACTGACTTGGGACATCCCCAGTGCTCGTTCCCCAGACGGCCCTGACCCAGCGGAGGAGAGCGGGGATTCTCAGACCCTTCTAACGCCAAACCTTCGCAAGTGAGCAGAGGGGCAGCCGCAGGAGACGCCGCACTGCGAGGGGAAGGCGCACGGACACACACCCACCGTGTTCCATCCACTGCACACGTGCTGTCGCATATCTGGGGTTTTACACAAATTCTGGGCAAAAAAATAAAAATAAAAATAAGAGATTTTTTTGCATGCAGGTGAAGTCTGACTGTGGTAGCTTTTTAAGACATTCAGGGAAATGCGATTGTACTCACACAAGTAATATTCTGAATGCGGTGAGGGGTGTGAGGAGGGAAAGGAGTGTGCAAGAGACCGCTTCACACTGAGACTACGTGAATGATCAGAATCAACACCGCGGCCCGGCGTTCCCCACAACCCAGGATGTCAATTATGCAAACAGTTTGTTCATGAAAGGACAGACGTTTCTCTTGAAACATCCGATGGCTGGCAGGGGAGGTGGTCTCCTTAGGCCACTGCGGGGCCGACGGACTCACCTCCAAAGGCAGCCTGTACCTCAGTCCGCAGGAAGGGAGGACCCTGAGAAGGTGGACGAGCCCATCGGTACTGAGTGAGAGCACCAGCCACAGGGGGCACCTCAGGCTGGAGAAAGGATGGACCCTCTGGTGGCCCGGACGGTCCACGGTTCCGTAACTGGGAGGACCTAGGGTTTGGGAGATGTGGGACCCAGCGCTGAGGCAGAGAGACGCTTCGGAGACATGCCTTTCTCCTGCTCCTTCTGTCTGCTTCTTTCTAGCTTTTTTTCTAGATTCTTGGAGAAAACACCTAAGCCACAGGCGGCAGCAGACTGCAGCACAGGTTTTAGCTTGGCTCTGGAAGGAAATAATCAGTGCGTGTCAGGATGCATGTGTGTGTGTAAGTTAAAGTTCAAAAGCCACCCTGATGGTCTGAGAAAGAAGAGGGGGTCCAAGGAGGCAAAAGTTAGTAGAAAACAGTACACATCTATATCGAAGAATTTGCTCTTCTGATAATCTTACTACATTATTATGGGACTTTATAAAACGTGGGGCTTATTAGTGGGAATGTTTTAAATAAAAAAAAATTTAAGATTTTATTTATTTATTTGACAGAGATCACAAGTAGATAGAGAGGCAGGCAGAGAGAGAGGAGGGAGCAGGCTTCCTGCTGAGCAGAGAGCCGGATGTGGGGCTTGATCTCAGGACCCCAAGATCATGACCTGAGCCAAAGGCAGAGCCTTTAGCCCACTGAGCCACTCAGGTGCCCCAATAAAAATGCATTTTGATAAATAAGATGGAATTGTGTTTGTGATTAAATGTGGGAAAATTTATACTTGAATTTTCAAAAAACTACCATCTCTGACTACTGAGTATATTTCATGGCGTGGTCAGCTTCCTGAGAATATAAACCTGTCTTACTCATTGCTATATGCACGGCATCTACACCATCCTCCACACTCAGTAAATGTGATTTACAAAAGAGATAAATGAATGCCTATTCCTAGCAGGTCACTCTCCTTAGGAAGATACACTACCACCACCTGGTGATAACATACCAGAATTGCAGGAATAGGGTTTTTTGTTTCATTCTTGTTCTTGTTTTTAACAAAAGTGCACACAGCAGCAGTATAATCTGGTGGTATAGATGGCATTGCACGAAGTCACCAAATGCAAAGAACTAGGAGCAAGAAAGCAAAAAAAAATATTAAACTGCTTTGTGTGGGGATCCCAAGCAATATCAGCTTTTTCCAGTCTTTTCCGGTCACGTTAAGTATTTATTTCACGAAATCCTCCCATATTTTTAGGCTGCACATCTGTAGGCTAAGAGGGGAGCCAGAGCCAGGTTCTCACGTTAGCTTAGAGAGCCTGGAAGGGGGAGGAGAGCTTGACTGGCAGCTGACAATCTGCAGACAGAACAAAGATAGAGGCTTCATTCAGGACACTGCGGGTTTGTACGGCCACATCTGCTTTTCCTTGTTTTCCCATCCTCTCAGTGGAAGACCCTTTGACTCTTTTTGCTTTGGTTTGTTTTGTTTTTCATACAGACCGTGTTGTCAGCTCGGTCCGGAAGCTACAATGAGTATGAAGTACTGGGCAAAACAGCATTTGATAAATATAAACAATATGCACAGAGAAAACCTCGCAGATGAAAAACCCACAGACATTTTTAGCGGCCGTCAGACGGAATGCAAATGGCTTTGGAAAATATAAGTGGCTGGCTTTTTAATATCAAAGAAATCACAGCCTTTTCTCTAACACCAAAAACACTGCTGCACCGAAAAGAAAGAAGCAACTAAGGGAATCGGGCGGCTGATTTTCAGCACTCAAGAAGTCACTGCCTCTGCCCTCACCTCGGGAGCAGTCGTCGTACTTCTGGAAATGTTAGCCGGGGGTAGATCAAGAGAGCCAGGGATGCTGTGTTTTTAAGGCTCCCTCTCAAAACCAAATGCACTTCCTGTTTTTGAGGAAGAAGGAGCAATTAAAAAAAAAAAAAAAGAAAGAAAAGACTTCACCCGGCTCACACATGAAGCCGGGCGATGTCAGTGCTTTGGAAATGCTCAGCTTCGGTGGTTTTCCAAGGCAACGCGCAGGCAGTCTTGCCTGAAAGAAAGGAGTCAATAGGGAGAAAATAAATAGAGCATTTCCAGAGCTCACCCAGCAGCTCGGAAAACTGTCTGCTTACTATTACACAGTTTTAACATTGTCATAATCATTTTCACAGTAAAGATACTCTTCCTGCAGTTTAGACCAAGAATGCATGACTAATTTTAACCACTTGTGCAAATCTCCTAATGGAAATTTCAAACAGCTTTTGTGGATTAGGGTTTTGTAAACTGCACGGACAGAGCGGCCACAGATACAAGTGGCAGGTCTGCTCACACCAAGCTGTTGATGCCTGACAGGTCTCCGAGCAAGGGCGGGCGGCTGCACAGCACTCACACAGGCTAGAGTCCTCCGTGGCACATGTAGGACATGTGGTACGTGTCCAGTTAGAACAGCTGAGGGTCTTGAACATGCAGACCAACGGCCATGTGCTACCATCTCAAGATGAACCAGTAAGTTCTAGAGGTGAGCAAGAGCCCCGCCCCCCACGCAATGATCTCATCAAGTTTAAACCATCCAGCCTCACGGTGGGGAGCACAGTTCCCATTTTAGAGACAGAAACTACGGCTCAGAGAGGTGTGAGGGCAACCCAACTGCTGGTGGTTGGAAAGAAAATCTCTAACTGCCCCTTTCCGTGATCACGATCACGACCTAAGGATAGACCCCCATGGCTGGGAGACTAAAGAATCAAGTTCAGATGGTTAATTTTAATGGTTGCACCACGAGAAGGCACTCGATGCCACTGAATTACACATTTAGAAATGGTAAATTTTATGGTATGTATATTTTAACACAATTATAAAAAAATGAAACAAGTCCACAAGCCCAAGTCCTGTTCCACTGAGACTGACTATGGTTGTGGTCACATGTGTGAGGAATAGTCTGTTATACCCACCTCTTTGTCCACAACTGTGGCAGAAACTCAGAGCATTAAAGAAAAAAAAAATAATAATAAGGCAAATTCCTTCCCTTTAGGTCAAAGTCACTGGGATAGTTGGAAACATGTTTTGTTTTGTTTTCCCCGTTCCCCCAAATTCAAGCATTTTGGGTTTCTGGGGCTTTTTAACCTCCTTCATGGAGATTCTAACTTCTACCGTGTTAGCAATTTTCACAGGAGAGTTGGAGAAGCAGCAGAAAGCAGGACAGGAGACAAACACGGGGAACGGCGGTCTGGGTGACTGAGGGTCCTTATGAAACACAGAAAGAGGCTCTTGTCTGGAGGTGGGGGGGAGAAGGAGGGAAGGGAAGAAAGAGCACATGGACTCCGGTGCCCTCCCTCTTCCCTTCCTGCTCCCTCCTCCCTCTGGGTTCTTGATTTCCCTCTAAGGTCCCTCCAGCCCTCAGCCTAATACCTGGTCCTCGGGGGAGCCCACTGTGATCCCACTAACCACTGCAAGATCTGAGAGTTCCGGAGGCTTGCCTTTCAGACTGATCCCCTTCGGGAGGAAGCAGAAAGTTCTACTTAGACTTACACGAGAAGATTTGGGGCAGGTGTTTGCTCCTGAAGCTCCGGACTCCAGCAGGTGGGGGTGGTGGGAAAGAGGGGGCGCTGCCAAGGCACGTGGTCTCAAGGAACCCCACTCTGGTCCCTTTCTCCCGCAAGTGAGTGGTGGGATGAAAATGGGACCGGAGAAGGCAAGAGCTCTAAGGAGGAGTCTCCCCTGACCCCAGAGAACACGACATCCTCTAAATACGCTCTGAAAATGTGTCCACAGCAGATCTGTGCCCTCATCTTTGCCTCCCTGATGTTCTCAAACCCTCTTCTTTCTTACCTCTGGCTTTCCACCTAGAGAAGACATCATGTCACTTGCTCCCCGACCAGCTCTCGGTGGTCAGGAAGTGCTGTTGGCCATTTCTCCCTCTGCGCTCTGTACATGGGCCTCCCCACACACACTCCACACACCAGGGGCGGAGCCACCACGGAGGGGAGCTCAGGCTGTAGCTCACGTCACGTCCCACGCCACACAGCCCATGTGGCTTTACCAGGTCCTGACAGCCTTGACCTAATTCCTGGTTTACGACGTGGTTCAGACACATGAGCTTTGTGTGTTCTCTCCAAGGCCTTCTCCTCCTCTGGGTCCCCAAGCCCTCCAAGGGGAAGAGAGGAAAGAAAGAGGCAGGTGTGGGGAGAAGTGGGGGTATGGAGGGGTGGAGAAGGAATGAGAGGCAAATCCTGGAGCTGCCACCAGCCATAGAGCCATCAGACCTTCAGCTGCATCCTTCGTCAGACCGAGGGTGACTGAGGGAGACTACCGAGTAAGGTAACCAAATAATCACGGCAAACCGCTGTGTGGGGCTCATCACATGAGACCCTACGTAGAGCGCTTCACAGAGCGCTGTAGGTTTCCTTCCCTCTGTCACCTGAGAGCTGAGTACTAGCATTACCCCCGCTTTGAAGAGGAAGAGATTAGGCACAGAGAGGCTGAATCATTTGCCCAAGGCCACACAGCTGTACATGGCAGAGTCTGGATTCCAACCCAGGCAGGCTGGCTCTAGGCCATGCTCTTCCCACGTCACTTACTTTCTACAGTGGCATCTGTTATAGGCCCTTAATAAATATCAATCCCCTGCCCCTGCTTTTTGAGATTCTTTTCACCATAGTCCTTTGGGTCGATTTTCAATAAACTTCAAACCTCTGGGTGCTGTGCTGCTTAGCTTTCTTCCATTAGCTGGAAATCATTCAATAAATATTCATTAAGCACCCGCTCTGTGCCAAGTACCCTGCTGTGAAGGGCCCTTCAAGTCCCGGCTCTTGAGGCTGTGGCCAGCCCAGGGTGACTGTGAGGTGTCTGTGGTCAGGCCCACAGAACACCCATAAATGCCACAAGCTAACCTGGTGGCACACTGAGGGATGGTTCTGTCAAAGGGACACAAGAGTGCTGGTGTGGTCTCTCCCCCAGGCTCGTGGTTTCCTGGCCCTTGGGGCCTGGTGCCTGCTGCACTGACCAGAATTTGGGCATGCTTCTGTGAGAGTCGCTGGTGCATCTCCTAGCGTGTCCGGAAAGCTGAGCCTAAGATAGTGCTTCTCAGCTGGGGTGCTGCCGCCATCTTGAGGAAGGACACCTGTCTGTCTCACAGGACGAGCCATACACGGCAGGATGCTCGCCATCCTGTCCTGTAGTCACCTCTGTTCCCCAAGGTGCAGAGAGCCTTGGTCAGCTTGGGCTGATTAAAAAGGCCACAGGAGTGGGGAGGGGTGAAGCACCATCCTTAACTGAGAGCCATTGGCTTAGAAGATGTGACTGACGGCAAGTCAGACGACCCCACGAAAGACAGCCCACATCATTCTGTGGTCTGGAGAGATAGAACACCGGTGAACAGAGCACCGAATTCCATCAAGTTCAAGGGTGATTTAAAGTTGGCTGAAGACAATTACATGGAAAAGCCCAAAGAAAGGCAAACCTCAATTAAGTAAGGTGCCATCTGGTGGAAGGTGTGGATGTCAGGGAGCGGAGATAATAGGAGATCTGTCCTCTTTAAGAAATAGAAACATCAATAATCATAAAGAGGCGCTGTCCTAGAAGTCCAGGTGTCCATGGGAAACCAGTCCACATCTCAGCCAGGAGCCTCCCTGTTGTTAAGATCTCAGTATGCGGAGACGGCAGTCTTCAAAATTACATGCCAAGGGAACCCCAACATTGCTTGGTATAACATCATAATTCTTCAATGCACAGACATTATTTAGCCACAGAAAAGTTAACAGAGAATCAAGCATGCTGTTCTCACAACCGTCCTGTGAGATAAGTGCTATCATGATCCCTTCTCAAAGATGAGCAGAATAAGCATAGAGAGGTTAACTAAGTTACTTGCCCAAGGCCACCCAGCTAGATATGGCAGAGATGAAGTCCAAACCCAGACAGGCAGCATTTGAATCAAACATAAAAAGTAATGTTCTATTTTAGAACATTCTATGTTAGAACCAAACATGAAAACATTTAGAACATTCTATGTTAGACCTAAACATGAAAACAGTGACATAACCACAATAAGGAAATATACTGTCATACTGACATAGCTTCAGATACATGGTATATTATGGATTTGTAATGTTATTTAATTTGGCCCTCAAGAGCAGAGGTTGACAAACTAAGGCCTTTGGGCCAAATATGGCCCACCACTGTTTTTGTGAATTAAGTTTTATTGGAGCACAGCCAGATCCATTCATGTAAATAGTATCTGTGGCTGCTTTCAGACAAAGGGAGACTTGAGTAATTGTGACAGAGACCATCTGAACTGCAAAGATGGAAATACTTACTATCTGGCCCTTCACCGAAAAAGTCTGCCAACACTTATTCTAGGGGTAGTCATCAGCCTTATAAGTTTCTGCTCTAAATATGCACATGGTAATTGCTACAGAATTGTGATGATAAGGTAAAGTATGACTATACTTACAAAAGCATCAGACATTCAGAAAACTTCAGATTTATCATGTTTGCAATCAAATTGATGAGATATACACAGATCACTTACATTTTTGGGAAGCTTGCCTTTAAGAGCTCTTGAAAAGGAAATCAAAATAGTAAATTCCTAAATGTAGCTTAATATTTTTAAGATCCTTACCTAAATTCAAATATGAGCTGAAACATTATTCTAGAGCTCAAACATGGCGACTAAAATTTCTCGGGCTTACAAGCAAATAGTGAGAATTGAGAAGATGAACTAAAAGGCCTGAAGAAGAGCTAGGATTTGAAATTTAAAGTGAAGGAAATGTATTTTAATTTAATTTAATTTTTTAAAAGATTTTATTTATGCATTTGTCAGAGAAAGAGATCACAAGCAGGGGGAGCGCAGGCGAGGGAGAAGACGACTCCCTGTGGAGCGTGGAGCTCGACGTGCGGAGCTCCATCCCAGGACCCCGCGAGCATGAGCTTAGCCCAAGGCAGACACTTAACCGACTGAGACACCCAGGCATCCTGAAATGAATTTTAATTTTAAAAACCTAGGTAAACACCATCTTCTCCTCACAAAGGCCACCTTAGAAGCCACCAAAAAACCCTATTAATAACCTGGATCCTCTATCACGCCTTCCCTTTGCTGGTCAGTAGTAAACCTCGGCGAAAGCACTCAAGAATCAGACCTGGGTCTTCGCTGCCACCAGGGCCTGAGTCCGGACCCGATTCAGGGTGTGAATCTGTTTCATAAACGGGATTGGCCTTCGCCAAGGAGTCCCATATAAGACAAACATCAGGGACAAATGGCAATGTGAGATGCAATTAAAAATTATGTTTATATAAAATAAATATTTTACATATGCATTATATATTAAATCAGTGTTTTATATAAAATTAAATATATGTATTAATAGATATTATATATCACATATAAATATATATAATCTACCAAACCACTTTGTTATTTCAGGTGGCCTTAACAATCTATAAAGCCCTTTCAAGTATACTGTGTCTCTTGATGCAGTGAAATAATGTAGCAACTCAGTGGCTAACCAGAGCTTTGAGTGGAGTGATTCCTGCCTGCTATTAGCACTGCCTTAGGCAAATCGCTAGGCCTCTCAGTTTTCTCAACACTAAGCAAGGGTGATAATCATCATACCTGCTTCATGGGTTATTGCTGGGATCAAAACATGAAGTGTCTGAAATGAGTGCTTAGCATGCTGCCGGGTACACAGTAATGGTCCTAGCTGTTGTCACCAGAACTACTACCATTCTAGAAAAATCCTAAAAGGTCAGAAAGGCCGGCATCACTATCTCTCTTTGTGGGGGGAGTTGCCAGGCACACAGAGACTTGTCCAAAGCATGCAGTGCAGCCCACAGGCAGTGGCACCGTATTTCTGATTCCCGTGCCCAGTGCTGGGAGTCTCTCCTGTGTTGCCCACCTGCCCTGCTGCACCTCCGGCTTGACCACCATCAGAATCACTTGGAGGCCTTCTTAAAACAGACTGCAGGCCCCATCCCAGAGATTCTGATTCAGCAGCTCCGGATCCGGGGCGGGGCTCAAGAATTCTGCATCTACAAGTGACAAGTGATGTCAGAGCTGCCGGCCCAGGGACCCCACTTTAAGAACCACAGGCCTAACTCAGTGGAGCACCTTTAGGGGGCCACACCTGCCTTCTACAGCGTGTCCAGTGCATACTCATGGGTCATTCAAACACTTGGCACTTTGTTTTACTTTACTATTTTACTTAACTCAATTGCATTTTTGCCACGGTTTCAGTCTGGCCCTTGATTCTCTTAGCTAACAACCCTTGCCCTTGTCTCTTTGATCCACCTGTGTATTGCCCCTCCAATCTGCGATACACTCTTTTCTTTCCAACCGTGACCTTGGCTGCTCTCAATAAACTCTGCCTTTGCAGCGTGGCTCTGCTGTCGCCAATCCAGCCACCCGAACCCTCTTTGGCAGGCCACAGCCTCACAGGTGGGACCTGAATGCTCCTATCTGATGAATTCAGCTAAACCCCTCCTGACCTACCTCTGTCAGGAAAGACAAGGCTCTCTCCTTGCAAACAAGGGCACTGACGTGCCCCCGATCAGGGCAGAGACGCAGCAGCTTTGGCAAGATGGACCCGCTCATTGAGAAAACCGCTCACTGACTGATTTCCTGCTTCCTGCTTGTAAAACAAGGGAGAGGCACCAGAGAGAATTAAAAAGGAAAGGGGGAGGGAGGGAGGAGGGGGAGTGCTGCTCCCCAGAACTCAGAACATGGGAATGCCTGTGGATATAAATACTATAAAAATAATAATAATAAAAGGAAGTAGTACTAGTGGGGCTTTCATACCTTAACGGTATTTTGACAACAAATGTTCATATTTCGTTTGAAATTTATGAAACCGTTGTGCCTGTCATCCCATGAGCAGCAACATGGTAAATGAACGGAGCCGGCAGTCTAGGTTAATAACATTCTGCTCCGTATTGGAAGAGCATTTGAAAGAAGAAGCTTGCTTTATCTGTCCCTCCGTTTTTACGGTCCTGGTGTTGGAACAGACTGGGGCTTCTAAAATTGGCTGGAAAATATTCATAGATGTGTTATTAATTTATGGGAAACTGAAGGACCCACCTCAAGGTTTAAGTAGGCCATTTAGAAACAGCAAGGAGTAGGTGTGAGATACATAGCAGAATGCAGTGGGGAAAAAAAAAAGTGTGGTGGGTGACTCGGGGCTTAAATCAAGAGCAGGAAGAGTACCTTCAGTAAGCTATAATAGTTGATATTCTAATAAAACGTTCTTATGAGAAAAAGCAATCTGTTCACATATGAATTCTGCCATATGCTTCCATCTTTTCATGGTCTAGAAGGCCATGTCAGTAATTTCCAGTACTTACGTGGGCATGCAGGATGACTTTGCTGGCTAATGTGAATAAATGGGCTGGATTTACTGGTTTTCTAATGCTCAGTGTACACACCATGCAGGCTGCTACAGAAGCAAAGTGCAATTTATGGGTTTGCACTGAATTTCCAATGGATGCAGGAGCAAACCTACGGAAAGTGAGACTGGCGTGCGGGCTGACATTTCTCGGGGCAGACTGCTGCTCCCTGGACAAAGTGAGGGTATTGTTTGCGAAGAGCGAAGAAAGACGCGCTAAAGACGTGGCTCTCGTCGGAGGCTGCGTGCAGAAGCACTCGAGACTCCGGCTGCAGTGTGAACACGGGATCACGCTCGTTCCAGGTCCCCTAGGAGATCCCCTTGACCCCGGCCCTAACCCGTGACCTTCCCATTTCTAAACCGCCTTTCAATCCTGATGTTTTTATGTAGGGTTGCCTCCCAGCCAACTGGGAAGAGTAAATTTCTCAAATCAGTGCACTCCACCGACTGGTTCTGATATCACATGATTTAACTTTGCGCACCTTAAACCACAGTTTTAGACTAAAGAGAGAGAGGGTATTCACAGCTTGTCTAAGAATTTGCTGCAGTGAAGAAAAGAATGAAATCCTGTCTCCTCCCAAATCAGTATTTCTCAACCTCGACGCTATTAGCATTTGGAACTGGCTAACTCTTTGTTGTGGGAGTAGAGCTGACCATCACAGGACATTCAGTAGGATTCCTGCCCCCCTCACCTACTAGACGCCTGTGGCCGTGCCCCACACCCCAACCCTGGAGTGACAATCGAAGATGTCTCTAGACACTGTCAGACGACCCCACAGGGGCAACATCATTTGAGCTTGGAAATGACAAAGGAAACGGAGGTGAAAATCACAGGAATATAGAGGTATACCCTTGTGGTGTAGGGAAGGGTGCATATATATGGCTCGGGGGGAGAGTCTCTGGAGTCTTGGTTAAAAAAAGCAGGTAGTCAACAATGCCCAACCACAAAACCTGTAGGGCAATCAATGTCTGAGTTAAGGACCCAAGACGGGGGGGGGGGGGGGGGGGGGGGGGCAAATAATTGCTTAACAATGTGCACATTATCTGCAACAAAGCAATACGCATTCACAAGCATCATGCAGAAGTTCAGAGGAGAGAGATCTCAAAGGTTATCAGTGAGCTCTGGATAGCAAATAAAAATGAATAATATGATGTCCATATGGCTGGGCTTTCAAATCCTTCCATGGGCAGATCTCTCATAGCAGAGAAGACTGTCCAGGGGTAGAAGTGTGTTTAAAGACTCATATTCTATCATTAAAAAATCATGCAAAAAAGGGGCATTCTACTAGATAATATCCATGTCCATTTTACTCTAAACAATATGGTCTAGTCACCAAAGAGGTTGATTCTTTAAGAAAATATGCTTTGATTTCCTGTGACTTCCAATAAACTTTGCCACTGGCGCTCCACCAGGAAAAACTGGGGATACTCATACCCTAGTTTAAAACTGGGGATACTCATACCCTAGTTTAAGAAGCATGAAATTAAGATGGTCTTCTTATTTCACAGGGATCATAAATAACATATTTATGGGGCTCCACTAGTGACCTTAGTCCCTCGACCCATTATGTCCTCAATGGGAAGTTTAATAAACACAGTGGTGAGGGATTCAGGAATATGGTCCTTGTCATTGGAGAGGAATTGCCATAAAGCTACAGGTGTTACCTGTAAAAGTTTGTTAGACGCCTTAGAACCCAAAGGCAGGAATTCTTAATCACCAGATGTCAGCCAGATGGGAGGCACTTTTCAGCAGGTATGGCTTGGTCATGCTTCCTTATGAATCAGAGAATGGATGAAAACAAACCTCTGTAAAGGGAATGTACACTTCTGGTGAGTACTGCAGCCCAGGAAGCCATGGTTTCTCCATGTCCAGAGAGTCTTTCAAGTTAAAAAATTTCTAGAAGGTCAAAGCTGTTGCTTCTCTTCCACTGATCAAGACTGAGAGCAGGGTGGAGAAGTGGAACACCGAAAGCCTTTGGAGTAAAGTCCAGGGCCCAAGTTCAACCATACCCTCTATTTAGCACAAAGGTTTCCTTGTCTAAAAACCGGGAGTGAATGACAACTCCCTCCTGCAGGGTTGTTACAAGGAATAAGATGATGCTTTTCTTTTCTTTTTTTTTTTTAAGGTTTTATTTATTTGACAGACAGAGATCACAAGTAGGCAGAGAGGCAGGCAGTGAGAGAGGAGGAAGCAGGCTCCCTGCTGAGCAGAGAGCCCGATGCCAGGCTCGATCCCAGGACCCTGGAGTCATGACTGAGCGAAAGGCAGAGGCTTTAGCCCACTGAGCCACCAAGGCGCCCATAAGATGATGCTTTTCAAACCCAGTACACAGATACTCATACCCTAATTTAAGAAGCATGAAATTAAGATGGTATCACATTGTCACATGATAGAGCTATTTGCAAATTAAAGATTGACTCTTTAAGTCAAGACTCTTGACTGTTTGCAAGGAAGGCGTCCAACGAAATCAGACAGCCAGGGATGAGAATCGAGAGGGGCCTGATCCTATCAGGCAGTCTGAAATCTGGAATCACACACAATAGAAGCACGGGCCCTGGGCACTCGTCTATTTCCCTATTGTACAAACACCCAGGGAAATGCTACACTTTTGCTTTTATGAACTTCTAAAGCAATACAGACTTGTATTCAAAGCACTCTTACTTTCAAAAAGAAGTCATTAATACATTTAATGAAGTCAAAACCCATTAGCGAGGATGTATCGAGTGTGTCTGCTCAGTGAGGATTATCAAAGGGGGCCTAGAACAGCGTTGGCCATATAGATTGGGGCCTGGTTTTACAAACGGATGATGCCCGCAGAAGCCTGAACACAAAGGCTTCGGCCACCTGTGGTACCTGAAGATACCCAAGTATTGATGTGGTGCTAAGAGACGACATCAAGCCATCCTGGGTAGGCTGATGGATACTCTTGAAGTGTGAGCATACGCAGTCTGTTCTAAAGGGTGTATACCGATTTGCTGGCAGTGCTTAAATAATTCAGGGACTTAATGGTAGAAGTCTGTTCATACATACGTCCAGGCTGTGGCTGGAAACTGCCTAGATGGAGGCGAGAAGACAAAGAACTGGGTCAGGGGTATCTTTCTGAATTGGGGACTACGAACGCCGTGGTGTACATGTCCTATTTCCACCTGATGCTTTCAGATCTTCCTTCAACAAACATTTCTTACATGACCCCGTGTGTATTATGCATCTGGCCCTAGACAATGCATGATCCTGACCCTGAAAGAGTTCTCAGTATAGCAGGTGCAACGTTTTAAAAAAGTAATTATTGTGACATCTGTTAAAATGGTAAGGGAGACTTTATTCAGGACCATTTCCATAAGGGTCAAGACCATAGCAAAAGGGGCGAGAGGCTGCGCTCTTACTAAATGTAGGACATGGTGGTCAGATACCAAGAGTGGAGGGGTTCTCTCTAACTGGACTTAGCAGGATTCTTGCTAAGACTGGGCTTTGGAGACCTAGCAAGGATGGGGCCAACGCTGAGGCCTAGTTGAGAAGAATGCACAGAGGAGCCAACCACAGTTTGGTCAAGGACAGTCTTTGCCTAGGACAGAAGGGAGGGTAGGTACCGCCACAGGTCACTGGGGACTCAGAAAAGTCTCCTTAAACATGTTTAAGTGCTTGCGTGTGTCTGGCAGGATGAGGAAGGATAAGCAAAGGGAAATTCAAAGGCAAACAGATAGGTGAGCAGTGGAAAGCACAGGTTGGTATCCTTCCAGTGGTCAGGCGTGGCTAGAAGAGGGTTTCTCAAGAGGGGTATTATTGAGATTGTAGGGCTGGATAATTGTTGGGAGCAGCGGGCAGGGGGACTGTCCTGCCCGTTGTAGGGTGCTGAGCAGCAGCAACCCTGGCCTTGACCCACTAGATGCCTGTAGCACACGTCCTCTCCTAGTACTTCCCCAAGTCCTGGCTACCAAAATGCCCCCAGATATTCGGTGGGGAGGATGGGGGGATGGAGAACTGCCCCTCCTAGAGGGACCATGGGCCAGAAGAAAAGAGGATTTGGAGTGGAGAGGGGGGGAAGGCAGCTTCCCTCACTGAAGAAAGAAGTAGGTGACAGGGTTTAAAGTTCATGGGATGAAGGCAGAACCTTTGACTCTCCAAACACAATGATTAGATACAAGGGAGGAGAAATAGAAGGACGTGAAATGGGGGCATGGAAAAGTCAGAGTGTCAGATTCTGTCTTTAAAAAAAAAGTAAGGAGAACAGCGGGGATACACTGACTCATCGTGAACCATCTTTGAGAATTAAGGCTTTTAGATAAGTTTCCTATTTCTGATGATCACCTAAGAATGAAGATAAAGCAACAAGAAGTAACAGAGATGTTGTCTAGGAGTGAACTAATCACCATTTTCAAAACATCTGCATGCCTTGTCACTGCCCCCACCAGCCAGTTTACATTTAAATGCATTCTTACTGCAAAAATCTTAAAGCAAGGAAAAAAAAAAAAATCCTGGTCTATGTGCTTAGATTTTGGCTCTGTGGCATGCTACTGAGATTTAAAAACTTGTTTTCTAATTCAAAAAACCCCTAAGCAACAGTCAGCAGCAGGCCAGGTAGCAAGTTCACCTGAGTCATACCAGATCTGAACTCAGTTTCTTTTTCACTTCTGCTAGCACAATTAGCAAAAGAAAGGAAGTGACTAGTTAACATGCCTTTCCAGCGAATTCTTAATGTGTTCTAATATATGAATTTAGAAATGCCTGCTTGAGAGCTTCAGGGATTACTAAATAATAAACCCTGAAGGTTCCAAAATCTGGTTAATAGTCAGACCTGGAGAATATGAAATATAGTGTTAATTTAGAATAACGTAATGCCTAAAAATGAAGCAAGTTAGCTCTAATTGAGCTATGAACTGCTTGCCTTGTATTGTATAATGCAGGCTATGGTAACCAAGGCTTGCTGAGCTATAGATAACCATTACTCTTAGCAAATATGTTTATTGGGGTCTCTCTCTCTTCATTACCCAACCTCATAAAGTATATGCCTGCATATTCCGATAAAACATAAAACGGCAAGGCAGAGTCACAATTAGGACGCCCTGAGAAGCCGCATCATAAAACGGTATCTGTCGCCAAATGATTGTTCACTTAACCATGATAAATATTTATCAGCGAGCAATAGAACAAATCCTTGCGCCACTGTAGTCCGTGTTGAACACCAAGGAAGACTTCTACATTTTCAGTTCTCCTCTTTTGACAAATATAATGCTTTAACCTAAAAAATGGGACGTGGCATGAGGACTCTGATTTTTAATTATAATTATGTAATCGGAACACCAAGGACATGGCAGATTCATATTTCCAATGGCTACTCAAGCGGCTTGGGTGTGCTATCATCTCCTGAGCGAAGGCAAGGGAACAGTGTGAACAGATGGAAACGAAACAGCGCTCATCTGGACGGTTACTACGTGTAGAACCTTTTATGCCGCCAATACTCTTGTTGGAAAACGTGTTTTAAATGATAAAACAGAGATGCAAATAAGCTCTTTAATGATCCTCACTCTCTTGTTGGCCTCCATGTGTCAGCTGGGGAAACGTAAGACCTCGGGTACATTATCCTGATGTTCTGCAGAATGTGCATGGCCCAGGTCCTAGCTGCTCAGATCTGGAATCTGTTTGTTACCACCAGGCATTGTGTATGGTCCAGGCAAGAGGGACTTTGCCTTCCTGGATGAACCTCAAAAAACAGAAGTCTCTCTCCTGGCCAGAGATCATGGTTTCTGATGGGTCAGCTCCTGCCTGTTGGAGAGCTGGGGAAGGCCTCGAACGGGGATGAGGGGGTG
Source organism: Mustela putorius furo (assembly GCF_011764305.1). Taxonomy (NCBI): domain Eukaryota; kingdom Metazoa; phylum Chordata; class Mammalia; order Carnivora; family Mustelidae; genus Mustela; species Mustela putorius. Next base: position 35,575,239 of record NW_025421304.1, on the reverse strand, counting down.
TCCCCTATAAATATATATGCCTTCCAACTGTCGGGCTGTTTCTTGAAAACAGCCTGATCCCTGGAAGGATGTCCCACAGCAGTGGTGCTCAAACTTGGGCCAATGTGTCAGGATCTACTCGAAGGCTTGTGAAAACCTAGATGGCCGGGTCCCCTCTCCAACTTTTCTGATTCTGGATGTCTGCGGTGGGGCCAGAGAATCTGCATTGCTAACAAATTCCCAGGAACTGCTCTGGAAAGCATGCTTTGCAGAACTGGGTTCCGCCGGCAAAGAAAGGGCTCAGAAGGGGAACTGGCAAGGAAGTGCCTGACACTCGGAGAAGGGATGTCCTCTCGCAGTCTGCACATGGCAAATCGATCTTCACTTTCTTTTCCTTTCCCTCTTTGTCTCCTCCCCTTTATTTGCTCCCCCCATCTTTCCTTCCCTTCTTTTGCTATATTTCTATCTCTATTTCTAATTTCTAAGTTCTGTTTCTACTCTTCTCTGTCCTCCTCCTCCGTGTCCTGGCTCTCCCCCTTCCTTTCGGTCTCTCCTCTGTTTTCAACGCTGCCCTGAAACCCCTTCCTCGCCAGTAATTAACCCCCACCCCCAGGCTCTCAGCAGTGCCCAAGATCACAGATGAACTCCCCGTCCCCACCATGGGAGCAAGACATGGGGCCAAGATCTCATTTCTTGGCAAACAGAATGAGCGACAGCTATCAGAACGGCTTCAGAGAGGGAAGACAGGGACTTGGGCAAAAGCCGTCAAGAGCAGGAGCTTCTCTGTTTCGCATTTAGCGCCACATAAGCAAACAGCGTATCGCTATGTGAAGTATGATAACGTACACTAGGTGGACGGTGTAGCTCTTCAGCATTAATTCTCATTTGGGGGGCTATTCCTGCCTTTTGGGATAGATAACTAGTCCCTAGGTCTCGTTGCAACCTGCACTTCACCCTCATGCTGGATGACGATTTATTAAAAAAAAAAAAAAAAAAAAAGTGACTGTTATGAGATCATTTCTAGGTGAAGAGCTACCCTTAACAGACTTTGCTCTTTACAGCCTTACTGTGTCAGACTCTGAATATTAGCCACATGCACACAGAAGAACAACTCTCAGAGCAAGAGTGATCAGGCTGCAGAAGAGCTTCCCAGGGGAGGTGCCGGGGTCTAAATGCTGGAGTCATTTGAAACGAGCCTGGACTGCGCCATCAGGGAACAATCCTATCCTGCCTGAGGACGGACGAGATGACCTCATAGGTCTCTCCGTCCCTCCTAGAGTCATAAAATCTGGATGGAAACTCTGACGAGTCATCCTGCTGCGGCGAGCAGGGGCGTCTCGAGCAGGCGGAATGGCAGTATCTCAGGGGTGGATCAGGTCACTGTGCAGGTCAACGAGAAAAAAGTCCCCCATAAGGCTGGGGGCAAAGGACAGCCCAGAATATAAGTCAAAGTGAGGACATTCCCAGATGAAGTCCGTGGAGCACTTTCCACGGATATTGGCATAAGATGCTCATGCTTGTGTGTCACTCCCGGGCGTCTAGCACACACTAGTGAGTTTTCCCATGCTCCAACTGTACAAGGACAGTACTGCCAGCATTACTCCCTGGCTCCCTCTTTTTTGAAGATGTGGCTGCCCGACGAAAACACAGATGGGACTAAAGAGCAGTTCAGTTAGGTGAGGAGTACGGCATCTCCGGAGCTCAGTACAATGCGGCCCATTCAAATGCTCGCGCAAACTGGCTGAAGTGGAGACTGACCTGGACAAGGATGACTGATGCCCTCTACCCTGAAGTCAACTGCTTGGACAGGGCCCTTCTCAGTCTCCAGCAGGGAGGGAGGAGGGCTTTGGGAGTCTCTGCGCGCGCACCCACTGCACCCCCCAGGGGGCCAAGGCAGCTGTGAGCAGCAGCCAGAGCCAGCCGGCATGTGTGCGCCCCTGGAGGATCCCATGAGAAATCCGAGACAACTGCAAGCGGCTGGCGTGTGGAGGAACTCTGGACCTGGTCCGACTCAAAATGCCGCAGCTGCCATTCCGAGTCACTTGGCTCCAACTGCAAACCCTGAGGACACCGGATAGGCCAGTCATGCCTGCCCATTCGCTTGCCCTTCTAAGGGAAATGCCCGTGGGCCACAGGCTTCCTACCCAGGCGGGCATGCTCTGTACCACCCGACACAGCCCCTTCACCATTCTGGGTACAGCTGAGTAGACCGCGGTCCACTTGGACCCAAGACACGGGCAGTCAACCCCAACGTTTGGTTGGTGATTTACCAACGCCAAGGAGGAGTCCTGGCCTCGGATTCTTGCACTAGGGAACTGGGAAACACACCCCGAGCCTTTTGCTCTTGAAGAGGCGCCATGAAGCGGAGCCGAGCTGCCCTGTCTTGACCATAAAGAAGAGTGGGGGGGTGGGCGGGTAAAACCCGGAGTGAGGGGACAGACAGATCTAGCAGTGGCAGAAGGAGCTGGTCAGAAAAATAGAACATGGCCGGCATGCAGAGGGAACCACAGGGGAAGGCACCTGAAGTGGCCTCACTGCCTCGCCTGCCAGCATCTCTTACAATAAACCTTTTTTTAGAATAAGTGACATGAGGACTCTGTTCCTTGTGACGGAAGAAGCCTAATTCAGACACTCCGAAAATCTGACTTGTGCATCATGAGGAGCTCTTGAGACTCAAACCACCACACTAGAATAATATCAAAACTCACGCACGTCCGTGAAGACTGCGGTTTGTCAAAGGTATTGGAAACAAGAACAAGTTACACTTGGCGTCTCGTCTGACCTGCCACTTTGGAAACTGGAAAGAGAATTTGGAAAAATGTCAGGAATGGAACAGAGGACCATGGACTCTGGACTTGAATCCTAGGCATTGAATGGCTTTGCCTTCTTCCCCTACCAACCATTATCTATCAGAATAGCCTAGAGATTCATTTATTAATATGTCTAATCCCCAAACAGAAATGTCGGCCTCAGAGCACCTTCCACTCAGGGATGATGTCTTATCTCAAAGGCAAGTGTTTCCAGGTTCCATTACGCACAGGTACCAAGCCCACTCGCGGTGGGTGAGTGCATTGAGCTGTTGTTCTTCCTCCCAAACTGCAGAAGAAGGAATGACAGGAGGATATGAGTTCCTAACAACCCTGAAAGGGACAAGTACCTGGTTAGGGAGTGACACTGACTGCAGGTAAGGAGACACATCCATCCTCACTGGTCCAGAAGGACTTTGAGTAGAAAAGTTCTTTAATCGTTTGCATCCAAGATAATTCATCAGAGAACAGTAGCATAGTGCATTCAGTCCAATTTTTAAATATCAAGCAATTCTAGCAGACCCTGATTTGTGGGTCTAAAAATAATAATTAATAAAAATAGAATAAAAGTAGGGGCGCCTGAGTGGTTCAGTGGGTTAAACCTCTGCCTTCAGCTCAGCTCATGATCTCAGGGTGCTGAGATCGAGCCCCGCATCTGGCTCTCTGCTCAGCAGGGAGCATGCATCCCTCTCTCTCTCTGTCTGCCTCTCTGCCTACTAGCGATCTCTCTCTCTCTGTGTCAAATGAATAAATAAAATCTTAAAAAAAATAGAATAAAAGTAATAGATCCCATTTCCCAAGTCTCTGCTGAGTTTCCACAGCGTCAATGGCTACAGACTTCACACACAATCATTTTCTTGAACCTCACAAGACTTGTGGACTCAAAGAGTACCTCTTTACAAAAGAAGAAACTGAGGCACAAGAGGGAAAAAGAGGCTGCACCAAGTATCCTGTGAGGGCTGGAAGCACCATCACTCTCTGAGAGCTTGCTAGAAATGGGCCCCCTGCGGAGGCCTAGAGAATGGCAGGCTCTGGGGGTGGGACTCGGGTATTGTGTTCTAACAAGCCCTCCTGGGGATTCTCATGATAACCAAAATTTAAGAAAAGAAGTACTGTCTTAGAGAGGAACTTTCCAAGGCCAAATAACTATTAAGTGGCAGAGTCAACAAGCAAAGGTTTGTGCTGAGTATTGGAAATGGTCCTCTCCATGCCTGGTAATTAATGAGGAGCCAGGCTTGGGCTAATCACATTAACACCTCTGAGATACGGGATTCCTCTGAGATCAGGACTGGAGCCCTCAAACCCCAGTCTTCCCCAGAGACCCTCTGTCTTAATGGGCAAAGTCCTGCATGACTTAAGTCCACTTCCTTTTTGCACATGGGGGAGGCCCTGGGTGGTACCAATCCCAATATTTATTCAAGCGATGATTACAAGGGCTGAGATTCAAGTGTGTACGATGCCTATTTTCCCTCCATACAGATGAAAGAGGACAAAATTAAGAGCCAGTACAGCGTCCCGCAGGCCAAACACCGAGCTAAGTGCTCTAGCCTAGCGCGAACAAAACTCTGCGGTGATGGAAATGTCTAGCTCGGTGCTTCCCAATGTAGTAGCCACCAGCCACATCTGGCTGTTAAGCACTTTAAATGTAGGACAGGAGGGACTGGATTTTGAATTTTACTTACATTTTAATTAAATTTAAATAGCCCCATGTGGCCAATGGCTACCTTATTATCGGCCAGTCTGATTCTACATGACTCTTGTTATTTAAACTCCCCCTCAGCTTGTAAGGGCAGGGGCTAAGATGAGAGCCATTTTACAGATGAGAAAACTGAGACAAATGGGGGCAAAATAATGAACCCCAGGTCACACAGCCAGTTAGTGACAGTGCTGGCGTCTTGACCCAGGTCTACTCTGACTCCAGGTTTACGAGGCACCAAGGCTCTCAGACGCCATTGTTTAGGTTGGGCTGGAAGAGCCACTGCTCAGAGCTTGGCCCAGCTCAGCCAGCAGCAGTGACCTGGCGGCCCAGCGAGAAGGCTGAGCACCTTGTTCTCCGGGCAACAACCAGTGCTGGCATGGTCTCAGCAGCTATCAATGAGAGAATGCTTGGACAATATTTTCCTGTTATTAAACATACATTTTGCACTTAAAAATAAGGAACTTCTGTCACAAATGATTTATATGGAAACAATACTACTCCTGGCAGGTAGGAGTTTTTTTTTACTGTTTCTTTCAAGATTAATACACACACACACACACACACACACACACACACTCACACACACACACACACAAAAGGGGGGTGTGGAAGAAGAAGAAGAAGAAGAAGAAGAAGAGGAAAAGAAAGCCTTTGTAAATAGTATATTCATTCTTTAATGCATTTTCTTTGAAGGTTTCCCCTGCCACCTTTCTACCTCCCACCTCACCACTGCCAGGATGAGAAATGGGTTCTAGGATCTCAGGTACCTTGAAGTAACCTCCGTCTGTCCAGATAAGGCAGGCCGGCGGGGCATACAGTCCTCCCCAAATCCATCACTGTGTTCAAGATGTGGTGCGTCCACCCAGCAACTTCCTCAAATGGCAGTCTTGAGGTTCTAGAAGCCTGCTGTGCACTTGCCTCTGCCCCTGCTCTCCCATCTCCCTACCATGGGAGGCAGTGTGGCACAGGACCTTGCCTGCTGTGAACACATGTGCGGTGCCACCCTGGGGAGGTGGCTCACCCTCTCTGAGCCTCAGTAATCCCCAGGGAAGAGCCATGACTTACATAGGGTTGCCCCAAGCACTTGACCCTGTGCCTGCCATACAAAAGGGTCTGGAAAACGGTGAGTTCCCTTCTTTATAGCCCTCAGTCAAAATCCTGAAACTCTTTCAGGGTCAATTTTGGATTCAATCTTATTCATCAATATGTCTCTACTCTCCAAATCAACATGTGTTTTCATATTTTATAGATCCCTATCTCTGCCTATACTAGTTCAAGGATGCACATTATAGTTCTTTTACGATTATCACATTTTGGGAATGGACCATGGGCACACACTTGACTTCCTGAGCATCTGACCTCTGCCTTGCCCATGTTTTCTTTCCAGGTTGCAACGAGCACAGGGCCCGGTACACAGTAAGTGCTCACATGAATACTGGTTGAACTGAATTTCTGTGAAGATTGAGGCCAATCTATAATAAGCATATCTATTCAACCATCCACCCACCCATCCAACCATCCATTTACTCATTTACTTTATATTTTATTAAGCACCTACTATACTCACTGAGTATTAGGCATGGGTATTTGTACTCAGAACAGGGCAGGGGCCAAGACAGACAAAACACTGAGCCTTCACAATATTCTCTTCTAGTGGAGGAGGGAGAGGGGACCATCACAAAACAAACAGGTAAAACACAGAAACAGCGTCCCTCTATATATGCTAAGGAGAAAAGTAAAGCAGGGAAGATTCACAGGGAGAGCAAAGTTCCGGAAGAAAATGTGCGATTTCAAATAGGGTGGTCAGGGACTGAGTCCCAGAGAAGGGGTTATTTGAGCAATAGTTTGAAGGAGTTGAGAAGGCTACCGTTTCAATATGAAATTAATTTGGAAAACAGGAAATTATAAGTCAAAGACATGCTGGGTTCTTTACTCAGAAGGATACTGTAAACACATTGAATATTTATTTCACGGTCTAACCTCAGTTCCCATTATTTCATCAATGTTAATCTCAGCCGATGCTGGTATTAACTTACTGGATACTTACTATGTCCTAGGCACTACCCAAGCACTTTATATACCTGAGGTCACTGCCAAGAGCAAAGGTCTAGACCAGGGATGGGAAAAAATATCCGTAGACCCCAGGCTGCAATCAGAAAGAGCTAAGGCCACGTGCTGCACAACAGGGAGTGGTGGGGACTGTGTCAACCCTGGAAGAGCTATTCCATCTGGCGCAAACCATGGCTGCTGGGCCACACGTGAGGAAACAGGCTCAGGACTGTTTGATCCTCTCCCTTTTCGAGATGTCTGAAAGCCGAACATGAAACTTAAATGAAATTTTACAATTTTTAAAATGCCGCTAGGCAATTTAAAAACATCATGTGGGCCAAAAATTGTTTAAAAAATATTTTTCAGGACATATTTGGCCGGAACAGAGGTTTCCAAACTCTGGCATAGAGAGGCAATTAGTAGGTAGAGGAACCTAAAACATCTGCAGGGAGCCTGTCACACAGCCACTGCCCTTGACCCTGAGGCTGATCATAATTCCTATTTGAAAACAGCCTGACTTTGGGACCCCTTATGTGTTCTGCCCTGGGGAGAGTGGGCTTTGGGATTTGGGAAACACAGTGTCCTTGTGTGTGGATGAAATATGCTGCCCCCTGGGATCTGAATGCAAAAACAGCTGATTGTTCATTAAAACAATAAAAGTACTTTCAGTTGCTTATTGGCTTTTTTTTTCTTTTTAATCTGCTTGCACTCCACCAATAAAAATGCATTTGGCAAAACCATCCAGAGGAAACACCGCCCTTATTCAAAACTGTTTTTCTTCTTCTTTCACTTGATATTTCTAAATTATCTTACCAATAATGTATTAAAGTAATACTCAAAAATGGAACAATACTGCACCTTTAAGAAAATATTATTTTTCCTGAGGTCCTATCAAGGTAAATTTCATCAGTATTCAAAGAATGAGCAAAGCACTTCAACAATTTATTTCAATAAAAGAAGACTTAGCTGAAAGGAGTATAAATGATGAGAACTTGCTTTAAACTGATTTATTCCCTGCAGCAATAAAAGGAATGTTTCTTCACTCAGCTGTTTAATATGCAAATATGCAGAACATCCAGCCCCTGACAGCACATCATTAATAAAATCTTGCACTGAGCAGAGAGCCCGATATTTCATTCTGATGAAAATACATGATGATGATTTTAGACTGTAGACTTTTAGAGTAGGAACAATGTGCTTTCGCGGTGATGAAACCCCACTAGTCACTGGGGGGGACAGAAGCTTTTCGGAGAAGCAATCCCATTTCTGCAAGAGGAAGTCCCCAGGTAAAGAAAACAGTAAATCCTGAAGGCTGTTGACAGTTCATGGAACCAAGGCTTAAATGACAAGACAGGAACTAGGAGAGTGATAGGGCTGGTGGGGGGCGGGGAGGGGCTGAGAGGGACTTCTTTTGGGGGTGGCAGCATGTTCATATTTTAGGTTTTGTTTCGGCACGTTGGAAACATCCGCTCGATGAGGTGTCTGATGCTAGTTTTCTATCCACGTAGAAACAAGAAAGCAAAAGCTATAGAAGGAAGATAGGGCTCACAGTTCTCTACCTGGTCACCTCCCTCGATCTGCTTGTGGAATAGCAACTTCTGAATTACTCTCAGACTCTTAAAACAGGCAAAGTGAAGACACTGGAAAATACTTCTGGTACTGATCACGTGTTTTCTCTTTGCATTAAAATCCTAGATGGATGTTAACAATATGTGGTGGGACTATAAAGGCCCAATTTTTTTTTCTTCTTTATAATTTTTATATTTTCCAAATTGTTTACAGTGAGTATGCCATATGTATCATCAGAAAAATCATGTTTTTAAAAATCTAATTTTTTTTAAAAGTCATTCATGGGTTAGTGTCTGGGAACGTACAAGATTATGAGCACTGGGAGACTGGGAGGGTTCAGTCTCCCAGCATCTTGGACCTCTCCATAAACCCCTGTGCTTGTTCTCAAAACAATTACTTGTTAAATGGTTAAATCAATTACTAGTTGTAAGTGCATAGAACAGCGCCTGGAATATGCCAAGCCCATAAAAGTATTTGTTAAATAAATAAATAAATAAATAAATAACAAATGAGTCAGATTAAATATTTAAAGTATCTTAATGTGTAGAGGTGAGTTTTCTGTCAATATTACTTATTTAAGGAGGAAGGGCATGGATCTAGAATGGCTCGTTTTTTCCTTTTAACAGTAAGCTTAGAACACCATGTGGTTTCTATCAAAAGAAGACCCCCCAGCTTAGAGAACTTTTGTATTAAAATACCAGCTACTACACTTGATTCTGGGTGATCCTGGGCAAGTCACTTGACTCTGGAAGCCGTGCTTTCCTCATCTGTTAAATATGCATGGTAGTCAGCACACTTATTTTGATGAGTGTTTTGAGGATTTGGTGTGATCATCTATGTAAACACTTGGCACGGTGCCTGGCCTTGAGCAGCAGCTCGAGTTCACCGTTTACTGGGCTCCTACCGGAAACTAAACACTTTACATATATTAATCCTAATCTTTATGACAACTCTTCAAGGTAAACGCTGCTAGTCATGTCTCACCAAGAGGAGGCTAAGGATAGATGACATCAATGAGGTCCCACAGCTTGGTCGTGAACCTGAGTCCACCTGTCACCAGATCTTATGCTAGCTTTCACACCAGCTTTACCAAAGATCTGCTTTCTCCCAAACCGAAAAAGAGAAGGGGGAAAAAAAAAAAGTCAAGTGCAGTGACTGTTCAAAAGTAGAGGGAGTGAGTTTCCATTCATTTACCTCTATTTTCCAGTTACATTTCATGGCCCCAAACTCACCCTTATTTTTTTTAATGAAGTATTTAAAAACAAGGTAGCTTATGGGGCAGGAGGCAGGAGGCTAAAGACAGTTGACCGGGAGGATTTCCTAAGGAAATGATGAGCTTCCATGAAGTTCCCGCGGCCGCATTGTTATTTCCAAAAGTTCATTCATTAGAGAAAGAGCATATCATGTCTGCAACTTGTAAGGTTGTCTTAAACTCCAGGAAGCTTGGAAACAAGATATCCGTGAACTTATCCCTCATGTTAGTGATGGCTCCTCCTCCAGAAGAGGTGAGAAAGGTCCCTTGAAGCCGCTTCCTCCCCACACCCACCCACCCTGTGCTTCCCCCTCTCTCTGCCCTGATGCTCTCTTTAGCCAACCAAAGAACAGCCCTCTGTGCCAAAGGAAAGAGAACTGTTGGATTTTATTTCCAAATATTTCAATTATAAATCAATCGTTTAACAAAATTCAGTGACGTTTGCAAAATTTCCCTTTGAATCGGCTCCCACTGAGAATTGAAAAAGTCTTGGGGGCAAAATTTCAAGTGGCCTCTCGCAGGTTTTAGTAAACTTCTCCAAGCTAGTACTTTCCATGTTTCTGATTTTATGTGCTCAGTAATACGCCCTCATAACTCAAATGGGATGAACCAATTAAACATTTCCCTGTAGTCTTTAAAATAGCTGCTCTTGGCATGTTTTTTGCATGGCACAAACCTCTGCGGGAGGATACGATAGAAATCTTGCACTATTTAAATATAGAATTGGGACATCAAAGAAAGGGTTGTATTGAAATAACATGGATAATTAAGGAAGTGGAGAACAGTAATAACTGATTTACATAAAATGCTAATGAGTCTCTTGACTTGTTTGGCAATTTGCACTTTAGGCTTGGTAACTGTGGCTCCAAATTTATGATCTAATTTTTATTTTAATATTTTCTTTTAGCAAGTTGTAACCAACACTAATGGGCGCCTGCCAACACTGAACTTCTTTGCCCTTTAACCGCCCAGAAGCTTCTGTTTCCAGTCCAGTGCCTTGGGCTTGGGGATATCCCTGGTCCCGGAGCTTCCTGGATACCCTGTTTCGGTCGGGGCTCTTCGTAGCGCATGGTGCAGGTGTCGCTTGGGGGATCAGTGGCCTTCAAACCATGCGCGGCTGGTGGGCTGGGAAACCGGGCGAACAAGCGCAGAGTCCCGGGGGCTGAGCGATCCCTGTACAGCCTGCTCCTGGTGATTCAGAGGGACAGACTGGGGCAAGGCACCAGCCTGCTTGGGGTTATCACTTACTCTGCGCTGTTCTCTGGTAACTTTCGCCGCTGAGAAGAAATTATATGCTCTGGAAATTTCTGTTTTATTGTACTCTTGTACGGATCTCACCGCGCAGGGCCACAGCCTCCCGTGAATATGAATGAGGGTTGGAGCTGTTCCTTCGGGACGCGTCTGCACGTTGACCTTCAGCATACCCTATTTCCCTCCGAGCCTTCGAAGCATGATCCACTGCTTTCTCTGGCCATTCCCCCTTCACCCCATTGATGGGCTTCAAAGCTACTTAAATTTCCAAGCCCTGATGCGCTGCAGCGCTGACCAGGGCTCTGCCTCTCTCTCTTATGGATTGCACAAGGTCACCGCTGGGGAGAGGAAGGAGGCAGGCAGAGCATTTATCAGGATGTATTGCTTTACTTTTTCTATCCATCACCAAGGCGATGATTCTATTTTAGTGAAAATCCATTGAACTCCGATCAAGTCAGATGGCTGTTATCATTGGAAACTCAAGAGCTGTCAGGCCATAATCGGTACAAATGTCGGACCCCAAAATGGGGGGCTCTGGGCCAATGATGGTCTCCTGGGGATCTTTTTGGTCATTCTTGTATTAAAATTTTCATCTGATCATTTTATTTTAAGCATTTTTTTCAGCTCTTCCGTTTGTAAGTGATAAAATCTGGTTATGCAAGGTAGAATGAACCAATTACAGGCAATTTAGGTAGAGTTTAGAGACACAATGGTTCCCGCTGTCATGCTACACTGCTTACTAAGGTCCTAATAACCTAATAACCCACCCATCAGAATACCGACACACACCTGAATGATCACGGAGACCTGAACATAAGGAGTGCACACACACACCTTCCCACCTTCGTAGAAACTACCAAACTTCAGCTACACTATTTTGTGGTCTCCACATATAAATTTTCTGATCACCACAGCTGGCCATAGGATACAATATTAACAGGCATTTTCACCTCCCTGTGGGTGTTTGTGTGATAAATGTCCCTAGTACTATTTGTATGTGTTTCGGAAGGTTCTGGTCTACAGTTATCATCTTAAATGTAGGGGACTGGGGGGTAGAAAGAAAAATAAATTTCAAAGCTCTCTGAAAAAAATTCTTTTAGGCTTGTCGTCTGGTTATGGATTTAATTAAATCTGACATTTGAGTAAAATCATTTAAACATATTTGCTTCCCCGCCAGTATTCTAAACTTTTACTCAAATAGGGGGAGGGGGGCTGTGAATTAGAATGACAGAATGATTTTTAATCAGGATCCCGTAGCTCAAAGTGATACTTAACTCTTAACTATCCCAAGGCAGGTTATTTTCCCTGTGGGTTATTAAGGATCCTATCTCTTCTACCACTGCCCTGGTGGAAGGCCAGTCTCTGCCAGGGTGGGCTGAAAAGGAATGAAGTGAGGCACTCAGAAACTAATTGTTCTTTATGTGTTCATACCATCACTTTTTAAAAAATAAAGCAATCTTTCTGTGTATTTTCTATTTTGTAATCCATATCTTTATTCCTCTTTATTAGTGAGGATAACTGGATATTGACTGCATATCTTAAATATATTTTCATTCTAAATAATAGCAACAAAAGTAAATCTAGGTATTTCTTGGTCACTTGCTTTGGGGCAAGTCCTTAATATATATTGCCTCATGTAAGTCTTAAAACCACTTCTAAATGATATGGGGGTGGGTGCGTGGGTGGCTCAGTAGGTCAAGTGTCTGCCTTCGCCTTAGGTCACCATGTCAGGGCCCTGGGATTGAGTCCTGCATCAGGCTCTGTGCTCAGTGCGGGGTTTGCTTCTCCCTCTCCTGCTCCTCCCCATGCTCACTTGCATGCTCTCTCTTTCCCTCTCTAAGTAAATAGATAAAATCTTGAAAAAAAAAAAAGTACTATTTACAAGGACAGTTGTATTCTGAGGTTCTGAACAGCCAGGAATTAGAGTTTTGGAGGGGACACTCTTCACCAGAGTTCAACATCCACCCGGAATGCAAATTTGTGTCTGCAGCACTCAGAAGGACTTGTACGTAACCATAAGGCCATCACCCACACTGAGAGGGTGGCATGACTGCCAGTCAGGAGCCTGTGGTTATTCCATACATTTCTCAGAAATCAGATCTAATGTCTCCCATACGACAAGGTAGCTGTGCAGCAAGTATGTCGTGACTTCACTGTACACTTACAGGATCCATTAGCATGGCTAGAGAGCTGGAAAGGGTGTGCCATCCCTGAACTGGGGGAGAGCCAGAAGAGCTAGCCACCCAGGAAAACACACAAGGATGTAGCCCTGGGCAGACAGCGGCTGGTGCATCATCACAAGCTGCCTGGTCTTCCTAAACCCTGGTGGGCCCAATGGTGGTTAGACCCAGACCACTGCGGGGACAGGAAATGGGGTTAGGGGCGGGCAAGGGCTCATCCGCTGACACAGAGCAGCCCTGACATCAGAAATAGAATTCCTGGCCATCATTCATTCCTCCTTCCTTGCTCTCGGGGGGAAAGAAAAGCAAACCAAATAACAGCTCAGAATGATTGGTGGGGGGAAATGAAGGGAGAAAAGCACTGTTTCCAGAGGATTTGTTCTAATAATAAGATTCTGCTGCTGAAAAAAGTGGGCATGCACAACAGAAAAATGGAACATGAGGAGAAACTTTATTTTACCTTCTCTTCAAACAAACTCTTAATAGCGATTACTTGGAATAAAGAAGCCGTCTGAGTCACCAAGCAAATCAAAATGGGTTACACAGGATGCCTGGATGCAAGTGTCAAGGGGAAACGCATAGAAGGAACTAAAGTCAACTGTCTAGTAAATAATATCTAGTTGACTGCTAAAACCAGCAAAAATTTGAATACTTTTGGAATGGAAGCAAATGCATACTTGTGCTAGAGAGTTTAGACCGCCTCATTTGACCTTTTCCACCGCCCTGCTGGGTCAGAGTTCTCCATGTCAGCCCTCTGACATTAAGGGCGGACTTATTCTTTGGGCAGGGCGGGGGGGGGCAGCAGGGGGAGGCTGCTCAGTGCACTGAGGGATCCTGGGCAGCATCCCTGGCCTTGACCCGAGAGATGGCAATAGCACCTTCCACACCCTGGCTGTGACAATCCAAAATGCCTCAGACAATGTGAGATGTCCTCTGAGGGGCAACACTGTTCCAGGTTGCTGCTGCTAGAAATGACCTTTCTAGGACTCACAGCTACATACCAGACACCAGTCTATCCCACCGACTGCCAGGTGCCGTCCCATGAGACACAAACAGGGTAAGTCAGAGAAGGGTCGTATTCCTGCTTCTCGGAAGCTTCTCCTGGCAAAGTCAGAGCACGTGCACAAAAAGTTTTCCCTAGGGGGTGTGGGGGGCAACATGGCCACAGTGGAGTGGCTGTGGCTTATTCACCTGGCTTGGCTGCAGTTGTGGCTTCAGCAGTAGATGCCCCTGGAGGTTTCTGTCTGCATTATTCTGGGACCGTTCTTGGAGAGGACCACCTTCAAGCCACTCCTTCCGTTCTTCCAACAAATGTGTAAGCACCAAATTACTTTTATTAAATCCTGTCCTGTTTACAATTTATAATGAGGTTCCCATTTCATACCCCAAGCCCTGATGGGAAAATATCAAGGTACTATCATGGGTCCCATCAGGGAAACTAAGGCATGCTCTGAAGACGCCCATATGTGGGCTGTTGCACCCACCGTTCCCTCCACTAAGAACGCACTTCCTGCCTTTCTTCACCCACTGCTCAGCGTCCCAGAGCAGTCCACTTGCCAACACTCATTTAGACCCCAAGGCCCATCTCATGCGTGGTCTTCTCTATGGTAAAGTTTCCTCCTCCAAACTGCTACCTCCCCACTCACATTTGGCAAAGTAACTACTCCTTTCCCTTCTCTCGGTACCTTTGTCATTGCGCTCAGGACACTGAATGCTCTAATTGTATGCTCACATGCCTTGTCCCAAACCGAACTGTAGGATCCAAACTCCTTCCTAAGCCCCTGGGGCCTCACTCAGGCTAAGTGCACGATGAATGGTGGTTGAATGAAGAAAGCATCAACAAATGAATGGGCAGCACCTTGATACCATCCCTATTTACCTAGTGGCATTTTATCTCATGGCTCTGGCCCTTGAGGTTCTTATGAAATACCCAAGGGGAGCAAAGACTAATACAGCGGGAAAGCTACGTCTAGGCCTATAGGGATTAAGCGTTGTGGTTTTGATGGCTAGTGTATTTAAGAAGAGCTTTGGCTGAGGGCAGAGCAGAGTCTAATGGGATAGAATCAAAGTACCCAACCAACAAAGTGCCCATCCAACACACCAATGAAAGACTCATTTGGAAGAAGTATAGACTGTATAAGTATAGACTGCATAACTATAGACTGTATTAATTGCCTTATAGAATTAAGGCTCAACCTGATACCCAAGAATGGGACACAGAGAGAGACAAACAGGAGATTGCTCCCATGAGTTCAGAAGAGCAACAGAGCAACAGAGCAACAGAACCTGATAACGGGACACGGGACACGGGACACGGTCAGCGCCCTGTTACCCTCATCATGATCACTTTTACATTGTACAGAAAAGAAAAGAAAGAAAGAATAAAACTAGAACCAGAAAAGTATATTTATATTGAGATAAGCTGAATAATAACAAGGTCAACTTGTCCAAGTATAAATAAGGTGCTAAAAGAGACATATATAGCTCTGTTTCTTGAAAGATGGCCTGCTATTAGGAGGAGAAGCCTACAATTTAAATGCCAAAGATCTGGAGACAAGTTCACCCATGGATTCTCAGGAAAGCTGCTGGCAAATGAATAAAGCAGTGTTTTTCTCTCCCATTAAACAGAATGAGAGAATTTCTATGAAGAGGCTTCCTAAGAACGGAATATGGTTCTTTTCAGGAGAGGCTGGGTTTGTATAAGCACTGAGTGCAGGTTTTTAAAAGCTATGGTCCTTGTGAGCCTATGTTTAATTAAATACGGAAGCAAACTCTTTTGAACTGTTTTCCGTGGCTGAGGCTGTGTGTGTTGGGGGTGGGGGGGTGGCTCTGTAGTGAAGACAGCTCTGGCAGGTGGGGTCTGGGCACCTGCTCCATCAGCCACCAAAGGAGCGACACTGAATAAATCCCCTCCCTGCTCTGACGCCTCAGAAATATCCGCGCAAGCATAATGTGCTGGAGCTTAACACGAGCACCCTAACCATGACCGTGTTCTGCGACTCGCAACATCACTGTACCCATTTCACAGATGGGGAAACTGGAGCACAGAGAGGTCACCCCATGGTCACAGAGCTCTGAAGCTTTGACAGAACTGAAGTCAAGTGTTTCTGCCCCTGTGGATGACACACTTCTCCGCTTCAGAGTCCATCACAGACAGCTCCGGACAGACCCGCCAATGGAGCAGCACTTCGTGAGGGGTAAGCCACCCACGCCAGCGGGAGCTGCCCTGATCGGACTCCTGGCGTTAGTGACACACCACACCGCTTCCTTGTCTCAGATGCACTGAGCCGGCATCTTCTGGGACTCTTCAAGGCAAAGACAGCCCCCATCCATACGCGACGGCTACCAGGAAAGAAGGCTCACGGGACACTCCCTGAGTGACAAGGCTGGGTCCACCCACACCTGCTCACCTACTTCTCCCAATCACTTGATGAGTGAGGTGCTAAGATGCCACTTTTGGCCCCCTTCTATGGACAAGGGAGCTGAGGCTGAGAAGGCTATGTAACAGGATCAAGGCTGCACATCTGACACGGCCAAGACCCCTGGCTTCTCCCCATTTTCACAGGTAACCGCTAACAACTGTTTGCTGAACCCCGTGACAGTGTTTTAATACACCCCACAGAGCGCCTGCAATGACCTTACGAAGACAGGCTGCATTTTACGTTCCTGAAAGACCAGGTCCCTCCAGCAGGACTCCTACTTGTGGAACCGAAGGTGGCAGCGACTGCTGGGGAGGTGGGGGCAAAGAAAACTATTATTTGGGTGTGAATAAATTCGAGAAACAAATGCAGGAAAATTCTATATTCACACCCCCCCCCATAATTACATAAGGTACTTTTAATTCAGCTGGTAGTTGGGCTTTAGGGTTAGAGATAACATAAACATCACCGACTTCCCTAAAACCCTTTTAAACCCCTTTATTATGGCAATGTCACCTCTGGGACATTAGTACCGCCTTAGGAGAATCTGTCCTCTGGCTTAAATCTGAATCTACTATGGAGCTTCCTTAGGAAGTCTTCTTAGGAGGCTGCATGTCACAAGAATTAAAAGCAAACTTTTCTCTGTTCTAAATCTCCTCCCTTCAATCACTAATCTCTCTAGGAAAGAATACAACTAAACAGCCCCATTAGGTAAGAGGCAGATAGAACTGATGTAAATCCCCCTGGAATTAATGGGCCTGTTCTGTACTCCCCACAATGGCCCTTTCCAAGATGACCTTGACAATCAGCAGATCTTGTTTGTCTGCATTTTCCAAAGACTCAAGGCCCCACTTACAAATGAAGGAATCTGCTGATGTTCTCAGATGGACACCCCCTCCAATGGCTCTAGAGGCTGACTGAAATTTATGGATATATACAGAACTTAAAAACGATTTAAGAAAACAAAAAAGGCAAACTGCAATATTCAAACCTTACAAAATGGACTGTAAGTGTGTTATGAAGCAACCTATTATTCTGGGGGTTCTTGCTTCAATGGTCACACGAGGATCCCTCTAGGCCTAAGGATGGTTATCAGCAGTCAGGCTGGGCCAGGTGATGCTGGCATAACAAGCAGCCCTCCAAATCTCAGTGTCTTAAGGCCATGACGTGGAAGGTCATGGTCCAACTTGGGTCAGTCGGGGCTCTTGTCTTTGTCCTTCCTCTAGGACACTCCATGGCAGGACAGCCGGGATCTGGAATACTGCCAGTCAGCACGGCGGAAAATACGCTGCAGCACTGGCTAGGCTCTTGACATTACTGCCTCGAAGAAATGCACGTTAACGTCTCCTCAGATTCCATTGGCCTAAGCAAGTCACGGGGCAGGGAAGTAGTCACACCATGTGCTCCAAGGGAGCAAGAAAGCCAACAGCGCATGAGCAGCCCTACTGACGGCACAATGGGTGAGAAGACCCGGGGGTCAGTGAACCTCACAATGGGTGAGAAGAACCTCGGGGTCCTTCTCTAGGCTCCAGGAGGATGTGTGCATCACGACAGGGCATTAGGTGTGGACAACTTTCAGCCCAAGGCTCCAGGGGCCATTTTGCAACTTGGACAGACATGGCCCCTAACTGGGGCTCACTCCTGCCGTGACCCACACTAACTTAGAAAATTCCACATGGCCTTGGCCTCTGCTATCTTTTGTCCCCATCACATTTCCCTAATAGATGACCCTACCAATTCGCATTGGCAGCCCTTTGTAGTGTAATGAACAGGACACAGGTTGATGAATGCAGCCACTGCACAGAAAACGTCAGTTCTTTCAGTAAGCAAACCTTCCCAAGTTCATTGTATTGAACCAGGGTTTAGGCTATTAGGCTGACACATGACAGAGCCAATTCTAGTCACATTGTAAGTGCCTATCCATGTTTGGCAAATTCTGTTTTACGCACATGCACACATTTAGAATTGGGCTCTTGTTGCCTGCAACTTTTTTCCCCTTGAAATCTGTTTTCCTATTTTTAACTGTTAATAATTAAGAAAAACCCCACTTTAATAACACAGCCTCAACAAGCCTAAATGAGGGAAAGCATAATGGATCGCCAGACCGAAGTTCTACTCTGCTGGCCACCGACATGCTTACTCCTCCCAGATGCACTGATACTGATATACCGTGTTCATTTGTGGAAGGGAAAAAAAAAATTACACACATAGTTTCGACACTGCTGGCTGTTCTTTCTGCTCACAGTTTACAAGGAAAACACCCCTATGAGCCTGGAATCCCTGCTAGGGAAGGGGATAGGATTAAAGGCATCATTCTAGGGCACAGGCTAGGAAGGAACCAGCCTGACGGAGGAAGGGGCTCAGAGCATCCAGAGCAGGGTGCCCCGGCTGCTTTATCCCTAAACAGCCACTTCCCACAGGGGCAGTGAACCTATAATACTCATGTAGCAGCTGTGCGGTGGGTGCCTCCCAGGGGACTGGCCCACAATGGGTTTGGGATATAGACAGGACTGGGCCTGTGGTCCAGCGGGAGGGAGACTATCTGACAATTATACTCCAGTGTGCTCATGAAGCCAACCTCTTCTCCCCACTCCAGTCTCATCCCACAGTCTAAGTTGCCATTAGTGCTCTCTTAGACCCTGAGCTACCCCACCCCCACCCCACTGGCCTTGCAGCTTCCACTCTTGCTCCTACAGACTGAAACCACATCTTTTCAAAAACTGTGAATAAAATCACGTCGTACTTTGCTTACAAACTTCCAAGGGCTTCCATCACAAGCAGGATAAAATCCAGGCTCCCTCTTTGACCTCATCACCTATCACCCCGCCGAGCTTTAACCATAGTGGCTGCCTTCTCTCCCTTGAACAGATCAAGTATATTTCCACCACAGGACCTTTGCACTTATCATGCCTTTGGATGGAATTCTCTTTGGTGAGGCTGGGGCATGATGCTCAAAGCATATTAGGAGCTCAATAAAGTTTCGTAGAACTGAGTCAAATTTTCTAATTCTTTGGTTCCTCTGCATGAAGCTAGAAAATGTTCTCAACAAAAAGGAAGCAAATGAGAGTAAAATATGCACATCCCATCAAGTTCTATTATTTTCTAATCCCTTGTATGCTGACTACACTCTCACCAAGGCTCTCTCGGTGAATGCTGGTGACCTTGGCCTGACCCTGAGAGTGATATTATTCTATGTACAGACAAGAGACAGTTCTATAATTTGACCTTGGCTGTACCAACCTCACTTGTCTACTGGACAAGCCATCACTGTGTTTTCCAATGAGGCACCCAATCCTAATACAGGGCAAAGCCCAAAATCAGGGCATCAACTTCTACTATTAGAAGGAGACTCTCCTCCAGAAACAATTCACATGGACCCTTCTTGAAGCTCCTCCTGAAACAGCACATGCACAAAGCCCACTCCCTCTCCCCGCCCCAGTGCAACATGTCTCATTCAGGAGAGATTTATTACAGGGCTGTCAACACAATCCCACCTTTACGGAAAAAGATAAAAATAAGAAACACCTTACAAGAAGATGCCGTAGTGAAAGCTAAATCATAAATGTTTGATAAGGAATGGTCAAATCCAGACAAATAACTGTTCAATCCCACTTTGTATTAAGTAGATAAAGTCATACAGAAAATCAATGTGATGTATTGAAAGGGGAGGGGAAAAAAAAAAACAAACTGCCAAGCTTGGGGATTGGGCTGCATGGTGTTATGAAGTAGTCACTTCGTAAGAATGTGATAATATGATAGCAGCATAAATTTTTAAAAATGGGGTGCTGACTGCCAACTTGCCAGGCCTGTCAATGGCACTCCAGGCCTCGCTGCTGCTGCTGGAGGTAATTTCAACGGTGACACATGCATCCTCAGGGGAGAATCGCAAAGAAAAAACTGGTGCCACCGTTTCCGAGGACAATCTGGAAATTCCCACAAAACTAAATATTTTGAAGGCACACCTACTATTTGTTCCAGCCCCTGTGCCACTGGCAAGTCACCCTTCTGGTATCTGTGTGTAAGCAGACAAAATACACATACAGGTGCTCATCACCAAATCACATGTAAAAGCAAAACACAGATTTGACCTAAATGTCTGCCAACAGAGGAATGAATAAATACATGACAGGACACGCATGAGATAGAATAGGATGGAGTCATGGTGAGTTACGAGGTTGAGCTACATATGCTGGTGCCAAATGATCTCCAAGACATTATGACCTAAAAAGAACAAGGTAATGAACAAAATGCCTTCAATGGTTTCTGTTGCATGCACCCCCCCCACCGCCAAAGGCTCTCCATATCTATAACTGATGATAGATGCACGTTTTTTTGGAAGAATCCATAGTGCAACTCTCATGGTGGTTTCTTTTGAAGAGATGGTTCGGAATGAGAGATGGAGGAAAACATCTACTGTTAAATCTTACCGGAAGGTTTGAGACTTTCCCCATGAGCCTCTACTCCTTGTACTGCTCATTTCCCCCTCCTGGAGGAACACAGCAGCAATCACAGCCAACACTGAAACAAAGCAACAGGAAAACCTTTTCCAGGACCAGGAAGCCAGGGATCAACCCTCAAATTATCTGATAAAGACTGACAGATCTCTGGATGATCATTGCTGACTCTCTGCCCCGGCTCCTCTCTCACTGGAAACCACAACACAGAAGCTGCAGGTTCCTTCAGCACAGAGCGGCCTCCTCCGTCTCCAGGAAGAACACCCATGTTTCCTTCTGTTTCCCTCAAGCCTGCAGCAAACGTCCGCAAATACACTGAATGGGTTTCTGCCACGGTATGGTACCTTTCGCTTGCAAAAGTGCCTTTGAGCGGTGGGTTCCTGGGGCGATGCCTACCCCTTAGCCTGTAGGGCAATGAACTCTCTCCGCTGATGGCGTTATTTTATATACACTGTAGTTTTTAAAAGAGAAGTCAAAAAGAAAGATGCAGTGTTTGCAACAGGAAAAGATGAGGAAGGGCCTCCTGAAACAGACAGCAATGAAAGCTTGCCATACAAGGGAGCACTTACACAGAGACAATAAACCAGCCCAAGGTCACCATGATGAGGGGTGTGTTTGCCTTGAGGTGAAATAATAGGAAATGAAGATCAATCCACATTGTACCGATGACAATCAACACTGTACCTAGAATGACTTGGTTTTATTGCATGCATTAATAGGACATTAGGTCCTTGACAGGGGAGACCCCTGGGGAAAGAAGGCAACTGACAAAAGGGGTGGGCAGTATCTGAAATAAACATCCACGAGGAGCCATGTCCACGTCTAAATAAGACGAGTGACCTAAAAAATGAAATTAACTTCTCTCAATTAGTCTTCGACATGACATTTTCTCTCTTTATATCAGCAAAGATAGGAACATTGTGATGTTCAAACATTTTTGGTATGAGTGAACTGGGAGGAAGAGGCTCCTTTAGATAAATCGACAACACTCCAGACCCAGCCTACCAGACTTGGAGAGCCGTACTGTGTTTTGTAACTCAAGCACAATCAAGAAACATTTGACAAGGGGCTAACATGAGGTCTTGAAAGCTGTTCTCCTCACATCACACTTTCCATCACACTTCTCGAGTGTCAGGACACATCAGAACATTCCAGAGGGCTTGTTAAATAATGTGAGATGGCTGGTCCGACTCCTGGAGTTTCTGATTTGGGGCTCTGTGGTGAGGCCAGAAAATGTGCATGTCTAACAGGTTCCCACGTGCTTCTGCTACTGTTGGCTGGGGACTCCACTTTGAGAAACACCAGTGCGATGGTTAGAAGCTTGGACTGTGGAGACAAATGGACTTGGTTTCAACCTTAGCTTTGCCACTTGTCTATGATTTAAATGATCACTAAATACCTCAATGCCTCAGTTTCCTTATCTATAGAATAGACATAAGAGTAGTATCTGCCTGCCCAGGGTTAAATCATGTTCCCACAAAATTCACATCTACCTGGAAGCTTAGAATATTTGAAAATGGGGTCTCTGCAGATGTGATTAAAATATAATAAGTTTGTGGTAAATTCAGGTGGGCCCCAAATCCAGCAACTGGTGCCCTTTCAGGAGAGAAGGATTTAGAGGAATGGTGGTCATGTGAAGACAGACATCAAGACTGAGTTATGCTACCACACACCAAGGAACACCAAAGATTTCTGGCAGCCACCAGAAACTAGAAGAGAGGCATGGGGCAGAGTCTCACTCAGAGGCCCGGAAGGAACCAACCCTGCCAACAGCTTGACTTCAGACTTCCGATCTCCGGAACAGAGTTCTCTATTTCTGCTATTTTAAGCCACCCAATTTGTGGTGCCTTGTAACAGCAGCCCTAGGAAACTAATACACTGCTTTAAGGAATTCTCATGAGGACAAAATTAGTGAAAACCTAGCAGATGTCTAGAGTGGGGCTGGGCACACAAGGAATAATGGTGAGGTAGTAGTTCCTATTATTATTTTAGTTTTACCCATACTTTCTTTCATTATATTGGTATTAAAAAATACTCTCTCGGGCACCTGGGTGGCTAAGTGTGTTAAAGCCTCTGCCTTCGGCTCAGGTTATGATCTCAGGGTCCTGGGATCGAGTCCTGAATTGGGCTCTCTGCTCAGCGGGGAGCCTGCTTCCCCCCCTTCTCTGCCTGCCTCTCTGCCTGCTTGTGATCTCTGTCTCTCTGTCAAATAAATAAATAAAATCTTAAAAAAAAAATACTCTCTCTTTCTTTTGGAAAACAAAACAAACCAAGAGATCGAAACTGTAGAGAAGGGTCTAGAGCAGGAATTCTTAACCAGGGATGGCTCTGTTTCCACTTAAGGGATAGCTAGCAATGTCTCCAGAAATTTTGGTTTTTTAGGACTTGGGATGCAGGGGGCAGCTGCTGGTAGGTAGAGGTAGAGGCCTGGGATGCTGTTAATCATCACACAACACACAGGAAGCTCCCCACACACAACAAAGAATTATCTGACCCAAAGGGCAATAGGGCAAGCCGGAGAAGCTGGTGTAGGGGGAAAGGTCAGTCACCTGGTCCTTGTGTTCAGCTTCCCAAGATGAGAACAGGACAGTTTGTCGAGCACTACGCAATTCCTCCTAGGACAGCAATTACCACCAACACGTACATACCCTTCCCCCTAAAAAAACTGAGTTCATAACAATAATAAATAATAACCACCACAAATCAGGAGTCTATGCGGCCTCGGGCGGGGCTCAAGCAGCTCTTTGCCTCACCTCCCAAGCTACAAAACGCAAAGCAGCCCCACCTCCACTGGGAATCACAGGCTGGGAAAATTGGGAAGGGCCTGGAATCTGTCATCAGGGCCTGAGCACACAGAGCAGAGGCCAGGTATGCTGTCGAGAAGTCTTCGTGCACCAGCTTTGGCCGGGATAGTACTCCAACGGAGAAGCAGAGGCGCTCCTGGAGCGCCCGTCTGTTAACTACACTGTCTTCTTGCTGTGGCGACGGCACCCAGCGTCCCAGGGGCAGGAAGCCACCTGGACTGATTCATGAACAAACTTGTCCATGATTGTTCTTGACATGCTGCAGGGCCCTGTGACACAAGGTCCTTTAGAAGCTGGGGAAGCAACACAGGGAAGACGCCCTAAGTCCTCTGGAGCACAACTTCTTTCCAGTCCGTGAATCCAAGGGAGCTGGAAGTGTGGAGACCAGAGAGAAACTACTGCACTGATCCAGGTAAGAGACGATGACAACCAGGACAAGGGTGGTGACGGCGGAAATCATGAGCGTGGACAGAGGCGAGGCAGTGAAACTGACATGAAAGCAAATGCTGGGACACGTGGGGGTGAGGATGAGGGAGGAGCCAAGACGGCCAGCTGGTTTTCGGACTGAGCAGCTGGATGAGTGGAGGGAACACTCATCTAGCTGGACAGCACTAGGAGCAGGCTGCCTTTCCAGAATTAAACAAGTACATGAACTAACTGGGAAAACTTGCTCATCAAACATATGCTTGAATCCCCTGATGCTCCAGAGTCCTCCTGCTTCTCTGAAACACATCATATCATGTACCCACCAATCTTCACCAGTCAGAGAAATC
Source organism: Mustela putorius furo (assembly GCF_011764305.1). Taxonomy (NCBI): domain Eukaryota; kingdom Metazoa; phylum Chordata; class Mammalia; order Carnivora; family Mustelidae; genus Mustela; species Mustela putorius. The sequence goes on along the minus strand of NW_025421304.1, from coordinate 35,551,003 downwards.
CATCTGAGGAGTGTGGCTCTTGGCTCTGGGGAAAGAGTCACGTGTAGGGAGAGCCAGGAAGGCACAGGTGGATACAATCTATGTGTGCATCACCAAGACGGGACGGAGAAAGAAATGCATATTAAAGCGGTGCCTGCACACCCACAAAGGCCTGATCAGATAGTGGCGATGTGCCTCCAACAATGACAGGGGAGACTGAGGCACAGAGAGGTGGTCCTGCATTTAACGTGCATGCGCATGTGTGTGTGCGCGCACACACACACACACACCTGCATTAAAGGAATGGCAGAGCACAACTTTTATTCTCAAGTTGACATAGTAATTCTTCCCCTCCCACCGTACCCTGTAATGAAGCAAACCAAACAGAGGGAAGAATAAACCACAGCCCCCCTCCCAAATACTCCTTTGGTATTGAACCAAGATCTGACGCAATGTTGGTGGGTGTTTATTTTTTTTCTGGGCAAACCAAGGCATTTCCCCAGGGCCATGCGTTTTGGGAGTTTTAGATGCACAGAGATAACTGTATTCAAACACAGGGCCGGTGGGACCGAGAGAAGGAACGCATACAGCCCACAGGGTCCACGAAAATCAAGCTCCTATCACCTAAATATAGGCTAACTTCTAAATAAGGCTTCAGATCACAGATTTGTTTACTCTCATTTGGTGATAATTGTTCACAGCAGAACATATCAGAAAATTCTATAATAGGAACCACAGCCAGGAAATAGTAAATAATTAATCACCCTCCTGCCCAGCCTCTTGCATCTCTGTTGATATAAATGACCGTATAATTCCAAACCCAATTATCACTACTTAGCCGTTCCATTTTGTAGTTAAAATCCCACAAAATTAAAGTGCATCAATTGTTAATGGTAATAGACCAGACAAGGGATTAAAGATTATTTTAATGTTTATTTCCTGTCAAGAGATCTTTTGGCAGGAAACACCACAGACAAAAGGCTGCACACTCAGATGAGATTCATATATTTAAATCTTCTAACTTCTAAAAACATTATGGATATAATTACTTGTTTAATTTACTTGTTCCCTCAAGATACAGGCTGAGGAGATCAAGCCAACTTTATTATATCAAGTTCTCAGAAAGGAAAGGCATTGCTCTGTAGCATTTTATAAGCTGCTTTATCCAAAATAATCAAATCCAATTTAGTGCCTGTGTCCCAGTGCTGCTTACGGGGGGGAGGAGGAGAAGAGGGAGGGGGAAGGGGCGGAGACGGGGTACAGCTCTCAGGCCTGCAACCAGAGGGATGGGTGCCAAGGCCCATTACTGAAGTTCCCTCAGGTCTCAGTTTCCTTGTTTGTAAAACAAGGTTGATAAGGACCACTGTGCAGGCTGGAGAGAAGACTTCAAAAAACTGGGGGAAAGCAGAAGCACGGTGCCAGAGCATCCAAGGAGTCCGAACACACACACGGACTTCGGATGCGGCGGCACTGGTTTTTAAGGTGGTGACCCAGATGCTCCATACATACTTAATCTTTCTAGATTATCATCAAGATAGATGTGTGTGCCCATGACCCCCCAGCCCCCACACACATGCACACACACCAGAAAATACAACTGCAACATGCTGGGGTCTTTGGAACATAAGTGAATAAACGTGTGTTCTATTTCCAATAATTAAGACAAGTAAATTCTTTAACAATACCCAATCAATTTACTTGGGACACAGGTTAGGAAAGGTTAAGAAATTTACAGGCAATAACTAACTAAATAAAATATATATTTATGCCATATATACATATATGCCTATATAGAGAGAGGAATGGATGGATGGATGGATGGACGGATGGATGGACGGATGGATGGATGGGCGTGTGGGTGGATGGGCGGGTGGGAGGGTGGATAGGTAGGCAGGCAGACAGAGAAACAAAAATAGTAATTTCAGAACTAAAAATATAATTTAGATCATGGAGAAATCAGAATCTGAAAAGGCCTCTTTCCCCAAAGTGCTCAGTTTATTGTTTTTACCTGCTTATTCTCTGCCATCTTCACTAGAATATAAAATCCATGAGGGGAAAGGGAAGTTTCCTCACTACAATATTGCTGACATTTGAAATAGCGCCTGGAACATAACAGGTACTGGAGGAGCACCGCCGCTGTGGATCAAGGATGATGACGATGATCAGAATACGACTGCTTTACCTCCCATAATTCCCAGTCGCTGGATTCACTTCACCAGTAGGGAATCCTGAAAACCAGAGAGCTGAGATCACAGGGTCACACCTGCTTTTGAATGTCAGTTCTGGACTCACCCCACGTCACTGCTCTACCCTTTTGGGAGTGTCTCTCTACGTGAGGATGAGGAAACACAGTCTGCTCTGAGTAGCAAAGAAGTTTCCTTAAAAAGAAGTTGATGCAGTAGTTTGGGTTCCCTAAACTGGATGTCACCTTGGGCAAATCATCTCTGAATCTACACTTCTCCTTTGGTAAGAGTCTCTGTGGTGTGAAGGTTTTACACCTGCGCACACCTCTCCGGAGATTTGGGAAGTGTGCCCCTGCCAGTAACAGATACCTGATTCAAACCTGACTCAAAATGGCTTTTTGTATGACCGCTGGAAGTCTGGAGGGAGACAGGCCACAGGCACAGGGAAATCAGCAGCTATATGAATGGCACAGGTTTTCTCCACTGTCCCCTCAGGGTCAGCTTCATCTCAGGCTGGAAGGCCACCTGTGTAAAGAGCGGCCAGGACGTCCAGAGGAAGCATGAAGTCTGCACCTTCCCTGTGCACCACCCCTCAGAGTCGGGAAACCAGGCCCACGGCGCTCTCCATTTTCACTGATCAGGACTGGGTCACACGTCTGTTTTTAAACCAGGCACTGGTAAGGGGGACGGGCTTAACCCCAGGCGGTGGAAAGACACTGGGGAACCATCCTGTAACTGCTGCATTTACTATACAAAGTATATGAGGCAAAATAAATGATGAAATAGGCCTGAGTTCTTACTTTTTACAAAAATACAATGCTCAAACGATAAAATACCTTACCTACCCAACAAAAGAGAAGTGGTTAAACACAAGCCATTTGTATGGTGCAATTTGTGAAACCACTGAAGTATTTTTTCTAAGCAATGTTTAGTGACATGAGAAATTCTTATTTAAAAAAAAAAAAGATGTATCTATCACTCGGTTGATAGATTATAAGCTCAAACTTGTTTAAAAATAAATATCACTCAGAAGAAAAAAAAGAATATACAAAAATACTAAGATCAATTATTTCAGGGCAGTGGAATTAACAGAACATTTTAATTTTCTTCTGCCTTTGCCTTCTTCCACCAAGCATATTATCTACTACCATATTAAAAATAAAAGAGTAGGGTTTTCAGAGTAACAAGTGACCCTCAGCAGGGTTGGGGGAAGCCAATTTGGGTGCTGTGCCTGAGTCCAGCCAAGTAACTTATTTGGGTCATTTGTTAAGAGAGGTTAAGAAACTCACAGTCTAATAAAAATATATTTATATATATATATATATATATATATATATATATATATATATATAGGACATATCTGCTTATTTATTACAGAAAAAATAGAATCTGAAAAGAAATCTGGCATTTCTCCCCCAGCACCCAGTTCTTGAGTGTGGTAAGTCCCAAGTTCTTGGAGTCCCCAAGTTCTGGGGGAGTCGTGGCTGGGAGCGCATTTGGTAGCAGCTGTCCAGGTAACAAACGGGAAAACCCCAACCAGGTTGAGAAATGGCTGTGCCTGGACCACTAGGGAGCAGAGTGAGTTGCTGAGGGTCTGTGTGATTTATTATGGCTTTCTTCAGGCCTTTGGAGTGTCCAAAACTACATCTGGCATTCATGGGACAGAGCTCCCAAACCTGGTTTAAGGAAACATCTCGCTGGTCGTGACGCCTCAGAGATAGTTGCTCTAACACAGTCTCAGGAATACCCATAACACAGTCACCGTAAACCTGATCTTGGTGGAGAACAACCACTGTGATAACACAGTCACTACAATGACCATCTCTGGGCCGGGCACTCTGCCAGCCACGTTACCTCCACCATACGACTCCGTCAGGACACAGCGAACGATACTCCCCCCATTCCAGAGACGACATGGCCACGGCTCAGGAAGAATAAAGCTCCTTGTGAGTCCAACCAATCCTTTCGGAGGAACTCAGATTCATATGGCTTCATACTGCATCTGATTCCGAAGCGTGCGCTCTGATACTGAGGAGGTTCTCCTTCACCCTTGACAGGTGCCACAACCACAGTCCCCGCCCAGCCAAACACTGGTGCTTAGCCCCTGCACTGGGGGCAGGAGGGGAAGCGGGGGGCGTGGCCAGGAAAGGGGAGCTGGGTCTCTGGAGGTATGTATGCATGACGGTTCTCCAGGAATAGAAGCGACCACTAGCAGGTAATAGGTAAAGGCAAGAGTTTAGCCCTAAACCTCGGGAGTGCATCAGGGATTGAACCTAGCACTGCGCCAGCCCATCTCTGCTGCCACAGGGACAACCTGCTCGCACTTCCAGGGACCTGCATGGCTTCCCGCCTTTAGGGGACTTATTTTTCTGCCACAGTAGGACACTGAATAGCTGCTCGTGTTCCACGCGACATCCCCAGATATGTAAGAGCTTAATCCAATCCTTGTCTCTTTTCCGCAGACACAAAGGAACCACTGCTTCCAGCACCTTGGGGCTCTCTTTCTGATCTGCCTTTCCTGTTTCAGCAAGTGGAGGATCCACATTCATGAAATAGGGCAGTTTGAGGATCATACAGTGCTGCTCCTTTGGTGCTTACAATGTAAGCAACTTTTGTGGCCTCCTGATACCAACCAACCGAGGGATGCCAGGTACCTGGACCTTGGGCGCAGCGTCCAACTTCTCTGTGACTACACTAGCCGAACAGATGAGTAATGGCTTCGAGAGCCGAAGGGCTAGCAACTAAACACAAGACAAGCCAAATTCCTGTCAGTCCCAAGCTTATGAGACAATCCATTAAGGAGACTCACATGGTAAGGAAGGTTTGGGCTATAAACCCAACAGCCAAGTCACTTTCTTCTCACTCCTTTTTCACTGGAAGGTGTAGGAGCATAAACTCTGAAATCTTCTGCCTGCCCTGGGCGGCTAGTTCGCAAACACCCACGGTGGAACCTTTGTAGGCCAGTTGAGATTTGTGGCACGGGGGAGATGTGACACGGAAACCCATTCCATAACCTTTCACCGGGCATAAAATTTACTGTGAATGGAATTCCTAAAAGTCCATGTTAGCTTCTGATTTAAAACTATTAAATCTGGTTTCCTGAGAACACCTCCATTACGATAAATACATCACTATGACAACATATGCTAATTGCACAATCTCAAAGACTAGAGTGAACAATCTACATGAAAAATGCATTTGAACGTGTCTATCCTGGAGTCCTACCTCCGAGGCCTGAGGTTTGGCCTGAATCACTGGCGAATATTAAATTTCTCATGGTCAGGCTGCCATCTTGGTGGACAGAACTGGTTGGCAGGGCACCAGGACCCCAGTTTCACACACGAGATAGAACTGGATCTACATTCACTTGGAATGTAGGTGTTATCTCCAGCTTATGGAAGTTAAGGGGGAGACATTTTCTATATATTTACAAACAAGAGTAAGCTCTTCAGAATGAGAAAAAGAGTGCCAAATAGATACACATATCTTTTCATTTTCCAACTATGGCTTGAAGAAATTAGAGAAGTGTTGTGGCCACTCTCTGTACTAATATATTAAAAAAAGAAATGAGATTGTCTTTATGCAACTGAGTCAAGCTCTTTTTCTTCTGTTAATCGCCTCATTCTTTCTGTATTTCTTCTTACTCATGGCTCTTCCCTGCTTCCTCAGACATTGAAGCCAGCCCCCTCCCCCAGCCTCTAGCTGCTAGGAAGGACACAGGTAAATTACCCAGAACTTGCCCTCCAGGGAATTACAGCAAGGTGTAAGAGGTTGATCAAAATGGTGGCCAGGGCCTTAGATTCAAGCAGACATGAGCTTGGATTCTTCACTGCTGCTGTAGCTTAACACCTTGGGAAACCAAGGTCATTTAATTGCTCTGACTATCGATTATCCAGACCTGGGACATGGGGCTAGAAGCACATTTGTGAGGTTCCCCTAAGGATTAAATGAGATGATGAGTGAACCCACCTTACACATCATACATACTCAATACACAAAATAATTACGGAACAGTAACCAATTAAATTAATCAAGGCGAAAAGTTGGCAGAGCCATAAGAACAGGAAAAAGAGGAGAGAAAGAGAAACGGAGACGGGAAAGATCAAGGTCACAGTGTATATTGATACAAACGGAAGGGTTGTGTGAGAAACGGATAAACCCGTGCAAAGTTCGAGTAGAAACAAACAATGGCCAGCAGATGAGAAGAGATGGAGGCCGTGGACTCAGAGCTGCCTATACTAGGGGAGTCAGCCACCACCTCTTATGCTTGGCAGGGGCTCAATGGCAGGCAGGGGTGAGGGAAAACGTTCTAGTGTAAAAAAAGAGAAAGTTTCAGGCATGTCCTGATCAAAGCTGTTAACATAGGGAAGCTGGAGGCAGGCTACCCAGAAGCCAGCATCCTAGGTGACTGCTTTCTCTGGCTGTTCCCTAGTTGGAAGTGAAGACACATTAAGGGAAGCTGGGGTTATTGAGCAAGTCCTGTCTGCTGTGGTTTAATCACCACAGAGGTGTGGTTTGGATTCCTGGGCTGGCGGCTGCAGAGCCTGAGGGTCGGAGTTCCAGCACCAGATACGGTCTGGCCATTGTCCATTTGTACAGGCAGTCTCTCATTAGCAAGAACATCTATCCAATGCCCAATGTCCCTCTACCGCCAGCCGTCCACAAAGAAGACTGTGATGAGAACTCTTCCCCAACACAGTGAGTGCAGGGGAGTGACAGGTTGTGGATGAAGGGGCCACTCCCCATCAGTGCTTCCTTATGACAAGGGCACCACATACTCAGAGGGGCCCGCACGGCCCGGACACTGATGCCCTGTCGCTGTGGGCCTTTGTATAAGGATATGTGTGAATTAGGGAGGAAAAAGGTACTTTGACGTCCTGAAGAAATAGCCGTTTTTCATACAACTCCTGGGAGGTGGTAATTTATTCAGTCATCTTTCAACATAATTCCTGTCTGATTGATTTTCTCCCTGGCTTTATCTTCTCCAACGTGCCACGCACCTGTTCTGGGTGAATATGAGTAAGTATGGTGTACATACAGGAGGGTTCAAGAAGTCGGATAAGTAATGGAAAGGACTAAGCTAAAGCAAATGAGAAAGTGCTCGCTGTTTGTAAAAAATATATAAATTAATAATAATCATAAAATTAAAAATCTGCTAAAATGATTACTAATGTTGATTTTTAGAAAAATAGCAATGAAAACTTCTAGCTCCTTAGAATTAGGGAAAAAAAGGGCTGGATCCCCAAAGGAGAAATACTTGGTGTGATGTCACCAGCTTCAGCCAATGCATTTTTGGCTTCTGTTTTAGAAGTTTCTGTTTGGGGTCTATGGCTTGAACCTGGTCTGCGGCTTACCAACAGGAGACCCTGAATCACATTTTGGGTTATTTTGGGGAGTAGGGTGGTGATGTTCTAAGGGCTGATGTGACGCCTAGTGCTCAAAAAACAGTTAAGAACTGGATTGGGGAGGACTATGTCCACCCTCCCAGGACGGTGGCAGTGAAGGTTTGATGAAATGGAGATTCGGTCTAGCACAGTGTCTGGTACGAAGCTGACCTCCATTCTCTTCACACCCAGAGGTGCTTCGGAAAGGATCTCACTGCGTGCCAAAACGGGACCATTGTCCTACCGTCACGTGTTGATTTGTATGATGATGTAAATGTGCTGAAAGAAGAAATCGGAGTAACCAGGGAGTCTCCAAGGTGCGAGGAAAGGTAAGCAAGACTGAAGGGCAGATATTCCATCTTGTACGTGTGCCCGAACAGCAACATTCACTGACCCTTTCCCAGAGCCCCAGCTCCTTTGGGAAACAGCCCTTGCCCCAGGCCCCATCTGTGTGTTCCGGGGGAAGCTTGTGGTGGCAGATGACTTACATGACAATCACTCCCACACACTGACCGAAGGATGCCCCCGACAGCTAGACCAAAGAGGGTCAACACATCAATTCTAGGTTTTGACAATGGGGTTTCCCATCCTAAGGGGACAGCTGGCTTTGCCATTAGCCAGGAAGGGGGGCCCTGGGTCAACACAGGGAAAAGCTAAGCTACAAACGGAAGGAGACGGATTCTAGATATCTTCAGAATACCTAGGTCCAGGGGAGCCTAAAGCGACTCTAGCCCTGGAGTTTTCCCTTATATGAGGCAATAAACGTCCTTTGTTTTGCTTCACCGAGGTCAATGAAGTTGCTCTCACTCACAACCGAGACAGTCTGACTGACACAGCTGAGTAAGTTTTGGCTGAGGGGGCAAGAAAAGGAAGGAAATTCTAGGCACCGTCCCTGTCTTCAGTAAGCTTATGTTCTAGCTGGAGAAGCACACAAAAACCAAGCGAACCAAGAAATACAATGGAAACTGTGTAAGTTGTGATGAGTGCCACAAGGTGAAGGAACAGAGGGCTGAGATCAAGAATCCTGGAACGGCTTTCTTTACTCGGGACAGTGTGGCGGGCAGAGTACACAGGTGCCTAAAGGTGACCACATTCTGATCCCTGAAATGTACAACTATGTTACTTCACATGGCAAAGGCGGCTTTGAGGAAGTAAAGAAGTTTCTTCAGATGGGTAGAGCATGTGAAGAAGCTATATGGCTAGATATGAAGGCGGTATATAAGAAGCTCCTAGATACCATAATGGAGACTCCAGGAGGAACCATACCCTGCCAACACCTTGATTTCAGCCCAGGGATACCCGTTTTGGACTTGCAACCCCTAGAACGGTAAGGAACACACTGGCATGGTTTAAGCCACCAAGTGTGTGGTCGCTGGTGACGGTGACAACAGGGAACTCCTCTAGATGGTCAGCACTGGCCTCTCTGAGCCGTGTTTATGCTGAGAGCTAACGGATGAGGAGGACAGGCCACACCAAGGTGGCGAGAAGACCACCGGGAAAACCTTGGCACCGGAAAGATGAGGCTGGCGTGTTCTGAGAACAGCACGAGGATTGTTGCGGCCGAAAAGTACACTGCTCAGCCTTGAGGTTCAGAGAAAAATTTAAAGCACTTTAAATATTCAATGCAGCCCAACTTTGAGGGGGAGGGAAACAAAGCACTCCTTAATGATTTCCTTGATTTTAAACTCGTTGAGGCCTAGGACTGAAGCTCATCCATATATTAATAATAACTAGCACAAAGAATTCCACAAAGTGCAATTTTCCTTCGTAATTCCAATTTATATGCCTATTTAGATTCCTAACATGAATTCCAGATCTTCTGAATGTGTCTTATTCTCATATATTCTGTTGCTGCTACACCCAGCAGTACAGTCACATGCCCAACCTGTAATAGGCACTAAATAAATATTTGTTGGATAAATATGCCTGGGGTTTTTGGTTTGAAAATACAGCCCCTGATGCTATATATCCCCCTATGACCCGTTCTCCCAAGTCACCCTAAACATAATTACAATGTTCTGATCGTTTTCAAGAGGAAGGCAGCAGATCTCAGGGCCAGCATTTGGCCACTGGTGCTACCTGTCTGATGGGAGGCTCAGGGGGTGTACAGGCATGGGAGAAGGACTAGTGATTTGTTCATAAAGTATTATCAAGATATCAAGTGAGCTGGAGGTCACTAATATGGCAACTGCCTCATGCTGGGAAGAAAATATTTTTTTTGGAGGGGGGCTGGTCCCCACACCACTTGAGCTGCTGAGCGAGCAAAAAAGCAATATGAATAAAGTCTGCGGGCACAAGAAGTCTGGGGCTCCCTTTTAAATCAGTTCCTAGAAGGCGAGAAACCAGTATATCATAGTGAGACAATCATTTATAATGGGACCATTATTAGGAGCCAAGATATAAAAATTGTACATGAAACAGCCTTATAAGCAGATTCAGTGCGTGGCTGATTAACCTCCCTGTCCCACCGGGGGCCGGGTGGCTCAGGGGAGTGGTAATGAGATGTGGAAGTCATTCGCCTCGAGGTCACAGGTTTAAAGCTGGACATGTGAGAAGAGGCCTAATTGCTGCTCCTGGGTGACTCAACAGAGCACAGATGGGCAGGCGCCGCCTTGTGGGCTCCAAGACGCAGAGACCGGGGTTCGAGTCCCTGCACTGCCCCTGAACTTGCTGGGGAACTCACAGATGCTCCCAGAGCCTGGCCTTCTCAACCATGGACACAATTTTGTTAAGGCTCATTCCTTTTCTTTCTTTCTTTCTTTTTTTTCCCTTTCTTTTAAGATGAATAGGAGTATGCTTGGCACATGGTAAGTATTTGATAAAGGGAAACTCTGCTATTTTCTAAGAATACATGTTTTCTCGTGCACTCTTGGGCATCAAAGGGGCTAGAAGTAGCTCTAAATATTACAAATTCCAGTGCTGCTGGATCTTCTTGGGTCTGGATAGCTGCACAGAGATTTTCTGGCATTTCCAGTGAACAAAGCAGAGGCCCTTCTCTTGCGATCTCTAGTTTGGGTTAGCAGAGGCAGGGACGGTAGTAGTGCTAATTTGTCTCTGAGAGCCTACTACAGATCAGGCACAGTTTTAAACACTTCGCCTCTATTCACTAAATGAATCCTTGCAGGATCCCTGGAGGGTAGGCCCTAGTACTAGCATTGCTGATATAAGCATAATCCCAGGGTTTTACACCTCATAGGAGGAAATGCATTATGTGCACCCAGACAGGAGGATTCCAAAATTGGGTTACCTATTCAACTATGTCCCGAACATGAAGGGTCGGGCAGAATCAAGAAAGATGCCTTCCCAGCATCTGTGATGAGCGTGCTTCAGGCCTGGGCTTCCCCACAGATGCACCCAGATGTGGAATCAGTCTCAGCAGTAGCAAAAGTAAGAGTGGTCGGGGTGGGAACTCTCTACCGACCCAAGGAAGCTGCCTTAGCGGGCAGAAGCCCACTGCGAAAACGTGCAGCTTAGTTTGCTCCATTCAGCTTCTCCATCAGGTGGGTCCCTGTGGCAGGAACATTCTAGAAACAAGTAAGTTGAGAACCGTGGGCCCTGGCAGCACTAAATTTGACCTGGTGCACGCAGGTGGCACTCGACAAAGTGGATGGATACCACTGAGGCCGAAATGAAAGTGGGGGGCCCAGAGGGCAAGGAGTGATGCGAGGGATTTGGGCAAAAAAGGTGATGGGCAGTGACAGAAAGATGCGGCGGGAAACCCAAGTCTTGGGTTCCAATCCCACCGCTGACGTCTTTGCCCCTATTTCCTCCTCTCTGCCTCCTCCCCACCCTTCCCCTTATCCCTCAGAATAAGGGCAAATGCCTTCCTGACAACTGGGGAGAGGAGCGCTTTGCAAATATCCCTTGATTCGGAATTCAGACGTGGGTATAAACCAAAGGGTCCCGAGTTTAAGTTTTTGTTAGGTAGAGAGGACTGTCTATTACTTGGGGGGCAGGAGGTCTCCTACACAGGTATGTCACACCTAATTTAATACAGTACTTAAGTGTTAACTCTCCAATAAATTGCTTGTTGTTTTTCCTCCCCCCCTTTGCCAACCCTGCACTTTGCAAGGACCCGAGGCTTTTGATGAAATAGGAGGAATAATCCTTTCTTTGGTGTCTGCCATCAAGATCTATTTGGTAACCCACTCTCTAAATACCGCCTGTGCAGAGAAATAATTTCAGCTCCCCGTTAATTTGAGTATTGAACTGAAATTCTGCAGCTGCTTGCTGCCAAGCCTGAAAGCAGAAATTAATTTCAATGACCCAGGCGAGTGGAGGGGAGCTCTGTCAGGTAATTAGTCTTCGTCTTTCGCTACTCAGGGTCTATCACTGTGCTAATCCATACATAAACCCAGGCTTTCCCCGAGTCGCTGGCCATCTGCGGGGCCGTTTAACTACCTCTCGCTGAGGCTCGCCGAGAGCCTGGGTATCTGCAGGGAAATGACAGCTCCCTTTCCTGTTTCCCTGCCTTCTACCTATTTAGGGCCCACAGAATTAATGCGGCTGATTTACATGTTCTTTTCCTGTTTGATCGAGTCTGCTGTTGATTAAGTGGAGCTTGGGGTGGAAGAAGGGAGGGGAAGGGTTCCCACTCCTGCAGCGCTCCGACTTGCCAGTTTATTAATGAAAGAGGCACCCATATTGATAGCCCGGACACGACAAGTGCCACAATTACAGGGTATGTCCTTCCAGGCATCTAATTAAGAAGGAGCCTTTTCTGCCCTGGAGGGAGTTGTACTGTCCTATTTGCATTCGATTCTGCCTTAGGATAGGGGCTCCCCTGCCTTTTCCTTTAGGAAAATCTCCCGGGGGAACCCAAGACCCTACACCGGAAAAAAACAAATGCAGGTATGGTAAGCTTTGTTCTCCATGAGGTCCTTCGAAATCCAAGGCAAAGAATGATTTCTGGAGAAGGCACCTGTTCACAAAATGCAGCCCGCCTTCCTCCATCCTGTCCCACACTTCTCCGGACTTTGTGGTTTTCATGCTTCCAATCCTGAAGGAACCGGGTGGGGCAGTGGAACACATCAAAGAGGAGCCATGGTGATTTATTGAGCACCTAGGAGAGGGCTTCCCATCCACTAGCAAAGCTGACCGCTAGAGCAACTCTGGGAGGACTTCTGCTGTTCATTTCACAGACGAGAAAACCAGAGCCAGCTCCGGGAAGGTCCACAGCTGGCAGATCTTTCTGGCTCAAAGTCCTTCCTTCCTTCCACTCGAAGGAACACACGGAACACTCGAAGGCTCACGGGGCGAGTCTGCAGGCCCCACTGTATCCCGGCCGAGAACAGCTGGCCTTGGGGGGTGCGCTGATGTTTCCAGAGAGCTCAGAAATCTGGACTTTCACATGAATTTCTCCTTGGATGGTGTTCATTTGTCCATTGGCCAATGAAGCTGGGATTTAGGTGCAACTTCAGAGACTCTACCTGCCTTCCTAGAATCAGGATCTATTTTTTTTTTTTAAAGATTTTATTTATTTTATTTGACAGAGATCACAAGTAGGCAGAGAGGGAGGCAGAGAGAGAGAGAGAGAGAGAGAGAGAGGAGGAAGCAGGCTCCCCGCCGAGCAGAGAGCCCGATGCGGGACTCGATCCCAGGACCCCGAGATCATGACCTGAGCCAAAGGCAGCAGCCCAACCCACTGAGCCACCCAGGTGCCCCAGGATCTATTTTTTTAACCACGTTTGTTTATTATTATTATTATTTTAATTTTGAATACCTCATTCAAATGAAAATGACCCAGCTTTGTTGGCGGGCTTTGCCCAGTCTCTCTCCTATCCAGGTGGTCGCAAACTCTCAAACTGTCCCCAGCACAGTGCCTGATCTAAACTGCAAACCACAGTGGTGCCCAAAGGCCTTCCTCCTGGTCTCTCCAGGGTTGATACCAGATCGTCACTCTCCCTTTTTAGCAGGTCTGGTCCCTCGCAAAGGCCAGCTGCAGAGAAATCCAGCAGGCGCATCGTGAGTCCGTGGCCCTCTCCCCCGTCCCACCTCTCCTGCAGAGTTCTCTTGAGCCAATCCTGGGGTTATTCCCAAGTCAGGAAGGAGCCAGTTATGTGACCCTGGACACCTGATCATGTGCAGAAGTATCCTTGGCATCTAGAGACCCAAGGAGGCCAAACTATACAGGCCTGTGTTTCTTTTTCCCCTTTATGTTATTGCCCAAAACAGAACAATGGTGACTGAGCCCTGGACAGCAAGCCTGACTTTCTACTTCAGTTTTCCTACCTCTAAAGTGGACTCCACATCCCTCTCTCCTGCCTTTTGGGAGACTGTAAAAGGGAAGCAGGCCTGACACTTAGTAGGCCTGCAGGACATCAGGCTCCCACTACCAGCTCCCAGGACGTCTTGATTCTCTTGCTTTGGACTCATATTGTGAAAGCTTTATTCTTCGGAGTTTTTTGTTCTTTTTTTTTTTAAGACTGAAGTTTGGAAATGGGAAAAAACCAAAGCAACACAAACCCTGAATCTTCATAGGAGCTACAACTGTGAAATCTCCTAATCATCTCTCATTTTAGGATCAATTCCTAGAAATGACAACATTCCTTCCCAAAGGAGAGAGAGGGAGACTTGACAAAGAGAACAGTAAAGTGTTAAGGCTCTAATGTATTTTACTGAAATCAGAAATGCCTTCTCCTGCCTCTGACCCCCTTCTGTCCCCTCCAGCCCTGCTTCTGGGGGCACTGAGGAAAAGTCAGAAGCATTAGTCTGGTGTCAAGTAGCCCTGCCACCCATATTCTATGAGAGTCAATTGCAATTAACAGGGCCATTCAGAAAAGGCAGGTACAGGCCAGACAAAGGAAGCATGGCCAGATCTTATCAGAACCCGAGGCTGGCAGGTCAGGCCTTTCCAATGCTGTTTGCATGTGGTGGTGGTGGTGGGGGGGGGGGGATAAAAAGGGTGGTGGAGGAAGAAGAGCTGGGGGTTGGGGGAGGAAAGCTGGACCAGGGAGGAGGGAGAGGCACCTGGAGCGAGAAGAGCCAGCCAACGGAGAAGACAGGTTTAAAAATGGAATGGCAGACCCTGAGCGCATTCCTGGGGTTCAGACCCTGACTCTGCCCGTAGGACACTCACACAAGTCACTCACCCCTCCAAGCCTCGGTTGGCTTATCTGTAAAATGAGAAGGGTACAGTCACGGCACCTTCTTGTTTTGTCTTGTTTCATTGTCCTGTGAAATAATGTTTGCCAAGTGCTACATGTCACGCCCACTGCGAGCCCACTATTCTAGGAGCTGTACTTCAAGGTGGCAAAGGGATACAGAGATCCAGGAGAGAAGCAGCATCTTGATGCACGTATCCCAGGGGGAAAACAAATACTGCAGGACAGGGAACCGGGCGGAAAGGGACTCCTTGTCCACTGGTGGGACCAAGCATGGGCATGTCTCCTCCTCTCAGAGAGAGGAAATCTCCTGCAAAAAGGCAGTCTTCCACCTAGCACGCAGGTCACAGATGCTGACACCAAGCTCAGAGGTTCCTGGGAAACTCTTACATGGCTGGAGGCAGGCCTGCACATGCTGCAGCAGGCCCCGGGCCAGGGGACCATTACCCAGGCCACATGTGCTCTCCCCATGGCTCCATTTTGACATCTCCCCACCCACCACCTCCAAGGTGCTTCAGTTTCTTTCAAACAGAAGAGAGGGAGCACCTACCGCGTATTTAGTTCTGTGCCATTTACCAAGGGGCCCCCAGAAGAACCACCTCTATCACCTCCTCCTCTCTTTCTTTGTTCTGAGAATGCCATCAGGGGCTAAGGAAATGCAAGACAGCAGAAAGTTCCAGAAAAATTTGATTTCAAAGCCCAGGTGGGCCACTGATGAGTAATGTGACCACAGACCATTTGCTTGAACTGTGACAAGCCTCAGCCATCACACAGGCCATCACACAGGGGTGGGAATACTCACCACGGGAGTATTGCAAGCAGACACAGAAAATCAGAGGTGGGGGGCGGGTGTCTATTTGTTTTTTACCATTGCGGGTTCCTCGAGGTGCTCTAGATGGGCAGGCACCGGTAGTTTGACCGTCAGCTTCTCTCCCATGGGCATGTGCCCGTCTGGAACTGGGCAGACGGGGGAACAAGTCCAAATCACACCAGCCTCTTTTTTGACATAAGGGGCTCTCTCCAGTGCAGACCGATCTTACGAATTCTTGAAGTGATCAAGCTCCTGCTGGCCCAGTGAAGAAGTTATCGGAAAGGACCAGCCAAATTAACTGGAGGTTGACTACTTCTTGATCCTCTTCCAGAAACAAGCGCACAGCTCGAGGGAAGGTGGGAGACTCCTCTCTATTTTTACTTCCCTAGCTAAGCTGCCTATTTTTGTTCACACGCCTCGGTAATTGGGTGCTTACCTTTCAGACCCTCTTAGAATTCCAGAAACTGGAGGCTAAAAAATCTATTAATTTAAATTTTTAAAAGTTCCCATGGAGCGAGAGAAAAGGGGGTCATTACAAGTAAGCAAGAGGACTGCGCCGGTGGGGGAGGAGGGCAGTCACTCGATTTTCTATCAGGAAAAAAATAACACACAGCAAAACCTCATTAAGTCAGTATCGGTTTATTCAAAAGAGCTTATCATTTGCAGCAACTATTCCCCAATCAACTGGATGCCTCTATTGTAATCTTCTTTAATGCGGAGAGCCTGATAATTAAATATATTAATATATCAGAGAGGCCAGACTCGGTTTATTGGGTGGCACGGGGCATTCGTGGCGACGCGGCTGAAGTGTCCAGCAAAACGATCGTGCCTAGTAGGGTTTCAGTCCCACTCAGCTTCCTCACCCTGCGTTTTGCACTATCAAAGCTTTCATCTGCTCTATAATATGTCTAGGCCTTATCAATAATAACATGTTTCCATTTTAATATACTACCTTTTATTAAACTGGAGCCACAAACCCTTAATAGCCATGGCCTTTTCAGGGCACTTTAATCACTACTGGTGAGCAGATGTCCCTCGGAGGAAAACACGGGCAATGTTCAGCAGCAAGGATGGGGACCATCCATCCACCTTCGTGGGGGCAGGATGAGTTACGGGATTGTATTACCAATGCAATTAGGCCGGGCTCCCTGCACACTTCCACAGCGGACGTCTGAGGTCTGGACAGCAAGAGGCGCTTTCCTCTGTGACCTGGTTTCCGAAGCACTTTTCTTCCCAAAAGCGGCCACCACTGATGCCTGCGGAGGAGGGCCAACTCTGGAGGTTTTGTTTTTGCTTTAATTAAAGTATAACTGACATACAATATCCTTTTAGTTTCAAGTGTGCATCATAGTGATTTGATATGTTCATTCATTACTGAGTGATCCCCAGAATAAGTCTAGTTGGCTGTCACCAAAGTTACTAAAATATCATTGACTATATTCTCTAAGCTGTACATTACATCCCATGACTTGCTGATAAGTGGAAGCCTGTACCTCTTAATCCCCTTCCCCTATTTCACTCATTCCCGAAACCCTACCCTCTGGTAACCAACAGTTTCTTCTCTGTGTCTAGGAGATGTTCCTGTTTTGTTTTGTTTGTGTATTTGTATTGGGGGGGGGCAATCCATATATAAGTGGAGTCATATAAAATTTTTCTTACTCTAGGTTATTTTACTCAGCATAATACCCTCCAGGTCCATCCCTGTTGTTGCAAATAGCATGATTTTATTCTTTGTAACGGCTGAGGAATACTCCAGTAGACACAGGTACTACCTCTTGATCTGTTCCTGGATGGATGGACACTTAGGTGGCTTCCATATCTTAGCTATTGTCAATGATGTAGCAGAGAGGTGCATAGATCTCTTTAAATTGGTGTTTTCTCTTTTGTCAGATAAATACCCAGATGGAGTTGCTGGATCATATTTTTAATTTTTGAGGAACCTCCATACTCTTTTCCACAGTAGCGACAATAATTCACGTTCCCACCAACACTGTAGGCGGCTTCCTTTCCCCTCCCCAACCTCGCCAACACTTGTTAATTCTTGGTATTTCTTCATCTTTTTTGAGAGCAGCCAATCTGACAGGTATGAGGTGGTATTTCATTGTGGTTTTCATCCAACTCCTGAGTTCTGTGTGCGCCTGCCACTTACAGATTTTGCCCAACACAGACAGCCAGGTCAAACCAACACCTAGAGCTTCTCATGATGATGGCGAGGCCGGCAATGGCGAGCACGATAATGACTGTGAATGGCACTGATGACAGGAGGTGAATGGCGATGCTCGCTAAGCACTGAGCACAGAATGTAGCTGTGTGTGTGCCATTCGAAGACTTTCTGCATCTAATCCTGTCAGCAATGCTCTGAGGAAGAGACTGGCACAGCCTCCATTCTGGAGACAGAGACACTGTGGCTCAGGGAGGATAAGAGACTTGCCCAAGGTCCCAGAAAGTAAATGTCCCACCTAGGACAGGAATGCAGGTAGGAACTCAAGTTCCACACATTACTCGACACTCGGTGTCTTCATCTGTTCAATTGCAATAAGAAAATACCACAGATGGGCAGCTTAAGCAACAGATATTTATGTCTCCTAGTTTCTGGAGGCTGCGAAGTCCAAGATCAAGGCATGGGCAGATTTGGTGTCTGCTGAGAGCTCTCTGTGGGGCTTACAGATGGCCTGGCCGCCTCAGGCTGTGTTCACACGGCCGTTTCTCAGTGTGTATGCATGTGCGTTTGCGCATGCGCGCGCGCACACACACACACACACACACACACACACACAGCGATATCTCTGCCCTCCTCTTTCTTAGAAGGGCACTGATCCCACCATAAGCGTCCCGCTGTCACGACATCATTCAAACCTCATCACCCCCAGAGGCCCCACCTACTATCACAATGGGGGTAAAGGCTTCAACAGGGGAGTTTGGGGAGTTACATTCAGTCCAACTCTGTCACCCTTCTTGTCTGGCCAGAAACAGCACATCCGAACCCCTGCCCTTCCTCCCAGATGAGTTGTCCCTAAGGTCCCTTAGTCAGGACTTAAGGCAGCGTGGCCAAGATCCAAGCCCAGCTGCCATCCTTCCCCAGGCCTCCTGGATGACGGATTAGAGGAACAGCCAGTCATTCATCCCACGGGCAGCATAGTTGAGTCTCAGACTGAAAGAGTTTCATGCATCTGATTCTAGCCCAGAGCTAGACCCCAGCTAGTCCCAAGTCCGACAGCACAGTCCTGTCAGCCACAGACACTGAGGGAGAAAGAGCATGGTTTGGGTATCAGAAAGATGCCCAAAGATCAGAAAATTCTAATGGTCCTGGGCAAGGTGTCCTGTCTGGACTGTGGGGAAAGCGATCCTGCAGGGATGCTGTCAGGACTATAGAAGGAACGTCCAGGGGAGTCACGGCACAGACTGTGGCACGTTGCAGAAACCCCAAAGTACCAGCACATGCTCACCGAGCCCTTTCTTCCTACCCTTGTCACAAATTCTGCACCTCCCCCAACCCCCTACACACACACACACACACTCTCTCTCTCTCTCTCTCTCTCTCACACATGCTCACTTGCACACTCTCTCACACATGCCACACATGTCCCATGTCACACATGTCCCATGTCACACATAGACACTCACACACGTGCATGCTCCAGCCTCGAACAGAACCTGTAAGCCACTGGCTCTCAGCCTGACTCCTGCTGAATGAGGTTCGTAGGCGGGACCCATTCCCATCCGTTCTGAGTCCCTAGGTGTGGAATGCTGGGAGAGCACTTTTGGTGGAATGAGTGAGTAAGTGAGAGAGATCTTAAAAGGATGACTTAAGTGTCAGTCACTATATGATCCGCAAAATACCCAAACTTGGGTATTTCAACATCTATTTGTAACAAGATTCTTGTTATCCCCTAAACCACCTGCTGGTTCTTATCACTTGTATTTTATGGTAAAAGTCTCAGAAGAATGACTCTAACAGGAAAAAGGTTCTTCCAAATGCAAAGAGAAAATGGGCGGGGCAGCGCTGGCAGGTGAAGTGAGGCACAGGGTACCACCCCCGGGGGGTCATTGTCTCTGCTTGAGGGGCTGCTTCTTTGGGCCACTCAGGGGTCAACTGCCAAAAGGACACGTGGTCCTTTGGTTGGCAGAGCTGGGATCACTTGGGGCAGAGAAAAACCTAGCGAAAATCCTACTCCTCTGCCCCCCCTTGCTGACGCTCATGTGAGTGGAATGGAAAATGGGTCCCTCCCCTGTGTGAGGCCCCCAGGAGCACGGTCCAGGCTGCAGTACGCACCCCTCAACCCACAGCTGTCTTTATGAATCATAAATAACACAGAGAAGAAAAGCAGGCCTGCAGCTCGACTCCGCTCTTCCCAGCAAAGCAGAAAAGCGCACAGGAGGTAGCAGACATGGCTTTCTCGAGCGGCGGCCTGGCAGCAATCTGTGGGTGGAAAGCAGGGGACCTTTGTAGTGGTGTCGTGGAGCAGAGGCTGCTCGGTGTGCTCGCCAGAAGCCTGCGCAGGGAAGGGTTGGGAGCCGTGGCGCTGCGTGTGTTCTGGGGAGCCCAGGAAGGACCGAACCAGAGTCCTGAACTCGTGGTCCTCCTTCAAAGGCAGACTAAGTACACGGTCGTTGGCTCAGGCTTGTTGTTAGAAAAGGTGGGACTGTGAGGAAAAGCCAGGCCTGGAGACCCAGGAGCTCTGATTTCAAACCCCTGCTCTGGCCCCGACTAGCTGGGGGGACTACCTGGTCACCCCAAATCTCGATGTCTTTGTAAGACAATGATAACAAATGTTGGGCCCTTCCCCTATGGGGCCCTTTCTTTCTCTCACACTTGGGGAGACGAGGCCAAAAAAAAGTAATTGAATGTGTCACCCCTCGGCGCTGCCGGGACAACACACCACAGCTAAGGGCTCTAGAGACCTGGAGTCCCAGATGGGAGTGCCAGCGAGGACCCCTAAACGATGGCCCTCATCCTTGTTCAGATCAGCGAGGTGCCTTTTCTCTCGTTCCACACATGCTAGAAGGGGCTGCAGAGCTCTCTGGAGTCTCTTTTATCTGGCAGGAAGCCCACGGGAAAGGGCTCCGCCCTCATGAATTCCAACTCCTCCAAGGCCCCACCTTCTAATACCAGCATCTTTGGGGGTTGGGATTTCACATATGACTTCTGGGGAAATATTTATTCAGACACTTGCAGTGGCAGGAGGAAGGGTCTTCCGGTGGTTTGCCTAAGGCACTGTAAGGGTCACAGGGACATCTCCCTCATTGTCCCCCCTCCCTTTCTGGGTCCCGTCTGACCTACTCCCTCCCCCTCTCCCCCATAAATAACATTTGCGGCATCAGGCAAGGGAGCATCCAAAGGAAAGGGCTTAGGTTACAGGGAGCAGACCAGCTCAGTACTGACTGCTCATGCTCAGAGCACGCCAACCTACTGTGCGCCGATTACCATGCTCCGTGCTGTAGGGGATGACGTCATGTATTCCTGCCTTCCCTCCAAAAAATCCTAGTAAGAAGATGCAGGTATTAACCCCATTGTACAGAGCAGCAAACAGAGCTTAGAAGGCATAACTTCACAAATTCTTGAAAACATGATCCAAATGAATCCTAATTTATGAGCTAAAGCAGGGGAGGAAGACTACTCCAGGCAGAGCCAGCGGCCTGTGTGAAGGCCCTGTGGCAGGAGCAGGAGGGCTGGCAGGCTGGCGGGGAAGGGGAGCAGGGAGGGAGTAAGTAGTCACGTGGCAGGGCCTTCGGGACTGGTCAGGATTGGGGGTTTTATCTTCAGGGACAGGAAGAGCCAGTGAGGGATGAAGCAGGGAGTGGCGAGGTGGGATCCCCAGTTTAGAGACACGACTCTGGTGTCCACTGGAAGAAGGGACTTCAAGAGCGGCAAGAAGGAAGCAGGATGCCTGCTAGAAATTCTGAAGACGCCTCTGCTAACTCACAGATTCAGAATTCATCCTACGCTGCGAGCACGTGTGTTGGAGGAAGACAAGGGAGGGCCAAACCTCACTAGTGTTTTCTGTACCCCAACCCTTGTGGAGGGGGGAAAAAAAAAAGACCCAAGCGAAAAAGTCTTCCTGTTTTTAGAGTCTTTTAAATGGCATATGAACTCCAACGGGAAAGTCCACCACTTCAAAGGGCAAGCAGAAGTGCCCTTTGAAAAGTTTTAATTTTATTTTAACTTTGCTAAATCTACTTACATTCACATTTTGAAATATGCATGCATGCTAAAACACCGCAGTTATGGTCTATTGGGTTAAAAATCCACTTTTTGGAACGGGTTCAAAGGAATACTTATACAAAAGACCTCAGAATGGAAAGTAATTCTGTAGAGAAAATAGAATGGAAACATCCCCTAAATAAGCAAGATAAATGCACAGGGAGGAGGCTGGAACCATCAGTAACAGGAGGTTCAAAACAGCTGGACTTTCAGTCCCTCGTCATCAGCATCAACATTCATACCTTTCCAAGCTGTCTCCTCCGCTGTTCATAATTCAGTTGAATCCAAGAAATTAACCCTCAATTTAAGACAGTGAAATTCCATCCTAGCATGCTGCTCACAAAGCATGGGGTGACCATGGTATTTATTTTGCAAAGTTCCATACAAAGAGAGCTAAAAAAAAAAAAAAAAAAAAAAAAAAAAAAAGCTGGAATAAATCCACCAACAAGCATTTCTGTGCTTCTTCTGTGTAATTATCCTTGTATGGGGAGGCATACAAAAGCGGAAGAAAATATGGTTCTTATCCTGAAGGAGATGGCAATCCTCTGAGGAGGGTGCTTCTTGGCCCTCAGGGTGTCTGAAAATCACATCAGGAGTGCCAGAGAAATCCAGATCAGGGCACCCACACTGCCACCCAACTCCCACCCTGTGACAAAGGCCACATGGGGACTGGGAGTTTGCATTTTAAACAAACAAAGGGGCTTCTGATGGGGGCTGGGATTCCCAACCCGGGAACTGAAGGAAAGAAAAGCTTCGGGAAGAATTGGCAGCACAGAGCCTGACTAGAGGAAGAGGTCTGACTGCTTGTCCAGCCTCACCCTCCCCTGGAGACGCCCCCAGTGATGGCAGCTGTATCAGATGGGGGAACATCCAGCCCCGGCTTTCATGTCGCCAACAAAGGGCACAGATCCTTTGTGTGGAGGTTCATTCCACTGTAAGACAACAATTGAGCGTCCTTCCGAGAGCCTTGGAAAAGAAGGTGCTTCTTGAACCTTCCTCAGGAGGAACACATTCCAGTTCACTCAACCCTTTTCCTGATGCCCTGGTCCCAAGACCCTCCTCACTCCTGTCACTCTCCTCAGGATGACTTCGAGTCTGCCACTAATACTCTCCTCAGGTGATACCCAAAATGGAAAACGTGATTCCAGACATGGTTTGACCAATGCCAAGTCCAAGGGCGTGTGCCTCTCTTGAACTGGACATTTATGTTTATAAAGCTGTCCAAGGGCACATCGCTTTTGTCAAAGCCTGACATATCTGATATCACTACAGACTCTATTCTGCACCTTTCATTCATCTAGGAACCTTTCCAAAAACTAGAGAGAGTTAATGCCACTCACGCTGCTGCCTAGTGGTCCCCACTCTCTTTCTTAAAATTTCAGAAACTATGTACTGAGTTTTTCGTTCCCAGATTTCCACAGGGATTAATGTCAAGGTTATTTTCTTCTCGTCCCTGTGAGCTCGTCCTCCCTCCCCTCCCCCCACATGCATTCTTATTCTTTCCTTGCTCCGTCTAGGTCACCTCTTCCTTTTCCCTGCTTTCCTCTTCTCCACGATTTCAGCAAGATTTCCAACAGGCACAGCTGATGCTTTTTACTCAGGACTGCCGGTGTCACAGAACATGAGGACTTGAAGGGGCCTTGGAAAAGAGCCAAGGCAAACCCCTCACTGTGGAGGTGAACACACTGGGCATCGAGGGCACAGGTCACAATGACACGCCCAAGTTGGGTCCAAGCCAGCATTAGGACCCAGACCTTTTCCCTGGCTGAGCATTTCTCATAGCCTGCCTTGTTCGGACGTGGAGTCTCAGCTGTGGGGCCGGACAGGCTCTAAGGCTCCTCTCCTGGGATAGGTATGGGGGCAAATGCCCTAAGAAAGACGGTGCCCTGTAAGCTCCCTAAATCAGGTACAGTACAATGCTAAACGAGAGCAAGAACTCACTTCTACTCCTCACTGCTCAGATGGGATTTCTAGAAAAGCAGAAACAATGCCGCTGAGATCCAGACATCACAGGAGCACTCTGCCTTTTGTGGATGTGCATGGCATGGGGGAGGAGGAGGCACACAAACGGAACCAAAAAGGAAATGAATTAAAAACAAACATCAAAATGCACCTTATGAAGACGGCGGACACAGAAGCCAACTGCCAGAGCGCCCGATGGCCAAACCAGGGACAATCTGAGCAAGAAGACAGTCATGCCGGGCTATAACCCAAAGTGGAGGGTAAATGTCCATGAGCCCGCACTGATGTAAAGAAATGAAGGAATAAATAAATAACTGGGGGAGAAGGGACAAACCCATGCGAAGGAATTCCTAATGGTTTACGTAGATGCTATGCCCGTAAGGAGTGAGAACATAAATCCCTACTCCTGTTGTGTGGGCTGCACATGGCAACCTCCTTCCAAGAGGAACAGTATGGAAAGGATGGGAAAAGAGTGACTGCGGAGAAACGGGACAGACACTAGCTAAGCCAGGTGAAGAAAGTCCGCGTCAACAGTGGTAAGTCATCTTGGCAGAATGTGAACTTAGTATGATGAGACGAGAAGGGCATTCTGTCTCTGGGGTCTCCTTAATCCCAATCTGATCAGGAAAAAAGAAATCAAATTCCAGCACTGGGATATGGTACATAATCCCTGAGAAGCATACCTCACAACGGCCCATGAAGTCTTGGGGTGCCTGGGGGGCTCAGTCGGTTAAGCATCTGACTCTTGCTTTTGGCTCAGGTCATGATCTCAGGGTCCTGGGACTAAGCCCCGCGTCAGACTCTGTGCTCAGCCGGGAGTCTGCTGGGGAGTGTCTCTCTCACTCTGCCCCTCCGCCCGCTCGCTCACGCTCTCTCTCTCGCTCACTAAAATAATAAATAAATCTTTAAAAAGGGGAAGGGAGCATAAGGAAAGTCTGAGAAACTGTCTCTTTCCCAAAGAGCCCAAGGACACAGGAAGACTAAATGCACTGTGGGAACCCAGATGGACTTCCAGAATAGAAAGAGGCCATTTGGTAAAAACTAAGGAACTCTGTATGAACTGTAGACTTCAGTGAATACATTATTACTACTTATTTAATTGTAGTCAATGGACCTGATTACGTAAAAGAGGATAACAGGAGAAATCGGGTGTGAGGTGTGCGGGAACCCTGCTGCAGGGTCTCCATTTCTCTGTCAATCTAAAACTGATCCGAAGCACAAAGTCTGTTTCAAAAGTTACACACACACACAATAAAATGAGAGAATAGTATACAGAAAAGCAGATGACCTTCTGGAAGCGGGCTGGGGCAGGGAGATGCTCTGATACTCTGAAGTGGGGATGTAAGGTCTGGGGGGACAGGCTCCAGGGCCTCCTGTCCTACGGGGAGGCAACAGCTAGAAGAGACATGTGGGGAAGGACACAAAGCATGGGGTATCCTGGTCTCCCCGGCAAAGGGAGGACTGCAGCTGACCCCAGAAAGCCGAGGTGATGGTGGCTCCACCAGCATGATTTGCAAGGCTCGCCAGCCGCGCTTCGCAGGTCAGAACTGGAAGTCAAGACTTGAGCCCACTGTGGATCTGTGAGCTGTAAGTGGCATCCAAGCAAAGAGGGTGGGAGGTGTCCCAGCACGTCAGCAAGAACACCTCCTCCCAAAGACAGGCGCATGGTCCACAGATAGAGGCAGAACTCCGGCCTGGCTGGGCCACGAGTAAGGCTTTGCAACGGGGCCACGACATTTTCCCCTTTTAGGCTCAGTGAAAAGTGTTCTGTGCACATGCCCTAGAGGTGAGCACCCTCTCTCATAACCAGGGCAGCATTCAAAACTGTCTTCATAACATCCTGCTCCTTTAGGCAAATGAATTCAAGCCAGAAATTGTAAGGGGAATAATACTTTCCCGTTCACCATTGTGCCTTTCTGCAATAAATAATTTCTAGTGAGGGTGCTAGAGAATTCTAAATGATAGACATATTATGTTCATGAAAGACAACTTTAAGAAAAATCTTTCTGCAATAAAAGTGAGGGTTTTCCCCCCTTCTTGGCATCCCAGCTTGCCATAGAAATGAGTGATTTTCTGAATTTCTGCCAAGTTAGATGGTTCAGCATGCTATTAGATTAGTCTGTTTATACAGAAACAGCCCAAAATAGGAAACACACAGAAGCTATTAAAGATATTGTCCTGTGAGGGAAAGATTTGAATGGTTTTCTTACTGCAAGTGGGAAATAAGATATGAGTCAGTATTAATGTGATAAAGAAGTTAATGCGTTCCAAAGCAAACCATTGGGTTCTTCATCTTGTTTCAGAGGTGACAATAAAAGGAACACACAGACAATTATTTAGGGTTGGGTGAGCAGGGAAGGCAGTGAACGCGGCACAGCCTAACCAGGCCTGCCAGTTAGAAACATATCCTCTTCACAAAATAATACTGGGGCACCCGGGGAGTTTTCACAGGGAAAGATGGTTGGTGGTCAAAAATAAGAAAAAAAAAAAAAAGAAGAAGAAGAAGAAGAAGAAGGAAGACTAAATAAATATATAAATAAAACAAGGTTTCATAAATTCAAAAGTGAAATTCCAATTTCACTTCTGCCCTTGGGTTGCTCCATAAACTAATGGAAATCATATGACCTCTAAGGTCAATGTGATTCAAGACAGAGGACTTATATTGAGTTCTCCATGTGAGATGCTGTGGACTGTTACTTTCCTCATCTATAAAGTGCACAGTGTGACCTATACCTTGAAGTCACCTCGTCCTCCTCAGTAAGTCACAAGATGACCTATGGGTGAAAGACAGGACCACGGTCCGGCCACAGCAGCGGCTCCTGACAGTACTTTGTGATAGACATATGTGACTCCATAAGTAAAAATATGTCGAAAATGCCCAAATAAAGCCTGGTGTTATGTATCATTTTCCTCTTAGGTCATAGATGAAAATCATGAAGATATAGGGCTATCTCACAAAATGCAGATTTCTTATGGGGTCATCATCTGCATGGCTGTCTTCTGAGGCCTGCTGAGTAACTTAGAACTTGCTGTGCAGCAGAGGAGCAAAGAAAGGTGAATTCTCTGCTCTCTGGAATGCGTTTGCTTTCCTACTGCTGTGTAACAAATTACCACAAATTTAGTGGCCGAAAGCAACATACATTTATTATCTTATAGTTTTCATAGGTCAGGAATATGGGCATTACTTAGTTGGGTTCTCACCTTCAGGGTCTTGCTTGGCTGAAAACCTGGTATTGGCTGGGCTGTAGTTTCCTCAGAGGCTCTAGCAGGGGAAACTGAAAAACCTTAAGCTCCTGCAGACTACTGGCAGAATTCATCTCCTTGAGACTGGAGTAATGATATCCTTATTTTCTTGTTGTGCACTTTGGGCCCTTCATCTTCTAGAAGATTCCTGCAGTTCCTTGCCACATAGCCCACTCTATAGTCCCCCTCACAACATGGCAGCTTACTTCCTCAAAGCCATCAATGGAGACTCTGGCTTCAGACCCTCCTGAAAGGGCTATCACTTGATTAATCCAGGCCCACCCAGGAGATCTCCTTTCTGATGAACTTAAAACCAACCCATCTAGGACCTTAATTACATCTGCAAGATCTCTTCACTTTGCAGTGTAAAGTAGCCTAATGAAGGAAGTGACGATCCATCATGCTTTCCGTATTTTATTGTTTAGAAGCAAGTCACAGTTTCTCTCTACACGCAAGGGGCGGGTGTCGCACCAAGTAGTGGACACCAGGAGATGGGAAATCAATGGGGCCACCAAACAAAGGAAGAAAACACAGGGGATCATAAAGTTTCATCTTGGTAGTGTCAGAATTACTTCATTTATGAGTGTGCTTAGAATCTTGGAGGGTGGAGAGAATCAAAATAGAGCCCTGTACTTCTTTCGAATAACCATACTTTCTCAAGGCTTTCCTGGAATTACAGGCTGCTAGGTAGTATGTATTAAATACAGGTATGCTTAAAATGTACACTTATATCTTAGTTACTGATACCCGGGTAACCAAAATCATCCTTCCATTAGCGCGACAATGAACTTGAGCATCTAGGAGCACCAGAGCATCAAGAAAAGCCAAGACGGGTTCACAGGTAAACCAGTGTCTGGTTGTCTGAAAGACCAGAACAACATAGGTTCAAGGAGGACCGTGAAGGGTGGAATGTGATTAGCTGGCCAAGAGATGCCAAGTTCTGAGGTCTCCAGACACAAGAAAAGAATGTGCAATGCCAAGAGGGGAAGACAAATCAAGAGCGGAGAGATGGGGGCAGGTAAGGCTGGAGAAGGAGGAGAAAGTAAAGCAAATTTGATACAGGGAGGGACGAAGGGGTTGGGGGGATGGGGCAGGGGCCGGAGGGGACGGGGGAACATTCAGCCACCAGTTAACTGAAAAGTTCAGTTAACCAGAATGATGTGCCAGTTAAGTAAGATTCCATGAAGCTTGGCAGCCTGATTCTGGTCATTAACTTTAATGTTTTCAGAATCCCGGCACTTTCACAGGTGTGCGTGGAAACCATCTGGTTTTTCTGCTCTATCCTGCCTATTAAAGCCCAGCATCTTCAAAGATAAATTGTGGACCATGGGGTGGGGGAGGGATGGGGGTAAAAGCCCTTACCACAGGATTTGCCTTCACTAAAAAGAGGCTTTCAATAATCTCAGAATGGAATTGTTTTATTTTGAAATTCGGATATTAAAAAAAAAATAAAATACAGTGATATGCTTTAATATATAGGAACACCACTTGGGGAAGTAAATTACTCAAAAACAACATCCCAACAAAACAAATGCAGTGTGTGGTGACCCAGACATGATAAATGAAAGAAGAAATAAACCGAGGTAGGGGGAATCCATACCCAAAACCATGTCTTTACAGTAGTGACGTTCATGAATCTGACACCCTTGCAAGGAGAGCTCACGCAAGATTATTTCTATGCAAATACGCATTTGCCAACTCAATAGTATGCAGGAAAGGGGGAAAAAAACCCAAATATATTTCTTGAAAATCAATTCTTGCGCAGTACAAGTGCATCAAGAAACAGTAAGTACACTGGTAAATATTAAAATGCTGTGTCAAATGCAAACTTGTTGGAGGATAAGGGTCCCGGATACAGGGGACAGGAAACCATTGCACACTGTCCAAAATTGAATATCTAAGTCTGCCAGTGATAGAGCCACTTTCCTTCTTCCAGGGACAAAGCCTGAACACTGAATGTCCCAAGCTTTGGGTTCCCTGTGGCTCACAGAGCCGGTTCTGCAGAAGGCTTCATGGAGCACATGTACACAACATAGCATGCTTCCTGATTGGAGCTGCCACCCAAAAGCTCCAAATTCTGGGAATCGACAGGTTCTTAGGAGAAAGCCTCGGGCCATTCCCCTTAACAACCATCCCTCCTAAATCCCCAATGAACCCAACCTATCATTTCCTGGTTAGGGCAATTCCTTCAAGCTCACATTGCAGAAAGTGAAAGGCATAACATTCTTCTTCTTCTTCTTCTTCTTCTTCTTCTTTTTTTTTTTTTAAGATTTTATTTATTTATTTGACAGAGAGAATGATCAGAAGTAGGCAGAGAAGCAGGCAGAGAGAGAGGGGGAACCAGGCTCCCTGCTGAGCAGAGAGCCCGATGCAAGGCTGGGTCCCAGGACCCTGGGATCATGACCCGAGCTGAAGGCAGAGGCTTTAACCCACTGAGCCACCCAGGCGCCCCAGCATAACATTCTTTATTAGACATCCTTTCACCATTAGCTAGTGAGGGTACCATCCTGATCAGCTGTGTGTCTAATCCTGTCTAGCATTATTAGCTCCAGACTGTCTGGACATTTGAAGTGAGACATCAATCTGCCTTCTCAGTGTCCTGTGGTACAAAGGGACAGAGCTGGGTCTAAAGGAATCCAGATAAAGATAAGGTACATGTGTTGTTTTCTGCTTGTCTGTTTTTTACCATGACCACCAACTTCTTTGGTTTTATAGATACAAACTGTGCACCACTGAGGCTAGAAATTGCACAGAAGTGGAGGTTGGAAGGGGACCCAAGAGGGGGGTTCTCGAATTATCCTATTAATGTGGGTGCCACTTACTCACGTGTGTCAGTGTGTGTAAACTCACTGAGGTATATCACAGGGCAGTGTGTGCCCTTTTCTGCTTTTATTGTACTCGAATAAAAAGTTGAGGAACCTGCCGGGTATTGACGGTGGCCTGAGTAAGGTCTCCATCGCCCGGTTCCCTAAACCCAAGGCTCTTACTTGGAGAAGAGCCTCATGAACACATCCGAGGTGCCAGCAGAAAGCTTGTCAACGGAGTGCTGGACCATGGATGAACTGACACATGTCACAGGAAAACAGCTCCAGGCTTTCCTCTCTACCTTTTGGTCCTATCTTTTGGAGGTAGGCAACTTTCTCATGAGTCGTTATAGACATTAAAAAGATTTAGGCAATTCTAGCTTCATTCTTTGCAGGAAACACAGATTCTGTTCAAGAAGAGGCCTGTTAGGAGCTGAGCTATGTTTTCTTATGAACTATGTTTTCTTAAGAACTATTTCTTTTCTTAAAAATCTTATGTCCTGAGCCCCTCCCCCACCTCAGGATGTGACTATATTTGGAAATAGAGGCTTTAAAAAAGTAATTAGGTTAAAATGAGGTTGGTAGGATGGACCCGAATCTGACTGCTGTCCTTGCAAGTAAAGGAGGTCAGGACACAGAGACGCACAGAGGGAAGACTCTGTGGGGACCCAGGAAGAGGACAGGTACACTACACACCAAGGAGATGAGCCTCAGAGGAAAGCAGCCCTGCCAACACCTTGACTTTGGGCTTCCAGACTCCCGAACTATGAGAAAATGTCTGTTGTCTAAGCTGCTCAGGCTGGCATACTTTGTTATGGCCGCCCTAGGAAACTCATACAATGTTCAAAGTGAGAATGGCTCCAGCATTTTCCTACTGAGATGGGAAGTCTCGAAGAACAAGGCTTTTGGAGTCAGGGATGCTGGGACTTGAGCTCCTCCCCTGTGGCCTGAGGCCAGTCATTTCCTACTTCCATCAGAGGCAAAATGTGGAAAGTAACAACCTCATAGGCTTGTCATGAAAGTTTAATTAGATAATGCAAGAGCGGTGCTGAACACCATGTCAGGCTCATAGATGGGGCTCAATAAATACTAGCTGTTAGCACTGTTGATAGGATGATGATAAAATGAAGATTAGAAAACCCTTTCTGGCCTGTTATAATAGTTTGTTATAACAAAGTGTACCGTGCAAATGAAATGGTCCTACACAAAGGCCAATCAACATTTTGATTCATAGAGATGTTGAAATATAGCAAGGCAGCTTCATTCTATCATTCAGACAAACATTTCCCAAGCTCCTGGGACACCGAGGCACCATGATGATGGGCTAATGGACATGGAGCCCACAATGGCGCTGAGGGGACGAGGATGCACACGGGTGTCCTGGACCAGGCAGGGTGGGGTGGGACCCACAGGGGAATTGCAAGCATCATGGGAGAATAGCCATGGGCAGGGAACTCATTCTAGCTCTGGGGCTGGAGGCCACATCTTACCGATTCTCACCCACCGGCCTCAGCACAGAAAGGGCACTACCCGTACTCACACTGAGTCACTGCACACAGCTTCCTGAATGAGGGGATCAGCTGCACACAGTAACGTGGCCCATCAGCAGAGCCGCAAGTCTGACCACTTTCTAAAATTGAACTGACCAGTGAACTTGGAGAGTTGAACAAAATGACCAGACTATTTATCTGGTGGCTTGCCCATTAAAAAGGTCTGGCAGGGATGCCCAGACTATCCCTGGGTTGTCCCTTCTCAGGATGTCAACTATCTTAAATTTGTCCCTTGTTGGGAAAAAAAAAAAAAAAAACAACCCACAAAAACCAACCAAACAAACAAAAAAACTCCAAACATTAAATAACACCTTACTTGCTAAACAAACAAAGAAGTGGGGTGTGGGTATATGTGTGTGAGCGCGCACATGCATGCGCCAGCACACATACACAAACCCGGAGAAAGCAGACAACACACCTATCACCAGCACCTCTGCAAAGCTCTGGTGCTCATGGAGTCACCAGGTAGAGAATGCCAGCCAAGGGAAGGGGAAGCTAATTAAGGGTATTTTATTGAAGATTACCCTACTGACGGCCAAAGACATCATTTCTTTCCCTCCTTCCTCATTTCCTTTCAGCACAGCCTTTTGAACCTACCATGTAGCAGGCCCTGGGAGATGTGAACAAGAGCAAAGGTATCCCATGACCCAGAGAAGCAGGGGTCTGGAGCGGGTCCTGGAGCTCCAGGAAGCATCTTCTAGAGTAGTTACAGCTTCTCAAACGACAGGGACGGTGGGCCAGAAACGTAGAGTGTGCGCCATGTTTCCACAGAGTCATAACTCAGCCTCCCATCTACCAAAAATGGTAGAAATCTCTAAATTCAAACTTAACTAAAAACCGAAAGCTTACAAAAATGATTTTACAACTAGAAGCACACAGGAGAGATCCCAAACCCAGAAGATGCTCCCTATTTCCTAAACATCAACGCATTAGCTTCACCTGCCAGCCAGACTCAGGCAGAACTGTGCACGACACCCAGCCCAGAACCAGGCATTATTAAACACATGTGGGCTGATTATCCAAGCATCACAACAAGCTATGGAAAAGAAAAAGCTAAGAATGCATTTCAAAGACAACCACACCAATATTTCTGGGGTGTACATAAAATAAGGCAGAGGCTGTTGTTGGTACTCGAACTCTGCTTCACTCCACCTTAGAACCCAAGAGGAGTGGTCTCTGGCACTGGACTAAGGTGAAGGGGGAGGTGTGTCCTTCATTTGCCACACACTTCTGCCCTCTTTGGCACAAAGACATACTTTCCTGAAGTCAAAAGGTTGGCCCTAACAAATGTGAGGTCAGCTCCCCAGGGTCACTTGAGGAATAATGTGGAAAGATGTCTGGCACAACCCACAGACATAAAGAGACAGTGGTTTTGTGATTGCCCAGAGAGCTTGCCACCTCTACCCCACCCAGGTTATAGGGGATGCCTCCGGGGCCCCAGCCTGAAAGGCAGCAATCAGACTCAAAGGAAAAGATGTGTGGAAGATGTGATAAGCATGATTTTACTAACAACATATAAATAAGCCATCTCATTCTGCTTCATTCCCGCTGCTTGTGTATGTACCCACGATGTCAAAGCTAGAAATGGCCTTATGAAACCCACAAGGCTCTGACCAGGGCAAGTTCTTTCAATAACCATTTGGTTAAAAAAAAAAAAAAAACTGTCTACTGTTGACTCTAAATTATTCATCTTACTGAGTGTGACTATCCGTTCATTTTTCAGAGATTTTCAAACTTTTAATTACAAGTTTCTGCCCTAGGGCAGCATACAAGGTTCAGCAAATTTTCCGTAAAGAGCCAGACAGGAAATATTTGAGGCTTTGTGTGCATATGGGCTCTGACTACTCAGCTCTGCCACTGTAGCTGAAAGCATAATAGACAGTCTGTAAACAAATGGGTATATCTGGGTGACCAATAAAACTTTATTGATGGAAACAATTCCCAGGCCTGATTTGGCCACAGACTGTAAGTCTGCTGACCTGTGTAGTACCTAGAATGTGCAGCATATCACATTTTGAATTGTGAAAATTTCTGAAACACATCTGGCCTCAAACGTTTCAGACAAAGGGTTGCAATCTTGAAGTTCCGATCGTGAGAAGTGCTCTATGTGGGAAACTTCTTTACAAAGAACTGGGACTTTCCTCCAGTCAGTGCTTGGCTGGTCTCCCTAAGTACTTTTTGGTCACCTGCTGTAACGCTCAGTGACAGCAGCGGTGATTTCAACTTCCATCTGCAACCCAGGTGTGCGGAGCTGGTGCAGAGCACCTGCTCCGGGTCAAATT